>NC_042615.1:304396758-305802686 GCF_901001135.1 Rhinatrema bivittatum
AGCCTTTGGGCTTAAGGGAGGCGCAGCACGAGTGCTTTCTGTCGGCACACACGGAATTGCAGCAGGAGGGCAATGGGCGTCGTTAAGATATAGGCACAGGGGGGCCCTTGACCCGATCCTCTCAGATAGTGTCCCAAGTCTTTTTAAGCTGTTTTCTTTTGTGTTTCCTTCATCTACCTCTTCCCTGCCTTCTTTCAGAAGCTTGTAACCGGCTTCTCGTTATCCAGCTCCTTGCTTTCTTTGAGCCGACGCAGTCCAGTGACAATAAGTCTGAACCGCGCAGCGCGCTATAGACCAGAGCCCCGCGGTGCAACCACTTTGTCCTCGAACTTCGCCGGCGCAAAGGAAGCAGCAAGGCGCGGGAGGGAGAGAGAGAGAGAGAGCCTGGTTAATAAGGTTCTGAAAGGGCTAAAGAGGAGAGAGATGAGGGTGAATCCAAAACCAGTGGGTTATGCACCTCTACCAGCAGGTGGAGCTGGAGCAAATCTGACATCAGGTATACATACCCCTGCAATGACAGCCTGCTAGTATTCTCAGTCTTCAGCAGATGGTGGATGAGCATCTCCCCAGTAGGGACTACTTTAAAAAAAAAAAAAAAGTAATTTTTCAAAGGAGAAGAGGATTATTTGCTCCACTGTCCTGTGGTGATACCTTATGGTCCCTGCATCAATTGAGAATTCCCGAGGTGATATCTTTTGGATTCCTCCCTCAGATGACTGCCTTGGACCAGTATTTGTTTTTTTCAGCTGGCATGGACTTTGTTTTTTACAGCTAACAAAAAAAAACCAAAACAAAACAGTTCAAAGGCAAGCTGGTGCAAGAAGTTGAGTGCGGCAGTGAAGGTATATGCCCCCTCCCCCTGCAATCAAGACTGCCCTTTACTCAGCCAGGGTGGGCTGAGCTCAAATAAAAGGTAATTTAAAGAAAAAGAAAAGAGGGAGTTAAGTGGGGATTCATCCTCCCCTGGTCTCTGATAGGAGTGCGATCCAACGGTTGTTCCCACCTCCAGGGAACATGGGCATCATGGCGGGTTGAGCAGCCCTTTTGGCTAGGCCCCTGCTGTCAGGCTCATCTTCGTTGCATGGGTAGGCTGTGGCAGCATTTTTGTGTGCTTTTTTTTTTGTGCTCAAGACTGCCCTCTTCTGTTTGTTGGTTTGTGCTTGTGTATCTGGATGAGCGTATAGGAGCACCGCCTTGGGTGCCCAATAGTGCGCACGAAAAGCATGGGCGTACTATCTGAGTGTCCTGGGGAAGCTCAATTTATTCACATCAAAGCACAGGGTTGAGTGCCTAAATTTTGGGTACGTTATTGTTAGATGCCTGTTAGGGCATATGACAGACTGATGGCACCCATAGCAAAGAAGCCCAAACGCCTTGCTCTATGTTTTGCTTGTCCTATTCCGGCATCACAGTCTGGCATTCCTGCTAATTTGTGTCAGTGCTGTTTGGAGGCTCAGGGAGAATTGCCTCTGTCTGATTTTACTAAGCTCTGATGTGGGAATGGAAAAAGAGCTGCCAGAAGTGTTGCCTGACTTTGGAGCTCCCCTAACTGGTTCATCAGCGGGGGAAGGTAGTTCAGTGGGCACAGGACAGGTGTCCCCTGGTTTTGACCTTTTCTTAAGTAGAATTTTTTTCAAGAACTACAGCTTTTTCTTCATGGCCAATCTTAACAGGTATGGGTCGCAGGTGGTGAAATCCCACATGCCTGGTGCTGCGGGTAAGTGTCTGGGTATGCCTGGAGCTGGTCTTCCCGATAGGGACCCAGATGGCACGGATGATGAAGCCAATCCTTTCTCCCTGAAGGTTGGAGAAATTCCTCCAGGATTGGAGCCATATAGAACTATATCGTGGTTTTTTCGTAGAAATGAGTTTACTGGCTCTGATGTATTTGGATTTATCTGAGGCGTGCTTGCATATTCCCGTCCAGCTAGAGCATCATTGGTTTTCTGCATTTTGCAATTTTGTGACACCATTATTAGTTTTGAGCGCTGCCTTTTGGTTTGGCCACTGTGCCCAGAACTTCTTCCAAGGTTATGGTGGTGGTAGTGGCAGAATTGAGAGAGGATGGGATTCTAGTACACCTGTACTTGGATGACTGGCTGATTTGGGCCAAGAGTTTAGGAGACCCTCTGGGTATCGCGCAAGGTGATTTCCTTGTTGCAGGAACTAGGTTGGTTGGTGAATCTGGCCAAGAGCAATCTTCAGCCATCACGGTCATTGGGATATCTCTGTGTTTGCTTCGACATGAAGTAGGGCAGAGTTTTCCTGCCGGAGAGTCATTCAAACGTTGATGGCGCGGGTGCGCTATTGATGAACACAATATGCCTGACAGTGTGGTCCTATCTACAGGTGCTCGAATTAATGGTGGCAAACCTGAAGGTGGTGCCATGGGTGAAGGCACATATGCGTCCTCTTCAGTGCTCCCTGTTGTCTTGTTGAAGTCCACAGTCTCAAGACTATTCGAGTCAGCTTCAACTGCTGATGGAGGTGTGCACTCACCTGCCGTGGTGGTTAAAGGCAGATCTGAGAAAAGGAGTTTCCCTAAGCTCATCGGACTGGTTGGTGCATCTTCAGAAGATCTCAGCCTCACATATTGCAGGAAAAAACAATGCAAGAGCAGACTTTCTCAGCAAACAGAGTTTGGATCCAAGAGAATGGGGAATTATCAAGCGAGGTGTTTTTAGCTCATAGTGGATCGCTGGGGGCCTTCTGTTTCTGGATCTACTAACAACTTCTCTCACTGCAAAAGTTCCTCATTTTTTCAGTCACAGGAGAGATCCCAAGTCCTTTGGAAACAATGCCTTCATGCAGGAGTGGCTGGTGGGAGAGCTGCTGTGTACCCATGTTGGGCAGAGTGAGCTGGAAGATTGAAGTTCATAGGGGGATGGTGCTTCTGGTGGCAACAGATTGGCCCAGGAGACCATGGTATGCAGATCTACGAAGGTTCCTGACATACTCCACCATTCGGTTTCCGGTGCACAGGGATCTGCAGCGTCCGGGTCCTGTTATTCACAAAGATCCAAATTTTTTTTTTTGTCTTAAGTATGGCACTTGAGAGGGCTTACTTGCTGAAGTGTGGATATTCTACTGTGGTGATTGCTACCTTGCTGCGAGAGAGAGAGAATTCTCAACTTCCTTGACCTATGTGTGGGCTTAGTGTGACGTTTGAGGGGTTCTTCCTCATTTGGCTAAGATCCTCCTCATTTTGGAATTTTTGCAGGTTGGATTGAATAAAGGGTTGGCCCTTTAATTTTTTGAAGGTACAGGTAGCAGCTCTTGCTTGTTTCAGGGATTGAGTGAATGGTGGACCCTTGTCAGCTCATCCAGGTGTGGCCTGTTTCTTGAAAGGAGTGAAACATCTTTTTCCTCCCTTGCTGTTACCGGTGTCCTTGTGGAGTCTTAATCTGGTTTTGGATTTCTTAGCGGGCCCTACCTGTCAACCAATGAGTGACTTTTTTTTTTTTTCCTTTCCTTGTATTTATTGACCTTGAAAACTATGTTTCTTGTGGCAATTTGTTCTGCGTGAAGAGAATCCCAGCCGCAGGCCTTGTCTTGCCATTTCTATTTGTGACTCCAGGGGTGATATAGCTACATGCTGTTTCTTTATTTTTGCCAAATGTGGTCTTGGATTTTCACTTGAATCAGTCTATTTCCCTGCCATTTCTGGACAGGGCAAGAGATGCAGAGGAATATTGCCTATTGTCAACCATGGATGTCAAGAGACATATCGTGAGGGATCTGGAGGTTTCTAAACCTTTCAGGAAGATGGATCGCCTGATTGTCCACCACGGTGGAAGTATACAGGGCAAGCTGGCTTCATGAGTTACAATAGCTCGTTGGATTCAGGAGGTAGTCACAGTTGCGTATGTGGATGTTGAACAGCTGTTGCCTAGTCAGGTTAGGGCTCGTTCTTCTAGGGCTCAGTCACTGTCATTGGTGGAAGTTAGATTGTCTCTCGTCAACATTTGCCAAGCTACGTCGTGGTCCTCCGTACATACATTTTCCAGGTGTTGTCTGGATGTGCAGGCCTGAGAGGATGCAGCATTTGCATGTTTGGTTTGACTGGACCATGGGCAGCCACCCACCCTGTCAGGAGTAGCTTTGGTACATCCCACTTGTTCTGGATTCACCTGTCTATTCTAAAGAAAAGGAAATTATCAGGTAAGTAGTAATTTCTCATTTTTTGTCGTTAAGTCATAGGAAGATTACCAGAGTACCCAAAACAGAAGATAACGTAAAGGTCATCCTTTATAATTGGAGACATTTATTTTCAATATTATGCAAGTAATTGGTTACATATTTGTTTTTTAAAGAAATGTCAACAAGTAGTTCATATAGAGAAATCTAAATTTTGATAATTAATTGTGCAAAAACTTTATTCACAAATATATAACCAATAACATCCTTAAAACAACACACCCGCACTCACATTCATTCTTTAAAAACTCAACACCCTACTGACACATCAAAATGTATACAATATTTCAAAATTGTGCAAATAAGCATTAAAAAACAGCTTATTATTAATATAATAGAAAACTTTTCTTCATATAGTTTCCAAACTTCTAACGGAGTATGTTACTCCATATACTTCATGTATTTTAATCTCATAAGTGTCTTTCAATATTGTGTAATATGAAAGATTGTTTGCTGTATATTTCCTTGTTCATCTCCAGCCCTGGGCTGGAGATGAACAAGGAAATATACAGTTCATCTCCAGCCCTGGGCTGGAGATGAACTGGGCTGGGCTGGAGATGAACAAGGGCTGGGCTGGAGATGGACTGGAGATGAACTGGGCTGGGCTGGAGATGAACAAGGAAATATACAGCAAACAATCTTTCATATTACACAATATTGAAGGACGCTTATGAGATTAAAATACATGAAGTATATGGAGTAACATACTCCGTTAGAAGTTTGGAAACTATATGAAGAAAAGTTTTCTATTATATTAATAATAAGCTGTTTTTTAATGCTTATTTGCACAATTTTGAAATATTGTATACATTTTGATGTCAGTAGGGTGTTGAGTTTTTAAAGAATGAATGTGAGTGCGGGTGTGTTGTTTTAAGGATGTTATTGGTTATATATTTGTGAATAAAGTTTTTGCACAATTAATTATCAAAATTTAGATTTCTCTATGTGTAGATTAAATATGATGTTTTGAGAAAATCAGTCATTTATAGACATCCCTCTGTGTTGATTTAACAAGTAGTTCATAGGCAGGGCTTGCTGGGGGATTGAAAAAAAAGCTCCAAGAAGGTGAGAGCAAAGAAAGCAGGAAAATGCAAACCACCTTTCCCACCCATACAGACAAAAAAAAATAATTGAACAAAATAAAAAAAATAAAATAAAATTCCCTGTTACCCTAAAAATTTTTGTCTGGCGTCCAGGTTTTCTAAGTGGTTTTTCTGCTCCTGATGTAAGTGGTCCACTGAACAAAAAATCTGTGTATTAAACATTCATATTCATAAAATATCTGTACATTGACATGATTTAAAAAAATTGAATTTTAAACATTTTTCCCCTCCTCAGAGAGAAAAACAGAGATCAAGGTGATTGCATTACACTCTTCTGGAAGGCAGACAGATGCTCTGTTTCTCAGACTGATGGTGCAAAGTGTTTCAATTTTGGTAAGCCTGGAGAAACTCATTTCACATTGAGATAAGACAGCATGCTTGATTCTAATACAGGTCCACAAAAGTTGTATGAACTCAGCTGCTTTGCAGGGGGGCAATAAATAATATTCATACCCAAACTGTTAGGTTGATCAGGCTGAAGTCTTGTTTCCAACATGAATCATTGAAATTTAAAAGAAAACGGGGTGACTTCGCGAATGTACCTTGATGTAGTTGATAGGATGCTGCTCAGGCCTAATTCCAGATAGCTCAGAACAATCAAGCAACCAGGCAATCTTACAGAAACTCATTTATTCCTTTTATGACTCGTACATCACAAATATTTTTAGAGACTTTAACATTCCAATTATGTACAGCAGGCGTTTATATACAAACTAGCATAAAATGCCATGCAACAACATAAAACTCTTGCCAGATCTCAGTCTCTGTAGGACTGTGTTCTCCTGGATTGGTAATCCTAGGCTGGCACACTTCCATCTTTTCGAAGGGACTCTTCTTTCTGCTTAAACTTTGTACCCTAATTGGTCACACCTATCTCTAGCTCCTGTCCCCATAGTTCTGCATTGCCCAGCAACCTCCTTGCTATGACGTCACTTCTTTCTCCCTTTCATTTTCCCCCCTTGCAGCGCTCTAGTGAACTGTCACATTTTTGGTCTTCTCCCAGCTAGTTGAACTCCTACCTCCAATATGTACTATGGTCCCCCAAGGGCTTGCAACTTAAAGCCACATTTCTTCCTACTTTTTTGCTATTTCTTTCTCATTGTTCTTTGCTGCTCACAATCCATCTGTTTCATGCTCTGCTGTGGAGCTTTGGTTCTGCCTCAGTAGTAGATAAATTTTTTCCCTGTACGTACCCGGATCAGTCCAGACACCTGGGTTGTGACTCCGCACCAGCAGATGGAGACAGAGCAAAACTTGTCGGGCTTCCCTAATATAGTAAGGTGCCACCCACAGCCCCTCAGTCTTACTCTGTCTCCAGCAGATGGTGCAGGGTCACTCACAGCCTCTGGGATCCCTGGGGTTTTTTGTTATAGTCAGGGATTAGTTGTTTGAGTTCTGGTAGATTTAAAAAAAAAAAAAAAAAAAAGAATTTATACAGAAGATTTTCAAAGAAGAAAGGCAGCAGTCTCCCTTGTCCTGCAGCCTCCCAGGGGGGGTTGAAAGGTTCTGAGGGGACCATCCCCCCCTGGTTGAGGCCGCTGCTGAGGGTCGAGGGCCCGGCCGGTCACAGGCAGCAGCGACGGGGGTGACACCGGGGAGCCCGGTTCTCTCACCCCCGCTGGAGCAACGCATCAGGACCAGGGACAGCGCAAGTAAAAAAAAAAAAAAAAAAAAAAAAATTAAGAATAAAAGAACTGTTTATTTTCTGAGCCGGCTCTCCGTTGTAGGCGTGTTCCACCGTTTCGGCTGCAAATTTTTTTCAATTTCTCGGTTACTGTGTGCTGCCGCGTTCGGGGATGCCGAGGGGGTTCCTCTTGCTGCACGTAGGTCTGTGTTCTTCTTGCGTTCTCGGGGGCGAGGGGTCGTCCGGGGTCGGTTGGGGGGGGCCGATCTCGGCCGGCGCGATCACCGCCGCGGGAAGGCCAGAGACAGGAAGGTGTTTCTGATCCGTTCCCGCTCAGCGCGGGAACGGCGGCCATTTTGGAGACAGTGCTGGAGGCCACGTGGAGGGCTGCCAGTAATGGCGCCCAGCCTCCTACACTTTCTCCACAGCAGCGCCCACCCGGGGGAGGCCCTCCGGGGGGGGGCGCATCTCCGAATGAAGATAGCGCGGGAATGACGTCATCGGGGTCGGAGGCATCTTTTTCTGCGGACTTTGCGCTCCTTTTGCGCAAAGTCCTGAAATGCAAAAGGGCCAGGAAAAAAGAGAAGGCAGTAGGGGGTTCGGCGCATAGGCCGGCCTCTCGGAAGAGGAAATCTGCGGATGGGGCCAGAACATCTTCTGAACCCCCGAAAGGGAAGCGCCAGGTGAGGGGCGTCCCTCAGGACACGGATAGCGAGTCCACGGGCTCAGAGGACGGGGACCAGCTTCCTGAGCCCCTGGGGGGGGCCGGACGACCCGGATGCCACGGGCCAGAATCCACCAGCGGCCGGTAAGGGAGCACCGGCAGGTGATGGGGACGATCCGAAGGTTGTCCGGTTGTTTCAAAAGGAAGAACTGGCCCCTCTCATTCCGGCCATTCTCCAGGAGCTGGGGATAGAGGCTCCGCCGGTGGAAACCAGGCAGGGAGCCAATATGGACCCGGTGCTGTTGGGCCTTTCGGGGCCGGCAGTAGCGCTTCCTTTCCATTTTTCGGCTTCGGATATCCTCTTCAAGGAGTGGGATACCCCTGAATTGGGTCTGAAGGTGAATAAAGCCATGGACAAGTTATACCCGCTCCCAGAGGACACGCTGGAGTTTCTCCGTCTCCCCAAGGTGGACGCAGTGGTCTCAGCAGTGACTAAGCGGTCGACGATCCCAGTCACAGGGGCCACGGCGCTTCGGGATATCCAGGATAGAAAGCTGGAGATGCAGCTCAAGAAGGTGTTTGAAGTTTCCGCGCTAGGGGTCCGTGCAGCGATCTGTACTAATTTTGCCCTGCGGGCCGGATTACGCTGGGCACAGGTGCTTCAGGCTAATGCCGGTCTTTCGGAAGAGGAATCGGCGCAGGCGGATCAGCTGGAAGCGGTCATTGCCTATGGAGCGGATGCTTTGCATGATCTGCTGCGCACTTCGGCCAGGGCCATGGTCTCTGCGGTGTCTGCACGCCGTCTCCTCTGGCTGCGGAACTGGGCGGCGGATGGTTCGTCTAAGGCTCACCTGGGTGCGCTGCCCTTTAAAGGAAAGCTGCTGTTTGGCAAGCAGTTGGACGACCTGATGCAGTCCATCGGTGAGAACAAGGCTTTTCGGCTGCCGGAGGACAGACCTAAGGCCCGATCGTCTTTTTCCACTCGGTCTCGCTTTCGTGGGCCTAGAAGATCGCGACCTTAGAGATCGTCGGGTTCCTCCTACCGGCCTGCCTCCTCCGCCAGGTCTGCCTCATGGACTCCGTCCTTTCGGGGGAAACATTTTGGCAGGCAGAGTGGATCCACGGCGGGGGCGGGGTCCAAGGGCCCACAATGAAACGAGGTTGGTCCATTCCTCGGGGCCGCAACGAGCGGGCGTGCCAAACGTGGGAGCCCGATTAACATTGTTTGCCGAGGAGTGGACCAAGATAACGTCAGACCAATGGGTCATCAGCGTGATAAGACACGGCTACGGTTTAGATTTTGCAAAAGTACCAGTCGACAAGTTTCTCGTGTCCCCGTGCAAGGGGATAGTCGAGCGCGCAGCGGTAAGGGACACCATACGGCGGCTGGAGGCCCTAGGGGGCCATAAGTCCTGTGCCTCGAGGGCAACAACGGCAGGGTCGGTACTCCATTTACTTCATCGTACCAAAGAAAGAGGGCACGTTCCGTCCAATTCTGGACTTGAAAGGCGTAAACAGGTGCCTTCGCATTCCCCGGTTCAAAATGGAGACGATCCGGTCTGTGGTGGCCGCGGTGCGACCAGGCGAGTTCCTCGCATCATTAGATCTCACCGAGGCGTATCTGCACATAGGCATTCAGCCATCTTATTTATTTATTTATTTATTTATTTATTTATTATTTTTATATACCGACATTCATCTCAATTGGGATATCACACCGGTTTACATTCAGGTACTGTAGGTAGTTCCTCAGATTTTGCGTACTAGGCAGGCACTACCAATTCCGAGCTCTTCCCTTTGGTCTGGCCACCGCTCCCCGTACTTTTACCAAGGTGATGGTAGTGGTGGCGGCACAGCTCCGGAGGGAGGGGTTGCTGGTGCACCCCTACTTGGACGATTGGCTCATTCGGGCGAAGTCCGCAATACAATGTCGACAGGCGGTCGACAGAGTCCTACAGCTCTTGCGCTCCCTCGGATGGGAGGTCAATCTGGCCAAGAGTCACTTGGTTCCCTCTCAGTCCTTGGAGTATCTGGGGGCACTGTTCGACACGAAATGCGGCAAAGTCTATCTCTCCGAGGAGCGAGTCTGCAAGCTGCAGGGCCAGGTGAGACGTTTACTGGCCTTCCGAATGCCTCTGGTGCGCGATTACCTAATGGTCCTGGGCTCTATGGCATCGACACTTGCTTTGGTCCCCTGGGCGTTTGCGCATCTACGACCTTTACAATCGGCGTTACTTTCCCGAGGAGTTCCAGAGGAGTTCCAGCTCCCGCTCCCTCTTACAGACAAAGCGAGGGACAGTCTTCGCTGGTGGCTACATCCCGACCATCTCAGGCGTGGAGTTTCACTGCTCATGCCCGAGTGGACAGTGGTCACGACGGATGCAAGTCTCTCCGGTTGGGGAGCAGTCTGTTTGGGGCGCTCGGTGCAGGTCTGTGGTCCAGAGCGCAGTCACGGTGGTCCATCAATCGTCTGGAAACCAGGGCGGTAACGCTGGCACTGCACGCTTTTCTTCCGCTGATCCGGGGAAAGGCGGTCAGGGTGTTGTCGGACAACGCAACGACAGTAGCGTACATCAACCGCCAAGGAGGAACGAGAAGCCAGCCGGTGGCGGAGGAGGCGCACCGCTTGATGTGCTGGGCGGAGCAGAACCTCAGCAGCATTGCGGCGTCGCACATCGCCGGAGTGGACAACGTCCAGGCGGATTTCCTCAGTCGCCATCATCTGGATCCAGGAGAATGAGAATTGGCGGAGGAAGCATATCGACTCATTTGCAGGACATGGGGCCAGCCACACATGGATCTGATGGCTACCGCGCAGAATGCAAAGGCTCCGCGGTTTTACAGCCGGAGGCGAGAACGAGGAGCCGAAGGAGTCGATGCGCTAGTGCTTCCGTGGCCAACAAACATGTTGCTGTACGTGTTTCCTCCTTGGCCCCTGATCGGCAAGGTTCTTCGGCGGATCGAGTTACATCCGGACGTCATTCTGGTGGCGCCAGAGTGGCCACGGAGACCTTGGTTTGCGGATCTACTGCTCTTGGCGGAAGAACCCCCTCTACGACTTCGGGGGTCCACGGCGCTTCTCCAACAAGGCCCCGTTTGTTTGGAGGAAGCGGATCACTTCTGTCTCGCGGCATGGCGTTTGAGAGGCGTCGCTTATTGAGAAAGGGCTACTCTGATGCGGTGGTGGCTACCTTGTTGAGATCCAGGAAGCAGTCGACGTCCTTGACCTATGTGCAAGTGTGGACAGTTTTTGAGAACTGGTGTAGGGATCGCAAGGTGGATACTATGCTAGCTCCCGTGTCCGATGTCCTTGCTTTTCTTCAGGCAGGTCTCTCAAACGGTCTGTCTGGCAGTACCCTTCGGGTCCAAGTAGCGGCGCTCGGTTGTCTCAGGGGCAAGGTGCAGGGGGTGTCTCTAGCCCTTCACCCGGATATAGCCCGTTTTTTTCGGGGGGCCAAGCATTTACGTCCTCCGTTGCGCCATCCTTGTTCGTCCTGGAACCTCAATTGGGTCCTTTCCGCTTTGTGTTCGCCTCCATTTGAACCAATAAAGCGAGTTACACTGAAGGACCTTACTCTGAAGACGGTTTTCCTTGTCGCGATAGCTTCGGCGAGGCGGGTCTCGGAGTTACAAGCGTTGTCGTGTAGGGAGCCGTTCTTACCGTTCTCGGATTCAGGAGTATCCTTAAGGACGGTTCCCTCCTTCTTGCTGAAGGTTGTGTCTGCTTTTCATTTAAATCAATCTGTGGAGCTTCCGGCTTTTCCGGAGGCTCGAGGTTCGCAGGAGTTACGGAAGCTGGACGTTCGTAGGGTTCTTCTCCGATATCTAGAGGTTACGAATCCTTTCCGAACATCGGATCACCTTTTTGTGTTGTATGCTGGTCACAAAAGAGGTGGGGCAGCGTCCAGAGCTACGATTGCACGGTGGCTCAAGGAGGCTATTGCTTCGGCGTACCTTCTGCGGGGCAAACCGGTACCGGGGGGGGCTTCGAGCTCATTCCACGTGGTCACACGCCGCTTCATGGGCAGAGTCCTCTCAAGTATCACCTCAAGAGATTTGCAGGGCAGCGACTTGGAAGTTGTTGCACACCTTCACGAGACATTATCGAGTGGATGTCCAGGCGGCAGACTCGGGGAGTTTTGGAGTGAGGGTACTCCGAGCGGGACTCTCCGGGTCCCACCCGTAGTTTGTGGCTCTGGTACATCCCAGGTGTCTGGACTGATCCGGGTACGTACAGGGAAAGGAAAATTAGTTTCTTACCTGATAATTTTCGTTCCTGTAGTACCACGGATCAGTCCAGGATCCCGCCCGGGTATACGGCGTTGAAGATACTGAATGTTCTAAGTTTTCTGAAGAACGGAGAGTCCGCTCGGTTGATTCAGTTGTTAAGGTTCAGTTTGTTTCGATTGGTTAGCCTCTGGTTCAGGATGTTTTGTTCCGGCTGGGGGTTTTGTAGAATCGGCCCTGTTTAGGGCAATCTAGTTAGTATGGTTGCAGTTTTGCTTTGACATTACATAAGACTGAGGGGCTGTGGGTGGCACCTTACTATATGTAGGGAAGCCCGACAAGTTTTGCTCTGTCTCCATCTGCTGGTGCGGAGTCACAACCCAGGTGTCTGGACTGATCCGTGGTACTACAGGAACGAAAATTATCAGGTAAGAAACTAATTTTCCTATAATCTCCTACATTAATAGCACTGCCAAAAAGGTACAAATTTGCTCTTGGTAGTTAGACTGAGGGGTACTATTAACGTAGGAGATCATAAAAAAAAAAAAAAAAAATATATATATATATATATATATATATATATAACCATGTCATTGCTGAGTTTGCAGTGCTGTTTTAAAAATATTTAAAATTGGTCTAGATTTAAATTTAGGAAACCTTGCACTTCTGTATTTAAAGAAAACAACTATTTTTCCTATAGATCGTGTGTTCAATTCTGGTGAGCCTACAGAAACAGTCTATCAGGAAATAGCAGTTCCAATAATACATTCAGTTGTACAAGGTTACAATGGTAAGAATTTTGATTATACAGTTAAATTCAGTTGATTGTTGCACTTATTTGTATACTCTTCTAATATGTGGACTCCTTTCCAGGTACAGTTTTTGCTTATGGACAGACAGCATCAGGAAAAACCTATACAATGATGGGCACAAATTCAACTTGTGGCATCATACCTCAAGCAATTGGTGACATTTTCAAAATTATTAATGAAGTAAGCATTGCAGTTAACTGGTAGACATCTTAAGAATAATCTTAATAAAAAATGTAAATGTTTTGTATGGCTGCAAATGAAAATTGTGAGTGCTTGAAACCTATTTTTGGAGCAAGTTGTCTGAAATTTTAAATAGAATATTTGGAACAGGATTTAGTGCGGGGGTGGAGTTGGGAGAGAACTCAAATACCAGAATCTTCCATTTGTCATGATTTGTCTTCAGGACCTGAGTTTTGAAATTTTTGCTTGGTTTCAGAATATGAATAGAGAGTTTCTGCTGCGCATTTCCTACTTGGAAATCTACAATGAAACTGTGACAGATCTGCTTTGTGATGACAGGAAAAAGAAACCATTAGAAATTCGAGAAGATGTGAACGTAAGTAAATGTTGAAGTGAAGCAAAGCTACAGTCAAGTAAAATGTATTAAGGTTTTAATTTGACATTTGTACTACTTTAGTATTTCTTCAAAATGAAATTTTACTTTGATTGTTACATTCTAACTTTACTCTCTACCATTTGGTAGAGTTCAGTATGTACAATGCTTTATCTTTGGCTATATCAAGAGACATGGCCAAATGATACATAGTGCTTGGCTGGTTGACTTGGTAGCAGTAGTACATAATGCCCTGTGGAGGATCTGGGGAGTCTGATCTTTTGCTGTCCTGGCTGACTGGGGATGCTGCAGAGGTGGCTGGCATACCTAGCCTCTAGGGATGGAGGGAATCTCAGTTATCAAGTGATGGTGGTTTCTGACACCCCACCCTTCCCCCAGCTGAGGATTCACTGTGATGGTTCAGCTGAGTGAGGAGAGGGATATAAAAGAAGGGAAAACCTCACAGGTATTTGAAAATAATGCTCATGGTTTCATGATCTAACAGATGGGTTCCAATTGAGCTGAAGACCAAAGGAATGATTGCTGAGAATGTAGTCGAGCACTGGTATACCATATACAGTGCTTCCCTCCAATTTTGTTTTCTTTTTATCCATTAGACCAGTCCAGGCACTTTGTCCCCCTACTAGCAGATTGAGACAGAGCAACTAGTTTACTGATATCATCTTATATAGAGACTAGTATTGTCTCCAGCAGATGGTAGGCAAACATTACACAGCTCTGTGAGGTCTAGTGATTAGGCCAAAAGGAAAAGAGGATCTAATGGTCTCCTGGGAGAACTAGCATAAAGGTCCATTTTTCTTCCAGTCAGACTGTTATGCATGGGGCTTCCAGTGCAGAGACAGGACCTGAATCCCTGATCTGAATAATAACTCACTTACTGGACTGTTCCTCCTCTCCTCCATCAGACACCATCACTGGGCCATTGCTGCTAGATCAGCAGTTTAATTTGCCCTGATTGCCTGCAAAGCAATGCAAATACATTTTATAAGATGTGCATTTTATGAATGTATTTATGGAAGCCATCCAGAACATGGGATGATAGGGCTTATAAATTTTTAAAATAAAAGTTGAAGGGAGAGCCTTTACGGAATGAGCGGCAGGCTAGAGCAGTGGTTCTCTGAAGACAAGTAGGATGGTAGTCCTCTCACATGGGTGACATCATCAGATGGAGCCCTGACACGGAAAACTTATGTCAAAGCTTATAGAAGTTTGACTTAGCACACTGAGTGTCCAGCATGCCCTATACCTCACATCCACATAGGGTCCCTCTCTGGTCTCTTCCACAGAGCTGTTTTGGAAAACTTTCTTCTTTCTTTGCTTTTCATGGTTTTTTTGATGTTGCCGGGTCCCTCTTTGTCCATCCAGATAGCATTCCTTGTCGGGTTTTTGTCATTTATTGGTAAGTTTCCTTTCACGGTCGACGCCTGCTGCCATCGATTTTTGATCTTGTAACACTTATTTTGTCCCATCATGGACAAGTCTGGTTTCCGGTAATGCCCTTGGTGCCCGAGGACTATGTCCATTATGGACCCCCATGAGAAATGTGTCCTCTGCCTGGCATTGCATGATGTCCAGAGTTGCTGCCTATACACACAGATGATCCCGAAGGGGTGTCATCTTTGGCTCAACAAGATGGATACACAGACTTCGATGGGTCCATCTGTGCTGCTGGCAGATAGGGACACCGGAGACTGACCACTGTCAAGCTTCTCCAGGCCGAATATATTGGGTTCCCTGTACATACCAGGATCAGTCCAGAAAAGTGGGTTGTGTATCCCTACCAGCAGATGGAGTCAGATAGCAAAACTTTGGGCACTGCCATATATACTCTAGTGCCACCTGCATTCTCTCAGTATTTCTCTGACTCCAGCAGACGGTTAGAGATACACACTGCAGTCTTAGCGTTTTTTGTGTAAATGTTTTCGGGTTAGATAGTTAGAATTTTTTCCTTTTCCCTGCGATTGCTTCCTGAAGTGTTAGGCACCTTCGTGGACCTTCCCTCAGTTGAAGCCGGGCGTCCTGGGGGTTGGATATCCCTGCCTGGGTTTTGCCCATGCCAGCTCAGGGGGTGAAGGCCAGGGGCTCCTGGCTAATCACCTAGATAGCTGCTTCAGCTGCTCCTTCAACCCCTGCAGAAGGAAGAGTCTCCATATAGTTTAAAAAAAAAAAAAAAAAAAAAAAAGTCTGAGGGAGAGACATTCAGTTTGGCCAGCCTTCTCTGCTGAGGTGAGGAGTCGGTGCAGGGGGAACCCGTGTTTCAGCAGCCGTTCGGGGAGCTTAGCTGTTAATTTCATTGGCTCCAGGGTGCGTCTGGGGGAGGAGGTAAGTATTTTCTTGCCACGCCACAGTTTTCAGCGCATCTTGCCGCGCTTAGCGATTTCGCTGGGGTCCAGAGCACCATTTTGAATTTTTTTCCCCGCGTCTTCCTGGTGTGTGACTTTTCTCCGGCCAGGCCTTCCTCCTCAGCACAGGCCGCACTCTCCCGTTGGGCCCGCGACTTTGATCGGCAGCCTCCCGGGTGGTGTGTGGGCAATAGAGCTCCTCTGGTTTTCTGGCCTTACTGTTGTGGGCAGCTGCCTGGAGGATGGAAGGCTCGGCGGAATCAACTGTTCCCTTCCGCGGGGAGGGTACTGAGGCCTCTAGCCGCGGATCGGGGGAAGAGACTGCCCCCCCATTTTAGCCCTGGTGGGGGCCGATCTCAACCTTGGGGTTGCCGATCCCGCACCTGGCAATTCCCAAGAGGGGGAGGGGGACCCGGAGAGGTTTTCCCCCCAAATTTATCTTGCTGATTCACCAAGCCTTTTTGGCACGGAAGCATACAGCGTTTAAGAGACAGGGGCAACCTGGGGACCGGTCGGAGCCGCCTGCCAAGCTGGGGCGGAGCGTGGAGCTACAGCTAAGGTCCACAGAGGGTCCCCGTACGGGGGAGGAGGCCCAGGAACCACAGGATTTGGCTTCTGGGGCAGAGGCTGCGTCCACCTCAGCCGTGAGTCCAGTGGACCTGGATCCGGTCCCGGATATGGGAGATGTCATCGTGGATCCGGATGGTGACATCCAGCCTAATGAAGGTGACTATCCCAGTGTAGTGCATCTGTTTAAAAGGGATGAGCTGCGTCCACTCATTCCCCAGGTGTTTGGATATCCTGGGACTGAAGGTTTCCCAAGAAGATTCCAACAATGAGGGAGTGAATCTGGTCCTTGATGGGATTTGGGGCCCCACTTCGTCTTTTCCATTACCTAAAAAGGTGTGCAAGCTGGTTACCTGCGAGTGGGATGCTCCTGATGCAGGCCTGAAAGTGGGCAGAGCTATGGCAAAGCTATATCCTCTGTTGCCAGATGTTGTGGACCTCCTGAAAATCCCAAAGGTGGATGCGGCGGTGTCTGCAGTTACGAAGAAGACCACAATCCTGGTCGCGGGAGCTGCCGCTTTGAAGGAGATGCAGGACCGCAAGCTGGAGATCCAGTTGAAGCGTGTCTTTGAAGTAACCACATTGAGCCTGCGTGCGGCGGTGTGTGCTAGCCTCATGCAGAGGGCGTGCCTCTGCTGGATTCAAGATTCTAATGCCACCTCTGGGGCCGCTGGTGGTGAGGCTCTGCGTTCAGCGAGATTAGAAGCGGGCATAGCGTATGTGGCCGATGCGCTGTATGATCTCGTGCGGACCTCTGCACAGAGTATGGTGTCTGTGGTGTCGGCGCGTCGACTCCTCTGGCTTCGAAATTGAGCAGTGGACTTGTCCTCCAAGTCCCAGCTTTGCAATCTCCTCTTTAAAGGCAAGCTTCTCTTCGGAGAGGAACTTGATCAGCTGGTTAAACGGGGGAGTCTAAGGGCAATAAGCTACCAGAAGATAGGAGGCCGTCTAAGGTCTTTCCCTCCTGGTTCTGCTTTCGGGAATTTCGCCGTTTTCATACTGGCAGATATTCCGTGCCTTCGGCGTCCAAGCAGGCTCCGGGACGTCAACAGTCCTTTCGTGGGGGTTGTCGTGCCGGAAGAGACTTGGGACAACTCTGCGCAGGAACCAGTAAACCCGCCCAATGAAGCCACGAGCCCCCATTCCGTTGTCGAAGCTGTCGGTGGCAGATTATCAAACTTTTACATGGAATGGGAAAGGATTACCTCAGACCGCTGGGTTCTGGAGGCAATCAGAAATGGCTACGCTCTGGAATTCTCACGACCGGTGCGGGAGGTTTTTGTGGAATCCCACGTGGTCTCACACCAAACACGACGCGGTCCAGATAACTCTGCAATGGCTTCTCAAGCTGCGAGTGATTGTCCCAGTTCTGGATACACAGCAGGGATGGGGAAGATACTCTGTTTACTTTGTGGTTCCCAAGAAGGAGGGCATGTTTCCTCCCATCCTCTATGTTCAGAAGGTGAACTCGCTGTCTTCGGATCCCTCGTTTTCGAATGGAAACCCTGAGGACGGTAATAGCGGCTGTTCGGAAAGGGGAGTTTTTAGCTTCCCTGGACCTCACAGAGACGTACCTTCATATCCCCATCCGCCTGGATCACCCGCGGTTTTCGCGTTTCAAGGTCCTGGGACAGCACTTCCAGTTTTGGGCCCTTCCGTTTGGTCTCGCAGCGGCCCCTCGGATGTTCACCAAGGGGATGGTGGTTGTAGCGGCTTTTCTTCGCAAGGAGGGGATTTTGGTCCATCCTTACCTGGATGACTGGCTAATTCGCACACAGTCCTGGGAGGACTGCAAGAGATCTGGTGATGGTGACCTTACAGTCGCTCGGGTGGGTCATCAATGTGGAGAAGAGTCACTTGGAACCCACACAGGAGTTGATTTACTTGGGAGCGCGGTTTGACACCTTGCACGGAAAGATGTTTCTGGCACTGGACCGGGTGACGAAGTTACAGGACCAGATCCATTCTCTCATTTGGAGGCAGAACCTCACAGTGTGGCATCTTCAGGTTCTGGGGTCCATGGCTTCCACCTTGGATTTAGTGCCATGGGCGTTCGCTCACCTACGACCGTTACAGCGAGCTCTGTTATCCCAATGGAGTCCGGTGTCTGAACAATTCCACCTGCCGATGCCCTTGCTTCCAGAGTCAGCCTGATGTGGTGGCTATCGCGTGCCAATCTGGAACGGGGGGTGGACTTGGAAAATCCGAATTGGCTGATAATCTCCACCGATGCCAGCCTATCCTTTTGGGGAGTGGTGTGTGCGGACAAGTCTGCCCAAGGTCTCTGGTCTCCGGAGGGCTCATGGTCCATCAATCGACTCGAGACGAGAGTGGTTCGACTTGCTCTGCAAGCATTCTTGCCCTGGATTCAGGGCGAATGGTGAGAGTGTTCTCCGACAATGCGACAACTGTGGCTTACATCAACCGACAAGGAGGGACAAGAAGTCCGGCAGTAGCACTCGAGGCACGACTTCTCTTCGCTTGGGCGGAACGTCATCTAGAAGGGATTGCTGCGTCTCATGTCTCGGGCGTGGAGAATGTGCAGGCGGATTTTCACAACAGCTCGATCCGGGAGAGTGGGAGCTGTCTTCCAACGCCTGAAACCTCATTTGCGCCAGGTGGGGTGTACCACAGTTGGATCTGATGGCAACGCGGACGAACACAAAGACTGAACGTTTCTTCAGCCGTCGACAGGAGCAGGGCTTGGTGGGGCTCGACGCTCTGGTGTGCTCCTGGCCCACGGGAATTCTACTATATGCCTTTCCTCCCTGGCCCCTTATCGGGAGGCTTCTCTGTTGCATAGAGCTCCAGCCAGGCAGGGTGGTGCTCGTAGCTCCAGAGTGGCCGCGTCGTCCGTGGTTCATGAATCTAGTTCGCTTGGCTCTCGAGGGACCATTACAGCTCATGTATCTACCGTGACTACTTCGGCAGGGTCCAATATTTTCTGATCGGGAGGATCACTTCTCTCTCGCGGCTTGGCTTTTGAGAGGCAACGTTTACGCTTGAAGGGCTATTCCGAACAGGTCATTTCTACACTCCTACTGGCGAGATGCCCGGCCACTTCTGTGGCCTATGTGAGAGTGTGGAAGCTGTTTGAGGCATGATGTCAACAGTGCTCCTTCGATCCGTTAGCAGTGAATGTCCCACAGTTCCTGGACTTTCTGCAGCAGGGTCTTGCTAAGGGGTTAGCGTTCAACTCCCTTCGTGTCCAAGTGGCAGCTCTCTGTGCATTGCTTGGCAAGTTTGCGGGCTGTTCGCTGGCTGTACATCCAGAAAGTGCTACGTTTCTCAAGGGGGTTAAACACTTGCTCTTTAATATTTATTTGGCTCCTATTGCAAAATTGTTGACCATCATTACCGATGGATTTAAAATCTAAGCTGACGACATTCAATTCTATATTAAGGTACAGCAGTCATGGCAAGTTACTTCTGATATGCTGCATTTGTGCATAGATTCGATTAAACGATGGCTAAAACAAAAAATTTATGCTGAATACCAACAAGACTAATATTGTATTGATCCATCGTCCCCACTGTACACATTCCCATGATGCAATTCGTATTGATGGCATCTCATTTGCTATAGATAAACCCATCAGGAGTTTAGGAGTTTTACTTGATCCCACTTTGTCTTTTCGTCCTCACATTAGATCTCTCATCAAAAGTGGATTTTTTAAGCTTCGTCTCATTGCAGGATTAAGGCATTTGCTGTTTGATCAAGATTTCCTGTTTGTAACTTGTGCTATCATTTTTCCTCACTTAGATTATTGCAACAGTCTGTTTATTGGTCTTCCTAAAATGACATTACATTCTTTACAATTACTACTTAATTCGTCTGCGCGTCTAGTATCTCATTCGAAGCGTCGTGATCACATTTCTCCAGTTCTGTATAGTTTGAATTGGTTGCCAATATCTGAACACATTACATATAAAATAGTTATGGTTGTCTTTAAGTTGTTAACTTCAGATTCCTCTTACTGGCCAAATGCCCTTTTGCACATTTATAAACCAGTAAGATGTTTACGATCTTCCCAATTGAATCTGTTACAAGTTCCTTCTGTTCAACAAGCACATTTATATAGTACTTGTGAGACCTCTTTTTCCATTGCTGCGCCAACACAATGGAATCTCATTCCATTCAAGCTCAGGTCTTTAGATGATGCGAAAAAAATCAGACAGTCATTGAAAGAGCACCTACTCCAACGTGCATTCAACATATTCTAGAGCACTATCAGCAGAATAAACACTCTTATAGATGTGAGGATTTCGATACATACTTTGGGTGATTGATTATTGAGTCTATCCATGATATTGACTATTTTTGTTTCTGTGAAACATTTGCAATTTGTGTGTTGTTGTATTTGTTGTTCTTTGTTTTTATTATGTATGTTAATGATGTAAATCGCCTAGGCCTCTTTTGTGGTAGGCGATTAATAAATTTTAATAAATGAAATGAAAAAAATGAAATGTCTGTGGTGCATAAGGGCCTGGAGTGCTGAAAATATGAGGTCCTAACGACCCACAATGTTTCTGAGAATGCATAGAGGTTCTCTGCAGTGGCAATTGGCGCCTGCAGAATGCTAATGTTGTGAGGCCTTCGATCTCCAACTGGAGGTACAGGAACGACTCACTGACATGCCGTGTACTGGGGATAATCTTCAGAGATAGGGTAAGGGACATAGTGGCCCAACTCCGGGACCACCATGAAACCAACAACTCTTCACCAGCACTCTAGACCCGTCCTCTAGGAGGTCAGTGAGATCGTGGCAGAGGAAGTCTTTTTATTTAGCCAGAGAAAGTACATCCTAGGCCCCCTTATGCCTGTCAACCGCATCAGGGCTCCCATGGCTGTCAAGTCCCAGCCGGCGCCTAAGTCAACCCCAGGAACAGGGTTTTGACTGGGTTGTAGGGAGCATAGGCCAGTTTTTGTACCTGGGATGGTGGACCTTCTGGTCGGGGGCAGGCTGCGGTGTTCACGAACCAGTGGCCCAGTATAACCTTAGACCAGTGGGTTCTTTCCATCGTCTATCAAGGATACCAGTTGAACCTATTGGGTGTCCTGCCAAATTGCCCTCTGAGCCTGTTTTGCAGGTTGGCAGCACATCAGCTTTTCTCCCTCTTAATGACCAGAATGTTCCACAAGGGCAAAGAGGGTGGAGATTTTGCTCCTGGAACTTCTGATACCAAAGAAAACAGGGGGAGTCCAGCCTTGAGCAAATAAAATAAAAAAAAAAAAAAGTTCAAGGTCTCTTCCTGGGCACCCTGATCCCCCTTCTTGCAAAAAGGGGACTGGCTACTATGCTCCCTGGATATAAAAGACATGCTCTCATTTGAGATCTTCCCAGGTCACTGAAAATATCTCAGATTTGTGGTGGGAATGCAGCACTTCCAGTATCACGTTCTACATTTTGGGCTCATGTCAGCCCCACGTGTCTCTGCAAAATGTCTAGCTGTGGTGGCGGAGCGCCTCCATAGACAGGGAGTTCATAGTTTCCTGTGTCTGATCGATTGGCTGATTTAAGAGCACCTCTTAGGTGGGAGCAGATAAGTCCGTATTGGAGATCCTAGGGTCTGTTGTCATCTAGTGCAAGTCCTATCCTAGCCAGTCGCCACAATTGGACTTCATTGGAGCCCTGCTAGAGACAGCTAAAGCCAAGGGCTTCTGCCCTGGCAACGGGCCATCAACTAATGACCATTGGTGGTGTGGAGTCAGGTGTAGTCATGGCACATGTTAAAGCTGTTGGGCCATATGGCCACAACGGTATACAGTATTTTCCTAGCGTGTAGCAGATGGACTCAAAACAAGTGGGTATAATGTGCTCGTGCTAGCAGTTGGAGACGGATCTGACGTCAGCACGGGTACATATACCCCCACAGGAAGTGAAGCAATTCAGTAATTTCCGTCTCCAAAGCAGTTTGGAGCTCCTTCACGCTCGCTGAGCGTTCTTCCAAATTCTAACTACTAAATTCCTAGACGATATCTATTAACGACGAGCCCCGCACTCCTGCGGTGATACCAGTCTGTCCCTCCCCCGGTTGAGTTTCCCGAGGTGATTTTTGTGGTCCCTCGGAGGTAAGTGCCTCGGTCCGGTGGCCGACTCGCGGCAGGGACCTGCCCCCGAGCGAGAAGGGCTCGGGCGCGGCCTAGAGGCAGCCTCTGTCCTGGCGGCGGGTGCACCTCCTCGAGCGCGGCGGTGAAGGTACTCGCCCTCTCCCCCCGCAGCCGGAGACCGCCCAGGTTGCAGCCAGGAAGCGCCGAAGACAAGGTAAGGCATATATATTTACTTGTTGGTCTCCGAGGAGAAGCAGAGTGTGCCTCTGGGGCAGCCAGTTCAGTAGGCCACCATTTCGTCTGCCTGCTCACCATTATCTTCTACCTGAAGCATCTCGCCTATTACTCGATAGGCATCCGTTGCTACGCACACTGCGATCGGCGCATAGGCGCACATTGCTAGGCGCCCGTTCGTAGGCGCGCATTGCTAGGCGCAAGTCCTTAGGCGCCCGATTATAGGCGCACTGCTATAGGAGCACATTGTTAGGCGCACGTTGCTGAGCGCTGGTTTCAGGCGCCTCCTTTCGCACACAGCGCAGACTCTTATTGAGTTCACTGGCGGCATGGAGAGTAAAAGTGACCAGGCTTCGGCAGTGCCGGCACCTCCAGAAGTAGGCATCAATCTCTGCTCTGCATGCAACCTCAGGGCCACACAGAATGAGGATGCAGACTCCCTATGTGCCCAATGTGAAGAGGCCCTGGGAGTACCGGGCCAGGGCCGGTCACAGCCCAGCGTTCTTGCCGGTTCGTCAGACACCCCGGAACCAGCAGGCAGCAGGGAGCAGCCAGTGAACCAGGGGGGCCTGGTTCCCATGCGGCCAGATATGGCTTCGATCTCCTGGGTGGAGTTATTCAAAGGGATTCATACCTTTGTCACGATGCAGTCAGCTCCCCGACCGGGTCCGTACATCCAGAATGACCCGGCCCCTGGACCCTCGCGGCCTAGGCGCGGCCACTCGCCACCTGATAGCCCCAATTCTGGGGATTCAGACTACCCGGCAGAAGAAGATGAGCCCCCCAAGGAGGGAGAGCTTCCCTCGGGGATAGAACCTTATCGGACCATGCGGTGCTTCTTTACCAGAGCGGATCTTCCAGACTTGATCTCGCAATGCCTGTCGGAACTGGCCCTTCCGGGCCATGACACCCCAGGGGAACCTAGAGGGAACACCCTGTTAGAGGGCCTGTGCCAAACATCTCACCACTTTCCCCTCCTAAGAGTGGCACAGCAGCTAATTTATCTGGAATGGGCTGCACCAGAGGCTCCATTCAAGGGGGGTCAGGCCTTGGCTGGCATGTACCCCTTAGCCCCGGCAACTAAGGACATGTTGGCGTGCCCTCAGGTAGACGCCATAGTCAGCGCAATTGTGAAGCGCACCACCATCCCGGTGGAAGGAGGGACGGCCCTCAAGGATACACATGACCGGCGTTTGGACGCCATCCTGAAGCAGGCCTTTGAGGTGGCAGCCATGTCCCTACGAATTGCGACTTGCTGCACGGTGGTGACGCGTTCCTGCTTATCTCAGGCTCGGAACAACGCCCCGGGAGAGGGGATGGAATCAGCCCTCTCATTCCTTACTGACGCAGCCTCCGACCTCGTCCGTTCGGCAGCCAAGGGAGTGTCATCCTCAGTGGCAGCCAGGAGGCAGCTCTGGCTACGTAACTGGTCGGCCGATTCCTCTTCCAAGACACGTCTCACGAGAATGCCCTTCGAGGGATCTCTCCTGTTCGGCAGCAACCTGGAGAAGCTGGCCAATAAATGGGGCGCTTCTCCCTTACCTCGTCTACCAGAAGACAGGCCACGCAGGAGGCAGCGCCAGTCTTCTAGACCACCCAGAGGTAGAACCTCTCAGCGCTTCAGCCCTTACGGGACTCGCTACCAGGCACCTCGGTTGCAAGCCAGGAACCAGTCCTTTCGGCCCAAGCGCAATAAGCGGGGAGCCGGCTCTGGTTCTGGCCCCGGCTGTACCCCACAATGACAATCAGCCAGCCCATCCGGGGGTAGCAGCCATAGGGGGCAGGCTGACCCTCTTTTACCGCAGGTGGCCGCGATTACCTTGGACCAGTGGGTCCTCACCATCATCCGAGAAGGGTACTACATGGACTTTCTTCGGCTCTCGCCAGACAAGTTTGTGAAATCTCCTTGTTCACCCCTCAAGAGGGCGGCGCTAGATGTTACCCTACAGAGGCTTCTCTCCCTCAAGGCCATTATTCCAGTGCCTGCAGGGGAGATAAATGGAATAATGCCCAGAATTTATTTCATAGTGCCCAAGAAGGAGGGCACTTTCCGGCCCGTCCTGGACCTCAAGTCAGTCAACCGCTACCTACGGGGACCCAGCTTTCGCATGGAAACCCTGCGATTTGTCTAAAGTTCAGTACAGCCAGGGGACTTTCTCATATCCCTAGATCTGTCAGAAGCCTACCTGCATATCCCAATCCATCGGGATCATCAGCGCTACCTACGTTTCAAAGTCTTGGACCAACACTTTCAGTTTCGGGCGTTACCCTTCGGGTTAGCCACAGCGCCGCGGATCTTTACCAAGGTCTTAGTAGTGGTGGCGGCGGCCCTCAGGAAGGAGGGAATTCTCGTTCATCCCTACCTGGACGATTGGTTGATCAGGGCAAAATCGCCAGAAGAGAGCCATCGGGCAACCAGCCGAGTGATTGCTCTTCTAGAGAACCTAGGCTGGGTAGTAAACTTAAACAAGAGTTCCCTACTGCCGTCTCAGTCGAAGGAATACCTAGGAGTCCTATTCGACACTCAGGCAGACAGAGTCAGCTTGACTCCCAAAAGAAGAGAAAAGCTCAAGAATCGTCTGCAGGCCCTGCTGCGCGCCGTCCGGCCCACAGCTTGGGATTACCTACAAGTCCTCGGCCTGATGGCATCCACTCTGGAGGTGATACCATGGGCACGGGCGCATATGAGGCCGTTACAACGCGTTGTCCTATCCCGGTGGAGCCCACGATCACAAACTTACACCGTACACCTACCTCTACCAGCCAGGGTACGGAATCAGCTGCGATGGTGGCTGCAGCAATGCCACAGGAGCTGGGGGTCCAGGATGTCCTCTCCGACCTGGACCCTGCTCACAACAGACGCCAGCCTGAGCGGCTGGGGCACACATTGCGAAGGACTCACCACCCAAGGGCGATGGAGCAGAGAAGAGTCGGGATGGAACATCAACAGACTAGAGGCACAGGCAGTCAGGCTAGCGTGCCTGCGACTTGCCCACAGACTGCGACACAGAGCAGTCAGAGTGATGTCAGACAACGCCACCACGGTGGCATACATCAACCGACAGGGCGGAACCAGAAGCCAACAGGTATCACTAGAAATAGCTCCCCTGATGACTTGGGCAGAAGCAAATCTCCAGGACATCTCCGCCGTCCACATCGCCGGGAAGGACAACGCTGTGGCGGACTTCCTCAGCAGAGAAAGTCTACATCCCGGGGATTGGCAACTGTCACCCACGGCGTTCCAGATGATTGTGAATCAGTGGGGGACCCCGGGCATGGACCTACTAGCGGACAGGTCCAACGCTCAAGTATCCAGATATTTCAGCCGCAGGCGGGATGCTCGGGCTCAGGGGATCGATGCACTGGTGCAACCATGGCCCAGGGGATTCTGCTGTATGCTTTTCCACCATGGCCCCAGCTGGGTGCCATTATACACAGGATTCAGCGGCACAGAGGCCTGGTTCTTCTAGTGGCCCCGGACTGGCCAAGAAGACCCTGGTATGCAGACAGAAGATTGCTGGCAGGGACTCCACTACCCCTGCCGCCGCACAGGGACCTGCTGCGCCAAGGTCCCATACTCCACGAGGATCCGGCTCAATTCTCTCTTACGGTCTGGCCATTGAGAGGGCTAGACTGAAGATGCAAGGCTATTCAGGACCGGTAATAGATACACTCCTCAGAGCACGCAAGTTCTCCACATCGCTAACTTATATAAGGATCTGGAGAGTATTTGAAGCTTGATGCGAAGCTCATAGCACCAATCCACATGCCGCTGAGATTCCTATCATTTTGGGCTTCCTGCAAGATGGTCTTCAGAAGGGTCTGTCCCTCAATTCCATCAAGGTCCAAGTGGCAGCACTTTCCTGCTACGGTCCATGGAGTGACGGCAATAGCATCGCCACACACCCAGACGTTTCACGTTTCCTGAAAGGAGTCAAACACATTCGTCCGCCACTGAAGTGGCCCATACCTCTGTGGAACCTCAACCTAGTTTTGGACTTTCTAGCGGGACACGCCTTCCGTCCACTTCGAGGCCTGTCCCTCCGTTTGTTAACCTTGAAGATGGTGTTCCTGCTGGCTGTTTGCTCCGCACGCCGTGTCTCTGAGCTACAAGCACTGTCTTGCCGTGATCCGTTTCTCCGAATCACGCCAGAAGCCATCCATCTTCGCACAGTTCCTTCCTTCTTACCCAAAGTAGTCTCGCACTTCCACCTCAACCAAACCATCTCTTTACCTACCACAGACAGTTTGAAGAAGTCAGAAGAAGGTCGAGTTCTACGCTATCTCGACATAGGCAGGCTACTGCCCAGATACCTGGAAGTGTCCGAAGCAATACGAAAGACGGACCATCTGTTCGTTCTACACAGCGGGAAGCGGCCTCAAGGGCAACTATCGCCCTCTGGGTCAAAGAAGTTATCAAGGCAGCCTAAGTAGACGCGGGTAAACCACCGCCTCTACAGGTCAAGGCTCACTCTACCAGAGCGCAAGCGGCCTCTTGGGCAGAAACGCGGATGCTGTCGCCTGCTGAGATATGTAAAGCGGCAACGTGGTCCTCCCTCCATACCTTCTCCAGATTCTACCGTCTGGATGTCCATGCCAGGGAGGACACAGCATTTGCGAGGGCAATCCTACACTGACCTCGGGCAGCCTCCCGCCCAGTCCAGGAGTAGCTTTTGTACATCCCACTTGTTTTGAGTCCATCTGCTACACGCTAGGAAATGTAGAGATTACTTACCTGATAATCTCGTTTTCCTTAGTGTATGCAGATGGACTCAGCATCCCGCCCGGCTGCCGGTATACATGGGATTTCACAGGCTCAAGGTAAGCCATGTTTTACTACAAAGGGCATCCACCCTGCCGGGTGTCGACGCCTTCCGGTTGAGAATCCTGGCGGTCTCCAGCTACCATCAACCGGTCAGGGTAATCCTGTGTAATTAATCGATCGGTCAGCACTCATATAGCTATGACAGCTTTGCAAGGAAGACTACTGAATTGCTTCACTTCCTGTGGGGGTATATGTACCCGTGCTGACGACAGATCCGTCTCCAACTGCTAGCACGAGCACACTATACCCACTTGTTTTGAGTCCATCTGCATACACTAAGGAAAACGAGATTATCAGGTAAGTAATCTCTACAATCATCTCTTGGTATGTTGGCATATGCCAATGGCCAATGTGCCTTAAGGTCACAGTGGCAATCAGCCAATCAGGACTTCCAGGATCGCATTAGTCATGCCGGCTTTCTAGGACTCTGTGCTGGTGGCGGGAACTTCCAAATCTGTAAAGGGGTGTTGTTCCAAAGTCATCCCATTCTTATTATGTCCACCCTGGGCTGGGGAACTCATGTAGATATTCTGTGCATCCAGGGTCTATGGTCCACCCAGGAACACTTTTTTATTAAATCAATTTCCTGAAGTTGCATGTGATCAGGTATGTGCAGTGGGCTTTCAGAGATTGGCTGTCCAACATAAGAAAATGCCATACTGGGTCAGACCAAGGGTCCATCGAGCCCAGCATCCTGTTTCCAACAGTGGCCAATCCAGGCCATAAGAACCTGGCAAGTACCCAAAAACTAAGTCTATTCCATGTAACCATTGCTAATGGCAGTGGCTATTCTCTAAGTGAACTTAATAGCAGGTAATGGACTTCTCCTCCAAGAACTTATCCAATCCTTTTTTAAACACAGCTATATTAACTGCACGAACCACATTCTCTGGCAACAATTTCCAGAGTTTAATTGTGCGTTGAGTAAAAAAGAACTTTCTCCGATTAGTTTTAAATGTGCCCCATGCTAACTTCATGGAGTGTCCCCTAGTCTTTCTACTATTCGAAAGAGTAAATAACCGATTCACATCTACCCGTTCTAGACCTCTCATGATTTTAAACACCTCTATCATATCCCCCCTCAGTCGTCTCTTCTCCAAGCTGAAAAGTCCTAACCTCTTTAGTCTTTCCTCATAGGGGAGTTGTTCCATTCCCCTTATCATTTTGGTAGCCCTTCTCTGTACCTTCTCCATCGCAATTATATCTTTTTTGAGATGCGGCGACCAGAATTGTACACAGTATTCAAGGTGCGGTCTCACCATGGAGCGATACAGAGGCATTATGACATTTTCCGTTTTATTCATCATTCTTTTTCTAATAATTCCCAACATTCTGTTTGCTTTTTTGACTGCCGCAGCACACTGAACCGACGATTTCAATGTGTTATCCACTATGACACCTAGATCTTTTTCTTGGGTTGTAGCACCTAATATGGAACCCAACATCGTGTAATTATAGCATGGGTTATTTTTCCCTATATGCATCACCTTGCACTTATCCACATTAAATTTCATCTGCCATTTGGATGCCCAATTTTCCAGTCTCACAAGGTCTTCCTGCAATTTATCACAATCTGCTTGTGATTTAACTACTCTGAACAATTTCGTGTCATCTGCAAATTTGATTATCTCACTTGTCGTATTTCTTTCCAGATCATTTATAAATATATTGAACAGTAAGGGTCCCAATACAGATCCCTGAGGCACTCCACTGTCCACTCCCTTCCACTGAGAAAATTGCCCATTTAATCCTACTCTGTTTCCTGTCTTTTAGCCAGTTTGCAATCCACGAAAGGACATCGCCACCTATCCCATGACTTTTTACTTTTCCTAGAAGCCTCTCATGAGGAACTTTGTCAAACGCCTTCTGAAAATCCAAGTATACTATATCTACCGGTTCACCTTTATCCACATGTTTATTAACTCCTTCAAAAAGTGAAGCAGATTTGTGAGGCAAGACTTGCCCTGGGTAAAGCCATGCTGACTTTGTTCCATTAAACCATGTCTTTCTATATGTTCTGTGATTTTGATGTTTAGAACACTTTCCACTATTTTTCCTGGCACTGAAGTCAGGCTAACCGGTCTGTAGTTTCCCGGATCGCCCCTGGAGCCCTTTTTAAATATTGGGGTTACATTTGCTATCCTCCAGTCTTCAGGCACAATGGATGATTTTAATGATAAGTTACAAATTTTTACTAATAGGTCTGAAATTTCATTTTTTAGTTCCTTCAGAACTCTGGGGTGTATACCATCCGGTCCAGGTGATTTACTACTCTTCAGTTTGTCAATCAGGCCTACCACATCTTCTAGGTTCACCGTGATTTGATTCAGTCCATCTGAATCATTACCCATGAAAACCTTCTCCATTACGGGTACCTCCCCAACATCCTCTTCAGTAAACACCGAAGCAAAGAAATCATTTAATCTTTCCGCGATGGCCTTGTCTTCTCTAAGTGCCCCTTTAACCCCTCGATCATCTAACGGTCCAACTGACTCCCTCACAGACTTTCTGCTTCGGATATATTTAAAAAAGTTTTTACTGTGAGTTTTTGCCTCTACAGCCAACTTCTTTTCAAATTCTCTCTTAGCCTGTCTTATCAATGTCTTACATTTAACTTGCCAATGTTTATGCTTTATCCTATTTTCTTCTGTTGGATCCTTCTTCCAATTTTTGAATGAAGATCTTTTGGCTAAAATAGCTTCTTTCACCTCCCCTTTTAACCATGCTGGTAATCGTTTTGCCTTCTTTCCACCTTTCTTAATGTGTAGAATACATCTGGACGTGCTTCTAGAATGGTATTTTTTAACAATGACCACGCCTCTTGGACATTTTTTACTTTTGTAGCTGCTCCTTTCAGTTTTTTTCTAACAATTTTTCTCATTTTATCAAAGTTTCCCTTTTGAAAGTTTAGCACGAGAGCCTTGGATGCAGACCTGATGCAGACAGACAACCAAGTGGCAATGTGGTATGTCAACAAGCAGGGAGGAAGCAAAAAAATGATGAAATTAACCAAATATTTAGAACACTTTATTAAATTGTCCATAAAACTTAGAAATTGGTAGAAATGGCATTCACAAAGATTTTTAGAGCGGCATGGATAGTGTCTACATTCATTATCTCACTCCCAGTGATCACCTAATTTTTTTTTTATTTTTCTACAAATTTTTCCTTTTAACTCTAGCAGTATTTTGACAAGCTATTAACCCAGCCAAGCACCATGGTGATTTGCTTTTACTGCTTTTCTTTATTTAATTTTTGTTTTAGTTTTTATAAAATAAACAGTTTATGGTATCATGTGTTTGTGTTTAAAATCAAGGCAGCATCTTGGTTTGATTTATATAAAAGATATTGTTTACCATTAAAGTGCTCCATTCCCTAAGAAGATTGATTAAAAACATTGTTGATCTGGCCATATTAAGGTAAAATATTAGTAATAAAAAAATCTGGTCACATGATGCGGTGAAGCAGAGCAGATGTTTCCTGCTCAATCTCCGTGCCCCGCTCTCTCAATTCAGCATACATCTTAGCCATCTCAGCTCTGCTTGTAAACCTACCTACCAAGTAACTTAAACTACATGTCAATAGACAAAATTTATGTTGAAATTGGTGAACGGCATGCCCTTAAATGGAACCAAAAAAGACAAAGAAAAATCTGCCTCTGTGGGAATCAAAATGGCAGATCCCCCAGGGCAACCTCCCTCACTGGACACTAATATAGTGACAAACCCACAACAGGACCTAACCCTAAGTGTCACGCATGCAGTTGTGCTTGCACTAGACAGCCGCTTTAATGAACTATCGTCACAATTTAAAGAAGTTAAAGATGTGCTTACTGAGCTGCACCTGCGATTAGAACATGTGGAGGGTCAAGTCTAGACTCTGGAAGACGACACTCACTCTTTCACAAAAAGTAAAGGTGCTAGAAACACTTACTGGAGCCCAAGCCAAAAAGATAGACTACTTGGAAAACAGGGCAAGGTGAAATAATATACGGCTGGCAGGCTTTCCTGAAACCACGGGATATCAAAACCTTGAAGGCTTTTTAGAATCATGGCTTCCAGAGGCCCTTGCACTGCAAGATTTGGAAGAGCCAATACGTGTCGTGCGAGTGCATAGACTCGGCAGAAAGGAAAACGGGGCCCAACGGCCAAGATTAATTATTGCAAAACTATTGAACTGGGCACACAAAGATTTTGCAAGCTTACAAAAAAAAGCCACGGCTTTATGTATCAAAACACGGAGATTCGGATTTATCAAGATTTTCAGTGCAGCTAGTTCAAAAACGTAAACTGTTCAGCCCAGTGTGCACCGACCTTTACAAAAAGAATATTCGCTTTCAATTGGTATACCCGGCTACCCTACAAATCTGGCACGGAGGGACAGAACACATCTTTTCTAATGTGGAGCCGGAAAAACTTTTCGTGGCAGAGCTAAAAAATGACTGAGTTTATTCTTTCAGTTACCATTGCTGGTACTGGAGTGCGGCGGATTGGCAAAGCCTTGGGAAAAGATCCTCTTTATAGATTTTAACCACACCTTAAGGAGAAACTCCAGCAGACTGTGATGCTTTGCTCCAATGCGAATGGCTATGTCTTGCCTCTCCCTAGGGGATGTGTCTTGCCTTTCGGACACAGATTTTAATTGCTTTCTTTTTATGTGAAGCAGCACACATCTACACTTGACAACATCAGAATTGCGCCTTGTCGTTGGTGTATAAAATCACTGCTCCAGACCAGTTTGCTCTGATTATGAACCCTAACTTTTCCCAGGTCTTTGAAAAATTGTAGTTCTCAATAGCTGTTATAAATACTGTTTCCTGAGTTTTCTCTTTCAGTTACCATCGATGGTATTTGAGTGCAGTGGATTAACAATGCCTTTGGAACAGATCTTTATTATTGATTTCACTTTTGCCCGTTGAAGAGCAAAAAATCGTAGACACTGGATTTATGCAGTAGTTCTACACAAGGACTATACTCTTCATTCCATTTCAAGGAGAAACACGAGCGGACTACGATGCAAGCTCCAGCGCGAACAGCTATGCCTTGCCTCTTTTCAGGGGCTGTGTCTTGCTTTTCAGACACCGAATAAACCATTTACTTTTTATGTGCAGTAACACCTCCCCTATTCGACAACTTGAGAACCGCGCCCTGTCGTTGGTGTATTGCATTCCTGCTCTAGATCAGTTTGCTCTGGATATGAACCTTAACTTTTCCCAGGTTTTTGAAAAGTTGTAGTGCTCCATAACTGTTATAATTAGTTTGTTAACGTATACTGATGAGGGAGAGTGGGGTCGCAGAACATCACTAACATGTCTCCTCTATCTCTTTTAAAGAGAGAGGTTGAAGGAGGGGTAAAGGGAATAGTGGAGGGTTTTCTCTTTATTTTATTTTGATCTGTGCATGGGGGTTTCTAATTAATGGAAATAACATGGTTACACCTACGAGATTAAGCAAAAGTCACTCAAGGAGTTTTCAAACCCACTCAACAGGTAAAGACTGTGGGTTTATGCTGGGAAGCCTATAGTCTGACATTAATAGCCACACATGTGAAGGAACACGACAACTTCGGTATAACTTGAGGTGGTATGAAATTGGCTAGCTTAAATGTTAATGGTCTTGGTAGTCCCATTAAGAGAACAAGGGAGTTTAAATTCCTAAAGTGCTCTAAGGTGCACATAGCCTGTATACAGGAAACACATCATACTAGCATGGAGAGCAAAAACTGCAAAAAGACTGGGTTGGGGCAAATTTCTTTTCACCTGTGTTGGGGGAAAAAAAGCTGGGGTAGCAATCCTTATACAAAGAAATGTTTCCTTTCAATTAACCTCTGAACTTACTGATCCAGCAGGCAGATACATCATCATTAGAGGGAAGTTGAATGGTAAAGATGTCACCATTGACAATATATACAGACCCAATTCACCTAGTCCAACCTTTTTTGCAAACATAACTAATCTATTGCTTACCCATGGGAAAGGTTATCTTTTCTTGGCAGGAGACTTCAACAGTACTCATGACCCATTACTAGATCGTTCGGCGGTACCCAAGAAACCCCTGCAGCCTACTCTGAGATCATGTATTTGCTGAATTTGTCACACCCTACATCTCTCAGATTTTTGGAGGGTCTTACATACTGATGAACGGGATTACACACATGTCTCAAAGGCGCATGGCACATTATCCAGGATAGATTATATCCTAGGCTCATCTTCTATCTTCCCTTTAACGGGTGGAAATCGGGCCGCCTTAATTTGGGTAGATATTAATCTTGATGGGAAGACGTCCTTGGTGGAAATTCCCAGCTTATCTTAAAAATGACATAAAATTCCAAACTTTTATCCAAGATAAATGGGATTAATATCAAGAATTGAATATTCAACATAAAACTAATCGTGGCCTATTCTGGGAAACTGGGAAGGCTGTACTCTGAGGAAAAATAATTTCATATGTTAAGAGCAGAAACATCTGCATGCAGACATTTTATGATTAGATACAGAACCAAAAATAGCCAAGAATGACTTGATCGGTTCCCCTTCCATGGCAAACTCAGCTAAATATCATGCAGTTCTAAGCTCCTTACAATCTTGCCTATATCAAAAAGCCCTTAAAAATTACCAATTCAAAGAACATTCATATTTTAAATATGGAAACAAGTCCGGGAAACTCCTGGCCAACCTGGTGCGCCACCGCCAGAGTAGAACATTTATTGAAAAACTAAAAGCTCCAAAGGGGACCTGGGTGGTACAAGGGGAAGAGATTTGTGAGGTGTTGAAGGATTTCTATGAGAAATTATATACTGGATAGGTCAGGGGGAAAGAGAAGAGGATTCTTTCTTTGACAAAGTAAATATCCTCAAAGTCGCTCCCTCCCAGTTAGGAGAATTTAAGAACTCTATTTCTGAAGCTGAAATTCTAAAGACCATTAAAATGAGTAAGCCTGGGAAAGCGCCTGGCCCCGATGGCTTCTCCTACAATTATTATACAATTTTGGGCAACAAGGTTACGGAGTCGCTTGGATGATTTTATAAAAATGCATTATAGGCGATCCAGTACAGCCATGAGGAAAAAAACAAAGAAATGGATGCCACAAGATAGTCCTTTTCAACGTTTAATCAAGGCGACGTAAAATTCTTATAAACATGCCCGACTCTGGCCGAGTTTCGCCACCAATGGTGGCTGCCTCAGGGGCTTGTTGGTCACAGAGCAGATAAGAAAGCTTTCTTATCTGTTATTGAGAGGAGACAAATCGCTACGAGAAACGCGCGATTGACATAGATATACATTTGATCTTATTTGGACCACCATCTGAATACTGCTCTGTGACCAACAAGCCCCTGAGGCAGCCACCATTGGTGGCGAAACTCGGCCAGAGTCGGGCATGTTTATAAGAATTTTACGTCTCCTTGATTAAACGTTGAAAAGGACTATCTTGTGGCATCCATTTCTTTGTTTTTTTCCCTCCTAAAAATGCATTAGACACTCATCAATTTCCGCCAAATTTCAACAAAGCTTATATTACTATTCTCCCTAAACCTGGCAAAGACCAACACAACCAGCTTCATATCGACTTATCTTTGCTCAACTGATCTCAAAATTTTAGCAATTATATTAGCTACGAGACTCTCCTCGGTATTACCGGAGCTCGTTTCTGCTAACCAAATGGGCTTTGTTAAGGGGAGATCTGCTAGCTCTCATATTACAAAGCTTATCATGGCAATTGCTCACTGTCAAATCAATAACACACCGGCCATGGCAGTGAGCTTTGATTCAGAAAAAGCATTTGGTTGGGTCTATTGGGGGTATCTCTCCCCCTCCCCTCATTCTGGACCACTTTGGCCTACATGAAACCTTACCACTTACATATCCCTCCTTTATAAATCTCCCCCCTCACATATCTTAGCTAATGGTCATACATCGCATGCTTTTGTCCCGCAAAGAGGGGTTTGCCAAGGCAGCCCCCTTTCACCATTATTGTACATCATGGCCATAGACCCCCTCTTAAGAACTATTTCCGAAGACGAGAGTATCTCTGGTCTTAAAAGTTCTGGGCCCCCTTTAAGGTAGCAGCCTTCGCTGATGACACTTTAATTTTTCTTACTCACTCGCAAGATTCCCTTCCAAAGGTATTAGCTCATCAAACTAAATATGGGGAATTTTTGGGATTGAAAATCAACAGACAAATCCGAAGCGTTGAAAATTTTTGGGAACCTCCGGGGGACTTAGGGCTCTGACTTTCCATTGAGGTGGGCTGCGGGAACTATTAAATATTTGGGGGTAACTATCCTTAGTCATATAGATTCCATATACCATGTCAATGTGAACCGTATGCTCCAAAAAATGAAAAAAGATTTGAACACTGGTTAACATTGCCCATTTCCCTGACAGGGAGAATACATCTATTAAAGATGGTAGAGCTCCCCCAAGTGGCTATACCTATTACAGATGCTCCCAATCTGGCTATGGGGGCGGGATTTGCGTTCCCTCAATGGGATAATTCGGAACTTTGTATGGAAAGGGAAGAAAGCAAGATTAACCCTAAAACATTTGTGTAAGTCGGCAAAGCGAGGGGGTCTAGCATGCCCGGACTTCCAACACTATAATCTGGCCTGCATGATGAGACACTTTAGAGATTATTTTTCACCAACCTCCAACATTACTTGCTGGCTTCAGGGTTTTTCCATCTCTTCTTTACTGCAATGCTCTTCTCATCAAATTCCCTTTAACAGTAAAAATTTCCTTATACTTAGTTCCGGACGCCAAGCATGGAAGTGACTATGTAAAAGATTAGATATACTGCAAACACTAACTCCTTTAATGGCCTTTTGTGATAATATGCAGTGTATGCCTGGGAGAGGCCATTCAATTTTCACCATGTGGGCACACAAAGGGCTTATGTGCATTTCCCAAGTGTTTCCAAGCAACTCACATATAGGGGTAGATTTTAAAAGCCCTGCGCGCCGGCACTCCTATTTTGCATAGGCCGCCAGCACGCGCATAAGTCCCGGAGCATTGCTTGGGGGCGTGTCGGGGGCGGTGTGGTGGCGGTCCGTGGGCGGGGCCGGAGGCGTGATGGTGGTCCGGGGGCGGGGCCGAGTACCCCGGCATAGCGGCCTGTGCCGGGGCAGGGAGCCGACTACGTGCGCAAGTTACGCCTGCCACAGGCAGGCGTAACTCAATGAAAAAAGGTAGGGGAGGGGGATTCAGTTAGAGCTGGGGGGTGCGTTAGGTAGGGGAAAGGTGGGGGGGGGGGGGGGGCGCAAAAAAAAGTTCCCTCCGAGGCCACTCTGATTTTGGAGCGGACTCGGAGGGAACGGAGGCAGGTGGCTCGGCGCGCGCAGGCTGCCGATTTTTGTGCAGCCTTGCGTGCGCCGACCCTGGATTTTAAAAGATTCGCGCGGCTGCGCACGTATCTTTTAAAATCTGGCGTACTTTTTAAAAATCTGCCCCATAATGTATAGCTTTCAGGGGTTATGTGGTGAATTCCAACTCCCCACAGAAGATGTTTTTGCATATCTCCAATTAAGACATTATGTAAATCAAATGGACCTTCATCATTTCCCCCTTGCCAAGAGGTTGTTACTGGAAAGTATTTTTTGTTCTCGACCCACGGACATTCTCTTGCTCCTTGTTCTCCATACTATTGAAGACAAATACTGACATGGCCACCTATGCCGACCTTTTGAATAAGTGGGATAAAGTTGCAGAGATATCCCTGACTCCAGCCAAGGTTAAATATTATTTTCAGAATAGTCGTACCATAACAGAGAACATTACACTGAGAGAGATGCAATTCAAATTTATGTGGCAACTTTATTTTTCTAATGTCATAGCATTTAGAGCAGGGATATGTCCATCACCTCTGTGTTTAAAGTGTGGTACAATCAATGGGGACTATATACATTGTTTTTGGACGTGTACAAAAATTCAGCAATTTTGGTTGCGTATAACTACTTACTGTTCCAAGATCTGTGCCCACCCCATACCTATGGACCCTATGATATGGTTATTTGGCGACTATCCAGTCAGTTGTAAGGGGCTAAGGAAACAACAGAAGGCCCTCTTGGATAAAGCTGGGTTGATGGCCAAGCAGGTTATCTTGAGTGTCTGGATTTCTAATGATCCTCCACCTTTTAATCACTGTGGCAGGAAAATGTTACGGTTAGCCATGTTAGAGTTCATGTCAGCAGGGGCTCTCAATGTTCAGAGACAAAAGCAGACAGACCAAATCTGGTCCTGTTTCCTCCAACAACAACCTGCGGACTTGGTCATACATTTACCTTTCCCAATTGCAAGTAGAGCCATACATGTTCACTAATTGCAGGCCATTTTCCCAGATTTCTATGGGGAGGTTCCCCTGAAGTTGGCCGTAGACTTGGGCTCAAGTTTGGCAGTGCTTTGCGGCCTCTGAAGCACACACTTAGTACGTCTAGGGGACAACCCAATGTTACCTTAGCCTAAGTCAGAAGTAGTAAAACTATTTGTCACAGGTTATAATTTGTCCTGGATTGTTCCAGATCTGTACATACTGGCATCCCTTTATAGGGGTCAGTTTATAACCCACACTGGCTTAACATATCCGTATACCACTACCCTCAGCACAGACGATGGGGGGAGGGAAGGGAGGGGTTAAAGGTAGAAAAGGTTGTATCTTAAGGTATTTTGTCAAGGAGGACTCAGGTCAGTCCATACCCTGACACATGCATTCTTAGTTAAAGATCAAGGTTTTAACTTTTTGGCTCTATGCCCAATCCTATTTGATATTGTGTTTAACATAAAATAATTGCTCAAAAGGAGCTGTACTGCCATTTTTCTGCAAGAGTCCACACTTTAGTAATCCTGTATTACTTTTGGGTCTTATACTGGTTATTTGTAAGTGTTATAAAACAGATTTACTGTGTGTAATGTTTTACCTTACTGATACTGAATAAAAAAAAAAAAATCTAAGTAATAGAAAGGCGTGCATTTAAAACAAACTCAATGGCAATTTTTAATTTTATTTATTTATTTTTACAATATTCAATTCTTCAGTTTGTTATATGGGTTTTTTCCTAAAGGATTTTAATTCTTTATATATTTGTATGGATTGTGCATTTGTTGTAATTCTTGTATTTTTTAATAAAGAATTATTTAATATTTTGTAGCCCCTTTAGAAGGCGAAACTCAGCCCGATTCAGGCCCCTTTGTTGGCACAATCTTGGCCATTTCTAATTTGATGGACAATTTTAATAAAGTGTTCTGAATATTTGGTCAATTTCATCGTTTATTTGCTTCCTGGCTTTAATTGATTAACTTCCATGTTAACAAGCAGGGAGGTACAGAATTGTACTTCCTGTGTGAGAATGTGGTCCAGATCTGGTCGTGGACCCTTTCCTAAGGGTTGGAGCTGAGGGCCACATAACTGGGTGGAATGGAGAATATAATAGCTGACAGACTGAGTCATATATTCAGACCCCATGAATGATATCTGGAAGAAGAGCTTGCAAATTGGATCTTCTGCCTCTGAGTAAGCTCAGATGAGAATCTCTTCTGAATGCCTTGGAACAGATAAACACTCAGTTCTGTTCCCTGTACTGGACATGCAGCAAACCAGCCTCAAATGCCTTCACCTGCCATTGGAGCAAGAGTCTCCTGTATAATATCCTCCAGCTCCACTGGTAACGAAGACTCGAAGCTTCCTGAGGACAAATGCACTATGATCCTCAGCCCCTCATTGGCCGAGACCGGTCTGGTTTCCACTCCTCAAGGAGATGTTCATCTGGAATCCAATCAGGCTGGGCACTTCCCTGGATCTTTTCACTTAGGACTAAGGAAGGTTGTGCCATCCCAACCTTCAGGCCTTGTTGCTCACAGCCTGAATGTTGAGAGGTTAATATTGCAACCACTCGATCTCTCGGAAGATGTTGCAGGTCTTGGTAGCTTCCAGAAAGCCTTCCACTAGAAAGTCTTACGGACTGAAGTGGAGGAGGTTTTCCGTGTGGTGTGAGAAGAAGGTCCTAAATCATTTTTTCTGGTCCCACATGAAAACTGCTTAATTACCTTCTATATTATCGGAAGCATAGTTCCCTCTAAGCTAAGCGTGTAAGTGATTGTTCAGCCATTTTGAAATATTGCTCACAGGTTTTACATGGTTGCTCAATTTTTCTTTGGGCTGTATACAGAAATACAATGCTAATACTGGTGTCCAAAAACTGTTGTTTTTTTGCACACATCTAATCATTCCTTGGAGGGAGCATTGATTGGAAGCTGGTTTGAAGACCAACTCAAGAGTTCATATAAGTGCAATTGGCGCATAGTACCTTGGTATAGATGGTGTGCCCATCTCTGTACAGCTTATCGTTGTACGTTTCATGCGGGCCATGCTTCAGTTGTAACCTCCTCTAAGGCCTTCCGCTGTGTCTTGGGACCTCACTGTAGTTTTAACTCAGCTGGTGAAAGCTCCCTTTGAACTGCTGCACTCCTGTGACCTCAAGTACCTGACCTGGAATTTCATGTTTTAGGTGGCAGTCACTTTAGCACACAGGGTCAGTGACTTATCCACTTTACCCTTAGTTTTTTCATGTTAGTGTGGTTTTACGTATGCATCCTCAGATCCTGCCCAAGGTGGAGTTGGGCTTCCATCTTAACCAGTTCATCATCCTGCCAACATTTTTTCCCAGGCCCCATTCGCAGCAACGTGAAGAGGCTCTGCATAATTTGGACCAAGAAAACAACAAGGAAGGCTATCTATGAACGCAAAGTGGAATAGATGCCAGATGTCCGATCAGAAAACTTTAATCACACCTTTAGCTCCATTATTTTCACCCTTAACTCTGCATGTATTTTGTTTTATTTACATAGACAATTTATACATGGAAAAATGAAAAATTATCAAGTAAGTGAAACGTAAGACATTGATAAGACATGCTAAGAGAGAATTTGAAAAGAAGTTGGCTGTAGAGGCTAATACAGTAAAAACTTTAAATATATCTGAAGCAGAAAGCCTGTGAGTTAGTCTGTTAGATCGTTAGATGATCGAGGGGTGAAAGGGGCACTTAGAGAAGATAAGGCCATCGCAGAAAGATTAAACAATTTCTTTGCTTCTGTGTTTACTGAAGAGGATGTTGGGGAAGATGCCTGTTCCGGAGAACTCGTGGAGATGGCCTTCCCTATAGAGACCCAGATGGCACGGATGATGAGACCGATCCTTACTCCCTGGAGGATGGGGAAACTCCTCCGGATTGGAGCCATATAGAGCTATGAAGTTTTTTCATGTTACTGGCTCTGATTTCCCAGACATTGAAGATGCTGGGGGTACCTGGGGCTGAATCCATGTCTGAGCTAAAGAAAGATCCCATTTTGATTTCCTTGCGACCTTGTGCTTCTTCCCAATTATGGAGGCCATTCTAGAATTGATTGATCTTGAATGGGACTCCCCAGAAGCTAATTTTAAAGGGGAGCGAGTCTTGGAAGGCCTGTACCCATGGATCTATTTGCAAAAAGAGCAATTACGTGTATGGTGTTACCAAGCAGGCGACTATTCCCTTATAAGGGTGCACAGGATAGGAGAATTGAAGCTATTCTTAAGCAGGCCTTTGAAGCAATGGCAATGAATTTGCAGATAGCTTCTCTTGTTCCCTGGTGGCTCGCTCTTGTTTATTGCTCTCTCAGGAGATTGATGAATCTGGTGTAAATTCCAGGGCAGTGAAGGAACCAGTTGCTGTCTTTTTGGCAGAAGCAGTCTGCGATTTGGTCCGCACTTCTGCAGAGGGGTGGCTTCGGTAATAGTGGCTAGGTGTCAGCTATGGCTGAGAAATCTGTTGGCCAATCAACCTTGAAGTCTAATCTTAAGAAGTTGCCCTTTAAAGGCTTACTCTTATTTGGGAGTGAACTGGAGAAAATGGCCAATAAGTGGGGTGAGTCCCTGGTTCCTCAATTTACTAGAGGATAAGAAAAAGGTGCTACGATCCTTCAGCAGAAGAGGTCAAACTAGGGGGTTCAGACGTTCTTGACTGTACAGAGGAACAGCTTTTCGGAGGACTCTACCTTTTGGTAGATCTCATTCCTTTCGTCCAAGGCAGCACAGGCTCAGGTAGTGGAGCACCCTAAGCCTCCCAATGAAGATGTGCTGACCCACCCATGGAATCAAGAGAGAGGATTGCCTCTCTCTCATTGGCGGTTGGTCAAGATCATGACAAACTAGTGGGTGCTTTAAGTGATAAAGGATCTCTATGAGCTGGAGTTTTGCAGTGTTCCTCGGGACGTGTTCATGGTGTCTCCCTGCAACTCTCCTCAGAGATAGGGAGTGGAGGTTACGTTGTCAAGACTCCTCAGTCTGGGGGCTGTGGTTCCAGTGCCCATGTCACAAGTAAATAGGGCCAATATTCCATTTATTTCGTGGTGCCCAAGAAGGAGGGCTCTTGGTCCCTCCTTCATCTCAAAGGAGTCAACTGTCTTTTAGGTGTAACTCATTTTCTCATAGAAACTTGCATTCGGTACTAACAATACAGTCAGGAATTCCTGACATCTCTGGATCTGACCGAGACATACCTGCATATTTCCATCTGACTAGAGTATAAATGATTTTTGCCTTTTGCAGTTTTTGGGTCGTCATCAATTTTGAGCACCACCTTCTGGTTTGGCCACCTCACCCAGAATTTTTTCCAAGGTTATGGTGATGGTGGCGGCGGCAGAGTTGAGAAGATGGTATCCTGGCATACCCGTACTTGGACAACTGGCTGATTCAGGCAAAAGTCTGGAAAAGAGCCCCTGGGGGTCTCGCTAGATCACCTTGTTGCAGGAGCTAGGTTTGGTTGTGAACCTGCCCAAGAGCAAACTTTACCAATCACAGTTGCTAGACTATCTTAGTATTTAGTTCAACACGAAACAGGTCAGGGTGTTCCTGCTGGAGGGCCATATTTAAAAGCTGATGACGCAGGTGCGTTTAGTGATGAACACAATAAGCCCAACAGTGTAAAACCATCTATAGGTGCTTGGATTGATGGCAGCGACCCTGGAGGTGATGGTGTGGGCGAGGGCACATATGCGTCCTCTTCTGCGTACTCTGCTGTCTTGTTGGAGCCCACATTCTCAAGACTATTCGATTTGGTTCCCCCTGCTGATGGAGGTCTGCTCTGTTAGTGGTGGTTAAAAGCGGATCATCTAAGAGAGAGGGTTTCCCTAAGATTGTCGGACTGGCTAGTACGTCTGACAGATTTGAGCATCCAGGGTTGGGGAGATCACTCTCAAGAGCTAAGGATGCTGGAGTGCAGATGAGTCTCACTGGAAGTCCGTGCGGTCATTTTGGAATGCTTGCAGTTTGGTGACAGATTGCTGGGTCAAGCGGTCCGAATATCAGATATGACATTGGCATGGAGGAACCAAGAGCCAGCAAGTGTCGCAGGAAATAGCTCAACTTATGAAATGAGTGGAACTGCATCTTCAGGAGTTCTCAGCCTCACACATTGCAGGAAAAGACAGTGTAAGAGTAGGCGTTCTCAGCAGTTTGGATCCAGGAGAATGGGAATTGCTAAACGAGACATTTCAGCTAGTAGTGGATCGCTGGGGACTGCTGTTTCTGGACCTGTTGGTGACTTTTCACAATGCAAAGGTTTCTCGATTCTTCAGTTGCAGAAGAGATCCAAAGTCCTTGGGCATTGATGCCCTCGTGCAGAAGTGGCCTATGGGTAACCTGCTGTATGCTTTTCTCCCATGGCCCATGTTGAGCAGAATGGTTTGGAAGGTTTAGAGTCACAGGGGGATGGTACTTCTGGTGGCACCAGATTGACTCGAATTCTGGTATGCAGATCTGTGAAGGCTTCTGGTGGATTCTCCCCTCTGGTTTCCGGCACACAGGAATTTATGGCAGGGGCCTGTTCTTAACAAAGATCTGAATTCAGTTTGTCTTACAGTATAGCTCTTGAGAGGGTTCAATTCCTGAAGCGTGGATATTCTACTGCAGTGACTACCACTTTGCTAAGAGAGGGAGAGTTCTCCATTTCATTAGCCTATATGCTGGTTTGGCTACTGTGGGAGGCTTGGTGTGAAGATGGAGGGGTGATTCCTCATTCAGTTAATATTCTGCTCATTTTGCAAATTTTGCAGGATGGATTGAGTAAAGGGTTGGTCCTCAATTCTGCCATCATTTGTGTTTCTATGTTAATTTCTTAAAGGTTTAGGTATTGGCTGTTGCCTGTTTTCAAGGTTAGGTGAATGGTGGGCCCTTGTCAGCTCATCCAGATGTGACCTGTTTCTTGAAAGGAGTGAAGCATTTTTGCCCTCCCTTGCAGTTACCGGTGCACGTATGGAGTCTTAATCTAGTGTTGGATTTTTTTTTAGCAGGCTCTACTTTTCAACTTATGTGTAGCCTTTCCTTGAGGTTACTGACCTTGAAACGGTGTGAGTTATGGCAACTTGTTCTGTGCGTCGAGTATCCAAACTACAAGCCTTGTCTTGCCGGGAGCCGTTTCTACGAGTGACTCCAGGGGCGATACAGCTGTGTACTGTTCTTTTTTGCCAAAAGTGGTTTCAGATTTTCACTTGAATCAGTCTATTTCCCTGCTGTCTCTGGACAGGGCAAGAGATGCAGAGGTTTATTGCCTGTTATGGCCCTTGGCTGTCAAAAGGCATACCTTGAGGTTTTTGAACCTCTCAGAAAGAAGGACCAACTGTTTATTCTCCATGATGGGAGTAAACAGGATGAGCTGGTGTCTGAAACTACAATAGCCCACTGGATTAAGGAGGAAGTCATGACTGCATATGTGGATGCTGAGCAGCTGTTGCCTGGTTGGGTTAGGGCTTATTCCACTAGGGCTCAGGCAGTGTCATGGGCGGAAGCTACATTGTTGCCTCCTGTCAACATTTGCCGAGCTGCAATGTGGTCCTCCTTACATTCCCATTCCAGGCATTATTGCCTGGATGTGCAGGCCGAAGAGGACGCAGCCTTTGCTCGTGCAGTTTTGACTGGACTGCAGGCAACATCCCGCCCTGCTAGGGGGTAACCTTTATACATCCCACTGGTTTTGGATTCACCTGTCTGTACCCAAAGAGGAGAAATTACTACTTAGCTGATAATTCCATTTTCCTTAGTACAGACAGGTGAATACAATTTCTCACCCTTTACTGTTGAATGGTTCTGCATGGCAGTGTGTTCCAGGGAGTACAGATAATTGTCAATCCAGTCCCTTTATTAGTGTTACACTCTTTGAGCTCAGTTTTTTTCCTGTTGGCTGAGTGCTCGATTGGTTATCTGTTAATAATCATTTTGCTAATCTGTCTACTGTTAGCTTTTGCGGAGAATACTGGCAGGCTGATGTCATTGCAGGGATATATATACTGTGATGTCAGCTTTGCTCCATTTCTATCTACTGGTAGAGGTATATAACCCACTGGTTTTGCATTCACCTGTCTGTACTAAGGAAAAGGATATTATCAGGTAACTAGTAATTTCTTCTTTGAATCATTGGAGTCAGGTCCTGTAAAATTCTGGGCTTGGAAAGTCCTTTACCTAGTTGCAATCACCTTGGCAAGAAGAGTAAGCAAACTCTAGGCTCTTAGTCCACTATCTTGCATATCTGCAGTTCTTTCACAACGGAGATTATTCATACTCACCCAAAGATAATCTCTGCTTTCCATATTAATCTGTTCTTCCTACCATCTTGCCAAGACCACGTGGGCATGACAGGGAAAAATCCCTTCCTATTTTGGATTTTAAAAGAGCCTTGGCATATTACAAATGACATACTCAACCTGATCAAGCTAATCAGCTTTTCGTCTCATATAACCCTTCGTATATCTGTTACCAAACACACTTACCTAGTTGGATAAAATGTATCTCTCACTGCTTGACCTAGCAGGAATTTAACTTCAATTCAGTCAAAGCTCATCAAGTTCTAGCTATAGCTTCCTCTGTTGCTGATCTCAGAAGTATACATCGAAGATATCTGTTAAGGATGCAATATGGTCATCAGTCCATATCTCGCAATCCATTATTGTTTTGGTAACATTTTAAGAACTGACTAGATTTTGATAAGCAGTTTTGTGAAATCTGTTCTCACTGTAGTCCACTCTCGGTGGTGGAGTCTGGGTTGCCTATTAAATGCTCTGCTTCACTCCTCAACTTGAGACTCCCCACAAGCAATGGCTAATTCAGTCTGCTTATTGACAGAAAAAACATATTTACATATCGTAAATGGTGTTTTCTGTAGATGGCAAGATGAATTACCCATGGAATACCCTCCAACCCCCCTCCCTGGAGAATAGACTATGCAGTTAAATTCAGCTCTGTTACTGACTGAGGAGACTTGCAAGGCAATGCTTGCACAGTAACTCCTGCACATTCTCAGAACTCAAATCTCAACAGCTTGGAATGAAGACCATTTGGTGCTGCCAAATGACATTAACACATGTAATGGCTAATTCATCCCATCTATGGAAAGCAGTTTTTGGTAAGCAAACATGTTTTCCTTCAAACTTGCTGTGAGTTGCCCTGTTACCTCTGCCACCCCTCAAAAGCACTTTTCAGTGCTGCTAAAAAGAAAAAAAAATAGTCTGGCTCTTAGAAGCCCCCTTCCAATGACTTCAAAGATTGTATGGCAGAAAGATGTCCATTGCCATGATTTGTTACAAATGCCTGAGGCCAGCTGACAAAGCCAACTATGAAGGATCCTGAAGGGAATTCACTGCATTTAGCTCCTTCCACGTTTTTGTCCTTGGCTTGTCCCCCCCTCCTTGACTGAGGACTTTGTTTGGAGATACCAGATCCCATATGTTCCATTGTGCTTTTGGTCTGGATGTGACTGCACGTGCAATTAACTGAAGAGGGGAGCTCCTTCCTGGGGTCCACTAGGAAGTTCATAGGAAAATGTTCTCCATACTGGTACTGAAGGAAGATGTCTCTCTCCCCAGTCTGGGTCAGAGGATTCAATAACCTATAAACTAGGTAGCTGAATTATTGCTGAATTATAGCTGATCCTATTGAATGTAAAGCTTGTTGCTGTGTTATTGTTTATTGTAAACCGAGGTGATGTTTTTAACGTGCCGCGGTATATAAAAAAATCACTAAATAAATAAATTGTTGAAGACTTTTTGTCTCATTGGCAGCAAGTGACGAGGATAGCACTCTTCAGTCTCTCCTGTACAGAATGGCATATGTGTTCCCTCAAGGAGGGAGTCCCTCTCACTTCCATGCCTTGGGAGTTCCCATCAGAAGTCCCGGTAGCACGATTTAGCCCCCAACAGTTCAAGGACAGTTGTTTTCCTTTGCCTTTGCTTATAAAATGCTACTGATTGGATAAACTTATTAACAACTTGCTCATGGTTTATCTATATATTTTTGGGCCCATATCAACTTTATTTTTTCCACAAAAGAAGAGCATGGTTGCTTTCACATTTGCCCCTTCTTTGCGGTCTTTTGACTTTTGTGGGACGCATATTTTGCTTGTTTTTTTATACTCATGGTAATTCTCAATATGAGACAAAGCCAGTGAACCTTTAAAAGTCCTAGTGGAATTCAGCCACTTGGCTTCAGGAGAGACACGGTCACAGAAAAGGTCCCAGTGTTTTCCATATGTATCTGATTTTGGGGTTAGCCTTCCAAATTTCAGGTCACCAAATTGTTTAGACAACTGTGGCCTCCAACCTAAGCTGGGGAGCTCATACACAGGGTTTCATAACCAGGGCCCTTGGTCTGTCCAGAAAAGAGATTGCATCCATTTTCTTCAACTATGGCATGTGGCTTTAAAGAACTTCAGAGGTGGCCAACAACGTTGTCCTAATATAACCAATCAAGTAGTACAAGCAAGAAGGAACAGGGAAAACTGTCAAGGAAGCTGTTTGTGAGGACCTAGCTGTCTCCAAGGATAGCTTTAAGAGCCATGGACCTGGTAGGAAAAGGAAAACATCCTAGAAGAGAATTAAGGGTGAGCTTTCAGAATACTAAAGAACAAAATATCTAAATGTTCACAATGATTACAATTAAAATGTGTATTTGTACTTTGCAAAAATTTTAGTTTTGTAGGAATTTTAATTGGCAGTATGCAATTGTAGCAAATGTGCTGTTTTCTGATACTTGCCTCAGAATCTACATATCAGCCTTGGAAGAAAAGCAAGGAACTTGACTGCACAATGTGCTGCTTTCTTTGGTATATTATCCACCCTCTTACTAAGCACAGCATATACAGTTGCTAGCATGGGGTAGGTGGAAAAGGACCACAAGAAGAGCCTGGGGGTAGTTAAGAGGTGACAAAACAAGTATGGGGCAGGAAAGTGTTATGTAGAGAGGAAAATCTTTAGGGAGATTAAGCAGGACATTAAGTAGCATTTTTTTGTGATGGAATTCCAGAAAATCCCTTGCATACAAGGAGGCTCTGTATTCCTTTACCTTATCTTGCAGTGACCTGGCTGCCTGACACAAACATTATGTATTGGTGCTACATGGAGATTTTTATGGCACCATTGCTTGTATCACAAAACTTTGTTCAAATTTATTTTCCTTCTTCCAGCTTTAAATGCTTGGGTCAGCAAATCTGACTACTTTTTTTGTGTTTATTTTTATTTTATTTATTTATTTTTTTGATTACTGCTGTTGGATCTCACGTTTTGCCTTGCCTTTTAGAGGAATGTATATGTTGCTGACCTTAGTGAAGAAGTTGTTGTGCATCCAGAAGATGTCCTGCAGTGGATAAAGAAGGGAGAAAGTAAGACTTTATTTGTGTCTGATAATACACATCTAGACTAGTTTATATTTACATCTGTAATAAACATTTCTTCAAAGGTAAACATCCTGAATAGTCATGTACTGACGGGTGCTTTTTGGCAAGCTGGAGATTTTCCAAGAAGTTGTTGGTTTCCTTTTTTTTGGAAACAAGGTGACATTCCAGCTGTTGGGGATTAAACCCAATGCCATTTCCTTGCTCAGCCATTTAAAAAACCTTTTGTGGAGATTCTTTTCCTAGCATGTAGCCAGCTGGACTCAGGACCAATAGGTTATGCTCCCCTGCCAGCAGGATGGAGTGAGTCAGATTTCAAAGCTGACATCAGCCTACATACACCCTTCAGTGATCTCAGCCCTTCAGTATTTCTCCGTCTCCAGCAGATGCTGGACATACTTCTCTCTAGGGGGATTGTTGTACTTTCTGGAATGAAAATTATACATTTAAATCGAAAATAATTGAGCTCCACTCTCCTGTGGTGATACCTAAAGGTCCCTCCCCAAGCTGAGAATTCCTGAGGTGATTTCTGAGATCCCTCAGAGGTATGCCTTGGTCCAGTAGCTGGTTTCTGGCATGGACTTTGCTGCTTAAGCAGCTGAAAGGCAGCAGGTGCAGGAAGCCAAGCATTTCCCTTTAATTTGCTCCACAAAAAATAGACAAAGCTGTTGTAGTAGAATACTACCAAACTTATTTTCAATGTTATCAATGTAATATTACATAGAGAAGGCTACTCTGAACAGACTCCACTGGGCATTCCCAAATTCATTACATACAACAAGACACACATTGATTAATCAGTCTCACCTTTGCTTTTATTCTAGCAACATGTCATCTTTATTAGCCAATAGGTCAGCATGTCCTAAGTTCTAATTATAATTATCTGCAAGCACAGCACATCTTATTACTGGTAATACGTTTTCCTATTTTCTACCAAATATAATTCTTCAACCTTGATATAGTTGTTGTGTGCATAGACCCATAGTTTCATCTTTTATTTTGTCCATGGAGCCAGTAAGTCTAACAGTACAGCCTTAAGCAAGTTTTGCAATAGTTACTACATATCTTTATTTTCATTCGGGCTGATACAGAAAGAAGTGCGGGAGAGCCAGCGAGCGCCCGCTCTCCCGACGCGTGCACAGACCAGTGTCCTGGGTGCACGATTCAGTATCGGCCTGCATGCAAATGAGGGCCTGTGGTAAAAGGGGACGCTAGGTACACTAGCGCGTCCATAGCGCCTCCTTTTTGACAGAAGCGGCGGCTGTCAGCGGGTTTGACAGCCGATGCTCAATTTTACCAGCATTGGTTTTCAAACCCGCTGACAGCCATGGGATCGGAAAACGGACGCCGGCTAAATTGAGCGTCCATCTTCCAACCCATGGGTAGATTTTTTACTTTTTTTATTTTTTATTTTTGAGGCCTCCAACTTAATATCGCTATGATATTAAGTCAGAGGGTGTACAGAAAAGTAGTCTCCTTCCTCACCGATGCTACCGCAGACCTCGTGCGCACCTCATCCAGGGGTGTCGCCACTGCAGTGGCAGCAAGAAGACAATTATGGCTCCGGAATTGGTCAGCTGATGAGACTTCCAAAGCGAACCTCACAAAAATGCCTTTAAAGGATCCCTCCTGTTCAGGTTCGAACTGGAGAAATTAGTCAACAAATGGGGTGAATCTCCAGTACCCCGATTACCTAAGGACAGGAACAAAAGAACATATCACCGCTCCTCCCCCAGAAGAACCAAGGGTAGAGGATCACAGCACTTTAAGCCTTACAAAAATACACAGTCCCAAGCACCTCGTCCTTCAGGAAGGTCTCAGCCCTTTCGGAACAGGCACATTAAGAGAGGAGCAAGCTCAGGGGCAGGCTCTGACCGTACCCCAAAATAAGACGCAGACCCATCCACAGGAAGAAGACATAGGGGCAGACTTACCCTCTTCTACCAAAGATGGGTCGAGATAACTTCGGCAAGTGGGTCCTATCATTCGAGAGGGGTACTCGCTGGATTTCCAAAGCATTCCCCCAGACAAATTTATGAAATCGCCATGCCACTCCCACTCCAAGAGGTTAGCAATGGAAACCACGCTAGCAAGACTACTCGGCCTGAAGGCAATAGCCCCAGTGCCCATGCTTCAACAAAATACTGGCCACTATTCCATCTATTTTATCGTTCCCAAGAAAGAGGAAACAATCCGGCCTATTGTGGACCTCAAGGCCATCAACCGTTACTTGAAGGTTCCACACTTCCGCATGGAAACCCTCTGTTATGATGGCGGTACAACCAGGAGAATTCTTAACCTCCCTGGACCTATCCGAAGCCCACCTTCACGTCCCGGTCCATCAGAACCCACCAGCGTTTCCTGCGATTTGTGATACTAGGCCATCATCAATTCCGAGTGCTACCCTTCGGACTAGGTACCGCCCCTAGAACTTTCACCAAAATCATGGTGGTAGTGGTAGCAGCACTGAGGAAAGGAGTCATGGTACATCCTTACTTGGACGATTGGCTGATGAGGGCAAAGTCTCCAGAGGAGAGTCTCCATGTGACCACCAGAGTCAAGAATCTCCGCACCGAAGTGGATCTTGCTCACCACGGATGCAAGCCTGCAAGGGTGGGGAGCCCAGGGACAATGGAACAAGGAAGAGGCGGGATGGAACATAATCTCCTGGAAGCGCGAGCGGTCAGGCCTACGATTCAGCCACAGACTCGGAGGAGAGTCTGTCAGTCATGTCGGACAATGCAGCGACCGTTGCCTACATCAATCGACGGAGGAACCAAGAGCCAGCAGGTGTCTCTAGAAATAGACCCCCTCATGGAGTGGGCGGAAATAAATCTACAAGGGATTTCTGCCTCCCACATCGCGGGAAAAGACAACATCTCTGCAGACTATCTCAGCAGAGAAAGCCTAGACCCGGGGGAATGGTCGCTGGCGGACACAGCCTTCCAACTGATAGTAAATCAATGGGGTCTCCCAGCCATGGATCTAATAGCAACTTGTCGCAATGCCCAGGTCCCCAGATTCTTCAGCCGCAGACAAGAACCACAATCTCAGGGAATCGACGCTCTTGTCCAGAACTGGCCAGAGGAAAGCCTCCTGTATGCCTTCCCACCCTGGCCACTACTGGGCAGGGTCATCCACACGATAGAACGCTTCTGTGGATCCTCAACCTAGTACTAGACTTCCTAGCAGGGGAATCCTTCAGACCAACAAGCGCCCTGTCTCTACGTCTCTTGACCTTAAAGACAGTGTTCTTGATCACAATATGCTCAGCCCGGCGCGTCTCCGAACTTCAAGCATTTATCCTGTCGGGAACAGTTCCTCAGGGTCACCCAGGGCACCATTCAGCTATGTACGGTACCATCCTTCCTTCCGAAAGTGGTTTCCCAGCTCCATATGAACCAGACCATATCCTTACCATCACCAGATGAGCACAGGGATTCTGAAGACTCACGCCTCCTCCGCCACCTGAATGTCTGCAGAATTCTAGTCTGATACCTGAAGAGATCGCAATCCTTGCGCAAAACTGACCTCCTGTTTGTTCTTCACAGTGGGAAGAAACAAGGGGAAGCGGCAGCGTGGGCCACCATAGCCCGCTGGATCAAAGAAGTAATTAATGCTGCCTACATAGAGGCAGGAAAACCATTACCTCTACAGGCCAAGGTGCAGTCTACAAGGGCCCAGGCAGTCTCCTGGTCTGAAATCAAACTGCTGTCACCAGCCCGAGATCTATCGGGCGGCGACATGGTCCTCCCTACACACCTTCTCCAGGTTTTACTGCCTTGGATGTTCATGCCAGGGAGGATACAGGCTTCACAAGGGCAGCACTAAGTAGGCCATGGGCAGCCTCCCACCCGGTAGGGGAGTAGCTTTTGTACATTCCATTGGTCCTGAGTCCCATCTGGCTACAAGCTAGGAAATGGAGAAATTACTTACCTGATAATTTCGTTTTCCTTAGTGTAGACAGATGGACTCAGTATCCTGCCCACGGCTGCTCTTGAAATCGAGAACCTCTGATATCAAATCTTGAGACTGAGTAAGTATGAATAAGCCACGGCCTATCTCTAGTTCAAGACACCCACAGTTGCCCAGGTGTCTGCGTTTGTTTGAGTGCACTGGCGGTCTCCGGTGCACTCAAACAATAAACGCTGGTGGTCTCCAGTTGAACCAGTTCAAGTTTAATCAAGTATTAAGCAGCATATATCCATACTGGCTTTTTAAGAGAATACTGAAGAGCTAAGCATACTGCACGGGTATATGTAGGCTGATGTCAGTTTTGAAATCTGACTCCATGTCCCATCTGCTATCAGGAAAGCACAATACCCATTGGTCCTCAATCCATCTGTCTACACTAAGGAAAACGAAATTATCAGGTAAATAATGTCTCCATTTGGCTCACATGATCTAGCCAGCATAGTAAAAAAAAAATAAAATAAAAAATAGTGTAGTGAGCATAACCTCAAATTTCAGTCTGCTAGTGTAAGTTAAGTTTGGAGAGAAGGACAAAAAATGTTTAATTTCCTAGCGTGTAGCCAGATGGACTCAGGCTAGCAGATGGGAGACTGAGTCAGATTTCAAAGCTGATGTCACCCTAGATATACCCCTGCAGTGACCTCAACTCCTCAGTATCTCTGTCTTGTAGCAGATGCGGACGCTATCCCACACTCTAGCACAGTGTTAGAAAATTTACAGCAAGAAGACAAAATTTACCTTAAAGAAGATCGAGCCCCCCTCTCCTGCGATGATACCTAAGGGTCCCTCCCCCAGTTGAGAATTCCTGAGGTGATTTTTGATATTCCTCAGAGGCTTGCCTTGGTCCGGTAGCCAGTAACCCCGGCATGGACTTAGCCCTAGAGCGGCTGAAAGGCAGTATGTGCACATCTGAGCGTGGCGGTGAAGGTAAAGCCCTCTCTACCCACAGCTGGAGACCATTCCGACACAGCGATCGGTAAGCGCCGAGACCAGGTAAGCTGAAAACTTTAAACTAAGATCTTTGGTCTCTGGGGCTCGGAGTGCTGTACAGATTTTGAATTTCACCCGGCGAGGTAAAAGGGAGCACCGATCGGGTTGAGCAGCCTTGGTTGGGCTAGGTCCTGGTCTGGTGCAAGGGCTCCGGATCCGTGGAGACCCTCGGGGGGGGCGCGCGCTATCTTCCCCCCTCGGTTGGCGGTATGCACGGGGGCAGGCCGGACGGTCAATGCGCCCAACTTGTGCGCCTTCAACTTAGATGCGTGCACTGCCGAGCACACAACCATGCGCATAACTATATGCACATCCGCGCTTAAAACTACATGCGTGTATTGTGCTCACGCGCATATCTGTGCGCATATTGAAGCACGTTACCTATGCGCCTAGATATAGAGGCAATGGCACCGGCGTCCAAGAAGCCCAGAAGGCACTCTCTTTGCACAGCCTGCTACATCAGAGCCGCACAGCCTGAATTGGAGTCCTGCCTGTGTCATTGCGAAGAAGCCCAGGGGAGATCAAAGCCTGGTCCCTCACTGTCTGAGGATGGATCTGGAACTACTATATACGATAGCACCCCGGATCTATGCAACCCCGAAATGGCATCTCCAGAAGAGGGCACCTCAGAGGCCCCTACTCTGACTCTCCCTGGGGTTAATATGGACCCATGGACCTTCTCCTGGCTAGAATTTTTCCAGGGGCTGCAAGCCTTCGTTCAGGCACAATCAGCCCCGGCTGCGACCCAGGTTCAACCCCTGCAGGAAGCATAAGATCCTCCCGGCCCTGCTCGGATGCCTCGAGACATGCCTCGCCTAACCAAGAATTTCCCGGACGGGGACCTGGATACCTCAGATGATGGTGGCTCTCTGGAAGAAGGAGAAATCCCTCCAGGCCTGGAACCATACAGAGCCATGCTTCGCTTCTTCCACAGGGATGAATTACCAGCCCTTGTTTCCCAGACTCTGGGATCCCAGGCCGGACCCTATGGCGGAACCAAAGAAGAACCCCATTTTCGTAAGGCCTCATGCTACTTCCCAATGGTGGAAGCCATCCAGGAACTAATTGACCTGGCGTGGGATGTCCCAGCGGCCAGCTTTAAAGGAGGTCAGGCCTTGGAAGCCTTGTACCCTCTGGAACCAGCGACCAAGGAATGCCTGCATTTCCCAAAAGTGGATGCCATGGTCTGTGCCGTCTCAAAGAGAACAACCATTCCCGTTGAGGGAGGGGTTGCATTGAAGGATACTCAGGATAGACTATTAGAATCCATTCTTAAGCAGGCCTTCGACGCAAGAGCAACGACACTGCAGATTGCTTCCTGCTGCGCACTGGTGGCACGTTCCTGCTTGCTTCTCTCTCTCGAGGCAAATAACTCCGGAACGTATGCCGGTGAAACGATTGAACCTGCAATAGCCTTCCTGACGGACACAAACTCGGATCTGGTGCGTACCTCAGCCAGAGGAGTAGCCTCGGTACTGCCGTCAGAAGACAGTTATGGTTGCAGAATTGGTCTGCTGACGCGACCTCTAAAGCGAATCTCACAAGAATGCCCTTTAAAGGATCTCTCTTATTCGGAAGCGAATTAGAGAAGTTAACCAGCAAGTGGGGCGAATCTCCAGTGCTTCGGCTACCGGAGGACAGGGGTAAAAGGTCCCAACCCCCCTCCCCCAGAAGAACCAGGGGCAGAGGCTCTCAATGATTTCGACCCTACAAGAACTCGCAGTTTCAGGCACCTTGACCCTCCGGAAGGTCCCAGTCCTTTCGGAACAGACAGGCCAGGGGCAACCTCCAGCCATGCTCCCCAATGAGAATGGGCCGACCATCCAAAGGAGGAGGAAATAGGGGGTCGACTTTCCCTCTTCTACCAACAATGGGTCGCGATCACGGTTGACAAGGGTACTAAACATCATTCGAGAAGGTTACTCTCTGGAGTTCCGCAGCATCCCTTGGGACAAATTGATATCACCCTGCCACTCCCACACCAAGAGACTGGCAGTGGAAGCCACTCTGACAAGACTACTCAGGCAATAACTCCGGTCCCTACGTCCCAACAAAATACAGGGCATTATTCCATCTATTTTATCGTCCCCAAGAAAGAAGAATCGTTCCAACCCATCTTGGACCTCAAGAACGTCAACCATCATCTGAGGATACTACACTTCTGCATGGAGACTCTCTGCTCCGTAATAGTGGTAGTACAATCGGGAGAGTTCCTAACCTCCCTGGATCTTTCCTAAGCCTACCTTCACATCCCAGTCCATCAAGGTCACCAGCGTTTTCTATGCTTTGCAGTACTGGGACACCATTACCAGTTCCGAGCGCTACCCTTCGGACTAGTAACTGCCCCCAGAACATTCTCCAAAATTATGGTGGTCGTGGCGGCAACACTGAGGAAGGGAGGGATCTTGATACACCCTTACTTGGATGACTGGCTGATCAAGGCAAAATCTTCAGAAGAAAGCAGACAAGTGATCAGCAGGGTCAAGAAACTACTGCAGGAACTCGGTCGGGTCGTGAATATGGCCAAGAGCCTACAGTCCTCTCAGTCTCTAGAGTACCTGGGAGCCTGTTCGACACCAAACAGAACAAGGTCTTCCTCCCTCCCCTGAGGAGGAGGAAGCGGATGGAACAATTACGATTGATGACCAGTACACGTCCCAAGGTATGGGACTATTTTCAAGTCCTCGGGCTCAAGGCATCAACCCTGGAGGTTGTTCCGTGGTCAAGGGCTCACACGCGACCTCTACAGTGCTCCTTACTGTCATGTTGGAACTCACTGTCCCAGGATTACCCAATCCGCCTCCAACTCCCAGCAGAGGTACATTCTCAGCTTCAGCAGTGGCTTCAGGAAAGACCACCAGTGCAGGGGGAGTAAGCCTATCCCCACCGAACTGGATCGTGCTCACCACACACGCGAGCCTACAAGGGTTAGGAGCCCACTGTCAGGAACTGATGGCCCAGGGACAATGGAACAAGGAAAAGACGGGATGGAACATAAACTGCCTGGAAGCTCGGAGTCAGACTAGACTGCCTGCGATTCAGCCACAGGCTCCAAGGGCAAGCAATCTGAGTAATGTCGGACAACGCTACAGCGGTTGCCTACATCAACTGCCAGGAAGGAAACAGAAGCCAGCAGGTGTCTCTGGAAATAGACCTTCTCATGGCATGGCAGAGGTAAATCTACAAGGGATCTCTGCCTCCCACATCGCAGGGAAATACGAAGTCTCAGCGGACTTCCTCGGCAGAGAAAGCCTGGTCCCGGAGGAATGGGCACTGTCGAATAGAGTATTCCAACTGATAGTAAATTGCTGGAGTCTCCCACCTCTCTCAATGCCCGAATCCCCAGGTTCTACAGCCGAAGACGAGAGCCGCACTCCCAAAGGATCAACGTCCTCGTTTAGACCTGGCCAGAGGAGGATTTACTGTACGCCTTCCTTTCTACTGAAAGTGGTCTCCGAGTTTCATTTGAACCAAGCCATCTCCGGAGTAACATAAGGACTCTGCAGACTATCGCCTTTTTTGCCATCTAAATGTTGGCAGACTCCTGATGCGATACCTGGAACAATCGCAATAGGTAAGCAAAACAGATCGCTTGTTTGTAATCCACAGCGGAAAGAATCAAGGTGAAGCTGCCTCACAAGCGACCATAGCTTGCTGGATTAAGGAAGTAATCAAGGCAGCCTACATAGAGGCAGGAAAGCCCTTACACCTACAGGTTAAGGCTTATTCTACTAGGGCCCAGGCAGTATCCTGGGCAGAAGCCAAACTGCTGTCGCCCGCCGAGATCTGTCGAATGTCGACGTGGTCCTCCCTACACACCTTCTCCAGATTCTACCGCCTGGATGTCCAGGCTAGAGAAGACACAGCCTTCGCAAGGGCAGTATTAACTGGACCATGGGCAGCCTCCTGCCCTGTCTGGGAGTAGCTTTTGTACATCCCACTGGTCCTGAGTCCATTTGGCTACATGCTAGGAAATGGAGAAATTACTTACCTGATAATTTTGTTTTCCTTAGTGTAGACAGACGGACTCAGCATCCTACCCACGGCTGCCCACAGAAAAGGAGGGCCTTGGAGAGAGAACCTCGAGTTTAAACAATTACGGGTAAGCTGTTGCCTACCCCTAGTTCAGGACACCCACAGTTAGTCTGGTGTCAACGTTAGCTTGGTTGAGTGCACTGGCAGTCTCCAGTTTTTGAAATCAGTTGAATCAGTTTAATCAAGTTGTTATGCAAGATATATATCCACAATGGCTGTTCGAGAAGGATACTGAGCGGCTGAGGTCACTGCAGGGGTATATCTAGGGTGACGTCAGCTTTGAAATCTGACTCCATCTCCCATCTGCTAGCAGAAGAGCACATAACCCACTGGTCCTGAGTCCATCTGTCTACATTAAGGAAAACAAAATTATCAGGTAAGTAATTTCTCCATTTCCTCACCGTTCCTGAACCTCATCTTGAATCTAACAAACATGCCTTGCTTTTCTTGTTCTATCATTTTGTACTGTTTTATATTGACTTTTTAGCAGGTGTTAAAGTACTTTATGCAAAATTACATTGAGTACTTTGGGCAATAATTTATTAATTTTGGCTTAATTTGTGAAGGAGAAGATGGTTTTAAAGTTATGTATGTCCTCTGAAGCTCTAAACATTTTGCTTGGTGTTCTACCTACACCCTAATTTAAATGACGTGTTTGGGCGTGAGGGCAAAGTAGGCATAAGAACTTAGGGTAGAGGGAGAGCATTTTGATCCAAGCATATATATGGGGAGCAGGCATGGATGCATCCTGGAAAGCAGACTGCTTTAGTTCTGGGTGGAAGTTTGTGGGGGGTAAAAGTCAGAAAGCGCCAAGCTCAACTTCCTCCTCCTTAAACAGCACAGGCACTAGCACTAGCCCAAAGGTTGAATGGTGCTTACCTGTAACTGAACAGATTTGAGGCAAAATTTAGATGAATTACTGACTAGCACTGTAGATTGATAATGCTGTACTTTCTAGCATTCATCATAGTACTTTCTTCATTTGTTTCGTGTGGATTTTAGATGTGTAAATGTTCCAGAGCACATCTGAGGCTAACTAGTGACTGAAATTTGACTCCTTCACTTTAAATTGTACTGGCATTAGACTGTAAGCATGCTCAGTGCACTATTTTCACTCAATTTTCTAAGATTTCCAGCATCAGCAGATGACTTTGCATAGCTAAAAAGTTAGAACTTGTGCATGTTGTAATGAAGCTATACTATATTACATACAGACGGCAGGAGCAAATCTAAAATACTGTGTAAAAGGATTTCTCCATGGACAAGTGGATGATGCCACCAGATAGACAACAGGTTCCATGTTTGTTCTGAGTACAGGAAGACCAAGAAGTCTGAGTATGCATGGATATTCTGATACAGCTGCTGCCACATGTCTCCTCAGTCAATTTTCTTCTACTGATACAATAAGGTCTCCCTTGGTACAGAGGTTCAAAAGACGACACCACAGGGGACTTTACACACTCTTAGTGCGAAAAAGGTGTGGTGCCTATATGACAGCTCCATCCACGTCTAATGTAAAGTTGCCAACGGTTATGGTACCATCAATATCTCTACCATACTACTGAAAACAACTTAACTTAGAACAGAGATACTGGAGTCAAATGGGGAAAACCTATTTTAACATTCCTGCAGAAGCTATGGTTGGAATTTGTCCATAACTATTTGACAATTATTCCATCCATATATAAAACCCATTTTGGAAAAGATGTCTGCTCAGTTACTCTCAATCCTCCATCCCTCTCTTTCAGGAGAGACAAAAAGTTAATCAAGTAAAATCTTACAGCTCCATCTCATCAAGGGACAGATCATCATTGCTGGAGTCCCAACTCTATACAGACTCTGAAGAAGATTCATTTGTCTTGTGATTCCTACTCCTACCATTTGTGTTAGAAGTCAACTGGAGTTCCTTAAGACTTTCTTCACTAGAACCAGCTTAGAAGTACCTCTAAATCGGAGTACTTATACCTACCTTGCTTTCCTTCAAAAAAGAATATAAGATTTGCCCTACTGGGTAAGACCAAAGATCCATTAAGCCCAGTAGATTTCTGCAACTCCAACTTAGTAATGGTTTATGGACTTTTACTCCAAGAACTTGTCCAAACATTAAATGCAGCTACACTAACAGCTTTTACCACATCCTCTGGCAACAAATTTCAAAGCCTAATTATGTGTTGAGTAAAAAAAAATATATCACCTTGCACTTACTATATTATAATTCATCTGCCATATGGATGCCTAATCTTCCAGTCTCATAAGGTCATCCTGCAATTTATCACAATCCGCTTGTGATTTTAACTAATCTGAATAATTTTGTCATCTACAAATTTGATCCTCATTTGGTGTACCCCTTTCCAGATCATTCGTAAATATATTTAAAAGCATTGGTCCAAGTACAGATCCTTGAGGCACTCCACTGTGAAAACAGACCATTTAATCCTACTGTTTCCTGTCTTTTTAACCAGTTTGCAATCCACAAAAGGACACTGCCTCTTATCCCATAACACTTTTTAGTTTTCTTAGAAGCTTCTCATGAGGGACTTTTGGTGTATTTGTCAAACACCTTCTGAAAACCCAATCTACCGGTTCACTTTTATCCATGTTTATTAACCCCTTCAATAAAAAAGTAGCAGATTTGTGAGGCAAAACTTCCCTTGGGTAAATCCACGTTGGCTGTGCCCAATAACCATGTTTTATCTATATGTTCTGTGATTTTTATACTGTAATAATTTCCACAATTTTTCCCAACAATGAAGTCAGGCTCACTGGTCTGTTTCTCAGATCACCTCTAGAAACCTTTTTAAATATCTCTCTAGCATGTTATGATGTTACATTTACCCAGTCAATCTCCTATTATTACTGCATTACCAGCTTGTTTAGCTTCCCTAATTTCTCTTAGCATTTCACTGTCCATTTTTTACATTTTGGCTAGGTAAACAGTATACTCTACTCTTCCCCCAATACACATATGATTTCTATTTAGTCTCCTAGCAGGATCTTTATCATGTTGGATTCTCTGCCATGCTGGGCATAAAGCGTGCCCCCCCCAGGTTGATACTCTCTATCAATGCGATATAATTTGTACCCTGGTTTAGCACTATCCCATTGTTTCTCCTCCTTCCACTATGTCTCTTAGATACCAATTAAGTCTGTCTCATCATTTATTGCTATACAGTCTTCAAATTGAGAGGACAACATGAAAATCCTAATAGCTCCTTTTTCACCAGGCCCATTATGGTCTTATTGTGGTGTTTACCATACACCACAATAAGACCACTACAGATATTACAAAACACAGCTGCAAGAATTCTAACTGGTAAAAGTAAAAGAGACCATATAACCAATACCCTAATTGAACTACACTGGTTACCCATTGAGCAAAGAATACAATACAAGACTCTTTGCACCATACATAAATTAATACATGACAAAAAAGCAGAATGGCTGAACACAGCCCTTCGAGTACACGTCCCCCACAAAAACCTGAGATCAGTAAACAAAGCACTGCTAACTATTCCCTCAGTTAAAACAGCTAGACTAACTCAAGTAAGGGATAGGGCCCTATCCCTAGCAGGACCTATAATATGGAACAATATGCCTTTAGAAATCAGATTGCAAAGAAACATCAAAACATTCAGAAAAAGTTTAAAAACATGGCTATTTAAGCAAGCATACCACAAAGAGAATGGAGAATAGAATCCAGGGAAATGTAGGATGCGGTCAGTAGAACTTCCACACACACACCTTCTTTCTCAACTGTGTGTATTTTATTTTTCTTTCAACAACAAAGGACTAGATTGAAGTATTAATTTATCTCATAGCTGATAAAGATAGAATTGGATATGACTTATTACACCCACCAATTAATATTTATTATGAAACTGTTACAGTATTTTGATGGCACCTGTTTAGTTGATATAATTTAAGACATTTTATGCAACATGAAGTTATGTGCCTTATTGTGAGCCGTCGGGACGGCATCTAGCTTGATGGTATAGAAAAGATTTTAAATAAATAAATAAATGGTTCCTGTGGCTTCAAAACCTAGTCATTGCTTGCCTAGTGCATCTACAAATATTCCAAAATCTCTTATCACAATACAGTGGGAAACTTCTATACCTCAGCCTTCAGTCTCTAGCATTTATTTCATGGTTAGTTGAAACTAGACCCCTACCCTGGAAGTAAAATGTTTATTCTTGCAACAAAAAGGCCATCCACCAGACATTCCTACAACTTTAAATGGAAAAGATTTTTCCATTTGGTGTACATCACAAGAGGAGGATCAGTTTAACTGCTCAACTTTAGCCCTCCAATATCTACTCAGCCTCTCCAAATCTGGACAGAAGACTAATTCAGTCATGGTACACATACAGTATATGCTATTGATGTGTACCATCTGCACCTAGATGATCTTCCAATATTTGGCTATCAATTAACAGCTAGATTCATAAAAGGCATTTACCATTTTCATCCTCCATAAAAGACCTTTCTACACAATGAGTTCTGAGTGTTGTACTTTCTGAAATAATGAATCCTCAATTTGCATCAGTGGATCTCAATTTTCTTTCTTGGAAAGTGTTTTTAGAGCTACAGGCCTTAGTTCATTCACCTATTCACAATTTCATAGGAATCAGTCCTTAGTTTTATGAACATTCTTTCCAAAATTTCATTCCAGCAAAGATGAGCAAGCTCTTCAGACCTTAGATTGCAGAAGAGCTTTGTTCTTGGAAAGGTCTAAAGCTTACAGAAAATCCCTTCAACTATTTTTGTTTCAGACTACTTATTCATAAATTCCATCTAACTGGATATCTATTTGTTTTTGCTTTGGTAAATCTGGAATACAGTTTCATAGCAAGGTAAAAGCTCATTAAGTGAGTGGCTTCCACTTCCTTAAGACATTTTTGCTCTGCTTCCAATGCATGAAATTTGTAAAGTGGCCACATGATCATTTATTCACACTTTTTTGTTAAACATTCCTGTCTTGAATAGGACTCCCATAGGGATAGCAACTTAGATTAGGTAAAACCCTTAAACTTATTTAACTAATTGCTTCAGTCGATCACGTTACGGTCAACTTTATAGCTAGATAAATATTACGCTGCAACCCTCAGCTTGGGGATCCACATTGGTGTTACTGAATTAAGACCTGCTTGTCCACAGCGAAAGCAAAGTTGCTTATCTGGAACCAAGTGCTCTCTGTAGACAGGACAATTCAGCCACATAATCTTGCCCTCTACTCTGTAGAGTTGAAGCATAGGATGTAAAAAGTCTTGGAAGACTTACATAGCGGCAGCTGTGTGAAAATATCTGCATATGCTCAAAGATTTTAAGGCTTTCTGTTCCATTTTCTTGTCAGACAGTTTTACTGTCTACGAAGAACACCTGTTACAGATAAGCAACTTTGTTTGTTTTTTCCAGGTGTACATGGTCATTTGGCAACTTGTTTTTCAATTTCTGGCTAAAAATGAAAACTTAATTGACAGCAAAAATATTTTTGAAAAGTTTTGTCTTGAACTGGAGTAAATATAGGATAGTTCCAATATGCTGATATTAGATTTTTCATCAATGCCTTAGAAAGTTGTATTTTGCAACTGAGGGTGCTTATCTTTTGAGAAGGTGCAACTGACAGCTCTCCCACCTTTTTAAGAGCAGCCAATTCTTTTAGTTGAATCAGAAAAGGAAATGAGGAGGGGGAGAGCTTTCAAGATAGCGTCCTGAATAGACGGGTTCACGAGAGGCTTCTGATTTTCTTTTTGATATTGCCAGTATGCCACATACTAAACGGAAAGCCCGAGTTCGGTGTGGAGAAAGCTCCTCCACACTGATGGAAGCAACTCAACCCCGGATGGGCAGCTTCTTTGCGACGCTGTCCCCACAAACACCAGGAGATTTGGTCGCAGAGGCGTCAGCCGAGGAGTGAAGGCTCTACCCTCAGACTGAAATATCTCTTAGGCCTGGAACACCCAGGAGACTGCCACCGCCGGGCCAAGGCAAAGGACAGAAGCAGCAGGACGCAGTCAGCCTATTGGAGGATATCTGAGGTGAGGCAGAAGCAGCGGGGCAAATGAAAACAACTTTTGGACTTACCATCTTGGAGCGGCAAGCGAAAACAGACCCCAGTGGAGGTAATGGAGTGGGGCTGGATTTTGCTGCTTTGCTTGGGTCGAGGGCACGCTGGCAATGGTGTCGGAGCAGCAGTGAGTGGGGGAAGGGAGGTTGAGAACCAAGAACTCTCAAGAAAGTGTATTTGCTCCCTACAGAGGAAATAACCCTTTCCACGATTTGGTTAGCCCTTCAATCTCTTGAGAAGGCTATACTGGGGTTAACAAAAGAAGTGCGAGATATTAAATGTCAAGTTAAACAAAATGCAACTGAACTGGCTCCCTAAAATACTAAACTGGGAAAAATAGAAGATCGAATTACACAAGTGGAGAAAATTCAGTCAAACTTAGTTCAGAGTGAAAATGAGACGTCTAAGACTGGAAAAGATTGAAAATAGCCTGAGAGCACTCAATTTAAGACTTATAAATTTTCGTGTGCTTAGAAATATTTCACCAGTGGACTTGTTCAAATTGTATGTTTCTCAGGTTTTAAAGATACCAGAGGAAATTAAACCTGTTATTACTAAGGCGTACTATTTGTACCACACTGAAGCAAATCAAGAAAATATAGGAGATCAGCTATTACCGGATTTATCTACCTTACCTGAATCCTCTCAGGAGATGGTAGTCTCTCAACGGAGACCGCTGCTGGTTTCATTTGCCTTCGTAATGGATAAGAAGGCAATATTTCCGAAATAACCAAGCTTTATTCTTTGGTCAGAAAATATGGTGCTATCCGGACTTTGTGAAACAAACACAATTGAGAAGAAAATCATTTCTAAATATGCAGGAGAAAGTTCTTCAAAAAGGAGCAACTTTTAAATTACAATTTTCTTGCAAATGTGTTTCTCTCCGGGAGCAGAGATATGTGTTTTTTGACCTAGTACAGCTTAGATCATTTTTTGGAAGCTCACTCCAACCCCAGTTAAACTTGTTCGGGTGTGAATGTAGAAATAATATTGTTGGGGGATTATTTCAGGATGTTTAAAGAAATCTGTAAATATTTGTGATGATAATTGCTCCTTATTTCAATAGCTCTCCCGTATTTCCTTTATTTTTATTAAGTATAGATTATTTTGCAGTGATATTGAATTGTTAAATGCATAACTATTATTTCTTTACTGTACTTAAGAGATTTCTTAAACAAGTGGATGCTTATATTATGTTTAAAAGCAATAAATAAAAAATTAAAAAAAAAAAAAGGAAATGAGGCAATGTTTCCTTTAGGGGCTGTAATGTCAACTAGCAATGCAATAACTTAATTTTTTTTTATATATGTTCTGGAGCAGCTTCTCTGTCAGCATTTGACAGGTCATATGATCAATATAATTTTCTTGCTGCTTTCTGAGATTAGTTACCGGAGCTGAAAAAATGTAGAAAATTGTGTGCTATCCAAAATTTTAGAGCTAAAGGAAAATTTGGTTCTTACCTGCTAATTTTCTTCCTGTAGTTCCACAGATCAGTCCAGACTCCTGGGTTTTGCCTCCCCTTCCAGCAGATGGAGACAGTTTCGCTGACACTGTCACATAACCTGGTGTGCCACCTGCAGTCCATCAGTATTGACCTGTATCAAGCCAAACTGGAAATGCCTCTAAAAACACATTGTAACAATATATAATCCAGAATATACAACCATCACCTGAGCTACAATGCCAATGGAAAAAGTCTTCAGTTTATATACAAGCAAACACAGATCAAGCAGACTCACCAAACCCGGGCAGGACTCTGGACTGATCTGTTGAACTGTACCCCGAGGCATCCTCGCGGTCGCGGGCGGGACGCACAGGCAAAAGGAAAAGAAACTAAAACCTGAGCGCCGAAAGGACTCCCCAGGTGTCCTGGACTGATCCTTGGTACTACAGGAACGAAAATTATCAGGTAAGAAACTAATTTTCCTTTCCCTGTACATACTCAGATCAGTCCAGACTCCTGGGATGTATCAAAGCTTCCCTAAACTGGGTGGGACTGTGAGTCCCGCTTGAAGCACGCTTTCACCAAAGTTCCCAGACTTCAATGCCTGGACGTCCAGACGGTAATGTCTGGAGAAAGCATGCAATGACTTCTAAGTCGCAACCCTACAATTCTCTTGCAGTGACACTAACTGGTATTCAGCCCAGGATGTCGATTGTGGCCAAGCTTCTATTGAGCACTCAGACCCTGAGGCACCGACCGGCCCTGACAAATGTACACTGAAGCTAAGGCCTCCTTCATCCACTGTGCTATTTTAGCTTTAGATGCCTTATGCCTTTGCTTCGCCCAACTTGAGAGAATGAAAAGATGATCGGAATCTCTAAAGTCATTAGTAACTTTCACATCCAGACACCTTCACTTCTTAACCAAAGGAACCTTTCTATCCAGATTTGCAAAAGATGATAACTCCACGGACTGATTCCAGTAAAAGGGCGAAACAACCTTCGGAAGAAAAGAAGGCACCATAAGCAAAGATACCAGAGTCTGAAATCTTTAGGACAGGATCTCTACATGAGAGATTTTGTAGTGCTGAAATCCTTCTAGCTGAACAGATTACTACCAAAAAAAGACCTTTAAAATAAGATCCTTTAAAGTCTCCCTGCGCAGTGGCCAAACAGCGCCCCACATTGCTTTAAGAACCAAGTTTAGGCTCTATATGGTGGGGGGACCACGTTCTGCACCAGGGAACGCAGATGCGTAGCACCTTGCAGAAAAATGCATCACATCAGGATGTGTAGCCAAAAGCATATCGTGCATCCTGCCACTAAGGTATCCCAAGCTGCCACCTGGACCCTTAAGGAGTTGAAAGCCAAACCTTTTACCAAACCTTGCTGCAAAAAAGACAAAATATGGGCTACTGAAGCTCAAGTCAGATCCATACTGTGCTCCTTGCACCAAGCCTTGAAAACCTTCCACGCCCACACATCATCCTGCAGATAACCCTTTCTCTTGGGTGCCTCCTCTCAAAAGCCAAGCCGCGAGAGAAGAGATCCGCCTGATCCAAAAATATGGGACTTTGGCACAGCAGATTATGAGGATGAGCAAGACTCAGCAGCCCATCCACTGCGAGACTGTTTAAATCCATGAACCAAGGCCATTCCGGCGCCACCAGAATTACTTGCCCTGGATGAACTTCTGTTCTTCGTAAGACCTTGCCCACCAATTACCATGGGATCACATACAGGAGAATCCTCTGTGGCTACAGGAGGACTAAAGCATCGACTCCTTGTGCCCTGTGCTCTCTTCTTTGACTGAAGAATCACGGAGCCTTGACATTTTTCCACATTGCCATCAGATCCATGCAAGGGTCTCCCCACTGGCAACGAATCAGGAGCATGGCCTCCTCCGACAACTCCCACTCTCTGGGATCTATCTGCCGGCGACTGAGGAAATCCGCCTGCATGTTGTCCATCCCTGCTACGTGGGAAGCTCTCAGCACCTCCAGATGCTGCTCCCCCCCCCCCCCTCGTGGACTATCTCCTGGGCCTCTTTTGCCACTGCTTGACTCTTGATACAGTCCTGCCGGTTGATTTAAGCCGTCACATTCTCAGACGAAACTCTCACTAGCCTGCCCTGTACAAGAGGAAGAAAGGCTTGCAATGCTAGATGTACCACTCTTGTCTCTAGACGGTTGATGGGACCATGCTGCCCCCTCCGGAGACCAGTGCCCCTGTGTCACTTGAGTCTGACACAAAGCCCCTCAACCAGCAAGGCTGGCATTGATTGTGGCTACGATCCAACTCAGGACTTCTAAAGCCACCCCGCAGCTCAATTTGTCCTGACACAGCCATCAATCTTGTCTCGAGCTGGCGCTTTTTCTGAAAGAGGCAACTGAAGATGAAATTGTTCCAATACTGGGTTCCACCTGGAGAGCAAGGTCGACCTGAAGTGGCTGCATATGGGTAAATGCTCAAGGGACCAAGTCCAACGTGGAAGCCATAGACTCAAGAACCTGCAGATAATCCCATACCCTGGGAACTGCACTGCTCAGCAATCTGCAAATCTGTCCCTGGATTTTGCCTATCTGCTCCTTGGTAAGAAACACTCACCAGAGCCTTGTATCAAAGTGTGCTCCCAGGAATTCCAGAACTTGAGATGGAGCCAGCTGGCTCTTGGGAAGATTCACAGCCCAGCCCAGGGACCATAAGCCCTGCAGCACCACCGCCACCATCTGATGACAAAGGGCCTCTGACCTTGCTCAAATCAACCAGTTGTCCAAATACAGGTGTACCAGGATGCCCTCCTGCTCAAGAGCTGCTGCCACTATGACCATCACTGTTTGTAAATGTCCTTGGTGCTGCTGCCAATGCAAAAGGTAGGGCACAAAACTGACAATGGTCCCTGGGAATCATGAATCTGAAAAACCTTTGATCCAGTTGAATTGAAATGTGAAGATAAACTTCGGTGAAATCTAGAGAAACCAATTACTGCAATAATTACCGACCTCAAAGTTTCCATCGGAAAACGAGGTACCTGGAGTGCCACATTCACCTTCTTTAAATTCAATATTGAACAAAAATCGCCATCTTTCTTTGGGACCACAAAATAAATGGATTAACTTCATGTTCCCTGCACCGTGACATGTACTGGAATTATGGCCCCCAACATATATAGATGACTGGTCTCTCAAACCGCACGTCTTTTTCTGGTCATAAGCACAAGAGGACTTTATCAACAAATCCTTTAACGGGCATGCAAATTCTAAAATGTAACCATGCTCTATCACACTTAGGACCCCTTATCTGATGTGATCTTGGCCCACTCCTCAAACTTGTTAACCAACCTCCGATTCTTGGAACGGAGGAGCAGGCTGGCCTCACTTCAGTGGATGAACTTGGAACCAAAGACCCCCTGGTACCATTTCTGGTTGGTGGTCTGCCTAGTAAGATTCCAAGACTGCTGCCTCCAGGCACCTTGTCTCTGACCTCCTCCCGAAAGACAAGTCTGCTGAAAATGTCTGTACAACCGGAAGCCAGCCCATGCTGAAGAGAAACTTCTGCCGACCCTTGGCTTGTCCTCTGGCAGATTGTGCACTTTGGTCTCTCTGAGAAGCAGAAGCTTCACAAGGTCCTCAAAATCTTCTCCAAAAAGAAGCTTCCCTTTAAAGGGAAGCAACCCCAGCTGAGACTTAGACCAAACATCTGCCGACCAGTTCCTCAACCAAAGAAGCTTTCTAGCAGAGACTGCGGACATCATAGATTGCGAGGAAGTGCATATGAGATCATACAAAGCATCCACACCATAGGCTACTACGGCTTCCAGCCTCATCCTGCTTTACTTCTTCCGCGGATAGCGTCATATCTGATTGCAGTTGCTGAACCCAGCACAATCTGGTCCGGAGCATAAAACTACTGCATACAGCAGCGCGAATGCCCAATGCTGACACCTCAGTCTTTAGGTGTACTTCCTATCATGCATATCCTTAAGCGCTGCCTATCTCGCCACAGGAATCGTAGTCTCTTTCATTACCACCAAAACCGAAGCATCCACCTTCGGCATGTGCAGCAGATCCAAGGTGTCTTCTGGCAAGGAATACAACTTCTCCACAGCTCTGCCAACCTTTAAACCTGCATCTGAACCTTCCCACTCCCAGAGCACTGTCTTCACAGATTTATGGAAGAAGAATGCCTTTGCTGGCCTCCCCAAATCCTCCATAACTGGATCCACCTCCTCATGGTCCGAAACAGCCCTGGGTTGTTTAATTCCCAGTTCCTTCAGGACAAATTAAATTAAGGGCCATAATTCATCCCAGCAGAAGTTGGACCTCTTTCGGATCATCTCCCTCCACAGAGGGTGTTTCAACTCACGCATCCTCAGGGTCCGGACAATCCAGAGGAGGATCCACCTCGATTGATCAACAGAGGATCCCCATCCTCTGAGCCCCCTGAGGGATCGTCTGCATTCCCCTAATGCAAATGCTGTCCAAACTCTGGCTGCACCACCAGCTCGAGGTGATCTAGGCCTCTTATCTGAAAATGACTCATGCAGGTCCGCTGGCTCATGAAGACAATATCCCTCCACCTGATTAGCCAAGAACCTTCTGCAACAGGAGCACAAAATCTGGGGCAAAACCCCTGGAACTTCTGGATCCTTCTGTAGGAGGTCTTCCTAGGACCCCTGGGGTTCTGAGGGGCTTTGAACTGCTGGCTATTGCAGTGGGGGCAGGACAGAGTCCTTAGAGGCTTGCTCAGCCAAGGCATCAAAGGAGGACAAAACGGCTGCCATTCCCGCCAAAATCAAGAAGGCAGTGTTGGGCTGGTAGACTCCCCCCCCCCCCCCCCCCACACACACACACACACACGCGCACACACACCTTCCTGCAGAAGCTTGCTGCCTGCCCTGGCCTTTTAACTGCACTCTCTGAGCTGCCCTCTCTCCCAGAGAGGCAGCAGGAGCAAAAGCTGGTAAGAGAAAATTGCGCGCATGTCTCAGCTCACGCCGCGCACTGCCCACCGCACGGCATGGCAGCCACTCTCCTCACCAGCCAGTCTGCAAAGCGCTGCAAGAATCAGCTCCTAACGCGCCTGACTGGCACGCAGCTACACCTGGCCGAATCACCCCACTGGCACAACAAGTTAATGCCTTTTAAAACTTACTTTTTTTTTTTTTTTTAATATAACTTTACATAACATCAACTTTCCTTTTGGCAACTACAGGCTCTGGCTGTCTACCTGTAGGAGAGAGGAGAGGGAGCTGGCCCCACCAGATATCTGCCCCCTCAGTGGGTCAAGGATCTGAACATACTCAGGGGATTCCATCCCCCGCCCTCGCTCTTCCACTCCTCTACCTGAAAGGATGGTCCCACCAGGAACTACAAACAGGGAGAGTAGCCAGTCCCTGAAACCTAAACCTAAGTTTTTAATTTTTTTTCTCAGACTGCAGGTTTTGCACCATCTGCTGGAGACTGACTGACTGCAGGTGGCACCCCAGGTTATATGACTGTGTCAGTAAAACTTTCTCTGTCTCCATCTGCCGGAAGGGAGGCAAAACCCAGGAGTCTGGACTGATCTAGGTACATAAAGGGAATGGAAGTTTTCTTTTGTTTGCTTTAATTTGTTTCCTTCTGGGGGAGAGGCGTTGCCTGGTTTTGTTTTGGTTTTTTTTTCTTCCATACCCCTGAGTTAGTACAGATAGGCAATTGCAGAGAGAGTGTGGTAAAGCTGATACTAATTTGCTACTTTTGGATTATGTTGAACTTAAGGTTTCTCCCCATATTTTCCCCTAGAAAACAGACATTATGGAGAAACAAAAATGAATGAACGCAGTAGCCGTTCTCATACAATTTTTAGAATGGTAAGTAATTTTCTTTGTATATAATATAATTTTTTGTTAATATATGGAGAATTTTAAATTCTTTTTATTTTCAGATTATAGAAAGTAGAGAGAGGACAGATCCTGGGAATGCAGAAAATTTTGAGGGATCATTTATGGTATCCCATCTGGTGAGTTCTTTAAGCATTTGTATATTTTGATCAATATAGTTTTTCTTTAAAGTTTTTCAAACATTTTGTAGTAGTGAACAGGAACATTTATATTTCGCAGTTAAAGTATTAGAATATTGGAGTGTTGACTTTTTCTGAAGTCAAGCATGATATTCTGCCCTCACAGGTGGGTGACATCAGATGGAGTGCAGGTCTGTGCAATGATCATAGCTCTTCTAGAGCTTTCATCTTCTACTGAGCATGTTGGGCTATCACGAAGCCACAACCTCTGTAATATTTCCCTGGAGCCTAATAGTTGTGTTCTTTTTGTGGTTTGTGATATATCCCTCTGTACTCAAGCAGGCCAATCCCCACAAGTGAGTTGTGCACCTCTACTAGCAGATGGAGACGGAATAAATGCTTACATCACAGCCATATAGCCCTGTCCCGATGATAGCCTACCAGTATTCTGTCTCCAGCAGATGGCGAGCATGCATGTCCCTTTTGGGGAATTGCTTATGTAAGAAAAGAGGAGAAGATGGAAGATCTTCGTTCCTGAGGTAATACCAGCAAGTCCCTTCCTCGGTTGAGTGTTTTTCAGTCTGGGAGCCTACCTCCGGCGTGGACAAAAAAAAAGGCAGTTGGAGCTATAGGGAGGGCTTGGCAGTGGCTGCTTGTGCCCTCCCCTCCCCTTGTAGCTGGAGATCCGTTTGTGCTCTCAGCCAGGGAAGGCTGAGTTCAGGTAAGCAAAAAAACCCAAAAAAACTGTAGGAAGGTTTTAGTTTCCTTCTTACCGGATCTCCTACTTCGGCACTAGGTGTTCGTTGTCTTTTTTTCCCTCATTTTCTCTCACTTCTCTGCAGAGCTTAGTGTAGAGTAGAAGTGGCATGGGCTCAACAGATTGAGCAGCCCTTGGCTAGGCCCCGCTCCAAATGCTTGGTTTGTTCAGCTGTGTGGTAGGCCATGGCAGTGTTTTTCCCTTGCGCTGGTTGGCAAGTGCGCTGCATTGTGGTGCATGGAAACAAGTGCACGTGTGTACTTGAACGTATAAGGCTGTGGCCTATATTTTTGAGCATTCTTGAGCATGAGGGTTTTGTGTACATAGGTTATGCCTGCGCAGGCATTCTAACGCGTAATATTTGGGTACATGCCATCTGAGTGCAGACTACTGCAACCCTTTGGCAGGCGTGTATTGCATGTGCACTCCCGGACGCAGTGTGCGCAGGTGGCTGTCTAGCACACTGTGCTGGACAACCTTAGCGCTGCAGATGTAGAGATCCCAGAGTCTAGCTATCAATCCAGCTTGCCGTATAAGGGAAATATAGCCATTTCTTTTGCTAAGCCTGTGTCAGCGCTGTTTGGACAAGGTGATTTTACTATAACGGATATGGCTGAAGCTGGGCCATCCCCTCAGACTACAGGGAGTTGAGCGGAAAGCGATACAACAAATGTATCCTCTCCTACTTTATTTCCCGTGATAGAGACATCTACAAGAGATCTGAGTGTTATGTTTGGGCCTATGGGGCCCCCGTATGGATCCGTCCTTCCTTTTCCTACGTGGAATTTCCAGGGTCTTGATCTTTTTGCAGGGCTGCACAGCAGGGCTCTGGATCCCTTCTATGTTGGGTTTGTGCACTTGGGGCTCCCATTTTTCAGCCTCTGCATGCAACTGCTGTGTTGAGGCAGTCCCTTAGGATATGGATGAGGATATGTCAGATGACTCCAGGGATTTGATTTTCTACCCTCTGGAAGAAGGGGAGATTACTCTGGATTTGGAGCCACATAGGACTCTGCTCAGATTCTTTCACAGAGATGTGTTACCAAGTCTTTTGTCTCAGACTCTGAAGATGCATGGTGTGGATGGGGATGACTCTTTGGGTATGCCGGAGAGGACCCATATTGGTCATACTACACGAGGTGTCTTGTTATTCCCCCTCCTGATTGCAATTCAAGAGTTGATTGACCTTGAATGGAGCGCCCCTGAAGTTAACTTCAGAGGGGCATGCTTTAGCGTGATTGTTCCCATTGGTTTGAAGTCGAGGGAACCTTTTGTGATTCTCAAAGGTGGCTACCCGGGAAGATGCTGTTACTAAGTGAGCCACCATCCTGGGGTAAGGAGGGGCAGTTCTAAACAATGCTTAGGATAGACAGATAAATTTATAGATAACATCTTGTTGCTCCCTGGTAGCTTGGATTGGTTTGCTTCGCTCTCGAGATGCAAGGAAACGGGGTCCAGTGGCAGATTGATATAGAACCAAGGGTTTGCATTCTTAGTCACTGAGGGCTGTGACTTGGTGTGGACGGCCACTAGAGGGTTAGCTTCCGTGATAGCTGCATCTGGCGATTTAGTTGCTATGAAATTGGTCGGCAGACTGTTTGCGCAAGTCCAATCTCGCACGGTTAGCCTTTCAGGGTTATCTTTTATTCATGCCTTTACAGAGGAAGCTCTTCAAAGTCTCATCCCTTCTGAAACTGTCCTTTTGGCATAGAAAGCCTTGTAAAGATATAGACTCTGGAACTGGGGCTCCTTGATCTTCACAATGAAGGTGTGGGGACTCTTAATACAGAGGTGGGTCCAGATTATGATGGACCAGTGGATCCTAAAGGTGATAATGGCCAGCTATGCTCTGGAATTCAATTCCTCTGGATGCCTTATGGGCTCTCCGTGCAACTCTCTGCAGAAGAGTGGCAGTGGAAACTACCTTTAGGAGGCTATTGGCCTTGTAAGTCGCTATTTCCATTTTTTGTTCCCAAGAAGGAGGTAGGGTCCTTCGACCCATCCTAAATCATATGGAAGTTTATCATCTTTGGCGTTGGACTCATTTCTGGATGGAAACTCTGTGTTCTGTAATATTGGCAGTACAAACTGAGTTTCTCAAGCCTTAGATCTGACTGTACATCTACACATTCGCCAGGAACATCAGCGTTTCCTGAGCATTGCTGTTCTGGTCTATCATTATCCTGTTTAGGCTCTGCCCTTTGGGCTGGTGAATTGCTCCCAGGACCTTCTTGAAGGTCATGATGGTAGTAGTGGACTCTCTGCGCAAAGAAGGCAATTTGTTGCGTTCATATCTGGACGAGTTATGGTAGTCTCAAGATGCTGGAGTGTTTTGGCATATGAATCAACACTGAGCTGGGCAGGGTATTTCCTCCAGACAATTGCATTCAGGAGTTAGTGGCTCAGGTTCAAGCCTTGAGGAGGACTATTGGTCCTCTGCAGTTGTATCTTAAGGTCCTGGGGTCGATGGTGGCCACTTTGGACATTGTCCCCTGTGTGAGGGTGCTCCTGTGACCCCCATCAGTGCTTTCCTGATGGCATCCGCAGTCACCGCAGTGCATGGTGTGATTTCACTCGCCCCTGGTGGTGCGTGATCAGTTGTAGTAGTGGCTACAGGCGGATCATTTCAGGAAGGGGATTTCCCTGGAGGCACTGGGCTTGTTGTTTCTCATGACAGATGTGACCCTTCTGAGTTGGGAGGCTCATGGTCAGGAGCTGGAAGTGCATGCAGTTCCACTGACATTTTGGTGGCTTGCAGAGTGGCTGGAAGCTTGTGTGGTTGCGGTACTGTCGGATGATGCATTGATAATGGCTTACATCAGTTATCAAGGCAGAAACAGTAGCTTTTAAGCTTTTGGTAGCACGCTGGGGTACTCCATTTCTTGTTTTGCACGTGTCCTCTGCCAACGCAGAGATACCACGGTTCTTTAGTTGTAGTAGAAGTCAGAGTGCAGAATATAGAGGCTCTCGTTCGGCTGTGACCACAGGACAGGATGGTATAGGTCATCCTGCTACAATGGATTGTTCAGATGTTTGCTAGCCAGACCAGAACCATAATAGGCCATTCTGCAGAGGCTGCCGGTGGACAGTTCTCTAAGGCTGCCGCTCAGGAAGTGAGGGATCCATTCCACATGACAATCCAGGTTATTTTTGTCATATGGTTTGGTCCTTGAAAGGGCTTAAGTGTTGAAGCATGGTTATCCATTTGCAGTGATTTTCACTTTGCTCTGAGCCGGAAAGATGTTCCCCCCACCTACATCTCTGGCCTTTGTTACAGTCAGAGTTGAGAGGCCTGGAGTGAAGTTCTCAGCCTCTCAAAGGAAAATCCCTTTTATTTTGAAATTTCTGCCAGAAGATTTGCTTAAAGCCTTGGCCCTTAACCAGCTTAAAGTTTCAAGTAGCAACTCTTGCTCATTATTGAGGGCAAGTCACTGACAGGAGCCATTGTCTTCTCATCCAGACATGTTCAGTTCTTGAGCGGTTCCCACCTTTTGTCCAGTTCATGGCTTTTCTTTGTGGCTACTTGACCTTGAAGGCAGATTTTTTTTTTTCTCATGGCGATGTGTTAAGCATGTCGGATTTCAGAGATGCGCAATCTTCTTGTCATGGGCCTTTTAGGGAGTTTCAATTGGATCACTCCTTTTCCCTGCCCATGCTAGACAGGGATATTGCTGTGCATGAGTATCGTCCTTTGTGGGTCTTGTATGTTAAGCAGCATCTGATGAAGTACCTGACTATTTCTAAATCTTTCAGGAAGTAGGATTGAATGTTTCTGATCCATGGTCGAGGTAAACAAGGGGAACTGGTAACCCAGGCACCTATAACCTGTTTGAAAAATATCAAGGCTGCCTTTATGGTTGCTGAAACTTTTTTTTCTCTAAGCGACTGAATGCATTCCATTAGAGCTGTTGGTATCATGGGCGGAGCCTTGATTGTCTTCAGCCGAGTTTTCCCGAGCAAGCGTTATGGTCATCTTTACATATCTTCCCAAGCATTACCACTTGGAATTTCGGGCTCTGAAGGGAGAAGTCTTTGCGCATGCAGTGGTAACTGGACAGCGGGCAACCTCCTGCTTTGTTCGGAAGTAGCTTTGGTACATCCCACTTGGGTGGGATTGGCCTGCCTGAGTGCAGAGGAAAGAGAAATTACTATTTAACTGATAATTTCCTTTCCTCTAACAAAAGCAGGCCAATCCCTGATCTATCCTCGGCTGCTGATTTTTGCCTTTGGTTCGCCCTTTAGGTGATTACGTTGCAGAGTGTTGTCCTGCTATTCATTGGAGGATTGGTAAGTGGCTTAACCAGTCCCTCAGTGTAGTGAATGTTTAATTCTTTTGTCTGAACTCTGTGTTCCCTATTGGTTGGAAGCATGCTGGGGTTTGTTTTTTTTTTTTTTTTCTTTCAAGTCATGTTCAACTATAAACAATTTGTCCACAGTTTAGCTTTTCCAAAGAATTGCGGGCGGGCTGATGTCTAGGCAGGGCTATATGGTTGTGATGTCTGCTGGTAGAGATGTACAACCCACTTGTAGGGTTTGGCCTGCTGTCATTAGAGGATAGGAAATTATTAGGTAAATAGTAACTTCTCCTTGTTTGTTTTTCAACAAGTTGAAAAAAATATTGTCCTCCCTCTGTCCCAGTAAAAGCTTTAGATCAGTTTTCTCATCGAATTTCAAGTTTCGGTTTATTATGCAGCCACATACTGCATTAAGTAGCATCATTTGGGTTTTTCTTAAAACATCAAGTTGTTTAAATTCGCTTTGGCTTTTTTTTCAGCCAGTGTCCATCCAGGGAGAATAAAGCTAGCAGGACTTTACCAAGTGCCCTCACTGTGAACGTACTGTAACAGAATCCCCATGACAGTTCTGTGCTTTGCTTGAGGGCTGACTATAATGTCTTGGGATGCTGCACATAGATACTGCCTAGAGCTCATGAAAAGCTCTTTGAGATGAGTGTTTGGGCCATAATCATCAACAGATGCCGGAAGCTGCACTGGCGATACATCAATCTTCATTGAGAAAAAGCATCAATAGTCCAGCTCTGCTCATCCAATTAAAGCAAGTTATTCTGCTTCGTTTTCGCTGAAACACGTGGTGCATTGAGTGAAGGCAAGAGGCAGAACAACGTTGGTCCCAGTAAATGTAGGGAGATAGGCAGCAATCATATGTCCTCCCAAACATCCCTGCAGAGAGGGCAACTAACCCTTTTATCCCAGGACAAGCAGGATGCTAGTCCTCACATATGGGTGACATCAGTAATGGAGCCCTATGTACGGAAAACTTCTGTAAAAGTTTCTATGAAACTTTTGACTGGCACCAGTGTGCCTACTGAGCATGCCCAGCATGCTATGATATTCCCTGCCACAGGGGTCTCCCTTTAGTCTTCTTTTTTCCGCGAAGCAGTTAGCCTCGCGGTTATTAGGAGTCCTGTGGGATTCTCCACAATTTTCCTCACGGAAAACTTTCAAAAAAACTTCAACCGCAAAGGGTCTCCCTTAGTTTAGTCATCGCGGTGAGTTTTTACCGTTCTCGCGGTTCCGTTCCGTTTTTTTGGTTAAAAACATTTTTACCTGAGTCTTAGGCCGTCGACGGCTGTCCGGCCACAAAATGGCTACAGGTTTTAAAAAATGCCCAAAATGCGCGAGAAATATGTCTATCACAGACCCACACCAGGACTGTGTACTTTGCCTTGGTGAGGGTCATGAGGTAAAAAATTGTCCCTTATGCGCTACGATGACCTCGAAAGGTCGACGTCTACGGCTGGACAAAATGGAGCAGCTATTCAAGATTCAACTAGTTACTGCTCCATCTGCTTCCAAACAATCGTCTCCGGCTGGATCGATTAGAAAAGTAGTATTGAAAAAACGTCACTCAGGTGAGTCGGGAGACGCTCCATTTTCCTCCCCCTCACCATCGTCCAAGGCCTCAACATCGGGCAGTGAGAAAGCCCGCGAAAAAGACAAACATCACCATCGGCATCGTAGGCCGCATACGGCATCACCTACCCCGATAGCCGGTGAGCCATCGACAGATGACGGGGCACCGTCCAAGAAACCCCGGCTCAAAGGTAAGGCTTCCGAGCCATCGACAAGGCGATCCTCGCCGATTCCGGCGGAAGGAACCGTACCTCCTCAGGGCTCTGAGGTTGTACTGATGTCGCCACCACCGCCTCCCCCCATGGGTGCTCTGTTCACACCATCCATGCGGGCGGAACTTGACGTTTATATACGCCAAGCGGTTCAGGATGCCTTTGTGGAAGCGATGCCACGACCGACTACTCCTCTCCTGCCATCGACACCGGCCTTCATACCATCGCCGATTCCATCGCCAGTACACGCGATGCCGATGCCGAGGAAATCACAATCAACGATGCCGTCGGTTCCAGGACTGGTACCATCCAGGGCGCAACCAGCGATACCTTTGATGTCGATGCCCCAGATTCCATCGTTGCCAATGCGGCCATCGACCTCGATGGCACAGCCGGTACCATCTCATGATACGTCCATTTTTCAACCTCTGATGGAAAAATTGGACTCACTTATATACGCTTTTTCCTCTGCACCTCAACATCCAGGTTCTGATCTCCATCAGGAACCGTTACCAGGCCCCTCAGGTGTCATACCACCCATCAGGCCACAAACACCACTCTCTGACACTCCTTTTAAGCCTTCTAGGCCTATAGAACATCCTCTGGACTCTAGTGACTCAGAATATTCATCAGGGGAAGATATCCTCTCTGAGCCCTCACCACCAGAGGATAGAAGAAAATCACCACCGGAGGATCTTTCCTTCTCGAATTTTATAAAGGAAATGTCTGAAACAATTCCCTTCTCCCTCCTTTCAGAGATAGACAGCAGACAAAAAACTTTGGAGGTTCTCCAATTCGTAGATCCTCCTAAGGAAATTCTTGCCATTCCAGTCCATGAGGTCCTACAAGAATTGATGTACAGAATGTGGGAGCACCCTGGATCTGTGGCAGCGGTCAATAAGCGTGCTGATGCCACTTATCTGGTACAGCCCATCCCAGGGTTTCAAAAAACACAATTACCGCATCAGTCAGTGGTGGTCGAGTCGGCCCAAAAGAAGGCCAAGAGGTTAAAACAGCATGCCTCTACACCTCCTGGTAAGGATAACCGGTTCCTGGACAATCTAGGAAGAAAAATATTCCAAGCTGCCATGCTGGTATCTAGAATAAATTCTTACCAGCTCTTTATGAATCAGTACCAGCGAGACCTGTGGAAACAGGTAGAAACACTGTCACACCAGTTACCTGACCAGTTTCAGGACGGATTACTAAAACTCGTGCACAAAGGCCTGGAGGCGGGTAAACACGAGGTTCGAGCAACATATGATTCCTTTGAAACAGCCTCCCGACTGTCAGCGTCAGGAATCACAGCCAGAAGATGGGCCTGGTTGAAATCATCGGAGCTGAGACCAGAGGTACAAGAGCGCTTGGCAGACTTGCCCTGCCTTGGAGAAAACCTCTTTGGGGATAAAGTTAAAGAGGCGGTGGCGACAATTAAGGATCACACTGAGACCCTTAAACAACTATCTCAGCTGCCGCAAGAAGTACACCAACCTTCTAGGAGGCTTCCAAGAAGAGAACCAAGGAAACCATATTACCGCCCTCGGCGGTATTATCCCCCAGCAGCCAGACCCAGACAGCAAAGGCCTACTCAAAGGTCACAACCTCGCCAGAGACCTGCCAGACCTCAACAGCCTCCACCTGCAGCGTCCACGTCTGGATTTTGAAATCCAACCAGAGAGCATGAGTCATTCCAAAAATCCTTGCCCACAATTACCTGTCGGAGGCCGAATTTCTCATTTCCATCAAAATTGGAACTCCATCACGACAGATCAATGGGTACTCTCAATTGTATCTCAAGGGTACCACTTGGATTTCCTCACTGTACCAAACGACAATCCTCCTATCCCATCTTGGACAGTGTCTTATCATTACACAATTCTACAAGTAGAATTATCCACCCTACTGACTGCCAAGGCCATAGAAAAAGTTCCCAGGCCTCAGTGGGGCAGAGGATTCTACTCCCGATATTTCCTCATTCCAAAGAAAACCGGGGGCCTACGCCCAATCCTAGATCTCAGAAATCTCAACAAATTTCTAAAGAAAGAAAAATTCAGGATGGTGTCATTAGGCACCATGCTACCTCTTCTTCAAAAAGGAGATTGGCTCTGCTCTCTGGATCTTCAAGACGCTTATGCTCACATTCCCATTTTTCCTCCTCATCGACAGTACCTGCGATTTCTGGTGGAAGATCAGCACTTCCAATATCGAGTACTGCCTTTCGGCCTAGCCTCAGCACCTCGAGTGTTCACAAAGTGTCTTGCAGTAGCGGTGGCACATCTTCACAAGCAAAGAGTACATGTGTTTCCCTACTTGGACGATTGGCTAATCAGAAGTCAAACACAAAACGGTGCTCTCACTTCTCTCCATCTCACAATGCAGTTACTTCACTCCTTGGGGTTTCTCATCAACTACGAGAAATCCCATCTCACACCATCTCACCAGTTACAGTTCATAGGTGCAGATCTCAATACTATCACAGCAAAAGCTTTTCTTCCAAGAGACCGTGCTCAGGCACTCGTCCTCTTAGCACAATCAGTTCGCAATCAATCTCGAGTTACAGCTCATCAGTGCCTCACCCTACTCGGACACATGGCCTCAACAGTTCATGTAACTCCCATGGCCAGACTGACCATGCGCCTACCGCAATGGACACTCAAATCTCAATGGATTCAAGCCATTCAACCATTGTCCACTCCCATTCGTATCACACCAGATCTAAGATCATCTCTTCTCTGGTGGACATCCGTAATCAACTTGCTCAAAGGCCTGCCTTTTCAGCAACCAGTTCCACAAGTGACTTTAACAACAGATGCATCCACCTTAGGGTGGGGTGCGCACATTGCTCACTTAAAGACGCAAGGCACGTGGACAAAACAAGAAGCCTCTTTTCAAATAAACTTCCTGGAGCTTCGAGCTATACGCTATGCTCTACATGCGTTCAAGGACTGCCTTTCACACAAAACTGTTCTGATCCAAACGGACAACACAGTAGCCATGTGGTACATCAACAAGCAGGGTGGTACGGGCTCGTACCTCCTTTGCCAGGAAGCAGCTCAAATATGGGACTGGGCCCTAGCACACTCAATTCTACTACGGGCCACCTACCTAGCAGGCATCCACAACACAGTAGCGGATCGCCTCAGCCGCCACTTTCAACCACACGAGTGGTCCCTCGACCCAGCGATAGCAACCAAGATATTTCAACGCTGGGGTCAACCAACAATAGATCTCTTTGCGTCACATCTGAACTACAAAGTGAACAATTACTGCTCTTTCCTCTTCCGGCAGAACAACTTACCAAAGGACGCGTTTGCTCGCCATTGGAACTCAGGCCTGTTATACGCGTATCCACCAATACCGCTCATAACCAAAACATTAGTAAAGCTACAACAGGACAAGGGGTCCATGATACTCATAGCCCCATATTGGCCTCGACAAGTATGGTTCCCCACACTGCTAGATCTCTCAGTCAGGGATCCAATTCGCCTGGGAGTAGCTCCCACTCTCATAACTCAGGAACAGGGACAGTTGCGCCATCCCAACCTTCAATCCCTGTCCCTGACAGCATGGATGTTGAAAGCTTGATCTTGCAACCATTCAACCTTTCAACTAATATATCTCAGGTACTAATAGCTGCACGTAAACCTTCCACTAGAAAGAATTATTCCTACAAATGGAAAAGGTTTACTTTATGGTGCACTCAGAAAGATTTAGATCCTTTCACTTGCCCCACTACCACGCTACTAGATTACCTTTACCATCTCTCAGACTCTGGTCTTAAGACGTCATCTGTAAGGGTACACTTAAGTGCAATCTCAGCTTATCATAACAAGCTAGGTGATGCGCCTCTCTCCACACAGCCTCTCGTCAGTAAATTCATGAGAGGCCTAACTCACATTAAACCTCCAATTCATTCCCCAAGCATTCAATGGGACCTGAACGTAGTATTAACTAGGCTCATGCGTTCCCCATTTGAACCCATAAATACCTGTGACCTTAAGTACCTAACTTGGAAAACGGTCTTTCTTATAGCCATTACATCAGCTAGAAGGGTCAGTGAATTACAAGCACTAGTCACATACGAACCTTTTACAAAGTTCCTACATGACAGGGTAGTCCTCCGGACACATCCAAAGTTCCTTCCTAAGGTTGTCACGGAATTTCATTTGAACCAATCCATAGTTTTACCAACATTCTTTCCTAGGCCTCATTCCCATCAAGGTGAACGAGCCTTACACACTTTGGACTGTAAGCGTGCGTTATCCTTCTATTTAAACCGCACTACAGCCCAAAGAAAATCCAGTCAGCTGTTTGTATCCTATGATCCAAACAAACCAGGTAAAGCAGTGGGTAAGCATACTCTGTCAAACTGGCTTGCAGATTGCATTCAATTTTGTTATGGAAAAGCAGGCCTTACTCTTCAAGGGCGAGTAAAAGCACATTCAGTCAGAGCAATGTCAACCTCAGTAGCACACCTTCGCTCTGTACCTATTCTGGACATTTGTAAAGCAACAACCTGGAGTTCTCTTCACACTTTTGCAGCTCACTACTGTCTAGACAAAGAAGGAAGACAAGATTCAGCCTATGGACAATCTGTCTTAAAGAACTTGTTTCCAGTATAATCCCAACTCCTTCTACGTCCAACCTGCTGTGATCTTCGGCTGATTCATTCCATCAACAATACTTCACTGTTGCTACATGACAAATTGACTCAGCCTCTAGCTTGCTAATCACCCATATGTGAGGACTAGCATCCTGCTTGTCCTGGGATAAAGCAAAATTGCTTACCTTGTAATAGGTGTTATCCCAGGACAGCAGGATGTAGTCCTCACGAAACCCACCCGCCACCCCGCGGAGTTGGGTCCGATACGTTTTATTATTTTATTTTTGGCTAACGCTATTGCTACAAACCAAGACTAAAGGGAGACCCCTGTGGCAGGGAATATCATAGCATGCTGGGCATGCTCAGTAGGCACACTGGTGCCAGTCAAAAGTTTCATAGAAACTTTTACAGAAGTTTTCCGTACATAGGGCTCCATTACTGATGTCACCCATATGTGAGGACTACATCCTGCTGTCCTGGGATAACACCTATTACAAGGTAAGCAATTTTGCTAACTCCAAGGGCCTAGGTTATAGCCACCAATACGCCTCAGGGGTCCCTCTCCTCCTGTTTCCATACTGTTTTGGCATTGGTAATTGTAGAGGAGTTAAACCAAGAAGATTCAAGAGACAGGATTCCTTTTTGTATCATACTGAAGCATCAACAGCTGTTAGACATATAGCTTATACTTCCAGGTTTTGGAATACTGGTGGCATTTCCATTGATGTTGGTGCCCAAAAGGGTATCTATGCAGTCTTTCCTGTACATACTCAGATCATTCTAACATGTTAGGTTCCATATTAGGAGCTACCACCCAGGAAAAAGATCTAGGCATCGTAGTGGATAATACTTTAAAATTGTCGGCTCAGTGTACTGCAGCAGTCAAAAAAGCAAACAGAATGTTAGGAATTATTAGGAAAGGAATGGTTAATAAAAAGGAAAATGTCATAATGCCTCTATATCGCTCCATGGTGAGACCGCACCTGGAATACTGTGTACAATTCTGGTCGCTGCATCTCAAAAAAGATATAGTTGCGATGGAGAAGGTACAGAGAAGGGCAACCAAAATGATAAAGGGGATGGAACAGCTTCCCTATGAGGAAAGGCTGAAGAGGTTAGGGCTATTCAACTTGGAGAAGAGATGGCTGAGGGGGGATATGATAGAGGTCTTTAAGATCATGAGAGGTCTTGAACGAGTAGATGTGAATCGGTTATTTACACTTTCGAATAATAGCAGGACTAGGGGGCATTCCATGAAGTTAGCAAGTAGCACATTTAAGACTAATCGGAGAAAATTCTTTTTCACTCAATGCACAATAAAGCTCTGGAATTTGTTGCCAGAGGATGTGGTTAGTGCAGTTAGTGTAGCTGGGTTCAAAAAAGGTTTGGATAGGTTTTTGGAGAAATCCATTAACTGCTATTAATCAAATTTACTTAGGGAATAGCCACTGCTATTAATTGCATCAGTAGCATGGGATCTTCTTAGTGTTTGGGTAATTGCCAGGTTCTTGCGGCCTGGTTTGGTCTCTGTTGGAAACAGGATGCTGGGCTTAATGGACCCTTGGTCTGACCCAGCATGGCAAGTTCTTATGTTCTTATTCCAGACCAGTGGGTTGTGTATCCCTACCAGCAGATTGAGTCGGAGAACAAAAACTTTGGACACTCTACATGAGAGAGTGCCACCTGCAGTCCCCCAGTATCTCTGACTCCAGCAGATGGTAGAGATGCAAACCTGCAGTCTAGGGTTTAGTTAAAAAAAAAACATCATGGGGCAGGTTGGATTCTGGGTGACCCGACCTCCAGTGGGGATGTTATGGGGGTGCTGCAAGATGGCCCCCCAGACACTCAGGGGACGGACCTGGGATCGGATCCCTCCCCAGACCTGGGAGATCCCAACACGGATGACCCGGCCTTGGATGGATTCCCAATCCCAGAGGCGGATGACCCTCGAATTGTCTTGCTATTCAAGCTGGAGGAGCCACGCCCATTGATTCCCCAAGTTTTAGAAGAGTTGGGGGTTAAGGTCTCCCAGGAAGAGTCGGATAGTGAGGGAGTCAATCCGGTGCTCGATGGTCTACGAGGACCGACAACTGCCTTTCCCCTCTGCCCAAGAAGATCAGGAAGTTAGTGACAAGGGAGTGGGCCGAGTGATGGCAAAAAAAAATTTGCCTCCTCTCTTTGGAGACCTTGGACCTTCTGAAAGTGCCGTGGGTGGATGTGGCTGTTTCGGCAGTCACCAAGAAGACGACAAGCCCAGTGGCTGGGGCAGCTGCTTTGAAAGACATGCAGGAACGCAAACTGGAAATTCAGCTGAAGCGTTTGAGGTCTCCGTGCTCGGCCTGTGCACGGCGGTGTGTGCCAGCATGATGATGCAGCTTGCCTGTCTGTGTTGGGTCCAGAAGGTTGCAGAGGCGGTAGCAGTGGGTGACTCTTTGCCTTGCAAGCGGCCCACTTTGAGGCGGGAGTGGCTTATGTGGCGATGCGCTCTATGATTTGGTTCGCACCTCTGCGCATAGTATGGTTTCCTCTGTGGCAGCTTGCAGGCTTTAATGGTTACCGAACTGGTCGGCAGACTTGTTCTCTAAGGCAGTGGTTATCAACCTTTTTTCTGTCAGGACACACCTGAGAGATGACGCTCACATGAGTGACACACTGAGCACATGACCACCATGGGACTAAATATAAACCTATACTCTGCATCCACAGGAATCTCCCCCTTCCTAACAATGAGTGCAGGGCAGAACTAAGACATTTCCCTGTATAACTCACATACAAAAAAGATATCCCGATTCTGGTGCCATCTCAATAACAGCATCACAAACTCTCTCTACTACAGGTGCATTTTAAAATAATACAAAACCTGGAAAAAAACAAACAAACCCCACTCTATACATGTTTATCAAGCCTTGTGCACTGCAGGAAAGGACAATGAGAGAGCAGACTCTCATCAGGGAGAGATCTGGACACAGGAGAAATGGGTATTGTCAGATGAGGCGTTTTCAGCTGATAATGGATTGCTGGGACCTTCCGTTTCTAGACCTGCTGGTGAATTCTCGCAGTGCGAAGGTTCCTCGCTTCTTCAGTCGCAGGATAGGCCCAAAGTTCTTGGGTATCTATGCTCTTGTACAGGAATAGCTGAAGGACAAGCTGCTGTATGCCTTTTCCCCCATGGCCCATGTGGGCAGAATGGTTTGGAGAGTCTGAGGGTCACAGGGGGGTGGTGCTTCTGATGGCACCAGATTTGGCCCAGGAGACCATGGTATGCAGATCTGTGAAGGCTCCTGGTACAGTCCCCCCATCCAGATTCCGGCACACAGGAATCTGTTGTGTTAGGGACCTGTTCTTAATGAAGAACAGACTCTTATTTTGTTTTATTGTATGGCCCTTGAGAGGGCTCGCTTGCTGACGTGTTGGATATTCTACTGCAGTGATTCTCACTAGTAACAAGGTGGCAAAATTCTCAATTTCTTTGCCCTATGTGTGGGTTTGGCGAGTCTTTGAGGCTTGGTGTGAAGATTGAGGTGTTTTTCCTTGTTCAGTTAAGATCCCACTCATTTTGGAATTTTTGCAAGATGGATTGAATAAAGAGTTGACCCTGAATTCCTTAAAGGTACAAGTAACTGTTCTTGCCTGTTTCAGGGGTCAAGTGAATGTTGGTCCCTAGTTAGCTCATCCAGATGTGACCCATTTCTTGAAAGGAGTGAAGCATCTTCATTCTCCTTTGCAGTTACTGTTGCCCTTGTGGAGTCTTAATCTTGTTTTGGATTTCTTAGCAGGCCCTATGTTTAAACCAGTACTTAACCTTACCTTACAGTTTCTGACCTTGAAAACTGTGTTTCTTATGGCGATTTGTTCTGTGTGTCGAATTTCCGAGCTGCAGGCCTTGTCTTGCTGGGAGCTGTTCCGAGTGACTCCGGGGCCGATTATAGCTGTAAGCTGTTCCTTTTTGCCAAAAGTGGTCTCCATATTTTCTCTTACCTCAGTCCATTTCCCTGCTGTCTCTGGATAGGAAAGAGATGTGAAGGAATATCACCTATTGCGACCCTTGGATGACAAGACATATTGTGAGGTATCTGGAGGTTTCAAAGCCTTTCTGGAAGACTGATCGCCAGTTTGTCCTCCAAGGAGGTAGTAAACAGGGCGAGAGCCGGCTTCGCAGGCTGCAATAGCTTGCTGGATTAAAGAGGTGGTCGCGGCCGCGTTTATGGATGCTGAACAGCCGTTGCCTATTCAGGTTAGGGCTCATTCCACTAGGCCTCAGGCAGCATCATGGGTGGAAGTTAGATTGTCTCCTGTTGACATTTGCCGAGCTGCGACATGGTCCTCCTTATACACCTTTTCCAGGTATTATCGTCTGGATGTTCAGGCTTGAGTGGATGCAACCTCTGCATGTGCGATTTTGAATGGACAGCTGTCAGCCTCCTACCCTGTTCGGCAGTAGCTTTGGTACATCCCACTTGTTCTGGATTTATCTGACTAGATGCTAAGAAATGAGAAATTGCTACTTACCTGATAATTTCCTTTACTTTAGGATAGTCAGATGAATCCAGCTTCCCGCCCTTGGCAGCCAAATGATTATGCTATGGTCCTTCTGTGTGGCTTTGTTACTAGGGGTTCCTGGTGTTAGTCCAATTCCTAGACTAGTGTTAATACATTTGTTTGAGCTCAGTGTTTCCTGGAGGTGGAGTACTGAAATGGTTATCTGTTTTTTATTAAGTTTTTGCTAGTGTGTCCACAGTTGGCTTTTTACAAAGAGTACTGGCAGGCTGATGTCATTGCAGGAGTATATATACTGTGATGTCAGCTTTGCTCAGTTTCTGCTGGTAGAAGTGCATAACCCAGTGGTTCTGGATTCATCTGACTATCCTAAAGAAAAGGAAATTATCAGGTAAGTAGTAATTTCTCATTTTTGGTATGTTCAAATGCAAGAGTTTGCTTAGTGGCCTTATATTATGCATATAACATTGGAAGCATTTAGTACAATGAGTTTTGCCATTGATGATGACAAAGTTTAAATTAGTCTATTAATTGTTTGTTTCTAATATAAAACAACTTTTGGTCATGCTTGTTATATTTAATCAGTTTGGATGATTGTCGGGGTTGGGAGGGAGGTTTTGAGTGGTAGGTATCTAACTATCCTGTAATCTTAGAGAAACTGGGCAGCACTGATTAGGGGCAGAGAGATACTTAAATCAGCTCTAAGCTAATTTGGGACTTGTTTGGTTATTCGGTTTTTCCATACTTATTTTTTGGGGGTGGTGGTGGTGAAAGGGTATACCTTTTTCAACAAACTCATATTTTAAACCTTACTTTCATTTTCTCAATAAAATTGCAGAATCTGGTGGACTTAGCAGGTTCTGAGAGAGCAAGCCAAACGGGAGCTGAAGGTAAGCTAGTCAGTCAGTTTGCTGCATGGAATCGACATATATTCTCTGCAAAGTTGTACCATTAGATCCTGCTTGAGGAGAAAATGACTAGATTTCTGCTTGATCTGTGGCAGCTCTATTTTTTTGTGAGCCTATGAAAGGTTTAGAAGAATGTGGTCTTTTTTAAATATATGGCTTGGCTTAGAAACTTGATTGGCACCTACTGATGAAAACTTGTGGCCTTATGAATTTGGTTGTTATTGGCACTGGAATTTGACCATGTTAAGTGCATAATATCTTTAAACAACATTATCTGGACACTGGAATTGAAGAAGAAAATGTTAATTACTGTGATATGATTTTTGATCAAAAAAATAATTTAATGTACAGGTGTTCGTCTGAAAGAAGGCTGTAACATCAACAGAAGCTTGTTTACGCTTGGACAGGTCATTAAAAGACTTAGCGATGGCCAAGCTGGGTAAGAACATTTCAGTTAAAATTAACTACATGCATTAAATGTGCAATGGTAAAATGGTCCAAAAAAAAGCTTAAAAACACTTAAGAGAAATGGTTTATTTTACCAGTATCCAGTAAAAGGTTAAAACGGGCTTTTTTGCTTTTAAATTATGAACATTTCATTTAATGTTTGTATCCAGCCTTTGTATAACATCATAGTTGGAAGGATATATTTTTTTTTCATTGTGTCATTTTATTTTATTTATTTATTTATAGTTTTTTATATACCGCCGCTCATCAAAGATATCACGTCGGTGTACAATGAACAGGAACTTACGCCGGAGCGTTATACATTTAACAGGATTAAATAATTAAATAATGTCATGATTCATCTTCCCTTTGTAGCCTTAAATGTCAGTTCCCTGTACGTACCTGGATCAGTCCAGACCATGGGTTGAGCCTCCTGTCCAGCAGATGGAGACAGACCAAAACTGAAAGGGTTTCCTATATCAGGACAGAGCCTACCCTGCAGCCCTTCAGTATTTGTCTGTCTCCAGCAGATGCGACAGCTCACCCTGCGGTTCCCTGATCTTTGTTAGTTAGCCCTGTCCCTGCAGGGTACCTTTCTACTCTTTTCTCAGGATCAAGCAAGTATTCATAATTTGTCTTAGTTTAAAAAAAAAAAAAAAAGTGGAAAATTTATTCCCCTTTGAATTGGCTCTGATTTTTTTCTTGTCAGGAGACAGCGCTGTCTCCTCGCTCTTGTGGGGCGTAGGGGGGCTTGCCCCTTGTGTTGCGCAGCCGAGGCCCCTTTCCCGGTGATCCTAGTGTGGGGTGAAACTGGTGGTCCAGTCACTTCCCCCCCCCCCCCCCCCCCCCCACCTGGCTGCCTTTGCTCCGGGAAGCTTCATTCCCCGGCAGTGCCTTCAGGGATGTACCATTCCCCTGTGTGTGTAAAAAAAAAAAAAAAAAAGTTTGTCTTTAATTTTCAGGGCACTTTATTTCTCTTATTTAAGTCGGCAGCTGAGGGTTTTCAGTTGAGGAGCGAGCAGGGTTCATTCCTCTGCACCCTCTCCTCACAGCAGCTGCTCGCAGCTCCTCTTCAGTGAGCATGCCGCGTTCTCATTGCTGCCTCGCTTGTGGAGAGCCCTCATCGCGCCTCTCTCGCGAGGGACTTTGTTCGGGGTGTCTGCCGGGTGGGAAGGTCCCTCCCCGGCAGCGATTAAGATGCAAGCCCGGGGTCGATCCTCCCACCGCATGGCCAGGCCGTTCCCGGGTCGGCAAACTGCGGGAACGGTGGCCATCTTGGGAGTCTCGACAGTTCCCGATTCGGGGCTGCAGGAGGGAGAGGAGTCTATTTTTGTTGGGTTCTTTCCCCACCCCCCCCCCCCCCCCCCCCCCCCCGATTTGAACCCCGTGTGGCCTCAGGACGTGGTCCCTGGCCCTCGCGCCCCCCCCCCCCCCCCCCCCCGGCAAGTCTAGGCCATGTTTTTCCTCTGAGTTTGTGTTCTTAATGCACAAATCTTATTTGGCCAGCTTGCAGGAGGAGGAGGACCCTCCCTCAGGTCTTCTCCCTGCCAAGATTCTGCAGATGCCGCCTCCGCTCGCCCCCCCCGGTGCCGGATCTGCAGGGGTCCATTAGGGTGCGGGTGGTACCAGGGCCCCCCTCCCCTGGCTCCTCCGGTAGCTCCAGATCCGGATGCGGATTTAGCAGGGATGCCCCCCCCCTAGAAGGGGATGACCCCCGGGTGCTCTGCTTATTCCAGAAGGAAGAACTGGAGCCTCTCATTCCCTTTGTTCTTCAGGAGTTAGGGATTAAGGGGCCCCCAGCGGATGCTCTCACTGCCACGCTGCCGGCACATATGGACCCAGTCCTGGCGGGACTTAGGGCTCCCTCCTGCGCTTTCCCTTCCATCCTATGCACAAGTTGCTGCTCCTCCGGGAATGGGAAGCTCCCGAGGCAGGACTTCACGTAGGGAGAGCAATGGTGGACAAGCTCTATCCTTTCCCTAAGGACTGCCGAGAAATGCTGAAAATTCCCACAGTGGATTCTTCAGTCTCTGCTGTCACCAAGCACACCACTCTTCTAGTGGTGGGAGCCATGGCCTTGAAGGAAACTCTAATTCCATCTCAAACTTATCTTCGAGGTTCTGGCCTTGGGAGTTTGGGCACCGATCTGCAGCAGTCTCATGCAGCGGGCAAGCCTTAGGTGGGTGCAACAATTGCTCGGCACCCAGGACCTCCCGTCTGCAGAGGCGGAGCAGGCTGAACGATTGGAAGGCGCTTAGCATATGGGGCAGATACTCTGTACGACCTCCTCCACGTCCAGGCAAAGGCGATGGTTTCGGCGGTTTCAGCCAGACGGCTCTTCTGGCTGCGCAATTGGTTGGCAGATCCGTCTTCCAAGTCATGGTTGGGCACTCTGCCTTTCAAGGGTAAGTTGCTCATCGGCGAGGACCTTGAGCAGCTTATTTAATTCCTTGGGTGAGAACAAGGACCGTCTGAAGCAGTCAAGAGCCTTTGTTCCTTCACGTTCCTGCTTCAGTGGCCAGCGTAGATATAATGCTCAGGCGTGAGGTGCCTCCTCCAGAGGTTATCCCTCTAGATCACAATCTTGGTCTCAGTCCTTTCGAGATTGTGCCTCTTAGCATCCCACGCCCAAGCCAGCCTCCCAATGAGATTCGGCCGGCCCATTCCTCCGTTCCTATCCTCGGTGGTCATCTCTCCCTGTTTTATGAGGAATGGGCCAAAATTATGTCAGACCAGTGGGTCATTGAGATAATAAAACTGTTACACTTTAGAATTTGCTCAAGATCTGCCGGATCTGCACATAGTCTCTCCTTGCGGATGTCTGAAGTGGGCTGCCGTGAGTCAAACACTTGCCAGGCTCCAGGGGCTGGGGCGATTGTCCCAGTCCTGGCGGAAGTCCTTGGCACCGGCCAGTATTCCATCTACTTCATAGTACCGAAAAAGGACGGTTCCATCTGTCCAATCTTGGACCTCAAGAGTCAACCGGGCCCTCAAGGTACTACATTTTCGGATGGAGACCCTGAGGGCGGTCATAGCGGCTATTCACTCTGGCAAATATCTAGCCTCTCTCGACTTGACGGAGGCTTACTTACACATTCCAATTTGTCACAAGCATCAGAAGTAACTTCCCTTCCACATCCTGGTCCAGCATTTTCAGTTCCGGGCGCTGCCCTTCGGCCTAGCCACCGCGCCGCGCACTTTCACCAAGGTAATGATGGTGGTGGCGGTCTCCCTCTGACTAGAGAGTCCTGGTCCATCCTTACCTGGACTGGCTAGTGCGGGCCAAGTCGGAGATTCTCTGTCGGCAGGCAGTCGCCTGGGTCCTCGCTCTCCTCACTTCTCTCGGGTGGATAGTCAATTTCCTCAAAAGCAGCTTACAGCCTTCCCAGGTGCTGGAATTTCTGGGGGCGCATTTCGATAGCCGGCTCAGCAGGGTGTTCTGCCACACGCTCGGACACTCAAGCTTATGGATCAAGTAAGCAACCTTCACCCGCTCCCTTCAGCCTGGGACTACCTCCAGGTCTTGGGGACCATGGCTTCCACCATCGACCTGGTTCCCTGGGCTTTTGCGCATATGCAACCATTACAGAAAGCTTTGCTATCCTGCTGGCAGCCGGTGTCTGAACAGTTCAAACGATTCTTCCGCTTTCGGACTCTACCATCGCAGACATACAGTGGTGGCTATTGCTGCCGCACCTTCTGAAGGGGATGCCCCTTCAGACTCCGCAGTGGATTGTAGTCACGATGGATGCCAGTCTCTCCAGCTGGGGAGCAGTCTGCCAGTCGCAGGCCACGCAGAGATATTGGTCCCCAGTCCAATCCCGCTGGCACATCAATCTCCTGGAGGCCTGAGCGGTCCATCTGGCTCTCCAAGTTTTTCTCCCTCTGCTCCGTGGCAAGGCAGTGCGATTCCTCTCAGACAACTCCACCACGGTAGCTTATATCAATCGACAGGGGGGCACCCGGAGTCGCCTGATGGCCCTAGAAGCCAGCCAGCTCCTTGCCTGGGTGGAGCGTCACCTGGAGTGCCTCGCAGCCTCCCAGATAGCGGGCAAGGAGAATGTGCAAGCCAATTTCCTGAGTCGCCAGCGTCTCGATCCGGGCAAGTGGGAGCTCTCGGACGGAGTGATAGATTTGATCATCAGCAGGTGGGGTCCCCCTCACCTGCACCTCATGGCAACCTTGAGCAATGCCAAAGCCAACAGATTCTTCAGCCACTGGAGGGAGCTCTGGCTCTCCCCTGGCCCCACGATGTCCTCCTGTACATGTTTCTACTAGAGTTCAAAAAAAGGTTAAAAACCTGGCTCTTCAGGCAAGCTTTCCAATAGGCACCTCCTCCTGACTTTCAGATCCAACCATTGCAGGGTGTCACCAACACCTTGCCACTTAATTTTCATACCGTACTTGCTTATTCGCAATTCTAACAGTCATTATTCACCTTTATATAACCGTCTACTGCAGACCATATTCGCTTCTAAAGTTCTTTGTAAAAAAAGGTTAAATCTGTTAAATGCTATTGTTACATTCTATGTTACTTGTAATAATGTTCAATGGTTTATTGTTATTGTTCCATGTTCTATGTAAAAAAAACCCAGGTCTAACTTCCCAGACCAGGGCAACCTCTTTCGTTACTTGTAAACCGGACTGATTTGTATTGCATACAGGAATTCCGGTATATAAAAATTTAAAATAAATAAATAAATAAATGTTTCCTCCTTGGCCTCTCGAGGGCAAAGTTCTCTGAAGAATAGAACTTCACAAAGGGCCAGTCATCCTTGTAGCATCCGAATGGCCCTGCAGACAGTGGTTCGCGGATCTGGTAAACCTGGCGACGGACGGGCCTCTTCATCTCTGCCATCTCCCGTGCCTGCTACAGCAGGGTCCCGTATTTTTCAATCAGTCGGATCGCTTTTGTCTAGCGGCCTGGCTTTTGAAGGGAGAAGACTGAGACGGAAAGGATATAAAGAGGACGTTATCTCCACCCTACTTCAGGCTCGTAAGCCATCTACTTCTTTGGCTTATGTACGCGCTTGGAAAGTTTTTGAGAATGTATGTGCTAAATCGGGTGTTTCAGCACGCTCAGCTCCGGTTTCGGTAATTCTTTCCTTCCTTCAGAAGGGCCTCTCCATGGGTCTTTCCTTCAGCTCGTTGCACATCAAAGTGTCTTCTCTCGGCTCTCTTTTAGATCGAGTGGAAGGTAACGCAATGGCGTCTCACCCGGATGTTCGGTTCGGTTCCTGAATGGTGCCAAGCATTTGAAGCCTCCCGTCCTGTCCACCTGTCCGTCCTGGAGTCTCAATTTAATCCTTCGGGCTCTCTGTGTGGCTCCGTTCAAACCTCTCCTTCGGGCTACTCTCAAGGATCTTATGCTTAAGACAGTTTTTCTCGTGTCTATCTGTTCCGCTCAACAGGTGTCGGAGATCCAAGCGTTGTCCTGTCGGGAGCCCTTCCTGCGGTTTTCTGATTCGGGGGTTTCTCTCAAAACTGTTCGTTCCTTCTTGCCGAAGGTTGTTTCTTCTTTTCATGTCAACCAGTCGATGGAGCTTCCCGCGTTCTCTCCGGAGGACATCGCGAGTTCAGTCGGGGGCGATCTTCGCCGACTTGATGTGAAACACGTGTTACTGCGCTACCTCCAGGTCACCAATAAGTTTCGGGTCTCTGATCATCTTTTTGTCCTGTGGAGTGGTCCAAATAGGGGCAAACAGGCTTCTAAGACTACTATTGCTTGGTGGTTGAAGGAGGCAATTTCGTCTGCCTATATCTGCCAAGGCCGGGTGGTTCCTGAGGGCTTAAAAGCTCATTCTTTGCACTCTCAGGCTACTTCATGGGCAGAGAGTCAATCGGTCTCTCCACAGGAAATCTGCAGGGCCGCTACATGGAAATCCCTGCATACCTTTGCTCAACATTACCATCTTGATATGCAAGCACCGGTTTTTGTTCTTTCGGTCGGCAGGTGCTTTGAGCGGGACTGTCTCGGTCCCACCCAGTTTAGGGAAGCTTTGGTATATCACATGGTCTGGACCGATCCGGGTACATACAGGGAAAGGAAAATTAGTTCTTACCTGTTAATTTTCGTTCCTGTAGTACCATGGATCAGTCCCAGACACCCTTTCCCGTCTTTTTCTGCTGTTCGCTCGAAGCTCTTTTTACAGGTCTCTGGATGAATGTCACCTATCATTACCTTAAGGACACCAGAAGCATCTATTTTGATGACCAAGGATATGCAAAAGCATTCTTCTACAGAGTCCATTCAATGTTGGTAATTGTTTAGTTTTGGGAGTTCTTTCGTTACTCGCTTGAGTTCTCTGGTTACTTGCTTGAGCCTTTTACTGGTTATATTTGTTCTTATCTGCTTTGACAATGGTTATACTGAAGGGCTGCAGGGTAGGCTCTGTCCTGATATAGGATACCCTTTCAGTTTTGGTCTGTCTCCAGCTGCTGGACAGGAGGCTCAACCCACGGTCTGGACTGATCCGTGGTACTACAGGAATGAAAATTAACAGGTAAGAACTAATTTTTCTTTTTTCAAAGACCACATCTTTTGACAAAAACATGTCTGTCTTCACAATCCTGACCAGACCAGTCCAGATGCTTGGGTTTTTCCTTCTCTACTAGCAGACCAAGACAAAATAAAAGCTTTGCTGGAAGCAGACTATATAAGGAACTGTGCAACCTGCACTCTTTCAGTATTTGTCTCCAGCATATGGTAGAAGTACCAAACTTGCAGTTGGACTTGGTGGACAGATTTCCAGATGGGAGTGGTGGTGTCAAACCACCCCTCTGGTTGAGAAGAGGTGAGCCGGGGGTCCTTGTTTCTGGAAGAGATGGGGGAACTGCAAAACCAGTGGTACTAGTTCCCTCTTTTTTTCTTCCCTTCTCCTGTAATCCCCTGTCCTGGGACCTCTGGTCAGAAAAAGAACCCAATATAGGGAAGTACTCTATTCTTTCTTTTGGATTGGGGGGTTTTGTTTCCTGTTTGACTCAATAAAAGAAAAAATTCTGAGGAGCTGCAGCAGTGGCTGCTTCTTAGCCAGGAGAGCAAGAGTTGGAGTCACTGTCCTGCTGTACAGGTGGAGAGTTGGAATGACTTTGAGGTTTGGTGGTGAGGTGAGATAGTGGAGAGCTGTGGGGCTTGCTTCAGAACTGCATGGTGCAATCAAGATGGCCACCATAGCAGAATTGGGAAAGTGTGTCGTCCTTGTGGAGGCTGCTAAGGTAGCATTTTGCTTTGGGATTGTGCTTATCCTTCATAGGGTGGGAGAGGGTTCTCCAGGGAGCCCTTGACCAGGGAATGGGGGGAGGGGATTCAAAATGAGCTCCTGAGGGATGGTTCTTTCAGGGAGTTACTGCTGAAACAGAAGCAAATTTCAGAATAGCTCCTCCAGGAGCTTACTGTGTTGTCTCCCACAGAGGAGTTCTTGTCTGTGGGAAGAGACAGGAGCAAGCTTAGCCCAGAGGAGGACGATTCTTCTCAGGTGGATTCTTTTTTTCCCTGATTTGTATTAATGCTTTGGGCTTATTTAATTAAGCAGAACACTGGGTTAAAGAAATCTGTTTCCTTAGGGGGCCTCTGGTTATTCTTTTCCACTCTGAGAGTCAGGAAGGAGCCAGACCTGGACTGGGGTATTAGGTCTGAGTTTTTGGCTAATTGGTCCTTGAGGGACTTTGTGGCTGGAGAGGACATGAAGAGTGATCTGGAAGGGGTCTTTTGTTGAAGAGGGGTGAGAACCCAGAGGCAGAAGATAATTTGAATGGTTCACTTATTTAGGACAAAGTAGCTACTGCTGTAATTTAGGCTCTGGTGGAACTGGGTATTAAAGAACACATGGAACCAGAGCAAAAGGATGAGGACCCTATTTTGGAGGGTTTCAGGGGCTCAGGAAGGACCACTCCCTTTCATAGAGTACCTAAAGCCTTAGTTTCAGCGGTGTGGGATATTCTTGAACTGGTGGTCTTAAGGTGAGGAGAGCCATGGCTAAATTTTATCCTGAAGGAAGCCTTAGATCTGAAGTTTCATAAAGTGGATGTGCTTGTTTCAGCGGTCACTAAGAAGACTGATTCAAGTGTAATGGTGTGCAACCCTGAAAAAAGGTCAAGACAGGAAGACAGAAGTCTATCTTAAACAGACCTTTGAAGTGTCTACTTTGGCTCTCCAGGCTGTGGTTGGTGGCTGCTATATACCATGTCTTCGCTGGGTAGAGTAGGTACCAGTAGATGTTTCTGAGGAGAGCTTAACAGAAAAGAAAGCGGAGAGGTTGGAAGCAGGTCTCATGCTTTTTAGCACATGTTCTCTACAATCTTATTCAGATATCAGCTAGGTTGCCTCAGCTTCAGCCAGGCATTTGTTGTGGTTGTGTAACTAGTCGATGGATGTTTGGTTCAAATCTCATTTAGAGAAGTTACCCTTTGGACTGAGGAGACTTGAGACGCCGCGGGATCATACCAGCAGAATTCAGAGACCCTGTTTACAGCCTATTTCGCACACCACGTCTGCACTGTACTTGCTTCACTGGGCCATATCCATGAATAACCTACCCTAGTACTTGCAATACAACCCCCAGGGTCCTCTCTATTCTGTTAATCTTCTGCTATTGCTGCAAGCAGTCTGCAATTAACACATATGAAACAAACACAGTTCTCTAGTAGCACATATCTGAACCACTATGACAGTACCCTCATAAAAGTGTCCATCTATGGTCTATGCCTTGAGCGCATTTTTTCCTGGTTACATCGGGGATACGTTATCAGGCCGATACAGTAAAGTTCGCGGGAGAGCGTCCGCTCTCCCGGCGCGCGCACAGGCCAGTCTCCTGTGCGCACGATATAGTAAAATAAAATATTTAAATTAGGGCCTGAAGTAAAAGAGGCGCTATGGACACTAGCGCGACCCTAGTGCCTCTTTTTGGACAGGAGCAGCAGCTGTCAGTGGGTTTGACAGCCGACGCTCAATTTTGCTGGCGTCGGTTCTCGGACCGCTGACAGCCACGGGTTTGGAAACCGGACGCCGGCAAAATTGAGGGTCTGGTTTTCAACCCACGAGCCATGGGCTGATTTAAAAATTTTTTTTATTTTTTAACTTTTCTAACTTTTGGGACCTCCGACTTAATATCACTATGATATGAAGTTGGAGGGTGCACAGAAAAGCAGTTTTTACTGCTTTTCTGTGCCCTTCCCCAGTGCCGGCAGAAATTAACGCCTACCTTTTGGGTAGGTGCTAATTTCTTAAAGTAAAATGTGCAGCTTGTATCGCGCGGGAATGACTAATAGGGCCATCGACATCAATTTGCATGTTGCAGGCGCTATTAGCTTCGGGGGGGGGGGGGGGTTGGACGCGCGTTTTTGACATGCTATTACCCCTTACTGAATAAGGGGTAAAGCTAGTGCGTCCAAACGCGGGTTAACAGTGCGAACCGTCGGAGCGCAGTGTACTGTATCGGCCTGTATATCTGCTATAGGCGCTCAATACATTAGCTGGGGACTCCCATACAGCACGGCTAATTCATGCTGCTTATCTACGAGAAAAGAGCAAGTTTGCTCACCGTAAACGGTGTTTTCCATAGGTAGCAGATGAATTAGCCATGCTGACCCTCCCGCCTCCCTGGACAGTTTTTCACTTAGCATCTCATCTTGCTTTGATACAGACTGAGGAGACTTGAGGTGGCATGGGATCACACAAGCAAGCGTGCCTCACTGTCAAAGATGAGTTTTCAGCTTTGAGAGCTCCGCCACCTAGTGGCATGGAGGACATCCCATACAGCATGGCTAATTCATCTGCTATCTACGGAAAACAGTTTTTTACAGGACAAGCAGGATGGTAGTCCTCACATATGGGTGACATCACAGGATGGAGCCCAATCACGGAACTCTTTTGTCAAAGTTTCTAGACCTTTGACTGGCACCTACTGGGCATGCCAGGATGGCACTAACCCTGCAACCAGCAGGGGTCCCCCTTCAGTCTTCTTTTTTCCACGCATCAGTAGCCACGTGGTTTAAGGAGCTCCACAGAGATTTCTGACAGGAATTTTCCTCACGGAATTACTACAAACTTTCATACCCCACAGGGGTCCTCCTTTCGAATTTTTGCTCCCGCAGTACTCCGGTAAGTTTTTTACCTGGTTCCAGTCTATTCCTGTCAAGTTTGGCCCTCGCGGCCTACTGGCCGTCGACTGCACCATGGCTCAATTTTTTTCAAAGCCATGGTGTCTGGGTTCTGTCGGTGCCCGGACTGTACTCGCACCATGTCCATAACAGACCCTCATAAAGTCTGTGTAATGTGCCTTGGGTGCGAGCATGAGGCCATCGACAACCTCTACTCCCCCTCAAGATCAAGGAGATCGTAGAGAGAAACATTGGCATCAACACCGAAACCCTCGGATCATCGATGATGGAAAATCATCGACTTCGCCATTGTCTGAGCCGCCATTGAAGAATACCGCCCAGAAAAGGCATCGACCCTTTCTGGGACCGGGTCACAGAGGCAACCCTCACCCGAACGGGTATCGGGAGCCGCGACTCTGCCTTTAATGGTGGTCCCTTCCGGAGCCGGGGCTGCTTGCTCCAGGTCTCCATGAAGAGCTGGACCAGATGGTTCAGGACGCCATCGATAAGGCGATGCACAGGTTGCAAGGTCCTCCGACACCGTTGTCAATTGTGGAACCGACCACCGATCCCATTCCAGCAGCATTGGCACCGCTGTTCTCGAAGATGGAAGCGCTTATAGCTGCTTTTCCACCGATGGATCCTGGGTCACCGGTGGCTCCGATGCCTTCTCCACTTATTCTTTCATCGGGAGGAGAAACAACGTTCCGTATTCCTCCATCGGGAGTCCTGCGATGCCTCAGCCATCGATGCCAATCTCGCCATCGGCACCACCCATCTATCCATTGATGCCTTCATTGGTGCCTCCAGTACTTCCCTTGATGCCTTCAGAGCCTAGACCAGGACCTTCAGGAATACCATTGTCCCGTCCTTCTCAGGTTTCTAGGGGGACAGGTGCTGATCCTTATGACACCTGGACTAACGATTCATCTCAAGACACCGATTTACCATCTCCTCCTTCTCCTACAGAAAGCAGGAAGCATTCTCCTCCAGAGGACTTGTCCTTCATAAATTTTGTGAAGGAAATGTCTGAGTTGGTTCCCTTCCAATTACAGACTGAACAAGATGATAGGCAACAAACGATGGAGCTGTTACAATTCCTGGATGCGCCCAAGGAAATAACCTCCATCCCTATTCATCAGGTTCTTTTGAATCTTCTCTAAAAGAACTGGGAACACCCTGGTTCGGTAGCTCCGGTCAACTGAAAGGCAGATACCACTTATTTGGTCCAGTCAGCCCCATGGTTCCAGAAATCTCAGCTGGATCACCAATCCGTGGTAGTAGAGTCTGCCCAAAAGAAGGCACGACGCTCAAAACCCCACTCTTCCTTCCCCCCAGGTAAGGAACAGAAATTCCTGGATGCCATTGGCCGGCGTGTCTTCCAGGGATCAATGCTCATCTCTCGGATCGCCTCTTACCAGCTGTATATGACCCAGTATAATAGGATCTTATTCAAACAGATACAGGACTTTGCAGAGTCCCTGCCTCAGCAATTCCAGGAACAGCTTCAAACCCTGGTACACAAGGGTTTTGAAGCACAGAAGCATGAAATAAGATCCTCTTACGATATCTTCGACACTGCTTCCAGGGTATCTGCAGCTGCTATTTCTGCAAGAAGATGGGCTTGGCTTAAGTCTTCTGACTTGCGCCCTGAAGTACAAGACAGATTGTCCAATCTGCCTTGCCTAGGAGACAATTTGTTTGGCGAACAGATCCAGCGGACTGTGGCTGAACTCAAAGAGCATCATGAGACCCTTCGCCAACTCTTTGATGCCTTCTGAGTATTCCTCCAAACAGCTATTCAGGAAGGATACCAAAAAGTCATTCTTCCGTCCTAAGAAGTCCTATCCACCACATTCTAGAGGTCGTTCCACAAGACCTTTCCAGAGGGCCCAGTCTCGTCAACCTCGGAAACAAAAGCCGCAACCAGCTCCTCAGCCGGGCCCTGCTTCCGGCTTTTGACTCCTGCATAGAGAGCAGCAGCCAGCTTCCACTGCCTCAGATACCAGTGGATGGTCGATTGTGCCATTTCAACAACAGATGGCACACAATCGCCTCAGACCCAGTGGGTCCTTGCCATAATCTCTCAGGGTTATCACCTGAACTTTCTCTCCATCCCACCGGATTCCCCACCTCGGCTGACGTGGGGAACATCCAACCACTCACCACTCCTGGAACAGGAGGTTTCCCTCCTCCTCCAGTTCCGAGCAATAGAACCAGTGCCCTATTCCCAACAAGGCCTAGGATTCTATTCCCGGTACTTTCTAATCCCCAAAAAGTCAGGCGGCATTCGTCCAATTCTGGACTTACGAGTTCTCAACAAGTACCTCCAGCGACAAAAGTATTAGATGGTAACCTTGGTTTCCCTCCTTCCTCTTCTACAAAGAGGAGACTGGCTCTGCTCTCTAGACCTCCAGGACGCGTGCACACACATTGCGATAACTCCATTTCATCGGAGATTTCTGGTAGGCCCCAAGCACTATCAGTACTGAGTGCTACCGTTCGGCATGGCATCTGCACCACAAGTCTTCACCAAGTGTCTCGTAGTAGTAGCAGCAGCCTTCCTCAGGACTCAAAGTGTTCACGTCTACCCCTATCTCGACGATTGGTTGATCAGGGCTCCCACTCAGCAGGCTGCTCTGTCGTCCCTGCATCTTACCTTACACACTCTGATTTCGCTAGGATTTCTCGTCAACTACGCGAAATCCTGCTTAGACCCATCTCAAACTTTGTCCTTCATCGGGGCAGACTTGAACACCTTTCAAGCGAAAGCTTTTCTGCCTCAACGGCGAGCTCTCATTCTCATTTCTCTCGCACACCAGCTACAGTTTCAGCACCGCTCGACTGTGCACCATTTCCTCATCCTGCTGGGACACATGGCATCTTCAGTACAGGTTACTCCAATGGCCCACTTAGCCATGAGAGTCATGCAGTGGATTCTAAGGTCACAGTGGACTCAATCCGTCAAACCACTAACGACCATTGTCCACATCACTGACCCACTTCGTCAGTCTCTAGCCTGGTGGAAAAGTCAGATCAATCTCCTCCAAGGCCTACCCTTCCAGGCTCCAGAAACTCAAATAATTCTCACCACCAATGCTTCCAACCTCAGCTGGGGAGCACATGTCGCCAAATTGCAATCCCAAGGAGCTTGGTCTCCAGAGGAAGCCAAACACCAAATCAATTTCCTGGAGCTACGAGCAATCAGATATGCTCTCCGGATATTTCAGGATCTCCTTTCCAACCAGGTCATCCTGATTCAGACTGACACCTAGGTGGCCATGTGGTACATCAACAAACAGGGAGGGACAGGCTCCTACCTACTGTGTCAAGAAGCGGCACAGATATGGGCGGAGGCCCTCTCCCACTCGATGTACCTCAGGGCCACCTACTTGCCGGGAGTGGACAATGTGTTGGCGGACAAGCTGAGTTGTGCCTTTCGACCGCATGAGTGGTCCCTCAACCCCACTGTCGCGGGCTCAATATTCCAACATTGGGGTTACCCCCGCATAGACCTCTTTGCGTCACCTCAAAACAGCAAAGTAGAGGACTTTTGCTCTCTCATTCGCAGCCAACACTCACACCCAAGAGACGCATTCTACCTCTCATGGGCAACCAGTCTCTTATATGCCTTCCCTCCACTTCCGCTTCTCTCAAAGATTCTTGTGAAGCTACATCAGGAGAAGGGAACCATGATCCTGATAGCAGCTCACTGGCCACGCCAAGTGTGGTTTCCGATTCTTCAGGACCTCTCCATTCGCAGGCACATTCTCTTGGGAATGGACCCACTTCTGATCACTCAGAATGACGAGTGCTTGCGCCACCCCAATCTTCAGGCCTTATCCCTGACGGCTTGGATGTTGAAAGGTTGATTCTTCAGCCACTCAACCTTTTGGAGCCAGTTTCCCATGTCCTCATTGCTTCACGAAAGCCTTCCACGAGAAAATCTTACCTTTTTCAAATGGAACATTTAAATCATGGTGTTCTGTTCAATCACTTGATCCCTTTACCTGTTCCACCATGAAGATTTTGGATTATCTCCGGCACTTGTCAGAATCAGGTCTTAAAACTTCTTCCATCAGAATGCATGTCAATGCGGAAGCTGCCTTCCATAAAGGTGTTGGGCATGTTCCTATTTCAGTACAACCCTTTGTAACACGATTTCTGAAGGGTTTGCTCTACCTCAAGCCTCCTCTGCTGCCTCCGGCCCCTTCTTGGAACCTCAATCTGATTTTGGGTCAGCTCATGAAACCATTATTTGAGCCTCTCCAATCCTGTGATCTTCGTTATCTCACATGGAAAGTGATTTTTCTTTTGGCGATCATATCCACACGCAGAGTTAGTGAGTTACAGGCCCTAGTTACCTATGCGCCTTACACTAAATTTCTGCACGACCAGGCAGTACTCCGCACTCACCCTTAATCAATCCATTATACTACCTACCTTCTTTCCCAGGCCCAATTCCAATCCAGGAAGAACAGGCTTCTGCATACCCTTGACTGTAAACGGGCCTCTAGCATTCTACCTAGACCGTACAGCTGCCCACAGGAAAAGCACTCAATTGTTTGTCTCTTTCCATTTCCATCAAATTAGGGCAATCTGTGGGTAATTAGACTCTCCTCCTCCTGGTTAGTGGAATGCATATCTTTTTGCCTATCAGCAAGCAGGCATTCCACTTCAAGACAGTGTCAGGGCCATGGCAACTTCAGTAGCGCACCTACACTCATGTGCCGCTTCCTGATATTTGTAGAGCTGCTGCCTGGAGTTCTCTCCATACCTTTACAGCCCATTATTGTTTGGAAAAGGCTGGAAGACAAGATTCCATCTTTGGCCAATCTGTCTTGCGTAACCTTTTTGCATCTTGATGTACCAACACCCTTCCGCCTGCTCGTTAGTGTTCAGGATGCCCTCTACAAAATAACACCCCAGTTGTTGTGCCTTTTGCATGTCTTTGGGTACATTTGGTGCATACACTGAATCCTCAGCTCGAACTCACCCATATGTGAGGACTGACCATCCTGCTTGTTCCTGTGAGAAAGCAAATGTTGCTTACCTTAACAGGTGTTCTCGCAGAACAGCAGGATGTAGCCCTCACGAAACTCGCCCGCCACCCCCGCGGTGTTGGGTTTTGTTTCTTCTGTTTATTTTTTGGCACTTACATAGCTTTTAAACAAGCCTGAAGGGGGGGACCCCTGCTGGTTGCAGGGTTAGTGCCATCCTGAGCATGCCCAGTAGGTTTCCAGTCAAAGTTATAAGAAAACTTTGACAAAAGTGTTCCGTGATTGGGCTCCATCCTGTGATGTCACCCATATGTGAGGACTACATCCTGCTGTCCTGTGAGAACACTTGTTACAGGTAAGCAATATTTGCTTTATGGTGAGCAAACTTGCTCTTTTCTTCACTTTTTCCGCCAAGCTTATCTGTTTCAATTGAATTAGACTATATTGCGCCCAGCCTTTCAGAAAAGGATTTATTTTATTTATTTATTTAGTGGGTTTTTTTTATATACCGCGGCACGTTAATAACATCACCTCGGTTCACAATAAACAGTAAATTAACAACAGGCTTTACAGACAATATGAAATACAGTGACACATCATATATCATTATAAACAGTAAATAGCAACAGGCTTTACAGACAATATGAAGTAATGAGAACATATATCATAACATATTATATATAAATTAAGCACAAAATAAAATAAGAACAATTAACACTTAAACTATGGATTGGCATGATCTAAAATTAATGGCAGATTTAAATGAATATAATTGTGGGGAAAGCGACCAATAAGTTTAACAGCGGTATACAAGCAGTAGGCAGAGATAGATAAGCGAGTTAAAAAAGGATCTTAGAAACATGGATAGGTACAAGGCGTTTCAGTGACGGTTGATTATTGGTAGAAAGCTTGTTCAAACAGCCAGGTTTTGAGATTCTGCTTGAATTTGTTATGGCAGGGTTCCAGACGCAGATTTGTGGGCATTTTATTCCAGATGTTGGTTCTGGCAATAGTGAAAGAGCGGTCTCTAGTAGCCACGTGGTTTGATGTGTTTTAAGAAGGGGGTGGCAAGTGTGGCTTGGTGCATTTTTCTTATTGGTCTCTTTGATGTGTGGAAGAAAAACCTGATCGGAGAACCATTGCCATATCTTGGTTATATATCGACTTATGAATGAGAGTGAGGGCTTTGAATAGGATCCTAGATGCTACCGGAGAGCCAGTGTAGGAACATGAGGGCAGGTGTAATGTGTTCATGGCTGATTGTAGGGAGAAGAATGTGTCTTCTTTTTGGATGCGAATTGGGTTTCCCGACAGATACCTTAGGGTTACTATTTCTTTCAGGAAGTCTGATAGACTCTTTGTGGTGTTTGATGGCCTGCATGAGAGAGACAAAAAACAAGGGGACAACCTTATACCGTGGAAAGATTTATTAATATTTAATTACAGAGCCCGACTCTGGGCCGAGTTTCGCCAATTAAGGCTGCATCAGGGATGACTTCTGATGTCAACGAACCTACACAAATAGATTCTTTTGTCAAATTTCAATCTTGATCCTGCATATAATTATTTCCACTTCACAATCTGACAGCGTGTCACGCTCAAATTTATGTAGAACTAGGGAAATAATTATATGCAGGATCAAGATTGAAATTTGACAAAAGAATCTATTTGTGTAGGTTCGTTTGACATCAGAAGTCATCCCCTGATGCAGCCTTAATTGACGAAACTCGGCCGGAGTCGGGCTCTGTAATTAAATATTAATAAATCTTTCCACGGTATAAGGTTGTCCCCTTGTTGTTTTTTGCCTTGGCTACGTGGGACCACCTCCCGATTTGCTTTATTGGACCTGCGCCTGCATGAGAGAGAGGCAGCTTCTAAAAAATCTTTGTCCCCAATAGATCAAGAACAACTTTTTTGGTTTATTTGCTGAATGGTCTAACAGGTTCATGTGATGAGGGCTCGGGCTTCTTCAAGGGTGAAAACTATAGCAATCACTCCAGAATATATTTGCAAGGCAGATTACTTGGTTGTCGTTTTGCATTCCTTTACTAAGCATTACAAGCTGATGTTCAAGCAAAGGCAGATGCCTTCTCTAGTTTAGAAAGGGGCTCAGGTACTTCCCACACATCTGGACTAGTGTAGCTGGAGGAGGAGAAATTTTACCTGGTTAATTTTCTTTCTTTGAATCCTGCTAGACCAGTCCAGGACACATTGGGAAGTCCATGACTGCAGTCATTATTATTGTGGCTCGAGCTTTGGGTTGCGGTATTAATCCCTTTTTTTCATTTGGAGGGTTCTTGGTTTCTATTTTTCATCTATTTGTTTATTTTCTCTTCTTATTGGAATATTGTCTGTCTCCTTTAGTGAGTTTTATTTGTTTAGAGGGTAAGTGTGCACTGCTCTTTCATAAAGATACTGGCAGGTTTCCAAGCTGTTCCAGTACCAATATCTGTGTAAAATTTGTTCTGTCTCTATCTTGCTGGCAGGGTGGTATAAACCCATGCATCTAGACTGATCTAGCAGTATTCAAGGAAAGGAAATTAACAGGTAAGGCTAAAGTTCTCCTACTTTTTCTATGGTTAGCATACTTTTGCATTATCCAAGGACAAGCAGGATGCTAGTGCTCACATATGGGTGATGTCACCAACGGAGCCCTAGTGCGGGAAAGCTTTCTGTCAAAGTTTCTAGAAACATTTGACTGGCACTGTGGTGCCACTGAGCATACCCAGCATGCTATGATATTCTCTGCCACAGGGGTCTCTCTTCAGTCTTCGTCTTTCCGCACTGCTGTAGGCATCGCGGGATAGGAGCCGTTGAGATTCTCTCAACATACTTTTTGACTGCAAAGTCAAAGTTTTCTTGATATTCTCTCTCACAAATCTCTCAGGGTATTTTCTTCACCGGCTGGTGAGTATCTCTGTCTCATTTTCCTTTCTTTTGAAGGAAAATTTTTCCTCTCACGAATTCTCATTTCTTTTTGACGGCTGTCGACTGGAAATATGGCTACAGGATTTAAAAAATGTCCTGTATGCGCTCGAAAAATGTCTATTACCGACCCGCACATCGAATGTGTGCTGTGCCTCGGAGAAAACCATGAGGTAAATAATTGCCCACAATGCACTGAGATGACGCCGAAAGGCCGCAAAGCTCGACTGGAGAAAATGGAACATCTGTTCCGTCTTCAGCTCATCCCATCTCCTTCATCATCGAAGTCGTCTCCGGCCGGAGCGACCAAGCGCCTGTTACTTAAAAAACCCTGCCCGGGACCGTCGGGGGATCGTTCGTTGCCTTCATCGTCTTCGAAATCTATCGAACCTCAAAAATCAAAACACAAGCATCGACATCGACGACCATCGATGTCTGAATCCGCTTCCCAGGAACCATCGACGGCGAAGCAGCCACGGACCGAGGAAACGTCGGGCCTGGGCCTCATCCTCCGTCTTCGATACCTGATCCTCTGCAGGGCTCTGCACCGGATCTTACACCTCAGCCTCTGCCATCGCTTACAACTGCTTTGGTACCATCAGTTGTAACGCCGGTATCACAGGCTTTCATGGAACAACAATTGATTCCGACGGGCTTGTCGATGCCGATGCTCCCAGCATTGATGCCAGCAACTTTGCCGGTGTCGACATTCACACAGAGGACAAAAGGTGACTCTATGTCGACACCAAGAATAATAACTGCGTCGACATCGATATACGCACACCTACCATCGACCTCTTCGACATTGATTCCAATGTTACCGCCAACGGCAGTTTCAACACCAAGGCGACCATCATCGACGTCGATTCCTACTGCTATTCCATCGACACAATCACCACTGGAAGAGCCAGAAGTTCAAGATCTAGCTTTCTTCCAGCGTCTACTACAAAGATATCAGAGTGTCATCGACACTTTGCCAAAAAAAACAGTGGAACAGACATCTCCATTACTGCCCATCAATGACCCATTACCAGGTCCATCAGGAATACATCTACCACCCAAATCCACCACAAAATCTCCTTATAGAGATGATGAAGACGATTCTTGGGATAACCACGATACAGACACGTCTTCTGAGGACTTCATGTCGGAACCTGTCCCCACCAGAAGACCTGTCATTTTCCACCTTTATCCAGGATATGGCAGACACCATTCCTTTTAAGTTGGCAGCAGAACAAGACACTAGACAGCACACTCTAGAGGTCCTGCAATTTGTAGATCCACCCAAGCAAGTTTTGGCCATCCCAATTCATGAGGTGCTCTTAGATCTCAAACACCGGATCTGGGAGCATCCATCTACAGTTTCAGCAGTAAATAAATGGGTGGATTCAACTTATCTGGTACAGACAGCACCTGGTTTCCAAAAGGCACAACTACCACATCAATCAGTGGTAGTTGAATCTGCCCAGAAAAAATCAAAGCGTATCCGCCCTCGCTCCTCAACTCCCCCGGGTAAGGATCACGGTTTCCTCAATTCCTTGGGAAGAAAAGTTTATCAGGCTGCAATCCTAAATTCTAGAATCTCTGCATACCCATTATACATGACACAGTATTAGAGAGACTTATGGAAACAGATGGAAGAATTTACAAATTCTTTACCTGCACAGTTTCAAGAACCAGCACAGGCCATAGTTAACAAAGACCTAGAAGCAGGGAAACATGAGGTGAGAGAGGCTTATGATAGCTTTGACACTGCCTCCAGGACTGCAGCTGCTGGGATTACTGCTCGCAGGTACGCATGGCTCAAGGCCTCTGATCTCAGGCCTGAGGTCCAGGAAAAACTTGTAGCTCTACCGTGTTTGGGAGACAACTTATTTGGTGATAAGGTCCAAGAAGCAGTCCAACAGCTAAAGGACCATACAGAAACATTACGTCAGCTGTCCCAAATGCCTCAGGATACTTCCACACAACCTCAACGACACCTACCCCGGAGGGAACCTAGGCGTTCTTACTACAGGCCATGAAGATGATACTCCCAAACTTTCAGGAGTAGATCTACTAGGCATCAACAACAATGCTCCCAAACAAGACAACCTAGAGCTCCTCACACGCAACCTCCGCCTCAGTCAGGCCCAGCAGCGGGGTTTTGAGATTCAGGCCAGAAAACAAGCCACACCTTTAAATCCTCAAACACAACTTCCAGTGGGGGGAAGAGTATCCCACTTTTACACACACTGGCAAACAATAACAGACCAATGGGTACTCTCTATAATCGCCCATGGTTACAAACTAAATTTCCTATACATTCCACCAGATTCTCCACCGAGTTTCTGCCCACAGCAAAAATCTCAGCTAACTCATCCACAAGCAGAATTATCTGCCCTTCTGAGAGCCAAGGCTATCCAGTTAGTACCTCGGACTCAGCAGGGCAGAGGATTTTACTCCCATTACTTCCTCATTCCAAAGAAAACAGGATGCCTACGTCCCATCCTCGACCTCAGAAATCTCAACAAATTTCTAAAGAAAGAGAAGTTCAGGATGGTTTCTCTATGCACCATGCTCCCACTTCTTCAAAAAGGAGATTGGCTTTGTTCTCTGGACCTTCAAGACGCTTACACTCACATCCCAATATTTCCTCCTCATCGCAAGTATCTGTGCTTCATGGTGGGTCATCAATATTTCCAATACAGAGTACTGCCATTTGAACTCGCCTCTGCTCCCAGAATTTTCACCAAATGTCTGGCAGTAATAGCAGCACACTTGCACAAACAAGATGTCCATGTTTTCCCATATCTAGACGACTGGCTCATCAGAAGTCAATCTCACCAAGGAGCAATAACTTCTCTCAACCAAACAATTGCTCTCCTTCACTCCATGGGTTTTCTCATCAATTATCAAAAGTCCTATCTCACACAGTCTCACCTGCTCCAATTCATAGGAGCAGAACTGGACACTGTCCTTGCAAAGGCCTTTCTACCCGAGGATCGAGCAGAAACATTGTCCTTGTTGGCAAACTCAATTCACTCAAAGACACAAGCAACAGCTCATCAGTTTCTAACCTTACTAGGCCATATGCCTTCTACAGTTCATGTCACGCCTGTAGCAAGGCTTCGCCATGAGGGTAACCCAATGGACCTCTAAGATCACAATGGATCCAAGCCATTCAACCACTACATTCTTCAATTCAAGTAACCCACCAACTACGTTCCTCCCTTCTCTGATGGGTAAACAAGGACAATTTGCGCAAGGGCTTACCCTTCCAACAACCAGTCCCACAGATAACTTTAACTGCAGATGCATCCACCTTGGATTGGGGGTGCTCACATAGACAATCTCCAAACTCAAGGAACTTGACAAAGCTTGAAGCAACGTTTCAAATCAATTTCCTAGAGCTACGAGCTATACGTTATGCACTACATGCGTTTCAAGGACTTGCCTTTCACACAAGACTGTTCTCATCCAAACGGACAACACAGTAGCCATGTGGTACATCAACAAACAGGGAGGTACAGGCTCGTATCTCCTTTGTCAAGAAGCTGCACAGATTTGGGGTTGGGCCCTAAACTACTCAATACTTCTCCGGGCCACTTATCTGGCAGGCATTCACAATGTGTGGTGGATCGACTCAGTCATCAGTTTCCAACCACACTAATGGTCACTGGATCCCTCAGTAGCGACCAGGATATTTCAACGTTGGGGTCAACCAACAATAGACCTCTTTGCGTCACATCTGAATCACAAAGTGGACAACTTCTGTTCTCTACAGAAACAGAAGAACCAGCCAGCCAAGGAGGACGCCTTTGATTGCCCTTGGAACTCAGGCCTACTATATGCGTATCCTCCGATACCGCTCATAACCAAAACTCTAGTGAAGCTACAACAGGACAAGGGGTCCATGATACTCATAGCCCCATATTGGCCTCGCCAAGTATGGTTTCCCACACTTCTAGACCTCTCGATCAGGAATCCAATTCGTCTGGGAATAGCTCCCACTCTCATAACTCAGGATCAGGGTCGGTTGCGCCATCCAAACCTTCAATCCCTATCCCTGACAGCATGGATGTTGAAAGCTTGACTTTGCAACCATTCAGTCTTTCAACCAATGTCTCTCAAATGCTTATAGCTTCACGTAAACCTTCCACAAGAAAGAACTATTCTTCAAAATGGAAAAGATTTACTTTGTGGTGCAGACAAAACAATATTGATCCTTTCACTTGGCCCATCACTTTTCTACTAGTCTGTCTATACCGTCTTTCAGACTCTGGCCTCCAGACTTCGTCAGTAAGAGTACATCTCAGTGCAATCTCAGCTTACCATGACAGGATAAGAGATGCACCAATCTCCACTCAACCTCTTGTCAGTAGGTTTATGAGAGGTTTGACTCAACTTAAACCACCAATTCGGCCACCAGTCACAGAATGGGACTTGAACCTGGTATTAACAAGACTTATGCGTTCTCCTTTCGAACCCATAGATTCCTGTGATCTCAAATTTCTCACATGGAAGACTATCTTCCTCATAGCTATTACATCAGCTAGAAGGGTTAGTGAGTTACAAGCACTTGTAACATACGCCCCCTACACGAAATTCTTACATGATATGGTGGTTCTCCATACATATCCAACATTCCTTCCCAAAGTAGTTACGGAATTCCACTTGAACCAATCCATAGTTTTACCCACTTTCTTCCCAAGGCCCCATTCTCACCAAGGAGAACAGGCTTTTTACATACCTTGGACTGTAAACGTGCCCTATTCTTCTATTTAAACCGCACAGCAGTACACAGGAAATCCAATCAACTTTTTGTTTCTTATGATCCAAAAAAACCAGGGAAAGCAGTGGGTAAACATACTTTATCCAATTGGCTAGCAGATTGCATTCAGTTTTGCTATGAAAAAGCAGGCCTTCCTCTCCAAGGGAGAGTAAAGGCACATTCAGTAAGAGCAATGTCAACCTCTGTAGCACACTATCGTTCAGTGCCAATGCTTGACATATGTAAAGCAGCAACATGGAGTTCTCTTCACACCTTTGCAGCTCATTCTTGTCGTCCCTGTTTGTCCAGACAGTATTCAGCCTATGGACAATCTGTCTTAAAAAAAACTTGTTTCCAGTTTAAACCAAACTCCTTCTGCAACCAATCTGCTGTAATCTTCGGCTGATTCATTTTAACAACAACACTTCACTGTTGCCTCAACACTAAATGACTCAACCTCTAGCTTGCTAATCACCCATATGTGAGGACTAGCATTCTGCTTGTCCTGGGATAAAGCAAAATTGCTTACCTTGTAATAGGTGTTATCCCAGGACAGCAGGATGTAGCCCTCACGAAACCCACCCGCCACCCCGCGGAGTTGGGACACATTCCTTTTCTTAGTCTATTTTTAGCTAATGCTTATTGCTGCATATGAGACTGAAGAGAGACCCCTGTAGCAGAGAATATAGCATGCTGGGCATGCTCAGTGGCACCACAGTGCCAGTCAAGTTTCTAGAAACTTTGACAGAAAGCTTTTCCGCACTAGGGCTCCGTTGGTGACGTCACCCATATGTGAGGACTACATCCTGCTGTCCTGGGATAACACCTATTACAAGGTAAGCAATTTTGCTTTCATAAATGTGATATTACTCAGATACTGTGCATTAAATTGGCAATTGATTATAATTCAAGAGCTGTTAAAATGGCTTCAGAGATTTGAAGTATATAATGCAGTAAAATGTTTTGTTTTATTTTCTTACAGAAAATTTATAAATTACAGAGATAGTAAGCTAACACGAATTCTGCAAACATCTTTGGGAGGAAATGCAAAAACTGTGATCATCTGCACAATTACTCCAGCTTTTTTTGAAGAAACACTGAGTACCCTTCAGGTAAAAATAAGCCATTTTCTTCTTTGATGCATGAGCTCAGATATCCTAATTATGTGCTGCAAAAAAAAAAAATGCTTTCCAGATGAATCGTAATTAGCCTCTAATGAAGCTGTTGTGCCATAAAAGCAAGTTTGCTTACCGTAAACGATGTTTCCGTAGATAGCAGGATGAATTAGCCATGCTGTCATGGGGATCTGTCAATCAGGCCCGGGAGGCGGAGCTTGTCAAAGCAGAGAACAGAGCTTTGCTCTCTGCGGCTGCACGTGTGTTCCCGCGCAGGAAAGTAACGGTATCTCCTCAGTCTGTAATAAAGCTGTAGTGTAGTCGAAGACTTGGTGACTGCCAGGGAGGTGGGTGGGTCAGCATGGCTAATTCATCCTATCTACGGAAACATCGTTTACGGTAAGCAAACTTGCTTTTTCCCGTCGATAGCAGGGCTGAATTAGCCATGCTGTCATGGGAGTCCAAAGCTCCCGATCACGTCATCTATGACATATATGGTTGGACGTGATCTTTGACAGTGTGGCAGTCACCGAGGACAGGAGGATAGAGATTGCAGTATTGCTTGCCCTATCTTCGCATCCGTGGCTGCTTGTTGGTCAAGGCAGTAATGAGATGTGAAGGTATGCAGTGATGACCATGTAGCTGCCTTGCAAATGTCTATGGGTTGCACATTTTTCAGGTGTGCTAAGGATGTTGCTACTGCTCTGACTTGGTGAGCTTTAGGAGTAGACTGTAAATGTAGATTCTGTTTGTCGTAGCAGAATTTGATGCACTGTGCTATCCAACTGGAGTTGGTGCGTTTAGCCACTGGCAGTCCAGGTGCCTTCGGGTCGTAGGAAACAAAGAGTTGAGAAACACGGGAGTCCGAGTTCGTTCTTTCTTTGTAGTGTGTTAAAGCTCTCTTACAATCCAGTGTGTGCAGTAGCTTTTCCCTATCGGTTGTATGAGGTTTAGGGAAAAATATTGGTAATTCCATTGTCTGATTGAGATGGAATGGGGTAACTGCTTTCGGTAGGAAGGATGGGTGAGTTCGTAGAACTACCTTTTGTTGATGAAATTGCAAGTATGGAGGATAATGGACCAAAGCTTGTTACTCACTAACTCTTCGTGCTGATGTTACTGCAACCAGGAATACCACCTTCCAAGTGAGGTATTTAATGTGTGCTGAGTCCATTGGTTCAAATGGGAAAAGCATGAGCTGTTCCAGAACTATGTTGAGGTTCCTTGGAACTGGAGGTTTGGATACCGGAGGACGAATGTGTGTTAAACCTTTTATGAAACGAGTCAGTAATGGGTGATTGGATATAGGAATGTCATTGATTGGTCTATGATAGGCGCCTATGGCGCTGAGGTGAACTCTGATGGATGACGTTGCTAGACCAGCTACATATAGTGTATGAAGATAATCAATGAGCAATTCCGGGGAACAGTCCAATGGTGGTACACCGTTGGAAGTGCACCAGGCAGAGTAGCGTTTCCATTTATAGCTATAATTTTTCTTGGTTGAGAGTTTCCTTGATTGTAACAAAATGAATTGTGCTGAAGTGGAAACTCCTTGTTCTGTTAGAAGGAGCCTTTCAATCTCCAAGCTGTCAAGTGTAGAGATGAATGTAGCGGGTGTAGTAGTGTTCCTTGATCTTGGCTGAGAAGATCTTGACGATTCGGTAATAGAATTGGATCCTTGATGGATAGTCGAAGTAGGAAACTGTACCATGGTTGCCTCGGCCATGCCGGGGCTATGAGTATCAGTTGAGCTTTGTCTGCTATGCATTTCTGAATTGTTCTTGTTATGAGAGGTATGGGAGGAAAGGCATAGAGGAGGCCTGTCGTCCACGGAATGAGGAAGGCATCTTGGGCGATCCTGAATTGGCTTGGTCTTATCGAGCAGAATTTGGAAACTTGAGTATTGATCTCTGTTGCAAAGAGATCTATGGAAGGTGTCCCCCACTGCAGAAATATGTCCTGGATTACTTCTATTGAGTGTCCATTCGTGGGGATGAAAGATGCGGCTTAGTCTGTCCGCTCTGGTGTTTGCAACTCCTGGTAGGTAAGTTGCTTGTAGATGTATGCAATTTTTGTGAGCATGTTCGAAGATTGTCAGGGTCTCTTTGCAGAGGGACCATGAACCGGACCCTCCTTACTTGTTGATGTAAAACATCGCTACCTGGTTGTCTGTGTAGATCATGACCCTGCGTCCTTTCAGGTGGTCTTGGAAGACTCGTAATGCGTTGCGAATCGCTCTGAGTTCCAGTAGATTTATTTGAAGATTTTGTTCTGAGAGTGTCCATAACCCTTGGGTTTCGTAAATCTCGAGGTGAGCACCCCATCCCTTGCGAGACGCATCTGTGGTTAGGACTGCATTGAGAGGAGGGGGGCTGAACAATGCTTCCTTGGATAAGGTGGAGTCTAGGAGCCACCATGTTATATCTTTTTTCATTTCTGCGGTCATCAATATCTTTTGCGTCAATGGTTGTGAATGCTGTTTCCATTGTCGTTTTAGACCCCATTGTAGGCGTCTCATGTGTAGCCTGGTGTTGGGCACCATGAAATTCGCCGCTGCCATGTGGCCCAGAATTACCAGGACTTGTCTTGCTGACGGCCTCTGAATATGTTTCAAGGTGTGCAGAAGTTGATGGAAATGTGATATTCTGTCGTCTGGGAGGTATGCCCTGTTGCACGTAGTGTCAGGCATGCGCCTATGAACTGTAACTGCTGTGTCGGTTGCAGGTGTGATTTCTGAAAATTTATCACCAACCCTAGTTCTTGTAAGCAATGTATCACCCGATTGAGGTGATCCTGTAAGATGTTCGGAGTTGAGGCTATTATGAGCCAATCGTCCAGATATGGAAAGATGGTTATACCTTGTTTCCTGAGATGAGCCACCACCACTATCATGCATTTGGTGAATACTCTGGGTGCAGCCGATAGTCCAAAGGGAAGAACTTTGTATTGGTAGTGTTGATGTCTGTAGCGAAAGCACAGGTAACGCCACAAGGATGGATGGATTGGAATGTGCGTGTAAGCATCTTTCAGATCGATGGAGCACATCCAATCGTTGGTTTGAATGAGAGGAAGAATTGACTTCAACGATACCATTTTGAATTTCTCCTTGATGAGAAATTTGTTCAACTCCCTTAGGTCTAGTATTGGGCGAAGGCCCCCAGACTTTTTCGGTATGAGGAAGTACGGGGAATAAAATGCTGCCAAATTGGGATGTGGGTGGATTTGTCGAATTGCTTGTTGCTTGCGAAGTAAAGCAATTTCCTCCCCCAGTTGTGGATGGGAATTGTAGATCTTGAGTGTGGAAAGATGGGGTAATATGGGTTTTGTGAGAAATTGGAGTTGGTAGCCTTGACGTACTATCTCCAGAACCCATTGATCTGATGTTATTGTTTGCCAGGCTTTCAGGCAAGTACGAATTCTGCCTGGAGGAGCTTGCTGTTGTGGTGGCGGCTGAGTAACTAAAAAGATGAGGTCGCTTTTGTTGTAGTAGTAGGCTGTTGTGCCTGTTGCCTCTGGTTACGTGGTTTACCTCTTCGTTGATTTGAGGTATTGTTTTGTGGAGCAGGACGTTGGTAGGCAGGGTATGGCTGCGTACGAAAAGATTGGTAAGATCTAAAGGGTCTTCTGGCATATGATTGTCTACGGGTAGACCCCACATAGCGACGTGCAGTCGAATAATTAGGATGCGATGCTAGCGATTGTACCGCTAGAGCTTCATCCTTTAATTTGCTTACTGCTTCCTGGAATTTTTCTCCGAACAGGTTGTCTCCTGTACATGGAAGGTTTGTTAGTTTCTCATGCAAGTCATCTCGTATGGAACTGGAACGTAACCATGCTAGTCTGCGGGCTGCAATAGCTGCTGCAGAAGCCATGGATGAAGTTTCATGTTCCTCATAGATTGATCTTAATAGGTGTCGAGAACATTCTTCCATGTCATGAAGAGGCTGAGGTATCTGTTCAGCTACTGAGGAATGTATACCTTTCATAGCTTGCATACACTCATATAAATATTGCACCATATAGAACTGATGTTGCATAATTCTTGCTGTTAACATCGAGTTATGGTATATTTTCCTTCCAAACTCATCCAAGTATTTGTTGTCTTTCCCCGGTGGGAAAGTAGTGTGTAACTTTGTTTTCCTGAATCTCTGCATCGCCGACTCTACTACAATTGATGCGTGAGGTAATTGTGGTAGAGTGTATAGTGATGTTTTCTTCATACGAAATTTCATGTCTGTTTTCCTGGAAACAGCTGTAGTTGTATAAGGCGTTTCCCAGGATTTTTGTAAGACGGAATGCAGGATCTCTTATGGTGGAAGAGATTTTGGTTCCACCTGAGTATCAAATATTTTTAGAAGTCCAAGAGTTTCCGCTCTAGGGTCTGTTTCTTTTTGGACCTCTAGGTGTAGAATGGTACCCATTTTTTCTATGAATTTTGGGTATGTAATGTCTTCAGGAGGGGAATACGGGTCCTGGATATCTGACAGACATCCCACTGAAGATGATGTGGATGTTTGCATTGAAGGAGAATCAAAAGATGTATCTTGTATATGGGTAGGCGAGGCTGGTTGGTTTATCCTGGGAGATGTCTGTGGCTCTGCCGACTGTTCTCCATTAGACTGTGCTTTCTGTTTTGTAGCATTGTCCTGAGAAGAATTAGTTATTTTAAAAGATGATTGAAGCGTCTCATAAAAGCCTGCTAGAGACTGCAACAATTGAAAAAATGCTTCTCTTGTATGAGAAGGCATTACCATACCATTGTCTTGTTGTGAGATAATTATTGGAGGTGAAGTTGCAGGAACTTCCCTATCTCTCTGTGTCTTATTGATTGGAATATTTCTTAAGTCTTCCGAATCTGAAGAAGTGGTAGAGGAAAGAATTTGCACCAGTTTTGTTAATGAACCGGTAGTAGATGGAACTTTATGAGATGATTTAGAAGTCGATGGACTCATCTCCCATGTAGCACTCCTCTTTAATCTTTTAGAATGGGAGTGATGTGAAGTACCTATGATAGTCTTCAGATGAAGACTCAGTATCTGTGACTTCAGCCTCGGAAGAAGAGCTGTGTGAAGGGTATCGTTTTCGCTTCAACTCTCTCTTTAATTTTTGAGGCGAGTAATTTTTGTTTTTATGCGCAGATCTTGATCTATGCGGTGATTTAGATTTATGCGCGGATATGTGTTTACGCGCAGATGTGGAGGTATGCGCAGGTATGCGCGACTGTAGACTCATGCGCACTTGAATGTCTGTGCGCTGAAGTAGAACTGTGCGCGGTTGTAGTTTTATGCGCACAGTTCTTGTATCCCGAGCGCACAGGGTTTATCGGCGCCGTGCGCATAAGTTTTCTTACAGTCGGCGCCATGCGCGCAGTTGTTTTCAGCGCCATGCGCATAGGTGTTCTCGGCGCCATGCGCATAGGTGTTTCCGGCTCCATGCGCATAGTTGTCTTCGGTGCCATGCGCCTAGGAGTTTTCGGCGCCATGCGCATATCTGGTCGGCGCGGTGGTCTTTTCTGCGCCATGCGTGCCGGAAGCTCTGAGTTATGCGCAGACTCTGTCTTCGGCGCCGGTATGTGCGCATCTGGCGCCATAGGCGCAGAAGTTGTCGGCGCCAAGGTTTCTTTCTCCGATGAGGTATGTTGCGGCTCTTTAGGCACTGGGGATTTCTGAGAATCCATTGGCCTTCGTTTTTTTGATTTCCCATTACCTCTTAATTTAGAGGATTTAGGATCCGATGAGAAAGTTTTCTTTTTTGTTGGAGCCGAGGAAGTTAACGGGCCCGGTGATGAGTGAGCCTCCGACGGGTCCCGTGAGGCAAAAAGTTCTTGAAGCCTATAGGCTCTTTGTTTTAACGCTCTCGGGGACATCTTAGAGCAATACTCGCAGTTTTCTGTATCGTGGTGTGATCCGAGACATTTATAACAGCGGTTATGTCCGTCGGTGACAGACATTCTTTTACCGCAAGGACAGGGTTTAAACCCTGGTTTTGACATTTTTTCTGTTTTTAAACTGAGGAGAGATCAGCTCCGCGTGCGATTCCGCTCGCGGAAAAAACAGACTGAGGAGATACCGTTACTTTCCTGCGCGGGAACACACGCGCAGCCGCAGAGAGCAAAGCTCTGTTCTCTGCTTTGACAAGCTCCGCCTCCCGGGTCTGATTGACAGATCCCCATGACAGCATGGCTAATTCAGCCCTGCTATCGACGGGAAAACCTTTATTTGCAGATACCTGGTATGCTCACCAGCACTTGCCCACCTTGTTTTTTTATTTAATTCTCTCTCCCTTGTCTAGCCCAGCCATCACTAGAGTAATCCTCTGCCATGGGAAACAGACTGGTTCCTCTGAAAACTAGTACATAATTTTGAACATCAGGTAGTGATGTGCAATGGCTGAACTCCCTTCTTCCTAGGTCCTCTCAACACATCTGTGGCAGAATCCCCCTGCCCTTCTGTCTGTAGGAATAGGAACTAAGTTTGGGGAAAATACAAGGTTTTCCCTTCAATGGCACTGTTGTGCCATAAGGCCAGCCCAGTTTGCCATAGGACTAGTTTCCCCCTGTATTGCCTCCCTAAAATGGCTTGGGATCAAGCATAGGAGTCCTCACCTCTAGCAGAGCAGGGTAAGTCTGATTATGAGTACTCCTTGGGGCTACAGTTATGATTTACAGACACCTCTGAAGAGATGTCAGTGGGGCTTAATTTCGATGACTCTCTTCCAGAAAGAAGGAAGTCCCTGCCTGAGTTCTTCTCTTTCATTGGATATGTCAGGAAAATGGCTGAGGCCATTTGACTTTCATTACAGACTATGGATAAGTCCAGGATCAAGATGCTGGACATCCTTCAGTTTGTGGAGCCCCCTAATGAAATTGTAGCAGTCCCAGTCCATGAGATCCTTGAGGTACAAATGAGGATGTGGGAAAATGCCCTCCGAAGCTCCAATCAATAGGAAGGTGGATGAGGCATATCTTGTGAAAAGGCTCCCAAGTCTGGCAAGCAGCAGCTATTGCACCAATCAGTGACTGAATCCACTCTCAAAAATATCAGGTCTATAACCGAAGGGATGGGCTCTACCTTAACCAGGGTGGAACCAGGCTCTTGGCACTTACCTTTAAAAAAGAGAGAGAGCAGCTTTTTCAACTAGAACAAAGGAGAAAGCAGACGGTTGCTCAGTAGAGCATGGTTTGGAGGGAGGTATCTTCAAAGGACACTAATGTAGCATTAGAGTTTTAGGGCATCCCAACAGAGAGGTTCCAATAATAAGAAAAGTAGTCTAAGTGCCTATAATTAAAAACTCATCTGAGCTAAAAGATTCCAGTTTCCCAGTAAGTACAGGATCAGTCCAGAGAAGTGGGTTGTGTATCCCTACTAGCAGATGGAGTCAGAGAACCAAAACTTTGGGCACTGCCTTATATACTAGAGTACCACCTGCAGTCCCTCAGTATTTCTCTGACTCCAGCAGATAGTAGAGATACACACCTGCAGTCTTTAGTTGAGTTTTTTCAGTTTGTTGGAATTTTTTTCTTTTCGTTGCGGTCGCTTCCTGAAGTGTTAGGCACCTTCGTGGGCCGAGCATCCAGGGGATTAGATATCCCTGGCTGGATCTCGTCCATCCAGGTACGGTGAGTGACAACCAGGAGCTCCTGGTTATTCACCACCCAGCCTGCTGCAGCTGCTCCTTCAATCCCTTCAAGAGCATTTTGGATCAGTAAAGTTTTATTTAAAAAAAAAAAAAAAATTTCACTTGTTCCCTGTACGTACCCGGATCAGTCCAGACTGTGGGTTGAGCCTCCTTTCCAGCAGGTGGAGACAGACTCAAACTGAAAGGATATCCTATATGAGTACAGAGCCTATCCTGTAACCCTTCAGTATATGTCTGTCTCCAGCAGGTGTTAGCTCACCTTTCGGTCTCCTGATTTAGGCTAGTCAACCTTCCTTTTCTTCTTTCTTCGTGGATCAAGCAAGTACTTTTTCCTTAGGGATTCTATTAAAAAAAAAATATATATATATATAGAAAAGTTTAGCTTTGTTTTTCTCAGGAGACTGTTCCGTCTCCTGGCTCTTGCCGGACTCAGGGGCTTTGCCCCTTGTGCAGTGCATAGCCTGAGTCTGTAACAGCTTCCAGGTGTGGGGACCGAAACTGTGGTCCTGTTCTTTCTCCCCCTCCTCTGGCTGCTGAGGGGTCTTCATCTCTCACTGCTGTGCTCAGACTGTAAATTAAAAAAAAAAACCAAAAAAACCCGAAACAGGTTTAAGTTTTAAAGTATTCCAAGTACCTTTTTTTTTTTTTACTTACCTACAGCAGTAGACCCATTTTTTTTATTTTTGGACTTCAGAGGTTTTGAACCGGCAGCCAGACAGGCAGGAGTCAGCAGGTTTCGCCCCTGCTTCACTCCGGGCCTCCAAGCTGCTAATCAACTTTTTTTTCTGCATCTTTCTTCTCTCAGTGCGGCTCTCCCTATGCTTCGGCAGGCAGCCTGCCTCATCCTGTGGCAAGCCTCCTCGAGATATTCGCGAGGGGGCATCTGCTCTGCTGCCTGCCGGGTGGGGAAGGCCCCTCCTCGGCAGGGCAGGCAAATTTTTTAGACCGGGGATCGAGTCCCCAAAGCATGGCCAGGCCGTTCCCGGGTCAGCAAAGCCCGGGAACGGTGGCCATTTTAGATTTTTAGCGGCTCCGTTTTCGGAGCTGCCTGGGGCTAGGGGGCTGACTTTTTCAGAGACACCCCCCCTCGGCCCCCTCACCCTCCCGGGAAATCCAGGGCCTGTTTCTCCACAGAATTTGTCCTCCTTCTGCACAAATCCGATTTAGCAAGCCTGCAGGAGGAGGAGGACAGGCCCCCCCTGGTGAAAATTTCTCGCTCCGGCGCCATTGATTGCCTGGTCCGGCTGCGGAGCCCCCAGGCCCTATTTGGATGCGGGTGGTCCCGGGGGTGCCCGACCCCACGGTGGGACACCGGTGCTTCCGGATCCTGACGTTTCCCTCGATGCAGAGGGTACCCTTCCCTCTGTGGAGGGGGAACAACCCCAGGGTCCCTACAGATGTTCCGCAGGGAGGAGCTGGAACCCCTCATCCCCATTGTCCTCCAGGAATTAGGGTTGGAGGAGCCCCCTGTGGGACACCCTTACGGCCTCTTTGCCTAAAGATATGGACCCGGTCCAGGCGGGACTCAGGGCTCCGGCTACCGCCTCCCCTTTTCATCCCATGCACAAACTGTTACTCCTGCGGGAATGGGAGGCTTCCGAAGCGGGCCTCCGGGTGGCGCGTGCCATGGATAAGCTCTTCCCCTCTCCCAGAGGAGTGTTTAGAAATTTAAAAAAATCCCTTCCGTAGACCTCCTCCGTCTCTGGCGGTCACCAAACATATCACCATCCCTGTAAGGGCTCGACTGCCCTGAAGGATGCCCAGGACCCGCAAGCTCGAGGCACATATGAAGCGCATCTTTGAGGTTTTGGCGCTGGGGGTTTGTGCGACTTTTTGCAACAGTCTCATGCTGCGGGCTGGTCTTAGGGTTGGTTCAACAGTTGCTCTGCAGCCCAGGACCTCCTGTCTGTGGAAGCGGAACAGGCTGAGCGTCTCGAAGCTGTCTTCGCTTATGGGGCTGATTGCGCTCTACGACCTAATTCAAGTCCAGTCTAAAGCGATGGCCTCGGTGGTCTCCGCCAGATGACTTCTCTTGCTGTGCAATTGGTCAACCGATCCTTCCTCCAAAGCCCGGCTGGGCACATTGCCTTTCAAAAGTAAGCTGCTTTTGGGTGAGGACCTCGAAGCTTATGGATTCTTTGGGGGACAGTAAGGTCCATAAGCTCCAGGAGGACCGGCCGAGGCCATCTCTCGCTCCTTTACATCCTCTCGTCCTCTTTTCCGGGGTCAGAGACTGTATACCCCACGTGGCCGGGGGGCTCCTCGAGGGGTTATTCTTCTCGCTCTCAGTCTTAGTCGCAGCCCTTTCGTGGGCGTCGCCCCTTTCGCGAGGGCCAACCCGCGCGCTCCACTCCCAAGCTGGCCAACCGATGACGTTCACTTGGCTCATTCCTCGATCCCCTTCCTAGGTTGGCCGCCTCTCCCTGTTTTCGAGGAATGGGGCCCAAAATCACATCGGACCAGTGGGTCCTCGACATTATCAGAGACGGGTACGCCTTCAAAATTGTTCGTTACCTACCGATCTTTTCTCTTTTCCCCATGCGGGCGGTCCTAAGCGGGAGGCGGTGGAGCAAACCCTTGCCAGGCTCCTGAGTCTAGGAGCAGTGGTCCCTGGTTCCGGAGAAGGAGCTTGGCGCAGTGGGTCATCAGAGACTGCTACGCTCTTAGAGTTCTCTGTCTGGGTCCAAGAGGTATTGGTGGAGTCCCGGATGGCCTCACATAGCAAGTGCAAAGCAGTCCGGGTGACTCTGCAACGACTTCTCGACCTCAAATCAGCAGGGCTGGGGAAGGTACTCAATTTATTTCGTGGTCCCAAAAAAGGAGGGCACGTTTCGACCCATCCTCGATCTGCAGAAAGTCAACCATTGCCTTGGAATTCCTCGTTTTCGGATTAAAACACTGAGGACTGTGATAGCAGTGGTTCGAACAAGGGAATTCCTCGCGTCACTATATCTCATGGAAGCGTATCTTAATATTCCTATCCGGTTGAGCCACCAAAGGTTTCTGCGTTTCAAGATCCTGGGACAACACTTCCAATTTCAAGCTCTCCCACTTGGTCTTGCAACAGCTCCTCGAATGTTCACCAAGGTCATGGTGATGGTAGCGGCCTTCCTCCGGAAAGAGGGGATCTTGGTCCACCCGTACCTGGACGACGGGTTGATTCACGCAAAGTCTCGAAGACTGTGAGCGGTCAGTTTGTTTGGTGATGTTCACGCTGTGTTTGCTGGAGTGTGTGATCAATGTCCAGAAGAGTCATTTGGAGCCCACCCAAGATCTGGTTTATCTGGGAGCACGGTTCGATACCTTGAAAGGGAGAGTGTTTCTAGCATCAGACCGGGTAGCGAAGTTACAGATCCAGGTCAATTCCTTGCTCCGGAAGAAGCAATCCCATGGTATAGCATCATCTGCAGGTTCTCGGATCCATGGCCTCCACCTTGGACTTGGTACCATGCTGTTTGCTCACTTGCGGCCGTAACAACGTGCGCTTTTGTCTCGTTGGGGTCCGGTATTGGAGCAATTCCACCTGCCAACGCCGTTGCTTCCGGAGTCCAGAGCCAGTCTGTCGTGGTGGCTTTTCGCGTGCCACTCTGGAACATGGGATGGCTTTGGACACGCCGAATTGGCTGATAATTTCCCACCGATGCCAGCCTCTCGGGTTGGGGAGCGGTGTGTGCGGAGAGATCCGCTCAAGGGCTCTGGTCGGCGACAGAGGGCTTGTGGTCTATCAATCGTCTCGAGACAAGGGCAGTGTGTCTGGCCCTTCAAGCCTTCTTATCCTGGATTCAGGGCAGAATGGTTCGAGTATTCTCCGACAATGCGACGACGGTGACTTACATCAACTGGCACGGTGGGAAGCTAAGTCCCGCGGTAGCGCTGTAGGCTCGACTTCTGTTCACCTGGGCGGAGCATCATCTCGGGGGCATTGCAGCCTCTCATGTCGCAGGGGTGGAGAACGTACAGGCGGAATTTCTCAGCAGACAACTCAACCCAGGCGAGTGGGAGCTATCCGCCGAGGAACCACATTTGCATCCGATGGGGAGTTCCTCAATTGGATCTGATGGCAACCCGGGCGAATGCGAAGACGGAACAATTTTTCAGCCGTTGACGAGAGCAGAGCTCAGTGGGCATTGACGCTCTGGTGTGTCACTGGCCCACGGGAATCCTTCTGTATGCCTTTCCACTTTGGCCTCTCATAGGACGGCTCCTTCGCCGAATAGAGTTGCACCCAGGACGGGTGGTTCTCATGGCGCCGGAATGAACACGTCGTCCGTGGTTCGCGCATCTCGTGCTCTAGCTCTCGAAGGCCCCTTGCAGCTAGCTCATCTCCCGTGTCTTCTCCGTCAGGGACCCATATTTTCGGATCGAGAGGATCACTTCTCTCTTGTGGCCTGGTTTTTGAGAGGTGACGTTTACGCTTGAAGGGCCTATTCCGAGCAGTTCATGTCCACTCTCCTCCAGCACAATGTCCGGCCTCCTCCATGGCCTATGTGATGTCTGGAAGTTGTTTTGAGTCATGGTGTGCTCAGCGAGACTGCGACCCCTTGACGGCGATATCCCTCGAGTTCTAGACTTCCTGCAGCAGGATCTCGCTAAGGGGTTAGCGGTCAATTCCCTTTGGGTGCAGGTTGCGGCGCTGGGTGCATTGCAGGGCGGGTTCGGTTATTCGCTTGCAGCGCACCCAGATATTGTGCGTTTTCTTAAGGGGGGTCAAGCACTTACGTCCGCCAGTCCGTTTGTGCCCGGAGTGGAGCCTTGAATTTGGTTCTGCGGGTGCTCTGTGGTGCACTGCTCGAACCTCTCACAGGTCTTCTCTGAAGGATCTGACTTTGAAAAACAGTGTTTCTGGTGGCCATTTTGCTCAGCTCATCGGATTTCCAAATTGCAGGCGTTGTCTTGTCGGGACCCTTTTTTGCGGATCCACGACGATCGTGTGACTTTACGCATGGTTCCGTCCTTCATTCCTAAGGTGGTTTCGAACTTTCATGTAAACCAGAAGGTGGACCTTCCATGATTTCCACATTGGTCCAGGGATTCTGCCCAGGATAGGGGACTTTCATCTTTGATGTGCAACGCGCTCTATTGCGTTATCTGGAAATTACCAATGACCGGTCATTCTGATCCACTTGTTCATTCTCTTTGGGGGCCCAAAGAAAGGGATAAGCTTCTAAGACAACCATATCTCGTTGGCTCAAGGAAGCCAGAGCTCTGCCTTCCTCTGGCATCCTGCGCATGGAATAGGGAGCATTTTAGAGAATGCTACCCTGGCAGGTTATGGATTTAAGCTTTCTATCTAAGAGCCTAAATTTGGCTTCCAGATCCTCCTCCCTTCCCACATTTTTTCCTATGTTGTTGGTGCCCACATGTACCACGACAGCCGGCCCCTCCCCAGCACTGTCTAAAATCCTATCTAGTTGACACGTGAGGTCCGCCACCTTGGCACCAGGTAGGCATGTTACCAGGCGATCCTCACGCCCACCAGCCACCCAGCTGTCTTCATTCCTAATAATCGAATCACCAACTATGACGGCCGACCTAACCCTTCCCTCTTGGGCAGTAGGCCTTGGGGAGACATCCTCAGTGCGAAAGGACAATGCACCACTGGAGAGCAGGTCCTTGCTACAGAATCCTTTCCTGCTACACCAGGTATGATGCCTCCTCCAATCATGAGACCTTCTTCCTCCAAGGCAGCACCAAGGCTGCCAGTCTGAAGTTGGGGAATTGACTACAATCCCTGAAGGTCTCATCTATATACCTCTCTGTCTGCCTCAGCTCCTCCAGTGGGATATGCATCTCTAGCAGCAGAAAGACGGAGCAAAGCTGACATTGCAGTATATATATCCCTGCAGTGACAGTTCACCAGTGTTCTCCATCTCCAGCAGATGGTGGACGTACATCTACTTACTCTGGACTGCTTTAAGGTTTTATAGGCGAAAAGAAGAGGAAAATTAATTCGCCCTGTTCTCCTGTGGTGATACCATTTGGTCGCTCCCTCAGTTGAGAAGTCCTGAGTGGATTCTGATGGTGCCTCACATGAGTGCCTTGGTCCAGTAGCTGTGTTATTTTTGGGTTTTTTTTCCCCAGCTAGTGTGGACTTAGCTGGAAAAAAAAAAAGCAGAAAGGCAAGCGGGTGCAGGAAGCAGAGTGTAGTGATGGTCTATGCCCTCTCCCTCCCGCAGCCCGAGAATGACCTTGTACTAAATCTCACCTCATCTACACAAAGAATGTATCCACGCCGGCTCTGTAAATAATTATGATGTTAACTTACTTATGTCTTTCTCTCTCTTCTCCTAGTTCCATTACCCTTGTTCATTGTAACTTCATTTCCTATGCACTAGCTTCAGTTTTATTGTTATCCTGCACTCCTTGTTCAAATGTAAACCGACATGATGACCTCTTTGCACTTGTTAATGTTTCGTTTCTGTGTTTCACACCCCCCTTGTTATATGTAAACCAGCATGATGTGATTTCTAATCACGAATGCCGGTATAGAAAAACTCTAAATAAATTCACATCATTATTTATTTATTTATCATGAATGCCGGTATATAAAAAAACCTAAATAAATAAAATACTCAACCGGGATGGGCTGATCTCAGGTAGAGTGTTGTAAAAAAAAAAAAACCCAAAACCAAAAAACCCAAAAAAAAGAGGAAGAAGTGAAGGAGTTGAGTAGGGATTCCTTCCTTGCCCTGTTGGTCTCCGTGCTCGGCGCATAATACAACAGCTGCTCCCTCCTCTAGTAGAGTTCTGGGCATGCTGGGGCAGGGAGGGGCAGTTTGGTGGGTTGAGTAACCCTTGTGGCTAGGCCCCGCTCCGAGGCTCTGCTTGATCCTTGCGTGGTAGGCCATGTCGGCGTTTTCGCATTTTTTATGCGCCGTAGACTACTCTCTTCAATTCCAACTGATTGTGGCAGTGTGGCTTGTTGAGTGCCTAACTAGGTGCATAGGAACACTTACCAGGGTGCCCATTTATGCATGCATTATCTGAATGTCCTGAGGGGAGCTCAGGTTAGGCGCTTATATAGATGCAGTTTTGTCAGGTGCCTGTTGTGCGTATTGGCAGACTTTGGCGACCATAGGGAAGAATCCTAAGCGCCATGCTCTATGAGTTGTCATATTTGGACATCTCAACCTGGTGTTCCCTCAAATTTGTGTCAATGCTGTTTGGAGGCCCAAGGAGAATTACTTCAAGTTTTGGCTAAGCCTGGTTCCCCATACGTACAAGGATCAGTCCAGAAAAGTGGGTTGTGTATCCCTACCAGCAAGTGGAGTCGGAGAACAATTAGAACTTTGGGCACTGCTACATAACGTGAGTGCCACCTGCAGTCCCTCAGTATTTCTCTGACTCCAGCAGCTGAAAGAGAGGCACCTGCAGTCTTAATTAATTTTTCAGTTTAGTTAGTTAGATTTTTTTCTTCAGGATTGCTTCCTGAGGTGTTAGGCACCTTCGTGGGCCATCCCTCAGTCGAAGCTGGATGTCCGGGGGATTGGTTACCTCCGTCTAGGTTTCGTCCGTCACCACTCGGAGTGTGAAGACGAGGGGATCCTGGTTACTCACCTCTGTGGCTGTTCCCCCAAAGCTGCTCCTTCGACCCTCTCTGCTCTGCAGGACTCAGTGAAGTTTAAAAAAAAAAAAGTAAAGCTGAGTGAGACTTCCTCTGTGGTTTCGAGCTGAGGTAAGGAGTCGGGTCGGGACAGCCAGCCTTGCAGGCACTCCGGGGTGTTTGGCAGCCCTCCGGCCCCCTTTCCCTCTACTCCTAGGGCTCCAGGTTGCTCTAAAGGGACGGGGTAAGTGTTTTCTTCGCCGGCCAGTTTTTGGCGCGGCTCGGCAGCGCGACCTGTTGCAACAGGTCTGTCGGCATTTTTTTCTTCCGCCTCAGTTTCGATGTGCATTTTTTTTTTCGGCTCGAGTGGGGGAAGTTATCGCGGCCTTGCTCTTTTCCGATATCGGACCGCTGGCAGCATGCCATTTTTTTCTGTTTTTTCCCTTCCTCCCCTCAGCTCCTGGGCTGCGTGGCTGTGCGTTTTTTTTCCAAAGGGCCCTCTCTTTCTCTCCGTGCTCTGTCAGGCGTGTGGGTGCGAAGGCAGAATTTAGTTTTGTTTTTTCCCTCCCTTATCTTTCCTAGGGGTGGAGAGTTCGTCGGTCCCTGAGCCCTTCCCCCGGGATGGGGGGGTCTTCATGCCGAAGCTCAAGGGAGGAGGGATCCCTCCAGTCTTAACCCTTGTGGCGGAGGTCAGCACTGGGGGACTGGGTGAACCAGCTCCTCAGGATCCCATTCCGGCAGATGGAGACACGGAGGAGTTTTCGCCGGAGTTTGTCTTGTTAATGCACCAGGCTTTCCTGGCCAGAAAGCAGGCGGGCTTCAGGAGGCAAATTCAGTCAGTGGGTCTTTCCGAGCCGCTGCTCAAGCAGGGTCGACTCGAGGAACAGCAGGCCCATGGGGGAAGTGATGGTCCCCAGGGGCCGCAGACCCTGCCCCCACCCTCCGGAGTTCCGGATCCGGGTTCGGTTCAGGTTCCAGATTTGGTTCCTGATCTTGGGGACTCGGATCAAGATGCTGCAGATGATGATATGCCACCCACAGAAGGGGATGATCCCAGCGTGGTCCGCCTTTTTAAGCGGGAGGAACTACAACCCCTTATCCCCCAGGTGTTGGAAGTTCTGGGGCTTAAGATCTCTCAGGAAGAATCAGATAGTGATGGGGTTAATCTGGTTCTTGACGGAATACGGGGGCCCACTTTGCCCTTTCCACTGCCTAAAAAGATTCGCAAGCTGGCGACCCGCAAGTGGGACGCACCGGAAGCGGGGCTCAAGGTGGGCAGAACTATGGCCAAGCTATATCCTCTTTCAACAGATGTCTTGGATCTTCTGAAAATTCCGAAGGTGGATGCGGCGATTTCGGCTGTGACAAAGACGACCACTATTCCGGTAGCGGGTGCTGCTGCTTTAAAAGATATATGCAGGACCGTAAGTTGGAGATAGAGTTGAAGCGGGTCTTTGAAGTGGCTGCATTGAGTCTTCGGGCCACGATCTGCGCCAGCCTCATGCAGAGGGCATGTTTGTGCTGGGTTCAGGCCTCTAACGCAGTGGTGCTGCCTTGGAGGGCACTCGTTTGGAGGCGGGCATCGCATGTGTAGCAGTTGCTCTTTACGACCTAGTGCGAACTTCAGCGCGCAGCATGGTTTCTCTAGTAACTGCGTGCTGACTGCTGTGGCTGCATAATTGGTCAGCGGATTTGTCTTTAAAATCTCAGCTGTGTAACCTCCCGTTTAAGGGTAAGCTCCTGTTCGGTGAGGAACTGGAGCAGTTGGTAAAGCTACTCGGAGAATCTAAGGGGCATAAGTTGCCGGAAGATAAAAGGCCCACCAGAAAGGTTTCCTTCATGGCCACGTTTTCAGGATTCACGCTGATTTCGTTCCAGCAGGTATTCCTCGCCTTCCACGTCTAAGCAGACCTCAGGACGGCAACAGTCCTTTTGAGGGTGTCATCGTCCCGGCCGGGATTCTGGACATGTCGGGACAGGAGGTAGTAAACCCTCCCAATGAAGCCACGAGTCCCCATTCCGTCATTTAAGCTGTCGGAGGGCAGATTGTCCAGCTTTTACATGGAATGGGCAAGGATCACCTCAGACCGTTGGATCCTGGAGGTGATCAGAGAAGGCTACACTCTAGAGTTTTTTCATGTCCCGTGCAGGAGGTGTTCGCGGAGTACCGCGTGGCTTTGCGCAGCAAGCAGGAAGCGATACAGGAGACTCTGCAGCGCTTGATCCAGCTGCAGGCCATTGTCCCGATTCCGGAGGCAGAAGAGGGTCGGGGACGTTACTCGGTTTACTTTGTAGTTCCCAAAAAGGAGGACACGTTTCGTCCCATCCTAGACCTTCAGACGGTGAACAGTTGTCTCCGAATCTCTCGTTTTTGCATGGAAATCCTGTGGACAGTACTGGCTGCCGTTCGAACAGGGGGAGTTCCTTGCGTCCCTGGATCTTATGGAGGCTTATCTGCATATTCCGATATGGCTATGTCACCAGCGGTTTCTATGCTTCAAGATCTTGGGACAACACTTCCAGTTTCAGGCCCTTCCATTTGGTCTGGCGACGGCTCCTCGAACTTTCACCAAAGTCATGGTGGTGGTAGCAGTCTTCCTTCGCAAGCAGGGGATCTTAGTCCATCCATACTGGACGACTGGCTGATTCGTACCAAGACCAGGGAGGACTGCGAAAGATCGGTTTGCATGGTGATGTTCACCTTGAGATCGCTCGGATGGGTCATCAATCTTCAGAAGAGTCACCTGGAACCCACCCAAGAGCTGACCTATTTGGGAGCCCGTTTCGATACCTTGTGAGGCAGTTTTTCTGGCGTCGGATCGGGTAGCCAGGTTGCAGAGCCAGATACAGGCGCTTCTTCTCAAACACCCACTGTGTGGCATCATCGGCAAATGCTGGGATCCATGGCGTCCACCTTAGACTTGGTTCTGTGGGCGTTCGCCCACTTACGTCCACTACAGCATGTGCTGTTGTCACGGTGGAGTCCGGTGTCTGAGCAGTTCCACCTACCCTCGTCTCTGCTTCCAGAGTCCAGAGCTAGTCTGTCATGGTGGCTTTCGCGTGACAATCTGGCGAAGGGGGTGGATTTGAACTCACCGAATTGGCTGATAGTCTCCACCTATGTGAGTCTGTCAGGTTGGGAAGCTGTGTGCGACACCAGATTCGCCCAAGGGCTTTGGTCTCCAATAGAGGGCTCGTAGTCCATCAATCGTCTCGAGACAAGAGCGGTATGTCTTGTCCTACAAGCGTTTCTACCCTGGATTCAGGGACGCATGGTTCGAGTGTTCTCAGACAATGCGACGACGGTGGCCTACATCAACCGACAGGATGGGACGAGAAGTCCCGCGGTGGCGCTCGAAGCACGTCTTCTGTTCGCTTGGGCGGAGCGACATCTCGGGGAAATTGCCTGTCGCAGGCGTGGAACACGTGCAGGTGGATTTTCTCAGCAGGCGACAACTCGACCCAGGAGAGTGGGAACTGTCTCCCAAAGCATGGAACCGCATTTGTGCCAGATTGGGGGGGGTGTCCCACAGTTGGATCTGATGGCAACGCGGGAGAATTCGAAATCAGAATGCTTCTTCAGCCATTGAAAATAACAAGGCTCAGTCTGTCTCAACGCTCTGGTGTGTCCCTGGCCAACGGAGAATCTGTTGTATGCCTTTCCCCCCTGGCCTCTTATCAGTCTGCTTCTCCGTCGCATAGAACTCCACCCCGGGAGGGTGCTGCTGGTGGCTCCAGAGTGGCCGCGCTGCCCATGGTTCGCGGATCTGATTCGCCTGGCCCTGGAGTGTCCTTTGCACTTGGCTCATCTACTGCATCTACTTCGTCAAGGTCCCATCTTTTCGGATCGGGAGGATCGCTTCTCTCTCGCGGCTTGGCTTTTGAGAGGCGACGTTTCGATTGAGTGATTATTCTGAACAAGTTATTTCCACTCTATTGCAGGCAAGACGTTCGTCCACTTCCCTGGCCTAAGTGAGGGTATGGAGGCTCTTTGAGACCTGGTGTCATCAGTGCTCTTGCGATCCTTTGATGGTCGAGGTCTCTCTGGTACTGGATTTTCTGCAACAGGGGCTCAAGAAGTGTTTGGCGTTCAATTCTCTTCGGGTCCAGGTAGCGGCCTTGGGAGCCTTGCGGGGAAAGTTTGCCGGTGGTTCACTTGCAGCACACCCTGGCACTGTTCGATTTCTCAAGGGGGTCAAACATTTACCACCTCCCATCCATGCGGTGTGTCCAGATTGGAGTTTAAATCTGGTATTGCGTGTGCTCTGTGGCACTCCTTTCGAACCTCTATGCACTGCTTCCCTGAAAGATCTAACCTTGAAGACAGTGTTCTTGGTGGCCATTTGCTCGGTGCGTCGGATTTCTGAATTGCAGGCCCTGTCGTGCCGTGACCCTTTTTTTGCGGATTCACGATGATAGGGTGACGTTGCGCACGGTTCCTTTGTTTCTAAGGTGGTTTCGGCCTTTCATGTTAATCAGATAGTGGAGCTTCCAGGGTTCCAGGGGTCGCCTCAGGACAAGGATCTTCTTCTTTTGGATGTGCGTCTGGTCTTATTGCGTTATCTAAAGGTTACCAATGACTTAGACGCTCCGATCATTTGTTCATTCTTTTCGGGGGTGCAAAGAAAGAGGACAAGGCATCTAAAGCGACCATTTCTCGATGGATTAAAGTCTATTACTTCAGCATACTTGGTCTGTGGCCACCAAATGCCTTTGGGTCTCCGAGCTTATTCCACCAGGACTCAGGCTACTTCCTGGGCAGAGTGTCATTGCTATCACCTCAGGAGATCTGCCGGGCGGCTGTGTGGTCCTCTTTGCACACATTTACTAAGCATTATTGCTTGGACGTTAAGGCCTCCGATGAGGCGTCCTTCGGTGCAAGTGTTCTACGCGCGGGTCTTTCGGATTCCCTCCCAATGTAGGGTGGCTTGGGTACATCCCACTTCTCTGGACTAATCCTTGTACGTATAGGGAAAAGAAAATTGGTTCTTACCTGCTAATTTTCGTTCCTATAGTACCAAGGATCAATCCAGAGGCCCACCCCTTACTTCAGTTACCGAAAGACTGTGTTGGCTACAGTTTGCCTAGTTTTTTCATAGAGCTCCTTTTTTGCAGAATACGATTGTTGGAGCAGTTTTTTCTTGGGGCAAAGTGGTGGACAGTGGTTTTTGGTCGCCCTTTTGCCCATTAGTATTGGTTGTTTGGCTTGGGTACAGGTCAATACTGAGGGACTGCAGGTGGCACTCTCATTATGTAGCAGTGCCCAAAGTTCTAATTGTTCTCTGACTCCACCTGCTGGTAGGGATACAAAACCCACTTCTCTGGACTGATCCATGGCACTATAGGAATGAAAATTTAGCAGGTAAGACCCAATTTTCTTTTCTTTGCAGCTTACAGGCCGATTCAGTAAGGTTGGCGGGAACACAGGCGCTTAGTGTTTAGCGCTGGCTCTCCTTCCACCTCTCCTGGGCACGTGATTCTGTATTTAAATGGGTCGCGCTAAAAGGAGGCGATAGGCATATTAAGTTCCCCTAGCACCATAAAGCTCTGGAATTTGTTGCCAGAGGATGTGGTTAGTGCAGTTAGTGTAGCTGGGTTCAAAAAAGGTTTGGATAAGTTCTTGGAGGAGAAGTCCATTAATGGCTATTAATCAATTTTACTTAGGGAATAGCCACTGCTATTAATTGCATCAGTAGCATGGGATCTTCTTAGTGTTTGGGTAATTGCCAGGTTCGTTTGGCCTGGTTTTGGCCTCTGTTGGAAACAGGATGCTGGGCTTGATGGACCCTTGGTCTGACCCAGCATGGCAATTTCTTATGTTCTTATGGATTAGAAGAGGTAGCTGTCAGCGAGTTCAGAAAACACACTCAATTTTATGAGCAGTTTTTCTAACCCGCTGACAGCAATGGGCTAGAGAAATGGATGCCGGTAACATTTATGGCTCCTTCGACTTAATATTGATAGGATATTAATTTGGAGGGTATACAGAAAAGCAGTATATTCTGGTTTTGTACAATGTTTGAGCATAAAATGTGCAGATCAGCCGTACATTTTCTTTTTTTTTTAAGTATCCTGGGCAAATTACTAATAGCCTCGTCAGCGTGCATTTGCATGTGATGAGCAGTATTAGTGTTGGGGAGGGGTTTGGAGACACATTTTTGACACGCTAAACTCCTTGTTGTATAAGGGATAGTTGACGCGCGTAAAACAGTGCGCTCAGCCAACCGCACTTTACAGTAACAGCCTATTAGTGCGTGAAGGAAAAAAGAGCTGCCTGAAAGGTTGCCTGATTTTGGAGCTCCCCTAACTGGGGGAAAGTAGTTCAGTGGGTGCAGGTCAGTTGCCCCCTGGTTTTGGCATGGCTCCTTCTGCCTTTTCTTCGGTAGAAGGTTTTTCAAAGACTGCATTCCTTCCTTCAGGTGCAGTCCCCAGTCCTAGCTAATATTAGGATCACAAGTAGTGAAGTCCTGCATGTCTGAGGAGATGGGTAAGCTTCGCAGTACGCTTGGAACCAGTCTTCCTGCTAGGGATCCAGATGAGACCAATCCTTACTCCCTGGAAGATGGGGAAATTCCTCCAGGATTGGAACCGTATAGAACTGGGTTGAGGTTCTTTCATAGAAATGAGTTGCCAGCTCTGATTTCCCAGACTTGGAAGATGATGGGAATACCTGGGGCTAAATCTGTCTGAGTCAAAAAAGAATCTCATTTTGATTTCCTTGTGTAAATCCTCATGCTACTTTCCTATTATCGAGTCCATTTGAGAATTAATTGATCTTTAATGTGGTGCCCCAGAAGCTACTTTTAAAGGGGAACAAGTCTTGGAAGAACTATACCCCCTGGATCCAGCTGCGAGAGCTATTACATTTTCCAAAGATGGATGCACTTGTGTGTGTACTGTTACCAAGTGGCCAACTATTTCTGTAGAAGGAGGAGCAGCCTTGAAGGATGCACAAGATAGAATTGAACAATAAACGAGAAAATCCAAATAGCATGAAGCTCCGACCAATCAAAAATGTAAAATCTTGCTATTATTATGAGAGCTTACTCCAAATCTTGTTGGAATATCGAGTGACCATCATATAGCACTTCTGACTTATTTTATGTGACCCCTGATATGGTGCTAGGACGTCACCTAGATAGGATTATAGACAGTGCTGGGGAGGAGCCGGCTGTCATGGTACATGTGGGCACCAACGACAGGAAAATATGGGAGAGAGGTTCTGGAAGCCAAATTTAGGATTTTAGGTAGGAAGCTGAAATCCAGAACCTCCAGGATGGCATTCTCTGAAATGCTTCCTGTTCCACGTGCAGGTCCCCAGAGGCAGGCAGAGCTCCAGAGTTTCAATGTGTGGATGAGACGATGGTGCAGAGAAGAGGGATTCAGCTTTGTAAGGAACTGGGGAAACTTTTGGGGAAAGGGGAGACTTTTTCGAAAGGACGGGCTCCACCTTAACCAAAGTGGAACCAAGCTGCTGGCACTAACTTTCAAAAAGGAGATAGAGCAGCTTTTAAACTAGAACAAGGGGGGAAAGCCGACAATCACTCAGCAGTGCATGGTTCAGAGAAATGTATCCTTGAAGGATACTAATGAAACAGGAGAGTTAGGGCATCCCAACAGAGAGGTTCCATCAAAAGCAAACATAGTTCATATGCCTATATGTAAAAAATCACCAAAGTTAATAATTTCCGAATTATCCCAAACAACTGAAAAGCAGGTTGTTAAAACAAGCAAAAACCACACTTTGAAATGTCTGTATGCCAATGCCAGAAGTCTAAGAAGTAAGATGGGAGAGTTAGTGTATAGCAGCAAATGATGAGATTGACATAATTGGCATCACAGAGACTTGGTGGAAGGAGGATAACCAATGGGACAGTGCTATATCAGGGTACAAATTATATCGCAATGATAGGGAGGATCAACTTGGTGGGGGTGTGGCACTTTATGTCCGGGAGGGTATAGAGTCCAACAGGATAAAGATCACACAAGAGAGTAAATGCTCAGTAGAATCTATATGGGTAGAAACACCATGTGTGTTGGGTAAGAGTATAGTGATAGGAGTATACTACCATCCACCTGGACAAAATGGTCAGACAGATGATGAAATGCTAAGAGAAATCAGGGAAGCAAACCAATTTGGCAGTGCAATAATAATGGGAGATTTCAATTACCCCAATATTGACTGGGTAAATGTAACATCAGGACTTGCTAGAGACATAAAGTTCCTGGATGTAATAAATGATTGCTTCATAAAGCAATTGGTTCAGGAACCAACTTGGAGGAGAAGTCCATTACCTGCTATTAAGTTCACTTAGTGAATAGCCACTGCCATTAGCAATGGTTACATGGAATAGACTTAGTTTTTGGGTACTTGCCAGGTTCTTATGGCCTGGATTGGCCACTGTTGGAAACGGTATGCTGGGCTTGATGGGACCCTTGGTCTGACCCAGTATGGCATTTTCTTATGTTCTTAAGAGAGGGAGCTATTTTAGATTTAATTCTTAGTGGAACGCAAGATTTGGTGAAAGAAGTAACGGTGGTGGGGCCACTTGGCAACAGTGATCATAACATGTTCAAATTTAATAACTGGAAGGGGGACAATAAATAAATCTGCAGCTCTAATACTAAATTTTAAAAAGGGAAACTTTGATAAAATGAGGAAAATAGAAAAAAACTGAAAGGTGCAGCTGCAAAGATTAAAAGTGTTCAATAGGCTTGGACATTGTTTAAAAATAAAATCCTAGAGGCGCAGTCCATATGTATTCCGCGCATTAAGAAAGGTGGAAGGAAGGCAAAACGATTACCGTCATGCTTAAAAGGTGAGGTGAAAGAGGCTATTTTAGCCAAAAAAAAATCCTTCAAAAATTGGAAGAAGGATCCATCTGAAGAAAATAGGATAAAACATAAGCATTGTCAAGGTAAGTGTAAAACATTGATAAGACAGGCAGAGAGAATTTGAAATGAAGTTGGCCATAGAGGCAAAAACTCATAATAAAAATTTTTGAAAATATATCCAAAGCAAGAAACCTGTGAGGGAGTCGGTTGGACCATTAGGTGACAGAGGGGTTAAAGGGGCTCTTAGGGAAGATAAGGCCATTGCAGAAAGACTAAATGAATTCTTTGCCTCCGTGTTTACTAATGAGGATGTTGGGGAGATACCAGTTCCAGAGATGGTTTTCAGGGGTGATGACTCAGACGAACTGAACGAAATAACTGTGAACCTGGAAGATGCAGTAGGCCAGATTGACAAACTAAAGAGTAGCAAATCACCTGGACCGGATGGTATGCATCCTAGGGTTCTGAAGGAACTAAAAAATGAAATTTCTGATCTATTAGTTAGGTTACAAATTTTATCATTAAAATCATCCATTGTACCTGAAGACTGGAGGGTGGCCAATGTAACCCCAATATTTAAAAAAGGCTCCAGGGGCGATCCGGGTAACTATAGACCAGTGAGCCTGACTTCAGTGCCGGGAAAAATAGTGGAAACTATTCTCAAGATCAAAATCGTAGAGCATATAGAAAGACATGATTTAATGGGACACAGTCAACATGGATTTACCCAAGGGAAGTCTTGCCTAACAAATCTGCTTCATTTTTTTGAAGGGGTTAATAAACATGTGGATAAAGGTGAACCGGTAGATGTAGTGTATTTGGATTTTCAGAAGGCGTTTGACAAAGTCCCTCATGAGAGGCTTCTACGAAAACTAAAAAGTCATGGGATAGGAGGCGATGTCCTTTCGTGGATTACAAACTGGTTAAAAGACAGGAAACACAGTAGGATTAAATGGTCAATTTTCTCAGTGGAAAAGGGTAAACAGTGGAGTGCCTCAGGGATCTGTACTTGGACCGGTGCTTTTCAATATATATATAAATGATCTGGAAAGGAATACGACGAGTGAGGTTATCAAATTTGCAGATGATACAAAATTATTCAGAGTAGTTAAATCACAAGCAGACTGTGATACATTACAGGAGGACCTTGCAAGACTGGAAGATTGGGCATCCAAATGGCAGATGAAATTTAATGTGGACAAGTGCAAGGTGTTGCATATAGGGAAAAATAACCCTTGCTGTAGTTAAGACAATGTTAGGTTCCATATTAGGAGCTACCACCCAGGAAAAAGATCTAGGCATCATAGTGGATAATACTTTAAAATCATCGGCTCAGGGTGCTGCAGCAGTCAAAAAAGCAAATAGAATGTTAGGAATTATTAGGAAGGGAATGGTTAATAGAATGGAAAATGTCATAATGCCTCTGTATTGCTCCATGGTGAGACCGCACCTTGAATACTGTGTACAATTCTGGTCGCTGCATCTCAAAAAAGATATAGTTACGATGGAGAAGGTACAGAGAAGGTCAACCAAAATGATAAATGAGATGGAACAGCTCCCCTATGAGGAAAGGCTGAAGAGGTTAGGGCTGTTCAGCTTGGAGAAGAGATGTCTGAGGGGTGATATGATAGAGGTCTTTAAGATCATGAGAAGTCTTGAACGAGTAGATGTGACTCGGTTATTTACACTTTCGAATAATAGAAGGATTAGGGGGCATTCCATGAAGTTAGCAAGTACCACATTTAAGACTAATCGGAGAAAATTCTTTTTCACTCAACGCACAATAAAGCTCTGGAATTTGTTGCCAGAGGAGGTGGTTAGTGCAGGTTAGTGTAGCTGGTTTCAAAAAAGGTTTGTATAAGTTCTTGGAGGAGAAGTCCATTAATGGCTATTAATCAATTATACTTAGGGAATAGCCACTGCTATTAATTGCATCAGTAGCATGGGTTCTTCTTAGTTTTTGGGTAATTGCCAGGTTCTTGTGGCCTGGTTTTGGCTTCTGTTGGAAACAGGATGCTGGGCTTGATGGACACTTGGTCTGACCCAGCATGGCAATTTCTTATGTTCTTATGTTCTTATCATCAGTCACTCTTTAATAGGATTCTTAATATAAAAGATATCATTTACTTATCTTAATGTTAAAGTCCACTGTGTAATAGAACCACTTGTTGACCTCCAACACTGCAATGTTTCGGAGAGAATTTCTCCTTTATCAGGGATATCTTACAGATTATGCTTCAGCGTCCTTATTTGTGGACCTATGCGATATTATCTGTGAACACATTAAGACCAATCTGGATGCGCTCTTTGAGGTGAGATAGAATCGAGGCAGGCCTTTGAAGCAATGGCAATGAAAATTTGCTTATAGCTTCCTTTTTTTTTCTTTTTCCTTTCTTTTTTTTTCAATTCAGTTTATTAATTTTTCATAAAGTATTCATGAATCATACTTTACAGGAAAATAAAATACAGAGAAGCATATGAAAATAGACATCCATTATTACACCTTCAAAAAAATTACATCTTAACATATATGCCTTTCAAAAGAAACAAATGTTTTTGAGAATGAGGCCAGATTCTTAGGGGAGTATACTTACAAAGAATAACTGGCTTAACGTTTTATAGTGGTGTTATACTTTTAATGATTGCCTGAATTTACTTGCTGGGGAACTGTGGTCACATTCCTAGCATTTAAGAAAGATTTAAGTTGTTCTACTGCTGTAAATGCAAAATTTTCTCCTTTACCTTTAATAAGACATCTACAAGGATATCTTAGTACAAATGTGTAGCCTAAGGCCACTACTTGAGGTCTTAATTTAATAAAGTCCTGTCTTGTAATTGGGTGGGTCTAGCAAAATCTGGGAAAATCTTAACCAATTGGCCATAGAAATTTTCTGTCGCATTTTGAAAGTACGCCCTCATCACATTGCTAATATCTTTTTCTATGACAAAGGATACGAACAAACTACCCTGCCCAATATCTCAATCGCCGAACTTTCTATAAATTGAGCAAGATTCTCTAACACTCCCAACTGATTTCCTGTGATTGTCCTTTCCATCTTAGTAAGAAAATGTGAATAAAGCCTAATTGGCAGTTTAGATTCTTCAAATTTTAAATTCTCTAAGAAAAACTTTTTAATGTGCTTTGGATATCCTCCCCCAAAGCCCGCAGAAAGTTCAAGAATCTCAAGTTCAAGTGTCTAGTATAATTCTCCAATGGTTCCAATCTCTTGGACTGGGATCCTAGATCTTTAATCATCTTAACGTTGACCATTTGGACTTGTGTAGTTGTTTTCTCAACTTCTAACAGCCTTTTTCCAAAATCCTTAAAATGGCCCTCCATCTTAAGATTCAAGGATTGCATTTCAGCTTCCACTTTATCTGCGATATGCTTCCTTTACAAACTGGCCAATACTGGCCATCAATTCCCACAGCAAGTGCAGAGTCACCGTAGCTGGTTTAGGGGGAATTAAAATCTCACCCCTTTCCCGTTCCATCGACGACCCTGAAGATTCCACCGATAAAACCTCCAGCAGGCTCTATCCCTCCTCAGTCAGGTCCACAGGAGACAATGGCTTCGGATCTTCCAGGCCTTGCACAGCTGCTGCTCCCAGCAGACTTGAGGAGAGTCTTGAGGGCAGCGCCGCTTCTCCAACTCGGCGTCCCCCATCCAGCGAGTGGGTGATGTCATCAAGGGGCGCCGCATGCTGGAGGTCCGCCTGTTGCACAGGCACCGGTGGGGGTCAGCAATCCGGGGGACTTAGAGTAACTTCCCCAGGCAGTGCTGGAGCTTCCTCTCCAGACACCGCAGTGAGGATTTCGTCACCCGTTTTCACCGCTAATGCAGTCGTGAAGTCTGTAATCCGCTTCTGGACATCAGGCAGGGGAGGATCAGGGGGAAAGACCCTCACCGTGCCTTTCCTTTTCGCTGGCATTGCTTATAGCTTCCTGATGTTCCCTGGTGGCTCGCTCTTGTTTGCTGTTCTCTCAGGAGGTTGATGAATCTGACGTGAATTCCAGAGCAGTGATAGAACAGCAGCCGCCTTTTCAGCGAATGCGGGTTGTGATTTTGTTTGCTTCGCAGCCAGACGAGTGGCTTCGGTAATAGCAGCTAGGTGCCAGCTATGGCTATGAAATTGGTCGTCCGATACACCCTTGAAGTCTAACCTTATGCAGTTGCCTTTTAAAGGCTCACTCTTATTTGGGAGTGAGCTGGAGAAAATGGCCAATAAGTGGGGTGAGTCCCTGGTTTCTTGTTTACGAGAGTATAAGAAACAGGTGCCACGATTCTTCAACATGGGAGGTCGTCCATACGGTGGAGCGACTTTTTTTTTTTTTTTCAGAGGACTCACCCATTGGGTAGATCTTTCCTTTTCTCCCAGGCAGCCCAGCCGGGGCTCAGGCTCGGATAGTGGAACATCTCAAGCCTCCCAATGAAGGTGTGCCAACTCCCCCCACCGGGATATGAAGATAAGAGGGTGTCTGTCTCTCTCTCTCTTTTTTCGGAGGTGGGTTGAGATCACGACAGACCAGTGGGTGCTGGACTGGAAGTGATGAAGGTTGGCTATGCGTTGGAGTTTTGCAGTATTCCTTGGGACGTGTTCATGGTGTCTTCCTGCAACTCTCCGCAGACATGAGCTCTACCTTTTGGGTTGGCCACCGAGCCCAGAACTTTTTCCAAGGTTTTGGTGGTGGTGACGGAGTTGAGAAAAGATGGGATCTTGTACATCCATACTTGGACAACTGGCTGGTTTGGAAGAGAGCCTCCAGGTTTCACGCAAGGTGATCTCCTTGTTGCGGGAGCTAAGTTGGGTCATGAACCTGGCCAAGAGCAAGCTTCAGCCATCACAGTCAGTAGAGTATCTAGGTGTTCAGTTTGACATGATACAGGATAAAGAGTTCTGCCAGAAGGCCATATTCAGAAGCTGATGGCGCAGATGCCTTTATTGTCAAACATGATATGCCCGACAGTGTGGTCCTATCTTCAGGTGCTCGGATTGATGGCAGCAACCTTGGGATGGTGGTGCAGTGGGGCGAGAGGGCATATGCATCCACTTCAGCATGCTCTGCTGTTTGTTGGAGCCCACAGTCTCAAGACTACTTTATTTGGCTTCACCTAACAATTGAGGTCTGCTCTATCTACAGTAGCGGTTAGAAGTGATCATCTCAGAAAGGGGGTTTCCCTGTGATCACTAGACTGGCTAGTTTCTCACGACACATGCGAGCCTCCAGGGTTGGGGAGCTTACTGTCAGGAGCTGACGGTTTGCAAGGGCACTGGCGTACAGAAGAGTCTCTGGAACATTAATTGGCTGGAAGTTCATGTGGTCCAATTGGCATGCTTACAGTTAGACAGATTGCAGGGTCAATGCAATGACAAAGGCTTACATCAATCGGCAGGGAGGAACCAAGAGCCAGTAAGTGTTGCAGGAAATACACCAACTTATGGAATGAGCGGAAGTGCATCTTCAGGAGATCTCAGCCTCTCACGTTGCAGGAACAGACAATGTAAGAGCAGACTTTCTCAGCAGACCGTCTGGATCCAGGAGAATGGGAGTTGTCAAACGAGGAGTTTCAGCTAATAGTGGATTGCTGGGACTTTCCGTTCCTGGACCTCCTGGTGACTTATCGCAATGCAAAGTTTCTTCGATTCTTCAATCGCAGGAGAGATCCAAAGTCCTTGGGCATTGATGCCTTTGTACAAGAGTGGCTGTAAGGTAAACTGCTCTGCCTTCCCCTGTGGTACATGTTGGGCAGAATTGTTTTTAGAGTCAACAGTCACAGGGAAATTGTTTTTCTGGTGGTACCAGATTGCAGATCTGCAAAAGCTTCTGCTGGACTCTCCCCTCTAGTTTCCAATGCTCAGGAATCTGCTACGGCAGGGGCCTGTTCTTCATGAAGATTCGAATCTATTTTGTCTTACAGTATGGCCCTTGAGAGGGCTCTGTTGCTGAAGTGTGGATATTCTACCGCGGTGATTGCCACCATGCTATGAGTGAGAAAGTTCTCCACTTGCTTAGCCTATGTGAGGGTTTGGTGAGTGTTTGAGGCTTGGTGTGAACATCGAGGGGTTCTTCCTTGTTTGGTTAAGATCCCGCTCATTTAGGATTTTATTTCAGGATGGTTTGAGTAAAAGGTTGGCACTTAATTCCTTAAAGGTTCAGGTGGCCCTTGTTGGCTCATCCAGATGTGGTCCAATTCATGAAAGGAGTGAATCATCTTCGTACTCCCTTGCGGTTACCACAGCCTTTGTGAAGTCTTAATATAGTTTGGATTTTTTTTTTTTTTTTTTGAGGGCCTTACATTTCGACTGCATACCCTTTCCCTGAGTTTATTGACCTTAAACGGTTTTTCTTGTGGCAATTTGTTCTGCGCGTCTAATATCTGAATTACAAGCCTTGTCTTGCCGGGAGCCGTTTCTATGAGTGACTCCAGGCGCAATTCAGCTGCATACTGTTCCTTCCTTTTTGCTAAAGGTAATCTAGGATTTTCACTTGAATCAGTCTATTTCCCCGCAGTCTCTGGACTGGGCAAGAGATACAGAGGAATATTGCCTGTTTTGGCCCTTGGATGTCAAAAGGCATATTTTGAGATATTTAGGGTTTTCTGAACCTCTCAGGACTGACTTGCTGTTTGTTCTCCATTGAGGGAGTAAACAAGGTGAGCTGGTATTGTGGGCTACTATAGCCCACTGGATTAAAGAGGTAGTCATTAGAGATGTGATTCGGCCGAATCTTTTGGTTCGGCCTTCATTATAGTCCCACTGCTGGAAATTTCGGTTTCTCACAGTTTGGGCCTTTTTTTTTGGCTTCCCCAAATTTCGGGTTAGCGCGCGCTAACTCTCCAAAACGAATTTTCCCGAAATTTCAGGAAAATTTGCTTTGTTTTTTGGGGTTGCCGAAACGGGACGAATTAGACAATTTCGTTGAGATTAATCAGTTTGTTTTTGCTAGCTTGTGCACATTTGGCTTTTGCAGAGAATACTGGCAGTTTGATGTCGCTGCAGGGGTATATATACTGTGATGTCAGCTTTGTTTCATCTCCCTTTGCTGGTAGAGGTGCATAACCCACTGGTTTTGGTTTCACCTGTCTGTACTAAGGAAAAGGAAATTATCAGGTAAGTTGTAATTTCTCTATATGTAATTGCCTCCCTTATGGTAAAAATAGTAACAGAATTCCAGAAAGAGTGGTATAAGCGTACTTCTTAATTATGAAGCGAGGAATGTCAAATATTATGTGGGATCTGTGGTCTTATGCTATGAAAAAAAATTAACGGCACAACAGTATACAAGGAGACTAGGTAGTTCTTACAAGTTAACGTTTTATTGACATGCGCATAGGAAGTCTGTCAGTAAGGTACTGACTTCAAATTGACACTGCATATGCAGGTTTTAAATACACTTTCTAACCAAGATATCCAATTAAGATAAGTGAAAGTTGAAATGATAGAGATATGCGTGTGCATTCCCAACCACCCCATACACACACACCACCCGTGGGAAAGTTAAATAAGCCTTGGAAAAATCTTGGGTGAGATTAGGTTCACAGCTTCCCTTTAATCATGCATTCGAATTGATACATTGCTGTCCTTATCTTATACCAAGCTCCCACTGTTCTGGGCCTCACAGTTGTAAAGGTTTGTTAACAATGTATTTTTTCCTGACATGCTTTATTGAACAAGGATTAAAACTTATAAACATTTCAATTGCAACAGGAAAGAAATTTGGGTGGGCTATAAATGTCTTAAAATCCTTATCTGCTGTCATATTCTGTTGCCAAGTTTCATGCCATGTAACCCACAATACATCATCTTTGAGAGAAAATAACTATTGTCTTTTGTTCTAAGATGACTGTTTCCTGATATAACAAATCATTTCATAGTTTATCATGAATAATCTGTCTTCAGTTTGCTAGCACTGCTAAACATGTGAAGAATACTCCCCATGTCAATGAAACATCAGATGAGGAGCCACTCTTGAAGAGATATCGCAAGGAAGTACTAGATCTGAAAAAACGTCTGGAAGAACTAGAGGTATGCCTTGAGAATATTTTCCCAATTTTAGAAGGTTCTGAGTTTTTGCTGATATGGGGTGGTGGTGGTAGTATTTTATTGTGAATATTCTGAAAATAAGCAAGTCACCATATTCTCATCTAGCATCAACACTGACATTTTCTGGAGCTTTCTAGGAAATTTTTCAAGACCTCTTCTAGCCATGTGCATTAATTTCCACAGCTATGCAGCATGCTTGTCTGCTTTTTCATGGTAAGCAATGGTCTGGTGCTGATTATGCTTAGGCATTCTCACACATTAACTGCCTTGTGAGCCTCTCAGTCTTTTTTTTTTTTTTGTCAGAGTTTCCGCATGGATGTGTAGCTTGTTCATATTTTTTTCAGAAGTTCTTACTTCATTTTAACTCGTTAGTTGCCTTACTTTCCTGATAGCTCCTCAATAGTAATTTCCAAAAAAAAAAAGTGTGTGTATATACACATGCATTCAGAAAGTATTCAAATTATCACATTTACATAAGTATTCAGACCCTTTGCTATGATGCTCAAAGTTGAGCTCAGGTGTATCCTGTTTCCTTTGATTCTTGAGATGTTTCTCCAAATTGTAGTTCACCTGTGGCAAATTTAGTTGATTAGATATGATTTAGAAAGACACATACCTGTCTATATAAAGTTCCACAGTTGACAGTGCATATCAGAGCAAAATCAAAGCCATGAAGTCAAAGGAATTGTATGTAGACCTCCGGGACAGGATTATGTTGAGGGAAGGGTACAAACAAATTGCTGCAGCATTGAAGGTACCGAAGAACACAGTAGCCTCCATTTTTTAATGGTAGAACTTCAGAACCACCAGGACTCTTCCTAGATCTGGTTGCTCGCCCAAACTAAGCAATCTGGGGAGAAGGGCCTTAGGGAGGTGACCAAGAACCCAATGGTCATTGACAGAGTTCCAGAGTTCAGATGTGGAGATGGGAGAACCTTCCAAAAGGATAACAATCTCTGTATCACACCACCAATTGGGCCTTTATGTTAGAGTGGCCAGACGGAAGCCATTCCTCAGTAAAAAGTACTGGACAGTCAGCTTGGAGTTTGCCAAAAGGCACTTAAAGGACTTGGAGCATGAGAAACAAGATTCTCTACTTTGATGAAACAGATTGAACTGTTTGGCCTGAATGCCAAGCAGCATATCTGGAGGAACCAGGCACTGCTCATCAGCTAGCAAATACCATTCCTACGGTGAAGCATGGTGGCAGCATCATGCTGTGGAGAAGTTTTCAGCTGCAGGAACTGGGAGACTAGTCAGGGAAAGATGAACGGAGCAAAGTACAGAGAGAGCTTTGATGAAAACCTGCTCCAGAGAGCTCTGACCTCAAACTAGGGTGACTATTCACCTTCCAACAGGACAACGACCCTAAGTACACAGCCAAGACAACATAGGAATGCCTTTGGGACAAGTCTGTGAATGTCCTTGAATCACCCAGACTTGAACCCACTCTGAAGAGGCCTGAAAATAGATGTGCATTGACACTTCCCATCCAACCTTGAGAGGATCTGCAGAGAAGAATGGGAGAAAATCCCTAAATCCAAAGGTGCCAAGGTTGTAGTGACATACCCAAGAGGACTTGAGGCTGTGATTGCTGTAAAAGGTGCCACCTCAGATTTCTGAGTTAAAGGGTCTAAATACTTTTGTAAATGTGATATTTCAGTTTTTACATAGACAGGATGGAGGCGGTCCAGAGAAGGGCGACCAAAAAAGTGGATGGTCTTAATCGAATGACTTATGAGCAGAGATTGAAGAATTTAAATATGTACACCCTGGAGGAAAGGAGGAGCAGAGGTGATATGATACAGACTTTCAGATACTTGAAAGGTTTTAATGATCCAAAGATAACGACAAACCTTTTCTGTTGGGAAAAAAATCAGGAGAACCAGGGGTCACGATTTAAAACTCCAGGGAAGAAGACTCAGATCCAATGTCAGGAAGTATTTCTTCACGGAGAGGGTGGTGGATGCCTGGAATGACCTTCCGGAAGAAGTGGTGAAGACCAAAACTGTAAAGGACTTCAAAGGGATGTGGGATAAACTCTGTGGATCCATAAAGTCTAGAGGATGTGAATGAAGAGTGGGTGGCTCACGGGAACGATGGTTACTACCTGGTGATAATACACTTATTCAATAAACATACACACGGTTAAAGCAACTCCAACATTGCTCTCAGCTTCAGCGGCAATGAAGAAATGTGGAAAAAAGGATTTGCATTCACAAAAAAGCGGGGAGTTGCTTGTTACGGCGGTTGCTACCCCAAACCAAATAAGCTGATACTTCACTTTCAATGCATAGCCAGCATGGCGCTCTGCTTCAACGGCAGGGGGGAATGAATAAAGGTGGATCTATATTCAGGCAACAATCAACAAGGACTGAATTACATAGTCTGGATAAACAGAGAAGCATGGTGTAGCTTGCTTATTGCGGTGCTTAATACCCCATACTAATTAAGCTATTTCATTTAGATGCAGTTCCAACACTGCTCTCTACATTAATAGTGGGGGTGGAAGGCAAATAGAATAAAAAAGATTACTAAGAGCCAAGAGAAACACAAGTATGTGAGAGAAAAAAAAAAAGTGCAAAAGCTTGCTGGGCAGACTGGATGGGCCGATTGGTCTTCTTCTGCCATCATTTCTATGTTTCTATATTTGCACAAATATCTACAAACTTGATTTTACTTTGTCAATATGCTGTATTGTGTGAGGGATAAAAATGCATATCATCCATTTTAGAATAAGGCTGAAACATAACTCACATAATGCACACGTCATTCTTAACATCCACTCAGGATAACCCTGTTATCACTCGGAGGTCCTGCCAAGCACTGCCCAGGCCAGTCTGCACCTGCAATGGCAGCCTCCCACCATCAACTTGGCTCCTGCTTGCCTCTGGGCAATTTCCCCACCTGCAAGCTATCCCCTGGTGGTTTCTAGGGAGACCCCTTACAGCCAAGGATGTCACAGTTCTTACAAATATACCCACAGACCAAATATATACACGGTACCAGTATCTTTAGTCAGTCCAAGACAGGCAGAGCTAACAAACTATTAAGTTTATTAAAAAAAAAAAAAAAAGGAACAGTGAACTGATAAAAGGTTTAAACTGCAAACAGGTAAAACAAGGATTATACCGCAAAATTAACTGTACACTTTTCTCTACTTAGTGCGTGCGGAGGCTAGGAAAAGGCTGTCCACAGGAGCTGAACAGAGCCTCAGCACAAAGTTCTGCTCCCTCTGTATTTCCAGCCAAGACTGGAGAATTCCAGCAACCTCAGGACAAGTTCTGACTCTAGGCCAATCAGGGCACACAGATAAACAACTTTCTGGCCAATGGCACTGCAGGGTATTTCAGTGTTAAATGTTCTCAGGGCTGCTGGGATGTGTATGCTGATCAAGCAGCCTTTAGGAAAGGCAGCATCCAAGCCTCTGCTTGTAACTACAGTGCACAGGTCAAACATCACCTGCAGGCCAGCACACCAGAAATGATCTCTCCGGGGAAAGTGTCACAGGGCAGAAAAATAAATTACAAAGCATGCAAAAACTTCTGTTTTGCCGCACATCCTCCCCCTTTAAGAGAGACCCAAGACTGCGGCCTAATTGGACTGCTCATCGGGTCTCAGCAAGTCCAGCCTCAGGGCAGTTCTGGCTCATCTTTTCTGGATAGTCCATCAGTATTTATATGTTCATTGCCCTTCCAGTGCTGTACGGTGAAGTAGTACATCTGTAGAGACAAACTCCAGAGAAATTGCTTTCCATTCTCTTCTGAGACTCTTTAGCCAGACCAATGGGTTCTGGTTGGTGATGACAGTTAAGTCCGTCCATACAGATAATGCAGCTTTTTAAGGGCCACGTTAAGACCAGGCATTCTTTCTCAATAGTGGCATATGCCATCTCTATCCAGGAGCTTGCGGCTCAAATACAAAATGGGCATGTTTCTCCCCTTTATTGTCCACGTGACTGAGTATAGCTCCAATGACATAAGTTGAGGTGACAGTGTGTATCACATATCTGTTGATTATAGTCTGGTGCATCCAGTACTGGAGCAGTAGCTAATGAAATCTTTAATGCTTGGAAGGCTGTTTCGCACACTGGTGACTAGGAAATGGTTCATGGTTATTTCATAACGTTCAGTCAGATGAATCATGAACAAGTGGGTTATGCACCGCTACTAGCAGGTGGAGACGAAGCAAACTGATGTGACAGTATATATACCCCTGCAGTGACGGCCTGCCATATTCTCCGTCTCCCAGCAGATAGTGGATGTGCATCTTCCCACTGGGAATTGCTTTGATTTGAAAAGGAGAAAAGGTAAATTAATTTGCCTCGCTGTCTTGCGGTAATGCCAAATGGTCCCTCCCCCAGTTGAGAATTCCTGAGGTGATTTCCCTGGTCCCTCAGAGGTGTGCCTTGGTTCGGTAGCTGGTTTTCAGCTGGCGTGGATTTAACTGAAATGTGGTGGGTGCAGGAAGCTGAGAGCGGAGGTGACTGCACATGCCTTCTCCACCCGCAGTCAGAGACCATCTCTGTACTTAACCAGGTTAAGGCTGGGCTCAGATATGTTTAAAAAAAATATATATATAATATAATAAAACTACAGAGATAGGAGGGGTTTTTTGTGTAGGACTTCCTCCTCCCCCCCCCCCCCCCCCCCCCCCGTCTCTGTGCTTGGCGCACCATTCCGACATTTGTCCCACTCTGTGGAAGGTCGAGGGACATGGGCAGCCTGGCTGGTTGAGCAGCCTCTATAGACTAGGCCCCGCTCTGAAGCTTTTTCACTGCGATAGACCTCAATGGTGTTTCAAATGCTTTCTTTAGGCTGCCCTCTACAGAATTGTTGGTTCAGTGCGTGTATCTAGCTATGCATCCAAGTTGTGCGTCCAGTTTTTGGATGCTTAAGCGGGTCTAGTAGTCTGTGCGTCCAAGTTAAGCAGCACCTTAAGTAGCCGTCAGCTTACTTGTGCCCGCAAGTTGAGCTTACCTGTGTGCTTACGGTTTTAAAATGCCTATCCTAGGGCTGCCTAGGTGTGGGACGTCTTTAAAAAAAATAATTAATTAATTAATTAATTTAACAATAAACACATGCCTCTGGTCGCTGATCTGCACACTGCCAGCCTAATGGCGCCTATATCTAAGAAACCTAAGGGCCTTTCTCTTTGTACTTCCTTTCTTATTCGGGGGCATCTCAGCCAGGAGTGCCCACTGACTTTGTGCCAGTGCTGTTTGGAAGCTCTGGGAGACTTATCTTTATTTATTTAAAGTTTTTCTATACCGGCATTCATGATTAAAAATCACATCATGCTGGTTTACATATAACAGGGGGAGTGAGTCAAATAACAGAACATTAACAAGTGCGAAGGTCGTAAAGTTACATTAGAACAGGGTAAAGTCTAACTGTGGGAAGAATTGGAGCAAGAAAAATGATCAGTTAAGGAATAAATATTTACATTATATTGTGAAGTCTTCTTAGGGGATGTAGTTGTCATTCAAACGGAATCTGGGGAAGGCTTGCTTAAACAGCCAAGTCTTGAGCCTTTTTCTGAAAGTGGGTAGGCATGGTTCTTGTCTCAGATCCGGGGGAATAGAATTCCATATTGATGGTCCGGCTGTGGAGAATGCTCGGTCTCTAAAAGTTAAATGGTGAGTAGCTTTGGTTTGAGGGACGAGAAGTGATCCTTTATAAGCTTCTCTGATGGGTCTAGTGGAGATGTGACGTCTGAGTGGGATTTGTAGGTCAAGCATAGCATGGTGTTGGATAGCTTTGTAGATGATGGTGATGGATTTGTGGATAATTCTAAAGTGTATTGGCAGCCAGTGTAAGTTCTTCAGAATGGGGGATATGTGATTTCTTCTCCTCGTGTTAGTCAGAATTCTCGCAGCCGAGTTCTGGAGCATCTGAAGGGGTTTGGATGCGGAAGGGAGTCCAAGTAAGATAGAGTTACAATAGTCTATCTTAGAAAAAATTACTGCTTGAAGTACCGTTCTGAAGTCTCGCAGGTGAAGGAGAGGTTTGATTCTCTTCAGAACCTGTAATTTATAGAAGCCATCTTTTGTTGTTTGTTTGAAGTATTTTAAGTTGAGATGGTTGTCAATAATAACTCCTAGGGAAATCTTCATCAGATTTCCCTAGGCCTGGTTCTTCCCAGCTGGATGTTGGTCTGGGTAAAGACTATTCAGGTGGGCACCTGATTTTGGACCTCCCCTAACTGATTCGTGAGCAGGGGACGGTGGCTCAGTGAATGCGCCTCAGGTACCTCCTGATAGAATTTTTTAGTGTTTGCAATCTCGTCTCAGCCCTGTCTAATGTTCCCAATGTAGAATTGCCAGTATGGTCCTTGCCTGGACCTGCTGTTAAAGGCTGGAATCCTCCTAGAGCGGGACTGTCCGATGGAGATCCGGATAGCACAAATGATGCCGATCCTGACTTTTAAGGATGGTGAAATTTTTCCTGGACTAGAACCGTATAGGACTATGTGATTGTTCTTTCATAGAGATGAACTACCAGCTCTTGTTTTCCCAGACCTTGAAAATGCTCGGAGTCCTCAGACAGATGTGACTAAGCCAGAGAAAAATCCCATTTTGATTTCCTTGCATAAAGCAGTGAGAGGCCATTCAATAATTGATTGCTCTTAAATGGGGTGCCCCAGAGGCTAGTTTCAAAGGGCGTCATATTTTGGAAGGCCTATACTCCTTGTATCCGAAAGTTGATGCACTTGTGTGTGCAGTCTCAGAGCAGAACACTATTCCTGTGGAAGGAGGAGCGGCCTTGAAGGATGATCATGATAGAATTGGAATTATGCTTAAGCAGGCATTTGCAGCAGTGGCAATGACTTTGCAAATAGCTTCTTCTTGTTCCCCAGTAGCTCGCTTCTCTCTAATTCTCTCTCAAGAAGTTGCTGACTCTGGGGTGAATTCCAGGGCAATTATGGAGCCAGCGGCTGCGATTTGGTCTGCCCTTTGGCCAGAGTGGCTTCGATAACAAGCGGCCAGACGTCTGTTATCGTTGAGAAATTGGTTGGCTGAATAGACCTCCAAGGCTAACCTAATGAAATTGCCCATTAAAGGCTCACTCTTGTTTGAGAGTGGGGTGAATCATCTGCTCTTCGATTACCAGAGAATAAGAAGAAGATGCCACGCTCGTTTAGACCCTTTAAGAGGAGCGACCTTTTGATAGATCTCAGTCCTTCCATCCCAGGCAGCCCAGCGGGGCATCACCACCGGTCGTCCCCCCTCCATCAGTCCTGACCATTCAGGACTTTCAGGAGGAGTTAGATTGCAGGGTGCAGTCTGCGGTTCTTAAGGCTTTCCAGAGCATTGAGCTACCAGTGCCACCGGCCCCATACCGATGCCCGAGCCTCCACCCTCAATGCTAGCACCCCTGCTGGAGTGTCTGGACGATGTTGTGGGCACCCTTCCGACACAGCCGGTGCCAGAGGGACCATCTGTTCCCCCACCAATACTCCCCACCAGAGTGATCCCGATTCTCGGGTCCTCAGAGGAGGAAGATATGGCCAGTACTGTGTTCCCAGACCACAGTTCCCTGAGCCCTTGCCAGGTCCTTCCAGCCTACCAAGGCCTCTGGTCCCCCCGATACCTGGGGAACCGTCGATACTTAGAGCGCCTTCGAGGCCTCCAAAGCCATTGGAGCCCAGGCTTGATACCCCTCAAGGGTTTCACCCACGGCATCCTCCTCCCAATGAGGAGGGGCCTTACGATCCTTGGGTTGATTACTTCATGGATTCGTCCTCTGTTTATTCGAACAACCCCCTCTCTGTGCCTTCTCCACCAGAGGAACGGTGCTGGTCGTCCGTCCCCCCCCCCCCCCCCCCCCCCCCCCCCCCCCCCCCCCCCCCCCCCCCCCCCCCCCCCCCCCCCCCCCCCCCCCCCCCCGAGGACTTGTCCTTTGCGGGGTTTGTTCGGGGCATGGCTGAAGCCATTCCTTTTCAGATGCTTACAGAGGAGGATGCGCAGCATAAGATGCTGGAAGTGCTCCAGTTCACTCTAAGGAGATTGTGGCAGTTCCTATACACATTATTTTTAAAGACCACCTCCTCCGCATGTGGGAGCACCCCATTTCTATTTCCCCCGTCAATAGAAAGGCCGACGCCACATACTTGGTGCAGCAGGCTGTGGGGATTGACAAGCGGCACCTGCACCAGTTGGTGGTCGCGGAGTCCGCTTTAAAAAAAAAAAAGGCCCAGCACTCCCGCACCCATGCCTCTGTCCCTCCGGGTTGTGAGCATAGGGAGCTCGATGTCCTGGGCAGGAAAGTCTTTCAAGGCACCATGCTGGTGGCCTGCGTCGCTGCCTATCAGCTTGATACGACTCAATATAACCACAATCTCCAGGGGCCACCCTTGCCAACAGCAGGTGCCCAGGCCTCAAACAGCCCCCCAACAAGCCTCAGCCACAGGCTTTTGACTGGTGGCAAGGGAGCGAAGATCAATTGACCGTACCTGTGACATCGGATTCCCCGGTCAGAGGCAGGCTCTTGAGCTTCACCCATCGCTGGGAAAAGATCATGTCGGACTGCTGGGTCCTTACTATCATCTGTGAGAGGTACCATCTAAACTTCAGTTGGCTCCTGGAGACCTCTCCCCCATGTCTATCGTGGGCTTTGTCCGCCCACCATGTCATACTTCAGAAGGAACTCGCCCCCTGGGTTTTGCCTCCTTCCAGCAGATGGAGACAGAGAAATGTTTGCAGACACTGCCTCTTAACCCTGTGTGCCACCTGCAGCTCCTCAGTAATTCTCTGTCTCCAGCAGATGGAGAAGGTGCAAAACCCTGCAGTTCTGTACCTAGTTTTAGAGAATGAGCAGGGCTTGGGGAACCTTCCAATGCTCATGGATGTGCACTGATCCTTGCCAGGGGTAACAATTGGTAGTCCAGTTCCCTCACCTCAGGAGCCTGAAGAGAAGCCTTCAGATAAGCTGTTTTTGTAACTGGTTGCTAAAGTTATTGGCGGGGCCGGGGGGGGGGGGGGGGGAGAGAGAGAAGGGAAGTCTGTTTTTTGGGGGGTTTTTTTCCCTGTTAGCTTATCGGAGCTGTTTCCCGTTCATGGCAGACAGTTTTCAGGGAGGTAGGCTTTCGGTGTACAGGCTTTCTTTGGGGGAGTCTCCTGGGTATGTGCCGGTTCTGCAGTGTGCCATGTGGTCAGCCGATTGCAGCCATGCTGGGGGCCGGCAGATATGCTGCTTGTGGAGAGAAAGTGCCATGCACCTTTCTCGGGTCGGCCACTGTCATCGATGCCTCTCCGGCGAAGAAGGCAATTCAGCAGGGACTGTGGCTGCTTCTTCCTCACAGTGGGGGTTTGGCGGGTCTGGAGCTGCTGTGCGGAAGGCCGAGGTGGCCATTTTGGATTCTTGGCTAAATCACAGCGTGCAGCAGTGGGAGGAGGATCTCTCTCCTGTTCTCTCTCTCCCGCTGATTTTTCCATGGCAGAGGCTTCTCTGGAGGAGGATTTACAAGGTTCTTCCCCCTTCTTGCCAGAATTTGTGGTGCTTATGCACCAAGCCTTTTTAGCCCGTCAGGCCGAAGAGCAGTCTGGTGCTTAGCAGAGAAAGTCAAACCTCCCTCCCAAAAAGAGACCCAGATTTATGGGGCTGTAGGGGCCACTAGGGTCCGGAGAGCCCTTGGTCCTTCTGGGTCTGGGGCCGCCGAGGAGGGTTCCTCGGAGGATTCAGATTGGGACCTGCCGTCTGGGGGTGGTTCTCCCAATGCGGAAACTTCTCATTTTCCGCAGGATCCGGAGGAGGACACAGGAAAGATTCAGGCAATGGAAGGCGATGATCCCAAGGTGGTTCGCTTTTTTCAAAGAGGAACCTGGGGCCCTTGATTCCGCCAGTTCTGGCTGAATTAGGAATTTATTTCGCAAGCCCATCTTGACCAGGAGGATGTAGATCCGGTTATGACTGGCTTGAGGGGTCCAGCCAAGACTTTCCCTTTTCACAAGTCCGTTAATGAGCTGGTGGTCAGGGAGTGGGATATTCCGGAGACTGGCCTTAAATTTGACAGAGCCATGGACAAGCTCTATTCTCTGCCTGAAGACATCCTGGAGCTCTTGGTGCCGAAGATGGATGCTTCGGTCTCAGCAGTGATGACCACCATTCTGGTGGCAGGCTTAGCAGCCCTAAAGGATTTGCAGGACATGAAGATTGAGGTACATCTTAAAATGATCTTTGAGATGTCTGCTCTTAATATCTGCATGGTTGTCTGCAGCAGCTTTATGCTCCGAGCCAGTTTAATATGGGTACAACAGATGCAAAGTAACAGGGATTTGTCGCCCCAGGAATCTAAACAGGCGGAATGGCTGGAGGCCACGGTAGCTTATGGGGCTGATGCATTGTATGACCTTATTCGCACCTCTTCTAGAACTTTGATGTCTTCTGTATCAGCTAGGAGACTTCTGTGGTTGCGAAACTGGTCAGTGGCCAACCCGTTGAAGGCTCAACTAGGGGCGTTGCCTTTTAAGGGCAAAGATTTTGTTTGGAGAAGACTTGGAGCAATTGATAAAACATTTGGCGGCGATAATTTTATTTATTTATTTAAAATCTTTTCTGTACCATCGCTAAGATATATACCATCGCAACGGTTACATGTAGGCACATAAGTAATGTTGGAGTAAGCGTACTATAGTACATTCTAACAGGTGCCATTAAGTTTCGGTTACATTAAATCATCAAAATACGCATAAATGTTTAGTGATGTAGGTTCTGGCCAGGTGCACCTGGAAGGTACTTTACAGGTAAAAAAAAATCATTTCTTGTGTTTTATTACTTTAGTTGTGTGCTAAATTTGATAAAATATTGTAATGCACATTTTTGAGAATAGTGCTGGTGCTCTTCTGTTTATTCCAGTATATTTTCTATTCTCCGGTCTCTTTATAAAAGGCTTGTTTAAAAAGCCATGTCTTTAGACTTCTCTTGAATGTTTTGGGGTCTCTCTGTAATCTGGTCTCCAAAGGCATTGCATTGTGTTCCAGAGTGTGGGTCCTGCTAAAAACAATGCCCTTTCTCTTACCTGGATTAGTCTCGCTGTCTTGACTGAGGGAATGGTTAAGAGAGCTTTGTTTGCTGAACGAAGGTTCCTATGTGGGACGTGTACCCATAGTGCAGTGTTTAGCCAGTCCGCTTTTTCATCATGTATTAGTTTATGTATGGTAAGAATATAAGAACATGCCATACTGGGTCAGACCAAGGGTCCATCAAGCCCAGCATCCCGTTTCCAACAGTGGCCAATCCAGGCCATAAGAACCTTGCAAGTACCCAAAAACTAAGTCTATTCCATGTTACCGTTGCTAGTAAAGCGGTGGTTATTATCTAAGTCAACTAAATTAATAGCAAGTAATGGACTTCTCCAAGAACTTATCCAATCCTTTTTTTAAACACAGCTATACTAACTGCACTAACTACATCTTCTGGCAACAAATTCCAGAGTTTAATTGTGCGATGAGTGAAAAAGAACTTTCTCCGATTAGTTTTAAATGTGCCATATGCTAATTTCATGGAGTGCCCCCTAGTCTTTCTATTATCTGAAAAAGTAAAAAACCGATTCACATCGACCCGTTCTAGACATCTCATGATATTAAACACCTCTATCATATCCCCCACAGCAGTCTCTTCTCCAAGCTGAAAAGTCCTAACCTCTTTAGTCTTTCCTCATAGGGGAGCTGTTCCATTCCCCTTATCATTTTGATAGCTCTTCTCTGTACCTTCTCCATCGCAATTATATCTTTTTTGAGATGCGACCAGAATTGTACAGTATTCAAGGTGCGGTCTCACCATGGAGCGATACAGAAGGCATTATGACATTTTCCGTTTTATTCACCATTCCCTTTCTCATAATTCCCAACATTCTGTTTGCTTTTTTGACTGCCGCAGCACATTGAACCGACGATTTCAATGTGTTATCCATTGACGCCGAGATCTCTTTCTTGGGTAGTAGCACCTAATATGGAACCTAACATTGTGTAACTATAGCATGGGTTATTTTTCCCTATATGCATCACCTTGCACTTGTCCACATTAAATTTCATCTGCCATTTCGATGCCAAATTTTCCAGCCTCACAAAGTCTTCCTGCAATTTATCACAATCTGCTTGTGATTTAACTACTCTGAACAATTTTGTATCATCTGCAAATTTGCTTACCTCACTTGTCGTATTTCTTTCCAGATCATTTATAAATATATTGAAAAGTAAGGGTCCCTATACAGATCCCTGAGGCACTCCACTGCCCACTCCCTTCCACTGAGAAAATTGTCCATTTAATCCTACTGTTTCCTGTCTTTTAGCCAGTTTGTAATCCACGAAAGGACATCGCCACCTATCCCATGACTTTTTATTTTTCCTAGAAGCCTCTCATGAGGAACTTTGTCAAATGCCTTCTGAAAAATCCAAGTACACTACATCTACCGGTTCAATTTTATCCACATGTTTATTAACTCCTTCAAAAAAGTGAAGCAGATATGTGAGGCAAGACTTGCCTTGGGTAAAGCCATGCTGACTTTGTTCCATTAAACCATGTCTTTCTATATGTTCTGTGATTTTGATGTTTAGAACACTTTCCACTATTTTTCCTGGTACTGAAGTCAGGCTAACCGGTCTGTAGTTTCCCGGATCGCCCCTGGAGCCCTTTTTAAATATGGGGGTTACATTAGCTATCCTCCAGTCTTCAGGTACAATGGATGATTTTAATGATAGGTAACAAATTTTTACTAATGGGTCTGAAATTTCATTTTTTAGTTCCTTCAGAACTCTGGGGTGTATACCATCCGGTCCAAGTGATTTACTACTCTTCAGTTTGTCAATCAGGTCTACCATATCTTCTAGGTTCACTGTGATTTGGTTCAGTCCATCTGAATCATAACCCATGAAAACCTTCTCCAGTATGGGTACCTCCCCAATATCCTCTTCGGTAAACACCGAAGAAAAGAAATCATTTAATCTTTCTGTGATGGCCTTATCTTCTCAGTGCCCCTTTAACCCCTCGATCATCTAACGGTCCAACTGACTCCCTCACAGGCTTTCTGCTTCAGATACATTTTAAAAAGTTTTTACTGTGAGTTTTAGCCTCTACGGCCAACTTCTTTTCAAATTCTCTCTTAGCCTGTCTTATCAGTATCTTACATTTAACTTGCCAATGTTTATGCATTATCCTATTTTCTTCTGTTGGATCCTTCTTCCAATTTTTGAATGAAGATCTTTTGGCTAAAATAGCTTCTTTCATCTCCCCTTTTAACCATGCTGGTAATCGTTTTGCCTTCTTTCCACCTTTCTTAATGTGTGGAATACATCTGGATTGTGCTTCTAGGATGGTATTTTTTAACAATGACCACGTCTCTTGCACACTTTTTACTTTTGTAGCTTCTCCTTCAGTTTTTTTAAACTATTTTTCTCATTTTATCAAAGTTTTCCTTTTGAAAGTTTAGCACAAGAGCCGTGTATTTGCTTACTGTCCCCCTTCCAGTCATTAAATCAAATTTGATCATATTATGATCACTATTGCCAAGCGACCCCCACCACAGTTACCTTTCTCACCAAATCCTGTTCTCCACTGAGAATTAGATCTAAAATTGCTCCCTCTCTCGTCGGTTCCTGAACCAATTGCTCCATAAAGCTATCATTTATTCCGTCCAGGAACGTTATCTCTCTAGCGTGTCCTGATGATACATTTGCCCAGTCAATATTGGGGTAATTGAAGTCTCCCATTATTACCGCACTACCAATTTGGTTAGCTTCCCTAATTTCTCTTAGCATTTCACTGTCAGTCTCACCATCTTGACCAGGTGGACGGTAATATACTCCTATCACTATAGTCTTTCCCGACACACAAAGGATTTCTACCCATAAAGATTCAATTGTGCATTTAGTCTCATGCAGGATGTTTATCCTGTGGACTCTATGCCATCCCAGACATAAAGCACCACACCGCCTCCCGGGTGCTCCTCTCTGTCATTGCGATATAATTTGTACCCCGGTATAGCACTGTCCCATTGGTTGTCCTCCTTCCACCATGTCTCTGAGATGCCAATTAAGTCTGTCGTCATTCACTGCTATACATTCTAATTCTCCCATCTTACTTTTTAGACTTCTGGCATTAGCATACAAACATTTCAAAGTTTGTTTTTTGTTTGTATTTTCATTCTGCTTTTTAATTAATAGGGATAAGTTAGAATTTTTTAGCTCATGTGAGTTTTTAGTTACAGGCATTTGGACTACTTTTCTTATTATTGGAACCTCACTGTCGGGATGCCCTAATTCTAATGCATCATTAGTATCCTTTGAAGATACCTCTCTCCGAATCATGCACTGCTGAGTGACTGTCTGCTTTCCCCTTTGTTCTAGTTTAAAAGCTGCTCTATCTCCTTTTTAAAGGTTAGTGCCAGCAGTCTGGTTCCACCCTGGTTAAGGTGGAGCCCATCCCTTCGGAAGAGACTCCCCCTTCCCCAAAAGGTTCCCCAGTTCCTAACAAAACTGAATCCCTCTTCCTTGCACCATTGTCTCATCCACACATTGAGACTCCGGAGCTCTGCCTGCCTCTGGTGACCTGCGCGTGGAACAGCAAGCATTTTAGAGAATGCTACCCTGGAGATTCTGGATTTAAGCTTTCTACCTAAGAGCCTAAATTTGGCTTCCAGAACCTCCCTCCCACATTTTCCTATGTCGTTGGTGCCCACATGTACCACGACAGCCGGCTCCTCCCCAGCACTGTCTAAAATCCTATATAGGTGATGCATGAGGTCCGCCACCTTCGCACCAGGTAGGCATGTTACCAGGCGATCCTCACACCAACCAGCCACTCAGCTGTCTACATTCCTAATAATCGAATCACCAACTATGACGGCCAACCTAACCCTTCCCTCCTGGGCAGTAGGCCTTGGGGAGATATCCTCGGTACGAAAGGACAGTGCATCACCTGGAGACGCAGGTCCTTGCTACAGGATCCTTTCCTGCTACACCAGGTTAATGCTTTCCAATCATGAAACCTTCTTCCTCCAAGGCAGCACAAAGGCTGCCAGTCTGAAGTTGGGACTTGGCTACTATGTTCCTGAAGTTCTCATCTATATACCTCTTTGTCTGCCTCAGCTCCTCCAGGTCTGCCACTCTAGCCTCCAGAGATTGGACTCGTTCTCTGAGAGACAGGAGCTCTTTGCATGCACACGTACAACTTCTCACCGGTGGGTAAAAAATCATACATCATACAAAACATACAGAATCATCCCCATTACGACATCACCATTGAATCAACTTCTAGGCCTCACGCTACTCTCAGTAACTCTCATCAATGCGCAATCCTTAACTAAGAAGACACACATCCTCAATGATTACCTCTTGGATAGCAACCCAGACATCTGTGCCATCACAGAAACCTGGTTAAAAAACTCGGACATTGCCTTAACCAATCAACTACCAATTCAGACATACGACATCTTCACCTTCCACAGACTCAAAAAAAGAGGAGGCGGACTTCTTCTAGCCACAAAGAAAGAACTCAGATTGACCGCTCATACTATCAAGACAGAATCCAAATTAGAATTGGGTCTAGTCAAATCTAAACACCTACAAATTCTGTTAGTCTACGCTCCCCCGGGAGTTCTAGAAACGGACCCATCACCCCTCGTAGAATCCATAGTGAAACATATTAATGCAGACCTTCCAACAATAATTATGGGGGATTTCAACCTCCACACGAATGCAATTCCTCGCTCTACCAACTGTGAAGCTCTCCTCACCACCCTCGGCGCAATGGGATTCACTCAGACCATCAACAACCCCACACATAAAGCTGGTCACACCCTGGATCAAATATTCATCAATTCTAATTTCACTTGCACAACAGAACCTTCCTGTACCCCAATCCCTTGGTCAGATCATTTCCTAATAGAATCTTCCTTTTCCACACACAAACAGACACACACCTCTCCACACACCTGTACCATTCAATATAGGAAAGCATGTCCTTCTGACATACTCGGCGATCAGCTATCCAAAGAATTCTCCAACCTAGACCTAGCTAATCCTGACTCAGCTCTATCCTCTTGGCAAAAGATTACAGAAACAGTCGCAAACAAATGGTGTCCATTAATCTCCAAATCAATCAACCCAACAAAAAAGGGAAACCAACCTTGGTTCTGCTCGGAACTGAAACAAATGAAACAGGACTTACGCCAGAAAGAAAATAGATGGCGCAAAACCCCAAACAAAACAACCCTCTCATCATACAAGGGACTCTTAAATCACTACAGGACCGCCATTCTACAGAAAAAGAAGGAATACTATGCAAACAAAATACACCATTTTCAATATGATGCTCAGGCCCTTTTCGCTTACGTATCACAAATCACTAAATCAACCTCACCACCTATTCCAGATGAACAAGCTCTCTCAAAAGCTATCGAACTCGCTTCCTACTTCCAACAGAAGATCTTAAATACCCTCGCCCTCCTTCCTACTAATACAACTCCCATCAAGTCAGGTGAGAATTCCAATTCTCTAAATAGACCCAAATTTGACTGTTTCGAATCAATCTCCACCAAAGAGATTGAATCCCTTCTAAAAAAATTGAAACCTGCTAGCCATCCAGCTGACAATATCCCATCGAGATTCCTGCTTCTCATCCCAAACTTGATCTCAGGACCTCTGACCAGCATAATAAACAGCCTCCTATCCCAAGGAAGCTACCCAGACATCCTAAAAACCGCTTCACTCAAGCCCCTCCTCAAGAAACACAATTTGGACCCAAATGTACCAGCAAATTTCAGACCCATCTCTAACCTCCCTTTCGTCGCTAAACTAACGGAGAAACTGGTAAACACACAGCTTTCTGACTACCTGGAAGACCACAAGATCTTATACCCTTCGCAATATGGTTTCCGTAAATCACGCAACACTGAAACCCTCCTCATCTCACTAACAGACCATATTATTATGGGGTTAGATAAAGGACACTCCTTCTTACTAGTCTTGTTAGATATTTCGGCGGCTTTTGACACCGTCAATCACACCATCCTGTTGGATCGCCTAGCAGATATCGGCATCTCTGGATCTGCGTACAATTGGTTCAAGTCCTTCCTCAGCAATAGGACTTACAAAGTCAAAATCAATAATAAAGAGTCACCCCTAACAAAATCTAATCTTGGCGTACCACAAGGATCTTCTTTATCCCCAACCCTCTTCAACATATACCTCCTCCCCCTCTGCCAAATGTTAACAGATCTCAACCTAATTCATTATCTGTACGCAGACGACGTACAGATTCTAATCCCCATAACAGAATCAATCTCAAAAGCGCTCACCCATTGGAATAACTGCCTACTTTCCATCACCAATCTACTCAACAGTTTAAACTTGGTCCTTAACGCTTCTAAGACAGAGCTTCTCCTCATCTCCTCAATGACAACAATATCCACCAACCTACACCACTCGACTCTCACATCACATGTAAGCAGGTTAGAGATCTTGGGGTGATTCTAGATAACCGACTAAACCTAAGGAAAATGGTCAATACTACAATGAAAGACTGCTTTTACAGATTACAGGTTCTAAAACGACTTAAACCTCTCTTATTCTTCCACGACTTCAGGACAGTCCTCCAAGCGCTACTGTTCACCAAAATAGACTACTGCAGCGCACTTCTACTAGGACTTCCCAAATCCGCTACTAAACCTCTGCAGATGATTCAAAATGCGGCAGCAAGATTGTTAACCAGTACCAGCCGCTACGATCACATATCACCAATTCTCAGGAAACTACACTGGTTACCAGTAAATTACAGAATTCTATACAAATCGATTACCTTAATCCACAAAACCATCCATCATCAACTTCAACTTGACCTGGAAATACCTTTCAAACTCTACTCTTCTATCAGACCAACTAGAGACATTTACAAAGGCACTCTTAATGTTCCCCCTACTAAAGCCACACGCCTCGCTATAACCAAAGACAGAGCCTTTTCGATAGCAGGCCCATCGATCTGGAACAGTATCCCATCAAACCTCAGACTGGAGCCATGCCTTTTATCTTTCAGAAAAAGTCTTAAAACCTGGCTCTTTCAACAAGCCTTCCCTGAACCACCAGACAATCACTAGTTGGCCTTCATTCCTACCCGGTCTGGCACTCCGTTTCTCAAAGAAAAAATAAATGGACTCTGAGACATTCAGGTTAAAGCACCGTCCTTAAGTTTTTAACTTGTACACTCTATGGTAAAAATTTTTACCGGCCTATCTTCTTTCCAGCTTGTTACAAGCATCCAAGTTCTCTCCCCCTGTTGATTGTAACTTTGACTTATTCCTACTTATTGTTATCTTTGGTTTACGTGAATCTGTTACTCTAGTTTTTCCCTTGTTAAATTGTAAACCGATCTGATATGGTAAATTTACTATGAAGGTCGGTATAAAAAACTGTTAAATAAATAAATAAATACATGTGACACTCTATGCAAAAGACTGGAAAGCCCCCCTCTTGCTGCTGGACATCTGCCTTCATCTCAATTTTGATCAGTTCCTAGTTAAGTTTTAGGTTGCTATGGGAGTAGGAATGTCTAACGTCCTTTAAATGTATTAGTGAATTCACTATATGTCTGGTAGTGGCCTACAGGGGTCTGATCAAACTCTCAATAAAGTGTGTTTTTTTTTTTTTGTTTTTTTTTTTTGTGAAAGTGGCACCTGCCTATAAATATGAGCTAGGGGTGGATGGGCGCGGGGTGGGAGGGTTGGGAAATACAATCAGTCTAACTTCAGTTAGTCAGTCAGAGTGACTCACTGCTCTTTTGATTAACAAATGTTGGTACCTATTCAAACCAAATCACACTACCTAAACACCTTTCCAAGCTGAGTAACTGAACTGAACTTTTCAACCTTTTTACTTAGGTATACACTGCTCCTAGCTTATTTCTAGCTTCTGGCTACTTTTTGGGTTTTGGGGTTTTTTTTTTTTTAAATACAAGCACTCCGTTCTGCTTACTAGCTGCCTTACAGACTTTTAAAAATAAACACGCTGCCTTATTGACTGACTATTTAAAAATAGTCTAACTTGTTTGTTCACTGCCTTACTGATTAATAAAAGCACAAACACAATAAATAAATAATCCCAAATAGTTAACTTTGCCCCAATACTTTAAAAAAAAAGGCAATGTCCCAAGCAAAAACTTACTGATTCCTTTCAGCCACCAGTCTTTGTTTATTCACTGCTTTTTATTTTATCCTTTGTTCTATGGGTAGCCAGTGAAGTTCGGCCAGAGTTTGTTATATGGTCTCTTCTTCTTTTTCCAGTTAGTATTCTAGCTGCTGTGTTTTGTAGAATTTGAAGTGGTCTTATTGTTGTATTTGGGAGTCCTAGTAAAAGTGCATTACAGTAATCGGTACTGGCGAAAACTAGTGCCTGAAGCACTGTTCTGAAATCTGCAAGAGTTATAGCAGTTTAAGTTTTCTGAGGATCATGAGTTTAGCGTAGCCTTCTTTTACTTTTAGCAATATGTGTTGTGTTAGATTAATTTCAGGGTCCATTATTCCAAAGTTCCGTACTTTTTTCGCTAGTTCTATTTTCTGGTTGTGTGAGTATTATTGGGGTTTGAATGATTTCGATATTTTTTCTTTCTAAGTGTAGAAATTCCGTTTTTTCAATGTTAATCACGAGTTCCATTTGGTTTAATATTTGTTTTATGATGTCTAGGTATATGTTAGCTAGGTTTAATGTTTATTCTATTGTGTCGTCAATTGGTATAATTAATTGAATATCATCTTCATAGATGTAATGTTTGATTCCTAATCCTGCTAGTAGATGGCATAATGGTAGTGGACAATGCTGATCCCTGCGGTACTCCTGTTTCAAGATTGAATTTGTCTGACAGTGTGCTGTTGATCTGAAATGGAAAGAACGTATTATTTAGATATGAGTTGAACCAATTTGTTTTGTGTAGTCCAATTTCTTCTAGTCTTAGTAGAATTTTATGGTTTACTGTGTCAAAGGCTGCTGATAGGTCTAACATTATTAGAATGTATTGTTTTCCACTGTCAAAACCTCTTAGGAAGTCTGTAAGTGAGAGGAGTAGTGTCTCGGAACTGTAGTGTTTGCGAAATTCATGTTATGATGGATATAGTACGTTGTTATCAAGGTGTTCCGTTAGTTGTTTCTGTAAAGTTTTTTTTCTATTAATTTGGCTAATAAGGCAAGATTTGAGACTGGGCGATAGTTATTCAGGATCAGGGGTCACTGTATTTTTTTCTATGATTGGTTTTATAATTGCACCTTTTAGTATATCTGGAATTGTTCCTTCCTTTAGGGATAGGTTTTTAATCTTAGCTAAGTTTGGGGAGACTGTGTTGGCTGCGTTTTTGATGTCGAATGTTGGTATTGTATCAATTTTGTGTGGAGCTGGGTTTAGATTTTTTAGTATGGATTCTCCTTCTAGCTCTGATATTTCAATGAATGAAGACCATTGAGTAATGTCTCTTTTTTGCAATTTAATTTCTTGTTTGGTGGTGTTTGGAAGTTTGGATCTTAAGTTTTTAATTTTGTCACTGAAGAATTTAGCTATTTTGTTGCATTTTGATTCTGGTAGACTTTGGGGTGATTCTTGTTTGTCATTGGTGAGATTTTCTACTATGGAGAATAAGGGTCTTGGGTTGTTAGCGAACTTTTCAATTTTGTTGCTGTAGTATTCTTTTTTAACTGTCAGGATTAAATGTTTGGAAAAGGCAAGACGTTTTCTGAATTTGGTTAGGGTTTCGGTTGTTTTGAGCTTTCTCCATTTTTTTTTTCTATTTTCCTGAGTTCTTTTTGTGTCTTACTTTTTCGTTGTGCCAGGGATTATCTTGTTTTGCTTCTTTTTTACACATTAGTTTGGGGTTTATTTCATCTGCTATCTTTTTGGTTGAGTCGAGCCATGCTTCCGTTGCGGAGCTGCAGTTTTTGTAGTCAATATTTGTAAGTTTTTCCTCTAGTTTGTCTTTTAGTTTTTCAATATTATAGGGTGGACGGTACTTGAATTCTATCGGGTTATGATTTAGTTTCATTTGTGGTTTAAGGAATTTAATGTTGGAATGAATCAAAAACTGATCTGACCCAAGGTATTTGAGTGTGGTTGATGAAGGTGAGATCGAGAGAGTGTCCCGCTTTGTGTGTTGAATTGTCTGTTATTAATGAGAAACCTAAAGCTGTCACGCTATTTTTACACCTTATACAGCAAGGGGTAATAGCGCGTCGAAAACACGCGGCCAACCCTCCCCGAAACTAATAGCGCTCACAACATGCAAATGCAGTGGAAATGCATGAATTTTCAGAAGGTGTTTGACAAAGTCCCTCATGAGAGGCTTCTACGAAAACTAAAAAGTCATGGGATAGGAGGCGATGTCCTTTCTTGGATTACAAACTGGTTAAAAGACAGGAAACAGAGAGTAGGATTAAATGGTCAATTTTCTCAGTGGAAAAGGGTAAACAGTGGAGTGCCTCAGGGATCTGTACTTGGACCGGTGCTTTTCAATATATATATATATATATATATATATATATATATATATATAAATGATCTGGAAAGGAATAAGACGAGTGAGGTTATCAAATTTGCGGATGATACAAAATTATTCAGAGTAGTTAAATCACAAGCAGACTGTGATAGATTACAGGAGGACCTTGCAAGACTGGAAGATTGGGCATCCAAATGGCAGATGAAATTTAATGTGGACAAGTGCAAGGTGTTGCATATAGGGAAAAATAACCCTTGCCGTAGTTACATGATATTAGGTTCCATATTAGGAGCTACCACCCAGGAAAAAGATCTAGGCATCATAGTGGATAATACTTTAAAATCATCGGCTCAGTGTGCTGCAGCAGTCAAAAAAGCAAATAGAATGTTAGGAATTATTAGGAAGGGAATGGTTAATAGACCGGAAAATGTCATAATGCCTCTGTATCGCTCCATGGTGAGACCGCACCTTGAAAACTGTGTACAATTCTGGTCGCTGCATCTCAAAAAAGATATAGTTGCGATGGAGAAGGTACAGAGAAGGGCAACCAAAATGATAAAGGTGATGGAACAGCTCCCCTATGAGGAAAGACTGAAGAGGTTAAGGCTGTTCAGCTTGGAGAAGAGACGGCTGAGGGGTGATATGATAGAGGTCTTTAAGATAATGAGAGGTCTTGAACGAGTAGATGTGACTCGGTTATTTACACTTTCGAATAATAGAAGGACTAAGGGGCATTCCATGAAGTTAGCAACTAACACATTTAAGACTAATCGGAGAAAATACTTTTTCACTCAACGCACAATAAAGCTCTGGAATTTGTTGCCAGAGGAGGTGGTTAGTGCAGTTAGTGTAGCTGGGTTCAAAAAAGGTTTGGATAAGTTCTTGGAGATGAAGTCCATTAATGGCTATTAATCAATTATACTTAGGGAATAGCCACTGCTATTAATTGCATCAGTAGCATGGGTTCTTCTTAGTGTTTGGGTAATTGCCAGGTTCTTCTGGCCTGGTTTTGGCCTCTGTTGGAAACAGGATGCTGGGCTTGATGGACCCTTGGTCTGACCCAGCATGGCAATTTCTTATGTTCTTATGTTCTAAATGACCAACAGGTAAAATAAGATTCATACACTTAACATTATCTAGACATGTGTCTGAGGAGGATCAGGTTAGGCTGTGCATAAAAAGATGGGTAAAGTTGGGAGCGGGTCCTAGCGCATATGGTTTTAGTACTTCCTGCCAAAACCGAGAAACTCCTAAAGAATTGTGGGTTAGTCTCACTTGAGCTGGCACTGTAAACCACTGGCTTCCTCAATAATGCCAATACAAAATGTTGCCAAATTAAAACTTTGTGGAGATGGGGGAGTATGTAATCCAAGCCTCACTTTGGAATATATGGCAGACTAAACTGTTTAGTCTGGGGCTTCCGGAAACTTCAGTGCACAGCTGGAGTAAGGCTGCCAACTGTCTATCAATTCAAGGACTGCATGAGAGAGGATATCTTATTGGGTAAACAAAAAGATCTCTGTAAAATTAGAAATCTCAGCAAACACAAAGGTCTTAATTTCTCCAGAGTAATGTGATTATACTCTGGTTTAAAGTTTTTCCTATTTGTTTAGACTTCTGCCAGTTGTTTATTAATGATATTGATAAGCAGAAATGCATTGTTCCAGAATACTAAATTGGTTGCTAGGCACTTTAATGTCATGTTTATGCAAATGTTAGATTCTTATATTTATCTGGTCTTTTAAAATGCCACAAGTGAAGTAAATAGATACCTTCTTTAATGTGTAGGCTTCCTCTGAGGCACGACAAAAGGAAGACATCGCAAAAGAAGAACATGCCCAGCTGTTGTCAGAAATAAAATTACTTAAAATGGAAAAAGAAGATAGAATGCGCAACTTGGCTAGACTTCTTGTCATCCCTTCTTCCCATGTGTCAGATCAAGATCTTAGGGTAAGACTAAACTTATTGTAAATCAAACACCAGAACAGGGTTTGATTTAAAAAAAAAAAACAGGGGGATGACATCTATTTAGTAGAGATGTGCTTTGAGATCAAATTTCGTGTCTTGCTTCGTTTCGGGGGCTTCCCCCCCCCCGCGGGAATTTCGTTTTTCCTGCGGTTCGAGGTTTTTTTTCATGGGCTGTGATATTTGCTTTACTGCACACTGTGGCAGAATTAGTGCGCACTAAAGCAAAAATTATTTTACCGAAATTTCGGAAAAAATTAAATAGTTTTTCGGTTCTCCCGAACCATTCCGAATTAGGCAATTTCGTTGAATCTCATAATTGGTGTGCCACCTGTGACTCTTCAGTATTTCTCTGTCTCCAGCAGATGGAAGTGGTGCAAAACCTGTGGTTCTGTACCTGAGCCAAGAAAAGTAGAAAGAACTTCTGGGAAAGAGAGTAATTGTCTCTCAGGGAGTTGGGAGGTCCTGGTGGGACTATTTTCCCCCTGGTTCAAGGCAGGAACGAACAGAGGTTGGTGACTCCAAACCTGTGCTTCTTTGTGCGCCAGGGGTGATAGCTGGGAGACCAGTTCCCTCTCCACTCTCCAATCCTCAGGGATTTCCCCCTGTGTTTCCCTTCCCTGCAGCGAACAGTGAGTTAAAAAAAACCCAAAAACTTTTAAAGAACGGACAGCAGACGGCCAGAGGACACGGGCCCTCCTTGTTGCAGGACTGTTGCCCGTATGAGGCATTGCGCTTTGGGCAGTAAATTGTTTTGTCTAGGTTCGCCGTTCCCCCCCCCCCCCCCCCCCCCCCCCTTCCCCCAAGGTGTCTGTAGGCGCTTCTGGCATGCCTTGCCATGCTTTCCCTATGCTCTGTGGCAGCTGGTGCTTCGTGTGTGGGGAGAGACTCCCGCACCGCGGCAGGAATTTGCCATGCCTGACTCCACGGAGGGGAAGGACCCTCCGGCGCTCTGATGGTAGTTCCCAGCTCACAAGCCTCTGCAGGACCGTTTGCGGCTGCGTTTGAGCCTCGGGCCGACCCATTCCCATTTAGCGTGGGAACGGAGGCCATCTTGGGTGCTTTTCGCGTGGCGGAGGAGGCAGCGAAAGGGGGAGGGGAAACACACACACACACACCCCCCCCCGAACCACCATTCCCATTGTCGGAACAGCAGCTTTGAAAGATCTTCAGGATTGGAAACTGGAGGTCTCGACTCTTGGCAGCTGTCTACAGCAGTTATATGCTGCGGGCAAGCCTCCGGTGGGTGCAACAGTTGCAAAGTGCCCACGACCTCTCGCCCCCAGAGGCGTAGCAGGTGGAGAGATTGGAGGCAGCCGTGGCGTACGGCACAGACGCCCTGTATGACCTTCGCACTTCCTCCAGGAATATGGCCTCAGCGGTTTCGGTTCGCAGGCTCTTATGTCTCCGTAATTGGTCGGCTGACGTGTCGAAGGCTCAGCTCGAGGCCCTTGCATTTAAAGGGAAGCTCCTTTTTGGGGAGTACCTGGAACACCTGATTAAGAATCTGGGGGATGATAAGGTGCATAAGCTCCCGGAAGACAAACTGCGAGCTCCCAAGTGTTTCCTGACTCGTCCTAGCTACTGGAGTCAGCGACGTTTTCGTCAGAGCAGGGTCAATGCCAGCCCTCGGGAAGGACACATTCTTAGTCTCATTTCTTTCGTGGCCACAGACCAGCCAGGGAGGGTACCTCCCAAGGTGTCGGCAGTTTTAAGTCTACACAATGAGATACCACTGGCCCACTCCTTGGTTCCACACATCAGGCGCCGATTGGCTCTTTTCTACCAGTCGTAGGCCCACATCACGTCGGACCAGTGGGTTTTAAGCGTGACCCGTGAAAGTTACGCGTTAGTTTGCTTGCCCACTAAGATACCTGTTCCTGATGTCGCCCTGCGGTTCTCCTGCAAAGCAATAAGTTGTACAACAGACTCTTCAAAGACTCCAGGAGCTTGGGGCCATCTTGCCGGTCCTCATCCAGGAGCAGGGTCAAGGGAGGTACTCAATTTATTTCGTGGTACCGAAGAAGGAAGAAAGTTTCAGACCAATCATGGACTTGAAACATGTCAACCGAGCCCTGAGGGTGCCCCGGTTTCATATGGAAACCCTTCAGCCCATGATTGCGATGGTGCAAAAGGGAGAGTTCCTGGCATCTCTGGATCTAACAGAGGCATACTTCCATATAGGGATCTGCAGGGATATTCAGCGGTTTCTCAGATTTTTGATTCTTGATCAACATTTTCAGTTTTGCACCCTGCCTTTGGCCTGGTAACAAGCCCGAGGAGTTTCACCAAAGTAATGGTCATGGTGGAAGCGGCTCTGAGAGAGGAACGGGGTCTTAGTCCATCCCTACTTGGACAACTGGCTAATTCAGGTGAAAGAACAGCAGTGCTCTCAGGCAGTGGCATCTGTGCTCCTGCTACTACGCTCTCTGGGATGGGTTGTCAACCTAGCCAAGAGTCACCTGTCTCAGTCTCAAATTCTGGAGTTTCTGGGGGCCCGTTTCGATACTCGCCTGGGTAAGGTTTTCCTTTCAGAGCAGAGGATCCACAAGTTGCGCGCCCAAGTGTGACTCCTGTTGCAAACCAGAGTGCCAAGGGTCTGGGACTATCTCCAGGTTCTCGGCTCTATGGCTTCGACCTTGGAGCTGATACTGTGCGCATTCACACACATGAGACCACTGCAGAGTGCATTGCTCTCTCGCTGGAATCTGTTGTCAGAACAATTTCATCTCAAGTTCCTGCTTCCGGACGTCGCCAGATCCAGCCTTGAGTGCTGGATGACTTGGCCACTTGGAACGTGGGGTGGACCTTGAAGTTTTCAATTCCACCCGTTCTGAAAACAGGTTTATATTTATTAAGTTCGAAGGAGTGAGACTGGCAACTCCACAAGTGAATAAATGTTCATTTTTTACAGAGTCCCCCGACACGGTCCCGTGTTTCACGGTGGCTGCATCGGGAGGGACCACAAGTATTCAAGCAATCATTCTTAGCGGGTACATCCCAGCAGTCTGGACTGATCTTGGTACGTACAGGGAAAGGAAAATTAGTTTCTTACCTGATAATTTTCGTTCCTGTAGTACCAAGGATCAGTCCAGATGCCCGCCCAATGCGTACAAGTCCCGCTTGTCTGATTCTGTCAGTTTTCTCCTTTACAGATTTTATCAGGGCATCTTGTCAGATGTTTCATTGTTTTGTTATCAACAGTTCATTCTTGGTTCAGTAGTTCTTTGTTTCAGTGATTCTTCTTCAAATTGGTCTAGTCATTGGTTGTTATCCTATATTATATTTATTCTGCTTTGATATCGATTATACTGAGGGATCACAGGTGACACACCAGGGTATATGGGAGGTGCCTTTTCGGTTTCTCTCTGACTCCATCTGCTGGAAGGGAGACATAACCCAGCAGTCTGGACTGATCCTTGGTACTACAGGAACGAAAATTATCAGGTAAGAAACTAATTTTCCTTTCCTTTTCCTACTGACATTTTCTAAGGTCTCATTTATTTTGAGGGACTTTACTATCCCTAATGACATTTGCTTGTAGCATGGCAATTTTATCTTCACATTTCTGCAGGCTTTCATTGTTTAATATTACATCCTGACTTCAACTTAATGGTAGACTGAGCAGTTTAACTACAAAGCCGAGTAACATATCTGTGACAGAACTCCTTTTGTAAAACTGCCCAGATCTCCCATAGGAAAACATTCTAAGATTAGAGCAGAGGAGAAATGGCAAATTTCACTGGACCTATACTAGCAGTAAAATGAGTACTCTGGAAATTGGACCTAGTTATTCACAGGGGGTACCAGTAATTCCTAAGCCTACCTTCCCCTGATTTATCAGTTTCCCTTTTATTTCTATTGGAATTGAGGGCTGTTTTATCTATTTTTAATGCATTTGTGAATAAATGTTTTTATGTTGTATTGTGATAGGCAAATATAAACATTTTTAAATACAAAATACTCTGACACCAGTGATTGTCTTGCTCAACCTGCTGGCATCCTCCACTGCTTTCTAGGCTCTCTTGTAGATTCCTACTGTGCTGTTGGTAGTGTCATCCAGGGGTCAGCAAGTCTGGAGACATCTGTCTGCCACCTCACAACTGAGTTGAGAGGACTACTCTTCTACCAGAGTATAAGGAAGCTTTTGGGGCTGGTGGACTGCTCAATGCATTGTCCATCCATGTCTTCCCTCCCAGCTTTTCCTGAATTCCATTCTGTACTGCTTCACCTTGTGAAGGTCTGTCTATAGGAGTAACCAGAGGGGTGAAGAGGACACACTGGACTAGGTGCTAGTCTTCCCTTTTCTCATCACTATTGAAGGCTGAATGATACCCCCCCCCCCCCCCCATCTCCAGCTCCATTTTAATCTGGTCTGTAGGGTGGGGGGTGAATCACAGGATGTCGGGCATCTTGATTCTTCTGGTAAATTGTCTGTCTTCCTTTATTGGAGGAATGTTCTTTAGAAGTTTACTTTCAGGAAACCACTCTAGGGAATTCTCTACCTGATCATGCAGAGCCAGCAAATGTCTTTATCAAAATATAAAATCTTTGGCCCTCATAACTTGGATATTAAGAAGACAATTGATAAGTTCTCACAGGACAAGCAGGATGGTAGTCTTCATATATGGGTGACATCATAGGATGGAGCCCAATCACTGAACACTTTTGTCAAAATTTCTAGAACTTTGACTGGCCCCTACTGGGCATGCCCAGCATGGCACTAAACCTGCAGCAGCAGGGGTCCCCCTTCAGTCTTCTTTTTTCCATGCAGCAGTAGCCACGTGGTTAAGGAGCTCCACAGAGAAGTAAGTTTTTTGTTTTGTTTTGTTTTTTTCTATCCGTTTTCGGTTGATTCCCGCCGAGTTTGGCCCTCGCAGCCTACTGGCCATCGACTGTACCGCGGCTCAAATTTTTCATGGCCATGGCTTCGGGGTTCCGTCTGTGCCCGGACTGCAATCGCACCATGTCCATTACAGACCCTCATAAAGTCTGTGTAATGTGTCTCAGATGTGAGCATGATGTCCTGACCTGCACCAAATGTGCCCTAATGACACCAAAAGGTCGCAAGGCCAGAATGGAGAAGATGGAACTTCTCTTCTGTGCTCAAACCCCGATGCTGTCTATTGCATCGATGTCATCAGAACTGGCACTGTCAACTTCACACCAGTATCGACCAGTGACCATCCGGCATCAACGACTTCTCGGCCTTCAACCACCTCTACTCTTCCTCAGGACCGAGGGGATCGCAGAGAGAAACATCGTCACCGACATTGGAAGTCTCGGACCTTCGAGGGAGCGCAATCATCGACCTCGCCATCGTTCGAGCTGCCTTCGAAGAAACCCCGTCCAGAAAAGGCACTGACCTTTTCGGCGACCGGGTCACCGACGCAACCCTCACCCAATAGGGGATCGGGAGCCGCGGCTCAACCTTTAACAGTGGTCCCTCCAGCTATGCCTCTGCCTCCTTCTTCTGTCCCGGAGCCGGGGCTGCTTGCTCCAGGTCTCCGAGGAGAACTGGACCGGAGGTTTCAGGAGGCCATCGACAAGGCGATGCATCGACTCCAAGTTCCTCCGGCACCAACACAGGTACTGATCATGGAACTGACCTGATTCAGACAGCGTTGGCAACGCTGCTCTCGAGGATGGAAGCGCTCATTGCCACTTTTCCACCGATGGATCCCGGGTCACAGATGGCTCCGATGCCCTCTCCACTTCCCTTGTCATCGGGAGGAGAAACACCGTTCGCATCCCTCCATCGATGCCCACGATGCCTGCACCAGTTCCTTCGATACCTTCATCGGTGCCTCCAATTATTCTTTCGGAGCCTAAACCAGGACCTTCAGGGATTCACCGTCCCGTCCCCCTCTGGCTCCTAGAGGGGCAGGTGCTGATCCCTACGATACCTGGACTGATGATTCTTCACAAGACACCGATGACCTACCTTCACCACCACCTCCTACTGAAAGCAGAAAGCGTTCTCCTCCAGAGGATCTATCCTTCATAAATTTTGTGAAGGAAATGTCTGAATTGGTTCCCTTCCAATTATAGACTGAACAAGATGACAAGCATCAAATGATGGAGCTATTGCAATTCCTGGATGCTCCCAAGGAAATAACCTCCATCCCTATTCACCAAGTTCTTCTGGATCTTCTCGAAAAGAACTGGGAACACCCTGGCTCTGTTGCTCCAGTCAACAGGCTGACACCACTTATTTGGTACAGTGAACCCCAGGTTTTCAAAAACCTCAATTGGATCACAATGTGTGATTGTAGAATCTGCCCAAAAGAGGGCAAAGAGATTAAAACCCCTCACTGCTTTTCCCCCAGGCAAAGAACATTACTAGATGCCATTGGTCGCCACGTCTTCCAGGGCTCAATGCTCATCTTCCAGATCGCCTCTTATCAGCTCTATATGACCCAATACAACAGGGTCTTATTTAAGCAGATACAAGACTTGACAGACTCCCTGCATTAGCAATTTCAAGATCAGCTCCAAACCCTAGTAAACAAGGGTTTTGAGGCAGGCAAGCATGAGATAAGATCATCTTTCGATATCTTTGAGACTGCTACCAGGGTATCTGCAGCTGCTATCTCGGCAAGAAGATGGACCTGGTTCAAGTCTTCGGACCTTCGCCCTGAAGTACAAGACAGATTATCTATCCTGCCCTGTGTAGGAGACAATCTGTTCGGCGAGCAGATTCAACAAACTGTGGCGGAACTCAAGAACCATCATGAGACCCTAAGACAGCTCTCTCTGATGCCTTCTGAGTACTCCTCCAAACAGCCTTTCCGGAAAGATACTAAGAAGTCCTTCTTCCGTCTGAAAAAATCCTACCCGCCACCGGCTAGAATTCGCTCTACGAGACCATTTAAAAAAACCCAGTCTCGTCAGATAACGAAAACAAAAGCCGCAAGCAGCTCCTCAGTCTGGCCCTGCTTCCGGTTTTTGACTCCTGCATAGGGAGCAGCAGCCAGCTTCCACTGCCTCATATACCAGTGGGAGGTCGATTGAGTGCCACCTGTTTTCGAAATGGCACAATCACCTCAGATCAGTGGGTCCTAGCGATAATCGCTCAAGGTTATCAGCTCAACTTTCTCTCCATCCCACCGGACTCCCCACCTCTACCGACGTGGAGAACATCCGATCACTCATCTTTCTGGAACAGGAGGTCTCCCTCCTTCTCCAGTCTAAGGCAATAGAACCAGTACCCTACTCTCAGCACGGCCTAGGGTTCTATTCCCGGTACTTCCTAATCCCCAAAAAATCGGGAGGCGTTCATCCAATTCTGGATCTACGTGCCCTCAACAAGTACCTCCATCGAGAAAAGTTCAAATTGGTAATCTTGGGTTCTCTTCTTCCTCTTCTACAAAGAGGAGACCGGCTCTGCTCTCTAGACCTCCAGGACGCATACACTCATATTGCGATAACTCCATCTCATCGCAAATACCTGAGATTTCTGACAGGCCCCAAGCACTATCAGTACCGATTGCTTCCATTCGGCCTTGCGTCTGCACTACGAGTCTTCAAAAAATGTCTTGAAGTAGTTGCAGCCTTCCTCAGGACTCAAGGTGTTCACATCTACCCCTATCTAGACGATTGGTTGATCGGGGCTCCCACTCAGCAAACTGCTCTGTCGTCCCTACATCATACCTTACACACTCTGATTTCACTAGGATTTCTCGTCAACTGCGACAAATCCTGCTTAGTCCAATCTCAAACCTTATCATTCTTAGGGCAGACTTGGACACTTTGCAGGCAAAAGCTTTTCTAACTTGACAACGAGCTCTCACTCTCATCTCTCTCGCACACCAGCTGCAGTCTCAGCACTACATGACTACACTCCGCTTTCTCATCCTACTGGGACACATGACGTCCTCCATTCGGGTCACCCCAATAGCCCGCCTAACCATGAGCCATGCAGTGGAATCTATGGTCACAATGGACTCAATGCATTTAGCCCCTGTCGACCATTGTCCACATCACGACTTACTACATAAGTCTCTCACCTGATGGAAAAAATCAGATCAATCTCCTCCAAGGCTTGCCCTTCCAGGCTCTCCAGACCTTCAAATAACTATCACCACCCATGCTTCCAACCTTGGCTGGGGAGCCTATGTGGCCAGTCTGCAGACACAAGGAACTTGGTCTCCAGAGGAAGCCAAACACCAAATCAATTTCCTGGAGCTTCGTGCAATCAGATTTGAGAGTATTTCAGGATCGCCTCTCCAATCAAGTCATCCTGATTGAGACGGACAACCAGGTGGCCATGTGGTACATCAACAAACAGGGAGGCACGGGCTCCTACCTCCTGTGTCAAGAAGCTGTTCAGATATGGGTGGAGGCTCTCTCCCACTTGATGTATCTCAGGGCCACCTACTTGCCGGGAGTGACAATGTGTTGGCAGACAAGCTAAGTCTCACCTTTCAACCGCACGAGTGGTCTCTCAACCCCTCAATAGAGGACTTGATCTTCCAACAATGGGGTTACCCTCAAATAGACCTCTTTGCGTCACCTCAAAACCGCAAAGTAGAGAACTTCTGCTCTCTCACTTGCAGCCAAGAGATGTGTTCTCCCTCTCATGGTCAACCGGTCTCCTATATGCATTCCCTCCACTTCCACTTCTCTCAAAGACTCTCGTGAAGTTACGTCAGGACAGGGGAACCATGATCCTGATAGCACCTCACTGGCCAGGCCAAGTGTGGTTTCCAATACTTCAGGATCTCTCCATTCGCAGACACAATCCCTTGGGAAAGGACCCACTTCTGATTACGCAAAACGACGGGTGTCCGCACCATCCCAATCTTCAAGCCTTGTCCCTGATGGCATGGATGTTGAAAGGTTAATCCTTCAGCCACTTAACCTTTCTGAATCAGTTTCCCGTGTCCTGATTGCTTCACGGAAGCCTTCCACGAGAAAATCTTATTCTTACAAATGGAGCAGGTTTCAGTCATGGTGCTCTTCTCAATCCCTTGACCCCTTTACCTGTCCAATCACGAAGTTTCTGGACTATCTCTGGCATTTGTCTGTCAGGTCTAAAAATTTCCTCCATCAGAATGCATGTTAGTGCGGTGGCCACCTTCCATAAAGGTGTCAGGGATGTTCCCATATCAGTACAATCCCTTGTAACACGTTTTCTGAAGGGCTTGCTTCACCTCAAGCCTCCACAGCGTCTTTCGGCCCCTTATTGGGACCTCAACCTGGTTTTGGGTCAGCTCATGAAACCTCCATTCGAGCCTCTTCAATCCTGTGAACTTCGCTATCTCACCTGAAAGTAATTTTCCTTTTGGCAATCACTTTGGTTCGCAGTGTTAGTGAGTTACATGCCCTAGTTACCTATCCGCCTTACACTAAACGTCTGCAGGACCGGGCAGTACTCTGCACTCACCCTAAGTTCTTACCTAAGGTAGTATCGGAGTTTCACATTAATCAATCCATTATACTACCTACCTTCTTTCCCAGGCCCCACTCCAATCCAGGAGAGCAGGCTCTGCATACCCTTGACTGTAAACAGGCTCTAGCCTTCTACCTAGACCATACAGCTGCCCACAGGAAAAGCACTCAATTGTTTGTCTTTTTCCATTCCATCAAATTGGGGCAGCCTGTGGGTGAACAGACTCTCTCCTCCTGGTTAGCTGACTGCATATCCTTTTGCTATCAGCAAGTGAGGTAATCAAATTTGCGGATGATACAAAACTGTTCAGAGTAGTTAAATCAAGAGCAGATTGTGATAAATTGCAGGAAGATCTTGTGAGGCTGGAAAATTGGGCATCAAAATGGCAGATGAAATTTAATGTGGATAAGTGCAAGGTGATGCATATAGGGAAAAATAACCCATGCTATAGTTGCACAATGTTAGGTTCCATATTAGGTGCTACTACCCAAGAAAGAGATCTAGGCGTCATAGTGGATAACACATTGAAATCGTCTGTTCAGTGTGCTGCGGCAGTCAAAAAAGCAAACAGAATGTTAGGAATTATTAGAAAGGGAATGGTGAATAAAACGGAAAATGTCATAATGCCTCTGTATCGCTCCATGGTGAGACCGCACCTTGAATACTGTGTACAATTCTGGTCGCCGCATCTCAAAAAAAGATATAATTGCGATGGAGAAGGTACAGAGAAGGGCTATCAAAATAAGGGGAATGGAACAGCTCCCCTATGAGGAAAGACTAAAGAGGTTAGGACTTTTCAGCTTGGAGAAGAGACGGCTGAGGGGGGATATGATAGAGGTGTTTAAAATCATGAGAGGTCTAGAACGGGTAGATGTGAATCAGTTTTTTACTCTTTCGGATAATAGAAAGACTAGGGGGCACTCCATGAAGTTATCATGTGGCATATTTAAAACTAATCGGCGAAAGTTCTTTTTCACTCAACGCATAATTAAACTCTGGAATTTGTTGCCAGAAGATGTGGTTAGTGCAGTTAGTATAGCTGTGTTTAATAAAGGATTGGATAAGTTCTTGGAGGAGAAGTCCATTACCTGCTATTAATTAAGTTGACTTAGATAATAACCACCGCTATTACTAGCAACGATAACATTTAATAGACTTAGTTTTTGGGTACTTGCCAGGTTCTTATGGCCTGGATTGGCCACTGTTGGAAACAGGATGTTAGACTTGATGGACCCTTGGTCTGACCCAGTATGGCATGTTCTTATGACCGTGTTAAAGCACACTCTGTGAGGGCCATGGCGACTTCAGTAGCACACCTATTCTCTGTGCCGCTTCCTGACATTTGCAGAGCTGCCACCTGGAGTTCTCTCCATACCTTTACAGCCCACTATTGCTTGGACAAGGCCGGAAGACAAGATTCTATCTTCGGCCCATCTGTCCTGTGTAACCTATTCACAACATGACGTACCAACACCCTTCCGCCTGCCCGGTAGGGTTCAGGATGCCCTCGGCCAAATTTCACCCAGTCCTAGTGTCTTGCACACCTGGGTACATTTGGTGCATACTTGGACATCCTCAGCTCGGTACCCATCCATCTGTGAGGACTAACATCCTGCTTGTCCTGTGAGAAAGCAAATGTTGCTTACCTATAACAGGTGTTCTCACAGGACAGCAGGATGTTAGTCCTCATGAAACCCGCCCGCCGCCCCACGGTGTTGGGTTCGTTACGTTTCTTCTTTTTTGGCACTTCCTGTAGCTTTTTAAACAAGACTGAAGGTGGACCCCTGCTGGCTGCAGGTTTAGTGCCATGCTGGGCATGCCCAGTAGGGCCAGTCAAAGTTCTAGAAACTTTGACAAAAGTGTTCCCTGATTGGGCTCCATCCTATGATGTCACCCATATGTGAGGGCTAACATCCTGCTGTCCTGTGAGAACACCTGTTACAGGTAAGCAACATTTGCTTTCTTTGGTTTTTAAAAGACTCATGTCCTGGCTTCTAGCATAATTACCTACATATAAACCTCCCTCTTTTGCCCTTGAAGTTGATTTCTTAAACTATTATATAGGACTGAGGGCTGCCTGGGAACTCCTCTCATGCCCATGTAAAACTGTCTAGGTGTTTTCAGAGCTCTTGAGGAAATGCTCTAAGTTGGTGCCATCGGTTGATATCATTCCACTTGTGTGGCTGACTATTCTGCTGGCTGAACATCTATTTTTTTTTGCCCAGTCCAAATGTCTTTATGGTACATTTGCTTGTCAGAAAATTGATCCAATTCACCATTTCCTTGTGTGTAAATCTATTTGCTGAAGGTATATGCTGGATCAGACCTTTTGATTTGTGGTGTCACTGTTCTGGGTTTCTTTTGATTGAACAGTATTTTGCATATGGAAGTTTACTGGCTTACCATTTATTTTTCTCTCTCAACTTTTATTTTGTATAATTTAGGCCAAAAGAAAAAGAAGAGTAACTTGGGCCCCTGGCAAACTACTGAATAGCTTATGTTCTGAATCTGTTTCTGACTTCAGGATCACATCAAGTATGACCTCTGCTTTTGGCAAAAAAGCCAAGATTGCAGATTTACCACCAGTGATTGAAATGGATGATTGTGAGTATCTGTTCTAGGATAACATGCTGTCATTTTCAGTCTGATATTAGTAGAAGTGTGACAAACATTGGTGTGCAATTGCACAAGCTATTAAGTATGTAAGTAAATGAAACCTATTCTACATAAGAACATACTGGGAAATACCAAAGGTCCATCAAACCCAGTAATCTTTTTCCAAAGGTGGCTAATCCAGGTCATATGTACCTACCAGGATCCCAAAAGGATGATATTCCATCCTGATTATTCCAGGGATAAGCAGTAGATTTCCCTAAGTTGTCCTTCTACAAAATGTTACTTTTTATTTATATTCTTCCTACACAATGGACTTCAAGAACTAGAAATTACCACCACTACCGCTGCTGCTTGTGGCCGATGCACTCAAAGCATGCTGGCTGCAGATTTCAGTATTTCCTAGTGTGTAGACAGATGGACTCAGGACCAGTAGTTTTATGCTCCCCTGCCAGCAGAGGAGACGGAGGAAGCTGATGTCACAGTATATATAACCCTGCAGTGACACTAGCCTGGCACTATTCTCTGTTTCCCACAGGTGGTGAAAACAAAACTAGACCGATGTCTTGGAAGATGTAATATTTATTCCAATTAAAAGTAAAAGTGCACGACTCTAGCCGAGTTTCGGCTGCAACAGGGGCTCAGTAAACCCGATTTATACAAATGTATATATATTTTCACATTTGTATAAAGAAGTTAATATCTGCTTGTTGTCCAATTTGGTTTCCTTTGTGCAGGAGTACGCTCTCATGGATGTGGAGGAAAAGAATTAGAAATAGTATTGACAATTATATTTTCGGACAACAAGCAGATATTGACTTCTTTATACAAATGTGAAACTATATATACATTTGTATAATTGGGTTTACTGAGCCCCTGATGCAGCCGAAAAGGCGAAACTCGGCCAGAGTTGGGCACTTTTACTTTTAATTGGAATAAATATTACATCTTCCAAGACATCTGTCTAGTTTTGATTTTTCTTCACATGTGTGGCGATTTCCGCTTTGTTTCTTTGGACCTTCCAACAATTGGTGGATGTGCATCTCTCTACAGGGATTGCTTCAAGCTTTTTGGAAGGAGAAATTTGAGCGCGAGTCGTTCAGACATGTTTACCGCTGCAATGGCGCCGGTAAGCAAGAAGCCTAAGCGTCTTACTAATTGGGTTGCATGTCATATTAGGGCTTTTCAGCCTGACCTGGCTTCTAACCTTGTCAGTGCTGCTAAGACGCTCAGGGAGAGTTGTCTTTCTTAGATTTTGCTAAGTTTGGTTTCCTCCCATTCTGATAATGGGTTGGTCATGGCCTTGACTGGAGAACCCCGGACCTTGGTTCTCCCTTGACCGGCTCCTCCGCAGGCGAAGGCAGTTCTGTGGGATCAGCTCCAGTTCCTTCTGGGCTTGGTCTGGATCTGGCTGCTTTTTCTTATTTATTTTATTTAGAAACTTTTATATACCGGTATTTGTGGGGACATCATACCGGTTCACATAATAACTGCAAGCTTGGAAAGTACATTTCAACAGGGAGAGTAACTGGGCGATGGGGTAACCAATAGGTAGTATGAAGGATAGAAAAACAAGTAAGTCATAACCAGAGAAAAACATTTAACAATTTACAATTTACATTGAGTATCTCCTTAAAATAAGGAGAGGGGCGGTCACCTGGGGGGGGGGGGGGGGGCAGGTTAAGGACTAGGAGGGAAAGCTATTCTGTGTAGGCATGGTTGAACAGAAGTGTTTTTAGTTTCTTTTTGAATTTGATTGCACAGGGTTCAAGGCGCATGTGGGCAGGCAGGGAGTTCCAGAGGGCCGGACCGGCAATGGAGATGGCACGGTCGCGGGTGGAGGAGAGATGAGCTGTTTTCAGGGATTGAACATGAAGGGTGCCTTTGTTGGTAGATCTGGTGGCTCGGGTGGACAAGGAAGCGGTGAATGGGAGGTCGAGCCAGTTTGAATTGTGGGTGTGGATGGACTTGTGTATTATGGTCAAGGTTTTGTAGTGTATACGGGACAGGATGGGGAGCCAATGTAAGTCCTTGAGGATGGGGGTAATATGGTCGTGTTTGCGTATGTTCGTGATGAGTCTTGCAGTGGCGTTTTGCAATAGTTGGAGGGGTTTTATTGAAGACAGGGGGAGTCCTAAGAGGAGGGCATTACAGTAATCAAGTTTGGAGGTGAGGGTGGCTTGAATCACTGTACGGAGGTCATGTGTGTAGAGTAGGGGTCTGAGTTTCTTTAGAACATTGAGTTTGACGAAACCAGTTTTGAGGATGGAATTGATGTGGGGTTTCATACTGAGATTGGGATCGAGAAGGACTCCGAGGTCCCTAACAGAGGGTTGAGCAGTAAGGAGGTTGAGTTTAGGGTCGTTAGGCGGGAGGTCGGGGGGATGCGGGGGAGATGTGGAGGAGTTCTGTTTTATTTGTGTTGAGTGCAAGCTGAAGGTTGGTGAGGAGGGCATTGATAGCTGCTAGACAATTTTCCCAGTGCTCCAGGGTGTCAGATAAGGAGTTGTGAATGGGAATGATCATCTGTACATCATCAGCGTAGAGGTAGAATTTGAGTTTAAGGTCAGAGAGGAGGTGGCAGAGAGGTGTGAGGTAAACATTGAAGAGGGTCGAAGAAAGTGATGAGCCTTGTGGGACTCCTTGTTGTAGGGGGTATGATGCAGATAGGTTGTTTCCAATTTTAACAGAGAACTTTCTGTTAGTGAGGTAGGATTTGAACCAGGCGAGAGCTATTCCTGAGATGCCGATGCTTTCCAGCCGTGTCAGGATGTGGTGGTGGCTGATGGTGTTAAAGGCCGCTGAAATATCGAGAAGGGCGAGGAGGTAGCTGTGGCCTTGTCCCAGACCTCTGAGGAGATGGTCAGTGAGGGAAAGGAGTAAGGATTCAGTATTAAAGTGTTTCCTGAATCCAAATTGGGAAACATGGAGGATATCATGGTTTTCCAGGTAGTCCATGAGTGGAATTTATTTCAAGGCTTGCAAGCTTTTCTTCAGGTACAGTCCTCTGCTTCCTCCATGCCTGTCCGGTCAGACCCTCAGCTGGTGGCTCCTCCCTCTTCCAGTCCTATACTTAAGCGCTTTAGCTCACCTCTGTTCCCTGCAGCTGTACCCGACAGGAATCTGGATGGCATGGATGAGGCTGATCGTGATTCCCTGGAAGATGGGGAAATTACTCCTGGACTGGAACCGTATTGAACCATGTTGTGGTTTTTTCATAGAGATGAACTGCCAGTCCTGATTTCCCAGACCTTGAAATAGCTGGGTGTACCTGGTTTGGATGCCATGTCTGAGGTAAGGAAGAATCCTATTTTCCATGTATGTACCCAGATCATTCCTGAATCCTGGGCTTTGCCTTCCTTCCAGCAGATGCAGACCGAGAAAGTTTCACAGGCACCACCTCTTAACCCAGTGTGCCACCTGCAGCTCCTCAGCATTTCTGTCTCCAGCAGATGGAGGTGGTGCAAAACCTGCAGTTCAGAACCAAACAGAAAAAAAATTAAATAGGGTTAGGAGATTTCTTTCAGGAGTTAGTTTTAAGGAGAGAACTGTACCTCCTTGGAGGTTGGTAGGTCCTGGAGGAACCATCCATCCTGGTAGAAGGCTGGAGCGAGCAGATCCCAAAATTGCTTGGGCTGTCACGCCGGGGGTGACCGACAGTGGTCTGGTTCCCTCCCCTCCCAGCCCAATCTCTTCTGAGCATCTGCCATTCCACAGAGAAGTGTAGCCTGTTTGTCTTTTTCTTAGAGGTTAAAGTTGCTTAAAAAAAAAGAAAAACAGAGAGGGACGGCCTGATCGTGTTCTCTGCTCTCCCCGGCGTCAGACATTTTCCAAACAGCAGATAGTGGCGAAGACAGGATCCGGAGGTTAGTTTACTCAGACTCTCGGCACGAGCCCAGCAGTTCTCTCGGGTATTTGGCCATGCCACATCCCAGCTGCTGCTTTGCCTGTGGGGAAGCTCCCTTGTAGCATTCGCGGGCTGGCCTTGTTCCTGATGCCTCCCTGGTGGGGAGGGCTCTTCGAGGGGAACTGTGGGGGCACTTTCCCAGCGACGGGAGCCGCAACAGGTACTCTCTGATCCCTCTGGCGCGATCGACCCCCTTCCAGTTGAGCGCAGGAATAGTGGCCATTTTGGATTCTCTCGCGCGTGTGGAGAGATCAGCTGGGGGAGGGAAATTCCCTCCGATGTTGCCAGCTACTTCAAGCATGGAGGGGCTGGGAGAGGGGGACCTAGATCCCTCATTTGGGCAGATGGACAGGATCCCCCATCTTTCACCGGAGTTTATTTTATTGATGCACCAGGCATTTTTGGCCCAGGGAGCCAAGCGGTCTTTTCCTCCGGATTCTGCAGGGGCTAACAGGATCTGCACTGTTAGCTCCTGCAGAGTATGGTCATGAGGCGGTGGACTTTGATCTGGAGTTACCATTTGCCACCCCTCCAGATGGACCTCTGCTTGCGGCAGGGCTGGATCCTGGGCAGGAGGACCCTGGAATGATGCCTCCCCTGGAAGGGGTGATCCCAGAGTACTGTGCCTTTTTCAGAGGGACGAGCTTGCACCTCTTATCCCGCATGTCTTAGCTGAGCTGGGAATTGCTGTACCACAAGTGGAATAGGACCAGGACTCGTTGGATCCAGTCATGGCTGGTCTGCGAGGCCCGGCCACTACCTTCCTGTTCCACAGGATGGTGAAGCAGTTGGTCGTCAGAAGATTGGCTTGAAGGTCATTAGGGCCATGAACAAATTGTATCCACTGCCTGAAGAGGTGCTAGAGCTGCTTAAGGTGCCTAAGGTTGATGCCTCAGTGTTCGGTCACGAAGAAGGCTACTATCCTGGTGGCTGGGGCAGCGGCTTTGAAGGACCTTCAAGACAGGAAAGTTGAGGTGTATCTAAAGCGGATTTTTGAGGTTTCTGCTCTGGGCATTAGTGTGGCAGGGTGTAGCATATTTATGCTCTGTGCCAGCGTGCGATGGGTACAGCAGTTAGTGCTAAGGATCTCTCACTCAAGGAATCAGAGCAAGCCAGAGCACTTGGAGACAGCGGTTGCCTATGGGGCGGATGCCTTATATAATCTTGTGCATACTTAGAGAACCATGGCATCTGCTGTCTTGGCCAGGACGGCAGTGGAACTGGTCAGCGGATGTTTCATCAAAGGCGCAGTTGGGAGCTCTCCCCTTCAAGGGCAAGTTTCTCTTTGGTGAAGACTTGAAGCAGCTGATCAAGCACTTGGGGGAGAATGAGGTGCACAAGCTGCCGGAAGACAGGCTGAAAGGATCCAAAGGTTTCTTCCCACTTGGTTTGTGTTTTCAGAACCAGAGCAGAACTCAGAGCATGGGCCAGAGGCAGACCTCATGGAGGTTTGTCCTGGTCCCAGTTCTTTCTGAACCGCCAGCCCAACTGTGACAGTGCAGGCCAAGGGCCTGGTGGATCCAAATCTACTCAATGAGAAATGGCTGACCTACTCCTCAGTGACAGCTATCGGGGGTTGGTTGACCATTTTTTTACGAGAGTGGGTCAAGATCCAAAGGCTGAGAATGCTGGAGACCATCATCCTCGTCCCACGGGAGGAGCAGGGGATGGGGCGTTACTCCATCTATTTTGTGGTGCCTAAAAAGGAAGGATCATTTCGGCCCATTCTGGATTTACAGAAGGTAAATGTGGTTCTCCAGGTTCCCCGTTTCTGGATAGAGACTCTCTGCGGTCAGTAATAGTGGATGTGCGAAGTGGAGAATTTCTAGCATCCTTGGACCTGAGAGGCCTATTTATACATCTGAATTTGCCAGGATCTCAAAGATACCCTCAGGTTCATGATCCTCGATTAGCATTTTCAATTTTGTGCTCTGCCCTTCGGTCTCGCCACGGCTCTAAGAACATTCACCAGGCTGACAGCGCTCAGGAAGCAGGGTGTCCAGGTCGATCCGTATCTGGACGACTGGCTCATTTGTGCGAAGTCAGAGTACCTGTGCCGTCAGGCAGTGGACCTTGTTATGGACTGCTTGAGATCCTTGGACTGGATGATCATCCTAGCCAAGAGCCACATCACTCCTTCGCAGGTCCTGGAATTTACACGCTTCGACACTTATTTCAGGAAAGTTTTCCTCACAGAGGAGCGAATCTGCAAACTACAGTCACAGGTTTGGAACCTCTTGCAGGTCCGGGTCCGTGTTCCCAGAGTCTGGGATTATTTACAAATCTTGGGCTCCATGGTTTCAATTTTGGAATTGTCTCTCTGTGTGTTTGCTCTTATAGACCTCTTCAGAGGGCACTGCTTTCTCAGTGGGACACGAAGTCTAAGCAGTTTAATCTCCCTCTACCGCTTACTGAATCTGCCAGTTCCAGTCTCTCTTGTGGTGGCTTGCACTGGACCATTTGAATCGAGAAGTGGACCTCGAGGTGTTGCAGTGGGTGGTAGTTACTACAGACACCAGTCTTTCTGGTTGGGGAACTGTGTGTCAGTCCCAAATGGTGCTAAGCCAATGGTCGGTGGAGGAAACATCGTGCTCCATAAATCTGTTAGAAACGAGAGCTATGTGGCTAGCACTTTAGGCCTTTCTCCCACTCTTGTGCAGTTGGGCGGTCCGAGTCCTCTCAGACAATGTGACTATGGTGGCGTACATCAATCGTCAAAGGGGCACCAAGAGTCGAGCGGTGGCAAGGGAAGCAGAGATGCTGATGTCCTGGATGGAACAGAATCTCGCCTTGTTAGCAGCATCGCAAATATCGGGTTCTGTCAACATGCAGGTGGATTTTCTGAGCCGGCAGCAGTTGGACCCTGGAGAATGGGACTTGTCGATCGAAGTGACTCTCATCTCAAACAAGGCACCATGCTTCTTCAGTTGCAGAAGGGATTACAGGGCGGAAGGGGTGGATGCCCTGATTCTACCCTGGCCTCACGAGGTTCTGATTTACGTGTTTCCGCCCTGGCTTCTGGTGGGCAAGGTTCTAAGAAGAATAGAGGTCCACGCAGGAAGAGTGATTCTTGTGGCCCTGGATTGGCCATGACACCCTTGGTTTGCAGACCTAGTCAATCTTGCAGTGGACAGACCCCTGAGACTGGGCCATCTACAAAATCTAAGGCAGGGCCCTACATTTTTTGATCAAGCTGGATCGCTTTTGTTTAGCAGCTTGGCTTTTGAAAGGAGGCAGTTAAGGAGATTGTTATTTCTACTCTGCTGCAAGCTCGAAAGACATCTACCTCCCTTGTGTATGTCAGGGTAAGGAGGGTCTTTGAGTCTTGGTGTGCAGAGCAGGATATTGCCCCTTGGAGAGCGTTGGTGCCACAGATCTTAGCCTGTATGCAAAAGGGTCCATCAAAAGGCCTGTCCTTCAATTCCCTGAAGGTTGAGGTGTCATCTCTAGGTTGTTAGGCAAGGATGAGGAAGCATTCTTGTCTGCGCATCCAGACATCATGTGTTTCCTCCGAGGAGCGAAAAGCTTGCGGCCCCCTACTCGCAAGATTTGACCCTCTTGGAGCCTCAATCTCTTTCTCAAGAGCTTGTATGCTGCGCTTTGAGCCCCTCAAAAGGGCTACCATAAAAGATCTCACTTTGAAAGTGGATTTCCTAGTGGCAGTTTGTTCAGCTAGACGAGTGTCTGAACTTCAAGTCCTATCTTGCAAAGAACCCTTTCTACGAATTTCAGACTTTGAAGTATCCTTGCAGACGGTTCCCTCCTTTTTGCCAAAGGTCATTTCAGAATTTAATTTGAGCCAGTCAATGGAATTTACAACTTTCCCGAATCTGGAGGTTGTTACACCTCAGCCCAAATGTTGCAACGTCTAGACGTCAGGAGAGCTGCTTTGTGGTATTTGGAAGTCACTAACAGCTTTAGATTGTCGGATCACCATTTTGTGCTATGGAGCGTGCTGTAGCAGTCAAAAGAGCAAACAATATTAGGAATTATTAGGAAGGGAATGGTTAATAAAACGGAAAATGTCATAATGCCTCTGAACCGCACCTTGAATACTGTGTACACAGTATATCTCAAAAAAAGATATACCATGTTTCCCTGAAAATAAGACCTAACCGGAAAATAAGCCCTAGCATGATTTTTCAGGATGCTCATAATAAAAGCCCTACCCCAAAAATAAGCCCCACTTAAGATCGTTAGCCAGATGGACTCGTTTAGTACGTCTGTTGCAACACACGATGGACATATTGAATTATAAAATAATAATATGTAAATATAAATAAATGCCTATGTAAACAGATGAACTTGAACTTATTGCTGAATGACCAATTGGAGTACAGACACAACGCACGAATAACGTGCACACTTAATGACAAACGGACGTGGTTGTATCAAATATGAATCTTCATAATTCAATATGTTGTGTGTTGAAACGGATGTACTTAATGCACTTAATGACACCCAGAACAGATGAGTTCAAAAAGAAAGAGCTATTCCATAGAGTACAAGAAAGGAATCATGGAGGACTCCCGAGGCAAGAATCTTACAGCTTTCTGCAAAGAGAGGAAGTTGGATCTCCCAATGGTCTGAAAATGGCAAGCAGAGTACGATAACATCAGTCAACAGGTGGACGAGGGAAATGCTAAGAAGCGCAAGTTGGATCAGGTTGGCAACCATTATTTCCTGAGCTGGAAGACGTTATCTTTGAATGGATTGCTGACAGGAGAGCAAAGGCTTTGGTTGTGCGCAGGGCTGATATTCAAGCATTTTCCTTTGCAGTGGCAACATAGAAATATCCCCAGAAGAATTCAAAGCATTACAACACTGGCTGGATGGCTTCCTTCAGCGATATGAACTGTCTCTAAGAAGAACGACAACACTGTCCAAGCTGGAAGATACTGAAGTTATTAAACGTGCACTTACATTCAAGTCCTTTTTTGGCATCGACTTTTCTAAATACCAGCTCTCCAACATGATTGCTATGGATGAAACTGCAGTGTTTATGGGCCAAGGATCTCAAATGACAATTGATCAGAAGGGTGCCCGTCAGTCTACATTCCCTCCACTGGTTACAAAAGTGCAAGTGTTACCTGTATTTTGGCAATTTGTCTGGATGGAAAGAAAGCCCCACCTCTAATCATCACTAAGGGCAAGAAAGATAAGATTGAATGTGTTTCAGGCATTTATGTTTTTGAAACCGAAATAGCCTAGTGCACACAAGCAGTTATAAGGAAGTGGGTCGATTTAATGCTGCCACTTGTTTTGCGAGGTGGCCAAAGCGGTCTGCTAGTCTGGGATTCAGCCAGCACTCACCGTGCTGAAGACATGAAGAATTTCCTTGCAGAGAGAAGAATAGATCAAATAATGATTCCCACAGGAGTTACTGCCTATCGCCAGACTCTTGATATTGTAATAAACAGGCCAATTCAAGGACCATTTGTGCATGGAAATTGACTACACTGAAAATAGAATGGAGAGAAATCGGCGTGGAAACTTTGTGAAGCCTAGCCTGCAAGAGGTTGTGACTCGGGTGAAGAATTCATGGGATAAAATCACTGAGAGCTATGTTGCCAATGCACTATGAGCAGGCTACATGGACAAGAAGTGCTCATTTATGGAGAGCTCTATTGCTGGTCATGAGAGATTGGGGCCAATGGTTCTACAGGAAATGGAGTTGCGAGAAATTCAGGCCGGAATTTGGGGTTTGGAGATTTGACAATGTTCCAGAAGAAGACATGACTGTACATGAATAAATGTAGATTTTTGTACATGAATAAATGAATACCGTAAATGTAGATTGTTGTACATGAAAAAATAAGACATCTTCTGAAAATAAGCCCTAAATCGCCTTTTGGAGCAAAAATTAATATAAGACCCAGTCTTATTTTTGGGGAAACATGGTAGTTGCGATGGAGAAGGTACAGAGAAGGGCAACCAAAATGATAAAGGGGGTGAAACAGCTCCCCTATGAGGAAAGGCTGAAGAGGTTAGGGCTGTTCAGCTTTGAGAAGGAGACAGCTGAGGGAGGGATATGATAGAGGTCTTTAAAATCATGAGAGGAATTGAATGAGTAGATGAGAATCGGTTATTTACACTTTCGGATAATAGGACTAGGGGACACTCCATGAAGTTAGCAAGTAGCATATTTAAGACTAATCGGAGAAAACTCTTTTTCGCCCAATTATGCTCTGGAATTTGTTGCAAGAGGATGTGGTTAGTGCAGTTAGTGTAGCTGGGTTTAAGAAAGGTTTGGATGAGTTCTTGGAGGAGAAGTCCATTAACTGCTATTAATCAAGTTGACTTAAGGAATGGCCTCTATTACTGGCATCAGTAGCATGGGATCTTGGTGTTTGGATACTTGCCAGGTTCTTGTGGCCTGGTTTGGCCTTTGTTGGAAACAGGATGTTGGGCTTGATGGACTCTTGGTCTGACCCAGCATGACAATTTCTTATGTTTTTAGAAAGCCTCAAAGGCCACGATTGCGCGTTTGCTGAAAGAGGCGATCAGTTCTGCTTACATAGTTGCGGTCGGCCTATCCCAGATACGTTACAGGCTCATTCTACCCATTCCCAGGCAATTTCCTGGGCAGAATGTCTTTGTCGCCACAAGAGATTTCTAGGGCAGCTACTTGGAAGTCATTGCACACCTTTGCTAGATACTACCAGTTGGACGTCCAAACCTCGGATGTCGGTAACTTTGGTGATCGTGTCCTTCGAACGGGACTCTCACAGTCCCACCCCAGTTAGGGAAGCTTTGATGCATCCCATGAGTCTGGACTAATTTGGGTATGTACAGGGAAAGGAAAATTGGTTCTTACCTGCTAACTTTCATTCCTGTTTTACCACAGATCAGTCCAGAGTCCTGCCTAGGAAACCCTGGCATGCTGCAAACAGAGGAAAGGAGAGAGCATTGTGGAGAGTCCACTCGATCTGTTTTTTCCTTAATATTTGAAGTCTTCTGAAGAATGGTATAGGTTTCTCTCTAAATCTGTTTCAACAGTTTTTCCTTTTTCCTCTGCTCATTCTGGGTAATTTATAGAGGTAGCTTGTTAGAAGTTTGGGGTTTTCAGTTTCTGCTTGGGTACTGATTAATTCTGAGGAGCTGCAGTGGCACACTGGGTTAAGAGGCGGTGCCTTCAAAACTTTCTCTGTCTCTATCTGCTGGAAGGGAGGCAAAACCCAGGAGTCTGGACTGATCTGTGGTACTACAGGAACGAAAATTAGCAGGTAAGATCCAATTTTCCTTTACGTGAGGAAACCAAAGCCTCTTTATTTTCCCTGTGATGTATGTCATTCAGGAATTGATTGATCTGGAATGGGATGCCCCAGAGGCAAATTTTAAAGGGGGTCAGACATTGGTAGGCCTGTACCTCCTGGATCCATCTGTGAGAGAGTGTTTGCGTTTTCCCAGATTGGATGCGCTGGTATGTGCAATCTCCACGTGAACGACTATCCCTGTAGAGGGAGGAGCAGCCTTGAAGGATGTAACATGATAGGATTAAGGTTATTCTGAAGCAAGCCTTTGAGGCGGTGGCGATAATTTTACAGATTGCTTCCTGTTGTTTCCTAATAGTGCGATCTTGCCTGCTTCTCAGGAGGTTGATCAGCTCGGAGGGAATTCCAGAGCAGTTATGGAGCTTGCTGCTGGTTAGCAGTCGCAGGCTGTGATTCGGATCCGTACCTAGGCCAGAGAAGTGGCTTCGGTCATAGTGGCCAGGTGTCAATGCTGGTTACGAAATTGGTCAGCTGACGCAGCTCCAAAGCTAATCTTACCAAGATTTACCAAGATGCCATTTAAAGGCTCGCTCTTGTTTGGGAAAGAGTTGGAGAAACTGGCCAGTAAGTGGGGTGGGTCTCCAGTTCCTCAGTTGCCAGAGGATATGAAGCAGTGTTAGTACCCCTTTGGTATGAGTGGTCGTCTCCAGGGTTCCAGGCAGTTTCATCCCAACAAAGGGTTGACTTTTCAGTGGACTTGGCCTTTTGGTAGGTCTCAGTCCTTTCGTTCCTGACAGCACAAGAGAGGAGCGGGCTCAGGTAGCGGATCTTCCCGAGCTTCCCAATGAAGGATTGCTGACCCAACTTCCAGAACAAGAAATAGGAGGATGTCTCTTCTATCGGAGGTGGGTCGAGATCATGTCCGACCAGTAGGTCCTGGAAGCGATATGAGAATGATATGTGCTGGAATTCGCAGTATTCCTTGGGACGTGTTCATGGTGTCTTCTTGCCACTCCCCGCAGAAGAAGCAAGTAGTGGAGTTCACGCTTCAAAGGCTGTGGTTCTAGTGCCCACTTCTCAAGAAAAATGGTGCGCTATTCCATTTTTACTAGCAACTGTACCCGTTCTACGCCCAGGCGGCGAGCCTTTTTATTGGCACATCTGCTCTTGTTTTGAGCAGAATTTCCCTAGAAATTTACTGTAAAAGTGTCCCGTCCACATACACACACCCTCATACAGGCTCCCTCACTCTCTGGCGCACACACACACAAACACACATCCCCTCTCTGAAACCCACACTCAAGCATCCCCTGCTCTCTCTCACACCCTCCCACCCCCCTCTCCCCAGCCATGCTCTGTCACCCCCTTCTCTCACACACACATTCTCTCTCTCACCCTCCTGCTCTCTCACCCTCCCCTCCCTGACACACATTCTCACAGGCATGCCGCGAGACCTATGCCGTTCGCGGCGAAGATGAAGGCCTGGCGTGCCGTTCGCAGCACACGGGGGCCTTCCATTTTCACCTTGATCAGAAAATAGCAGCGGAGACCCTGGCATGCTGCGAACGGAGTGCGTCCCACAGCACACACTCTGTTCGTGGCGAAGATGAAGGCCCGAGCGTGCCGATTGCGCACACGGGGACCTTCCCTTTTCACCATGAACGGTGCGCCTGGCCTTAATCCTCGCCGCGAACGAAGCATGTGCCCCAGGACATGCTCTGTTCGCAGCATGCCAGGGTCTCCTCTGCTATATTCTGCCTGTCCCGCGATGGCCGCTGTCCTTCATACCTCTTGTAGCTGTTGTTGTGACATAGCCGCTGTAAGGTGTGTTTGAGCCTTCAAGGTGGCCAAGGAGCCGCCTGAACCATCTATCGGCGGGCTGGGGAATATGCGTGAGCACTGACAGACACACTACCAAGCCTGATATATTATAGCGCCATCTATAGGTGGGCTGCGAAACATGCGTAAGCACTGACGGACACACTACCAAGCCCGATATATTATGGATTTGTTGTGCCCAAGGAGGGGCTCCTTTCACCCCATCCTGAATCTCAAGAGGGCCAACCATCATTTGAAGGTGATTTGTTTTTGCATGTAAAGCTTTATGCTCTGTGAATAATGGCGGTGCACAATCGGGGGAATTTCTGACCTCCTTGTATCTTCAGAGGCTTACTTTCATAATCCCATCCAATTGGAACAATGCTTTCTACACTTTGCAATGTTGGGGTGTCATTATCAGTTTGGGCACTGCCCTTTGGTCTAACCACTGCTCCCAGAATATTTTCCAAGGTTATGGTGGTGGTAGTGGCTTGTGAAAAGAAGGGATCCTATTGCACCCGTATTTGTTCAGCTGGCTAATTCGAGCCAAGTCTCAGGAAGAGAACTGCCTGGTGATACACAAGGTGATCTCCTTATTGCAGGAGCTCAGTTGGGTGGTGAACATGACCAAGAGCATTCTTCAACCATACCTGTTAGAGTATCTGGGGGTCCGGTTCAACACTGTGCAGGACAGAGCTTTCCTACAGGAAGTTCGGATCCAGAGATTGATGTCTCAGGTGCGTCAGTGGGTGGACACCATATGCCCATCAGTGTTTTCCTACCTACAGGTGCTAGACTTGATGGTGGCTATCCTGGAAGTGGTGTTATGGGCCAGGGCTCATTTGTGTTCTCTTCAGTTCTCTCTGCTGTCTCGTTGGAACCCGCAGTCTTGGGACTATGCTGTTCGATTCCACTTTCTGATGGATATCTGTTCCGACTCCATTGGTGGTTGCAGGAAGATCTGAGAAAGAGAGTTTGCTTGTCCTCTCCGACCTGGTTGATACTCAAGACAGATGCAAATCTCCATAGTTGACGGGGGCTCACTGGAGTTAACAGCCTAAGGGTGTTGGAATGCCAAACAGTCCCATTGGAACATCAATCACCTGGACGCCTAGGCAGTATGGCTGGCATGCTTGCAGTTCAGCCACAGGCTTCAGGATCAAGCGGTTCACATGTCAGACAATGCGATGACAATGGCCTATAATCAATCGTCAGGGAGGAACCAAGAGCCAGCAAAAGACAATGTAAGAGCGGACTTTCTCAGCAGGGAGTCCTGACCTAGGAGAGTGGATATTGTCAGCTGAGGCGTTTCAGGTGATTGTTGTTCACTGGGGCCCTCCCTTCCTAGACATGCTAGTGACTTCTCACAATGAAAAGGTTCCTCAATTCTACAATTGCAGGAGAGATCTGTGGTCTCTGGGAAAAGACACTCTCATACAGGTCTGGCCAGAAGTCAAGATTGCTTTATGCCTTTCCTCTGGCCCTTGCTGGGAAGGATAATTTGCAAGTTCGAAGACCACAGGGGGGGGGCTAGTATTCCTGTTGGCACTGGACTGTCCCAGGCATCAGTGGTATGCAGATTTGCGAAGAGTCCTGGTGGAGACCCTCCTCTTCGTCTTCCGCCGCGCATGGGTCTTTCACAGCAGGGGCTGGTTCTTCACGAAGATCCAACTCTGTTCTGTCTTACTGTTCAGCCCTTGAGAAGGCTTGCCTGTTATGCATGATTATTTCTCTGTGGTGATTGCCACATTGCTCTGCATTCGCAAGTTCTCCAATTCTTTGGCTTATGTGTGGGTTTGGATAGTTTTTGAGGCCTGGTGTGAGGAGCAGGGTGTTCTTCCTTGTTCAGTTAAGATCCCACTCATTCTGGATTCTTTGCAGGATGGTTTGAATAAAGGACTGGGCCTTAATTCCTTGAAGGTGCATGTTGCAGCTCTTGCCTGTTTGAGACCTGGTGAATGGTGTTTCCTTGTCTCAATCTGATGTGTCCTGTTTTGTTTTTTTTAAGGGAGTGAAGCATCTTAGGCCTCCCTTGAGGTTACTGGTTCCATTGTGGAATCTTAATTGGGTGCTGAATTTTTTGGCATTCCGACCGCTGCGTAGCCTTTACTTGTGGTTGTTGACCTTGAAGACTGTGTTCCTGGTGGCTATTTGTTCAACGTGTCGAATTTCTGAGCTGCAAGCCTTGTCTTGCTGGGAACCATTCCTTCGGGTGACTCCGGGGGCATTCCATCCTTCTTGCCCAAGGTCGTCTTGGACTTTCATTTGAATCAGTCCTTCTCTTTGCCATCCCAGGATAAGGTCGAGGATGTGGAAGAGTATCGCCTCTTGTGCTCCTTGGATGTCAAGCGACTTTTGCGGTACCTGGAGTTTTCTGAACCTTTCTGAAGGATAGATCGCCTGTTTGTTCTCCATGGCAGGATTAAGCAGGGCACTCCAGCTTCGCGGGCTACCATAGCTCGTTGGATTAAGGAGGTGGTCACAACCGCGTATGTGGATGCCGAAAAGCCATTGCCTCCAAGTTAGGGCTCAATCCACTAGGGCTCAGGCAGTATCCTGGGCGTAAGCTAAACTGCTGTCTCCTGTTGACATCTGCCGAGCGGCGACATGGTCATCCTTGCACACCTTCTCCAGGTTCTATTGCCTGGACGTTCATGCCCGAGAGGACAGTCTTTCCAAGGGCGGTGCTACCCAGACTGTGTGCAGCCTCCCACCCCAATCTGGAGTAGTTTTTGTACATCCCATTGGTCCTGAGTCCATCTGGCTACATGCTAAGAAAAGGAGAAATTATTTACGTGATAATTTCGTTTTCTTCAGTATAGACACTCAGCATCCCACCCATGGCTGCCCAAGAATGGAGGTGAATATTGATTCGAAAAGGGTAAGCATCACTCAATCCCTAGATCAGGGCACCTATAATCTTGCTGGGATTCAGCAATTATGGTTGATTGAGAACAGTTACAGTTAATCATTTTTAATCAAGTTTTTCAATATTATGTCCACAATAGCTTTTGAAGAGAATACTGAGGAGCTGAGGTCACTGCAAGGGCCTATCTAGGGTGAAAGCTTTGAAACCTGACTCCGTCTCCATCTGCTAGCAGCGGAGTATATAAGCCATTTGTCCTGAGTCCATCTACCTATAGTAAGGAAAACAAATTATCAGATAAGTCATTTCTTTAATTTATACTCAACGCATAATTGAGCTCTGGAATTTGTTGCCAGAGGATGTGGTGAAAGCTGTTGGTGAACTTTTTAAAAGAAAGTTTGGAGAAGTTCCTGGAGGAAAAGCCTGTAAACAATTAAGGTGGTTGCATAAATCCACTGCCTATCTCTGGGAATCTTTGTACCCCTTGTGGTTCTGCCAGGTTCTTGTAATCGGGATTAACAAGATACTGGGCTTGATGGACCTTTATAAATGACTTTATAAAGTTAAAAATAGTACATTTAATATGCTACTATGCAAAATTATGCAAGTTTGCCACAATATTGAAATTTCTGTAATAGATATTGCTTATACTCACAGGACAAGCAGGATGGTAGTCCTCACATATGGATGACATCCGGATGGAGCTCAGTCAGGAACACTTTTGTCAAAGTTTCTAGAACTTTGGCACCTACTGGGCATGCCCAGCACAGGACCAACCCTGCATCCAGCAGGGGTCCCCCTTCAGTCTTCTTTTTTTCGCGCAGCAGTAGCCACGCAGCTCAAGGCGCACTCTCGAGATTCCCGACAGGAATTTTCCTCACAGAACTTCTTTCAAAATTTTCAAAAATATTTATCCCATAGGGGGTCCCCCTATCGATATCTATACTCCGCGGTCGAAAGGTAAGGCTTTACCCTAGTTGCGGTCGATTCCCGTCGAGTTATTCCTTCAGGGTCACTGGCCATTGACTACACCGTGGCTAAATTTTTGTCAGGTCATGGTGTCGGGTTTTTGTCGTTGCCCTGACTGTTCTCAGACAGTGTCCCTCATTGACCTGCATAGGGTTGGTGTTTTGTGTTTGGGATCCGATCATGATGTCCAGACTTGCGCCAAATGTGCCCAAATGACACCGAAGGGCCGCAAGGCTCATTTAGAGAAAATGGAGTTTCTCTTTCAGTCAAAAACCCCGGTTCCATCGATAGCTTCAACCTCATCCGAGCCGATTCCATCGACCTCTCGCCAGCACCGGGTCACCCCTGCTGCCCGACCGGCGTCGACGATTCCAAGGGTGTCAATCACCTCCTTGCCTCCTCAAGAAAAGGACTGAGGAGATCACCGTGAAAAACGTAGACACAGTCATCGTAAGGCTTAGTCCGCTAATGCAGGCAAACCCTCGTCATCGACGTCGAGAGAGCCACCGACAAAGAAGCCCTGTCCAGAAAAGGCCCCATCCTCTTCTGTGATCGGGTCACTGAGGTATTCCCCCACCTTCTGTGGTGCCGGGATCCGCGATTCCACCTTCACCGGTGGACCCTCCAGCTATGCCAGTGATGCCTCCTACTCCGGAGCTGGGGTTACTTGCCCCAAGTCTCCGCAAGGAATTGGATCAGATGATCCTAGAGGCCATCGAAAAAGCACTTCAGAGCTTTCAACTTCCATTGATGCCGGTACCGGTTCCCGAGACTGTCACCGATCCGATTCCTGTAGCGTTTGCACCGCTACTGGGTAGACTGGATGCGTTGATCGGTGCCCTTCCACCACTGGAACCGAGAGAACCGGTGGATCCAGTACCTTCTACTCCCATTATCAGATGAAGAGGAAACACAGATACCCATTCCACCGTCTGGGATCTTACCACAGACTCGTCCATTGATGTTACCGGTTCCTTCGGTGCCTCCATCGATGCCTAGGCCTAGTCCTTCGGGATTATCACCATTCCTCCCTTCTGGAGATCCTATGGGATCTGGTGACCAGCCTTATGATCCTTGGACTGATGATACTTCCCAGGATACGTATGATCTGCCTTCAGAGCCCTCTCCCCCAGATGAAAGGTGACATTCTCCACCAGAAGACTGGCTTTTAGTAATTTCATCAAGGAAATGTCTGAAACCATCCCATTTCAACTTCAGACAGAAGAGGACTCTAGGCACAAGATGCTGGAAGTACTCCAGTTTCTTGATGCTCCTAAGGAAATCATCTATATCTATTCATGAAATCCTGATTCATCTCCTAAAGAGAAACTGGGAACACCCATGATCAGTTCCACCTGTCAATCATAAGACAGATGCCACTTATCTCATACAGTCAGCTCCTGGATTTCAAAAGTCACAGCTGGATCATCACTCTGTGGTGGTTGAATCAGCCCAGAAAAAGGCACGACATTCAAAACCTCATTCCTCCATACCTCCAGGAAAGGAACAAAAATATTTTCTGATTCTTTACCAGAACAACTCCAGAGTCAACTTTATGCTCTGGCTCAAAAGGGTCTGGATGCTGGAAAACACGAGGTACGCGCTGCATATGATATTTTTGACACTGCCTCTAGAGTGTCTGCAGCGGGTATTAGTGCAAGGAGATGGGCCTGGCTCAAATCCTCAGACTTAAGACCAGAAGTGCAAGACAAGTTAGCTGATCTACCCTGTGTAGGCGATAATCTCTTCAGTGAAAAGATCTGAGAGACTGTGGCACAGCTGAAGGACCATAATGAAACGCTGTGCCAGCTTTCTTCTGTGCCGTCTGAGTTTCCATCCGGCCCAAAGAGAACTTTCAGGAGTGAGTTTAAGCGGCTGGCCTACAAGCCAAGAAAATTCTATCCTCCGGTTTCTAGAGGGCGTCCTTCCAGACCTTACCCAAAAGGTCAATCCAGACAGTCTCAGCCAGCCTCTCAGCCTGGGCCGGTGTCAGGGTTTTGACTCCTTCCTAGAGAGTGTAAGCCAAATTCCTCTTCCATCCATACCGGTTGGCGGTCGGCTCTGCCACTTCAACAACATTTGGCATACAGTCACCGCAGACCAGTGGGTGCTTGCGGTAGTCACTCAGGGTTACCACCTAAAGTTCTAGACTGTTCCAGCGGACTACCCACCTCAGCTGACGTGGGGGTCTTCCGACCACTCTCTCTTGCTCGAACAGGAGGTCTCAATCCTTCTCAAATCCCAAGCAATAGAACCAGTGCCCCTCTCTCAACTGGGGCAAGGGTTCTACTCCCGGTATTTTCTGATACCAAAAAAGTCAGGTGGTGTATGTCCGATACTGGACCTTCGTGCACTAAACAAATTTTTGCAGAGAGAAAAATTCAAAATGGTAACTTTGGGTTCTCTAAATTCTCTTCTACAAAGAGGAGATTGGCTATGCTCTCTAGATCTCCAAGACACTTACACACACAGTTCCATAACTCCTCATCGCAAGTTCCTGCAATTTCTGGTCGGCCCTCGTCACTTCCAGTACCGTGTACTTACCATTCGGCTAGCGTTCGCTCCACGAGTATTCACCAAGTGCCTGGTGGTGGTCGCAGCCTTTCTCAGGAATCAGGGTGTGCATGTCTACTCTTGTCTCGATGATTAGTTGATAAGGGCTCCGACTCAGCAGGATGCATTAGCCTCCCTGCGTCTCACTATCCATAAGAACATAAGAAAATGACATACTGGGTCAGACCAAGGGTCCATCAAGCCCAGCATCCTGTTTCCAACAGTCATGGCTCGCCTTGCCATGAGTGTCATGCAGTGGACCCTAAGATCCCAGTGGATTCAAGCTTGTCAGCCAATGTCCAGGTTACCAAACAGCTCCGTCTGTCGTTAGTCTAGTGGATGCACCACTCCAATCTCTTTCAAGGCCTTCCATTTCAGGCTCCAGAACCTCAAATTATCTTAAGACGCATCCATCCTAGGGTGGGGTGCACATGTAGGCGACCTGCAGACTCAGGGAACCTGGTCTCCAGAGGAAGCCAAACACCAGATACATTTCCTGGAGCTACCGGCAATCAGATATGCCCTCAAGGCCTTTCAGGACTGCCTATCGGACAAAGCCATCCTGATTCAAACCGACAATCAGGTTGCGATGTGGTACATCGACAAACAAGGGGGAACGGGCTCCTACCTCCTGTGTCAGGAAGCTGCGCAGGTATGGGCATGGGCCCTTTTTCACTCTGTGCCTCAAAGCAACCTACTTGCTGGGAGTGGACAGTCTCTTGGTGGACAACCTGAGTCGTACTTTCTATCCGCATGAGGGGTCTCTCAACCCCACGGTAGCGGACTCGATATTCCAACGTTGGGGCTGCCCTCGCATAGACCTCTTTGCATCGGTCCACAACCACAAAGTAGACAACTTCTGCGCTCTCTTTCGCAGCCACCACTCGCAGCCAAGAGATGCCTTTGCCCTCTCCTGGGCCAGCGGTCTCCTTTATTCGTACCCTCCACTTCTTCTCATTTCAAAGACCCTCGTGAATCTATGAAAGGTCAAGGGCTTAATGATTCTGATAGCTCCCCACTGGCCATGCCAGGTGTGGTTTCCAATCCTCCAGGACCTATCAATATGCTGGCACATTCCCCTGGGGTAGGATCCCCTTCTGATAACTCAGAATGACGGGTCCCTGTGCCACCCCAACCTCCAGGCTCAGTCTCTGACGGGCCTGGTTGTTGAAAGGTTAATACTCCAATCTCTTAACCTTTCAAAATCTGTATCCCGGGTCCTGGTGGCTTCATGAAAAGTCTTCAATGAGAAGTTCTTATCGCTCTAAATGGAAGAAGTTGACGGTCTGGTGCACTTCCATGTCCATAGATCACTTCACTTGTTCCACTGCGAGGTTCCTGGACTATCTCTGGCACCTGTCAATTAGGCCTGAAAACTTCCTCTATCAGGGTGCATATCAGTGCAGTGTCTGCGTACCATAAGGGTATAGGAAATGTCTCCATTTCAACACAACCCTTAGTATCATGCTTCATGAGAGGGTTGCTCCATTTAAAACCTCCACTGCGCCCTCCTGCCCCTGCTTGGGACCGAACGTAGTGTTGGGACGGCTTATGAAACCTCTGTTTGAGCCTCTCCGCTCCTGTGATCTCCGCTATCTCACCTGGAAGGTAGTTTTTCTTCTTGCAATCGCATCAGCTCGCAGAATTAGTGAATTATAGGCATTAGTTACCTACCCGCCTTATACTAAAATTCTGCATGACTGGGTAGTGTTCCGTATTCACCCTAAATTTTTACCAAAGGTAGAATCGGAATTTCACATTAATCAATCCATTATCCTACCTACCTTTTTTCCCAGCCCCATTCCAATCCAGGGGAACAGGCTCTGCATTCTTTAGACTGCAAGCGTGCTCTAGCCTTCTATCTAGACCGCACGTCAGCCCACAGGAAATCCACTCAATTATTTGTTTCCTTTGCCATCAAACTTGGAAATCCTGTGGGAAAGCCGACCCTCTCCACTTGGTTGGCGGACTGTATCTCTTTTTGCTACCAGCAACAAGGCATTCCACTCCAAGACCGTGTGAAAGCACTTTCTATCAGGGCCATGGCTATATCAGTAGCATACCTCTGTTTGGTGCCACTTCCTGACATATGTAAGGCTGCTACCTGGAGTTCTCTCCATACATTCGCAGCCCATTATTGCTTAGATAAGGCTGGCAGACAAGATTCCATCTTCGGCCAGTCTGTTCTACGCAATTTATTTTCAGTTTAACTTACCAACATCCTTCCACCGACCCGTTAGGGTTCAGGATGCCCTCCTAACCAAATTCCACCCCTGTTGTTGTGCCTGTTGTTCGTCTTTGGGTGCATTTGGTGCATTGCTTGGGCATCCTCGGCTCGGTACTCACCCATATGTGAGGACTACTATCCTGTTTGTCCTGTGAGAAAGCAGAGTTGCTTACCTGTAACAGGTGTTCTCACAGGACAGCAGGATGTTAGTCCTCATGAAACCCGCCCGCCATCCCATGGAGTTGGGTTCGTTTACATTTTCTTATTTTATTTTTTTCGCACGTACTTTGCTATATTACAAGACTGAAGGGGGACCCCTGCTGGATGCAGGGTTGGTGCGTGCTGGGCATGCCCAGTAGGTGCCAGTCAAAGTTCTAGAAACTTTGACAAAAGTGTTCTGTGATTGGGCTCCGTCCTGATGATGTCACCCATATGTGAGGGCTAACATCCTGCTGTCCTGTGAGAACACCTGTTACAGGTAAGCAACTCTGCTTTCTTGCCACAGAATCTTAAACTCCGCCACAGGAAATCAGGGGCTTTGGTCATAGCTAGTTAGGCACATAATTTTAATAATGCTGAATATCTGCAAACAAGACATTACATTGATAGTCTTATAACCAAAGATAGACTTATGAGCTACATCCTTTTGTTGAAATCTTGTTTGAAAGGTCTGTAAAAGAAGTTTTTGTGCTTCATTAGATGTCTCTTTAACATGTTATTGGATAAATGAAAGAAAGTCAAGCAAGTACAGATTACATTGCCAAGAGTTAGTCTTGTTTCCAGAAAATAACTGAAATTACAGAGAATGTTTTAAGACACACTATACATTTTTTTAACACATGTATGCTGCAACCTGGGCATATAAAATACATTTTACATCTGTGTATAAAGTTAATTTCACAGAGGGTCTTAACTATAGAATTTTTGAAGGTGTCTGTACATTTGGTCTTTTTGGATGGACTTGCTTGATTATCTTAAACATTCTTCTATGCAAATTTCTTGTATCTTTGACCATGTGTCTTTTGATATTTTCAATATTGGACATGGTAGAAAAAAGGAAAATATTTTTTGAGGTGTTTTTCTAATAGCAAAAGTCTGTCGTTTCTTGTTTGAAAAACAGACTGTAACATAGTGGAAGTAGAGTTCATAGGCTTTTCATTTTTGAATATAAGACAAAATTAAAGTAAAAATAAGTGTTTCTGGAAGCATGGCATGGTTACATAATGGCTATGAATTCTAAAGCAAGAAGTCTGAGGGGGAGCTATGCTTTCCCAACCTTAGAATAATTATTTGTCCAAGAACAGAGTTTGCTATGTACTTCACTTTGGAGATATTTTTGTTTCCCATATTGATGTTCTGTTATAATAATCTGGATTGTTGGAGGGGTGGGAGAGAAAAGTTAGGATTTAATTTACTTTCCTTGGCTTGCTTATTTTGTATTATTGGTCTATATGCTGAAAATTAATAAACCAGATTTGAAAAAAAATTATGAAGAAATAAAGATCAACAAATTTTAAGTATCCTTTTATTGAGCTAATTTACTACATTTAGACTAACTTTCATGAGCTTTGCTCCCTTTGCTTTATCCATGCAAAATGAGCTAAGGATTTTTGTCTGAATACACAAGTTGTAGGTTGGATTATAACTGTGTTTATAGTAGTAAATAGTTGTAAGGAGGAAGGGGAGGGGATGAGAAACTTGAAGGAAATAAATGAAATTATAAAGCTACTTTTAGATTGGCTTCCTCACTACCAGAGAATATTGGTTTGTGGCTTTTTAGCCCGCCTTTCTAAACTATGCTGAGGGTGGTTTACAACATTATTGGAGTTTAGATATAAGTTCTTGCCCCAAAATAGTTTACAGTTTGTAGGTACCTGAGGCAATGGAAATAGTGATTTTCTTAAGATGACTAGGAATGTCAGTAGGGGGAGATAAAACCTGAGCTCTGGTTTTATTTTTATTTATTTAATAAAACTTATTCCGCCTATAGCAAAGCAATTGTGTTAAGCAGGTCATATCATAAAATAGCAAACATTCATAAAATACAACAAATAATTAAAACAAGCAGGAGAATAAAAATAACACAAAACAGAAAAATACAGTATTTCTTGCCTACCACTATCAATACACTTTTTTTTTTAACAGATTAAAAGCCTGCTTAAATAGATGAGCTTTTAAATGCTTTCTGTAAGTGCAGATGTCATCAGTTGCATGCAAACTCTCTAGCAAAGAATTCCGGCATTTTGGCCCCATCATAGAAAAAGATCTTGTGCATGTCACTTTTAATTTTGCTTCACAGTAGGAATTGTCAATAGATTTTTACCAAGGGGATGCATAGAATGGATAAACATAATAAATTGATAAATAAAATGGTCTGTCCAATTTCAGGACCTTTAAACACCTTAACCAAGATCTTAAAGTCAATATAGTATTTTACAGGTAGCCAATGTATTTTGTTAAGATGTGGGAAAATATTAGAGAGGAGCTTAGTTTTTCCGGGTCGGTTCGGATTTCGGTTCGGGCGCTTCGTTGAAAAATATCATTTTTCCGCGGGTCGTTTTTCTGCGGCACGAATCAGAGAAAACGAGTCTGAAAACGAATCGGGCAAAAAAAAAGTTGGAAAAAAACCCCCAACCCTTCAATTTGACTTTTACAAACCCCCCCCCCCCCCCACCACCACCATCCTGATCCCTCCCCAAGACTTACTAAAAGCCCTGGTGATCCACCGTGGTCCCGCGAGCGATGTCTCCCTCTCGGGCCGTCGGGCCTACCACGAATCAGCATTCAAAATGGCGCCGGTGCCCTTTACCCTTACTATGTCACAGGGGTTACCGGTGCCATTGGTCGGCCCCTGTCACATGGTAGGAGCACAAGATGGCACCGGCCATCCATTGCTCCTACCATGTGACAGGGGCAGACTAATGCTGTAACCACCAGGCTAGGGGTGGGCAAACTACAGCCCCCATGCTGAACTTAGATGTGAGTTTGATTTTTTTAAATTTTGTTAAGGCCTTCCTGTCTACCTCCAACATAGCACAATCTCTATTTTCGCTGGCACTCTGGCCCATTGTCATTGATTTATTTACAAAATTTCTATGTTGCTTAATCCTGAGTTCTAGACTGATAAAACATGTAAGATAAAATTGATACAAATTAATAAAATCAAATCATAAAATAAATCAGAATTAAGACAAATTTCATATTACAAAATAAATAGCCAAACATAAATAAGAAAAAATAAAAATGAGCCTTGATTGGGTCTCCAAATTGGGCAATACCTTGCTGATAAAAATATTTTAACTATATGCCAACTGAAATACATTTTTAGTTTTTTTTAGTTTTTTTTAAAGTTTTTTTATATTGTTGTTTGAAAATCGATAAATTATTCCATTGGTATGATGTCACATATTAACATATTTTGAACTGTGGCTGCTGATGTTTGGTTAGAGCATCGCACAGGCTGCTGGAGGATGACAGTGTGTGGGTTGGAGGAAATGGGATCTAGTGAAGGAATAAAAAGTTAGCCCACTTCTACACTAGGCCATGCCTTCTCCAAGTGAACCAACATGACAACCACAACTATATTTGAATAAATGTAAAATACTGAAAGTAGTAAAAATATTTTGCTTTCCAAATATTTATACTTTCTCAAATGATACTTTGTGTGCCATAATGTTCAATAATGAAGCCTTTCTGCTCTGGCAAATAAAATTTTGTTCTGAAAAAAAAAATTTTTTTTAACAGCTGTTGGTACTGAATATTCTGACTGTGATGACACCTTTCATTCTCTATTTGATGAAACTGATCCGGAGGTAGAATGGAATCCAGCTGCTAAAGTTTTGCGTAGGGCAAAATCTGCTAGTCTTCCAACCAGGATTGATTTTACATTTGATGGGCAAGTGCAAGAAAGGTACAGCAAAAACCAAAATTTCTAACTTTTCACCAGTTCCTTAAGTAATGAACTTTTCATGCTTCTCTTGCTTTAAGTTTATGAACTTGTAGAATTTTGATGGATCAGTGTGCATATCAAAGTGGACTAAAGCAGAAGTATTATAATATATGCTTGAAGAATTTTTTTTAGTATTTTAAGAATACATTATTAGACTAGCAAATTTGTAGTCCTGTCTAAAATGACTGAAATAAGATAGTTGTATTCTATTTATAAAACATTTTCTCAGATTTAATTGTGGTAGGGAGTTTGTAAATGAAAGCACAAAATGGAATGGAGTAAATCTGGATGAGAAGTAGCCTTAGAGACAGCTACGGTTTTTAATAGTTTATTTAAAATATTTATATTCCACCTATAAGTCATGCTAGGTGGATTACAATAAATTAACATTAAACAATAGACCTAAAACCATAAATACCATATGTGTTCCTGTGCACTGTTGGATCGACAACTCTATTTCCTGCTGTATCATCATTGTAGACCTCTAGACATAATACAGATTTATTACATTATTTGAATGGTCATTACAGTTGGATGCATATTCTCAAGGAGTAATAGCACAGGGCCACTACTTGAAAGAATATCTTAACTTCCATTTCATCCTGCTACACCAGTCCAGCCCTGACAAGTGGGTTATCTTTCCCTACCAGATGGAGGCAAACACTGTTTCCTAGCGTGTAGCAGATGGACTCAAAACAAATGGGTATAGTGTGCTCGTGCTAGCAGTTGGAGACGGATCTGACGTCAGCACAGGTACATATACCCCCACAGGAAGTGCCGCAAATCAGTAATTTCCGTCTCCAAAGCAGTTTGGAGCTACCTCACACTCGCTGAGCATGTTTCCAAATTCTAACGACTAAATTCCTAGAAGAAACCTATTGAAGTCAAGCCCCGCACTCCTGCGGTGATACCTGGCTGTCACTCACCCAGTTGAGTTTCCCGAGCTGATTTCCGTGGTCCCTCGGAGGTAAGAGCCTCGGTCCGGTGGCTGGTTCGCGGCAGGGACCTAGCCCCCGAGTGAGAAGGGCTCGGGCGGGGCTTGGCCCCTGAGCGAGACGAGTTTGGGCGCGGCCTGGAGGCAGCCTCGGTCCCGGCGTGGACTTGGCCCCCGAGCGAGACGAGTTCGGGAGCGGCCTAGAGGCAGTGGGCACACTTCCTTATGCGCGGCGGTTGAAGGTACTTTCCCCTGCGGCCGGAGACCGCCCGGGTCGCAGCCGGGAAGCGCCGAAGACAAGGTAAGGCGTATATCTTTACTTGGTCTCCGAGGAAGTGTGGATTCGCTGGGCCTGCCTATGAGGCAGCACGCCAAGGAGGTCGTCATTTTTGCCTGCCTACTCATCTTCAAGCCGATGAGCGCACGTTGCTAAGCTAAGCGCCCGCGATAGGCGCAGGTTGTTAGCGCCCGCAATAGGCGCAGGTTGTTAGCGCCCGCGATAGGCGCAGGTTGTTCGCACATTGTACGCCGCCCGCGTATAGACATTTATAAGACGCCCGTGGATAGGCGCACGTTTATAAGACGCCCGTGGATAGGCGCACGTTTATAAGACGCCCGTGGATAGGCGCACGTTTATAAGACGCCCGTGGATAGGCGCACATCGATAAGACGCCCGTTCTAGGCGCATGCTGTTACGCGCACTTGTTAAGCACACGTCATTGGGCGATACCGAATTTCAGGTGAATGGAGCATAAGAGAGCCCATGCGGCCGCAGAACCGGCACCTCCAGAATCTGGCATGAAAGCTCTAAGCCTCTGCTCAGCATGCAACCTCAGAGCCACACAGAGCGAGGAAGCAGACTCACTATGTGCCCAATGTGAGAAGGCCATGGGAGTCCCAGGACAGGACCGGCCCCAGCCCAGCGGATCCTCAGGGAGCACACCGGACTTAGCGGGCCGCGGCGAGCAACCAGGGAACCCGAGAGACCTGGTGCCCCTACGGCCAGATCCGGCTTCGCTTTCCTGGGTGGAATTATTCAAAGGGATTCACGCCTTTGTCCAGATGCAGTCTGCTCCTCGAATGGGTCTTTCTATCCCGGTTGATCCAGTCCCTGGACCCTCGAGACCTAGGCGCAGCCACTCACCACCCGACAGCCCCGCTTATGGGGATTCGGATTGCTCCCAGGACAGTGAGGAGCCCCCTGAGTAGGGTGAACTTCCCTCGGAGATAGAGCCATATCGGACCATGAGACGCTTCTTTCAGAAAGAGGATCTTTCAGGCCTGGTCTCGCAATGCCTATCGGAGCTGGCCATTCCGGGCCAGGATACCCCAGGGGGCCCTAAAATGAACCCCCTGTTAGAGGGCCTGCACCAACCGGCTCACCATTTTCCCCTCCTACAGGCAGCACAGCAGCTAATCGATCTGGAATGGAAGGCACCGGAGGCCTCATTTAAAGGGGTTCGGGCCTTGGCAGGCATGTACCCTCTGGATCCGGCATCCAAGGAGCTGTTGGCGTGCCCCAGGGTAGAAGCCATAGTTAACGCAATAGTGAAGCACACCACCATTCCGGTTGAGGGGGGAGCGGCCCTCAAGGATTCACATGACCGACGCATGGACACCATTCTGAAACAAGCCTTTGAGGTAGCAGCCATGTCCCTACGAATCGCGACCTGCTGCACCGTGGTGACGCGCTCCTGTTTATCACAGGCGAGAAACAACACCCAGGGAGCAGACATGGAATCCGCTCTCGCATTTTTCACTGACGCAGCCTCCGACCTCGTTCGTACGGCAGCCAAGGGAGTCTCTTCAGTGGCAGCCAGGAGGCAGCTTTGGCTACGTCATTCGGCGGCCGACTCGTCCTCCAAGACACGACTCACAAGAATGCCCTTTAAGGGTTCCTTACTGTTCGGCAGCGATCTCGAGAGCTGGGCTACTAAATGGGGTGCCTCCCCATTACCCCGTCAACCAGAAGACAGAGCGAGGAGGAGCCAGCGTTCTTTTTCTAGACCATCTAGAGGTAGAAATTCGCAGCGCTTCAACCCCTACAGGACTCGCTATCGAGCACCTCGTTCCCAGGCCAGGAACCAGTCCTTTCGGACTAAGCATAACAAGAAGAGAACCGGCTCGGGTTCCGGCCCCGGCCGCAACCCACAATGACAATCAGCCGACCCATCCGGGGATAGCAGCCATAGGGGGCAGGCTAACCCTCTTCTACCGCAGGTGGGTCGAGATTACTTCGGACCAGTGGGTCTTCGCCATCATCCGAGAGGGATATTACCTAGATTTCTTTCGGCTTCTGCCGAACAAGTTTGTGGAATCTCCTTGTTCATCGCTCAAGGCAGCGGCACTAGAAGTGACCTTACAGAGGCTCCTGGCCCTAAAAGCCATAATCCCAGTACCTGCGGGAGAGGTAAATTCTGGGCATTATTCCATTTATTTCATAGTACCCAAGAAGGAGGGCACTTTCAGGCCCATCCTGGACCTCAAGTCAGTCAACTGACACCTATGGGTCCCCAGCTTTCGCATGGAAACTCTACGGTCGGTCAAGAATTCGGTACAGCCAGGGGAGTTTCTCACCTCCCTAGATCTGTCGGAAGCCTACCTGCATATCCCAATCCGACATGATGTGTATTTTAATGTCGGTATAGAAAAACTGTTAAATAAATAAAAATAAATAAATAAATCCATCGGGATCACCAGCGCTATTTACGCTTCAAAGTCCTGAATCAGCACTTCCAGTTCCGAGCTTTGCCCTTCGGGTTAGCCACCGCGCCACGGATCTTTACCAAGGTAATAGTAGTAGTGGCGGCGGCACTCGGGAAGGAAGGAATTCTCGTCCATCCCTACCTGGACGATTGGCTGATCAGGGCAAAGTCACCGGAGGAGAGCCACCGGGCAACCAACAGAGTTATAGCTCTTCTGGAGAGCCTCGGATGGGTAGTCAACTTAAACAAGAGCTCCCTACAGCCGTCCCAGTTGCTGGAATACCTAGGGGTCCAATTCGACACCCGAGAAGACAAGGTCAGCCTGACCTCCAAAAGAAAATCAAAACTCCAGAGTCATCTGCAGGCCCTGCTGAGTGCCAGCCGGACCATAGCTCGAGATTACCTTCAGGTCCTCGGCCTCATGGCATCCACTCTGGAAGTGGTGCTCTGGGCGCGGGCTCATATGAGACCGTTGCAACGCGCCCTTCTATCTCAATGGAGCCCACGATCACAGAACTACACCGTACGCCTACCTCTACCGGCCAGAGTGCGGTATCAGCTACGGTGGTGGTTGCAGCCCGGCCACATGAGCCGGGGGTTAAGAATGTCCTCCCCAACCTGGATTCTGCTCACCACAGATGCCAGCCTGAACGGATGGGGAGCACACTGCGAGGAACTCACCGCCCAAGGGCGGTGGACCAGAGAAGAGTCGAGGTGGAACATCAACAGACTAGAGGCACGGGCAGTCAGGCTAGCGTGCCTGCGATTTGCCCACAGACTTCGCGACAGAGCGGTCAGAGTGATGTCAGACAATGCCACCACGGTGGCATACATCAATCGTCAGGGCGGAACCAGAAGCCAACAGGTATCCCTGGAAATAGCTCCCCTGATGATTTGGGCAGAAGCAAATCTCCAGGACATCTCCGCCGTCCACATTGCCGGGAAGGACAACACGACAGCAGACTTCCTCAGCAGAGAAAGCCTAAACCCGGGGGAGTGGCAGCTGTCACCCACAGCCTTTCAGATAATTGTGGATCAATGGGGGACGCCAGCCATGGACCTCTTAGCGGACAGGTCCAACGCTCAAGTACCCAGATATTTCAGCCGCAGGCGGGATCCTCGGGCTCAGGGGATTGATGCCCTGGTACAGCCGTGGCCTCAGGGGATCCTGTTATACGCCTTTTCTTTATGGCCCCTGCTGGGCGCCATTGTACACAGGATTCAGCGACACAGAGGCCTAGTTCTTCTAGTGGCCCCGGACTGGCCAAGAAGACCCTGGTACGCAAACATGAGAAGACTACTGGCAGGGAACCCTCTACCTCTGCCTCCCTACAGGAACCTGCTGCGGCAAGGTCCCATCCTCCACGAGGATCCGGCTCAATTCTCTCTTACGGTCTGGCCATTGAGAGGGGTCGACTGAAGAAAAGGGGATACTCGGAGCCGGTTATAGATACACTCCTCCGAGCACGCAAGTTCTCCACATCCCTAACATATATCAGGATCTGGAGAGTTTTTGAAGCCTGGTGCGATTCTCACGGCACCAACTCGCATGCCGCTAAGATTCCTATCATTTTGGACTTCCTACAAGATGGACTTCAGAAGGGTCTGTCCCTCAGCTCCATCAAGGTTCAGGTAGCAGCGCTGTCTTGCTACGGTCCCAGGAGTGACGGCAACACCTTTGCCAAACACCCAGACGTCTCACGTTTCCTGAAAGGAGTCAAACACATTCGCCCGCCACTGAAGTGGCCAGTGCCCTTGTGGAATCTCAACCTAGTATTGGAATTTTTGGCGGGATCAGCCTTCAGGCCCCTTCGAGGCCTGTTCCTCTGTTTGTTAACCTTGAAGATGGTGTTCTTGCTAACTGTGTGTTCCGCATGCCGCACCTCAGAGCTACAAGCACTATCCTGTTGTGATCCATTTCTCAGAATCACTCCAGAGGCTATCCATCTTCGCACAGTGCCATCCTTTTTACCCAAAGTGGTCTCACACTTTCACCTCAACCAAACCATATCCTTGCCTACCACGGAAGGTTTGAAGAAGTCGGAGGAAGGTCGAATGCTACGCCATCTCGACATCGGCAGACTGCTGTCCAGATACCTGGAAATGTCAGAAGCAGTACGAAAGACGGACCACCTGTTCGTCCTGCACAGCAGGAAGAAGCAAGGGGAAGCGGCCTCACGGCCAACCATCGCCCGCTGGATTAAAGAAGTGATCAAGGCAGCCTACGTGGAGGCGGGAAAACCACCGCCTCTACAGGTCAAGGCTCATTCTACCAGAGCACAATCGGCCTCTTGGGCAGAAGCTAAGCTGCTGTCGCCTGCAGAGATATGTAAAGCAGCGACGTGGTCCTCCCTCCATACCTTCTCCAGATTCTACCGTCTGGACGTCCAGGCCAGGGAGGACACAGCATTTGCGAGGGCAATTCTACACGGTCCTCGGGTAGCCTCCCGCCCAATCCGGGAGTAGCTTTTGTACATCCCATTTGTTTTGAGTCCATCTGCTACACGCTAGGAAATGTAGAGATTACTTACCTGATAATCTCGTTTTCCTTAGTGTATGCAGATGGACTCAGCATCCCGCCCGGCTGCCGGCATACATGGGGATTCACCGACTCACGGTAAGCCATGTTTTCTTATAATAGGCCATCCACCCTGCCGGGTGTCGACGCCTTCCGGTTGTGATCACTGGCGGTCTCCAGCTACTATCAATCGGTCAGGGTAATCCTGTTCATTTAATTGATCGGTCAGCTACAGCTTTTGCAAGGAAGATTACTGATTTGCGGCACTTCCTGTGGGGGTATGTGTACCCGTGCTGACGTCAGATCCGTCTCCAACTGCTAGCACGAGCACACTATACCCATTTGTTTTGAGTCCATCTGCATACACTAAGGAAAACGAGATTATCAGGTAAGTAATCTCTACATTGCTTATTTCTTTTTTGCATTGTGTAATGTTTAAGAAAATCAATAAAGTATAAATTGAAAAAAAAAAATTAAAATATTTTCTTATCTCATGATTCATTTTAAATAGTCATGCAGCTCCATGGCTATTTGTTGCTGGTATGTAACAAAATAGCTACTGGAATGTCATACCCTGTCCTAATAAGTGTTAAGTAGTATCTGAGCTTCTTTGCCATAAACATAACAGCAGTAAGCATTACTTCTGCAAAGTTCCCAGCTAAAGGAGCAGACATGGCTTCTCATAATTGGTAGCTCAGTCTCTTGTTTACATTAGTGGTGACTGAAATAAAAGCATGTTTCTATATTCTGGATGTTTTGTTTTTTTTAAGTATTGAATACCTTGAAAAACATGTTTCATGGTTTTCTTTATTTGATATGTTTCTAACTTTTGCTTTCCATCTAGTGTTCCAAATCAGAATGCAGCTCCGCCACAATATAAAGAGTTGGAAATGAAAGTTGATGATTTGGAAAACCAGTTGAAAATATTAGCAAGAGAAAAAGCTGATGAAATGGAGAAAGGAAAAGGCCTAGAAGAAAAAATTGTTGATCTACAGCTGCAATTGCAAGCGAAAGACCAGAGAAACGAAATGAAGAGCTGTAGCATTGAAACTAAAGACTTGGAAAACCAGTTGCACACTTTGACTGAGTCAAAAAATACTGAGGATATCAAATTGCTGGAAAAAAATGTAGAGACACCAGAACTATTAATGACTAACCAGGCTGAAGATGCTAAAGATAAGAGAACAATCCTGGAGGGGATGACTGAAGAGGTGCAGGTTCCTCAAAATAATTTAAAAGATGATAAACTAGAAAATAGCCACATCTTAGAAACACCAATGCAGAATTTCAGTACAGAGACTATTCTGGAAGAAAGAATTATGCTAGAGATGAAGATTATGGAATTGGAAGAAGTAATTAACAGTCTAACCACAGAACAAAGGAAAGATGATGAAACAGTTAGTACTCTTTAATTCTGTAATTCATGATATGTTTAGACAGCCCAATTATTAAATACTGCAGATTTGTTATTGAACATGAGCAATTACCATTTTCCTAGCGTGTAGCAGATGGACTCAGGACCAATGGGTATAGTATACTCCTGTTAGCAGTTGGAGACGGATCAGATTTCAATCTGATGTCAGCCCCTAGTACATATACCCCTGCAGGAAGTGCAGCTCCTCAGTATTTTCAGTCTCCAAAGCAGTTAGGGACTATCTGCACGCTCTCACAGCGTTCGAACAAGAATCAAGGAGAAACCCAAATTTAAGAAGAAAGGAATTTACTGAAGAAGAGCCCCGCTCTCCTGCGGTGATACCCTCGGGTCCCTCCCCCAGTTGAGATTCCCAAGGTGATTTCCGTGGTCCCTCGGAGGTGAGAGCCTCAGTCCGGTGGCTGATTCGCGACAGGGACCTAGCCCCCGAATCCTCGGGCGCGGTGTAGAGGCCGTCTCGGTCCGGCAGCCAAATCCCGGCGAGGACTTAGCCCCTGATCTCGGGCGCGACTGAGAGGCAGCGGGGTGCACCCCTCGAGCGTGGCGGTGAAGGTAGTTGCCCCCTCCCCCCGCAGCCGGAGACCGCCCGGGGCGAAACCAGGAAGCGCCGAAGACAAGGTAAGGTATAAATCTTCTACTTGAACCGGTCTCCAAGGATCGAGGAGGAGCACAGGTCGTCGATCGGAACCAGTGCCACCGGGTTGATCCGCCCTAGCAGGGCTAGGCCCAGGCTGTTTCCAGGGTCTGCCCACGTGGAGACCCTCCGAGGAGGTCGCCATATTGCCTGCATGCTCGCCGTTGCTATCTTGGCCCTGTTCGCCGCACCGCCCACCGTCCGAGCCAAGCGCACAAATGGAGCTAAGCGCACAAATCTACATGTGCGCTTAAGCTTAGGCGCACATAAAACATTACGCGCATAAGTCGCGCGCACAGAACAAGGTGCACATCTGCGTGCACATCTCTGACGCACTGGAGCGCACAAGAGCTTGCGCGCCTATAGACATGGCACCTCCAGAAACAGGAATAAAAGCTCAAGGCCTCTGCCCAGCATGCCAACTCAGAGCTGCTTAGAGCAAGGAAGCAGACGCCCTATGAGCACATGGTGAGGAGGCCCTGAGAGACCCAGGTCAGGGTCAGTCCCACCTAGGGCCCAGTGCTAGCTCCTCAGGGGGCACCCCGGACCTAGCAGGCCCCAGGGAGTCCACCCCACAGTCGGGGACCCCAGAAAACAGGCGTCCCTCAACCTAGACCCAGAATCGAGCTCTTGGGTGGAATTGTTCAAGGGGATTCACGCCTTGGTTAAAATGCAGCCGGAACCCGGAGCGTAACAGCTACATGCGACACCGGAGGACCCTCATGCCCCAGGACCCTTGAGGCCTAGGCACAAGTTCACACTGTCCAGAAGTCCCACCTACGGGGACACGGACCTCTCCGAAGAAGAATTCGAGCCCCTGGAAGGGGGGAACCCCTCCCCCGGGGACAGAGCCACCGAACATAAGACGCTTCTTCACGAAGGATGAGCTTCCGGACCTGATATCCCGATGCCTAAAGGAGCTCGCTATCCCGGGCCAAAGCACCTCGGGGGAACCTAAAATCCCCCTGCGGGAGGGCCTTCGCCAGACGTCGCACTACTTTCCTCTCCCACAGGCGGCGCAACAGCTAATTGACCTAGAGGGGAATGCTCCGGAATCCTCATGCAAAGGGGGTCAAGCCTTGTCTGCACTGTACCCCCCTGGACCCAGCAACCAAGGAGCTCCTGGCGTGTCAGAGAGTGGACGCCATAGTCTGCGCGATCACTAGGCACACTGCCATCCCAGTGGAGGGAGTAGTGGCGCTCAGGATACACATGACCGGCGCCTGGAAGCCATACTCAAGCACCCATCAAAGAGGCAGCACTGGCCTACAGTTTGCGGCCTGCTGCACTGTGGTGACACGTGCCTGCTTATCACAAGACAGGAATAACACCCCGGGAGAAGACATTGATTCAGCTCTATCTTCTCTCACAGGCGCGGCTTCCGATATAGTGCACACAGCGGCCAGAGGAGTCTCGTCCACAGTGGCAGACAGCTCTGGCTTCGAATCTGATCGGCTGACGCCTCCCCCAAAACGAGCCTCACAAGGACACCCTTCAAAGGATCCCTCCAGTTCGGCAGCGAACTAGAGAAACTGGCCAACAAATGGGGCGACTCCCCATTACAGCGCATGCCGGAAGACAATACAAAGGGAAACCAGCGTCCTTTCCCCATGTCCACCAGGGGCAGAAGTTCACAGCGCTTCAACTCTCACATGAGCAACTATCAAGCGTCCCGCCCTACGGACAGGAACCAGTCCTTCCGGAACAAGCACAAGAGAGGGGAACCAGCTCGGGTACAGGCCCCGGCCGCACCCCACAATGAGAATCAGCCGACCCATTCAGGGGAAGTAGCCATAGGGGGCAGATTAACCCTATTCTACCGCAGATGGGTCGAGATAACTTCGGACAAGTGGGTCCTAGCCATCATCCGAGAGGGGTACCACCTGGACTTCTTGCGAACCCCTCCGGACAAGTTCATGGAATCCCCCTGCCACGACCCCCGCAAGAGGGAGGCAGTGGAAGCTACACTGAAAAGGCTTCTGGCCCTCGAGGCCATAACTCCGGTACCTACACGGGACAGGAATACTGGACATTATTCCATTTACTTCATCGTACCCAAGAAAGAGGGTACATTCTGGCCCATCCTGGACCTCAAGTCTGTCAACCGCCACCTAAGGATCCCCCACTTCCGCATGGAAACCCTACGATCCGTCATACGGGCAATACAACCAGGAGAGTTCCTCACATCCCTGGATCTGTCGGAGGCCTACTTACACATCCCAATTCATCAGGAACACCAACGTTTCCTACGCTTCAAGGTCCTGAATCATCACTATCAGTTCCGTGCACTACCCTTCGGGTCAGCCACTGCACCCCGGACGTTCACCAAGGTGATAGTAGTATTGGCGGCAACACTCAGGAAGGAAGGAATCCTCCTTCAGCCCTACCTGGACGATTGGCTGATCAGGACAAAGTCACCGGAGGAAAGCCCAGGATGGGTGATCAACACCCCTACAGCCCTCACAGTCGCTGGAATACCTAGGAGCCCGATTCGACACCAAGGAAGACAAGGTCAGCCTGACCCCCACGAGGAGATCAAAGCTGCGGAACTGGCTTCAGACCTTACCGAGCGCCCCTCGTCCCACAGAAGGGGTTTACAAGGCCTCGGGCTGATGGCGTCCACGCTGGAAGTGGTGCCATGGGCGCTAGCCCACATGAGACCACTACAACGCTCACTTCTATCACGGCGGAGTCCACGATCCCAGAACTACACCGTACGTCTACCACTTCCAGGCAGATTCCGGAACCAGCTACGGTGGTGACTGCAGAATGGCCACACGAGCCGGGGATCAAGACTATCCTCCACAACCTGGACCCTGCTCACCACAGATGCCAGTCAACACGGGTGGGGAGCACACTGCGAAGAGTTAACCGCCCAAGGGCAGTAGAACGCAGAAGAAGTGGGATGGAACATCAACCGCCTAGAAGCGCGGGCAGTTAGATTAGCCTGCCTGCGGTTCGCCCATACATTCCGAGACAAAGCGGGCAGAGTGATGTCTGACAACGCCACGACTGTGGCCTACATCAACCGACAGGGTGGAACCAGAAGCCAACAGGTGTTCCTACAAATAGACCTCTGGCGGGAGCGGAAGCAATTCTCCAGGAGATCCCGCCGTCCACATCGCCGGGAAAGAAAACATCACGGCAGACGCCCTCAGCAGGGAAAGTCTAAACCCAGGAGAATGGAAGCTGTCATCCACAGCCTTAAAGAATATAGTGAATCTGTGGGAGTCCCCAGACATGGACCTTCTAGAAAGCAGGTCCAACGCTCAAATACCACATACTTCAGCCGCAGGCGGGATCTGCAGTCCCAGGGGATCGAGACCCTGGTACAGACCTGGCCACCGGGGACCCTGCTATACGCCTTCCCACCGGGGCCCCTTTTGGGCGCAACCATTCACAAGATACAGCAACACAGGGGACTAGTTCTTCTGGTGGCCCCGGATTGGCCAAGAAGACCCTGGTACACAGACATGAGAAGACTCCGGGCAGGGAATTCCATTACCCCTGCCCCCACTCAGAGGCCTACCCCAACAAGGCCCGATTCTTCACGAGGATCCAGCTCAATTCTCTTACGGTCTGACCATTGAGAGGGCCTGCCTGAGAAAGAACGGATTCTCGGGGGCAGTAATAGATACTCTCCTCCAAGCATGCAAGTTTTCCACATCTCTAAAGTTCTCGTGATTCTAGAATTCTTACAGAATGGACTACAGAAGGGCCTGTCCCTCATCTCCATCAAGGTACAGGTGGCAGCATTGTCATGCTACGGCTCCAGGAGCGAGGGTGAAAGCATAGCCTCGCACCCAGATAGATCACCCTTCCTGAAAGAGGTCAAACACATTCGGCCACCCCTGAAGTGGCCAGTACCTCTGTGGAACCTCAACCTTGTCTTGGAGTTCATAGCGGAACCCGCCTTCAGACCCCTCTGAGGCCTGTTCCTCCGTCTGTTACCTTAAAGACTGTGTTCTTGCTGGCCGTGTGCTCGGCCCGCCGCACCTAGGAACTACAAACCCTGTCCTGCAGTGAGCCGGGATCCATCCATCTATGCACGTTCCCTTACTTCCTCCCCAAAGTGGTCTCACACTTCCACCTTAACCAAACCATCTCACTTCCAACGATGGACGGCTTGAAGAATTCGGAAGAAACTCGTAATCTACGCTGCCTCGTCATCGGCAGACTCCTATCCAGATACCTGGAAAGGTCAGAACCAGTACAAAAGATGGACCACCTTTTCATCCTCCACAGCAGAAAGAGTCAAGGGGAAACGTCCTCGTGGGCAATCATTGCCCGCTGGATCAAGGAAGTCATTGAGGCGACCTACGTAGAAGCGGGAAAGCTACCACCTCTACAGGTCAAGGTCAATTCTACCAGAGCCCAGGCGGTGTCCTGGGCAGAAACTAGAATACTGTCACCTGCCGAGATCTGCAGGGCGACAACGTAGTCCTCCATCCATACCTTTTCCAGATTCTACCGTCTGGATATACAGACTCAGGAGGACACGGTTTGCAAGGGCAATCCTAAGTGGGCCATGGGCAGCCTCCCACCCGGTCCGGGAGTAGCTTTTATACATCCCATTGGTCCTGAGTCCATCTGCTACACGCTAGGAAATGGAGAAATTACTTACCTGATAATTTCGTTTTCCTTAGAGTAGACAGATGGACTCAGCATCCCACCCTTGGCTGCCGTTATGCATGGTTTTCAATGAAGTATGGGTAAGCCATGTTTTAACTTACATAAAGCATCCACCCTGCCGGGGGTCGATGCTCCGGTTGAGTACACTGGCGGTCGCCAGCTATAGTCAGTCAACCAGTTCAAGTTAATCAAGTTAAGTTTTAAACGTTATTAACAAGTTAATTAAGTTAACCATATGATGAAGTTAATCAATCAATCAGTCACACATATATCCACAATGCTTTGCAAGGAAGAATACTGAGGAGCTGCACTTCCTGCAGGGGTATATGTACTAGGGGCTGACGTCAGATTGAAATCTGATCCGTCTCCAACTGCCAACAGGAGTACCCTATACCCATTGGTCCTGAGTCCATCTGTCTACACTAAGGAAAACAAAATTATCAGGTAAGTAATTTCTCCATTGCTATAGGAGACTGATTTAGCAAAGTGCTTCATAACCTATTTTGTTTTGCAGCACACCTAGCACAGGGTTCACTTTGTTGTGGTACACCAATCACTTCCTCTTCTCTTCTCTTCTCTTGTCCTCCCCCCCCCCCCCCCCAATCCCATTGGCATCATCACCACCTCCTCTCTTCCCCATCCCTCGGCACCATCAACTTCTCTCTTCCCTCTTTCCCCACTTTCATAATCACCCCTGTCGTCATAATCTTCTGTTCCTTTTCCACCATCCCTAGCATCACTTTCACTAGCCCTCATTCCTGAACATATCCAGATCAGTCCAGACAAGTGGGTTTTATTCATTCCTACCAGCAGATGGAGGTAATTAGCAAAACTTTGGGCACTATCACATATACGAGAGTGCCACCTGCAGTCCCTCAGTATTTCTCTACCTCCAGCAGATGATAGAGGTGTTAAACTTGCAGTCCTGACTGGTTGGATATTTTGAGGAAATTTGCTCCCCGAGGTACCAGGTTCCTGTGAAGGGCCATCCCTCGGGTTGGGCTGGGCGAACGGGGGGTTGGATACCCCTGTGCATTTTCAGCCTGCAACCCCAGGATCCCTGACAGCCAGTGGTCTGGTTCCCTCAGTGAGACCCGAAGCCCCTCTGCCGGCCCAGGAGCTCAGGAAATATCCCTCCTTAATTTGTTTTGGGGGTTTACTATTGGGTGTTTGGGCCTCTAAGAAAGTTAAAAAAAAAAAGTTACAGCAAGGGGAGTCCCTGTTTTGTTAGCAGCGGCAGCTTGGACTTAGCATCTGGGCTGCCTGTCAGGCAGCCAGCCCAGTGGGATCGTCGGGGGCGGGTACCGAAGTGCCGAGGTGGTACAGTGGAGCATAGGATGCCGTCAGCAGAGGAGGGTGGCCCCGGTTGGGGAAAAGGTGCCTCCTGTAAGTTGGGCTGTGCAGCTGGTTTGATCTCGTGGTTTTTAGCCGCGCTGGAGTCTTGCTTTCGTGCCAGCAGGAGTTTTTTGTGGGGGTGGCCCTCTCCTGTTTTCAGCAGCAGCTGCGTGGTGCACCCCTCCCCCCTCTCGAGCCCGACCGCGGTGCCCGCGTTTCTGAGGGATTTGCAGTTTTTGGCCCTATGTCTGACCGACATCTAGGGGAGGCCTGCCAGGCCTGCGGGCTTTGGCGGCCACCCATAATGACCTCCTCTTCTGCGCGGAGTGTGCAGGAGGGGGACTGCAAATGAGCCTTGGCCTTCTGTCTGGAGCAGACAGAAGCCCATAGACAATCCACCCAACTTTTTATTTCTTTTGATAGGAATATGTTGGGTGTTGCTGTTGCCAAACAGTCACTATCCAATTGGCTTAGCAGATTGCATCTCCTTCTGTTATGTACAGGTGAGACTTCATCTTGGGAATCATGTCAAGGCTCATTCTGTCAAAGCTATGGCCCAATTGAGAGTAGTTCTGGTAGAGAAGATTTGCAAGGCTGCAACGTGAAGCTCTCTCCATGCTTTCACATTGGAATATTTTCTGGATAGGGATGGCAGACATGACAGGTTTGGCCAGTCTGTCCTTCGGAGCCAGTTTGAGGTGTAGAGCCCAACAATCCCCGCCCATGGCCCATTGTTTGTGTTCAGGCTATCTCCCCCTCTTTCAAACAGCATCGTTGTTGTTGTGCCTGTTGGTACCTGGTTGGATGTCTGTTGGTCCCCTTTTGCGTTGGGGAGCAGCCTGTAGTTAGGGATTCACCCATCTGTGAGGGCTACCATCCTGCTTGTCCTCTGAGAAAGCATTGTTGCCTATCTGTAACAGGTGTTCTCTGAGGACAGCAGGATATTAGTCCTCACAAAACCTGCCAATTACCCTGTGGACTTGGGTTTCTCCTATTTTTGTTTTAATTACAATTCTATGTTACAAGACTGGAGTGGGCGCCCATGTGGATGCGTGGTATTGGGTATGCTCAGTGTGCCTAGTCAAAGTTCTAGAAACTTTGACATAAGTTTTTCACATCGGGGCTGCATCTGATGATGTCACTCATGTGAGAACTAACTTCCTGCTGTCCTCTGAGAACATCTTACAGGTTTGCAACTCTGCTTGCTCTCTATCCCTTTCCCCCACTCCCTGTCCTCACCTTTCCTGTCCCTCTATCTCTCTCCCCCTCCTGCCAGGCATTATCACCACCTTCCCTCTCCCACCACCTCTTCCCCGCTGCCCCTTGCATCATATCACTTCCCCCCTCTCCCTCACCTTCTTGCATTACCTTCTCTCCACCTCCTCATCCCTGGAATTATCACCACCGTTCCTCTTTCTACCCCTCTCTCCCACCCCCTGGCATCTTTACTTTGCCTCTCCCTCCATCCCACAGCATTACCTTCTCCACCTTCTTCCCCGTCTTCCATCTCCCTCCATCTGGCATAATCTTCTTTCCTCTGCCTCTACCCCTCTTCCTCATCCCTCTAGCCTTGTCCTTCACACCTGGCAGTAACTTTCCTCTTTCTACAACCCCTCCATGCCAATCCCTTTCCCTCCACCTCCTGGAATCACCTGCCCTGGCATCCTCCCTCTCCCTGACCCCCATCGCATTATCACCTTCCCTCTGCTTCCACCCCTCTTCCTCACCCCTTGGCATCATCACCTTCACACTGCCTCAATCCCTCTCCTTCACCCCTGGCATCATTAACATTCCTCTTTCTCTTCCCCCCCCCCCATGCCAATCCCTTTCCCTCCACTCCTTGGAATCACCTGCTCTTGCCACTTCCTGGCATCATCTTCCCTTTCCCTCACTCCCCTGGCAACATCACTTTTCCTCTCTCTCCATTCCTCTCCCCGACCATCATAGTTATTTTCCATATCACCTTTCCTTCCACCCACTGCCTTCACCTTCCCTCAATCTTACTCCCTGGCATCTTCCCTCTCCCCCTTCTCCTGACATAAGAAAGACATCAACTTGTCTTCTCTCTCCACCACACCCAATGGCACATTCAGCTGTCCCTTTCCCCACCCAAAATCCTTGAACAGCTGCTTCTTCCACCTTTGCCAGCTTCCCTTTTGCAATCTGAATTGCATGGGGCCAGCAAGTCTCACAAGCCTCCAGAACCCCGTGCAGTTTCCATTGCAGAGAGCAGCTACTCCTGCTTCTCGTCTAAGTGCTGCTCTCCTGCAGGCCCAGAGGGAAAGGCAAAATAGATTGCAGCCGCGGCACGCAGATTGGAAAATGGTTTAGCAAATAGCATCCATTAAAAAAAAACAAAAAAAAAACCATTTAATATTGTGGCAATGTGATAATGGAAACCTTACCTCTTACTTATCTACTTAAGTATTTCATTTTCAACTGTTTTCAGAAATCAAAATTTTATGGCAAATTTCTATTTACAGTAGTATTCTTTCTCTGAGAACAAGCAAGATGTAAAGTATTCACATGTGGGTAATACCATTTGATGGAGCCTGCTATGGGAAGAGTATATTGAAGCTTCTAGCAGCATTGAGCATATGCTGGACAGGACCCTCTCTCTTCTTTATTCTGTGTAGCCCAATGGTTGCAATTCTCATTTTCTCTAGAGAAAACTTCAGTTTGATTTTTTTTTTATTTTTAAGCACTGGCTCTCATTGTTCTTCATATCTCATTGCTAGTTTCACTAAGTAGGTTTCTGTAATTGGTTGCAAGTTTTCTTAATTTTCTTTTGACCACTGTTCATGCCAGCATCAGTGTATCACAAGGTATTGGTTGGGGTTTTTAGTAAAATCAAGCTGTTTGATATTGCCTTATTTTTTAGTCACTGATACTGAAAGTGAAGGCAGCAGCTTCAGTAGGTGCCCCTGATGTGATTGCGTCATGTCTGTCATGGATCATTATGATAGATATGCTTTGCCTGGAGGAAGGTTACAATGTACTAGGGTGTTCTACATGAAAAAAAATATGCTCCCCCACCCCAGAGAGGAGGATGTTCTTTCCAGGATGTTCTTCAGGAGAGCTAAATACAGCTCATCTGCATCGAAGGATCAAAGAGCTGCACAGAGCACTGATAATGGATCGAACATGAGAGGATGTCTCTCGCTCTTTCCATTGAGCAGTCATAGAGGCCACAAGATTATGCCATTGTCTAGCTCCTCCAATCCAAAGAAAGCAAAGGATTCTGCTTCAGTTCTAATATTAAGTTCCAATGTGCAACACATGAAAGCCAAAAAGCATAAGCATATATCTCCATTAGTGTGAGTTAATAGATGCTGCCATTAATCCACCAAAATGTTCCCATAGGACATCTCATCTTTGCATCACTCTTAGGAATCGCAACATCCAAGGGTCCAGTGCCCAGCCATTGATCTTCAACCAGGAACGTGTGTCCTCTCCTCTTGCTTCCCATGCTGTATCGGCCTTTTCAGCTTTTGAGGAGAAATTGGACCGAAAGATTATTAGCATTGGTGCACTGGTGGCCTTACAGACTGAGGTGCAAATTCAGCTGGAACTTTGGCCTCAGGGCCTCCCGCCAGATGCTCAATGCCTGGAGGAGCATAAATATTGGCTACCACCACACTGATATTAATTTCTAGTGCAGCAGGAGAGGAGAGGAAGCTTCTCTGAGGCCATTCTGTTTGATTTTCATAGGAAGGAAAAGTCCAGAGCAAAAATGATTGACATACTTCAGTTCATGGATTGTCCCCTTTCCCCCAAGCAAATCATAGCAGTATCCATCCTTGAGATCCTTCAGGAGATGCAGATGAGAATATAGAACACCCTCTGCAACCAGTGAATAACATAGGTGCATGGTATCATGAATAGAAGGCTCCTGGATTCAAAAAAGTAGCAACTGCCGCCTCAGTTGGTTGTGGTCAAATCTGCTCTCAAGAAGACAGAGGTGTCTAGCACGCTTTTCAGCGCCTCTGGGGAAGAATTCTCAAATCATTGACCTTTTGCGGACAGAAGTTTATCAGGAGGCTGTGTTCAATGCCTGCATAGCATCTTACCAGCTCTTGATGAACCAGTTCATCTGAAGGTCATGAATGGATAGTCTGAACATCTCCCTTGAATAATGTGATGTCCTCAAATCATCACTAGGGTACAAGTGAAGTGTGGGAAAACGCATGGTTTGACTTTTTTGATGTTTTTGAGACATCCCTGCAGTTGGTATTGGCATTCGCAGACTCAGTACGTGCTTCAGACAAGATGTCCAGGACCTATTTGCCAATATGTCCTGCAATGGAGAGAATTTCTTTGGAAATAAAATCAAGGATATGGTTACTCAAATGAGTCCTAAGCTTCCGCTGCCCCTAGAGACCCACCCTTATCTTGGAGGTATATGAGTGGAGCATCAAGGAGATCTTTCTATCCACTGAAGAGATATCCTCTGCTGCCTCATTCTTATCAACAGTAGAGACCTCAATTGTATCCCAGATAGAGGACTTTAAAAGCTACAGCCAGCATCCCAGCTAAAACACAGGACAGGTTTTTACAATATGTAGGCAAACACAGCCAAGATTCCAGAAACTGCAGCAGAGAAACCTCCTTAGAGGGGGAGGAAAGGGGATTTTTTTTCTGTAAACTGTTAGCCTAGAATTACCATGGACACTTGGGTTCTCAGCATAATCGGGAATGGATACAGATTAAAACTTGGAAACCCCACTAAATCGCCCACCAAGAAGCTTTTGAACTGCTTCTCAATATTGGCTACTACGTAAAAAAAATAAAATAAAATCTCTTCTTGCTCTCAAAAGTGAATGTGGCCAAACCGTTCCATCAAGGAAAAGAGGGCGGAGTCTTTTTTCCTATTCCTGATTTCATTTAAAACAGATGGACTCATCCCAATCTAAGAGCTCTGAGCAAATTCCTGGTAAAGGAATTTAAATTGGTTTCCCTAGGAACCTTAATCCCATTCCTAGAATAAAAGGGACTTGCTATGCTTCCTGTAGCTAAAGGATGCTTACATCCACATGTTTTCAGATCACAGAAAATAGGTTTGTAGTAAGGAAACATTGCCTCCAGTGCCCTTCATCCTACTGTCCGCATTACATGTGTATGCATGTATACAAATTGGTGAACATATTTACCTATCTGGGCAATTGACTTGTCAAGAGCACAACTCAGAGATGATATAATCAATGAACAAAACCATCCAGATGTTGTTAGGATTTGTCATAAATTTACCAAAGTCCAATTTTGTGCCTCATCTTAATTGGAATTTATAAGAGCTCTGCTAGATATGACTCAGGTGAAGAGACTATTCCATAGGAAAGGATCATTAAATTTCTCTGTGGAAGAATAAGTGAGTCTGCAGATATGAGTATGGGACATGTTGATCTTGGGCCTCATGGCAACAATGGTGCATGTTTCTCCTAGTGGACCCATCTCTCAGGATCTCCAAGAGTGCATCCGTATCACCCAGCAGCTGATCTGATCAAATCTGGCCAAAGGAATCTTCTGTCAAAATTCTCCAGTTCAAATCATCCTAAGCATGGATGCATCCATCCTGGAATAGGGAGCTCATGTAGTATGGTTGCTCAGGAAAAACTTCTCTAGATAAATTTCCTAGAGCTAAGCGTAATACAATATGTTTTAAAGGCTTTCAGAGATTGGTTGACACACGAAAATTGTTCTAATTTTAAACAACCAGTAGCAATGTTTTCTGAATAAGAAGATAAGAACAGGCTTAACTATTCAGATGTGGGATTGGGACATTTTGCAGGGAATGGTCATAGTTTCCTATCTTATTGTTTGCTTTGACCCCAATATACTTGGGAATGCTGTTGCCAAATGCACTCCTTCTAACTGAATAGTAATGTTCCAAATTAGGAATCACCACCCAGGCAAAGGATCTAGGCATTATGGGTATGTTTAAATCTTCTGCTCAGTGTGAGGTAGCAGCCAAGAAAGCAAATAGAATGCTAGGAATTATTAGGGAAAGAATGGAGAATAAAACAGACTATCATAAATCCTCTGTATCTCTCCCTAGTGAGACCTCATCTTAGTATTGTGTGCAATTCTGGTCACTGCATCTTAAATACAGCAAAATTAGAAAAGGTACATAGAAGGGTGACCAAAATGATAAAGGGCCCTGGAACAATTCCCCTATGAGGAAAAGCTAAAAAGTTTAGGCTCTTCACCATGGAAAAGAGATGGCTGAGAGGAGATATGATTGAGGTCTATAAAACGAGTGGTGTTCAAAAAAGTAAACGTGACTTGTTTACTCTTTCAAAAAGTACAAAGCTAGGAGACATGCAATGAAGTTATTAGGTAATACATTTGACACACACAATTATTATAGTCAAGATATAATTAAACTCTGGAATTTGTTGCCAGTTGAAGAGTTAATATGTTAGTGTAGCTGGGTTTAAAAAATATTTGAACAAGTTCTTGGAAGAAAAGTCCATAAATCATTGTTAAAGTGGACTTTGTGAAAACCACTGCTTATACCTGGAACAAGTGGCATAGAATCTGTCAACCTTTTGAGATCCTGCCAGGTACTTGGGAACTGGATTTGCCATAGTTGGAAATAGGATACTGGGCTTGATGGACTTGTATTAGGCCCAGGCAGACCTGAATCTGGAAGGGGCATTTCAACACTCAGTGTTAGACATGGTGGCAATAGTAGCCCAATTTGAGAGAAGATTTGCAAGGCTGTGACATGGAGTTCTCTATACATTCACATCACATTGTTTGGATAAGGACTCCCTAGGGCATATTATTCTTTTCCAGATTGCCCCGTGTTTAAAAAAAAAAAAGAAATGATTTGCTACCAAAGATAGTTTTGCATATTGGTGTTCATTTTATATTGCTCCCCTTTTTTAGGGCAGTCTGTAGCTAAGGATTCCCTCATGCAAGAACTTCACTACCTGCTTATTCTCTAAGAAAGCAAAAATCGCTTACCTGTAACAGGTGTTCTCAGGGGACAGCAGTATACAATATTCATAGGATAAGTAGGATGGCAGTCCTCGCACATGGGCGACGACATCTGACAGAGCCCGTTATAGAACTTAGATTTCAAAGACTACCGCTTTCAGCATGCTCCACTGATCATGTGCAGCTGTAATCAACTCTTGCCTGCCAAACCAGGGACCTCTCAGTATCTCCTTTCCCACCCCCTCACCCCCCCCCCCCCCACCCAAACCAGAGCTTGTAAGACACCGGATCTTTGTCCTCTCCCTCACAGCTACTTCAGTGAAGAGTTCTGTAGCTGCAGATGCTGTTTTTCTGGCAGCAAGAGATAGCACCACTACACATGTGCAAGGAACTGCACTCACCATAGAGAGCTTAAGTGCAGAGACTCCACTGTCATTTGGTGCCCTCTGCTGTGTATTAGCTAGTGATGGGAGGCAGCATGGGCTGGTGCACTGCAGTCACCAGTGGACAGGGATTTCTGGCCCTTCAGGCATAAATGAGCTCCAGTTTACTCTGGAGCCATCTATTTGAGATGGGTACCAGGACTATAACATTGAGCCTTAGACCCTTCTTCCCTCCCCCCACCTTGGTTTACTACCCTCATGGCGAAGGGGGGTCAGGCCTCCATGGGCTTCCTTCCATATTAATTTATAATCTGGATCTTCTTTCTCTGGGAAACTTCCAGGACTCATACTATCACAAGTTCTTTACTTTTGCAGGGTCTATGCCTCTTGATGGCACAGTTTTTGATTGCACAAACAAAATTGAGTCTATATTTATTCAACAAAATAGCACAGTTCAAATAGCAACATCAATATTATGAAAATACCACACTCTATATACATAACACCCCATTCATACTACATCCATACCTTAAAAACATCCTTCACCATACCAAATAAAATCTTCAAACTGGTGCATATATCATCTAAACATATTCGATCAAAACAGAACCCACACCCTTATATGTACGATCTATATGTGAATATACCATTCTGTTCCAATATGTAGGTTCATTCCATGTTACCTATAATGCTAAATGAACTAAAGTTTACACTACTGTCTAGTCCAACCTGGAGATGGCATATGTTCCTGCAAACAAAATCCAATGTACTGTACACCGCTCCCGATCAGCCCAATTATAAGATGTCTTCTATGAATAATCAAATGTATTTCCTCGTATGATGGACACACTGGATCAATGATTTACCCAATAAACACACTGGATGAAATCCTTACCTACTTGAGCGCACAGTCTAGCCCCTGTTTGACTGAGAGTTTTATACGTGCTATTACCCCTTATACTGTGGAAAACGCGCGGCAAACCCCCCCGAAACTAATATCACTCATCACTTGCAAATGTATGTTGATGAGCCTATTAGTTATCCCCATGGGATACTGAAAGTAAAATGTGTGGCCAAGCTGCACATTTTACTCTCAGAAATTAACACCTGCACAAGGGCAGGCATTAAGATCTGAGCAAGCCCGATCTCGCCATTGCATCTGCGCCGGATTGACCGCCGCTCTCTGCCCGATTCTCCAGCTCCATCGCGCCCATCCTCCCCCTCCTTAGGGGCACTTATTTTGCTATAGAGCAATTAATGCTTTTTTTTTTTTTTTTTTTAACTTATGCGAGCATGGTACTGAAATAGTATTGTGTGTTGTAGTTGAGGGGTTGTAGTTGAAATTATGGATGGCAGAGATGCAGGGAGTTATTAAAATAAAGACTCCATGTAGCTTTATTTAAAGCATGCAATTTTATGTACAGGCAGCCTGTAATTTTAATTCTGGTGCAGGAATGATTGCCAGTTGTATATGTTTCTGGTAACTGGATTTCTGTATGCCTTAAAGAAGCTTCCGAAACCTTTGAGCCCAGAGATCCACACTGCCGTTTTCAAAGATCTGAAGGGAGGGTGCTGTTATCAAGACCTGTCAGTTATCTCCACTTGGCTTTCAAGTGTTTTAAAGTGTCAGCAGCTGTGAGGAGCAGGAATTGATGCAAATGTTCTGCCATTTTTCGGGAGTCATGTCTTTACATGTTTTGGATAGCAAAACGTCAATGGTAGTCTTATGAGGTGAAGATTTGCAGACCCGACAAATCCTGCACTTAAGCCACCTCTTCCACTAATAAGGAGGCGCTAGGGATGCGCTATTGTCCATAGCACCTCCTTTTTAGCGTGCTGCCTAATTTAAAAAGAGAATCGCGCGCGCAGGAGAGGTGCCTGGGCGTGCGTCAGGATAGCAGGCGCTCAACACGGGGCGCTGGCTCTCCCACGGGCTTTTTTTGAATTGGCCTGTTTGTACCTATGATACTTTTAACACCTTAACTTTGTTTTTATTACTAACATGTTTGAGACAAATTTATTTTGCGCATTAAATGTTTTTTTATATTTTTTCCCATACTGTTCAAAACAGGATTTCTTGGAGATTATCCAACTTTGTGCAGCGATGTTGGAAAAGGTTAGTTGATAAGGTGTATTTCATGTATGTGAAATTCTTATTTTAAATATAAATTTCTTTTTATGTAGAAAAATGCCAGATATGAACTAAATGATTTGCGTGCTGAATTTGACAAGTTAGTGTTAGACCATGGATATCTGAAGCAAGAATGTGCATTGATGGAAGCACAGATAAGAGAGAAGACTGAAATCAATGAGTTTGAGATGCTGGAGAAGGAAGCCCAAAAAGAACATGAGGTAAGAGTGAATTATTTTGTTTTCTGGTTACCCCATTGTTCAGATGTCTCTCTTGCTTGAGAAGTGAAAATTCTCTTACTTTGGCTTATGGAGTCTAACTACAAATATGGATGGAACACCTTAAATATTCAGAAATTTAAAAACTTTTATACAATATTAATCACATTTTTTGAGTAAATAGAAGTGGATGGAGGCTTTTGACCAATGATTGGAACTCATAGTTGCAGAGATTGTTTGAACATATCAACAGTTAAAGCCTCATGTCTTTTCCTCTTTTTTTTTTTAAATAAGATTTATTTCAGCTCTTATGAATAATTATGGAAGTATGTTTTGGTTTGGTTTTAGATTTTTTACTTCGCTTGCTGTTTGTTGGTATTTCCTTGTCCCCAGAGGGCTTACAATCAAGTTTGTACCTGTAGTGATAGCAGGTGAAGTGACTTGCTGAAGGTAACTAGGAACAGTAGTGGGATTTGAACCTTGTCTTCCATGGTTTTTAGCCCATTACTCTAAATACTGGCATCTCACTGTTGGGTTTTGATGGTATCTGTTATGGAGATGATTCTTCCAGTAAGCTTTAGAAGCAGTGGCTGTAGGATGTGGCTTGACTGAGGAAAGATGGTCCTAAGCAGGAAGAAATAAAATGGTTGTTCTGATACATTTGTCTCACCCCAGCATATGGCGCTGTATCCATTGAGTCAGTCTAGAGTGTAACTAACAATTTCTGGACACCTAAAATGTCTGCTTATAATTTATTTAAAGTAATACTTTGTGCTGAATGTGCTGAATCTACACACTTCTAGTCTTTTTGCAGATGATAGTTGAAACATTTTCATAAATAAGCCTGGAGTAAAGTTTTCAATATCTTTCAGATTTTGCTTTGAATGGAAAAAGAGACTGAGCTGAAGTTTTAATTTGTCTATTGTTTATGTGCAGTTAAAAGTAATTGCTCAAGGGAGACCTTGCATGTCTAGTGTAGAAAGAAAATATTGCTCAAGGGAGAACTTGCATGTCTAATGTAGAAAGAAAATATTTTTTTTAAATCTATACTTACATAATTATATTCCAAGAACTTAATGAGAGATGAAACATGTATAAAAAATATAAACAATATGCAAGAAGTAACATCCATATGTATAGTCATTTAAATATGGGAATTCTGAAAAACATGTTCTTGTTTTCAAATATTCACATCAAAGGGCCAAAATAAATGTGGAAAATGTAGGTTTTAAGCTGCCATTTACGAATTAAAGGGGTAATTTTGTTGCCTCATCATAAGTTGCACCAATTTTCATAGCTGAATTGCTAGGCCAACACTGGAAGACCCTCCTTTTGTTATATCTCATTCTCAGGAAGGTTTTGAGTCTTTTTAATGTCCTATCTTTCCAGCAATAGCAAATCCACAGGTCTTCCATCAGGCCCTTCATTTCAACATTCAAGAAACACCCCCCTCCCCCCCATCTTGAAGATATTATACCTGGATTTTTCTATAAAAGATGACAATATAAATTCCTCATCTGCAAGAGGAAGCAGAGCCTAGAGAAGATGTCTGGCTTGCTTAAATAGATTCTGATACCTAGACAAGTAGCGGCAGTTCTGGTACAGATACATACAGAAACTTAATGGGCAACCACTTTTGACTACCCTTCCTGTATCAAGGACGTATAGAGTGCAACCAGCTGCAGGACATTTCAGGTCCAGCTTCTGCACTAGTCGGTGAAAAAATAAAATAAAAGCACTCTAAAACACATTCCAACACACTTAGTAAGGATGCATTCATGCTAAACTCACAGAATAGCTACTTAGCTACATATGGTCCAGTATATGCATTCTTTAGCAGAAGCACTCCCACTAGACAAGATGAATTCATCCCATTGATTTAAAGAAGTAGAAGACTATGGCATGTACCTATGACATTTCCAAAATTTCACTGTTTACTATTGGAGGCAGAAGACTGGCTTGCTGTGTGCTTCAGGACTCCTCCAAGCTTGCAGATTCTCCATGCATGGGTGACATCTTCAGAGAGAAAGTAAAAGAAGCAGTTGATAACATTTAAAGATCATTGTGCCACCCTTCTCACTCTTTCAGCAGCTATAGTGGGTCAACCCTTTACATCCAAGAGAAATCCAGGAGAAGATACTAGTATCCTTATCTCGAACAATAGATTCAAAGCAGGAAGCGAACTAGAAAAAGAACATTCTAAGCTATGCAGCAAATGCAAGCAAAAGCTTATTTAAACTTTTGATTACAGACTCGGAATCTTCACATTTGAACTTTAGTGGCAGAAAGACTGTAGTACTTCAAAGAAACATGGAATTTGGGGGAAAAAATTGGCAAATCATAAATCAGACCCTGATCAAATCTCAGATCTTCTCCCTTATAAAATCTTTAATGAAGTACTCAAAAATGAGCAACTATTACTCCTTCTGCAAGAGCCACCATCCTTATTGATGAACACAGTATAGAACCATTCTCCTAGGACAAACAGGATGGTACGGAAAATTGTTGTGAGCATGCCACTATCCACAGCTCCATACAGGGTCCCCCTTCAGTCTTTTTTTCCCATGTTGGAGCTCTGCTCTTATAGTATTTTTTTCTTCAACTTTATTACCCAGTTTTCCGGTGTTTTCAGCATCTGGTCCCTATTCTCCGGTCGGTGTCCCTCCAGCGACGTGGTAAACTTGCTTTTTGCCTTGCATTGAGGTTGATTCCTGGCATGTCGCTCCTCAGTGGCCACTGGTCATTGACCATTCACCCAGCTGTTTTTCATGGCGGTGTCCGGTTTTTTGACAGTGCCCCCAGTGCCTGCGGACCATGTCTTTTACTGATCCGTACAAGGTTTGCATCCTATGCCTGGGGGCATCACACGACATCCGTGGGTGTCAACTGTGCAATCAGATGACCACAAAGGGCTGTTGTGACTGGCTGGAGAAGATGGAGAAACTCTTTGGTCCCCAAAACATCTGCTCCATCCGCTCTGGCATCGGAGACATCTACGCCTAGGGGCCGGGGAGAACCGCTGAACAATGCTGTCCCTATGAACGTCCACTGAGGATTTGTCCAGGGAGAGAGGAGCTGGTGATAGGGCATCTCTGGTGTCAACGCTGTTGAAGACATCGGGCTCTTCAATTTCCTTGGCGCTAGGGAAATACCGGGCCGAGCATCGCGAAAAGTCCTGCAAGCACAGACTGGTTGCCATCGACACAGTTCTGGAACAAGTGCGGCATCAGCAGCCACCATGCCGCCACCGAAGCGACCCCCGTGGTGAAGAGACCTCTTCATCTGGCAGTCCCAGTGTTCCCTACCAATACCAGTGCCGGGCACCGAGCCTCCTTTGGGCTCTGAAGAGGCTCCGGTGACTCTTCTTCCTTCTCCTTCTAGCTTCACCGGACTTCCAGGAGGAGTTGGACTGCAGGGTCCGGTTGGCAGTGCTCTGAGCCCTGCGGAGTATTGAACTGCTCCGATACAGTCCCCCATACCGGTTCTAAGGACAGATGGCAGTGCTCCGAGCCCTGATTTAAAAAAAAAAAAAAAAAAAAAGACAGTTGTAGTCTTTGACCCAGCTTGATCTTCAGGAATCTCAAATTCCTAAAGAGAAAAATTAATGGTCAACTCTCTGGGCTCCATCCTTCCTATATTAAAAAAGAGTTGGCTTTCCTCACTGGATATCAACGATGCTGATACCACTTCATTAACAATGATTCATTTAGCCATAGCACTCAGTCACTACCAATAGTGTTCTCTCATTTAGGATATCGGCACCCAGGGTTATTACAAAGTGCCTTGCAGTTGTTATTGCTTACCTGAAAACGAATGTTCGTTTTACCTACTTGGATGACTGGCTCTTATTAGGCCATTTCCTGCAGGAAGTCCATTCCTCCACTCTCCAAACTATTGTTGATTCTAAAGAAACCACTGCAGCAGTTAGTAACTTGAGACTTTTATTTAAAGAAAGACAGAAACAAAGACAAAAAAGGGAGGGGGAGGAACAAACAATTTTGTTCCCTGCAGTAGCACAGAGTTACAGCAGTTCTGTGGACACCTCGCTACTCACTCATCCAGCAATGTTCATAACTTTATATATTCTTCATACTGACCAATCAGAGCATATTCAAGGTGTTGTTTTTAGATAAGTGTCGTACATCTGATTTGAGATGCATTAGACCAATCAGCAAATGGGTCTGGGGTGTTGGCTGGCTGCATTCCAGCATGTAGTCAGTCCTCTGCATTCTTTGTCTAATACTGGTATACAGGAATACAGCACAAAGAGGTGTCAGAAAGACAGTGCATACATACATCATGCACACTCTTAAATACTTTATCTCATCAGTTTCCAAACTCCACCATAAAATAGATTTCATAAAAGCCCACATATATATACATTAACCTTGAGTATCACAGGACAGCAAAAAGTCTCTGCAAGTCTCTACTGAAAATGTTAGGTCACATGGCAGGAAATGTTTGTTACACCTTTGAATGTCTTCACATGAAACAAGCTCCATGGCAACTAAGGCCTCAATGGACCAAACAAGTTCAATCAATGTCAGAAGAAGAAACTGTCCAACAATCTGTCTACTCTTTAAAATGGTGGTTGGACCATTCGTATCTGAGATCAATTTTTTCATCACCCACAGTTTTATTAAACTCTAGCCGCAGATGTTTCCAACCAGCGTTGGAAAGCTTATCAGAGGGACCTCTAATCTAAAAAAAAAAAAAAAAAAACACCTAGTCGTGCAAAGAGAGGCTGCATCTTATAAACTTATAATTGAGAGCAATCTTTAATGCTCTGAAGGTATTCACTCTGTGGTTGAAAAACAGTGATGGTGATACAGACAGACAATCAAATAGTAATGTTCTGCATCAACAAATGTGAATCAGGTTCTTATTTGAATTTGCTTGGATTCATGACATTTCTCAACAAAAATCCAACTTTCTGCTCCAGGAGACCAGCAAAGGGGACAGACTGGCTGAGATGCTTTTTCAAAAGCAGGATGGCACTCCTCACATACATGGGTGACATTGGATGGAGCCCAGCACAGAAAATTTGTCAAAGTTTCTAGATCTTTGACTGAACTTCATTGAGCATCAAACAAGTTCCAAAGGAATGCAATGTGAATGTGTGGCGAGAACTCCATGTCTCAGCTCTGCAGATCCTCCTCCATGGCTACTACAACAAAGATTGAATAACAAAAGTTAAACATTTTTGACAATACTTTCTTAGTGCCTGGGGAGGTCAGGAAAAAGGTTGTCCACCTGAGCTGAACAGGGCCTCAGAAAAGATCTTGTGTGTCTATCCCAGCTTTGACTAGAGAATTCTAGTATCTTCAGGACTAGTTCTTTTGTCTGAATGGCTAATTAGGGCACAAAGTTCTAGTGTTGGCTCTCTGATCAATGGCCCCACTTACTAGTAATAGACCTCTGGTCAATGGCACTGCAGAATGTTAATCTTTCTCAAGATACTGGGATATTAATCTAGAACTATTAATAGACATAGGGATATTAATCTAGAATGATTAATAGACATAGGCATAAAGGGATCTGTGCTCAGCTGGTTCAAGTCCTTCCTTTCCAACAGGCACTATAAAGTCAAGATTAACAACAAAGAATCCCCTGCTGTCTGCTCCAACATGGGTGTTCCCCAGGGATCCTCCCTCTCACCTACCCTCTTCAACATTTACCTTCTCCCGCTATGCCACCTACTTACAAAGCTAAATCTTTCCCATTACCTTTATGCAGATGACATCCAAATAATCATTCCTATCACTGAATCACTACAAAAAACCATAATTCATTGGAACAACTGTCTTCAAGCAATTAACCATCTACTCGCCTCTCTCAACCTAGTTTTGAACACCAACAAGACGGAGATCCTCATTATCTCTCAAGACGACCGCACCACCTTACCGTCCGCCTCACAACCAACCATTTCAACGATCAAACACTCTCCTCATGTCAGAGACTTAGGCGTCACTCTGGATAACCAGCTCAACCTTAAGAAGTTTAACACCACCACTAAGGAGTGCTTCTTTAAACTCCAAGTCCTCAGAAACCTTAAACCACTCCTGCACTTACAAGATTTCAGACTGGTACTTCAATCAATCATATTATCAAAACTGGACTATTGCAATTCCCTGCTACTCGGTTTACCTGCCATCTCCATAAAACCCCTTCAGAATGTGCAGAACTCTGCAGCCAGGCTCCTCACCAATACCAAAAAAAGGGAACACATCACCCCGACTCTTCAGAACCTACACTGGCTCCCCATCAAATTCAGGATCCTATTCAAGGTACTCAAGATTATTCACAAATCCATCCACAACCTCACTACTCTCAACATCTCCACCCAACTAAAACCACATATCTCTTCCAGACCAATCAGAAGTGCCTACCAAGAAACCTTGTACGCTCCCCAAGCCAAAACATCAATCAGAAAACTGGCCATTTCGACTGCTGGTCCACACCAATGGAATGCATTACCTCACAACTTCAGACGAGAATCTTGCCCTTCTGTCTTCAAAAAGAGACTTAAAACATGGCTTTTTAGCCAAGCCTTTCAGGATACCTAATCACCGTTTGCCTTTAACTAACTCCCCCTAAACGAACTTTCCAGCCAGACAACTCAATTCCACTCCCCACTTCTACTCCTTGCCCCTTCGACCATCCCTCCCACTCCCCTCTTCTACTCTTTGCACCTTCGTCCATCCCTCCAGTTTCTTCCTTTTCCCGATATGATTCATTTATTGTATTTAATTTAATTTTATCTCTTGTTGAGATGAGTTTCATGAGTTCTCAGGTTATGTTTAGACGAGTTTTTGACATGTTCTCAACTGTTTTAACTGGCAACATTGTTCCTTGTACTGCCCTAGAGCGAAATTGATGTTTCATTGTGAACTGATATGATTTGTATTTTTTACAGGAATGTCGGTATATAAAAAATAAAAATAAATAAATATTATATATAAATAGATACACACATACATGTATGTATATATATATTTGTACAGCCATAGATACACTATACACTGTCCAAGCCTCATTCTAAGTCAAGCCAGCATCCTAAGCCTCTGAATTACAAGTGTAGAGATCAAATACTACCTGACGATCAGCCTGGGGAAAAAGGACGAGGACCCAAGGGAAAATGAATTAATGCTCACAATTTCACCATACACCTATTATAGATAAGTAACTTAGCTTTCCTGGATATCAGAATGGCAAATTTTTTTAAAGCTCATTTCTTTGGTAAAGTACTGTTTTACGAATAAATGTTGTTGAAAAGGACTCTCCCTAATGTTAAAATATAAATTATGTGAAATATATAACTGGGAGTCTTAATTTTTACATCTTCCTCAGTTTGGATTTGTCATGTTTCACGATATACATACTTTTGCTAGACACCTGAATGCCATGGAATATTAAATGCTAATTTTTAAAGAGTTTACAAAACATCACTGTTACCCCTTTTCTTATGTATTCAGGTCATAAAAAGAACTTTCTTCTGCAAATAATTGCAGAACACGTGTGTTGCAGAGCATGTTTGTATTTGCCACTTAGGCAGATGTCTTTCCGTTGGCAGCTGTTGGGGTTTGTATCCATATGCATGAGCACCCCACCAGTCCCCAATGGCCACATCCCTCCAGTTAAAATCATCTGGGTCTGACTTTCATCCCTTCCCACCAAATCACTTAAACAATGGTCTCATTGGCCCTTAGATCTGCCCCTTCCCCTGGATTTCTCCCACCTCGGCCCTTAACTTTGTTATCAGTCTATATCCCTGACCTGCCCCCACCCCAGCAAGGAAGAACTATCTACCAACATGTGCTAAACAAGTTGTTTGTGAGGAAGAGAGAATTTTTTAGACTCAATTTTATAACATTAGTTATAAGCTAAAATTTAAAATTTGATGCTAAAATGGGTGAAATAATATTTGTCTTTATATTCTTGGGACTATGCAATCTCAGCTTGTGCACATTCAATTCACCCTCACATGTTTGCACTAGAATTTTGACATTTCCTGGCGTGTAGACAGATGGACTCAGGACCAGTGGATTATGTGCTCCCCTGCTAGTAGATGAGTCAGGTCTCAAAGCTGACGTCTCCTTATATATACCCCTGCAGTGACCTCAGTCCTCCAGTATGTGTCTGTCTCCTAGCAGATGTGGACGAGCTATCCCTACATCAGTATTGGTGGTTTAGCGGGATTGCAGTAGTCATTTGGAAAAAGATTGAGCCCCACTCTCCTGCTATGATACCTAAAGGTCTCTCCCCCAGTTGAGAATTCCTGAGGCGATTTCCAAGATCCCTCAGAGGTGTGCTTTGGTGCAGTAGCCGGTTTCCAGCATGGACTTCGCTGCTGAAGCAGCTGAAATGCAGGGGGTGCAAGAAGCAGAGCATGGCGGTGACAGCCAAAGCCATCTCCTCCCATGGCCAGAGACTGAGCTCAGGTAAGTAAAAGGACTCTGATTCAGAGATGTGGAAGGGCTTCAGTAAGTCTTTCCTCCACTCTTGCTTGGTATGCTGTACCGATGACGTTCCTGATCCCATTGGGGCAAAGCAAGGGGGATTCCAAGCGGGTTGAGCAGCCCCCCCCCAATGGGCTATGCCCCGCTTCAGACTCGGTGGGCACTCCACATGGCAGGCTGTAGCAGTGCCATGTTGCGCACGGCTTGGAGCGGCACCATTTTTCCCTATAGACTGTCAGTACGTGCGGTGCGGGTCGGCCTGCGGCGCGCCTAACACATGCATACGTGCATGCACACCTGCGCACATAAGTAGACTCACACGTTCGCACTTTAAGGGCGCTTATACTTAGGAGCATCGGGGCAGATCTGTGTGCGCTCATCAAGCGATAGCAGGCTGAATGCACAAGGTACCACTGATTATGGCTCCAATGAAAAGATGCACAAGTGCCTACCATATTATGGCTGCACAGAGTACATAAGAGCATAAGACATTTCCATACTGGGTCAGACCAAGGGCCCATCAAGCCCACCATCCTGTTTCCAACTATGCCCATCCAGGCTGCAAGTACCCAAAAACTAAGTATCTCATGCTACAGTCCTAACCTCTTTAATCTTTCCTCATAAGGGAGCTGTTCCATCCCCTTTATCATTTTGGTTGTCCTTCTCTTACCTTGTCCATCGCAACTATATCTTTTTTGAGATGCGGCAATCAGAATTGTACATAGTATTCAAGGTGTTGTTTCACCTCGTTGCGATAGAGGCATTATGACTTTTTCTGTTTTATTCAGCATTCTCTTCCTAATAATTCCTAACATTGTTTGTTTGCTTTTTTGACTGCCGCAGCACACTGAGCCAACTATTTCAATGTATTATCCACTATGACGCCTAGATCTCTTTCCTGGGCGGTAGCTCCTAATATGGAACCTAACATTGTGTAACTATAGCATGGGTTATTTATCCCTATATGCATCACCTTCCACTTATTCACATTACATTTCATCTGCCATTTGGATGCCCAATTTTCCAGTCTCAAGATCCTCCTGCAATTTATCACAATCCGCTTGTGATGTAACTACTCTGAATAATTTTGTATCATGTGCAAATTTGATTACCTCACTCGTCGTTTTCCTTTCCAGATCATTTATAAATATACTGAAAACCATAGGTCCCAGTTACAGATCCCTGAGGCACTCCACTGCCCACCCCCCTCCACTTAGAAAATTGTCCATTTAATCCTACTCTGTTTCCTATCTTTTAACCCATTTGTAATCCACAAAAGGAGATCGCCATGACTTTTTACTTTTCTTACAAGCCTGTTATAAGGAACTTTGTCAAATGCCTTCTGAAAATCCAAATATACATCATCTACTGGTTCACCTTTATCTACATGTTTATTAACCCCTTCAAAAAATTGAAGCAGATTTGTGAGGCAAGACTTGCCTTGGGTAAAGTCATGCTGACTTTGTTCCGTTAAACCATGTTCTATGATTTTGATCTTTAGAACATTTTCCACTATTTTTCCTGGAACTGAAGCCCGGCTAACTGGTCTGTAGTTTCCCGGATCGCCCCTGGAGCCCTTTTTAAATTTTGAGGTTACATTAGCCACCCTCCAGTCTTCAGGTGCAATGGATGATTTTAGTGATAGGTTACAAATTTTAACTAATGAACATGAAATTTCATTTTTGAGATCCTTCAGAACCCTGAGGTGTATACCATCTGGTCTAGATGAGTTTCTACTCTTCAATTTGGCAGTCAGGCCTACCACATCTTCTAGGTTCACCGTGATTTGGTTCAGTCCATCTGAATTATTACCCATGAAAACCTTCTCCGGAATTGGTATCGCCCCAACATCCTCTTCAGTAAACACTGAAGCAAAGAAATCGTTTAATCTTTCCACGATGGCCTTATGGTTCAGTCCATCTGAACCCATGAAAACATAAGACATAAGAAATTGCCATGCTGGGTCAGACCCAAGGGTCCATCAAGCTCAGGATCCTGTTTCCAACAGTGGCCAATCTATGCCACAAGAACCTGGCAATTACCCAAACACTAAGAAGATCCCATGCTACTGATGCAATTAATAGCAGTGGCTATTAGCTAAGTAAACCTGATTAATAGCAGTTAATGGACTTTTCCAAGAACTTATCCAAACCTTTTTTGAACCCAGCTTCACTAACTGCACTAATCACATCCTCTGGAAACAAATTCCAGAGCTTTATCGTGTGTTGAGTGAAAAAGAATTTTCTCCGATTAGTCCTAAATGTGCTACTTGCTAACTTCATGGAATGCCCCCTAGTCCTTCTATTATTCAAAAGTGTAAATAACAGATTCACATCTACTCATTCAAGACCTCTCATGATCTTAAAGACCTCTATCATCTCCCCCCTCAGCCGTATCTTCTCCAAGCTGAACAGCCTTCTCTGAACGGGTATCTCCCCAACATCCTCTTCAGTAAACACCGAAGCAAAGAAATTGTTTAATGTTTCCGCAATGGCCTTATCTTCTCTAAGTGCCCCTTTAACCCCTTGATCATCTAACGGTCCGATTGACTCCCTCGCAGGCTTTCTTTTCCAACTTCTTTTCAAATTCTCTTAGCCTGTCTTATCAATGTTTTACATTTCACTTACCAATGCTTATGCTTTATCCTTTTTTCTTCTGTTGGATCCTTCCAATTTTTGAATGAAGATCTTTTGGCTAAAATAGTTTTTCACATCCCCTTTTAACCATGCCGGTAATCGTTTTGCCTTCTCTCCACCTTTCTTAATGTGTGGAATACATCTATACTGCGCTTCTAGGATGGTATTTTTTAATAATGTCCACGCCTCTTGCACACTCTTTACCTTTGTAGCTGTTTTATTTTTTTCCAACTATTTTTCTAATTTTATCAAAGTTTCCCTTTTGAAAGTTTAGTGCTAGAGCCATGGGTTTGCTTACTGTCCGCCTTCCAATCATTAATTCATGTTATGATTACTATTGCCAAGCGGCCCCAACACTGTTACCTCTCACCAAATCCTGTGCTCCACTGAGAATTAGATCTAAAATTGTTCCCTCTCTCGTCGGTTCCTGAGCCAGTTGCTCCATAACACTGTTATTTATTCCATTCAGGAACGTTATCTCTCTAGCAAGTCCTTATATTACATTTATCCAGTCAATATTGAGGTAATTGAAATCTCCCATTTTACTGCATTACCAATCTGGTTAGCTTCCCTATTTTCTCTTAGCATTTCACTGTCTGGCTCACCATCTTGGCCTCGAGGACAGTACTATACTCCTATCTCTTTACTCTTCCCCAACATACAAGGGGATTTCTACCTATAACGATGCAGGATCTTTGGTCTTTATGCCATCCCGGACATAAAACGCCAGCCTGCCTCCCAGATGCTCTTCTCTGTCATTGCGATATAATTTGTACCCCGGTATAGCACTGTCCTATTGGTTATCCTCTTTTCATCATGTCTCTGAGATGCCATTTAAGTCTGTATCATCATTTACTGCTATACATTCTAATTTCCAGTCGAAAGCAGGGCTGAATTAGCCATGCTGTCTGGGAAGCGTCGCAACCCGAAGTAGGCGGAGTTTCCTCAGTGAGTCACAGAGCTTTGACTCTGTGCGACTGCGCAGTGATCCTCCTGTGCATTTCCCCTCTTCTCAGTTTCTTTTTTTCCGTGAGCCAGTAGCACACTGGGTTCTTTGCTCACAAAATCTTTTGCCACTTCACTAAATCTTTTTGCGGTTTTTCGAACTTTTTCAAATATTTTTCGATCCGAGATGGCTCCGAACGTAACTATTGCTATATCTGTTTAGGCCCCGACCACGACCAAGCCTCGTGTAGAGATTGTGGTCGAATGTCTGAGGGCCCAGCACCAGCGCACTGAAAAGATGGAGAGACTTAGAATGGGCTCTTATACCCCACGCATTCTTCGCCAGGGCCGATGAAGAAAGGTAAAGCGTGCATGAAGAGGGCCTCCTTCCTTGGACCAACCGAGATGCGCTGCACTGTTCCAGGTACCAGGCCCGGGTTCGACAGACCCTTAAAGCCTCCCAAGAAAGGGAGGCTCTAAGGGTTCTATGGGTGTGTTTGTCCTTATGAGCAACTTCTGCTCATAAGGACAAACACACCCATAGAACCTCATCCACTCACTCTGCACGCTCTGCAACACAAAAATATCCACGTGACACTCCAGATACAGATATTAAGAAATTGCCATGCTGGGTCAGACCAAGGGTCCATCAAGCCTAGCATCTTGTTTCCAACAGAAGCCAAACCAGATCACAAGAAACTCGCAAGTACCCAAACACCAAGATCATCCCATGCTACTGTAGGGGCTATTAGCTAAGTAAACTTCATTAATAGCAGTTAATGGACTTCTCTTGCAAGAACTTATCCAAACCTTTTTTGAATACAGCTACACAAACTGTACTAACTATGTCCTCTGGCAACAAATTCCAAAGCTTAATTGTGCATTGAGTGAAAAACAATTTTCTCCAATTAGTCTTAAATGTGCAACTATTATCTGAACGTGTAAATAACCGAATCACATCTACTCGTTCAAGACCTCCTTTCTGACCTAGATTCCCAGTCCTCGAAGGAGACATCACTCAGTGGAGGTTCTTTTTCAGATTTGTCTTCAGTGTCTTGCACCAAAAGGTTATCTCCTCAACTACAGTTACCCCTTGTAAAAAGGCACAGATCACCAGTCATTCCACCTACACCTCAGCTCAGAAGAACGACTCCACAAGATATATTTTTGGCTGCTTTGCCTACAAGACCATCTCCAACGCTGGGGCACTTACCACCACAGCCAGGTACCCTGGCATCTACTGCCATGATGAACTTAAAGCCTGCAAAATTTTTATTTTTTGATGGTCTTGAACATGCGAAATTGGATCCACCGGTAGAGTCTCCTCACCATTCTCCACCTCCATAGCCTGCTCCTAGATCTCCTGATTCAGCTGACATTTCATCACCGGCTCTCCCACAGTCCAGATTCTCAAATAACTTCATCCTCCCCAACTTCCTCCACGGGAATGCCCTCTGACCCACTGGAAGGTTTACCAGAACCTTATTCACCGCCGGAGGACCTCTCATATGCTAAATTCATAGAAAAAGTGGGGAATCTTCTTCAAGTAGAGACTGGAAAAATCACCAATCCTAGAGCTGAGATGATGGGAATTCTTAAGATCTTCGAGATGCCACCAGAGCAGACGGCCTTACCCCCTCATTCGGTCCTTGATAGGGTCCTGCATAAGATGTGGGAAACCTCCTTTTCCACAACTGCTGCATCTCGTAGAACAGATTTGAAATACAGAATGAGAAATTCTGCCATCTATGAATACACTCAACTTCCCCATAACTCCATCGTAGTTGAGTCGGCATTAGCAAAAGCTAAATTATGCAAAAGCAAAACGTTCCAAGTTACATGCAAATGCACCACCGGGACGGGATAAGAAATGTTTGGATGATTTTGGCCGAAGAATATACCATTCCACAATGTTGTCTACAAAACTACATCATCAATTTTACATGACACAATACTTATAAGAGTGTCTTCAGAAACTTCGCTCCATTTGCCTAGCCAAGGATAACACCTTCCCACAGACCTTCCTAGACATCGAAGAAGTTCTACGACACTTACTCAGATCAGTCTACAAAGCCTTTGAATCTTCTGCAAGAGCTTCTTCAACAGCCATAGCAGCCAGGTGACTTGCTTGGCTAAAAGCAAATGCGATTCATGACAAAGTTCACGAAAAATTGGCAGACATCCCATGCGTGGGTGATAACCTATGTGGTGACAAGTTCGGGGAAACAGTGTCCCATCTAAAGGAGCAGAGCACAGCGGTACTCTCTCTCACCACCCCCTCTGACACACACAAGGCACATCAAAGATTCTATCCTTTCTATTGCAGGAGATCCTACCAACATCCACCCTCCAGACCGTTCATACCCTACAGGTCTCAGCATTATGGTCAACCAAGGCATTCCTCACAACCCACTCAGTCAAGGGGCAGATATCATCAACAGCGACAACCGAAACAAACTCCTGCACCTCCACAAAAGCAACTGCCTGCTTTTTGAGTGCCAGAGAGCCACTCCCACCAGCATTTATAGCAGGACATCTGCGCTTCTTTTACAGCAACTGGGAGTCCATCACAGATCAATGGGTGCTCAACATCATCAAAGAAGGTTATTGCCTGAACTTGACCCTCCCATTTCTTCCCCACATATCTCCTCTATGGAGTACATCTTCCCACTCATCCCTCAACGCAGAGGTTACGAATCTGAAGATTCAGAAATCTATTCAATCAGTCCCTCTTCAACAACAAAATCAGGGATTCTATTCCCAATACTTTCTCGTCCCAAAGAAGTCGGGGGGGGGGGGGTGTTCTCCGCCCCATTCTGGATTTACGAAACCTCAAAAAACATATCCAATAAGAGAAGTTCAAGATGACCTCTCTCAAGAACATCTTACCCGCTGTTACAGCCCAACGATTGGCTATGCTCTAATGACCTGAAGGATGCGTACTCCCATACACCCATGACCCATCTTCGTGGTACTACCTCTGTTTTCAAATTCAGAGCATACACTACCAATTCAAAGTCCTGCCATTTGGCCTGTCCTCAGCCCCAAGAGTATTCACGAAATGCTTTGCAGTGATGGTGGCTCATCTCAGACAACTATCGATCCAAATATTCCCTTATCTAGATACTGGTTGCTAGTGGCATTGGATCCAACTACGCTACAAGCACACACGCTACGCACAATCAACTGCCTCCAGACACTGGGATTTATCAATTACGAGAAATCACACCTACAATCTACGCAAACTCTGCAATTCATAGGTGCTCTCATCAACACCGTAGAAGAGAGAGCCCTACCTTTTTTGGGACAGAATGCAGATGCTTTCTGGAATAGCTCAGAAATTATTCAACCAAAATCAAGCATCAGCATGCCAGGTTCTTTAACTTCTAGTAAAAATCAATCACACCACAAATCAGAGGTCCTAAAGTCAATCTCTACATTTAATTATCATTTATTAACAAGATATTTCTTATATATACATTCAATATGGCTGTTCTTTGTTACCTACTCGGACCCTTACCTGAACACTCTAAAATCACACTCATGCTTCATTCATGCCATGACGTCTCTGAAGTACAGGCATTGTCGTGTTGGGAGTCGTTCCTCCAGGAGCGTTACAGCTTCACACCATTCCTTCCTTCTTGCCAAAGGTAGTCTGAGTTTCACTTGAATCAGTCCATTTCCTTACTGTCACTAGATAGATACAAGGACATGGAAGACTACTGCCTCCTATGCCACTTAAACTTTTAGTACGGTATCTGGAAATCTCGGAACCGGTGTGCAAGATGGATCGCTTGTTTGTTCTTCACAGTGGAAGGAAACAAGGTGAAGCAGTTTCGCGAACTACCATAGCTTGCTGGATCAAGGAAGCGATCACGGGAAGTTATGTAGAGGCAGGGAGGCCATTAGCCTTTCAGGTGAAAGCTCATTCAACTACAGCCCAGGCCATATCCTGGGCGGAAACTAAGCTGCTGTCTCCCATAGACATCAGCCGAGTGCAACATGGTCTTCCTTGCACACCTTCGCCAAGTTCTATGGCCTGGACGTTCAGGTCTAAGAAGATGCAGCCTTTGCAAGGGCCATGCTATCCCGACCATGGCCAGCTTCCCGCCCCGTTTGGGAGTAGCTTTTGTACATCCCACTAGTCCTGAGTCCATCTGGCTACACGCCAGGAAATGGAGAAATTACTTACTTGATAATTTTGTTTTCCCTAGTGTAGACAGATGGACTCAGCATCCCGCCCAAGGCTGCCCGAAAATGGTACCAAGTAATCTCCCATGAGGTGATTCTCGATTCCAACAGGTTACTGGTAAATCGTCGCTCAATCCCTAGATCTGGGCATCTATAATCTTGCTGGGATTCGGCACTTATGTTTGCTTGAGTACAGTTATGGTTGTCCATTGTTAATCAAGTTTTTAAAATCAAGTTTCATCAAATTTGTAATCAATTTTTTCCAATAATATGTCCACAATGGCTTTTGAAGAAATACTGGAGGACTGAGGTCACTACAGGGATATATCTAAGGTGATGTCAGTTTTGAAACCTGAATCTGTCTCCATCTGCTAGCAGGGAAGCACATAACCCACTGGTCCTGTCTACACTAAGGAAAACAAAATTATCAGGTAAGTAATTTCTCCATTCTTGAGAATTCAGAGTTTAGGTATTCTAGATTCTGTGGTATGCCTATGCAGAAGGTATAAAATAGCAGTGGACCTATACAAGCTATATTCCCTATTTATTTTTTTTTATAAAAAAAAACTAAAGGAACTTTTCTTCCAGCAATTCTGGTGGTGGATCTTTCCTTTTTCTTTTTGCATATATTCTTGCTGCAGGTGATTTAATTGATGCTTGAGGAAAGGAAAAGCATGCTTGGAACTGACATCTTAGGTTTTATAAGTTAGGACAATACAAATATGGCCAAATTAACTGACACATACAAAATTTCTGATCTCTTGGAATCACCTGTCCAGGTGATTATAAAACCCAACAGGAAGAGATGGTATTGAAAACACTAAAGATTACATTTAAATATAAAATATAGCAATAAAAGATTGTATGGGGAAAAGCAAAATGTTATAGTAAAACAAAGTACACCCTGCTAATTCTGATGGTGATGGTTGTTGAATCAGATGCTTACTAATGCTTTCTGCACTTTTGCCTGTTCAATTGCTCTACAGGCACAACTAATGCATGAAACTGCCAGTTTAAAGAAGTTAGTTCAGAATGCAGAACAGTTCAACCAAGAACTTGAGGTGAGCTTTTCTGAAGTACTGTTTGATATGAATCTGGATCTTAGTAATGGTGAACTGATTTTGTAGTTTGAGCACTAAACTCATTTCTTATAACAGTAGAGACAGAATTTATATACTTTAATTTTTAGAAGTTATTTGAAAAGTATTGTTTAATCTCGTGTGTATTTCTATCAGAACTCTTAGACTGTATCCAAGTAAGGTGTCACATGTCATGTTCACAATTTTTTTGTCTTACAGACTGAGCTAGAAGCCAAACTGAAACTGCTAAAAGAGCGAGAAAAGGAGCTGGCAGGTTCTGCTAAGCAAATAGAGCAGCTACAGAAGAAAATTAGAAATATGGATATAACTGTCTCCATGGTAACTCTTTTTTTTTTTTTTTTTGGGGGGGTGGGATGTTTAACTTTATTTGGTAGGGCCTGGGATGTAGCAATTGTTTACTAAAAAAGCTTCCTTTCAAAAAATGTACATTCTTAAAATGCATTCAGTAGACTTCATATTTGCACTCAACTATTATCTGTTGTAGAAAGCCAAAACAAAAAAAAAATATATATATATATAATATAATATATAATATATATCTACCTTATAAATGGCCTGTGACCGACGGCCCGCAAATGCGCAGTAGAGACCAGCTCTACCGCGCATGTGCGGGCGAGCACGTCGCTCTGAGGCAGCTTCAGAAAGAAAAAAAAATGGCGGCGTCCAGTGGCAGCAGCGGGCGGCGGCGGTACCGGCAGCGGGCGGCAACGGCGGTAGCGAGCGGCGGCGGTAGCGACGGCGGTAGCGGGCGGCGACGGCGGTAGCGGGCGGTAGCAAGGGAGGGAGAAGAGAGAGAGAGGGAGGGACGGAGAGAGAGAGTGGGAGGGAGTGACTGAGTGAGAGGGAGGGACTGAGTGGGAGGGAGGGATTGAGTGAGGGGGAGGGACTGGGACTGAGTGAGAGGGAGAGGGGGGACTGAGGGAGGGAGTGGGACTGGGAGAGAGAGGGAGGGAGTGGGACTGAGGGAGAGTGAGTGGGACTGAGTGAGAGGGAGGGGGGAGGGAATGACTGAGTGGGAGGGAGGGATTGAGTGAGGGGGAGGGACTGAGGGAGGGAGTGGGACTGAGGGAGAGAGAGGGAGGGAGGGAGTGGGACTGAGGGAGAGGACGGAGGGAGTGGGGACTGAGTGAGAGTGAGTGGGACTGAGTGAGTGAGAGGGAGGGAGAGAGGGGGGAGGGAGTGAGTGAGACTGAGTGGGAGGGAGGGACTGAGTGATAGGAGAGGGAGGGTGGGGAGGAGTGGGTGAGGGAGGGGGTGGTGAAGAGTGAGGGGAGAGAGAAAGAGGGGGAGGTGAGAGACAGAGGGATGTAGCCCGTTTTAACGGGCTTAACGGCTTGTATATATATATATATAATATAATATATATATATATACGCAATGTTTTTTACCATTTTTTTAACTTTGATGCCAACTTTTGGCAAATTGTACCCAAATTTATTTTTCATTTGCTTCTTTTCTCTTTCTGAGTAAAAGCAGCTACAGTGGGCCTCATTGACAGTCATGGAGTGGAGGAATAGCCTAGTGGTTAGAGCAATGGGCTACAAACCAGAAGACAGGGTTCAAGTCCCACTGTCGATCCTTGTGGCCTTGGGCAAATCACTTTACCCTCCATTATAAGCCCTCTGGGATAGGAAAATACTTAAGTACCTGAATGTAGTCTGCTTTGAAGTGTTCAAAGCAGACTACATTCAGGTACTTAAGTATTTTGGGCATGAATGTAATTTCTGTAACAAGATCTGCTTTTCTACAAAAGAGCTTAAGAACATTAAAAATTGTTAGACCAAGGGTCCATCAAGCCCAGCATCCTGTTCCCAACTGTGGCCAATCCAGGTTGCAAGTACCCAAACGCTAAGTAGATCCCATGCTACTGATGTAAGTAATAGTGGCTATTCCCTAAGTCAACTTGATTAATAGCAGTTAATGGACTTCTTCAAAAACTTAGCTAAACCTTTTTTAAACCCAGCTACACTAAATGCACTTACCACATCCTCTGGCAACAAATTTGAGAGCTTAATTGTGCATTGAGTAAAATAATTTCCTCAGATTAGCTTTAAATGTGCTACTTGCTAACTTCATGGAGTGCCCCCTAGTCCTTTTATTATTCAAAAGAGTAAAAAACCGATTCACATCTACCTGTTCTAGACATCTCATGATTTTAAAGACCTCTATCATATCCTGCCTCAGCCGTTTCTTCTCCAAGCTGAACAGACCTAACCTCTTTAGCTTTCCTCATTTTTGTCGCCTTTCTCTGTACCTTCTTCAGTGCAACTATATCGTTTTTGAGATGCGGTGACAGAATTGTACACAGTACTCAAGGTGCCATCTCACCATGGAGTGATACAGAGGCATTATGACATTTTCTGTTTTATTCACCATTCCCTTCCTAATAATTCCTAACATTCTGTTTGCTTTTTTGACTGCCGCAGCACACTGAGCCAACGATTTCAAAATATTATCCATTATGATGCCTAGATCTTTTTCCTAGGTGGTAACTCCTAATATGGAACCTAATATTGTGTAGCTACAGCATGGATTATTTTTCCCTATATGCAACATCTTGCATTTGTCCACATTAAATTTCATCTGCCATTTGGATGCCCAGTCTTCCAGTCTCGCAAAGTCCTTCTGCAATTTATCACAATCCGTTTGTGATTTAACTTCTCTGAATGCTTTTGTATCATCTGCAAATTTGATTACTTCGCTTGTCGTATTCCTTTCCAAATCATTTATAAATATATTGAAAAGCACCGGTCCAAGTACAGATCCCTGAGGCACTCCAGTGTTTACTCTTTGCCACTGTGAAAACAGACTATTTAATCTTACTCTTTCCTGTCTTTTAACTAGTTTGTAATCCACGAAAGGACACTGCCTCCCTATCCCATGACTTTTTTTTAGTTTTCTTTTCAGTTTTCTCCAGACCATTATAGACCTTAAACAATTCTTTTCTGCCTCTTCAGTGATAACACTTTCTTTTCTAGGAAGATTTTGTTTTGTTAATTTTAATTTCAATAGTTGCTTTTTATTATTTTTTACATTTTTTTCCATCATTACTAACTCAGCAACTTGTCATGGTATGTCCTTTCTTTGAAATTTCATCTTTCCATTCATTTTTTAAGCATAGTTTAGAACTGTCAGTTTAAGAAAGTGCCAAAACTCCTTAGAAGATGTCCCTCAAATCTGTCACAAAGCATGCTGACAGGATCTTATAGTCAACTCACAAGAATGTCAAGTTTGTACTTAGCAGGAGAGGCTTTGTGCCCATCTGACTGCACTAAGTAGTTCAGATCAAAGCGAGACTCAAAACCTTTAAATTAAAACACAAAAAGAATTCAAGAAAACTAAGCACAGTCATATCTGTATCTGGGCCTTGTCAGAACTTTTTAATTGCCTATCAGCGATCTTGAATTCCCCATTTCTTTTTTTTTTATTGCCTTAAAAGACTTCACACAGCTCACTATCAAGTAGTCATGGTATCTCATCCTCAAAAACAGCTATAACTGTAGAATCCTTTGATCTCTAGAATAGAAGCCATTTCCTTGTATTGCTACATCAGTCCAGTCTCTTATCATTGGAAGGTATGACTCCAAAGGGTTAGACTTGCTGGTCCAGCCATGATCAAAGGGACAGCTGTTGGGTGTTTCCTCCCTGGCTTCTGAGAGCAAGAACATGAGAAAGATAGTCAAACAGTTTTTGCAGATCATTCTAATGGCATTGGATTGGTCAAGTTGTTTTTGACTTATAGGCCTTGAGCAACTGCAGATTGATTCTCAGACATGATTCCTTAGGGGATCAAGGTCTCCTAAATCAGGATCCATTTCTTATGGAGGGTTCAGCTCATTTTAACTTGCAGTCTGGTTATTGAAAGGTTGTGTCTGCATGGTAAGGGATATATTCCGTCGATAAGCAGACTGAATTAGCCATGCTATTTGGGTGACATCGGTGCTCTCGTAGACATTCTCTTTAAAACAGAGCTTTGCTCTGCTGCAGCTGCACGGCACTTCCCACATGCAGTGTCATCGGTCTCCTCAGTTCATTTTTTTTCCACGCTCAGGCACAGATGTCTTTTGATTTTCTCTCCATGTCTCCTCATTGGAAAGTTTTTCAGTCTTTTGCGCTAGCCATATCCAAGCAGCACTTTTAAGTGCCTTTTCAACATGTCTTAAAAAAAAAACAAAAAACCCTGGATTTAGATATTGTCAGTGCGGGCATATGTCCATCACTGACAACCAAAATTATTGCTACCTCAGCCCAGGCCACAACCAAACGTCATGCCAAGACTGCAGCCACATGTCTCCGAGGGTGCAGAGGGCAACCAAAATAGCCCAGCTCTGGGAGAAGGAAGAGGCCTCCTCTACTTCAGGCAGTTATGCGCCCTCTCCAAAATGCTTGTCTATTCAGCCCCAGGATTGAAGACCATGACCCACGACCTTGCTAGGAGGTCCTTGTCAGTAGACCCCAGCATTGACAGAGCAGGAGGTCGCTTCTGCCCCAAAAAATAAGCCCAAGCCGGGGCCCGCGGGTCATCCTGCGCAGCATTCTGATGCAAGTGCATTGTCAGCGCTGCTAAAGGCTTCTCACCAATGCAAAGAAAATGTCTGTGTCCGGTTCCAAGTACAGTCGTGATGTGTCCACGCAAGCTTCAAAACAGGCTTCTGACAAGAGCCACATTGCATCGGCATAGACCTTGAGGCAGAGACTGACACAGGAAGTCATGATGCACATTGCTCCGCATCCCATAATGCTGGCGCATCACAGACACATCGCCTATCCATGCATGACACTTCTTCGCAATGTGTGGATTTGTCAATGTGTGTGTCGTCCAAGGGAGATGATACACGCAGATCCACTGTCTTGGCCGAGAGAATCGATTCCCAAAGGGGCCAGAACCCACATCGAGAGAAGAGGAGATTGGAGCTTACCTCCCTTGCTCGTTGTAGACAGTGTGGACTCTATCCTGGATATATTGTCCCAACCAACTTGGACTTCTCCACCAAAACCTGTCTTCATCAGCTCCAGATCTTCCTCCTCCCAGGAAAATCGTACAGTTTACTCAGATTTATCCTCCCGATCGTACCTTCAAAAATACATCCTTCAGGAGGAACTCTCTCCCAGGGAAGCATCCTTAACATAGAAACTTAGAAAGTGATGGCTGAAAAGGACCCTAAAGCCCATCCAGTCTGCTTAGCAAACTCCCATAGTTATCAGTTTCCCATACTTTTCAATTACTCAGACCACCAAGTTCAGGGCTTTTGTTGGTTACTGTTTTGAGTCCAATTTCCTCCCCCTCCTTCCTCCCCCCACCGTTGAATCAGAGAGCAATGTGCAATGTTGGAGTTTCATCAGAAGTATAGTAATAGGCTTTTGGTTAAGGGTAGTAACCGCCGTATCAAGCAAGTTACACCCATGATCTTGTTGGTTACTGTTCGGGTTCAATTTCCTTCCCCCCCTGCAGTTGAAGCAGAGAGCAATATTGGAGTTGCATCAGAATTGTAGTATCAGGCTTTTTGGATAAGGAGTAGTAACTGCCGCATCAAGCAAGTTATCCCCACACTTGTGTTTTCCCACACCGTACATTTCAATGTCTTTGGTGGTTGTCTGAATCCAATTCCTCTTTTTCCCCTGCCATTGAATCAGCGAGCAATGATGGAGATGCATCACATTTGGAAGGCTATTTGTTGAGGGTAGTATCCGCCACACCAGCATGTTACCCCATGTGATGGCTTATTTGTTAAGGGTAGTATCCGCCACTCCAGCAAGATTCCCCCATGCCTTACTTCATTCCCCTCCCCCTTGCCTTTAGGGATCCATAGTGTTTATCCCATGTCCTTTTGAAATCTTGCACCGTTTTTGTCTTCACCTCCTCCTCTGGCAGGGCATTCTCTGTGAAGAAATATTTCCTGACATTGCTTCTGAGTCGTCCTCCCGATAGTTTGATCAGAAAAGGTCTGTTGATCAAGCATCATTAAAGCCTTTCAAATATCTGAAGGTCTGTATCATATCTCTTCTCTTCCTAAGCTCAGATGCCTAAGCACCTTTTCTTCCGCTGCCTAAGCTATTTAATATATGTATATTAGTTTCATTAAATCTATGGTAACCCTCCGCTACCCTCCCCCCCCCACCTTCCAACCCCCCCTTCCAATCCCTCATTCCTACCCCCTCCCTCGGAATACCTTGTTACCCCAAAAAGCCAACTCTTATCAGTTCTTACCAGTTTTGACATGTTACTCCCCATGCTTAAGCTGTATCCAAGTTTTTCTCTCCCCCTGTTCTATGTAAGACAACTTTGTCACTGTTTTTTATGGTTGCAATGTAAACCGGAGTGATAATCAACTCTGTTATTTGAACTTCGGTATAGAAAAGTTATAAATAAATAAATATCTCCTCTGCTCCTCCTTTCCTCCAGGGTATACATATTTAGGTCCTTCAACCTCTCCTCATAAGTCATTTGAATGGGACTTCCCATCATTTTGGTTGCCCTTCTCTGGACCGCCTCAAACCTATCTCTGTCCCTTTTGAGATATGGTCTTCAGAACTGAACACAGTACTCCAGGCCTCACCAAGGCCTGTACAGGGATACAGGCCTCACCAAGGACCTGTACAGGGGGATTATCACTTCCTTTTTCTTACTAGATATTCTTCTCTATGCAGCCCGACATTCTTCTAGCTTTAGCTATCACCTTGTTACATTGCTTCGCCATCTTTAGATCGCTAGATACTATTACCACAAGGTATCTCTTCCGTTCCTTGCACAGCAGCGCTTCACCCCCCCCCCCTATCATCGTGTACAGTTCCTTCGGATTGCCACATCCCAGATGCATGACTGTACTTCTTGGCATTAAATTCCAGTTGTCCTATCTTTGACCACTCTTCAAGCTTCCTTAAATCACATTCATTCTCTCCACTCCTTCCAGCATGTCCACTCTGTTGTAGGTCTTAGTATCACCCGTAAATAGACAAACTTTACCTTCTGTCCTTCCCGCAATGTCGCTCACAAAAACATTGAACAGAACCGATCCCTGCGGTACTCCACTTAACACCGTTCTCTCTTCAGAGTAAGTTCCATTTACCATCATAATGTCTTCTATCCGTCAAGCAGTTTTTAATCCATGCTACCACCTTGGTGCTCAATCTCAAGCTGCTCATTTTGTTCACGAGTCTTCTATGTGGGACCATATCAAAGGTTTTACTAAAATCCAAGTAAATCACATCTGAAATCCAGATAAATCATCCTACCCTGGAGAAAGGTTCCTGGAAAGCTATTCAACCTTCCTCAGAGATATCTATGGCTGTTTGCCCTCAGGGAAAGGTTCCTGGAAAGCTATTCAACCTTCCTCAGAGATATCTGTGGCTGTTTGCCCTCAGGGAAGGCGTTCTCAGTCTCCTTTTGTTGCCCGAAATCAGGAGGTCCCTGAGGATCTGCATACCAGTCGCTTACAGCAGGCCATGGATCAAATCTCCATTATTAAAAGCCTGTTTTTGTCTTTGCATCCTGCCGTCTCGCCTCCACACCTTCCAGGTCTGGGTGGGGATGGGATTCCAGACCGTACTCCTCCCTCTCCAATACAATCAATATCTCTGCCTCCAGTATTCCAGCTGATCCCCTGGAAGAGCCTCCTGACCATTCGTCTCCTCCAGAGTTCCTGACCTATTCATGGAAAATCTGGGCAATCTGTTGGGGGTAGAGGTTTGTAAGTTACCTGACCCTCGAGAGGACATCTTCGGAATTCTGAAAATCCTGGAAGTGCTGGCTGAGCCCTCTGCTCTTTTGTCACATAAGATCCTTGATGCGGTACTATCTATAATGTGGGAGTCTCCAGAAAGCTGGATCTAAAATTGATTGCAAAAGCTGTGACATACGGAGTTGTCCAACTCCCGCATAAGTCAATGGTTGTAGAGTCTGCTATGAAACTTGCAAAGAAGTCAAGATTACATACATCTACTCCGCCGCTAAAAGAACAAAGACTGCTTAATGACTTCGCCAAGAATTCTTTTCAGAATGCAATGCTAATCTCCCGGATCCAGCAGCACCAATTCTATATAGTATAGTATTTGAGTGTCTGCAATTATTGAAGCCCTTCTTTCTCTTAGTTACAAGCCAACCAATCACACCTCAACCCTTTTTAGATGTGGAAGAGGGGTTGCGACACTTACTGAGAGCAGTTTACAAATCCTTCGAAACCTCTTACCAAACTTCCTCCTCGCTGCTTGCCGAATAGCCAGGCTTCGTTCCAGTTCCATTAGGGAGGGCATCCATGACTGGCTAGCCAATCTGCTTATATTAAAGATAATAACCTGTTCTGCGACAAGCTTAAGGGCACAGTGGCCCAGATAAATGAGCAGAATGTAGCAGTCCAATCCCTCTTGGGGACATAGAACTCTCAGGCTACAGGGAAGTGTTTTTACCACCAGTATCGTAAGCCTTGCTACTATCAGCATTAATCGTATGGGAGTTTCCAGCCTTTCAGGCCTCAACTGTACCAACCTTTTCAGCCAACTTGTTCCCAATCCCAACCTGCCCAACTGAGGGACCGGAAACAGCAAAAGCCCTCTCAGCAGAGTATCCCAGAGCAGCCTCATTCTTCTTTGTTAGGCCAGCCACAGCCTCACTTACCAGTAGGAGGCAGAATAGACCATTTTTCTTCTGAGGGAAGCCACATTACTTCTGATCAGTGGGTCCTACAAATCGTCCGCGAAGGTTGTCTTCTGAATTTCATCACCCAGCCTTCCCTTTCCAATCACACCAGACAGTTGAAGGATGCTTCTCAACTACCTCTTCTGGAACAAGAAATTCAGTTCTTACTCCGTCAACAGGCCATCCAACTGGTGTCTAAACACCTTGTCAACTCAGGTTACTACTCCCAATACGTCTTCTTTCCAGAGGTCCAGTGGTCTCTGACCACTTCTAGACCACCTCTCCCTAAACAAACACCCTCAGAAGGAAAAGTTCAAGATGACATCAGTCAAGCTGATTCTACCCTTCATTCAGAGGAACGATTGGATGTGTTCATTGGATCTCAAGGATACCTACACCCATATTCCAATACATCCTTCCTGCTGGCAGATCCAGGTAGCTTCATGACACTACCAGTACAAGGTCTCACTCTTTGGCCTTTCCTCTTCTCCAAGAGTTTTCACCAAATGTTTGACTGTGGCAGTGGCTCACCTACAACACCAGGGAATCCAGTGGAATCAACCATTACTTAAGATATGCCATAAAAACATAAGATATTCCATATTGGTTCAGACCAAGGGTCCATCAAGCCCAGTATCCTGTTTTCAACAGTGGCCATTCCAAGTCACAAGTACCTGGCAGGTAGCGAAACATTAGATAAATCACAACCTACTATTACTTATTACCATAATAGCAGTTTATGGATTTTTCCTCTAGGAACTTATCCAAACCTTTTTTAAACCCAGTTACACTAACTGCTGTAACCACATCCTTTGGATATGAATTTCAGAGCTTAGCTATGTGCTAAGTGAAATAATTTTCTTCAATTTGTTTTAAATGAGTTACTTGCTAACTTCATGGTATGCCCCTGGTGTGAGAGTCTGGAGTCGCTGGGATTCCTCATCAACTACGAAAACTCGGTACTCAAACATACCCAGATGCTACAATTCATAGGGGCCAGTATAGACTGTCAAGTCTTGGGCCTTCCTCCCCCAGAAGAGGATCAATTGCATTCAACTTTACTCGGAATTGCTCCTCAACTTGACGGTCACTATGTGCCAGATCCTTGTACTCCTACGTCACATGGCAGCAGCCATCTATGTGGTATCTCACACTCGTCTACATATGCAGCAGCACCAATGGGGCTTAAAATCTCAATGGACCCAATGCTCTCAACTAATGTTGCCAAAAGTAACTTTGTCGGACTCCATACAGAAAGAAATTTGTTGGTGGTTGAATGTCAGAATCTTAACTATAGGAGCTCCTGTTCACGGACCCTCCCACAGCCTAACACTCACCACGGATGATTCCACGCAAGGTTGGGAGGGGGGCACATCTGCTGCACTACAAGACTCATAGATGATCACAAGAGAGAGTCATTCCAGATCAATCGCCTGAAACTCAGAACCATGAGATATGCTCTAATAATCTTTGCTCATCTACTGCAAGGCCACAACCTCATGATTCATATGGACAATCAAGTAGCCATGTTTTATGTGAAGAAGCAAGGGTGGCTTGGGATACTGGCTGCTTTGCAGAGAGGTGGTATGGATCTGGAAGTGGGCCCTCGACAACTCAATAACACTAAGGGCCACATATTTGACAGGAATAGCAAACACATTGGCAGACCAGTTAAGCAGAGTGTTCCATCCTCACGAGTGGTTTCTCAACCAGTCTGTGACTGACAAAATCTTTTCTACAGTGGGATCAGCCTTGGTTGGATTTTTTTTGCCACTGAAAGAAATTGGAAATGCTACAATTCAGTTCGGTCTGTCCCAGCTGACTCAGAAGAACACAGGATGCCTTTCTCATACTGTGGATAATGGGTCTTCTGTATGCATTTCTCAGATTCCTCTCATCTCAAGAATGGTTCAGAAGATGATCCGAGACAGGGCTCGCATGATTCTCATAGCACTGGCGTGGCTAGGGCATCTCTGGTTTGCATATCTGGTTCAATATTCCGAGAGCAGTCCAATATCTCTTGGTCAAGAACTAGATCTCTTAACTCGGGAGGGGGGCTCCCTTCTTCACCCTCTCCACTCATCCCTCCTGACTGCCTGGATGTTAAACAAGTCTTGCAGAGCTTAACTCTTTCGGCTGATATTCAATGAGTTATTGCAGCAAGAAAGCAGTCAACCAGGCGTAACTATTCCTTGACGTGGAAATATGTTACTTGGTGTCAAGATCATTGCATTAACCCATTTTCCTCTTTACCCAAAAAGAAGAAAATGGGTTAATGCAATGATCTTGACACCAAGATTCTAGATTACTTCATCTCACGGACTCTGGCTTGGTGACATCTTCCATACAAATCAATTTAAATGCTATAGCGGCTTATGAGTGGGAGAAAGATTCCTCTGTGGCTTTCCATCCTAAATTCCTACCTAAGGTAGTTTCACATCAAGTCATATCACTGCCTACCTTCTTTCCTAAACCACATAAGAATAAATAAGAGAGACTGATCCATTCTTTGGACTGCATTAATGAAGGCAGTCCAAAGAGGGCATAGGCTTACTATAAAAAAAAAAAGACTCCGCCTCACTGACACTCGGCACAATTGTTTCTTATTTAATCCTAACTCCCTGGGAGTAGCAGTCTTCAAGAGAACAATCTCTCACTGGATCACTGATTGTATTCAGTTCTGCCATAAACTAGCACATGTGCTCTTAGTGGGGTCCATTACTGCTCATCAAGTGCGAGCCACAGCATTCTCCATTGCACATCTACCGAATTGATGTATGTAGAGCGGCTACCTGATCATCAGTCCATACTTTCACTGCTCACTACTGCCTAGACCAACTAGCGACTTCAGATAGAAAGATGTCCACAGGGGATTTAGGGTAACAAAAAAAACCCCCATTAAAATAAAGAATGAAGGTAAGTCAGTCGCGATCCAGGCACTGCAACGGTGTCTTTACTACTTTTTTCTTTATAACCCTAAGCTTGGGTCTCCGAAATAGCATGGCTAATTCAGCTTGCTTATCAACAGAAAAAAGCAATTTTGCTTACCGTAAACGGTGTTTTTTGTAGATAGGATGAATTAGCCATGCATACCCTCCCTCCTCCCTGGACATGTTTTTCTGTTTCTTTCTGACCATGGTACATGGTGCTGTCATTTAGTTTTTACGAACTGAGTAGACCGATGACGTGCTGCATGCGGGAAGTTCCACACAGGTGCAGCAGAGCAAAGCTCTGTCTTGAAGAGAGAATGTCCCTGAGAGCTCCATCGATAACATCATCCAAATAGCATGGCTAATTCATCTTACTATCTACAGAAAACACCATTTATAGTAAGCAAATTTGTTTTTTCTTCTTGGTAACGTTTAGCTGTTGAAGGCCCATAAAAATACCATTTCTCTTGCTTATATTTCAGTTTAACTGCAGGGATAGTTCTGTATTGCTGTGTTGCTCAGATACTTCCAAGGTTTTTACTTTCAGAGAGGGTTGCATTCAAGTTTGATCCCAAATATGTATGAAGTTTCAAGTGGATGTTATCTCCTATTATTGATGTATATATTTCAGGGGGTTTCGTTGTGCAGAATTTTTTCTCGTTTTCCTTCAAGGAATGTAATGTCTTTGACCTCTGTTCATCAGTATAACTTCACTGGACTCGCTGTACTAGCCTCTTAAAAGTACTTTCCATTTCAACCTGTTACACCAGTCCAGACAGAGGGGTTATGTCTCCCTACCAGCAATTTGGAAGCAGAGCACAGAAACCTAATATTTCCTAGCGTGTAGTCAGATGGACTCAGGACCAATGGGTTGTGTGCTTCCCTGCTAGCAAATAGAGACAGTCAGGTTTCAAAGCTGACATCACCCTAGATATACCCCTTCAGTGACCTCAGCCATTCAGTATCTCTCCGTCTCCTAGCAGGTGTGGATTGAGCCTTCCCTATCAGGAACATAGTACTCTTTAGAAGAGGAAATTTTACCTTTAAATTGGAGAGGGCTCGAGCCCCACTCTCCTGCGGTTATACCTAAAGGTCCCTTCCCCAGTTGAGAATTTCTGAGGTGATTTCAGATATCCCTCAGAGGTGTGCCTTGGTCCGGTAGCTGGTTCCTGGCGTGGACTTTGCTGCTGAAGCAGCTGAAAGGCACCGGGTGCAGGAAGCTGAGCGCGGCAGTGATGGCCAAAGCCCTCTCCCCCCACAGTCAAGACAGTCTCTATACTCAGCCAGTAAGCGCTGAGCCCAGGCAAGTAAAAAAGAACTCAGACGATTCAGAGACGTGGAAGGGTTTTGAGTCTTTCCTACGGTCTCCTTGCTCTGCGCACTGTACCAACGATGTTCCCAATCCCGTTAGGGCAAGGGAAGGAGGTTTCCAAGCTGGTTGAATGGTCCTGTTCCCCCCCCCAATGGGCTACGCCCTGCTTCAGAGTCTGTGGGCACTCCAAGTGGCAGACCGCGGTGGCACCATCTCGCATGCGGTTTTGTGCAGCGCCATTTTTGCCAATTGACCATCGGTACGCACAGTGCAGGCTGGTTCTGTTGTGCGCCTAATGCGTGCATAAGCGCATGCACACACATATAATCACCTGCATACCTGCGCACATAAGTACACGCATACATTCGCGCGCAACCAGATGCTTATACTACATGCGTTGGGGTTAATTTGTGAGTGCTCAGGCTCTAACTGGCTGAATGCACAAGCTACAGTTAGCTATTGCTCTTGCAACAAAGAAGCACAAGCAACACTCCCTTTGTGCTGCCTGCCATATTAGGGCTGCACAGTCTGACCTAGAATCCTTCCTGTGTCAGCACTGTGAGGAAGCCCAAAGAGGGCTGGACTGTCAGAACTTCTCCAAGCCCGGCTCCTCCCAGTCAGAGGATGTCAGCCACAACCTTATCTGGTAGCACCCCGGATCTGAGAAATCCATGAGCTGTGTCATCCCTAGGAGAAGGCAGTTCAGTGGCCCCTACCCCAGTTTTTCCTGGGCTAGGTATGGACCCGGTGACCTTTTCTTGGGTGGAATTCTTTCAGGGCCTTGCCCGGTCTGAGCCCCAGTTGGGAAGGCCTTGTCCTCCCAGTCCTATCAGCATGCCTAGGAACATGCCTCACCTCACCAAGGGGTATTCCTGATGGGACCCTGACATCACGGATGACGATGAGGCTGCAGACTCATTGGAGGATGGAGAAATCTCTCCAGGCCTGGAACCATACTGGACTATGCTATGTTTTTCCACAGAGATGAATTGCCGGCCCTGGTCTCCCAGACTCTGAAGACTCTGGGAGTTCCCGGCACGGACCCTATCTCTGAACCAAGGCTCTTTCACAAAGCATACACTGAACATGAACAAACTCAATAATCTAAGGCACAACAAAGAGCAAGAATATACCCAGTAACAGTAGAGTTGATATTAATTTATTTTAGTTCTTATTTTCTCTTTTTTAATTATTTAACTAATGCATGTGATTCTTATATTTTTTTTCCTCTTTTTACACTATAAATTCTAACATATCTAAAACCTTTTTATAAAGTAATGTTATGTATTTATTGTATCTTTTCCCTTTTATGATTACTTTTATTGATTTTGAACTTTTTGTAAACTGTTGTGATGGAATGTATCTTAATGACGATACATAAAACCTGATAAATAAAATAAAGTAATCCCATCCTGGTATCTCTACGGAAAGCCTCTTGTTATTTCCCGATGCTGAAAACTATCCAGTAGTTGATTGACCTGGAGTGGGATGCCCTGGAAGACAGTTTTAAAGAAGGTTGGGTCTTGGAAGCCTTGTTCTCTCTGGACCCGGCGGTCAACGAACACTGTTTCCCGAAACTGGGCATCCTGGTCTGTGCCATCTTGAAGTGAACAGCTATCCCAGTAGAGGGAGGAATGGCCTTGAAGGATGCACATGATAGGCAGTTGGAGTCCATCCTTAAGCATTGTGACAGCAATGGCACTGCAGATCGCTTTCTGTTGTGCCCTGGTGGCTCGTTCGTGTCTGCTTCTCTCTCTCTCTCTCTCTCTCTCTCTCTCTCTCTCTCGAGCAGATAGCTCAGGGCTACATCCCAGGGAGGCGATGTAGCCTGCCCGGCAAGCTTTGACCTAGTGCGTACCTCGGTCAGAGTTGTAATCTCAGTGGTGGCAGCCAGAAGACAGATATGGTGGCAAAATTGGTCAATGGACGTGACCTCTAATTCAAACCTCACAAAGATGCCCTTTAAGGGATCCCTTCTATTCAGTAGCAAATTGGAAAAGCTAGCCAGTAAGTAGGGTGAATCTCTGGAAGATAAGAAAAAGAGGTCACAGCATCCTTCGCCCATGCCCTCATGGCCAGGGGCTCCCAGCACTTCTGGCTCTACATAAACTCGTCATTTAAGACATCTCTGCCCTCAGGAAGGTCTCACTCTTTGGAGCCAACAACCAAAAAGAGAAACTGGTTCGGGCTCAGGTTTGACCCAAACTTCCCAATGAAGTTTGGCCGACCCATCAATGGGATGAGGAGAAAGGGAGTTGACTATTCCTCTTCTATCAGAGGTGGGTCGAGATCACGTCTGACAAATGGGTACTGGACATCAAATGAGAAGGATTCACTCTAGAATTTCACAGCATCCCTCGGGACATGTTCATATCATCACCTTGCCACTGTGAGTGAAATCTACGTTGATAAGGCTGTTTAGTTTGAGGGCTATAACCCCGGTACCTGCACCCTAGGAAAATATGGGGTGTTATTCCTTCTATTTCATTGTATCCAAGAAGGAGAGTTCATTTCACACCATCCTGGATCTCAAGAGTGTCAGTCGTCATTTGTGGGTAATTCACTTCTGCATGAAAACTCTTTGCTCCGTCGTCATGGGTGAACAACCAGGAGAGTTCTTAACATCCCTGGACCTCTTAGAGGCCTACCTTCATATCCCAATTCGTCAAGACCACCAGCGTTTCCTATGCTTTGCTGCCATTATCAGTTCCGGGCATTGCTCTTCAGCATGGCAACTGCCCGCAGAACATTCTCCAAAATTATGGTGGTCATAGCGGCTGCACTGAGGAAAGAAGGGATCCTGGTGCACCCTTACTTAGATGACTGGCTGATCTGGGCGAAGTCGTTGGAAGAGAACCTCCAGGTGACCAGCAGGGTTGGGTCTCTGCTTCAGGAACTCGGTTGGGTCGTGAACATGGACAAAAGCACTCAAGCCCTCCCGGTCCTTAGAGTACCTAGGAGTCTGGTTTGACACCAAGCAGGACAAGGTCTTCCTCCCTCACTTGAGGATAAGGAAACTGATGTGCCAAGTGCGTTGGTTGACAAACACAATGCACCCCAGGGTGTGGAGCTATCTGCAGGTCCTTGGCCTGATGGCATCAATCCTGGAGGTAGTCCCGTGGGCGGGGGTACATGTGCGGCCACTCCAATGCTCCCTGCTGTCACGTTGGAACCCACTGCCTCAAGACTACTCGATTCACCTCCGCCTACCAATGGAAGTATGTTCTCAGGTCCAGTGGTAGCTACAGGAAATGCATCTAAGCCAAGTGTGTAAGCCTGTCCCCACCGAACTGGCTAGTCCTCATGATGGACGCAAGCCTCTGAGGGTGGAGAGGCCAGGGTCAGGAATTGACAGTCCAGGGGTGATGGACCAAGGAAGAGATGCACTGGAACATAAACCGCCTGGAAGCCCAATCTGTCAGATTAGCAGTTGAGCCACAGCCTCCAGGGACAAAGCAGTCCATGTGATATCAGACAATGCAAAAACGTTAACCTACATCAACCGCCAGGGAGGAACCAAACTCCACAGTGTCTGGAGATAAACCCCCTTATGGGAAGGGTGGAGTTAAATCTACAAGGGACCGCTGCCTCCCTCATCACGGGAAAAGACAATGTCAGAGCAGACTTTCTCAGCAGGGAGAATCTGGATCTAGGGGAATGGGCATTGTTGACCAGAGCCTTCCAGCTTCTAGTAGATTGCTGGGGCCTCCCATCCATCGACCTACTGGCCACATCTTACAATGTGAAGTTCCCCCAATTCTTTAGTCAGAGAAGAGATCCTCGCTCCCAAGGGATTGACGCCCTTGTCCAGATCTGACAAGAGAAGGACTTACTGTTACCTTCTCTCCGTGGCCTCTGCTGGGCAAGGTCATTTGCAAGATCAAACGCCACAGAGGATTAATCCTTCTGGTGGCTTCAGATTTGCCCAGACACCCTTGGTATGTGGAAGCTTTGGAGAACCCCCTGTGCCTCCACATGTACAGGGACCACCTCCAACAAGGTCCAATCCTTCACGAGGACCCAACTCTGTTTTGACTTTCAATTTGAGCCTTGAGAGAGCTCGCCTGACAAAGCATAGATATTCAGCGGCTGAAATTGCCACCTTGCTCTGCGTGTGGAAGTTCTCGATGTCCCTGGCATACTTGCAGATCTGGAGAATATTTGAGGCCTGGTGTGAGGAATGCGGGGTGCCCCTTTGGTCAACAAAGATCACCATGATTCTGGAATTCTTACAGGACGACCTGAACCAAAGGACTGTCCTTCAACTCCTTGAAGGTCCAAGTGACGGTGCTCTCCTGTTTGAGGAGAGGTGAACGAAGCCTGCCTGTCAACACATGGACTTGGCCCATTTCCTAAAAGGATTTAAACATCTCCAACCACCTTTAAAGTGGGCAATCCCCCTATGGAACCTCAATCTAATATTGGACGATTTAACAGGGCCTTCCTTTTGGCTGCTGCGCGCTCTGTCTCTAAGCCTGTTAATGCTGAAGACTGTATTGTTGGTGGCAATATGCTCGGCTCGTCGCATCTCTGAATTACAGGCGTTGTCATGTTTAAAGCCATTCCTCCGGTTAACTCCAGGAATGTTGCAGCTTCGCACCATCCTTCCTTCTTGCCAAAGGTAGTCTTGGAGTTTCACCTGAAACTGACCATTTCCTTACCGTCCCTAGAGAGACACAAGGACTTTGAAGACTACCACCTCCTATGCCACTTAAACTTCAGTAGGCTATGAGTATGGTATCTAGAACGCACAGAACCGGTGTACAATATGGACCGCTTTTTTGTTCTTCACAGTGGAAGAAAACAAGGCAAAGCAGCTTTGCAAGCTACCATAGCTCACTGGATCAGGGAAGTGATCACGGAAGCTTATGTAGAGGTAGGAAAGCCTTTACCCCTTCAGGTTAAAACTCATTCCACTAGGGCCCAGGCAGTATCCTGGGTGGAAGCTAAGCTACTGTCTCCCGTCAACATCTGCCAAGCAGCAACATGGCCTTTCCTGGCATGTAGCCAGATGGACTCAGAACGAATGGGTATAGTATGCTCGTGCTAGCAGTTGGAGACGGATCTGACGTCAGCACGGGTATATATACCCCCACAGGAAGCGTAGCAACTTAGTAATTTCCGTCTCCAAAGCAGTTTGGAGTACCTGCACGCTCACGGAGCGTGTTTTCCAAATCTACTTTCTATTTTCTACTTTCTTTTTACCAAGACTTCTACAGCATCGAGCCCTGCACTCCTGCGGTGATACCCTAAGGTCCCTCCCCCAGTAGAGTTTCCGGGGGTGATTTCCGTGATCCCCCGGAGGTGTAAGTCCTCGGTCCGGCCGAATCGCGGCAGGGTCGCAGCCCCTGGGCGAGGTTCGGGTGAGACATACGAGGTGCCTCTGTCCCAGCGTGGACGAGGCAGCGGGTGCATATCCTCAAACGCGGCGGTGAAGGTACTTGCCCTCTCCCCCCGCAGCCGGAGACCGCCCGGGTTCCAGCCGGGAAGCGCCGAGGATCAGGTAAGGTGTACATCTATTGCTTTTGGTCTCAGAGGACTCGAGGATCGGCGGCGTGGCACGCCGTGGAGGGCGCCATTATTGTGGCCTTGTTCAGATAGTGTGTGCCCGAGATAGGCGCATGTCTCTGACTGAGCACATATTCTCTTTTTCATTGTGCTTATATTGCATACCATTGTGCTTGTATTGCTACCCGCTTATTGCTGAGCGCATATTGCACACCATTGAGCGCGTATTTGCTAACCGCTTACTGCTGGGAGCCTATTGCATACAATTGAGTGTGTATTGCCAACCGCTTCTTGCTGAGAGCCTATTGCATACAATTGAGTGTGTATTGCCAACCGCTTCTTGCTGAGAGCCTATTGCATACAATTGAGAGTGTATTGCTAACCGCTCATTTGCTGAGAGCATATTGAATAGCATTGGGTGTGTATTGTTACCCGCATATTGCTGAGAGCATATTGCATACACTCTAGCGTGTTTTCCTGACCGCATATTGCTGAGTGAATTGCTGCTGCATATTATGCTTGTGCGCCTGTTGTATTTAAGCGCATACTGCTGCCGCATATTGTGCGTCTGTTGTATTTAAGCGCATATTGCTGCCGCATATTATTATTATTGTGCGCCTGTTGTATTAAGCGCATATTGCTGCCGCATATTGTGCGCCTGTTGTAGTTAAGCGCATACTGCTGCCGCATATTATTATTATTGTGCGCCTGTTGTATTAAGCGCATACTGCTGCCGCATATTGTGCGCCTGTTGTATTTAAGCGCATACTGCTGCCGCATATTATTATTCTTCTGCGCCTGTTCTATTCCGCGCATACGTTTCAATGGAACAGAACGCCTCAGCGTCTTCAGCGGGGGCGCCGCCTGCCTCTGGCATTAAAGCCCTAGGCCTCTGCTCTGCATGCCAGCTTCGAGCCACGCACAGTGAAGAGCCAGACTCCCTATGTGCCCAATGTGAGGAGCGGGAGAGTGAGGAGAATGGGACCCTCGGGCCGGGCCCAGTCTCAGCCTCGATTTGCGGACAGTTCCCCAGGGGCTACCCCGGATTTAGCGAGCAGTCTCGACCAATCAGGAATCCCGTGGGATCTTGTACCCCGGCGATTAGAGGCTGCTTCAATTTCCTGGGTGGATCTCTTTAAGGGGATTCATGCCTTTGTGCAGATGCAAACGGCTTCTGCGGTTCCTGTTGTTCCTGTTGTCCCTGTTGTCCCTGTTGTTCCTGTTGTTCCTGCTGTTCCTGCTGTTCCTGCGGTGGCTGCGACTGCGGCGGCTGCCGCTGCGGTAGCAGCCCCTGCGGATCCTGCTCCTGGACCCTCACACCCTTATCGTAAGCGGGACCTCCCGTCGCTGGACAGTCCAGATCAGTCGGACCAGGAGGTTTCACCGGATGACTCCGACCTCCCGGACGAGGGGGACCGTCCCCCTGGAATTGAGCCATATAGAACCATGAGGCGGTTCTTCCCTAAGGAGGATCTCTCAGACCTGGTGTCTCAGTGCCTGGCGGAGTTGGATATTGCAGGTCCCAGCGCTACGGTACCCTCTGCGCAGAACCCCCTGCTGGAAGGTCTTCGTCCTTCAGCCCGCCATTTTCCATTCTTGCAAGCGGCACAACAACTGATAGATTTAGAATGGGCTGCACCAGCGGCTGCATTCAAAGGGGGTCGGGCCCTGACGCGCATGTACCCACTGACACCGGCTATACAGGAGCTGCTGGCATGCTCTCAGGTGGACGCCTTGATTAGCGCTGTGGTCAAGCGCACTATCATTCCAGTTGAAGGGGGGGCGGCCCTCAAGGAGCCTCATGACCGGCGCTTGGACGCCATTCTGAAACAGACTTTCGAGGTGGCAGCTCTATCTTTGCAGATTGCAACTTGCTGCACAGTGGTGACGCGTTCCTGTTTGTCACAGGTTAGGAACAACGCTCCTGCAGCAGACATGGAGTCAGCTCTCTCGTTCCTCACGGATGCTGTATCAGACCTGGTCCGGACAACAGCCAAGGGGATCTCATCCTCCGTAGCCGCCAGGAGGCAGCTCTGGATCCGGAAATGGTCAGCTGATGCGCCTTCAAAGACACGCCTCACCAGAATGCCCTTTAAGGGTTCTTTCCTGTTTGGCAGCGACCTTGATAGACTAGGCAGCACATGGGGCGCCTCTCCAGTACCTCGACTGCCGGAAGATCGGTTCAGGAGGAACCAGCGTGCCTTTCCAAGGCCCTCCAGGGGTAGAAGCTCCCAGCGCTTCGTTCCCTACAGGAGTCGCTACCAGGCACCTCGTCCTCATGCCCGGAATCAGTCCTTTCGGAGCAAGCAGCGCAAGAGGGGAGCAGGCCCGGACTCAGGGCCTGGCCGCGCCTCACAATGAGAATCCGCTGATCCATCTGGGGGACGGGGCCATAGGGGGCAGGTTAATCCCTCTTCTACCCCAGATGGGTCGAGATTACATCGGACCATTGGGTCCTCGCCATTATCGGAGAGGGTTATTATCTGGACTTTCATCGCCTCCCTCCGGACAAGTTTGTGGAATCTTCCTGTCCCACACACAAGAAGACAGCATTGGAAGCTACCTTGGCGAGGCTCCTGTCCTTGAAAGCCATCATCCCAGTTCCTGCATGGGAAGTGAATTCTGGACACTATTCTATTTATTTCATGGTACCCAAGAAAGGGGGCACCTTTCGGCTTGTACTGGACCTCAAGTCAGTCAATCGATACTTAAGGGTCCCGAGGTTTCGTATGGAAACTCTGCGCTCCGTCAAGTACAGCCGGGGGAATTCCTCACGGCATTAGACTTGTCGGAAGCCTACCTACATATCCCGATCCATCCGGATCATCAGCGCTACCTACGCTTCAAGGTTCTAGGACGCCACTTCCAATTCCGGGCTCTGCCCTTCGGGTTGGCCACGTCACCGCGGACCTTCACCAAGGTTGGTAGTAGGCGGTGGCAGCGGCGCTCAGACGGAAAGGAATTCTGGTCCATCCCTACCTAGACTGGCTGATCAGGGCGAAATCTCGAGAGGAGAGCCATCGGACAACCGACAGACGGCTCGATACTGTAAGGCCGCGGTAGAAACAGTGCGGCAGTGTCAGGCGCACCCTTCCTCCCCGCACGCACAGTTCTCTTGACCTAGCGCCTGATGCTCTCTTCTAATTGCATGCAAATGCATGCCGCGGCTGTAAAGCGTTAGGGAAGGGTTATGCCCGCGCAACCCATTTTACTGTATAGGCGCTTAATACAGCGCCTATACAGTAACCTGGGTGCGCTGGTACCTGTCATTTCAAATGTCATTTCAAATGACATTTGAAATGACAGGCACCAGGAAGTGTAAAAATAAACATTTTTAAATACCTGTCGGAGGGCCACGTGGGTCCAGGCGGCCGGCGGGATCCGGGGGCGGGTGGTCGCGTGTTAAATCTAGGCCGCGGGCGGGTGGGCGCCTGTTCCAAGCGGGGGGGGGGGGCGGGTGGACGCGTGTTAGTTTCAGACGACCGGCGGTGGGAGCCGGAGGGCGGGTGGTCGCATGTTAAATCTAGGCCGGGTCGCATTCATTCACTGCCAGTGGGGGCTGCCGGCAGTGAATGAATGCAGCCCCCACCGGCAGTGAATGAATGCGCGCCTGTGCAACCTGTGCGCCTGTGCGACCCCTGCGATTCGGTGCTCAAGGCAGTCACATGCCGTGACGTCACGCATTCATTCACTGCCGGTGGGGGCTGCCGGGCAGCCCCCACCGGCAGTGAATGAATGCGCGCCTGTGCGACCCGGCCTAGATTTAACACGCGACCACCCGCCCCCCGGCTCCCGCCGCCGGTCGTCTGAAACTAACGCGCGCCCCCCCCCCCCCCCCCCCCCCCCTGCCGCCGCCGCCTGGAACAGGCGCCCACCCGCCCACGGCCTAGATTTAACACGCGACCACCCGCCCCCCGGATCCCGCCAGCCGCCTGGACCCACGCGGCCCTCCGACAGGTATTTAAAAATGTTTATTTTTACACTTCCTGGTGCCTGTCATTTCAAATGTCTGACAGGTTTTATGTGTCCCACAGCATTACATTTTCTCGATCATCTCTGTATCGCTTTTTTTTTTATTGTGTTTTATTGTTTTTGAGTATCTTAAGCGGTGTCGATGGATTTGTTACTAGACTCACAGTCCTAACATTTACTAGGGGGAGGCGGTAAACTAACACGTTAAGGCCGCGGCAAAACAGCGGGTTACTAAGGAGATAATCTGAGCGCGCGTTACGGTATCGGAGGGGAATAGCTAATTCCTTCATTATACAGCATTATACAGCTAATTCGTTCATTTACATGCCGCGTGCGGAAAGGGTTATGCGTCTGTTTTAAGAAGCGCTAAGGACGCGTGAAACTGGAGACTGTATCGCTGGATCGCCTTACGCGCCCGAATTGTGCGCTCCGAGCACGTTACAGACGGGCAATCTTCGACCGAACGATACTGTATCGACCCGAGAGTGATCGCCCTTCTGGAAAGTTTGGGCTGGGTAATCAACCTCAGCAAGAGTTGCCTACAGCCTTCCCAGTCACTGGAATACCTGGGAGTACAGTTCGACACCCGGGCGGACACAGTCAGTCTCACTACCAAGAGAAGGTTGAAACTTCAGACGCGTATCCAGTACTTGATGGGAGCCAGTCTGCCCATAGCTTGGGATTATCTGCAGGTTCTCGGTCTCATGGCATCCACCCTGGAGGTGGTGCCTTGGGCAAGGGCCCATATGAGACCTCTACAACACTCCCTGCTCTCTCGCTGGAGCCCCCGTCTACGGAACTATTCCACGCACCTACCTCTGCCGGCCAGAGTACAGACCCAGTTACGGTGGTGGTTGCAGTCCAACCACCTGAGCAGGGGGTCGAAGATGTCCTTCCACACGTGGACTCTGCTCACCACAGATGCCAGCCTGAGTGGCTGGGGTGCACACTGCGAAGGATTTACCGCACAAGGGCGGTGGAACAGAGAAGAGTCAGCGTGGAACATCAACCGTCTAGAGGCTCGGGCAGTCCGATTGGCATGCCTTCGATTTGCTCACAGACTAAAGAACAGAGCAGTCAGAGTGATGTCAGACAACGCCACCACGGTGGCATACATCAACCGTCAGGGCGGAACCAGAAGCCGACAAGTATCTCTGGAGATCGCCCCACTGATGGCTTGGGCAGAGGCAAATCTTCAGGACATCTCCGCCGTGCACATTGCCGGGAAGGACAACACCACGGCAGACTTCCTCAGCAGAGAAAGCCTAAATCCGGGAGAGTGGCAGCTGTCACCCACAGCCTTTCAGATGATTGTGGATCACTGGGGATTCCGGACATGGATTTACTGGTGGACAAGTCCAATGCTCAAGTACCCAGATACTTCAGCCACAAGCGTGACCCGTTCTCACACGGAATTGATGCCCTGGTCCATCCATGGCCTCCAGGGACTCTGCTATACGCCTTTCCTCCGTGGCCTCTGCTGGGCACCATCATCCACAAGATTCAGCAACACCGGGGCCTAGTTCTTCTAGTGGCACCAGATTGGCCAAGAAGACCCTGGTACGCGGACATGAGAAGACTACTGGCAGGGGAGCCTCTTCTCCTGCCTCCTCTCCGGGACCTTCTACGTCAAGGTCCCATCCTTCACGAGGATCCGGCTCAATTCTCTCTTACGGTCTGGCCATTGAGAGGGCTAGACTGAAGAAAAGAGGTTACTCGGAGCCCGTGATAGACACACTTCTCCGAGCTCGCAAGTTTTCCACATCCCTCACCTACGTAAGGATCTGGAGAGTATTTGAAGTATGGTGCGACACTCATGGCACCAATCCACATACGACTACAATCCCTATTGTGTTGGATTTCCTGAAAGATGGACTTCAGAAGGGTCTCTCCCTCAGCTCCATCAAGGTTCAGGTGGCTGCGCTGTCTTGCTATGGTCCCAGGAGGGATGGCAAGACCATTGCCAAGCATCCAGATATTTCTCGCTTCCTGAAAGGAGTCAAGCATATTCGTCCGCCACTGAAGTGGCCTGTGCTCTTATGGAACCTCAACCTTGTTTTGGATTTCCTCGCAGGATCCACCTTCAGACCCCTTCGGGGCCTGTCTCTCCGTTCTCTAACATTGAAGATGGTGTTCTTGCTGGCTGTCTGTTCAGCACGCCGCGTCTCAGAGCTACAAGCGCTGTCCTGCCGTGATCCCCTCAGAATCACTCCTGAGGCTATCCATCTTCGCACGGTTCCCTCCTTTCTACCGAAAGTGGTTTCACAGTTTCATCTTAACCAAACCATGTCCTTGCCTACCACGGCGGGTTTGAAGAAATCTGAAGAAGGGCGTTTACTACGCCATCTCGACATCGGCAGATTGCTGCCCAGATATCTGGAAGTGACGCAAGAAGTACGAAAGACGGACCATCTGTTCGTCCTGTACAGCGGGGTGAAGCAGCCTCGCGGTCCACCATCGCCCGCTGGATTAAAGAAGTTATCAAAGCAGCTTACGTGGAGGCTGGGAAGTCTCCGCCTCTACAAGTCAAGGCTCATTCTACCAGAGCACAAGCGGCATCCTGGGCGGAATCCAGGATGCTGTCGCCTGCTGAAATATGTAAAGCAGCGACATGGTCCTCCCTCCATACCTTCTCCAGGTTCTACCGTCTTGATGTCCAGGCCAGGGAGGACTCGGCCTTTGCGAGGGCGGTTCTACATGGTCCTCAGGCAGCCTCCCGCCCAGGCTGGGAGTAAAGCTTTTGTACATCCCATTCGTTCTGAGTCCATCTGGCTACACGCCAGGGAATGTTGAGATTACTTACTTATTTATTTATTTATTTATTTATTTAACATTTCTTTTATACCGATATCCGTTCGCACATCGTATCGGTTCACAGTGAACAAAAAACCATTGGGCAGTGCCCGTACATTTAACATATAACATAATATAATATGATGAACTAGGCAACATATAAATAAATTTTGGGAGGAGCCCTTACATATAACAGGCATCACTGGGTAGATGCTATGGAATATAACTATAACTATATACATGAAAGTGCAAAGTACAAAATCATCAGACGTAAAGGCGTTCATACCAAGATATCAGTATAACATTCATAGGGGGGTTTTATGTAATAGGGGGTGAGATGGAGTAGGCTTGCTGAAAGAGCCATGTTTTAAGTTTCTTTTTGAAAGTGGGGGTATAGGTCTCTATGCGGATATCATGGGGCAGTGAGTTCCATATGATGGGGCCGGCAAGAGAAAAGGCTCTGTTAATAGTGGAGGAGAGTTTAAAAGATTTAATAGATTGGGCACGGAGTGTTCCTTGAAGAGCTAGGCGTGTAGGTCTCTTGGAGGTACGAGGTAAGAGGGGGGGGGGGTTAAGCCAGTTGAGGTTGGAATTTACTAGACTCTTATGTATGATCGAGAGTGTTTTATAAAGAATTCGTGACTGTATAGGGAGCCAGTGTAATTCAATAAGTGTGGGGGTAATGTGATCTTTTTTCTTTGTGTTTGACAATATCCGAGCGGCGGCATTTTGTAGGAGTTGAAGTGGCTTAGTGTGTGTTGCAGGAATGCCAAGTAAGAGCGCATTACAATAGTCAATCTTCGATAAAATAATAGCTTGGAGGACTGTACGGAAATCATTGAAGTGTAGTAGGGGTCTGAGTTTCTTTATTGTTTGGAGTTTAAAATAGCAGTCTTTTATGATGGATTTGATGAATGGTTTAAATGAGAGGTGATTATCAATAATAACTCCTAAGTTGCGAGTGTGTGATGGGAAGTTGGTAGCTGAGTAAGCAGGAGGGATGTCTGGGATCGGTTGCCTATTAGATATGATTAATAGCTCAGTCTTGTTGGAATTAAGAGCTAGGTGCATGTCCTTTAGGAGTTGGTTGATAGAGGAAAGACAGGATTCCCAGCTGTGTAATGCAGTTTGGATGGTGTCAGAGAAAGGGAAGATGATTTGCACATCGTCAGCATAAATAAAATGCTTGATGTGCAGGTTAGTGAGAAGCGTGGTAAGGGGAAGCATGTATATATTAAATAGCGTGGATGAGAGTGAGGAACCTTGGGGTACACCTTGGGGAAGACTGATGGGATCAGATTCATTGTTGTCCATTGTGACAGTGAAAGTGCGATTTTGGAGATAAGATTGAATCCAGTCAATGGCCTTGCCAGTGATCCCAATATTTCTGAGTATGTTGAGTAGGACATCGTGATTGACTGTGTCAAACGCAGCCGAGATGTCAAGTAATGCAATAAGGTAGGAGGATCCGGAGTCGGTTCCTTTGATAAGGGTATCGTGCAGGGAGAGGAGCAATGTTTCAGTACTTAAATGCTTCCTGAAACCATATTGGGTAGGAGGGAGGATGTTGTTCTGTTCAAGGTGATCGGACAGGCGTGAGTTCACCAGCTTCTCAAGAACTTTGGCTAGGAGGGGTAGGTTGGACACCGGTCTGTAATTAGAAAGGGTGGTGGGGTCAAGATTGGATTTTTTGAGTAGCGGTTTAACTATAGCTTGTTTCAGAAAATTTGGGACAAAGCCATGCTCTAGGGAACAGTTAAGAATATTTGAAATGGGTTTGGCGATTACATTGTGTATAGATAGTAGGAGTTTAGAGGGAATAGTTTCAGAGGGATGTGTTGATGGTTTCATTTTCTTAAGTATGTTCTCTACTTCTAGGGAAGATGAGGACTCAAACGAGGAAAAGGAGACTGGAGAGTTGATATTGGGAAGACAGATGTTGAGGTTGTTGTGCGAGAACTGTGCCGTGATGGATGATACCTTGTTTTTAAAAAATTGAGCTATTCGTTGCAACGATTTGTCGAGGAGTTAGCTAGTTGTTGCGTGTGTATGAGAGAAGTCAGGTCAGCGACCATAGTGAAAAGAGCCTTGGGGTTATATTGCAGACCATTTATTTTTTTGGCGTAGTATTCCCGTTTAGAATGTAGGATGGAATTTCTATATTCATGCATGCGTTGATAGTAGAGAGTTTTGGTTGCGGGGGATTGGTGTTTGCGCCATGACCTTTCCGAAGCTCTGAGTTGGATTTTGAGATTTCTGAGGAAAGGCGTGTACCAAGGTTTCCTATTTTTTCGGTTGGGGTTGATAGTTTTTGTTATTAGGGGGCAATGTTCATTGGCAATGCTGAGTGTAAGGTTAACCCAGGAGGAGAATGCATTATCTGGGGATGATAGGTCAATTTGTTTGTCTATGTCCGAGCATGCTAGCGTGATGGTCTCTACATCACAGGATTTGCGAAATTTGAAAGATATGGGCTGACGGGGTGTGGACAAGGAGCTTACCTGATAATCTCCTTTTCCTTAGTGTAGACAGATGGGCTCAGCATCCTGCCCTGCTGCCTGTGTACATGGGTTTCACCGTTTCAAGGTAAGCCATGTCATTTCTTTACATAAGAGCGTACACTCTACCAGGTGTCAACGCCTTCCGGTTGTGACTGCTGGCGGTCTCCAGCTACGATCAATCGGTCAGGGGAATCCTGTTTCACTATTTCACTGAGCGTCGGTACACACATCCATAACAGCTTTTGCAAGGAAGATTACTAAGTTGCTACGCTTCCTGTGGGGGTATATATACCCGTGCTGACGTCAGATTCGTCTCCAACTGCTAGCACGAGCATACTATACCCATTCGTTCTGAGTCCATCTGTCTACACTAAGGAAAAGGAGATTATCAGGTAAGTAATCTCAACATTCCTTGCACACCTTCTCCAGGTTCTATCGCCTGAACGTCCAAGCCCGAGAAGACGCAGCCTTTGCGAGCGCGGTGCTAACGGGGACTATGGGCAGCCTCTTGCCCAATTTGGGAGTAGCTTTTATATATCCCATTGGTCCTGAGACCATCTGCCTCCAGCAGATTGTAGGGCAATTGGTGGTGCAACAGAATTTCTTCTTTAAGCCAGTCTCCTCCTTCGAGGGAATTTGAAAATTAAGAAATAGCGAATTAGGTAGGAGGATTTTTAGGGCCAGGCACATGGTACATCCAGGGTACCAATCCTACTTAGGAAGGGAATGGCAAATAAAATGGTGGATGTCATAATGCCTCTGTTTTGCTCCATGGTGAGACCGCACATTGAATACTGTGAGCAATTCTGGTCGCCGCATCTCGAAAAGGATTTGTTGCACTGGAGAAAGCAGAGAACAATCAAAATAAGGAGCGTGGAACAGCTCCCCTATGAGGAAAGGCTAAAGTTAGGACTGTTCAGTATAGAGAAGAGACCTAGGCCTCAGCCAGTGCCCCAGATTTGCCCGGCTACGGGGTTTTGACTGGATGCAATTGAGCATAACCAGTCACCACTTCCGATATCTGAGGATCTACCGGTAGGGGGCAGACTTTCTTTGTGGTCTGGTTGCCGGCCGTGACTTTGGATCAGTGGGTTTTGTCAGTCATTCCTCATGGCTATAGACTGAATCTTGTGACTGGTTCACTGGATTCTCTCCCATGCCCTCAGTGGGGTCCCTTGTAGCACTTGGAACTGCTTCAGAGGGAACTCTCTGCCCTTCTGATGGCCAGAGCAGTAGAACCTGTCCCTCAAGAGCAGCAGGGGTGGGGGTTTTACTCCGGTTATTTCCTTATTCCAAAGAAAACAGCCTCCGTCCTATTTTTGATTTGCGAGTCTTGAACACATTTCTCAAAAAGAAAGGTTGAAAATGGTATCCTTGGGCTCCTTGATTCCCCTCTTACAAAGAGGAGACTGGCTTTGCTCCCTCGACCTAAAAGACCTGTATACTCAAATCGAGATCCTCCCCAGTCACAGGAGGTATCTTTGCTTTGTGGTAGGCTGTCAACATTTTCAGATCCACGTGCTGCTGTTTGGCCTGGCCTCCGTGCCCCGGGTCTTCACGAAGGGTCTAGCTGAGGTGGGTTTTTGTTTGTGCCAACTTGGAATCCAGGTATTTTTGTACCTTAATGATTAGCTGATCAAGAGCGCCACGCAAGCGAGAGCAGCGTAGTCTCTTCGCTGAACTGTTCGGGTGTTGGTTTTCTAATCGACTACCCGAAATCCAATTTCTCTCCATCGTCATGGCTGGATTTCATAGGAGCTGGTTGGACATGGAACAGGCGAAAGCCTTTTGCCCCGTATAAGGGTGCACTCACTGCTAACCCTGGCGAAGGAGGTCCAGCACCACCAGCAGGTTTCCAGGCGGTATTTGCTACAGCTCCTGAGGCACATGGCCGAGACGGTCCATGACACCCCATTCACCCGCCTATATATGCGTGAAGCCCAGTGGACTCTAAGCTCCTAATGGCAGCAGGCCAATTAGGGCCTTTAGGTCCACATCCAGGTGTCCCTTATTTGGTGGAGGTCTCCATCCAATCTGGAGCAAGGGGTGCCTTTTCAGGCTCCTCCACACCAGGTTGTGCTTACCACAGTTGCATCCCACCTGGGCAGGGGTGCCCATATAGAAGGCCTCCGCACCCAGGGTCTGTGGACAGTTCAAGAAGCTCAGTGTCAGATAAATTTCCTAATTCAGACAGCCAGGTGGCGATGTGGTTCATAAACAAGCAGAGGGGCACTAGGTCTTTCCTCCTTTGTCAGGAAGCAGTGCAGATCTGTAGTTGGGGGATATCCCTCTGGGTAGTGTACTTGCCCGGTGCAGAAAACACCCTAGCAGTCAAGCTAAGTCGCAGATCCCACAAGTGGTCCCTGAAGCAGGAGCCTGCGGACCAGCTCTTCCATCTCTGGGGAACCCTAGATGTGGATATGTTTGCCTCCCCCTGCAACAGGAAAGTTCTTTTGTACTGTTCCCTGTCCAGGTTGAACAGCTAGCCTGCCATGGATGCCTTTGCTCTCCATTGGGGACTGGGCTTCCTGCATGCGTACCCTCCAATCTGTTGGTGATACTCTCGAAGCTTCACCAGGACCAGGGGACCATGATCCTTGTAGTCCCCCATTGGCCGAGACAAGTCTGGCTCCTGCTTCTGCGGGATCTCTCCCAGTAGGCCCTGATCCGTCTGAGGACTGCCCCAGACCTCCTCACATAGGATCAGGGCATATTGCGCCATCCCAACCTCCAGGCCCTGTTCCTTACAGGCCTGGATGTTGAAAGGTTGATCCTGCAGCTGTTTGACCCCTCAGAATAAGCGTCTCTGATCCTGGTAGTCTCAAGGTGGCCTTCCACTGGGAAGTCTTATGCTTTAACGTGGAGGAGGTTTGCAATCTCGTGAAAGCAGAACAGCCTTGACCCTTTCTCCTGTCTGATCCCAGAAGTTCGAAATTACCTGCTGCACCTTTCAGAGATCGGGCTTAAGACATACTCTGGGTGCTCCTGAGTGCCATAGGTGCGAACCGCCAGGTGGTGGATGGGTCGCCTGTCTCTGTGCAACCTCTTGTAAGGTGGTTCATGAATGGTTTACTTCAACTGCGGCCTCCCCTAAGGAATCCTGCAGTGTCCTGGGACCTAAATGTGGTATTGGCCCAATTGATGAAGCCGCGTTTGAGCCATTGCGCTTCTCTGCTCTCAAGCATTCCTGATAGCGGTCACGTCGGAATGCAGGGTCAATGAGCTGCATGCCCTGGTGACTTATCCATCCTACCCAAGGTTCTTCTCTGACCAGGTGGTCCCGCATACAAACCCTAAGTTCCTGCTGAAGGTGGTTACAGAATATCCACTATGATGCTTAGATCTCTTTCCTGGGTGGTAACTCCTAAGTTACAACATAACGCAAATAAAACACCTAAATAAATAAATAAACATTGTTTAACTACAGAAAGGGCTTATTTTTCCCTATATGCATCTCTTTGCCCTTGTCCACATTAAATTTCGTCTGCCATTTGGAAGCCCAATCTTCCAGTATCGCAAGGTCCTCCTGCAAATTATCACACTCTGCTTGAGATTTAACTATGCATAATTTTGTGTCATCTCCCAATTTAATCACCTCATTTGTCATACCCCTTTCCAGATCATCTATAAATCTATAAAATCTTCCCCAGCTTATATCTCTCTGAAGAAATTAACACGAAACTGTACTTAAGCATATGCAACACTATATTTTATCCTGTTACCAGATTCTATCAAGTTCAATGTTATTTACTTACTTATGTACTTATTAACCTGCCTTTTAGTTATTAACTGGTTAACCATATTATATACCTTTTCTCAAATTAACTATTTTATGTTTATTTATGTTTATTTATGTTTATTTATGTTTTATTATGTTTTTCTCAAATTAACTATGTTCAATGTAAACCGCTAAATGTTCAATGTAAACCGCTAAATGTTCAATGTAAACCGCTAAATGAAGCGATAGTTACGGTTCCTTAGCGATAGTTTTGGTTCCTTGTAAACCGGGGGGATATGTATACTATACAGGAACCCCGGTATATAAATTCTTTAAATAAATAAATAAATATATTAAAAAGCACTGGTCCAAGTTCAGATCTCTGAGGCACTCCACTGTTTACCTTTTTCCACTTTGAAAGCAGACCATTTAATCCTACTGTTTCCTGTCTTTTAACCAGCTTGAGATCCACAAAAGGCCATTGCCTCCTATCCCATGACTTTTTAGTTTTCTTAGAAACCTCTCATGTGAACTTTGTCGAATATCTTCTGAAAATCCAAATACACCACATCTACTGGTTCAATTTTGTCCACATGTTTATTTACCCCTTCAAAAAAAAATGTAGGAGATTTGTTAGGCAAGACTTCCCTTGAGTAAATCCATTCTGGCTGAGTCCCATTAAACCATGTCTATCTAAATATTTTGTGATTTTTATTCTTTATAACAGTTTCCACAATTTTTCCTGCCACTGAAGTCAGGCTCACCGTTCTATAGTTTCCTGAATCACCCCTGGAGCCCTTTTTAAATATTGGTGTTACATTGGCCATCTTCCAATCGTCAGGTACAATGGATGATTTTAATGATAGGTTACAAATTAATTGAAATAGATCTGAAACTTCATTTTTTAGTTTTCAGAACCCTGGGGTGTATACCATCCAGTCCAGATGATTTACTAATCTTCAGTTTGTCAGTCTGGCCTACCACAACTTACAGGTTCACCATGATTTGGCTCAGTTCATCTGAATCATCACCCTTGAAAACAGTCTCCGGAACGGGTATCTCCCCAACATCCTCTTCAGTAAACACAGAAGCTAAGAATTTGTTTAAGCTTTCCATGATGGCATTATCTTTAATCTCTCGATCATCTATCAGACCAACCGACTCCCTCACAGGCTTTCTGTTCAGATATATTTTTTAAAAAAATGTTCTTATGAGTGTTTGCCTCTACGGACAACTTCTTTTCAAATTCTCTCTTAGCCTGTCATCAACGTCTTACATTTAACTTGCCAATATTTATGCTTTATCCTATTTTCTTCTGATGGATCCTTCTTCCAATTTGTGAATGAAGATCTTGGCTAAAATAGCTTCTTCCACCTCACTTTTAGCCATGCTGGCAATAGTTTGACCCTCCTTTCACCTTTCTAAATGCTTGGAATGCATGGGGACTGCACTTCTAAGATGTCTTTTGTTGTTTTTTGTTTGTTTTTTTTAACAGTGGCCATGCCTGTTGCATACTCTTTACCTTTGTAGCTGCTCCTTTCAGTTTGTTTGGGGTTTTGTTTTGGTTTTTTTTGGGGGGGGGGGGGTTCTTGTTTGTTTGTTTTTGTAACTATTTTTCTCATTTTATCAATGTTTTCCTTTTGAAAGTTTAATGTTAGAGCCATGGATTTACTTATTGTCCTTCTAGTCATTAATTCAAATTTGATCATATTATGATCAATTATTTCCGAGTGGCCCCACTATTATTACCTCTCACCAAATCCTGTCTTCCACTGAGAATTGGATTTAAAATTCCTCCCTTACTAGTCTGTTCCTGAACTAATTGCTCCATAAAAGTGTCATTTATTCCATCCAGGAACTTTCTCTCTAGCATGTCCTGATGTTTCACGTACCCAGTCAATATTGGGATAATTGAAATGTCCCATTATTACTGCACTTCCAATTTGGTTAGCTTCCCTAATTTCTCTTAGCATTTCACTGTCCAGCTCACCATTTTGACCAGATGAATGCTAGAATACTCCTATCGCTATACTCTTCCCCATCACAAAAGGGATTTCTACCCATAAAGATTTGATTGTGCATTTAGTTTCATGCAGGATCTTTATCCTGTTGAAACTTTTGTCATCCCAGATATAAAGCACCGCACTGCCACCATGATGCTCCTCTCTGTCATTGCAATAAAAATTTTTACCCTGGTGTAGCACTATCCAATTGGTTATCCTCTTTCCACCATGTCTCTGAGATGCCAATTAAGTCAGTTATCATTCACTGCTATACACTCTAATTCTTCCATCTTACTTCTTAGACTTCTGGCATTAGCATACAAACATTTCAAACTCCTGGGTTTTGCCTGTCCTATGACTAGCTATTTAATACAGATACACACACTAAATAATACACCCCAATAGTTTACTTCTCCCCAAAACTTTTGAGTTCTAAAAATTTCCCCAAGCAGTACTCACCAATTCTTTTCAGTGAGGAGCAGGGTGATCCTCTCCTCTCAGTGCTCCCACTGGATTTTGTATGCTAAATCAATACTGAAAGAGAGAGCAAGAAGTATGAAAGACAAGGCTGATCAAAACAGAATTAGAATCAATCTTCAAGGCTTTGTGGGATGGCTTTATATATCTGTATACATTTTGGAATGCATATATTGATTGATTGTATTCCATTGCAGGGTAACACTGAAAACCTGTGTGAAGAACTCTGTCAAATGAAGCAGTCTTTTTATGATGCTGAAGCTGTGACTCGAGATGCTCAGAAAGACACTGCCTTTCTCAAGAGTGAAAACAGAGCGCTAAAAGAAGAAATGGTAAACTACATCGTTCAGTGGAATCTGGGGTACTTGGTGGGAGAAACCTATGAATTGATTGAGAGAGAACAGCTTGGCACTTTTTAACATTTTCCATGCAAAAATTCATATTTAATTAACCTAAATTGCCCTGTCCACTTTGGTTTATGAAGATGTATGTTGTGCATCAGAAAACATTACCACTGCTTCATGCCAAGTTAAAATACTGCTGTGGGCTTTTTCAAAATTATAATAGTGTGGCTATAATGAAAGATAAGATTAATTTAATGCAGTAGTATCCTACTGGAATTACCTATTTGTACATTTCTTTAAGCAGCTTTTCTGCTACTGCTGGTTCTATGAGGAACTGCCATATTTAGACACACATTACCTTTCTGTAGCTGACTGCTTTTACATTCCATGTCATGTTAAAGGTCATTTCCTGGCGTGTAGCCAGATGGACTCAGAACGAATGGGTATAGTATGCTCGTGCTAGCAGTTGGAGACTGATCTGACGTCAGCACGGGTATATATACCCCCACAGGAAGCGTAGCGACTCAGTAATTTCAGTGATTCAATGATTAAGGAGGCAGTGGCCCAACTAAAGGACTATCACGAAACCCTTCAGCAGTTGTCAGCTAGTACTTCGGATATCCAGCCTTCCAGTAAAAAGTCTCTCAGGCAGTATCCACGATGGCCTTTTTACCAGCCATGCAAGTACTACCTGTCGGCCTCTAGGTTATGGCCTCAGCGGACTCCAGCAAGACTGAGGACGCGGCAACCTTGTATGCCCCACCAGGCTTCCCCCACCTTCCAGCATGACAAAACCCCAATGCGGGATTTTGACTGGCAGCCAGGGAGTTTGAGCCAGCCAACCATGCCCTAGAGTGCCGACCACCCCCCCATAGGGAGCTGCCTGCTGCTGTTCGCAGGTTGATGGATGTTAGTCACCTCGGACCACTGGGTCCTGTCCATTGTGAGGCAGGGGTGCAAATTACATTTCCAATGGACTCCACCATGTTCTCCTCCCTGTCGCTGGTGGAGAAGTGTAGAGAACTAGCAGATACTCAGAGTAGAGCTCTCTGCCCTCTTAATAGCTCGAGCGATCGAATCAGTTCCGCCAGGCCAACAGGGAGATAGGGTCTACTCCAGGTATTTCCTGATTCCCAAGAAAACTGGTGGACCTTCACCCTATTCTGCGTCTGAGAGCGTTGAACTGATTTCTGGTCAGAGAAGTATAACATGGTCTCATTGGGTGCTTGATTCCCCCTCCTGCTCCCTCGATCTCAGACGCCTACGCCCATATCCCCATTTCTCCAGCAGATCGGATGTACCCTACAATTCCTGGTAGAGGAGGATCACCACCAGTACTGCATACTGCCCTTCGACCTAGCATCAACGTCCCGTGTTTTCACCAAATGCGGCTCCAGGCAGGGGGCGCTGCGTTCCCTGCAAGTCACAATACACATCTTGGAAAATCTGGGATTTCTTATCGACTACCCGAAATCGCATTTCCAGCCATCGTTACAACTGGACTTCATCGGGGCCAAGCTGGACGCCGTCCAGAAGAAGGCCTTTCTGCCTCAATACAGGGGGGAGACCCATGCTCGGATAGTCTCCAGTTGCTCCTATGTCTCAACACACAAGTTCCTATGACTTCTGGGTCATATGGCAGCGATGGTGCACGCTTACACCATTTGCTTGGCTTCACATGTGCAGGGCTCAGTGGACATTACGTTCCCAGTGATGTCAAGCCTCCCAGGATCTTCGGGCTTGTGTCCTGATCACCATTCCCCATTTGCAATCCCTCATGTGATGGGCAAACCTATCTAATCTGAAGCAGGGGATGCCCTTCTGGAACCCGCAGCCCCAAATGTCCTCGCCACAGACGCATCTCACACACGGGTTGGGGAGCCCATGTTGTGGACCTCCACACTCAGGGTCTTTGGTCCTTGCAGTCCCAGATAAACTTCCTGGAATTACGGGCAATCCAGTATTCCCTGAAGGCATTCCGAGAGCACCTGTACAGCAAAGTGGTCCTGGTTCTGACCAATATTCTTTTGGCGATGTGGTATCTGAGCAAGCAGGGAGGAGCAGGGTTGATTGTCCTCTCTCAGGAAGCAGTCCAGATCTGGTTGTGGGCCCTCGACAATGGAATTCCCTGGGCGGTATATCTCCCCGGGATGGACAACGTCCTAGCTGACTTCTTGAATCGGGCCTTCCGACCTTACGAGTTGTCCCTCAATCAAGAGGTAGCGAACCGCATCTTTCGCTTGTGGGTGACCCCAGACATGGACCTGTTTGCTTCCCTAGAAAACAAGAAAGTGGATTGATTCTGCTCCCTGGGCTGGGCAAGCAGAGGATCAGTGTCAGATGCCTTTTCACTTTACTGGGGCACCGGTCTGCTATATGCTTACCCTTCCCTTCTACTGATCTCAAAAACAGTCCAAAAGCTCCAACAAGACCGAGGTACAATGATCCTAGTTGCACCTTTTTGGCCTCACCAGGTCTGGTTCCCTCTTCTACGGGAGCTGGCCTCGCGCCCTTAGATCCATTTGGGGACTGCTCTAGACCTGATCTCTCAGGACCGGGGCAGGCTCCGCCACCCCAACCTTCAAGTCCTGTCTCTAATGGCTTGGATGTTGACCAGGTGACTGTACAGGCTCTGGGCCTTTCGAAAAGTTTATCTCTGGTCCCCTTGGAGTCCAGAAAGCCCTCCACAAGAAAATCTTACAATCTCAAGTGGAAGCGGTTTTTGGCTTGGTGTGTTGGACAAAGTCTGGGTCCCTTCCCTTGTTCCCCACCAGAGCTTTTGGACTACCTATTGCACCTCTTCGAACCTGGTCTGCAGACCACTTCAGTGAGTTCATCTCAGTGCCATCAGAGCATACCATCAGGGGAGAGATGGTGTCTCCATTTCCACCCATCCACTTGTGGGGCAGTTCATGAAGGACTTGTTGCAATTTAAGCCTCCAGCGATCTCCTGGGACATCAGTGTAGTCCTGTCCTAGCTCATGAAGACTCTATTTGAGCCCTAGCGACCTGAAGTACCTCTCCTGGAAGGTCATCTTTTTGGTAGCGGTTACTTCAGCACGCAGGGTCAGTGATCTGCAAGCTCTGGTGATATACCCCCCCAAAAAAAAAAGTTTTGTCATAAGGTGGTCTTACGTACGCATCTGAAGTTCCTCCCTAAGGTGGTCTCTGAGTTCCATCTCAATCAGTCCATTGTCTTGCCTTCCTTCTTTCCTAGGCCGTATGCTCACCAAGGTGAATGGGCACTGCACCCTCTGGATTGTGAAAGGGCTCTGGCATTTTATCTGGAAGGGAAGGCACCTCACTGCCTATCCACTCAACTTTTTGTCTCCCCTCAACAAAAACAGGTTGGGGGTTGCAGTGTCTAAGCTGACCTTATCTCTTCGGCTAGCAGACTATATTTCCTTCTGCTACGCTCAAGCGTAGCTTGAAGGTGTTAGAAATCCCGGCTGCGATTTGCCACGGCTGGGCCTTCTTACTTGCTCCGGCGGGTCTAGAAGCTCCGTTTTCAGCACCAGAGGTCCGCCGCGCCGTTCCCTGGGGGCAGTGAGCCGATCGCGTTGCTCGGATCACCATTTTGGCAGCATCTGTGCACGCCCGTCCGGACGCGCACGTGGGTCAGTGACGTCATCAGAAGTCTTAAAGAGGCAGCAATAGACTCTAGGCATAGAACTTGTATTAGAAGCTTTGAAGCTTATTTAAAAGAGCAACCGTCTGGTGTTCCTTTGTCCTGGCAACAGTCTAGGGTGAGTGAAGCCTGCCAGTCTGCTCCAACTTCAGCTTTCTTTAATTTTAACTTGATCCTGCTTCGTCCAGGTCCTGATCCAGCCTGTTCCAGATCCAGTATTTTCCACGATTCAACTACTTTTCGCTGACGTTCCCAACATTTAAAGACTGAGAATTTAAATGTTGGGAACGTTAGGTATGAACTAATATTCTGTTAAGTTTTCTTTACTTACACTACCTTCCACTGACAAATTCTCACTGACTTTACTTTGACACAAACTTCATAATGTCTTGGAGAAAGGGTCCACGATCTCAACAGAAGGTCACATCAAGGCTCATTCCGTTTGAGCCATGTCAATTTCGGTGGCTCACTTGCGTGCTGTCCCCATTCACAAGATTTGCAGGGTGGCAACCTGGAATTCCCTCCACACATTCGGCTCTCATTGTCTGGATAAGGATGACCAGTGTGACAGTCGTTTTGGACAGTCAGTCCTCCATAATCTGTTTTAGCCATGAAACCGCAACTCTTCCTACCGTGGGCCCTGTCCTTGCCTGCGGGCTTGCTCCCCTAGTTCTCGCAGCTCTAGTTGTGCGTGTTGGCACCTTTTCTATGCTGCTCATGTTGGAAGCAGCCTGGAGCTACATAATCACCCATGTGTGAGGACTACCATCCTGCTTGTCCTTCGAGAAAGCAGAGTTGCCGCTTACTTGAAATAGGTGTTCTCCAAGGACAGCAGGATGTTAGTCTTCACGAAACTTGCTCGACACGCTGTGGAGTTGGGTTTGTTTTATTTTTCGCAAACTCTGTTATTAGACTGAAGAGGACACCCCGCATGGACATGTGGTTAGCTGCATGCTGGGCATGCTCTGTGCGTCTGACAAAAGTTTTCCGTGCCGGATGCAGAAAGTATTTTTAGTGTGCATGAATCCGTGTCCTATTCTTTTTGTGTGCAAAGCATGTTTCTGTGCATAAAGTAGTCCTGAAACTGGAACTCCAGCTTCCGCCTATAGACTTACATTAGCCCTGGACACTTTACTCCATCTCAAGACTAGACGTAAAATTTCCAACATTAAAACATGAGGTAAGTCTGCTCACCTCTCTGCATTGAGGGTAATAGCTAATGACATCATTAACATAGCATGTCCATGCAGGGACACTAATCTTTTTTGTGTGCAAAACTCCTTGATGCATCACCAGTAAAGCTTGAGCAAAAAATGTGCTTAGAACTGAGTGTTAAACTGTGTTCTGCCAAACATTTCTTATTGCATCATCCTGTCAGCTTGAATCTGTTTTTAACATGGATTATCCCAAGGGTTTAGGGATTTGCAAGTGAGTCTTTGAAATAATTTAAAACCTATATCAATGATCACCTGATTGGGATGCTAAAAGGGAACCTAGAAATGTAAAACATTTGAAAATGATCAAACACACTGGGATATTGGTTTCCTTTTCCATTCCCAGACAATCCTCCTGTACTTGTAAATTCTACTTTTCCTTCTTCTTAGCTTTTTCACCCTTCTTAACACATCACTCTCGTCTTTTTATTTTACTGTTCAGCTTTGAAAACAAGTACTAAGTCCAAACCCAATAAAATAATGAAATCAAGTATTAACCACAAAATATAAGTAAAGTTCCACAATATCATCCAACTCTACCAAATGGAGTGATCTACAGTCAATGGTTTTTATTTTAACTAAGTCATTTACATAAAACTATTAAGAGGAGACTTCAAAAATCTTCACAGTGCTGCTCATACACTGAGGTTTAGTTCATATCAGAAAAACATCTTATATTTTCGAAAAGCCAATTTAAAGTGCCCTTGTTTTCTCAATCAAATTTTCATAACTAAAATTAACTTAGCTTGACATAATTAGCTCAGTCATGGTCTGATCTTGAATGAATCGGATCAGATGTGACCAGTGTTTCTCCTATTGGCAGCTTCAGAGATTAATTCAACAGTCTAAAGCCCCCTCCCCTCCAGCGGACCTACCTCTTTCCACCTATGCTTCTCTAGCTGATCCCATCTTACATTCTCTAGCTCCTCTAACCTCCCCAATCCGGCTCATCTCTCTCTCACTTCAGCCCCTTTTTGCATCCCTCCAGTTGATTCTCTTACCCCATGCCCTTTTTATAAGCACCAACTGATCCTCTGTCCTCTCCTTCTCATCCCATCCCCTATTCCTTTCTCACATTCATCCTCCATTCCCTCTCTAACTCCTCCCAGCCTTTCATCCTTCTGTCACATCCACAGCTCCTCTTACAACCTCCAATCAATCTTTTTTCATTCCCTTTCACCCTCCACAGCCAATCCCTCTCTAGCTGATCCAACCCTCAAACCCCTCCTGCATCTGATCACTTCTTTCAGAGACAGCCTCTTCTCTAAACATTCGCCTAGGCCAGGGCCAGTGGCAACATTTTCCTTTGGGCCCTGGGCCAAAGGTGGATGACAACAGGTGAGAAGAGGGCAGGTTGACGGGGGCAACATTTTTCTCTTGGGTATGTTCAGTAGTGGGTGAGGGTAGAGTAGTAGTGGCAATCTTCACCAGCCCATGCACATTCATCCCTGCCTTTCACTGCCTTCATTACTAGTTACAAGCCCAATGGTGAGCTGCAAAAGCATTAGTAATAAGTCAGCATGGGGCTTGAGAGCCAGTACAAGCTGGCAGGCCCTGCATAAGTCCCAGTCCTTCCTCATGCAAGACTTTCTGTTAAACAGAAACTCTATGCAAAGGCAGGGTTGCTGCAGGACCTGTGAGTGCATGCTTCGTCGCAGGCCCCATGCTGCTGTCTTCTAACATTGCTACTTCTGGCACCTGAAGAGTGCTTCCATTTGATGCCCTTGTGACCCCAGCTGAAAGTTTTGTAACTCCCATTTGGAGTCCCAACACTCTATTTGGAAGTCCTGATTTTAACGGTGATCAAACAGGTGAAATGCTGACCACATTGGATATGATTCATTAGTGGCTCCATTTGGGAGAGTTGTATCACATTGTGGAGTGTTATATTTTGTGATCAGCTTTTAAAAACAAAAATCACCATTCTAATCAATCTATAATTTATTTATCGTAACATTTAGGTCATTTTGTAATGACCTAATGAAGGAAGCAAACTGTCAAAAGCTAGTCATAAATGTATTGTTAGTCCAATAAAGTGTCACCCACAGTATGTTCCTGTTCGTACCCCTGATCATTCTAGACAAGTAGCAAATGGAGGCAGAGAATGAAAATTTTGAGGCACTGCTACATATCTGAGAGTGCTACCTGCAGTCCCTCAATATTTCTGTCTCCAGCAGATGGTAGAGATGCAAACCTGCAGTTTGAGAGAGAATAGTTGAAAAAAACCGAAAAGAAATTTCACCAGAGACAGAAAATGCTTGGAGCGATCTCTGAGGTGTTAGGTACCTTTGTGAACCATCCCTCAGGTAGACCGGGCAAGCAAGAGTTGGTAATCCCTGGACTGGCTCTGCCTGCATCATATCGAGGGGTCTAATAGCCAGGGAAATTAGCTTCCTCACTTTTCTCCCATGCTGACGGCCAACAGCAGGAAAGAATATCCTTTCTGTGGTAGCTTTCTAATGCTGTAGCTCCTTTAAAAAAAAAAAAAAAAAAGTAACACTGGCCAATCAGGAGTGGATCTGAGCAGCTGCAGGGTGGAGAACACAGTGGGGAGAAGTTTCTGAGTGATGCCGGGAATCCAGGGCTGGTCAGAGGCAGTGACTCGGGCTGATACAAATTTTTTTTTTGAGTGTGCAGCTCGAGCACAAGTGTATCAGGTGATGACCCCAATGGCGCTGGCATCACAGCGCAGGAGAGCTTGTTGGGCCTGCGGCTCGCAGCGTTTTCAGGTTAATTCGGCCATGCGTCACAGTTCTTGTGCCACGGAGGTTGCAGTGAACCAGAGGGTCACTCGCTCAGCAGGATCAGTGGTGGATGCTTCCGGAGGAGTTGAGATCACGGTGGCCTTCACCGAGGCACATGGCAAACAGCAACGTCTGTAGGGTTCAGGGATACCCCTCTTCCACTTTCCCTGATAGTACAGTCATCGGGGGAGGATTCTGAGAGTGGCAAGGATCCAGACTAGGAGGCCAGATGAGGGTCTGGACCATTTTTCAACAGACTTTGTACTGCTCCTCCACAAGGCCAATTTGGTGCAGTGGGGAAGCAGCCCTTGGGGGGAAGCTACAATGTCCCTCAAAGAGGTCCAGGTTGGATCCAGCAGGGGAGTTCAGGGACCTTGCTTTGTTACCTGAGGCTGGCATGTCCCTTGAGAGAAGGGGGTTAGTGATGCCAGGGATTTGGGAAATGAGATTGGTTTGCAGGGCATTGATGATTTTCCTTTTTCAGGTCTGGGGACGAATGGTGAGAGTATTCTCAGACAATGCAACAACGGCGTGTATCAATCGTCAGGGCAGGGCAAAGAACTGCGCCATGGCTCTGGAGGCTCGGGAACTTTGTCTGGGTGGAGTGGCATCTGGTAGGGATAGAGGCATCGCATTTGGCCGGAGTGGACAATGTGCAGATAGACTATCTCAGCAGGCAACAATTGGACCCAAGGGAATGGGTGTTGTCAGTAGATGCCTTCAACCTTATCGGATCCCGCTGGGGCAGCCCCCCGCTGTATTTGATGCCATCATGAAGCAATGCCAAGGTGGTGCAGTTTTTCAGACACAGGCGAGAGGTTGGAGCTGAGGGAATAGAAGCTCTGGTCGTCCATTGCTGGCAGTGATTCTGCTGTATGTCTTTCCTCCATGGCCATTAACAGGCCGCATATTTCAGTGCATAGAGGCGTATCCAGGAAGGGATGTACTGGTTGCACCAGAGTGGCCATGTCGTCTGTGGTTCACAGATCTGATTTATATCATAGTAGACAGGCTCCTCAGATTAGCTCATCTGCTGTGGCTGCTATGGCGAGGACCTATCTTTTTGGATCAAGCGGATTGCTTTTGTCTCGTGGCTTGACTTTTGAGAGGATACTTTTAAGGCTGAAAGGGTATGATGAGTGGGTTATTGCCACTTAACTTCGGGCAAGGAGACTGTCCAAGTCTATGGCGTATGTCAGGGTGTGGAGAGTTTTTGAGGTCTGGTATGTGGAATAAGGCCTGGACTTGTTACGGGTGGATATCCCTCACATTTTGGTCTTTTTACAGCAGGGCTTGTCTAAGGGACTGGCACACCATTCCCTTTGTGTGCAAGTGTTGGCTTTGGGGTGCCTCAGAGGTAAGCTGTAAAGGAGACCTTTGGTGTCTCATCCAGATGTAGTACCATTTTTAAAGGGGATCAAGTATTTGCAACCACTGGTATGCAGGATGTGTCCAGCGTGGAATTTGATCTTGGTTCTCTGTGGGCTTCCACTTGAGCCGTTGCAGATGGCGTCACTAAAGGAGCTCACCCTGAAAGTGTTTTTTCTGGTGGCAATTTGTTCAACCAGGCAGATTTCAGAGTTGTAGGCTTTTCTCACAGGACAAGCAGGATGGTAGTCCTCACATATGGGTGACATCATCAGGATGGAACCCAATCACAAAACACTTTTGTCAAAGTTTCCAGAACTTTGACTGGCACCTACTGGGCACCTACTGTTTAAAAATGGCGCTGAATCCATTGAGTGTTGTCTGTCTATTTTGAATCTACGCGGGAGACCTGTGGGTCCCAAGTAAGGATACTACTCGCCGCTCCGTTGAAAGATAAGTACAAGAATTGGTCTTCAAAATTTACAATTGATGTTCTATATATTTTTTACAATAGTGGTGAAATGTCCCATGTGAAGACGCATTATAGAAGATCTTAATAGCACCCGCTATATTATCTTCGTAAGACGGATTTGTTTGAAAATTTCTATTACAAATATTGTGCTAAAATTGGCTCCTGATGAAGCTGGTCGCAGCGAAACTTCGGCTGCAGTAGAGCCGTGCTAAAAGTACATCATTCCGTCCAATTTCAGAGGAAGTTCCTGCATCTGAAAAATTCATAGCAACGCCGTGTTTAATGCACTGACACTCTGATATGAGACTTTGGTACCCCTTTTTTGAAAGATTTACTTCGTGGAAATATAACTTAGAAGAAATACTGTCAGAGTTGTGCAACATCTGCAAGTGACTGCAAATGATTGAGAAGACCGGGCGCTCTGTATATATTTTAAAGAGACGCCGTCAGGCTTGCTGATGCAGTTTACTTCTACACTAGATGTGAATTATTACGAAATATAAGATTCCTATAAGTCATCTCAAAACAATAATAATTAAAAATAAAAAATATAAATAAAAATAAAATATAATAAATAAAAATATTGTTTATAAAAATTTACCTCAAGAGAGCAACAATTTTATAGTTCAAAATTGCTTCCCCCTTTTTTTCTCACCTACTGGGCATGCCCAGCATAGCACCAATCCTGCAGCCAGCAGGGGTCCCCCTTCAGTCTTCTTTTTTCCCGCAGCAGTAGCCACACAGGTTAAGGAGCTCTTCAGAGATTCCTGACAGGAATTTTCCTCATAGAACTTTGAAAAATTTCAAAAATTTTACCCCACAGGGGTCCCCTTATTTATTTCTTTGGTCCGTGGTCGAAACGTACGTTTTTTGCCCATTTGCGGTTGATTCCCGTCGAGGTTTTCACTTGCGGCCTTCCAGCCATCGACTGCACCGCAACCAAATTTTGTCAGAGCCATGGTGTCTGGTTTCAGTCCGTGCCCCGACTGCACTCAAACAATGTCCATCACTGACCCTCACATGGTCTGTGTGATGTGTTTGGGGTCCAGCCACGATTTCCTTACTTGCATCAAATATGCCCAAGTGACACCAAATGGTCACAAGGCTCGGCTCGATAAGATGGGTCGCCTCTTTCGACCAAAAACCCCGACACCATCGATAGCTTCAACATCGTCTGAACCAGTGCCGTCTACGTTGCGCCAGCACCGGAAATCCGCTGCTACCCGACAGGCCTCGAAGACTCTCCACGGGTGGTGACTCCTTCTGTTCCCCCCTCAAGGAAAACACCGGGCTGAACATAAAGAAAAACATCGACACCGTCATCGTAAGGCTCAGGACATTGATACCGGCAAACCGTCGGCATCGACATCATCTGAGCCTCCGACAAAGAAGCCCCATACAGAAAAGGCTTCATCCTTTTCTGTCTCTGGATCACCGAGGCGTTCCCCACCTGGACAGGTGCCAGGATCCGCGATTCCACCTTCACCGGTGGACCCTCTGGCTACGCCACTGCTGCCTCCTACTCCGGAACCAGGTATCCATGCCCCAAGTTTCCATGAGGAATTGGATCGGATGATCCAAGAGACCATCAGCAAAGCACTCCAGGGCTTCCAACTTCCATCAATGCCGGTTCCTCCTCCGGTTACTGACCCGATACCCATGGCGCTGGCACAGCTATTGGCTAGAATGGACAAGATAATCAGTGCCCTTCCACCGGTGGATCCGAGGGACCCGACTCCTTCCTCGCCGATTCCCTTGTCATCGGAGGAAGATGAAGAAACACCGCTCTTCATTCCACCATCGGGAGCCATTAACTTATCAATCGATGTCACCGAATCCATCGGTGCCTCAGTCGATGCCTCCCTCGATGCCAGCCATACCGCCATTGATGCACTCGATGTCTTCGATTCCTCCTTCGGGACCATCGATGGCCAGGGCCTTCAGGTATAACCCCGATACTTCCTTCTGAAGAACAATTGGGAGCTGGTGATGACCCTTATAATCCTTGGACTGACTATTCGTCCCAGGATTCAGATGATTTACCTTCCTAGCCTTCTCCTCCTGATGAAAGGAAGCATTCTCCTCCAGAGGACCTGTCCTTTATTAATTTTGTAAAGGAGATGTCTGAAACAGTCCCATTTCAGCTTCAGATGGAAGAGAACTCTAGACACCAAATGCTAGAACTTCTATAATTTCTCGATGCTCCAAAGGAAATCATGTCCAATCCCTATTCATGGCATTCTTTTAAGAGAAACTGGGAGCACCCTGGCTCTGTGGCCCCTGTTAACCAAAAAGCAGATGCCACCTACTTAGTTCAGTCAGCCCCTGGCTTCCAAAGAAATCAGTTGGATCATAAGAACATAAGAAATTGCCATGCTGGGTCAGACCAAGGGTCCATCAAGCCCAGCATCCTGTTTCCAACAAAGGTCAAACCAGGCCATAAGAACCTGGCAATTACCCAAACACTAAGAAGATCCCATGCTACTGATGCAATTAATAGCAGTGGCTATTCCCTAAGTAAACTTGATTAATAGCCATTAATGGACTTCTTCTCCAAGAACTTATCCCAACCTTTTTTGATTCCAGCTACACTAACTGCACTAACCACATCCTCTGGCAACAAATTCCAGAGCTTTATTGTGCGTTGAGTGAAAAAGAATTTTCTCTGATTAGTCTTAAATGTGCTACTTGCTAACTTCATGGAATGCCCCCTATTCCTTCTATTATTCGAAAGTGTAAATAACCGAGTCACATCTACTCGTTCAAGACCTCTCATGATCTTAAAGACCTCTATCATAATCCCCCTTCAGCCGTCTCTTCTCCAAGCTGAACAGCCCTAACCTCTTCAGCCTTTCCTCATAGGGGAGCTGTTCCATCCCCTTTATAATTTTGGTTGCTCTTCTCTGTACCTTCTCCATCGCAACTATATCTTTTTTGAGATGTGGCGACCAGAATTGTACACAGTATTCAAGGTGCGATATAGAGGCATTATGACATTTTCCGTTCTATTAACCATTCCCTTCCTAATAATGCCTAACCTTCTGTTTGCTTTATTGACTGCTGCAGCACACTGAGCCGACTATTTTAAAGCATTATCCACTATGATGCCTAGATCTTTTTCCTGGGTGGTAGCTTTTAATATGGAACCTAACATCGTGTAACTACAGCAAGGGTTATTTTTCCCTATATGCAACACCTTTCACTTGTCCACATTAAATTTCATCTGCCATTTGGATGCCCAATCTTCCAGTCTTGCAAGGTTGTCCAATAATGTATCACAATCCACTTGTGTTTTAACTACTCTGAATAATTTTGTTTCATCCCAAATTTGATAACCTCACTTGTTGTATTTCTTTCCAGATCATATATATATTGAAAAGCACCGGTCCAAGTACAGATTTATTTATTTATTTTATTTATTTAACAGCTTTTCTATACCGACATTAAAATATACATTAAAATACACATCATCCCTGAGATCCCTGAGGCACTCCACTATTTACCATTTTCCACAGAAAATTGACCATTTAATCCTGCTCTCTGTTTCCTGTCTTTTAACCAGTTTGTAATCCACGAAAGGACATCGCCTCCTATCCCATGACTTTTAAGTTTTCGTAGAAGCCTCTCATGAGGGACTCTGTCAAATGCCTTCTGAAAATCCAAATACACTACATCTACCGGTTCACCTTTATCCACATGTTTATTAACCCCTTCAAAAAAAATGAAGCAGATTTGTGAGGCAAGACTTCCCTTGGGTAAATCTGTGTTGACTGTTTTCCATTAAACCATATCTTTCTATATGCTCTACGGTTTTGATCTTGAGAATAGTTTCCACTATTTTTCCCGACACTGAAGTCAGGCTCACTAGTCTATAGTTACCCGGATCGCCCCTGGAGTCTTTTTTAAATATTGGGGTTACATTGGCCACCCTCCAGGTACAATGGATGATTTTAATGATAGGTTACAAATTTTAACTAATAGATCAGAAATTTCATTTTTGAGTTCCTTCAGTACCACTATCACTCGGTTATAGAGTCAGCCCAGAAGAGGGCCAGACGCTCAAAATCTCATTCATCCATTCCCCCAGGGAAAGATCAGAAGTTCCTGGATGCATTTGGAAGACGGGTATTCCATGGATCAATGCTCATCTCTCGCATTGCATCCTACCAACTCTACATGACCCAATATAATAGGGCCTTGTTCACAAAGATTCAAGATTTTGCTGAGTCCTTACCTCTGCAGTTCCAGGACCAACTTCATGCCCTAGTACAAAAGGGCTTAGATGCTGGCAAGCATGAAGTACGATCAGCATATGACATCTTTGACACTGCTTCTAGGGTGTCGGCAGCCGGTATCAGTGCTAGGAGATGGGCCTGGCTGAAATCTTCAGACCTCAGACCAGAGGTGCAAGACAGATTGGCTGATTTGCCTTGTGTGGGGGAAAGTTTTTCGGTGAAATATTCAAGAAGCAGTGGCGCAGCTCAAAGACCACCAAGAGACTCTGTGCCAGCTCTCCTTACTGCCTTCTGATCTCTCTTCTTCATCAAAAGATCTGTTAAGGATTCTAAGGCAATTCTATCGGCAGAGGAGATACTATCCCCCAGCTTCCAGGGGTTGGCCTTCTAAGCCTTACCAAAAAGGCCAACCTAGGCTGCCTAGAGGGCAGAAGTCACAGCCAGCCACTCAACCAGGTCCAGCAGCAGGTTTTTGACTCCTTTCTAGAGAGCAGCACCCAGCTTTCACTTCTGACCATTCCGGTCGGTGGCCGGTTGTGCCACTTCTCCAGCCTATGGCACACAGTCACCATGGATCAGTGGGTACTGGCAGTATCCAAAGGTTACCACCTCAACTTTCTCTCTGTGCCACTGGATTCCCCGCCTCAGCTGATGTGGGGAATATCAGACCATTCACTACTCCTGGAGCAGGAGGTCTTCCTCCTCCTCCAGTCCCGAGCAATAGAACCAGTGCCCCTCTCAGAACAGAGGCAAGGGTTCTATTCCAGGTATTTACTGATACCAAAAAAGTCAGGTGGAGTGCGCCCAATATTGGATCTTCGCACTCTAAACAAATTCCTACAAAGAGAAAAGTTCAAGATGGTGACCTTGGGTTCTCTACTTCCCCTTCTTCAAAGGGGAGACTGGCTCTGCTCTCTAGACCTTCAGGACGCCTACATGCACGTTTCAATTACTCTGTCACATCGCAGATTCCTGCGATTCCTAGTAGGCCCAAAACACTTCCAATATTGAGTGTTACCTTTCGGCCTAGCATCTGCCCCACACATCTTCACCAAATGCCTCGTGTTGGTAGCTGCCTATCTCAGAAGTCAAAATGTCCACGTCTACCCCTATTTGGGTGATTGGTTGATCAGGGCTCCCACTTGACAAAGCGCACTGATGTCCCTTCGCTTCCCTTTGCATTCCCTGATCTCCCTAGGGTTTCTCATAAACTATCAGAAATCCAGGCTAGTTCCTTCGCAAACTCTGTCGTTCATAGTGGCCGACTTGGACACTCTAAGAGTGAAAGCTTTCCTACCTCAGGATCGAGCTCTCACTCTCGCTTCTCTGGCCCTTCAACTGCAGTCTCGACAACATTCAACTGCACGTCATTTCCTGATGATATTGGGTCATATGGCCTCCACAGAGCATGTTACTCCCATGGCTCGCCTCGCCATGAGTCATGCAATGCACTCAGTCTTCTCAGCCAATGTCCTCCACAATCCGCATCACCAAACAGCTCTAGCTTGGTGGGCAAACCGATCCAATCTGGTACAAGGCCTCCCATTTCAGATTCCAGAACCTCAAATAACCTAGACAACAGATGCCTCCAACCTCGGCTGGGGAGCACATGTTGGAAATCTGCAAACTCAGGGCATCTGGTCTCCAGAGGAAGACAAATACCAGATACATTTCCTGGAGCTTCATGCAATTAGATATGCTCTCAGGGCTTTTCAGGATCACCTCTCCAACCAGGTCATCCTGATTCAAACAGACAACCAGGTGGCCATGTGGTACGTCAACAAGCAAGGGGGAACGGGCTCCTATCTCCTGTGTCAGGAAGCTGCACAGATATGGGCAGAGGCCCTTTCCCACTCAATGTATCTCAGGGCCAACTACTTACCGGGAGTAGACAATGTGTTGGCGGACAAGCTGAGTCGCGCTTTTCAACCGCACAAGTGGTCCCTCATCCCCGCTGTAGCGGACTCAATAGTCCAACATCGGGGTTACCCTCACATAGACCTCTTTGCGTCAATTCACAACCGCAAAGTAGGGAACTTCTGCTCCCTCACTCGCAGCCAACACAGCCAGCCCAGAGATGCTTTCTCCCTCTCGTGGGCCAGTGGTCTCCTTTATGCATACCTTCCTCTTCTACTCATTCCAAAGACTCTCGTGAAGTTGCGAAGGGACAGGTGTCTAATGATTCTCATAGCCCATCATTGGCCACGCCAGGTCTGGTTTCCAATTCTCCACGACCTATCGAGAAACCGGCACATTTCTCTGGGGAAGGACCCGCTTCTGGTCACTCAGAACAACGGCTGCCTTCGTCACCCCAACCTCCAGGCCCTCTCCCTGACGGCCTGGATGTTGAAAGATTAATATTTCAACCTCTTAACCTTTCGGAGCCGGTTCCCATGTCCTAGTAGCTTCACGAAAGCCTTCCACGAGGCAGTCTTATCGTTATAAATGGAACAGGTTTACGGGATGGTGTACTTCCATGTCCATCGATCCCTTCCCTTGTCCCACACCGAAGTTTCTGGACTATCTCTGGCACCTGTCAGTCAGGCCTTAAAACTTCTTCTATCAGGGTACATGTCAGCGCGGTAGCCGCCTTCCATAAAGGTGTGGGGGATGTACCCATTTCAGTACAACCCCTTGTCACACGCTTTTTGAAGGGCTTGCTTCACCTTAAACCTCCACTGCGCCCTCCAGCCCCTTCTTGGGACCTCAATTTGGTTTTGGGAAGGCTCATGAAAACTGCCGTTTGAGCCTCTCCAATCTTGTGATCTCCACTATCTCACTTGGAAAGTGATTTTTCTTTTGGCAATCACATCGGCTTGCAGAGTTAGTGAGTTACAGGCCTTAGTCACCTACCCGCCTTACACTAAACTTCTGCATGACAGGGTAGTACTCCGCACTCACCCTAAATTTTTGCCTAAGGTAGTATCGGAGTTTCATATCAATCAATCTATTATACTACCCACTTTTTTCCCCAGGCCTCACTCAAAACCATGAGAACAGGCTCTGCATACCCTTGACTGTAAACGTGCTCTAGCATTTTATCTAGACCGTACAGCTGGCCACAGGAAGGGCACTCAACAGTTTATTTCCTTTGATCCCATCAAATTGGGTAAACCTGTGGGTAAGCAGACTCTCTCCTCCTGGTTAGCGGACTGTATTTCCTTTTGTTACCAACAAGCAGTCATTCCGCTTCAAGACCGTGTTAGAGCACACTCTGTCAGGGCCATGGCAACATCAGTAGCACACCTACGCTCTGTGCCACTTCTTGACATCTGTAAGGCTGCTACCTGGAGCTCTCTCCACACCTTCGCAGCCCATTATTGTTTAGACAAGGCTGGCAGACAAGATTCCATCTTCGGCCTGTCTGTGCTACGCAATTTATTTGCAAACTGAGTTACCAACATCCTTCCGCCAACCCAGTAGGGTTCAGGATGCCATCTACCAAATTCCACCCCATTTCATGTGCCTGTTAAGAACATAAGAAGAACATAAGAAAATGCCATACTGGGTCAGACCAAGGGTCCATCAAGCCCAGCATCCTGTTTCCAACAGTGGCCAATCCAGGCCATAAGAACCTGGCAAGTACCCAAAAACTAAGTCTATTCCATGTAACCATTGCTAATGGCAGTGGCTATTCTCTAAGTAAACTTAATAGCAGGTAATGGACTTCTCCTCCAAGAACTTATCCAAACCTTTTTTAAACACAGCTATACTAACTGCACTAACCACATTCGCTGGCAACAAATTCCAGAGTTTAATTGTGCGTTGAGTAAAAAAGAACTTTCTCCGATTAGTTTTAAATGTGCCCCATGCTAACTTCATGGATGCCCCCTAGTCTTTCTACTATCCGAAAGAGTAAATAACCGATTCACATCTACCCGTTCTAGACCTCTCATGATTTTAAACACCTCTATCATATCCCCCCTCAGTCGTCTCTTCTCCAAGCTGAAAAGTCCTAACCTCTTTAGTCTTTCCTCATAGGGGAGTTGTTCCATTCCCCTTATCATTTTGGTAGCCCTTCTCTGTACCTTCTCCATCGCAATTATATCTTTTTTGAGATGCGGCGACCAGAATTGTACACAATATTCAAGGTGCGGTCTCACCATGGAGCGATACAGAGGCATTATGACATTTTCCGTTTTATTCACCATTCCTTTTCTAATAATTCCCAACATTCTGTTTGCTTTTTTGACTGCCGCAGCACACTGCACCGACGATTTCAGTGTGTTATCCACTATGACACCTAGATCTCTTTCTTGGGTTGTAGCACCTAATATGGAACCCAACATTGTGTAATTGTAGCACGGGTTATTTTTCCCTATATGCATCACCTTGCACTTATCCACATTAAATTTCATCTGCCATTTGGATGCCCAATTTTCCAGTCTCACAAGGTCTTCCTGCAATTTATCACAATCTGCTTGTGATTTAACTACTCTGAACAATTTTGTGTCATCTGCAAATTGATTATCTCACTCGTCGTATTTCTTTCCAAATCATTTATAAATATATTGAACAGTAAGGGTCCCAATTACAGATCCCTGAGGCACTCCACTGTCCACTCCCTTCCACTGAGAAAATTGCCCATTTAATCCTACTCTCTGTTTCCTGTCTTTTAGCCAGTTTGCAATCCACAAAAGGACATCGCCACCTATCCCATGACTTTTTACTTTTCCTAGAAGCCTCTCATGAGGAACTTTGTCAAACGCCTTCTGAAAATCCAAGTATACTATATCTACCGGTTCACCCTTATCCACATGTTTATTAACTCCTTCAAAAAAGTGAAGCAGATTTGTGAGGCAAGACTTGCCCTGGGTAAAGCCATGCTGACTTTGTTCCATTAAACCATGTCTTTCTATATGTTCTGTGATTTTGATGTTTAGAACACTTTCCACTATTTTTCCTGGCACTGAAGTCAGGCTAACCGGTCTGTAGTTTCCCGGATCGCCCCTGGAGCCCTTTTTAAATATTGGGGTTACATTTGCTATCCTCCAGTCTTCAGGTACAATGGATGATTTTAATGATAAGTTGCACGTCTTTGGGTACATTTGGTGCATTGTTCGGGCATCCTCAGCTCGTTACTCACCTATATGTGAGGACTACCATCCTGCTTGTCCTGGGAGAAAGCAGAGTTGCTTACCTGTAACAGGTGTTCTCACAGCACAGCAGGATGTCAGTCCTCACAAAACCCACCCGCCACCCCGCAGAGTTGGGTTCGCTTACGATTTATTATTTTATTTTTCGTATGTACTTTTACTATAAGATGAGTCTGAAGGGGGACCCCTGCTGGCTGCAGGGTTGGTGCTATGTTGGGCATGCCCAGTAGGTGCCAGTCAAAGTTCTGGAAACTTTGACAAAAGTGTTCCGTGACTGGGCTCCATCCTGATGATGTCACCCATATGTGAGGACTAACATCCTGCTCTCCTGTGAGAATACCTGATACAGGTAAGCAACTCTGCTTGACCTGTAGGGAGCTTTTTCTGAGGATTATGGATAATGGGGTATCTTTGCATATGGTCCCCTCATTTTTACTGAAGGTTGTTTCCCCGTTCCACCTTAACCAGTCAGTGGAGCTCACCACGATTCCATATTGGTCTTTGGAAACTCAAGAGACGAGAGAGCTGCATTTGTTTGGGTTCTTTTGTGGTATCTGAAGGTCACCAACAGCTTTCAGCGGTTGGATCATCTGTTTCTTGTTTGGGGGAGCAAAGAAGGGCAATAAAGCTTCTAAGGACACGATTGCTCTTTGATTGAAGGAAGCTATATTTCCAGAGGGGTTGCGAACACACTACTAGCATGCAGGCTGCCTCCTGGGCTGAGTGACAGTTTGTGTCACCATAGGAAACCTGTAGGGCAGCAATGTGGTCTTCACTACATGCTTTCTCCCAGCATTTCCAGGTGGATGCTCAAGTGTCAGGTGAGCCGATATTTGGCGAGTGTGTTTTGAGAGCATGTCTTTCGGATGCCTGCCCAGGGTAGGGGGTTCTTGAGTACATCCCACTTGTCTGGACTGATCTGGAGTACAAACAGAAAAGGAAAATTGGTCTTACCTGCTAATTTTTGTTCCTGAAGTATTACAGATCAGTCCCAGAGATCCAGCCCCTTATTTTCAAAAGACCATTCTGATCGTGAATGGTGAGATTGAAATGAAATTGTTCCTGTGTGTATATATTCAGACTATAGGATAACAGTTTTGTTGGTTTTCTTGGTGTTGATGTGGGGCTCCAGTTCAGGGGCCTTCAAAACCTGGGTTTGATATTCGCCCTGATAAAGAAGTGGAAAGTGTGAGTTTTCACTTTGCTTTTTTTTAGATACAGATCAATACTGAGGGACTGCAGGTGGTATTCTCAGATACGTTGCAATGCCTCAAAGCTTTTATTCTCTGCTCCCATCTGCTGGTAGTGATGCAAAGCCCACTTGTCTAGACTGATCTGTGGTATTCAGGAATAAATATTAGCAGGTAAGAACCAATTTTCCTTTTGCAATCCTGCCAGAGAAAACTATAGACATTGCTACAGTGCACCAGACTCGTTTGGGCAGAAATGAAGCGAGCATTCTCTATCACTACTCCAGTCCTTTGAAACTCTCTCCCTTAGGAGTCTATGTGACAAGTTGTGCTGAAGACATTTAGTCATGCTAAATATCTATTTATTTAGCTTAGGATTTGACTGACCGGGTTAAAGAACTGCTTTCCTATTTTTGTTTTAAATTATGTGTATTTTTATTGTTTGCTATCTTGGGCTTCAGTATTGGTGGTATATAAATATCATATAAAATATTTGCTGACCATAATTTCTGCATATCCAAGTGGACTAACAATGCAATCACACTACTTTAAAATGTAAAATTTTAACTGAGAATATTGCTGTAGGATGTTTTAAATTTGAGTACAGACTGGAATAGTCTTTTGAATGGATAATTTCTTTGCTTTACATTTAGGATCAGTTGTCTAATAGATACAAGCAAATGGAAAAGGATGTTCAGAAAATATCAATATCACAACTGGAAGCAGGAAAGGCACACTACAAACAAATGCAGTCTGATTTACAAAATAGTTTGCAGTATGCTTTGAATGAGAATACAAAGCTCTTGACCTTGCTTATGGAGGGCAAAGTTCCAAGAGTATTTAATATTAAACTTTGAGTCATTCCCTTAAGTTCTTTTATTCTAATCAATTTTCTTCTTTAATTTGGCACTTCCAAGAGAAATGTTTAGAACAATACAGCAGAAAATATATATACAACAAACTTAGATTCCTAGCGTGTAGCCAGATGGACTCAGGACCATGGGGTTATGTTCATTTTTTGTTAGCAGATGGGAGACAGAATCAGATTCAAAGCTGACAGCACCCTAGATATATCCTGCAGTGACCTCAGCCTCAGTTATCTCTCCGTCTCTCCTAGCAGATGCGGACACTATCCCACACGCTAGCACAGTGCTTAGAAATTACAAGCAGAAGACAATTACCTTAAAGAAGATTGAGCCCCGCTCTTCCTGCGGTGATACCTAAGGGTCCCTCCCCAGTTGAAATATCCTGAGTGATTTCTGATATCCCTCAGAGGTGTGCCTTGGTCCGATTGCCGATTCCCAGCGTGAACTTAGCCCCCAGAGTGGCTGAAAGGCAGCGGGGTGCATAACAGCAGCGCAGCGGTGAAGGTAATCCTCTTCCCCCGCAGCTGGAGACTGTCTGGCACGTGATCGGTAAGTGCCGAGACTAGGTAAGCAAGAAAACTTTAATTCAGTTCTCCAAGTTCGATTGCCGTACAGATTCCTCCTTCTTCCCGCGAGGTAAAAAAAAAAAAAAAAAAGGAGCATCAATCGAGTTGAGCAATCCTTGTTGGGCTAGGCCCCGATCCGGTGCAAGGGTCCACACACGTGGAGACCCTCAGAGGGTGCCATCTTGCGCGCGGGGAGCATCTGCGCCATCTTCCCTTCTCGGACCGGGCGGTATGCCAGGGCAGGCCTGACGGGATGTGCCTAACTTGTGTGCGTCCAGTACAAACACACACACAGCGCGTACAACTGAATGCACTCCATGCGCATAACTACACGCACAGCCGCGCTTACAATGACACCGCGCACATTGAAGCTCATTACCTGTGTGCCTAGACATAGAGGCAATGGCACCAGCGTACTGCCACATAGCGCGCAGCCTGAACTGGAGTCCTGCCTGTGTCAGCATTGCGAAGAAGCTCAGGGGGGAACCAAAGCCTGGTCCCTCACTGTTTGAGGATGGATCCGGAACTACTACATACGATAGCTCCCCGACCTATGCAATTCCGAGATGGGCTTCTCCACAAGAGGGCACCTCAGGTGTCCCTACTCAGACTCCCTCTGAAATTAACAAGGACCAGGGGACCTTCCTGGTTAGAATTTTTCCAAGGGCTGCAATCCTTCGTTCAGGTGCAATCAGCCCCGGCTGTGTCCCGAGCTCAACCCCTGCCGGAAAGCACAAGAATCCTCCCTGCCCTACTCTGATGCATCGCCTATCTAAGAACTTCCTGACAGGGACCCGGACACCTCAGATGATGGCAGCTCCCTGGAAAAAGGAGAAATCCCTCCAGGCCTGGAACCATACCGAAACCATGCTTCACTTCTTCCACAGGGATGAATTAACCAGCCCTTGTTTCCCTAGACTCTGAAGACTCTAGGTATTCCAGGCACAGACCCCATGGCATAACCAAAGAAGAACCCCATCCTGGTGTCCCTTCGTAAAGCCTCATGCTACTTCCCAATGATGGAAGCCATCCAGGAACTGATTGACCTGGAATGGGATGCCCCGGAGGCCAGTTTTAAAGGGGGTCAGGCCTTGGAAGCCTTATACCCTCTGGAACAAGCGACCAAGGAACGCCTGTGTTTTCCAAAAGTGGACGGCATGGTCTGTGCCGTCTCAAAGCGAGCAATCGTTCCTGTTGAGGGAGGGGCTGCATTGAAATGGATACTCAGGATAGATGATTGGAATCCTATCTTAAGCAGGCCTTCGCAACAGCAATGATACTGCAGATTGCTTCCTGCTGCGCACCGGTGGCACGTTCCTGCTTGCTCCTCTCGAGAGAGGCAAATAACTCCGGAAAGTATACTGGTGAGACGATGGAACCTGCAGCAGCCTTCCTGACGGACGCAAGCTCAGATCTGGTGCGTTCCTCAGCCAGAGGAGTAGCCTCGGTAGTGGCAGCCAACTATAGCTGCGGAAGTGGTCAGCTAACGCAACCTCTAAAGCAAATCTCACAAGAATGCCCTTTAAAGGATCTCTCTTGTTCAGAAGCGAAATGGAGAAGTTAGCCAGAAAGTGGGGCGAATCCCCAGTGCCTCAGCTACCGGAAGACGGGGATAAAGATCCCCGCACCCCTCCCCCAGAAGAACCAGGGTAGGGGTTCGCACACTTTAGACCCTACAGGAACTCGCAGTTCCAGGCACCCTCGTCCCTCGGGAAGGTCCCAGCCCTTTCGGAACTGACAGACCAAGAGAAGAACAGGCCCGGGCAGACTTCAGCCGTGCTCCCCAATGAGAATGGGCTGCCCATCCACAGGATGAGGAAATAGGGGGTCAACTTGCCCTCTTTCTACCAAAGATGGGGCGAGGATCACGTCGGACAAATGGGTACTAAACATCATTCGAGAAGGTTACTCTCTGGAGTTCCGCAGCATCCTCAAGACAAATTTATGAATGTCACCCTGCCACTCCCATACCAAGGGACTGGCAGTGGAAGCCACTCTGACAAGACTACTCAGTCCTGAAGGCAATAACTCCGGTTCCTGTGCCCCAACAAAATAAGGACGCTATTCATCTATTTTATCGTTCCCAAGAAGGAAGGATCATTCCGACCTATCTTGGATCTCAAGAACCTCAACAGTCATCTGCGGCTACTACACTTCCGATTCGATACTCTTCGCTCCATAATAATGGCAGTACAACCAGGAGAGTTCCTAACCACCATGGACCTCTCCGAAGCCTACCTTCACATTCCAGTCCATCAAGATCACCAGCGTTTTCTACGCTTTGCGATACTGGACTCACCATTACCAGTTCCAAGCGCTAACCTTCGGGCCTAGCAACCACCTCCAGAATATTCTTCAACATTATGGTGGTCTTGGCAGCAACACTGAGGAAGGAAGGGATCTTGGTTCACCCTTACCTGGATGACGGGCTGATCAGGGCAAAGTCCTTCGAAAGAGGAGCCCGCAGGTTGATCAGCAGAGTCGAAGAACCTACTGCAGGAACCTCGGTTGGGTCGTGAACACGGGCAAGAGCAGTCTGCAGCCCTCTGTCTTTCTAGTACCTGGGGCCGTTTCAACACCAAACAGAACAGTCTTCCTTCCTCCCCCAAGGAGAAGAACATTGATGGAACAATTATGACAATTGAGACCAATGCACGCCCCAAGGTAAGGGACTTATCTTCAAGTCCTCGGCCTCATGGCATCAACCCTGGAGGTCGTCCCTTGAGCAAGGGCCCACATGCGACCCACTCCAGCACTCCTTAACTGTCACGCTGGAACCCACTGTCCAGGACTACTCAATTGCCTCTAACTACCAGCAGAGGTATGTTCTCAGCTCAGTGGTGGCTACAGGAAGACCACCTAAGCAGAGGAATAAGCCTATCCCCACCGAACTGGGTCTTACCACGGATGCGAGGGTGGGGAGCCCACTGTCATGAACTGATGGCCCAGAGACAATGGAACAAGGAAGAGGTGGGATGGAACATAAACCACCTGGAAGCTCGAGCAGTCAGACTAGCGTGCCTGCGATTCAGCCACAGACTCCAGAGGCGAAGCGATTCAAGTAATGTCGGACAGTGCTACAATTGGTGCTACATCAACCGCCAGGGAGGAACCAGGAGCCAGCAGGTGTCTCTGGAGATAGACCCTCTCATGGCATGAGCGGAAATAAACCTACAAGGGATCTCGGCCTCCCACATCTCGGAAAAAGTCTCAGCAGACTTCCTCAGCAGAGAGAGCCTGGACCCGGGGGAATGGACGCTGTCAACCACAGCCTTTCAACTGATAGTAAATCGCTGGGGCCTCCCAGCAATGTACCTACTGGCCAGCTATTCCAGTGCCCAAGTCCCCAAATTCTTCAACTGCAGACAAGAGCCACACTCCCAGGGGATAGACGCGCTCGTCCAGACCTGGCCAGAAGGAAGTCTACTTGTACGCCTTCCCTCCTTGGCCACTACTGGGCAAGGTCATTCGCAAGATAGAACACCACAGGGGACTAGTTCTACTAGGTGCCCGGATTGGCCAAGACGCCCATGGTACGCAGAATGCAAAGACTCCTTGCGGGAGCACTCTGTGCCTACCTCCACACAGGGACCCTCCTCCAGCAGGGCCCGATTCTTCACGAAGAGTCCATCTCTATTCTCTTACGGTCTGGCCCTTGAGTGGTCTCTCGCCTGAAGAGGCGCGGTTACTCGAAGGCCGTGATATTGACACCTTGCTCCGTGTGTAGAAGTTCTCAACATCTCTGGCATATATACGGATCTGGAGAATATTCGAAGCCTGGTTCCGAGGACCAAGGAATACTACCCACAGACGGCCAAGATACCCATGATTCTGGAGTTCCTACAGGATGTATGAAGAAGGGGTTGTCTCTCAACTCCCACAAGGTTTAGGAAGCAGCCCTCTCCTGCTTCAGAGCTGAAGTGAACGGAATCAGTCCTATCAGCTCATCTGGATTTGACCCGGTTCCTAAAAGGGGTTAGCAACTTATGCCACCCCTAAGTGGCCAGTGGCCCCTATGGGAACTTCATTCTTGTATTAGACTTCTTAGCGGGGGCTTCCTTCAGACCAAACGATGCAGTCTGTCACTATGCCTCTTAACATTGAAGATGGTATTCCTGGTGGCAATATGCTCTACCCGTCGCATCTCCGAGCTGCAGGCACTATCCGTCGGGAACCTGTATAGTTTCACTCCTGGAAACATACAGCTGCGCACCGTCCTCCTCCTTCCTACCGAAAGTGGTTTCCGAATTTCATTTGAACCAAGCCATCTCCCTACCATCTCTGGATAAACATAAGGACTCTGAAGACTCCTGCCTTCTTTGACATCTAAAATATTGGCAGACTCCTGGTGCGATACCTGGGAAGATTGAAACCAGTACGCAAGACGGATCTTCCTGTTCATTCTTCACAGCGGGAAGAAGCAAGGAGAAGCTGCCTCGCGGGCAACCATAGCCCGCTGGATGAAAGAAGTAATCAGGCAGCCTACATAGAGGCAGGGAAGCCTTTACCAATGCAGGTTAAGGCTCATTCTACTAGGGCCCAGGCTGTATCGTGGGCAGAAACAAAGCTACTATCGCCCGCTGAGATCTGTCAGGTGGCAAAGTGGTCCTCCCTACGCACCTTTTCCAGGTTCTACCGTCTGGAATTTCAGGCCTGAGAAGACGTAGCCTTCGCAAGGGCAGTACTAAGTGGGCCTCAGGGCAGCCTCCCACCCTGTCTGGGAGTAACGTTTGTACAATCGCACTGGTCCTGAGTCCTTCTGGCTACACGCTAGGAAATGGAGAAATTACTTACCTGATAATTTCATTTTCCTTAGTGTAGACAGATGGAATCAGTATCCCGCCCACGGCTGCCCCAGAAAAGGAGGACTTCGGAAAGCGAACCTCGAGACTAAACAATTACGGGTAAGACATTGTCTACCCATAGTTCGACATCTGCAGTTAGTCTGGTGTCGGCTTTAACTTGATTGAGTGCACTGGCGGTTTCTAGTTTGTTAAATCTGTTTAATCAATTAATCAAGTTGTTTATGCAAGACATATATCCTCAATGGCTTTTCGAGAAGGATACTGAGGAGCTGAGGTTACTGCAGGGGTGTATATCTAGGGTGACGTCAGCTTTGAAATCTGACTCAGTCTCCCATCTGCTAGCAGAAGAGCACATAACCCACTGGTACTTTGTCCATCTGTCTACACTAAGGAAAACGAAATTATCAAGTAAGTATTTTTCCATTTTTCTTTCTCCTGTTATTGGTGGTTGAGTATGAGGGTATGGATCTTTGTTCCTTCAAACCTTTCTAAATTGTATTTGATTTGTCTTCTGCCTTTTGGCCCCTTCAAAAGCGGATTACATTCAGATACTGTAAGGGTACTTCCCTGTCCCCCAGAGGGTATATATGTAAAAATAGCACTCATGCACCATCTTAACGACACTGAATCAATTGCATCAGTACTTTATTAAAATAATTTAAAATATAACAGATCTTAATACATATATATGTAAAATATTCTATTCAATGTTTAGTATTACATGTTAAATTATTTTAAAAAAAATACTTTAAAATAGAATACTTAAAAAAAAAACTGTGCCACTCTAAGATAGTGATTTTACAATAATCACACTACACACACACTATATTCACCTTAATATACTGTCAAATTCCACACTACAGTGTTCACCTCAAGACACATCAAACTTTATCCTTTGTAAACCCTATCATATACAGTATTGAAAAATCAGTCAAAACAAATCCCTAAACCATTCAAAACCCATGAAGATCTTCATAGTAAAATTTTAACACTGTGCTGTGTACAATATATACAACATTGGTTTGAGTATATTTGTGATTATATGGTCCTATCTTGATGGTAAATTTTGAATATTGATGGCAATGTGTCTTGTACAGTTTAGGGATTTGTTTTGACTCTGATTTTTCAATATTGTATAAGGTAGTGTTTACTAAGGATGAAGTTTGATGTATCTTGTGGTGACCACAGTAATGTGTGGTGTGAATTTTATGGTATGTTAAGGTAAATATAGGGTGTTTAGTGTGATTTGTGTAAAATTCACTGTTTACATATAGAGTATGGCACAGTTTTTTAAATTATCTTTAAATATGTATTTAAAGATAATATAAAGTGTAATATTAAACATTGGATAGATGGATATTTTATATATATATTTTAAAATCTGTTTTAAGTAAATTATTCTATAGAGCAGTTTTGTCTGGTATCTATTCTCTCTGTTTACATATATGTGTGTGTGTGTGTGTGGCCAGGAGAGTCTGTCAGTTCCAAGTGGGCCTGTTTTCACTTTTATAAACTTGGCAAGCTGTGAAAGAACATAAAATATAGCTCACTCCTAAATTTCATTAACATTTGCAAGCAAAGTTCAACCAAAATAAAACTCCAGGCTGCAAGATCCTGTGTCAGGTCATTAAAACATTTTTCTTTATCTCTGAACCTAATACAGTGGACCCTTGACTTACAAACTGACAGGCCGATACAGTACAGTGCGCTCCACTGTACTGTATCGGCCTGTGGAGCGCACTGTTAACCCGCATTGGACACGCGTTTTTGATGCGCTAGCTTTACCCCTTATTCAGTAAGGGATAATAGCGCATCAAAAATGCATGTCCAACCCCCCCCCCCCAAAACTAATAGCGCCCGCAACATGCAAATGCATGTTGATGGCCCTATTAGTTATTCCTCCGCGTGATACAGAAAGTAAAATGTGCAACCAAGCCGCACATTTTACTTTCAGAAATTAGTGCCTACCCAAGGCAGGCGTTAATTTCTGCCGGCGCTGGGGAAGTGCACAGAAAATCAGTAAAAAACTGCTTTTCTGTGCACCCTCCGACTTAATATCATGGCGATATTAACTCGGAGGCCCCAAAAGTAAAAAAAATTAAATAAAAATCGGCCCTTGGGTCGGGAGAAACGGGCGCTCAATTATACCGGTGTCCATTTTCCGAACATGTGGCTGTCAGCGGGTTTGAGAACAGACGCCGGCAAAATTGAGCATCGGCTGTCAAACCCGCTGACAGCCGCCGCTCCTGTCAAAAAGGAGGCGCTAGGGACGCGCTAGTGTCCCTAGCGTCACCTTTTACCGCGGGCCCTAATTTGCATAGGCCACCCTTCTGAATCGCGTGCCCTGGTTTGTAAGTCAAGACTATTTTTCCATAAGAAATAATGGAAATACCCGTAATTGCGTTCCGAACCTCTCCAAAGCACCCCTTACCTAACATTTTCATAATAAAAAAGGGTTGTATAATGTGCATAATTACCAGAAACACCAATTATTTTCCTAGTGTACTACCCAAAAAGTTATAAAATGTGCCTAGCCTACCAGAAACAACAATTTCATACTGTACTCACCATTCAAGTTGACATCTTTGGCTTGCAGGAAGGGAGGAGGGGGGAGGTTGAAATTGAAGGTGGTTATTGTTTGGAAGGAGAGGCTCCTTCCATTAGAACATCAGGAATCTGGCTCTCTGGTGTCCTTTTTCTCCTTGGGAGAGTCTGTAGCCACACACTCTCGATTCCCCTTCCCCACCCCCTCTGAGCACATCTCTGGCCCCCCCCACACACTCATTTCCCTCTCCTCATTGGCAACAGCAGCACCAGCCAGCCAATCACTGTAGAAGCCCCGCCCACCAAGACCAGAAAAACAAGATTGGCAGTAAAGGAAAAAAAAAAGCACACGAGCGGCATTTGGGGTCGTAATTCGAAACCTGGTCGTAACTCAAAACTGAACAACTTGGTCGTAATCCAAGTTGTTCGTTGGTCAAGCCGGTTGTAACTCAAGGGTCCACTGTACTAAGGTTGCTGTGAGTGTTGATGGAATAATCATCTCCTGTACAGATTTTTCCAAGTTCAAAACATTTAAGGACACTTGAATAAGCGAATCAGCTTCTTGAAGCTTTCCTTTGAATGGTGGATATGGGTGTTAAATATTTCCAAAGAGGAAACACATTTTTCCCCTCAGAAAATTTATAAACCTAACATTTCTCTGCCAAACCACATTCTCCAATATCCCAATCTTATTCTGAAGAAATAAATGTTCTTTAAACAAAATCTGACAGTCTTGCAGCACTGTTATTTTATTTTCTGAACTTTCAGTCTTTTAAATCAGACAAGATCTATTATTGACCAGCTTGTTATGAAAAGGTAAAATTGTTATGAACAGCCACAAATTGTCCAACTTGCAAAGATCAGTTTGTAATTGCTTCCCATATAAGTAGCAATTGATGGTTTGAACAAAACAAAGATGGGTAGCACTTCTTGCATGCTGTACCTGGAATCCTGCCTTCACCAGCAATTCAGTTGCTGCTCCGCGACTTCCTAGCTGAATGGATCCCCCATCTGTTCCTCACCCCATTAACAGCAAATCTGGTGGCATATTGGGAATACTGTGAAGGAAAGTGTTTTTAAAAACACTTTATCCCTCTAAGTCTCATGTTAGTTATTGAACTTTTTGCTAATAGGTTCAATATTTTTATAGTCAAATACTTTTAACTATAGATTTGCTGTGCCGTGTAGAATTGGACAAAAAAATCATTGAAATGACTAAGCAATTGGAGAAAAGATTGGAAGAAAATGAAGTAGAAAAGCTGAAAAACCAGGTAAATATTTTTCACATTTTTACATTAAAAAATAAATTCATGTGGTTGAATAGTGCAAGTCCATAAGCTGCTTTATTCTAAAGTAGCAAAGATATGAAGAATTTAGTCTGATAGCTGCCAGGGACAAACTAAATGGTATAATCAAATGAATTATATGTCTATGTCAATTTTCAAAGAAAAACATTAAGAGAAAGCACACAAAATAATTTAATTCCCTAACAGGCCAATGCAATATCTTGTGCTCAAGCTACTGCACAGGTTAACCCACGGTTAGACGCATGTTTTGGACGCGTGTCCATAACCCCTGATGTAATGGGATCAGCACGTCCAAACCAGTGTGTAGCTAACAGCACTCATCACATATAAACGCCATGTTGATGAGGCTATTAGCTAGTACCCCCAATGTAAAAAAAAAAAAAAAAAAAAATTCACTGTGTGCCCAACACGCACATTTTAACCCTCAAAAATTAACGCCAGCCCTAGATCTGGCATTAAGTCTTGAGGCGTCTCAAGCCCAGAACAGAAAATCAGAAAATAATGCTTTTATGTGGTTCCTCCAACAAGATCATAGCAATACTAAGTAGGAGGAACCACAGAAAGCAGCAACATGGTGGGGGGGGGGGGGAGTCTTGTCTGCGGCCAGGTTAGGAAAACGGGCCAAGAAAGGGAGATTTGAAATGGGTCTTAAATTATTGAAGTCAGAAGGATCTTTATTTTGTTTTAGAATTGGTTTGGTGATTGCACATTTTAAGGGAGCTGGTACCAATCCCTCAGAGAGGGAGAGATTTACTATTTTGGTAATTACTGGGGCTATATCATCTTGACAAAGTTTAAAATATTTTAACAAGATTGGATTCCAGGGATGATTTGCTTGTTTTAGCTTTTTTATAATTGAGCCAATTTCAGTCGTACTTTCAGTTTCAAAGGAAGACCAAGATCTTTCATTATTGATAGAAAGAATAATTTTTTGAGTTTGATTTTTCAACAAGGAAGAGACTAAATTAATTTTATCTTTGAAAATTTTTGCAATATCCTCAAATTTAGTTTGAGGTATTTCGGAGTTTAATACTATATTATTGACTGATGAAGTGACTAAACTTTGGGCAATTGAAAATAGAGCTTGAGGATTATATTTAATATCATGAATTTTTTTAGTGTAATATACTCGTTTTGCACGATTTATTTCCACTCTGTATTTAGATAACTTACAGGCTGATACAGTAAAGCGCGTCCACGGTTACCCTGCTTCTAACCCGCTTCTAACTCACAATCAGGGTGATCCAGTACCGAGCGGTAGGAAGAGCTGCGTTAGTGCCTACGGCACCCGCGGTTACCGCCCGCACAGTGCAGCTCACCTACCGCTCGATCCTGAAGCCTAATTATATGTAAATGTAAGCCGCGTCCGAAAAGCCTTAGTCCCGCGCAACCCAGGATACTGGATAGAGCGCCTATACAGGATCCTGGGTGCGCGGGCCTAAGGCTTCACGCCACGCTGGTATCTGTCATTTCAAATGTCATTTGAAATGACAGATACCAGGAAGTCTGGTCCGATCGGGTGCAAAAGTAAGTTGCTTCGCCGCTGTCAGTGTCCCCCCCCCCTCCTCTCGGAGCAGGGAGCGAAAAGCAGCCTTGCTCCGGGAGGGGGGGGGACACTGACGGAGGCGAAGCAACGCAGAAGCAACGGCGAAACGACTTTTCAGTGTCCCCCCCCCCCCCCCCCCCCCCCCTCTCGGAGCAGGGCGCGAAAAGCAGCCTTGCTCCGGGAGGGGGGGGGACACTGACAGCGGCGAAGCTTTCCCCCAGCCCGGACACCGGCAAAACTTGCTGTTTTGCAGCCATGAGCCACGAGCAGGAACGCGAAGATCTGGCTCCGATAGCTCCTCCCGACAAGATGGCCGCCTGCACGGGGAAAGAGTACAATTGGCCGCTCAAGACGTGATGTCGTGATGTCACGTCTTCAGCGGCCAATTGTACTCTTTCCCCGTGCAGGCGGCCATCTTGTTGGGAGGAGCTATCGGAGCCAGATCTTCGCGTTCCTGCTCGTGGCTCATGGCTGCAAAACAGCAAGTTTTGCCGGTGTCCGGGCTGGGGGAAAGCTTCGCCGCTGTCAGTGTCCCCGCCCCCCCTCCCGGAGCAAGGCTGCTTTTCGCGCCCTGCTCCGAGGGGGGACGACACTGAAAAGTCGTTTCGCCGTTGCTTCTGCGTTGCTTCGCCGCCGTCAGTGTGTCCCCCCCTCCCGGAGCAAGGCTGCTTTTCGCGCCCTGCTCCGAGAGGGGGAGGGACACTGAAAAGTCGTTTTGCCGTTGCTTCTGCGTTGCTTCGCCGCTGTCAGTGTCCCCCCTCCTCCCGGAGCAAGGCGGCTTTTCGCGCCCTGCTCCGAGAGGAGGGGGGGACACTGAAAACTCGCTTTGCCGTTGCAGTCTCCGTGGTAGCCCCAGTCCGGACATCGGAGGGGGGCTGCAACGTTTTTTCGCTTTTTTTTTTTTTTTTTGGCTTCTGGAGGAGGGGAGAGGACTGGGGCTGCCACGGAGACCGGCACCCATGATCGCGGCCGGGGCAGGTGAGCGGGGGCTGGGGGAAAGCTTGCCACCTACCCTTACCCATGCCTCTACCGCCTGGGTCAGGGTAGGCGGTAAATTTGCAGGTTAAACGCGCGACAAAACGGCAGGGAAAGGTAGCGTTAGTCGGGGCGCGGGTTACGGGATGCTAGGGGAATAGCTAATTGGCTCGTTTGCATGCAATATCGCGCTAATTCGCTCGTTTGCATGCAATATGCATGCCGCGGGCGGAAGGGGGTTACCCGGGGAATTTAGGACGCGGTAGGAGTAGGTTAAAGGGGATTCGGGATCGCAGGAAGGGCTAACGCGGCCGAAACGTGAGTTAGAAGCGGCTTAGGAGCAGGGTAAACACGGCCGCACTTTACAGGATAGGCCTGAATTTGGCCACGTAAGTCCAACCCGCGATTCACTATCCCTTTTAACTCATCCTTACCGCTTCTTTAAATCAACCGGTAACCCTTTCCACCTGCAGCATGTATATGATGTAAACGCTCCGATTAGCTATTTCCTCCCATACAGCAGTGTGCGCCCCAATTATCTCCTTTTTAACCTGTAGTTTTGCCGCGCGTTTAACCTGCTAACTTACCGCCTACCCTTACCCCTGCGTTACGGTGGTGCGTCAGGTCAGAGAGACGAAATTTCATGGGCAAACGACCCCCTCACCCCCCCCCCCCCCCCCCCCCGGGACCCTTACCCTGGCATTAGTGTGGTGTGACAGCAATAGGCAGGCTCCGGTCAACCTTTGACGGCACCTGTTAGAATGTACTATAGTACACTTTTACCTACATTAAATATGTGCCTACATGTAAACCGTTGCGATGGTGTATAACTTAGCGATGGTATAGAAAAGATTTAAAATAAAATAAATAAATAGGCTCATCAACATGCATTTGCATGTTGCGGGCGCTATTAGTTTCAGAAGGGGTTGGCCGCACATTTTCCACGTACTATTACCCCTTACTGTTTAAGGGGTAAAAATAGCGCGTTGAAAACACGGGGCCAAACGGGGGTTAACAGTGCGCTCGGCCAAGCGCACCATACTGCATCAGCCTGTAGGTCTTTTAGAACTTAATGATCTTACTGAATGGTAAATTTGTAAGAATTTATACAAGAAATGGGAACTTTCACTTAAGGCTAAGGGGATCATGACTAATATTTTATACCGAATTCTATATTTGACTGGTAACCAGTGTAAATCATTTAAAACTGCTGTAATATGTTCGTTACGTTATGTACCAATAAATTCCTCGCGGCAGAATTCTGAACCATCTGAATTGCCCTAATGGTGTAAGCTGGTAAGCCCAAAAACAGTGAGTTACAATAATCCAGACCAGGTAAAATAAGAGTTTGAACAATTGTCCTAAATTCAGATGCGTCCAAATAAGGTTTTAATCTACAAAGTGTTAATTTCCAGTAGGATTTATGGACTAAAGCTTTAACATGGTCCTTTAAAGTTATGTCGGAATGCCCAGTGTTTGTTCCTAAAAGAATTATCTTGTACTTTGTATTTCAGTGCATCAAGATAATTGTCAAATATTAGCACCTGAAATAAATATCCTTCATTTCATTAAGCAGGTTTCTGTATATTAGTCAAATGTGTATGAAGTGACCTTCATCCAGTGAGCTAGGAAGCATAACACAAATATACACAGTTAAGATGCTGTATTAATCTGAGGGTGTAATTTTTAAAGCGGTTTATTACTGGACTACTATTTGGTTAGTTTTTGTATCTAATTTGTTTGGTAGTACTTAAAACAGACTAGATAGGCAATACAGGTAGGCTTTAAATATGTACTTTTGTTTAGGATTAGATTGCCTTTTAGACATGTGTATCCTAATGAGAACATTTTTATGTGTAGTTGACCTCTTTAATGGAAGAACTGAATCAGAAGACTGCAAAACAAGAGCAGCTTCTTACTGAAAATAAGGAATTGGATCTGGCAAAGAAGAATTTGGTCACAGAAGTGGAACAGCTTCAAGAACATCTAAAAGTCAGCAGATCCTCAATGGAGATGGCAGAGGGAGAAAAGCAGAAACTTCATGAGCTTCAAGAAAAACTAAGCATGGTAACCCAGGAGAAAGATGAGCTGCAGCAGATACATGAGAAACTCCAAGCTGAGAGGGACCAAGTCAAGGAGAATTTTGAAGAGAGTACTAAGCAAGTGAGTAAATTGTTGCCATCTTGGCTATGCAATTAAGTAAACAAAGCACTTAGCATCAGCAGCAAGAATCATCTTGTTACCAATGCTTATTACATGTTAATCTCCCTGGTTACTCCAGCGTGTTTGAATGTTCTGAACGAATGGGATGGTGACATGTAGGGAATATAATGGAATACGCAAGATGCTGAATGAAATGAGCATAGTGGGGCATACGACATTTAGATTTATGTGACTTAGGGAAGAAAACAGAAAAATTTAATCTAAAGCAGTATATTGTAAGACACCTTATCAAACAGGAAAGACTGTGTTCCTCCTTTATGAAAAGTGTGAATAGTGGTTTTTGCATCTTATATTACTGGAAGCAGAAAAGGCTAGCAAAGTGTACCTTAGTAGTGCATTTGCTACAAAATGACATTTGATATCTTTTAAATTCCAACTCCCTTCAATTCCCTTAAGCATCTTGATATTGGGATACCTATGTTCAGCACAGGTTCACAAATTCTCTGAAGGCAAGCAACAGTCATGCATGTGGGCTGTCATCCTCATGCTCTGCTGAGCAAGTACAGTTATTTTTCATATCCACGAGTACATTGCAAGTCTCAGGTCTTCATTTTCTGCAGTGAATGTTTAGCATGTCTTTTTGCCCCAATCCTGTTGCAGTCGTCTCTTTGAAGAAAATGCTAGGTTGCATTTTTTACCACTTTTTTTCATTCCTTTGTGTGGAACATTTTACTTTCTCCTAAAGTCTAGGTAGGTTTATGTTGACTTGCAAATTTTAGGTGTGTTTTGAACATCTCTGCTTGAGCCTCATGTTCACCCCTTTTTCTCTCTTAGCCATGTAACTTCAAAGTCATTTTTTCTTGATTTCACCTTGGTAATTTTTTGGTAATGTCATAGGATGACCAGCAGCTTCAAGAATTGCTTGGACTGTGGACAAAATGTCCATCACAAGATCTGCAAAAAATATCTGAGTGGGGATTATGATATAAAATGTGGCATCTTCAGGAGGATATTGCTAAGGGCCGTCTGGCACTGCAAGGGGAGAGAATTGTTTACCTTGAACAGAAGGGAAGTTCAATTCACTGAATTATAGTGAAAGACTTCAAAGTAGAAGTTGTAACTGGCTCTGACCAGTCACACAGAGCTGAGACGAAATTGCTCCAAGAGTCAGCCAAGAAACACTCTTCTGAGAGCAGGGGCATACTGGAGCTTGATCTCCAAAACCCCAAGTTGCATATGAAGGAGAGTTCCTAAACATACCCAGATCGGTCCAGACAAGCAGGTTTTATTCATCCCTACCAGCAGATGGAGATAGAGAACAAAACTTTGGGCACTGCCACATATACGAGAGTGCCACCTACAGTCCCTCAGTATTTCTCTACCTCCAGAGATGGTAGAAGTGCTAACTCTGCAGGCCTGATTGGATATATTAAAGAAAATTGCTCCCCGAGGTGACAGGCTCCTGCAAGAAGGGTCATCCCTCGGGTTGAGACAGGCAAACGGGGGGTTGGATGCCCCTGGCCAGCTTCAGCCCGCAACTCTGGGACCACTGAAAACCAGTGGTCTTGTTCCCTCGGTGGGCCCGAAGCCCCTCCGCCGACCCAGGAGCAGGGAAGTACCTTTACTTTTGTGCTTTCCTGTGTATCTGGGCCTTTAAGTTTTCAGTTTTTGTTGTGTAAAAAAAAAATTAAAATGACACAGGCAGCCATCTGCTTTTGCAACAGCAGACGAGAGAGAGCAGTCCGAGCGGCCTACCAGGCAGACAACTCGGCGAGATCGTCTGGTGCAGGCCGGGCAGTAAGTGGGCGGATTGAGGGATTATTAGGAGGAGAATGGTCCCGGTCGGGACAGTTTCACTCCAGTGGGGGCTGGCTGCACTCCCGATCATGCCGTGTAGTTTTCAGTCGCGGCAGCAGCCTGTTCCCCGCGCTGGCGGGAAATTCTTGGGGGCAGTGCACCATCTTCAGGGTTTGACAGCTGCCGCATAGTGTAACCCACCCCCTTGCGATCAGGGCCGCGTGGAAGCGTGGCAAGCATAGGATTTGTCTGTTGGTTTTTTATTGTTACCTTTTTTTTTTGGTGCTTGCTATGATGGACAAGCAGCTCAGGGAGACCTGTAGGGCCTGTGGCAGCCCGTCGGCCTGCCTGAATGACCACCTCCTCTACACGGAGTGTGCTGGAGGGGGGGGGGGGGGTCTGATAGGCAATCAAAGCCGTGGAGGCATCCACGGACCACGGCGGTGGCGCTTGGCTCACAGGAGGGAGTGACTATGGCCGCAGAAATGGAGCCGGATTGGGGGGCTACTCCCCGGGGTTCCGGGGGGGAGGGTCCCCGCCGCTCCTGTCTCCCATGGTTCGACCAAGGGAAAAAGTTCCGGATGTCTCTGGCCCTAGCAGCCCCAAGCGCCCTTTGGGGACCCCAGGGGGGTTTTCATCCGAATTTGTACTTTTGCTGCACTAAGCCTTCCTGGCTAAGCAGGCAGGTAAATGTGGTGTCATAGAAGGCCCGGCGGGTTCAGCAAAGCGGGTGAAGATCCCCTCTAAAGGCTCCACGGGCCCGCAAATTCTACCTCCCGAGGGACGGCTAGCGAGATTGGAATCAGACTCGGACGAGTCTAAGGAGGAGAAGGAGGTCTTCCTCAGAGTCCGATCGGGAAGGGGGACCCGATTGGGGGGTCTTCCTCTGGACCCAGGGGACTCTAAAATGGAACAGGGGACCTCGGAGGGTCCCGAGGCTGAAGGCGATGATCCACGGGTGATCCATCTTTTCAAGAGAGAGGAGCTTCGCCCACTTATACCTCTGGTGTTAGAGGAGCTGGGGATTAAGCTCACCCTGGAGGATTCAGATGCTAAAGGGGTCAATCCGGTTCTGGATGGCTTACGGAGACCTCCCGGCACTTTCCCTATTCCGAAGAAAATCCAGAAGTTGATCAACTGGGTGTTGGATTCCCCCGATTCGGGTCTACGAGTGGGCAGAGCGATGTCCAAACTTTATCTGCTTCTGCAGGACCATTTGGATGTTCTCAAGGTCTGGACGGTGGATGCGGCAGTGTTGGCAGTCACTAAGAAGACCACTATCCCGGTTGCTGGAGATTCCATCCTGAAGGATGTTCAGGATCGGAAGTTGGAAGTGCATCTCAAATGAGCATTTGAGGTTTTGGGACTCGGCCTGCGAGCAGCAGTCTGTGCAAGCCTGATTTAGCGGGCCTGCTTGTGTTGGATCCAGAAGCTGCAGGAGTAGTTGGCCTCCGGGATTCTTTCCCCAGTCCAGGTGGGCCGCCTGGAGGCGGGGGTTGCCTATGGTGCGGCTGCCTTGTATGATCTGGTGAGAACCACAGCCCATGCTATGGTGTCGGTGGTGGCAGCCAGACGACACTTGTGGCTACGTAACTGGTCAGCAGACCTGTCTACAAAATTGCAGTTCTGTAATCTGCCCTTTCAGGGAAAACTACTGTTTGGTGATGGTCTTGATCATCTGATGAAGTCGCTGGGAGAGACAAAGGACATTAGGCAGCCAGAGGATCGAAAGTCTGGGCAGAAACCTTTCTCCTCTCTGCCTCGCTTTCGGGAGTCGAGGCATTTTCATCAGACGAGGTTCTCGGGGGCCTCCACCCCAAGACAGTCCTCACACAAGCAAAAGTCCTTTCGGGGGTCTGGAAGGTCATCTAGAGGCGAATCCACCCAGGGAGCAGGTAACAATAAGTCCTCACAATGAGATCCAGCAGGTCCACTCCTCATCTCTAGTAATCGGGACCAGGTTGGCCTGGTTCTACAGTGAGTGGACCAAGATGACCTCGACCGGTGGATCTTGAGCGTAGTGAGAGACAGCTATGACTTAGAAATTTCTTGCCCTCTGCGGTCGGTGTTTCTGGAGTCGCTTTGTCTTTCCCGAAGCAAGCGGACAGCAGTCCAGGAAATGCTTTAGCGTCTGTCTGTAGGCGGTTGTGCCGGTACCAATGTCCGAACAGAGGCATGGCAGATATTCCATCTACTTCGTGGTGCCCAAGAAGGAAGGCACGTTCTGCCCTATCTTAGACCTGAAGAAGTCAACCAGAGTATGAAGGTACCACGTTTTCAGATGGAGACGTTGCACACCGTAATTGCAGCGGGATGGAGAGGAGATTTTTTTGGCGTCTCTGGATCTCACCAAGGCTTCCCTGCATATCCCCATCTGTCAGGAGCACCAGAAATTTCTCAGATTCATGGTTCTGGGACAGCACTATCAGTTTCAAACGCTTCCTTTCGGACTGGCCACCGCCCCGCGGACCTTTATGAAGGTGACGGTAGTAGTGGTGGCGGCTCTGCAACAGGAGGGATTTCTGGTACACCCGTACTTGGACGACTGACTGATCTGGACAAAGTCACTAGAGGAGTATGTGCGGTCCGTGGACTGAGTTTGGTCATGCCTGGAATCTCTGGACTGGGTCATAAATGTGCATAAGTCATCTGGTCCCCTCGAATGCTTGGGAGCCTCTTTCGACACCCAAGAAAGCAGTGTGTTTCTCTCAGACAGGGTGAACAAGATTCAGGGACAGATAGCGTGTCTGCTTCGTCTTCAGGTGCCGAACATAGTAATAACGGCAGAAAAAGACCAAAATGGTCCATCTAGTCTGCCCAGCAAGCTTCCCAAGGTAGTAACTGCCGCTCCGTGCAGGTTATCGCCATGTTTCTCTTAAGGGTAGTAACTGCCGCTCCGTGCAGGTTACCCCATGTTTCTCTTAAATGTAGTAACTGCCGCTCCTTGCAGGTTACCCCCATGTTTCTCTTAGATTTAGCTTTTTTATTTATTTCCATCCTCTAGCCTTTTAGGGATCCACAGTGTTTATCCCTTGCCCCTTTGAAATCCTTCACAGTTTTAGTCTTCACCATTTCCTCCGGAAGGGCATTCCAGGAATCCACCACCCTCTCAGTGAAGAAATATTTCCTGACATTGGTTTTAAGTCTTCCTCCCTGGAGTTTCAATTCGTGACCCCCTAGTTCTACTAAATTGTTTCTAATGGAAAAGGTTTGTTGATGACCATGGATCATTAAAACCTTTCAAGTATCTGAAGGTCTGTATCATATCTCCCCTGCTCCTCCTCTCCTCCAGGGTATACATATTCAGGTTCTTCAGCCTCTCCTCATAAGTCATTTGATGGAGACCACCCACCATTTTAGTCGCTCTTCTCTGAACCTCCTCCATCCTGTCTGTGTATCCTTTGAGATGCGGTCTCCAGAACTGAACACAGTACTCCAGGTGAGGCCTCACCAAGGACCTGTACAAGGGGTCTGGGATTATTTACAGGTCCTGGGCTCGATGGCGTCCATGTTGGAACTGGTTCCCTGGGCATTTGCCCACTTGAGGCCATTGCAGAGAGCGCTGTTGTCCCGTTGGAATCCTCTGTCGCAACAATATTTTCTGCCCCTGTCAGACGGAGCTGGCTAGGTCCAGTCTGGCCTGGTGGATGACATGAAGCAATCTGGAGAAAGGAATGCCCCTCGAGGTCCTGGATTGGGTGGTGGTCACCACGGATGCCAGTCTTCAGGTCTGGGGAGTAGTTTGTCTGGGCAAGTCAGCTCAGAGCCTTTGGTCGACTTTGTAGCAGGCTTGGTCCATCAATCGCCTGGAGGCGAGAGTGGTATGCAGAGCTCTGGAGCAGTTTCTACCCTTGGTCTGCAATCGGATGGTGCGAGTTTTCTCGGACAACTCGACCACGGTAGCTTACATCAACTGCTGGAGGGAACCAAGAGTCCTGTGGTAGCGCAGGAGGCTCAGCTGCTGTTCGAGTGGGCAGAGCTTCAATTCAAGGGAATCGCCGCATCACATGTCGCAGGAGTTGGATCCTGGAGAGTGGGAACTCCTCTGCAAGCGGTGGGGGATCCTGCAGTTCGATCTCATACCAAGACACACAGGTTTTTCAGCTGCCGGAGAGAGTCCGGGGCTCGATGCCCTGGTATGTCCGTGGCCAACCGGGGTTCTCCTGTATGTCTTTCCTCCATGGCCGCTGATAGCAAAGGTGCTCAGGCGAGTAAGAGGGCCATGCGGGGTCAGTGATAATGGTGGCTCCAGGGTGGCCTCGCGCCCATGGTTCGTGGATCTTGTGCAACTGGCTGTGGACGGTCCGCTATGCCTGACCCACCTACCGGATCTCCTTCGTCAGGGTCCTATATATATATATATATATATATATATATATATATATATATATATATATATTTCTGATCGGGAGGATCGCTTCTGTCTCGCAGCCTGGCTTTTGAGAGGAGGTGATTGCGTGTGAGAGGGTATTATCTGTTTGGCTAGAAAGATTTCGAAATTTCAGGTGCTTTCGTGCCGTGATCCGTTCCTCCAGATATAGTCTGATAAGGTGTCCTTGCGAATGGTGCCTTTGTTTCTTCTTAAGGTGGTGTCTGTTTTTCATGTGAACTAATCAGTGGAGTTGCCTGGGTTTTCGGATTGGCATAGGGATCCCTCAATGGGTTACAAAATTTAGCGGCATGGCTGTTGACCAATAAAAGAAAGTATGACCGTGTTAACGCCATTATTGATAGAACTTCATTGGTTACCTGTCAATCTCGCATTTTATATAAAAGCTTGACATTAATTCAAAAATCCATCTATGGCAATAATTCAGAATGGCTTAACGCATCTCTGCATATACACACTCCACAATGAAATCTAAGGTCCTCAGGAAAGGCCTTACTAACTATCCCTTCACCTAAATTAGTTCACCTGGCTTCGGTTAGAGAAAGAGCTTCCCTTGGCAGGACCAGCTCACTGGAACGCTCTCCCACTTGATATCAGACTGGAGACAAATGTAAGTAATATGATTATTTTAATTTGTTGTATATTTTAACCATGGAATTAATTTGACAATGTTCATGACAATGAGTTGTTAAAATGTAAACCGGAGTGAAGGCAACTTGCTATACCCCTGTATAAAAAAAAAAAGACTTTAAATAAATAAATATGATATAGGTAAACTGTTTTATTGAGATGAATATTATTGTAGCCTGTAATTGATTGAGTGTTACTCTGCTTATGATTGTTTAGTTTGGGCAACGTGTAATAGGTGTCAATTTTGGTACCAATATTAATTGTTTAAAGAATGTTTTATCTATGTTTTATAAGAATCATGTAAACCGGCTTGAAGTAATTATCGAAAGTCTCGATATATAAAAAGGTTAAATAAAAATCTTTTGGATGTGAGACGAGTGGTATTGCGTTACTTGAAAGTCACTAACACTTTCCGTCGTTTGGGTCATTTCTTCGTCCTGTTCAGGGGAGCGAAGAAGGGCGAAAAGGCGTCTGACATCTTTGTCTCGTTGGTTGAAAGAGACTATCTCTGCAGCTTATGTATCCAAAGGAAGAGTGGTTCCAGTGGGGCTTAGGGCACATTCGACTCTAACTCAGGCGACGTCTTGGGCTGAGTATCAGCTGGTGTCTCCACAGGAGATCTGTAGATTTGTGGTGCGGTCCTCATTACATACTTTTACCAAGCATTATCGTTTGAATGTGCGGGCCCCGAATCGGCCCCTTTTGGGGAGAGTGTTTTTTGAGCGGGTCTTTCGGGTTCCCGCCCAGTATAAGAGGGCTTTGGTACATTCCGCTTGTCTGGACTGATCTGGATATGTTCAGGAAAGGAAAATTGGTTCTTACCTGCTAATTTTCATTCTTGTAATACCACAGATCAGTCCAGAGGCCCGCCCTGAGGATCTCTGCCGAAAGACTGCTTGGTCTACTGCTGTAGTTATTTGCAAATCAGATTTGCCATTTTTGGTTTTGATTTCTTGGCTTAATGTTTTCTGCATCGTTATCGAGTTTGTCAGGGGTATCCATGTTGGGAGCCTCGTTCGCTCTTTATTTTATGTATATTGGCTTGGGTATTGATTAATACTGAGAGACTGCAGGTGGCACTCTTGTATATGTGGCAGTGCCCAAAGTTTTGATCTCTACCTCCATTTGCTGATAGGGATGAATAAAACCCGCTTGTCTGGACTGATCTGTGGTATTACAGGAACAAAAATTAGCAGGTAAGAACCAATTTTCCTCTCTACCACCTGTTGAGCAGTGGCATTGATATTCTCACAGGACAAGCAGGATGGTAGTCCTCACATATAGGTGACATCACAGGATGGAGCCCAATCACGGAACGCTTTTGTCAAAGTTTCTAGAACTTTCGCTGGCACCTACTGGGCATGCCCAGGATGGCACTAACCCTGCAACCAGCAGGGCTCCCCCTTCAGTCTTCTTTTTTCCACACAGCAGTAGCCACGCAGGTTAAGTAGCTCTTAGAGATTCTTGACAGGAATTTTCCTCATGGAATTACTTCATACTTTAATACCCCATAGGGGTTCCCCTTTTGAATTTTTACTTCTGCAGTACTCCAGTAAGTTTTTTTACCCAATTCCGGTCGATTCCCGTCGTTTGGCCCTCGCGGCCTACTGGCCGTTGACCGCACCGCGGCTCAATTTTTTCAAAGGCCATGGCGTCGGGGGTTCCGTCGATGCCCTGACTGCACTCGCACCATGACCATCACAGACCCCCATAAAGTCTGTGTAATGTGCCTAGGGTGTGAGCATGATGTCCTGTCTTGCACCAAATGTGCCTTAATGGCATCAAAAGGTCGCAAAGCCAGAATGGAGAAGATGGAACTTCTCTTTCGGTCGCAAACTCCGATGCCGTCCGACCCGGCACATCCACGTTGCACCAGTATCCGGCACCAGCCGGTGACCGTCCAGCGTCGACGACTTCCTGACCATCGACTACTTCTGTTCCCCCTCAGGACTGAGGAGATCGTAGAGGGAAGCATCGGCACCAAAAGCCTCGGACTATCGACGAAGGCAAATCATCGTCCAAGCCACCATCGAAGAAACCCCATCCAGAAAAGGCATCAACCCTTTCTGAGACTGGGTCACAGAGTCAACCCTCACCTGGACGGATAATGGGAGCCGCGACTCCGCCTTTAACGGAGTCGCAGCTATCCCTCTGCCTCATTCTCCCCTTCCGGAACCGAGGCTGATTGCTCCAGGTCTCCGTGAAGAGCTGGACCGGATGGTTCAGGAGGCCATCGACAAGTCAATGCAAAATTCCAGGTTCCTCAGACACCGGTGCCGATTGTGGAACCGACCACATTATCCCATTCTGTCAGCACTGTCACCACTGCTCTCAAGGATGGAAGCGCTTATAGCCGCTTTTCTGCCGATGGATCCGGGGTCACCGATAGTTCTGGCGCCCTCTCCACTTCCTCTGTCATCGGGTGGAGAACCACCGTTCCGTCTCCCTCCATCGGGAGTCCTTCCGATGCCTCAACCATCAACGTCATCGATACCGTTGCTGTCATCGGTGCCGCCGATCCATCGATGCCTTCATCAGTGACTCCCGTAACTCCATCTATTCCTTCGGAGGCTAGACCAGGACCTTCGGGAATACCTTCGTCCCATCCCTCTCAGGTTCCTAGAGGGACCGGTGCTAATTCTTATGACACCTGGACCGTCGATTCGTCCCCAGACACCGGTGATTTACCATCACCACCCTCTCCTAACGGAAGCAGGAAGCGTTCTCCTCCAGAGGACTTGTCCTTCATCAATTTTGTGAAGGCAATGTCTAAGTTGGTTCCCTTCCAACTACAGACTGAGCAAGACGATAGACATCAGATGATGGAGCTGTTACAATTTCTGGATGTCCCAAAGAAATCAACTCCATCCCTATCCATCAAGTTCTTTTGGATCTTCTCAAAAAGAATTGGGAACACCCTGGTTCGATAGCACCAGTCAGCCAGAAAGCAGGTACCACATACTTGGTCCAATCAGCTCCAGGGTTCCAAAAAACGTCAATTGGATCACCAGTCCATGGTGGTTGAACCTGCCCAAAAGAAGGCACGATGTTCAATGCCCCATTCTTCCTTTCCTCCAGGCAAGGAGCAGAAATTCCTGGATGCCATTGGTCGGCGTGTCTTCCAGGGATCAATGCTTATCTCTCGGATCGCCTCTTACGAACTTTATATGACCCAGTACAATAGGGTCCTATTCAAGCAAAAACAGGACTTTGCAGAGTCCCTGCCTCAGCAATTCCAGGAACAGCTACAAACCCTGGTTCACAAAGGTTTTGAAGCGGGGAAACATGAATTAAGGTCCTCTTATGTCATCTTCGACACTGCTTCCAGGGTTTCGGCAGCCACTATTTCTGCAAGAAGATGGGCCTGGCTTAAGTCTTCGGACTTAAGTCCTGAAGTCCAGGACAGATTGTCCGATCTGCCTTGCATTGGGGACAATCTGTTTGGTGAACAGATCCAACAAACAGTGGCACAGCTCAAGGGTCATCATGAGACTCTTCGCCAACTCTCTCTGATGCCTTCTGAATATCCGGCCAAACAATCATTCAGGAAGGACTCCAAAAAGCCGTTCTACCGTCAAAAGAAGTCCTATCCACCACCGTCTAGAGGTCATTCCATGAAGCTTTTCCAAAAGGCCCAGTCCCGACAACCTCGTAAGCAAAAACCACAAGTAGCTCCTCAGCCAGGCCCTGCTTCCGGTTTTTGACTCCTGCATAGAGAGCAGCAGCCAGTTTCCACTGCCGCATGTACCAGTGAGAGGTCGAATGTGTCATTTCAACAACATATGGCACACAATCGCCTCAGACCAGTGGGTCATTGCCATAATCTCTCAAGGTTATCACCTGAAATTTGTCTTCATCCCACTGGATTCCCCACCTTGGCTAAAGTGGGGAACATCAGACTATTCACTACTCCTGGACCACGAAGTCTCCCTCCTTCTTCAATCCAGAGCAATCGAACCAGTGCCCTACTCCCAACAGGGCCTCGGATTCTATTCCCTGTACTTTCTAATCCCCAAAAAGTCAGGCAGCGTTCGTCCAATTCTGGACCTGCGTGCCCTCAACAAGTACCTCCAACGAGAAAAGTTCAAGATGGTAACCTTGGGTTCCCTCCTTCCTCTTCTGCAAAGAGGAAACTGGCTCTGCTTTCTAGACCTCCAGGACGCTTACACCCACATAGCCATCACTCTGTCTCATCGCAGATTTCTGAGATTCCTGGTAGGCCCAAAGCACTATCAGTACCGAGTGCTCCCATTCGGCCTGGCATCTGCACCCACAAGTCTTCACCAAATGTCTCGTAGTAGTGGCAGCATACCTCAGGACTCAAGGTGATCACATCTACCCCTATCTCGACGATTGGTTAAACAGGGCTCCCACTCAGCAAGCTGCTCTGTCGTCCCTACGTCTTACCTTACACACTCTGATCTCTCTAGGATTTCTCATCAATTACTGGAAATCCTGCTTAGTCCCATCTCAAACTTTGTCATTCATAGGGGCAGACTTGGACACCTTCAAAGCAAAGGCATTTCTGCCTCGACAGCGAGCTCTCACTTCTCTCGCACACCAGCTACAGTCTCAACAACGCTCAACTGCACGCCATTTCCTCATCCTGCTAGGGCACATGGCGTCCTCGGTGCATGTTACCCCATGGCCCGCTTGGCCATGAGAGTCATGCAGTGGACTCTAAGGTCACAATGGACTCAATCTGTTCAACCACTATCAACCATTGTCCACATCACCGATCCACTTCGTCAGTCTCTGGCTTGGTGGAAAAATCAGACCAATCTCCAAGGCCTACCTTTCCAGACTCAAAATCCTCAAATAACCCTTACCACCGATGCTTCCAACCTTGGTTGGGGAGCACATGTTGCCAATTTGCAAACTCAAGGGACTTGGTGTCCAGAGGAAGCCAAACACCAAATAAATTTCCTGCAGCTACGAGCAATCAGATATGCTCTCAGGGTGTTTCAAGATCACCTTTCCAACCAGGTCATCCTGATCTAGACGGACAACCAGGTGGCCATGTGGTACATCAACAAACAGGGAGGGACGGGCTCCTACCTCCTGTGTCAGGAAGCGGCACAGATATGGGCGGAGGCCCTTTCCCACGCAATGTACCGGAGGGCCACCTACTTGCCGGGAGTGGACAATGTGTTGGCAGATAATCTGAGTCACACCTTTCAGCCGCACGAGTGGTCTCTCAACCCCACAGTAGCGACCTCTATATTCCAACGTTGGTGTTACCCTTACATAGATCTCTTTGCGTCACCTCAAAACCGCAAAGTAGAGAACTTTTGCTTGCTCACTCAAAGCCAACACTCACAACCAAGAGATGCATTCTCCCTCTCATGGGCCACCGGTCTCCTATATGCATTCCCTCCACTTCCTCTTCTCTCGAAGACTCTCGTGAAGCTACGTCACGACAAGGGAACCATGATCCTGATAGCCCCTCACTTGCCACGCTAGGTGTTGTTTCTGATTCTTCAGGACCTCTCCATTCGCAGGCACATTCCCCTGGGGAAGGACCCGCTTCTGATCACTCAGAACGACGGGTGCCTACACCACCCCAATCGTCAGGCCTTGTCCCTGACTGCCTGGATATTGAAAGGTTAATTCTTCAGCCACTCAACCTTTCAGAGCCAGTTTCCCGTGTCCTGATTGCTTCACGGAAGCCTTCCACAAGGAAATCTTATTTTTACAAATGGAACAGGTTTAAGTCATGGTGTTCCTCACTGTCACTTGATCCTTTTACCTGTTCCACCACGAAGTTTCTAGACTACCTCTGGCACTTATCAGAGTCAGGTCTAAAAACTTCTTCCATCAGGATGCATGTCAGTGCGGTAGCCGCCTTCATAAAGGTGTTGGGGATGTTCCCATTTCAGTACAACCCCTTGTAACATGCTTTTTGAAGGGCTTGCTTCATCTCAAGCCTCCACTGCGCCCTCCGGCCCCTTCTTGGGACCTTAACGTAGTTTTGGGTCAGCTCATGAGACCTCCATTCGAGCCTCTCCAATCCTGTGATCTTCGCTATCTCACATGGAAAGTGATTTTTCTTTTGGCGATCACATCCGCTCGCAGAGTTAGTGAGTTACAGGTCCTAGTTACCTATCCGCCATGCACTAAACTTCTGCACGACCAGGTAGTACTCCGCACTCACCCTATGTTTTTGCCTAAGGTAGTATCGGAGTTTCACATTAATCAATCCATTAAACTACCCACCTTCTTTCCCAGGCCCCACTCCAATCCAGGAGAACAGGCTGTGCACACCCTTGACTGTAAACGGGCTCTAGCATTTTATCTAGACCGTACAGCTGCCCACAGGAAAAGCACTCTGTATGTTTCTTTCCATTCCTCCAGATTGGGGCAACATGTGGGTAAGCAGACTCTCTCCTCCTGGTTAGCGGACTGCATATCCTTTTCCTATCAGCAGGCATTCCACTTCAGGACCTGTTAAAGCACACTCTTATCAGGACCATGGCAACTTCAGTAGCGCACCTACGCTCGGTGCCGCTTCCTGATATTTGTAGGGCTGCTACCTGGTTTTCTCTCCATATCTTTACAGCCCATTATTGTTTAGACAAGGCTGGAAGACAAGATTCCATCTTCAGCCAGTCTGTCTTGCGCAACCTTTTTGCACCTTGATGTACCAACACCCTTCCGCCTGCCCGTTAGGGTTCAGGATACCCTCTACCAAATTCTACCCAAGTGGTTGTGCCGATTGCACGTCTTGGGTACATTTGGTGCATTTCTCGGACATCCTCAGCTCAGTACTCACCCATATGTGAGGACTACCATCCTGCTTGTCCTGTGAGAAAGAAAATGTTGCTTACCTATAACAGGTGTTCTCACAGGACAGCAGGATGTTAGTCTTCACAAAACCCGCCCGCCACCCCGCAGTGTTGGGTTCATTATGTTTTCTTATTTTATTTTTTAGCACTTACTATAGCGTTTAAACAAGACTGGGCATGCCCAGTTGCAGGGTTAGTGCCATCCTGGGCATTCCCAGTAGGTGCCAGCCAAAGTTCTAGAAACTTTGACAAAAGTGTTCCGTGATTGGGCTCCATCCTGTGATGTCACCTATATGTGAGGGCTAACATCCTGCTGTCCTGTGAGAACACCTGTTACAGGTAAGCAACATTTGCTGTCTCCAGATTTTTTACATCCATTGGGATGCCTGTAGCGTTAATCATTCTGTACAGCTCTATTGTATTTTTAAGTAAGCTATCTTTAGCAAAGAGAATCAGAGGGAAATACAGGATGCTAGAGCTCAGTGTATAGCATGCAGAGCGACAGACGTTCTTGTTCATACCCAGATTAGTCCAGACAAGTGGATTTTGCATCCCTACCAGCAAGTGGAGGAAGAGAAAATTTTGAGGCACTGCTATGTATCCAAGAGTGCCACCTGCACACCCTGTGTCTCCAGCAGATGGTAGAGGTTCAAACCTGCAGTCTGATTTAAAAAAAAAAAAAAAATTAGATTGGAGACGTTTGGGCTTCCCGCGGTGCTAGGTACCTTTGTGGACCATCCCTCAGGTTGAGCCGCGGGGCTGGAAACCTCTGGCTGTGTTTGCCCACTGCTTTCTGAGGCCTTGATAGCTAGAGGATTGGCTCCCTGTCACCCTCCAAGGTCTCTTCCTGCGAACCAGAGTCTTTAACATTAGGGAAGTAACCTTTTGTTATTTTTCAATTACATTTAGAGAAAAAGGTTATACAAAAAAAAGAAAGAGAGAATCCTGATCAGGACACTGTGTTTAGCGCTTGGCGACAATGGCATGTCACAGCTGGTGCCGCCGGGGTTGGCAGAAAGGAGAAGCAGAGGAGCTTGCTGTTTTTTCCCGGAGGGGAAATTTGCTGGCTTGCCCCTTTCCCCTGGGGCCCCAGGGATCAAAGGAAGCTTGTTTTTTGGACATTCCTTGGGGCGGCGTAGCAGCAGAGTGCAGCGTGTCTGCTGCGGGTGCAGCCTCGGGATTTCCCGCACAATGCTCAGATGGAGCTGCGTGTTCAACTGTGGGTGTGCGCTAAGGGGTAGATTTTCAAATACCGCGAATAGGCGTACTTTTGTTGGCGCTCCAGGCGCAAACAAAAGTACGCTGGATTTTAGTAGATATGCGCGGAGCCACGCGTATCCGCTAAAATCCGGGATCGGCGCGCGCAAGGCTATCGATTTTGTATAGCCGGGGCGCGCCGAGCCGCGCAGCCTACCCCCGTTCCCTCCGAGGCCGCTCCGAAATCGGAGCGGCCTCGGAGGGAATCCTCTAACGCCCTCCCCTCACCTTCCCCTCCCTTCCTCTACCTAACCCACCCGCCCGGCCCTGTCTAAACCCCATCCTTACCTTTGTCGGGGGATTTACGCCTCCCGGAGGAAGAAGTAAATCCCCGCGCGCCAGCGAGCCGCTAGCGCCCCGGGACGCGACCTGGGGGCGGGTCCGGAGGGCGCGGCCATGCCCCCGGACTGCCCGGGCCCTAGCCACGCCCCCGAGCCCGCCCCCGGAATGCTCCCGACTCACCCCGAAAATGCCGCTGCGCTCGGTCCCGCCCCCGACACGCCCCCCTCCGAAAACCCCGGGACTTACGCGAGTCCCGGGGCTCTGCGCGCGCCGGCTCGCAGGGCCCTGCTCGCCTAAATCTGCCCGGTTTTGGGCGGATTTAGGCGAGCAGGGCTCTGAAAATCCGCCCCTAAGTTTTTTTGTTTTCCCGCTTGACTGTCGGATTTGCGTGCTCAAGCCACGTTTAGTTCACGCTTCAGGGATGGCGCCGAAATCGCGAATGGCAGCGGACAAGGCTTGCAGGCTGTGGTTGACAAGACTTGATTCTTGCTGCCCTGGTACCGTCTGTAGAGGTGGGAATCTCTGCAGGATTAGTAGAGGTCGAGGGCTCCCAGGTCGTCAGGAACTGCAGCTGTGTGCCCGCAGTCAAGAGCCCAGGCCTGGTTCGGGAGGCCTCAGCGGGGCGCTGGGAGCTCTGCTCAGTGTGTCTGTGAAGCACATGAAAGGCATGACACGAGCCACTGCAAACTTCCTGTCAGGCTGCAGGGAAAGGCATTTGTGCTTTATTGCAGCCACACTCTTCCCCGATGGCATCTCCAGGAGTGAAGGGTGGTCTTCATGGCTTTGGAGTCAGCAGCGACCAGGTTGTCTTTACGTGGTAGGAGATTGAATGGTTCAGGGAGACCAGAGTTTCCCTCATCCCCACTGTTCCCGCTGGTTCAGACTATTTCTGAAATCTGAGTTAGTGTGAAGGGAGTAAGCGGAGGACTTGGTAGCTGGTGGTCACTAGTGAGTCTGTGGCCACCTCTGCGGACTTTGCCCTGCTCTCGCATTTGCCACTTTTTGGCCAGGCAGGGTGCAGGAGGAAATACAGCCACTGGTACATAAGGCTAGTACCCGGGTAGTTGGGCTGTCTTTTTCGCCATCTAGGCCTCCTGAGGGGGGGGGCTTTTAGGCAATGTTGAAGGGACTTTATTGGATTCTTATGCTCCTCAGGCGCTTGGGGAGTTCCGTGGGGGGTGGAGACAATCTGCGAAATGGTGTTCCTGATGTGGTCAGGACCTCAGTCTGTTCCAGAGCAGACCCTGGTGATGGAAAGGGATAACCCTAGATGGTCTCACTCGTTCTGGACAGAGGAGGTCCCCCAGGTTCTGGATGAAGGGAGGATTAAGGTTACGCAGGATGAGTCGGACAATGGATGGGATGCAGGGTTCCCTGGAGCTTCCCTGGTGAAGAAGCTAGTACTCCAGGAGTGCAATACTCTGAAAGGCAATGGCGAAGTTTTCTCCTTTGCTGGAGGAGAGCTTGGAGCTCATTAGGCTGCTGAAAGTGGTCAAGAATATTTGTTTCCTGAAAGGGGCTCAGTGGCATTCAAGGATGCTTCTGACTGGAAGTTGGAGATGTTCAAGGTTGTGGCCTTCAATCTTCCAGCGGCTATGTTTAATAGCTAGATGCAACCAGCTTGCTTTTCCTGGGTGCAGAAGTTGCAGTGAAGGACACTGTTTCTTTGGCCGATTCTAGGCATGCAGCCCACTTGGAAAGCAGGGTTGGCCTATATGGCAGATTCTCTATATGGTTTCGTAGGCCTTCACCAGGAACATGAATTCTGTGATGACAAATCGGAAGGGCTCAAGTCGCAGCTCTGTAGATGCCAGAGGAGAGGAAGATTGGCAAGAGAAGTTTTCCACCTCACTCTCGTGTAAGAGATGCAAGGAATTGCCATCCCAACAGGAATGCTGTTTTCCTCGCAAGGCTCAGGAAGGTAGCATTCTTGTCAGAGAGCCCATAGGCCTGGCCACAATAGTTCTGGTCAAGGGGCTTGAGGGAATGAGGCATCACAATGAGGCCAGTCTGGTTCCCTTCTCTTTGCGTACCGTTGAAGGGCGATTCACCTTATGAGGAATGGACCAAGATTGACAGATCAAGAGGTTATGGAGGTGATAAGAACTGGCTAATCTTCATAGTGTTTCTTTGCATGGTCCCACTGACAGAGGTGTGTATCCATTTTCCCATTTGGAAGGACCATCAGAAGTGTCTTCGGTTCATGGTGCTGGGACAGCATTTCCAGTTTCGGGTTCTTCATGTCAGCTTGGCCATGGCCCCACGAACCTGCACAAAGGTGGTGGTGGTGATGTTGACAGCAGCCTTATGGCGTGAAGGGATTTTGGTATAGCTTGATTGGCTCATTCAAGCAAAGACTCAGGAGGAATATGTTCGGTCACTCCAGCAAGTTATGAACACCTTGTGGTCGCTGGGTTGGATGATAGATGTGGCAAAGAGTCACTTAGTGCTGACCCAGTCGGAATTTCTGGGGGCTTCTTTTTCGATACCCAAAAGGACAGGGTTTGCCTGACCTCAGTCAAGTTGTCAAAGTTTCAGGCGCAGGTAACACATCTACTTCATCTGTCGGTACCATCGGTTTGGGACTATTTGTGGGTCCTAGGGTACAGGGCTTCCACGTGGGATTTGGTTCCATGGGACTTCGCACCCAGGAGACTGTTACAGAAGGCACTCTGGTCCGATTAGAATCCGTTGTTGGAGTATCATTGCTCAAGGACTTTGGTCCACAGTGGAGACATCCTGGTCCATCAATCACCTGGAAACAACGGCAATCCATCGGGCCCTGGAAGCCTTGGATCAAAGGACGGATGGTTCATGTGTTCTGAGACAATGCAATGACTGTGGCATTCATCAATTGGCAAGGAGGGGGTGAAGTCATGGTGTGGCTCTGGAAGCTCGACAATTGTTTGGGCGGAAATCCATCTCGAGGGATTAGTGGTTTCTCACGTTGTGGGAACGGACAAGGTGCAGGCAGACTTCCTCAGCAACTAGATCTGAGCGAATGGGAGCTATCCCAGGAAGCTTGGGTTCGCATTTGTGCCCTGTGGGGCGTTCCCCAACTGGATCTCATGGCAATGCGTGCCAACATAAAGTCTGTGAATTTCAGTTGCAGAGGAGAGGTAAGTGCGGTGGGACTGGATGCTTGGGTGTACCTTTGGCCGGGGATACAACTGTACGTATTCCCTCCCTGGCCGCTCGTCGGTTGAGTTCTGCAGCGCATAGTCGCATCTAGGGATGGTGGTTCTAGTGGTGTCAGAGTTGCCGCGGCGACCATGGATCGTTGATTTGGTACATTTCGCAGTAGAGGGACCCCTCAGGTTAGCCCACGCACCAGGCTTGCTTCAGCAGGGTCTCATATTTTCAGATCGAGAAGATCCCTTCTGTCTAGCAGCTTCGATTTTGAGAGGCAGCGGTTGCACCTGAAAGGCTATTCGGAGCCAGTTATTTCCAAGCTCGGAAGTCTTCTACGTCCTTGGTGTATGTCAGGATGTGGAGACATTTTTGAGACATATCTACAATGGTGATGGGATCCCCTGGCTGTGAATAGTCCTCATATCTTAGCCTTTTTGCAACAGCGTTTGTCTAAGGGTCAGGCCTATAGCTTGCTCTGCATTCAGGTGCCCACCTTGGGTTCACTTAGGGGCAAGTTGCGGGGAGGTTTTTAGTCTCCCATCCTTATTTGGTTCGATTCCTGAAGAGGGTTGAGCTTTTCAGCCCTTCGGTTCGGAAGTTATGCCCGGTTTGGACCCTCAATTTAGGTGTGCAAGGGATCTGTGGCACTCCTTTTGAGCCTTTAAGTAGAGCGTCTTTGAAGGACCTAGCTTTGCAGACAGTGTTTCAAAGGGGGCCATATGTTCAACCAGACTGATTTAGAAATTACAGGTGCTGTCTTGCAGATATTAGTTTTTTGTGTTTCTATGATGACTGACTACTGTTGCAAGCGGTCTCCTCTTTCTTGTCGAAGGTAGTGTCGTCTTTTCATGTTCTAGGGGTGTTATGACTGTATAATGTTTTATCCTTCTTGATTAAGGTGGTCTCAGAATTTCATTTGAATCTGTCCATTTCCTTGCCGTCCTTGGATAAGGTCAGAGATGCAGAGGAGTATTGCCTCTTGTGTCCCTAGGATGTCAAGAGACATGTTGTGCAGTATTTGGAGGTTTCTGAACCTTTCCAATTGCCTGTTTGTCCTTCATGGTGGAAGGAAGCAGGGAGAACCTGCTTCATGCACTACAATAGCTCACTGGATTAAGGAGGTAGTCACGGCCGTATATATGGATGCTGAAAAGCCGTTGCCTACTCAGGTGAAGACTTATTCCACTAGGGCTCAGGCAGTGTCATGGGCGGAGGCTAGATAGTTGTCTCCTGTCGACACTTGCTGAGCTGCGATGTGGTCCTCCCCACACACTTTTTCCAGGTTTTATTGTCTGGATGTGCAGGCCCGGGAGGATGCAGCCTTTGCACGTGTGGTGTTGACTAGACCGCAAGCAGCCTCCCACCCTGTACAGGAGTAAATCTGGTACATCCCACTGGTCCTGAGTCTATCTGTCTACACGATAAGAGAGGAAAAATTACTACTTAACTGATAATTTTGTTTTCCTTAGTGTAGAGAGATGGACTCTGCTCCCCGCCCTCAGCTGCCGAATGATTGTGTCAATGGTCCTCCTGTGGGGCTACGTGTTCTAAGGGATTCCTGGTAAGTGTTCATCCAGTCCCTAGATTGGGGTACATACGTTCTTTGTTTGAGTTCAGTAATGGTTGACTGTTTTTAATCAAGTTTTTTTCTAGTCTGTCCCTAGTTGATTTTGAAGAGAATACTGGCAGGCTGGGGTCACTTCAGGAGTGTATATTCTGTGACATCAGCTTATTCCGTCTTCATCTGCTGGCAGGGGAGCATAACCCATTGGTCCTGAGTCCATTTCTCTACACTAAGGAAAACAAAATTATCAGGTAAGAAGTAATTTCTCCTTCTGCTCCAGAACACGGTGTTGGTGGCCGGACATTTCCAATTTTTTTTTTGAAGGGGGGTGGGGGTCCCCATTCCAAATTCCTCCAGTGCAAATTGTCCTAACCTTTAATGCATCCAACCTGGATTGGGGAGCTCACCTAGATGGGTTTTATACCCAGCTCTCTGGATCCACCAGGGATCGTTGATACCTGTAAACTTCCCGGAGCTCCGAGCAATTCGGTACCCACTATGGGATTTCAGAGATCAGCTGTCCAATTAATTCATTCTGATCCATACTGACAACCAAGTGTCAATTGCTTTATGTCATTAAGCTGGGAGGTATGGAATCATATCTCCTGGGTCATCATACAGTCCAACCGTGGACCTGGGTGCGCACTCAATGGGTAGTGCTCAGGGCCACCTATCTGGCTGCTCTGGAGAATGAGGTGGCAGACCGACTGAGTTGGTCTTTGACCTCACAAATGGTCCCTGGATCGGGGGTGGCAAATCGGATCTTCCCACCTATAAGGCACTCTGGATGTGGACCTATTTGCGGTGCCTTCACCCTCCATTGGGGCCAGAGGCTTCAGTCTGCATATCCTCTAGTTCAGTGGTTCTCAACCAGTGTGTCAGGACACACTGTTGTGTCACCAAGGGGTGGAAGGTGTGTCATCAAAAATTTGACATAGCAAGCCTATGCTTTCTAGAACAGCCACATGTGTTTGCTTCTTGCTAAGAGTGCAGCCTGGTATTTAAAATTCCTCATCACTCCCTGTTCCTGCTTTTCCCTGTTTTTCTCTGTATCTTTGTTTATAATTTATGGTCTTTTGTTCTGTATTAGATAAGAGCTAATCTGCATTCTGCATGTGTGAGGGAGGTGAGGGATTCTGCTGACTAGGATGCAGATTCTGTGCAGGACTCTAGAGCAGTCTGGCTTGCTTTGTTCCTCCAATAGTAACTGCACTGTGTCCTGTATTTGCAGTCTTGCTTTTTCATAGGTAAGGTTGTTGCCTTTCAAGTCCTGGGTGTTATATAATCTCTAAATGTCTTTTTAGCTGGTTTTCATGTTATTTCACAAAGTGTCTGGCAGGAAAGGAATTTTGACGTACTATTACTAAGGGGGTATCAGAATTTGAATATATATTTTTTGTATGGTGAGTTGAAAGGGGAAATGTCCTCTCTTCTTTGTATAAACTTCAGAAGAGGTCACAACTTTCTGAGGTTGACAGTGAAATGCATGACAGTTTGTCTGTATCGAAAAACTGTATGCTGTATATGTACCGTATTTTCCGGCGTATAAAACGGCTTTTTAACCCCTGAAAATCTTCTCAGAAGTCGGGGGTCGTCTTATACGCCGGGTATCGTCTTATAGGGCAGCGCTTTTCACCGGTGTGTCGCCAAGCACCGGCAGGTGTGTCGCGTGCTCCCGGTCTCTCCCGCTGCTCTTCCTTCCCTGCTGCCGTTGCTGCTGGGCTATCAGCACGTTCAAGCCCAGCGGGAACGGCAGCGGTGCAAAAAAAAAGCTGTGGCATCCTTCTTCTTCCCGCCCCCCCCCCCCCCCCCGACCCGGAAGAGGAAGTGATACGCGGTGCGCGGGAAGGAGAAAGAGCCGTGCCGCATGAAAAAATAGCAGCGGCGACAGCAGCATCGGCCCCCGAGCAATCGAAGCAGCTGATAATAGGGAAAGGAGACAGCAGCTTGTGCCTCCCGCAGCCGATGGGATTCTTCTTTCTTGGCCTGCGGGGGCTGGAGGAGGAGGCTGCAGCAGCTACCATTTGTGCTCGGGGAGGGGGGGGTGAGGGGGGGGGCGGGGGAGGGGAGAGGGAGTGAGTGAGAGAGAAGCAGCCAGCCAGCCTGCCTGTGTGTAAGTGAGAGAATGCATTTGATTGAGAGCATGTGTGTGATTGAGAAAAACTGGTCAGAGAGCTCATGTGGGTGTGTGTATATGTGAGAGACAATGAAAGTGACTGCTCAGAGAGATGACTGTGTATGTGAGTGTGAGAGAGAGAAAAAGCATGGAAGTGAGAAATCTGGGTATGTGAGAAAGCATGGGAGTAAGAAGCCTGATTATGTGAGAGAGAGCATGGGAGTGGGAGGGCTGTGTGTGTGTGTGCATGCATGAGAGAGAGACTGGTTGATAAGGTGACGGTGTGTGTGAGAGAAAGACTGGTGTGTTTGAATGTGAAAGAAAGAATGTGATTCAGGGAATGAGAAGCCTGTGCACATGGAGAGTGAGCATGGAAATGAGAGAGAGACTGGTGTGTGTGTGTGTGTGAGACAGAGAAAATGATTACGAGAGTGAGAAGCCCGTATATGTTCGGTAAGCAGAACACGGGAGTGGGAAGCCTGTGTGTGTGTATGGCATGAGAGAAACTGTTCAGGAAGGTGTTTGGTGTGTGTGTCAAAGACTGTTTGGGAAATGATTGGTGTGTGAGAGACAGAAACTGGTCATGGGGACATGACTGGTATGGTGTGTGTGTGTGAGAGACATGGGCCCTAAGGAAGAGGAAGAGGAATAGGAGAGCTGCTGGAGCGGGTAAGTAAAGGTGGCTTTTTAAGTTTATTTTTCTTGATTGACTGCCATTTTAATTATTTAATATTATGTGATGTGTCTGCTTTTTTGAAATATTTTATTGGTGTTTGGAGAATGTTTAATAGTTTTTATGAGTTTTTAATTGTTGGATGTTATTCTGTTCATAGCTGTTTTGAAACATTTATTCTGCTTATTAGTATAGTTTTATAATTATTTCTGTGTGGGGATCTCTAGCTGCTTGCTAGTTCTGTTTTCCTAATAAGAGGTGTATTGGTTTTTAGGGCCTGATATACGGTATTTGTAGTGTTGCCCTTTCATAGTTAGGGTTGCTCCTCTTTGAGTGTAAAATTATTTTTTTTCTTAAAAATGTGTATAAAAAGGGGGGGGGTCGTCTTATACGCCCAGTCGTCTTATACGCCGGAAAATACGGTATATCGATCCCAGATTTCTCACTGATGCAGTAAGCAAAGATTAACATTTTTGTGAAAAAATATTTTATAATGATATTTTATAAACAGTTATTTAAATTAAAGAATATGTTGTATTTCTCTTGCATCATTTTCAACAATAAAATATCTAGGATTTCTTTTTTTAGTAAGGCGGTTAAATGTAGTGTGCAGTGTGTCATGCACGTGAGCATCATCTGTCAGGTGCGTCATGACAGGAAAAAGATTGAGAACCACTGCTCTAGTTCCACTGGTCGTGATGACTATGTGAAACTCAGGGAAGAAAAAGGGGGACTATGATCATCATAGTCCCCCCATTGGTCGAGTTGTCCATCTGGAAAAAAAAACTAATGCAGAATTAAAACTGCATCATAAGTCTTAGAAACCATCTTTGATTTGATATTGGAATGTTACTGATCATAATGGTTGGTTATTTCTAAGTGAGGAAAAAATGTCAGAAGTTCATAGTTAGCTTCTACCAAAATGCTAATATCTTTAAGAATAGTAATAAATAGGTATGTCTATTTGTTTAAAACGAATAAGAAATCAAAATCAGACATTTTTATTTTGGATTATGGGGAACATCTGACAGGCGCATAGAACATCAGTGCTGGAATCACTGGGACAAAGTAAAAGGTTACCTTACTCCTGGCAGGGTTTCTGGGGGTTTGAGGGTAAAGAGTATTGAGGGTGGCCGGCAGGGAAACTTGGCTTTAAAAAAAAGAAAACATTACCACACAAGGCCAGGTAACATATAAACCTAACCAGCTATATTCAAACATGGCTGGTTAAGTTTGTTACGTGTAGCCAGATAACTTTAGGCAAGTATGTTCAGCAGGATGTTTATCCCTTTGAATGTATGGAACAAGTTATCCAGTTAACTTTAGCTGGATAACTTGTCCATTAACCGGCCTACTAAGTAAGACCCCACCACCACCATATTTTGTCAGCTTTTGCATCTAATTTGCATATTGGTAATACTTTAAAACAGGTTACATAGTCGTCAAATACAGGTAGGTTTTGAATGTGTACTTTTGTTTAGGAAAGGATTATCTTTTAAAGCTGTGTATCCTAATGAGAACATTTTTTTATGTGTAGCTGTCCTCTTTAATGGAAGAACTGAATCAGAAGACTGAAAAACAGGAGCAGCTCCTTAGTGAAAATGAGGAATTGGATCCTGCACAGAGGGAATTAACCACAGAAGTGGAACAACTTCAAGAAGAACAAAAAATCAGCAGATCCTCACTGGAGATGGCAGAGGAAGAAAAACTTGAGGTGGCTCAGAAACTTCATGAGCTTCAAGAGAAACTAAACATGGTAACCCAGGAGAAAGATGAGCTGCAGCAGATACATGAGAAACTCCAAGCTGAGAGGGACCAACTCAAGCAGGATATTATGGAAAACATTGAACAAGTAAGTGATTAGTTTATTTCTGTTTAAATATTACATTTTTTAAAACTTGCACTTCTAATTTTCACTAAACACAGGTAAGAGAAAGCATTACCAGACAGAATCAGTCCTTAAAGCAAAAATAAATTTAGTGGGTAGCTACACAGTTTTGATATAACTTACATACTGTAATCCACTTTTTAAATGTAATAATGTAAAACTATTTTATGGTGCCCTTTAACTTTGTGATTTGACATGCTTTCAGTTGGAAAGTTTAACCATAGTAAAATGAAATAATGGCAAAGACCCAAATGGCCCATCCTGTCTGCCAGTAAGGTGTTTAGGGTAATAACTGTTGTACCATGTAGGTTACCCTTGGCAGAAATGTTACACCTAAAGCTAATCTAGGTTACACCACTTCCATCCTTTAGCTACTAGGGATTCTCTGTTTTTGCCATGTCCCTTTTTCACCACCTCTTTAAGGGGGGGAGGAGGGAGGCAGAGTAGGGCATTCCATGTATCTACTACCCTTTCAGTAAAAAAATATTTCCTGATGATGATCCTGAGTCCTAACACCCTTGAACCTCTAGTTTTACAGCCCACTTTCCATGGGAAAAGGTTTGCTTCTTATGTATCATTTATTATACCTTTCAGGTATTTATCATATCTCCCCTGTCTCTCTCCTCTAGGGTATACATATTTAGATCCTCCAGTCTCATAAGTCCTCCGAAGCAGACTCCACACAAATTTGGTTGCTTTTCTCTGAACTTGTTCCAGCCTTTCTCTATTCTTTTTGAGATATGGTCTTCAGAACTGAGCATAGTACTCAAACTGAGGTCTCATCAAATACTTGTACAGGGGATTATTGCCTCTCTTTTTTATTTTCCTGCTGGTTATGGCTAAGGCTATAGTCTACCTTCCCTATAGCCTTAGCCACTGCTTTGTCACATTGCTTTGCTACCTTTAGATCATCAGAAATTATCACCCCAAGATCTCTATTTTGGTCACACACATCAATGTTTTGCTCCTGATGGCAGACAGCTGTTTTGGAATACTGCACCTCAAATGCATGACTCTGCACATCTGGCATTGAATCCTAGTGGGTCAACCCTTTCACCACTTTCTTATATCACTGTTCATACTCTGAAACTCCTTCAGGTGTGTCCATTCTGTTGTACATCTTAGTATCATACACAAAAAACAAACCTTTACCTTCTAACCCCTCTGTTATATCACTCAAAAGTATTGAAAAAGATCAATCCAGAACAGAGTTTTGAGGCACTTTACTTACCTCCATGTTTTCTAGTGGGTTCCATTTAGCATTACATGCTGTCATCTATCTATCAATCAATCAATTTGTAATGCATTCTACCACCTTAGGACCCACCCCTATTCTTCAAATAAGAAAATTAAAATGTATACTACCAGAACAGTGAGAATACTTGAGTATTCTGTTTCAAGGATTGTATTATTAGACTATTAAGAAACATTTCCTATTCTCTCTACCCCTCCAACATGTGCAGCCTCATCCCCCTCAGGCTTTCTAATTTTTGTCAAGGATTGCCAATACCATTAGCACTCCAGCAGCAATGCCGTAAAGATACCTTTAAAAGGAGGCATGCAAGATAGAGGAAATGGGCAGTTTGCCAAAGAATGTACTTGATAAGTGTTTGTCTCTGGAAACCAAAAATCAGCAGGTGTAAGCTAGGTCTTCAGCTTCAACCACATGAGGGATTATTGGACAATCAAATAGCACAGGAGCTCTTTCTCCTTTGTTGAATTCCACAGATTAACCTCTTTGCCATAAACAAAGTTCCCATATACTGCTGCAGGAGACTAACAAGATAGTTTGGAAGGTGCCTTCTCAATTCCATGGAATCAAGGACCCATTAGACACTCCTTGGAAGATTGGGAGGTCATGGGATCAAAGGCAGTGTCCTATTACGGGTGGATAACTGGATAAAAAGAAAACAACAACCAGGGAATAGAGGGTAGGACTAAATGGTCAATTTTCCAGATGGAGAGAGGTTATTAATGGAGTGTACTGTACGATTTAGCATATTTCTAAATGATCTGGAGAAAGGAACAGTGAGCAACGTGATCAGATTTGCAAATAAATCAAAATTGTTTTACTTCATGAAAACAGCAGCAGATTGAGGAATTACATCAAGACCTTGTAAAGCTAGGAGACTGGGCAACTAAATGAGAAATGCAAATTTTTTTTAATTTATGCATTTTTATATATACATTCAAGAAGTTCTTGAAAAAGGTAAAATACAATACCATATAGGAAAAAAATACATGGAGTTTCAGAAACAAAAAATATTAATGTCAAATATTCCAAGTCCTCACATCTGGAGAGACCAATACACAATTTGAAAGGAAATTGAGCAAGAAATACTAGCAAAAATGGAACCTAATACATAATGAAGAAAAATGCCAGCCAATATGAGGTTATACAGCATCAGAAGTAGGTATATCACTTGAGGAGGTCCTATCAGAAATAAATTTAGAGAGTTGAGAAGAATGGAAAAAAGATATTAGATATCACGATATTTAATAAGACATTTACGTGAGTACTTTAAGAAGAATAAAGCACCCATCTGCAACACTTGGTCTCATTATGAGAAACTGCTTAGTCTTTTTTTAATTGGGTTTGTTTCACCAGATCTGGGAACACTTGAAACTTCAAATGAAGAATATGTTCCATATGATGTCTAAAGAATATCCTAAGGATCCAATCTCTGTCCAGTTCAAGTAGAAAAGATATAATTAAAGTTGCTGGTTGAGCCAACTCAGTATCAGATGATTCTAAGATCTCAGAAACGTCTAGAGGTGAAAGAATTTAAATATTCTGACCCTCTGTAGGTTTTCTCTTAAGGTGGTAGGTAATACATTTTAGCAAATGGTGGTAATGTTTGTTCTGGCAACTTTAAGATCTCCAAAGCATATCTGGTCCACATGTCATTTGCTGATCCAAGAGGAACTTTAGGAAAATTTATTAACCGTAGATGCCTTCCACAAATTTGGTTCTCCAAACTTTCAAGCTTATTTATAAGGAAATGATTTTCTCTCATTAAAACTTGTTGCTCATTTAAATTCCCAAGATTTTGTTTCACAGTCTCATAAGTCCGAGCAGTTTTAACACTTTCCTTTTGTAAAGATCTGACTTGTATCTGTTTCACTAACTTTCTTAACCACTGGGTTCAGCTGGAGCATAATATTAAAATTTAAAGTAACATTCGCTTCTGAAATTGTTTTTAAAGAAAAAACAATGGGTCTTACCATAGCAAAGACCTTTAGTTTGGGAAGTTCCATCTGATACAGCTTCACCCTATGAGGAATCCTCTTCATAGTGCTGTAAAAATCCTCAGCAGGGATCTCCCCTGGAACCCCGAGAACATCGGACTTCAAAGCAGTGTCTGCAAACACAGAAGTCTCGGAATGGCTCGCAATCTCCATGTCATCAACATACGATGAGGACAGACATTGTGTGGTGGTCCTAGACAGGATTCACAGGGGCCATTCTTTCAGCAAGTGATAAAGATGTAATAGTCATGTAGGGGGTCAGGTGTTCCATCTTCCTGACCCACTTCCAGTGACTGCTGGCCTGGCTGAACAGTTCCACAATGCACGTGAGCATCCATCAGACTGATAGGTGGGCCGTCTGGGGGGGCTTCTGAGACTATCCTCTTTCTGGCCATCCGTTTACAGCTGGAATGGAGCTTGCGTATCCTCTTGAAAAAGCAAAGAAAAAGGATTGAGGAGCTAGTGCACCATCCTGGTTCTCCAAGGCAAATGCAATTTAATGTTCACAAATGCAAAGTTAAAAATAATCCCAACTGCATGTATACGATGTTAGGTCCTATATTAGTAGTGAAAAGAATCTGAGTACTTGTGGACAGTAACTTGAAGTGTTTGGCTCAGTGTACGGTGGCAGTCAAAAAGGCAAATAGAATGTTAATTAAATGGAAAGCAATAGAGAGCAAACCTGAGAATTTCATAATGCCTTTGTATAGATCCATGGTGCCTATCAGCAATGAAAACAAGTGGATGGATCGGTGTAAAACAGAATTTTATTGAAGCTTGCCCGACTCTGGCCGAGTTTCACTCAAAGAGCTGCCTCAGGGGCTTATAAGCCAATCGAATTGGCTTAAAACATCACAAAGTTATCACGTAGCGAAGTCAAAAAGGAATAACACAGCAGGTTTCTTTGAAATTATATTCGGATCAAGTACTTTCAAAGCAGAACTTTAAAACTATGAATATTGCATACCGAATCAACGCTCAGCATGGGTTAACGCAAAGGTGAAAGATTTCTTTACCTCTGTAGTGGCTAAGATTGAGGAGGATGCCTTCCAACCTCTCTTTTTCAGGATATCAGGTTTACTCCCACAAGATTGTTCCAGTATCATCTGTTCATGTGGATACTCAATCATAATCCCTGTGAGGTGATTTTAATCCATGGCATTCACTTGCAGTGGAGTCTAGCCAGTCAGATGTCGACCAGGAGTACACCCTCAGACTACCAAGGACCTCTCCTCAGTCTCCTTCATCATTGGATCCTTGATCAGTGTTCCTGCAACTCTAGGCTCTGAGAGAGGGGTTGACAGTGAACCCTTCCAACTGCTTTCCAGACCTTCCAGAACACTTGTCTCCACTAGAGGATTTGCATGGTGCTACTTTCTGCATTTCCTCCTACTTAGTATTGCAACAAGTAGGAGGAACCACTGAAAAGCAGTATTTTTTTTTTATGTTGTGCCCTTAACACAAGACTTTACGCTTGCTCCGGGGCGCATGGCAATTTTTTTTTTTTTTTTAATTGTGCTAATAGCCTCATATACATGGCATTTACTTGTGATGAGTGCTATTAGCTACCTGCCTTTTTGGATGCGCTAATCCCATTACTACATCGGGAGTTATTCTAGCACGTCCAAAACATGCGTCCAACTACATGTCAAGCTGTTTGCGAGGCTGAGCGCACTATATTGCATCGGCCTCTTAGATGCGGAGGAATGCGTACGCTATATTATCCAATCTATCTGTGAGGCATTTAATCCCACGGCTTGAACCAATAGATTCCAGCGGAGCTCACAGTGTAGCTTTAAATTACCAGGAGTCATCTTTGAACTGGCAAGTTAGCAGACAATCCCCTGCCTTGGCTATTGATGCTTTGGAGAACAGCTCAGAGAAACTGTTGCTCAAATAAAGGAGCAGCATCTGGTAGACCAGTCCCTTTTTACTGGACCGGAATAATTTTCTGCAAAGCACACTTATGCTTTTAAAAGTCTGTGAGGTCAATATTCAGTAGGCATTTTAGTGGGCAAGTTATCTGGCAAACATCAGCTGGATATCTTGTCTGTATGTTCAGCAGGATAAATGTCCCATTGCTGCAACTTTTCCAGGTTTCGTTCCAAAAGTTGGCATCTGTATCCCTGAACTTCATCCCCCCCCCCCCCCCCACCTCCCCGGATCATAACGGAAACTCTCACCCTGGACTCTCCTTCCCCTTCTCCTCTTGCTGATGACCAAAACAGATCTCGGGCTGGGCGCGAGGGTCTTACACACTCCCAGTGGCTCCAAAAGGATGAAATTACTGCATTGATATCGCAGGTAAATTATGCACTCCGAAGAAATTCTGGGTTGGGACCCATTCATTAATTAATTAATTAATTAATTAATGGGAACCATTCTGCAAGCAATCATTTTTTCAAAATTAGACTATTGTAACACCATCCTACTTGGCCTTCCCGCTTCATACACCAAACCGCTTCAGATGGTGCAAAATGCAGCTGCACGAATTCTGACAAATACCAGGAGAAGGGACCACATAACCCCTATTCTAAAGAACCTCCATTGGCTACCGATACACTTTAGAATAATATACAAGGCCATTCTCACCACATATAAAAACATCCACCAACTGGCTCCCATTGACCTACAGATCCCTCTCCGACTACACAATTCGTCAAGACCGACAAGAGATGCATACAAGGGTTCGCTACAGGTTCCACCGCCCAAATCTACCAGACACAGCACACTAAGAGACCGAGCTTTCTCTACAGCCATCCCACCGTTATGGAACTCCATACCCTCAAATCTTAGAATAGAACCATGCATCTCAACCTTCAAAAAAAGACTAAAGACCTGGATATTCATACAAGCCTTCCCAGACGTCAACTGATCTAATACTTACAAGCCACCCCTAATCTCCATCTACACTATGGTCGACCGTATCTCCTATCGTTTACTTGTGTAAATTAATAACCTGTCCTTTCTCTTCCTCTAAGCCAAGTTCTTATCACCTTGTTATATGTAACTGCCTTTTCAGCACTTTGTTATTGTTATGTTTACTTTGCACCCCTGTTTTATGTGAACCAGCATGATGTGACTGCTGTCTCGAATGCCGGTATATAAAAAATCTAAATAAATAAAATAAATTAATAAAAGGTGTACAAAAACCCGCAGCTACCTTCCCTCTCCGTTCTAAAATTAAGAACTTGATATTGGCTGAATGGTTGTCTCCATATTCAGTTTGAAGTGCATAAAGCATTATTTTGTGATACCTACTGTCTGAGGCACAAGAATGCTCATTTTAAATTCCAAAATTAGGCACGTTGGTCTCCGCCATCTCCAGAAAAACTACTATTCCTGTAGAAGGTGGGGCAGTTTTAAAAGTCCTTCAAGACGAGAAAAAGGTTTTATTGAAACTTTTCTTCCAAAAGCTTCATTATTTATGGGGCAATTTGTTTAAACTATGTTTCAAGAGCTCCATTACGATTAATTCAGTAGCTTCCAGGAGGAGAAGAGACTACAAGACTAGTCGGCTTCAGTCTATATAGCAGGTGGCCTATATGATCTCATAAGGCTTGACTCACGGTCTTTAGCTTTGACAATAGGCGCTAGAAAACATCTGTGTCTTAGACACTGGGTGGCAGATTCATGGTCAAACGTTTGCCTCTGTAAGTTTCCTTTTAAAGACCAAATGCTTTTTGGTGAAGAACTAGAGAAATTAGAAGTTTTGGAGAGACAAGAACTCAGCGTTTACCAGATGGTAGAATCAAGGCCCCTTTTAAACCCTTCAAATCTTGAAGCCAGAGCCAAGACCGTTTTGCCCTGATAGGCAAAATGCTATACAACCACTCAGAACAAAGGACAGAATGCAGTCCTTTCATGAAACCAGAAAGTCCAAGCAAGATTCAAGAAGAGAAACTACCTTAATTTACCAGTCAACAATGAGGGCTTTTGGATCCACTCTTTGATTCAGCCAATAAGCAATTACCTTCAGAATTAGAGTGGATCCAAGTAACTATTTATTTATTTATTTATAACTTTTCTATGCCGAAGTTCAAATAACAGAGTTAATTATCACTCCGGTATACATTGCAACCATAAAACAGTGACAAAGTTGTCTTACCTAGAACCGGGGGAGAGAAAAACTTGGATACAGCTTAAGAATGGGGAGTAACGTGTCAAAACTGGTAAGAACTGATAAGAGTTGGCTTTTTGAGGTAACAAGGTATTCCGAGGGAGGGGGTAGGAATGAGGGATTGGAAGGGGGTTGGAAGGTGGGGGGGGAGGGTAGCGGAGGGTTACCATAGATTTAATGAAACTAATATACATATATTAAATAGCTTAGGCAGCGGAAGAAAAAGTGCTTAGGCATCTGAGCTTAGGAAGAGAAGGTCCGTGGAGGATGAGGCAAGGACGAGTGTTATGGGAAGGCTTGTCCATAGAGACCAGTGTGTCTTGCACATAATTTTAAAAAGCTACTCTTTGGAACTATCAAGGCCAGTACATCAGACTTTCAAAGTTTCACCCTACACTACAACAGGGTGAAAGAAAGTTGCGGTACAAACACTGGACAAATTACAGCTTAATGCTATTTGCCCAGTATCTACCCAGGAGGAGAGAGAAGGATGTTCAATTTACTTTCGGGCCGATACAGTAAGGACGCTTAAGAAACAGTGCGGCAGTGCTGGGTGCCCGCTCGTTTGCCACGCGCATATTTTGGTTCTCATACCGCTCGATTCAGTATTCAAATTAGACGCAAATCCAAGCGGCGTCCAAAGCGCGTCAATGAAGCGGTAGGCGCTCACAATCCATTTTACTGTATAGAGCGGTATGCAGCGCCTATACAGTATCCACTGGTACCTGTCCTTTGAAATGTCATTACAAATGTCATTTGAAATGTCATTCCACCAGGTAAGTGGATGGTTCTTTTCTACAGCCCCCGCTGCCTTGAGCACCCGGCCGGACCTCCATGCCGCAACCTTGGACGTCCGGCCAGGTGCTCAAGGCAGCGGTGCCTCCGATCATGGACGCCCGGATACAGGCGGGAAAGTCCATGAACGGACGCCGCGACCTTGGACATCCAAGGTCGTGGCATCCGTTCATGGACCTTCCTGCCTGTAGGCACCGCTGACTTGAGCGCCCGGCTGTTGTCCAAGCCGCAACCTTGCCGAGCATTTCGAGCATTTCTCAATCGAGCATTTCTCTTTCTGCTTCTAACCGAATGAAAAATATCTCCAGAGCCAGTATATATATGTTGCCCATGGCCGCTGTCCAGTACAAAGCTGACTGAACACCACACTAACGCCAAGGACAGGGTAGGCGGTAAATATTCAGGTTAAAGACACGGTAAATGAGCTGGTTAACAGGGTGATAAATTGGGCGCACTTTATTGTATCGGAGGGAATAGCTAATCCGATCATTAACATGTCATATACATGCGGCGGGCGGAAAGGGATACGCGTCCTTTTCGGCAAGCGGTAAGGACGCGTAAAAGCCGATACTGAATCACGGGTACGCCTTATGCGTCCAAAACGTGCGTCCAAAGCGGGTTAGAAACCGGAGAACCACGGCCGCGCTTTACTGTATCGGCCCGTTTGTTATTCCAATAACGCTTTCATCATTATCTTGGGCAGAATTAAATGCTGTAAGTCCAGCATTTAATCCTGCCCATTTTCAAAACATTACAGATTGAATGAATGTTTTATCAAAGATAGATGCTGCTTACAGAATGAGCATCTTGAAAACAGGATTAACATCTTCCCACCCAGAGTAGTTGGGCTTTGGAACTTCCAAGTGTTCTGGACTGGTGTAGCAAAAAAAATGAGAACATTAAATATACCTGATAACGTTTCCTTTGTTACTGCTATACCAGTCAATTTTTTTTTAATTCTGTTTCAAAGGAAAGTTTGACAGCTTCTCATGATATTTTATGATTAAAAAAAAAAGTTAATGTTCTACTCAATAGTTTTAATTATAAGCTTTGACAGAGAAATACTGTCTTAACTGGTTCCAAACATACCATCTGCAGTAACTGTGATGTCATTTAAAAAATAATAATCTTGACCTCTTCCTCCATCAGCTAGAAGTGGGACAAACCGAAGGGTCTGAACTAGTATAGCAGAAATAAATAAGATAATTATCAGATATGATATGAAAGGACTGGGCATAGCAATGGCTAAATGTATGCTGTCCAATTAGCTGGAAAACTGCATTATGCATTGCTACTTGCCAGCGGGACTACAAATTAGCACAGTCAAAGCTCGTTATGGGGTCAAATTTAAGACCTGCACGCACACATGGATGCGCGGTCAACCTTTTTCCCGGTTCCTTAACCCTATCCTTCCTCTCCTCCCCGACCCCTATACTAAACCTATCTATCCCCAGTTTTTTTGGGTTTTTTTTTAATACTTACTGCTCCTCCGGAGCAAAAGTAAACTCTGTGCACCAGCCAGCTGGCCTACCCCTTTTAGCAGGCCCGGCACTTCTGTGCATGGCGAGGCCTGTTCTAAAATGTGTGCGGCACACGCAAGGCCCAGCCACACTTGTAACCCTAGATATGTGCAGAAGTGATGGGCCTGCTAAAAGGATCGGGGTGGGGGGCTTGTTCAGTAAAAGCTCTGCAGCAGCCCTCAGCTTGGGACTCTCCACATGTCATAGCCAATTCAGCCCTGCTTGTCAATGGAGAAACCAGTTTGCTTACTGTAAACAGTGTTCTCCATAGATCACAGGATGAATTATCCACTTTACTCAACTACCTGGTTAGAATTGGTTTTAAAACCAACTGATGTAGCTCATAAAGCAACGCCAGCGTGAAAATTCCCACATATGCTCAGTAGAGCAAAAGCGCTCTACCTGCTGAAAGTAAGGACTGTTTGGTGTCACCTGATGACATCACCTACATGTCATGGCTGATTTATCCTGCTGTTTATGGCGAACAGAATTTACGATAAGCAAACTTGCTTTTTTGTATTGTTCGATGTCTTAAATTTGAACTGTTACTTTTTTGAGATGACAGCTGGAATGAAAATTTGCTTCTTTTTTCTGATTATTCTGTATTCCCCTGAAGAAGCCTTCTACCAGACATTCTTATAATTTCGAATGGAAAATATTTTTTTAGTGTTCCTTTCATATCGAGGACCTTTTCAGCTGCTCAGCTTCCTTGCTACTATAGTATATTCATCTTTCAGTTTCTGGATTAAAATCAAACTCAGGTGAGGTTCGCTTCATTGCTATAGTGGCATACCATCATCATTTACATTTTTTACACTGCCTATATCTTATCTTATAGTATCAAAATTCATCAGATACCTATACTACTTAAAACCTCTGATCAAGGTACCTCTTACTCAGCCTTTAGCAACTGTATATGTTAAGATCCTAATTGGAAACACATTTCTCGTAGATGTAACCTGATTATTCTGTATTCCCCTGAAGAAGCCTTCAACAAGACATTCTTATAATTTCAAATGGAAAATATTTATTTTACTGTTCCTTTCATATCTAGGACTTTTCAGCTGCTCAGCTTCCTTGCTGCTATAGTATATTCATCTTTCAGTTTTTGGATTAAAATCAAACTGTACACCTCATTCTCCAGCTTGACCATTTTATTGCCATGTTTATTTAATTGCTCCCCTTGATTTTGAGAATTTGTATCAAGCTTTTGAAATAAGCAATTTTAGAGGAGCAGTCAGCTATAAGATTCCCCCGAATAGACCTTAAATCCCACATACCACCAAGCGTTTGGAAACCCGATGACGGGAGTGAAGTAAGACTGTTATTCCTCCCTGCAACACAGCTGATATAGGGGCAGTAGAAACAGTACAGACCTTAAATGGTTCAAGGTATAGATACCTGAGATACTCCCTTTAGATTGTACTCCAACTCTCCCAGCCAACAGGATCACCACCAAATGCTGACATGATGTGGGCTCCCTCCAGCATGAAATGGCCTATGATTACCTCCTGCGCTGCCATGCACAGCCTGCTCAAATGAACAAGCCACTCAAATGATAGGGATTGGAGATCAAGGGTACCGAGTGATATTCCTTTGCTTGGAGATTCAGGTGCTCCCTCTCCCAACATCGCAACAGGGTTATCAAATGCCCTGGAAACTGCAGGAATCCTGGACATGAACGGTGTAATGAACTGTTGACATGGAAGGCATTCTGCCTTGGAGGAAAAGACATGCACCTTACTCTTTTTCTTGGGCGGCATTATTCCAAGAAAAAAAAAGAATAAAGAGAACAGCCTCAGCATGCCCAGGTCATGCTGCCATCTTGGCTTCCTTATTGAGAGCATTTCTAAGGAAGTTGCCTAAGTCCCTCAATTCCATAGAAATCAACCCATTGTACTTCCAACTTTTTTCCCAAAACCTCATTCCACTGTGGTCTAGAATATGAAGAGCAGTCTCTCCATATTCTAGACTGCAGAAGAGCCCTGTTCTACTTGGAACAAAATCCTTCAGGAATTCTCCTCTATTTGCTCTCTCATATGATGTAACTGGACAAGGCCTTCCAATCAAACATTATCAAAGTTAGCAGGTAGCACATTTAAAAAAAAATAAGAGAAATGTTTTTCACGCAATGCACAATTAAGCTCTAGATTATGTTGCCAGAGGATGTGGTTAGTGCAGTTACTGTAGCTGGGTTTAAAAAAGGTTAGGATAAGTTCTTGGAGAAGACCAATAACTGCTATTAATCAAGTTGACTTAGGGAATAGCCACTGCTATTACTAGCATCAGTAGCATGGGATGATCTTAGTGTTTTGGTACTTGCCAGGTTCTTTTAGCCTTGTTTGGCCAGTGCTGGAAACAGGATGCTGGGCTTGATGGACCCTTGGTTTGACTAAGTATGGCAATTTCTTATGTTCTTAAATTGGCTCTCAGTGTATTTCTACTTCACTAAAGCTGGAATTCAACTTCCACAGAAAGTGAGAACTTATCAGGTAGAAGCAGCAGCAACTTCAATAGTGTTTATTCGCTTAGCTTCAATTCAGGATGTAGTCAGGATGTAGTCAGGATGTAGTCAGGATGTAGTCAGGATGTATTCAGGACGTAGTCAGGACGTAGTCAGGACGTAGTTAGGACGTAGTCAGGACGTATGCAAAGTGGCCACTTGGTCATCCATCTATACATACCCTTACCTCTCATTGCTTTAGGCACCGCTGCCTTGAGCACCCGACCTCGGATGTCCAAGCCGCTTGGACGTCCTGGGCGCGCAATTCACTATGCAAATGAGGACCCACGCTAATAAGGAGGCGCTAGGGACACTAGCGCGTCCCTAGCGCTCCTTATTGGCAGAAGCAGCAGCTGTCAGCGACAGCAGACGCTTAATTTTACTGGCAAAATTGAGCGTCCATTTTCCAACCCGCAGGCCGAGGGCAGATTTATTTTTTTTTTTTTTTTAAGATTTTGTTTTATTTTTGGGGCCTCCGACTTAATATCGCTATGATATTAAGTCAGAGGGTGTACAGAAAAGCAGTTTTTTCTGTACACTTTTTCTGTACACTTTCCCGGTGCTGGCCGAAATTAACTCCTGCCTTTGTGTAGGCGTTAATTTCAGAGAGTAAAATGTGCGGCTTGGCTGCACATTTTACTTTCTCTGTAGCTAACTAACAGGCTCATCAACATGCATTTGCATGTTGCGGGCGCTATTAGTTTCAGAAGGGGTTGGCCGCACATTTTCCACGCGCTATTACCCCTTACAGTTTAAGGGGTAAAAATAGCGCGTTGAAAACGCGCGGCCAAATGGGGGTTAACTGTGCACTCGGCCGAGCGCACCATACTGCATCAGCCTGTAGGTCTTTTAGAACTTAATGATCTTACTGAATGGTAAATTTGTAAGAATTTATACAAGAAATGGGAACTTTCACTTAATGCTAAGCGGATCATGACTAATATTTTATACCGAATTCTATATTTGACTGGTAACCAGTGTAAATCATTTAAAACTGCTGTAATATGTTCGTTACGTTATGTACCAATAAATTCCTCGCTGCAGAATTCTGAACCATCTGAATTGCCCTAATGGTGTAAGCTGGTAAGCCCAAAAACAGTGAGTTACAATAATCCAGACCAGGTAAAATAAGAGTTTGAACAATTGTCCTAAATTCAGATGTGTCCAAATAAGGTTTTAATCTACAAAGTGTTAATTTCCAGTAGGATTTATGGACTAAAGCTTTAACATGGTCCTTTAAAGTTAGGTCGCAATGCCCAGTGTTTGTTCCTAAAAGAATTATCTTGTACTTTGTATTTCAGTGCATCAAGATAATTGTCAAATATTAGCACCTGAAAGAAATATCCTTCATTTCATTAAGCAAGTTTCTGTATATTAGTCAAATGTGTATGAAGTGACCTTCATCCAGTGAGCTAGGAAGCATAAAACAAATTTATCCCAGGACAAGCAGGATGTAGTCCTCACATATGGGTGACATCAGTAATGGAGCCCTATGTACGTACATAGGGCTCCATTACTGATATCACCCATATGTGAGGACTACATCCTGCTGTCCTGGGATAACACCTATTACAAGGTAAGCAATTTTGCTATACACAGTTAAGATGCTGTATTAATCTGAGGGTGTAATTTGTAAAGCAGTTTATTACTGGACTACTATTTGGTTAGTTTTTATATCTAATTTGTTTGGTAGTACTTAAAACATACTAGATAGGCAATACAGGTAGGCTTTAAATATGTACTTTTGTTTAGGATTGGATTGCCTTTTAGCATGTGTATCCTAATGAGAACATTTTTATGTGTAGCTGACCTCTTTAATGGAAGAACTGAATCAGAAGACTGCAAAACAAGAGCAGCTTCTTACTGAAAATAAGGAATTGGATCTGGCAAAGAAGAATTTGGTCACAGAAGTGGAACAGCTTCAAGAACATCTAAAAGTCAGCAGATCCTCAATGGAGATGGCAGAGGGAGAAAAGCTTGAGGTTGTTCAGAAACTTCATGAGCTTCAAGAAAAACTAAGCATGGTAACCCAGGAGAAAGATGAGCTGCAGCAGATACATGAGAAACTCCAAGCTGAGAGGGACCAAGTCAAGGAGAATTTTGAAGAGAGTACTAAGCAAGTGAGTAAATTGTTGCCATCTTGGCTATGCAATTAAGTAAACAAGGCACTTAGCATCAGCAGCAAGAATCATCTTGTTACCAATGCTTATTACATGTTAATCTCCCTGGTTACTCCAGCGTGTTTGAATGTTATGAACGAATGGGATGGTGACATGTAGGGAATATAATGGAATACGCAAGATGCTGAATGAAATGAGCATAGTGGGGCAAACGACATTTAGATTTGTGTGACTTAGGGAAGAAACAGAAAAATGTAATCTAAAGCAGTATATTGTAAGACACCATATCAAACAGGAAAGACTGTGTTCCTCCTTTATGAAAAGTGTGGATAGTGGTTTTTGCACTTTATATTACTGGAAGCAGAAAAGGCTAGCAAAGTGTACCTTAGCGCATTTGCTACAAAATGACATTTGATATCTTTTTAAATTCCAGCTCCCTCCAATTTCCTTAAGCATCTTGGTATTGGGATACCTATGTTCAGCACAGGTTCACAAATTCTCTGAAGGCAAGCAACAGTCATGCATGTGGGCTGTCATCCTCATGCTCTGCTGAGCAAGTACAGTTACTTTTCATATCCACGAGTACATTGCAAATCTCAGGTCTTCATTTTCTGCAGTGAATGTTTAGCATGTCTTTTTGCCCCAATCCTGTTGCAGTCTTCTCTTTGAAAAAATGCTAGGTTGCATTTTTTACCACTTTTTTTCATTCCTTTGTGTGGAACCTTACTTTCTCCTAAAGTCTAGGTAGGTTTATGTTGACTTGCAAATTTTAGGTGTGTTTTGAACATCTCTGCTTGAGCCTCATGTTCACCCCTTTTTCTCTCTTAGCCGTGTAGCTCCAAAGTCATTTTTTCTTGATTTCACCTTGGTAATTTTTTGGTAATGTCATAGGATGACCAGCAGCTTCAAGAATTGCTTGGACTGTGGACAAAATGTCCATCACAAGATCTGCAAAAAGTATCTGGGTGGGGATTATGATATAAAATGTGGCATCTTCAGGAGGATATTGCTAAGGGCCGTCTGGCACTGCAAGGGGAGAGAATTGTTTACCTTGAACAGAAGGGAAGTTGAATTCCACTGAATTATAGTGAAACACTTCAAAGTAGAAGTTGTAACTGGTCCTCCTGTATGTCTTTCCTCCATGGCCGCTGATAGCGAAGGTGCTCAGGCAAGTAGAGGGCCATGCGGGGTCAGTGATAATGGTGGCTCCAGGGTGGCCTTGCCGCCCGTGGTTCATGGATCTGGTGCGTGTGGTTGTGGACGGTCCGCTACGCCTGACCACCTACCGGATCTCCTTCGTCAGGGTCCTATATTTTCCGATCGGGAGGATCGCTTCTGTCTCGCAGCCTGGCTTTTGAGAGGAGGCGATTGCGTGTGAGAGGGTATTATCTGTTCGGCTAGAAGGATTTCGGAATTTCAGGTGCTTTCGTGCCGTGATCCGTTCCTTCGGATATAGTCTGATAAGGTGTCCTTGCGAATGGTGCCTTTGTTTCTTCCTAAGGTGGTGTCTGTTTTTCATGTGAACTAATCAGTAGAGTTGCCCGGGTTTCCGGATTGGGATAGGGATCCCTCGATGGGTTGTTACAAATTGCAGCGGCACGGCTGTTGACCAATAAAAGAAAGTATGACCATGTTACGCCATTATTGATAGAACTTCATTGGTTACCTGTGCAATCTCGCATTTTATATAAAGCTTGACATTAATTCAAAAATCCATCTATGGCAATAATTCAGAATGGCTTAACGCATCTCTGCATATACACACTCCACAACGAAATCTAAGGTCCTCAGGAAAGGACTTACTATCTATCCCTTCACCTAAATTAGCTCACCTGACTTCGGTTAGAGAAAGAGCTCTTTCCTTGGCAGAACCAGCTCACTGGAACGCTCTCCCACTTGATATCAGACTGGACACAAATGTAAGCACGTTCAAAAAAGCTTTGAAGACGTGGTTGTTTGAGCAGGCTTATATGCAAACTGGCTAAATTTACAGTATAATTCCTCTCCCTATCCACTTACTTATTTTATGTTAGGATTATTTTATGATTATTTTAATTTGTTTTATATTTTAAGTATATTTTAACCATGGAATTAGTTTGACAATGTTTGAAATATGATATAGGTAAACTGTTTTATTGAGATGAATATTATTGTAACCTGTAATTGATTGTTACTCTGTTCATTAGTATATTTAGTTTAGGCAACATATTATAGGTGTCGATTTTGGTACCAATTTTAATTGTTTAAAGAATGTTTTATTTATCTATGTTTTATAAGAATCATGTAAACCGGCTTGAAGTAATTAACGAAAGTCTCGATATATAAAAAGGTTAAATAAATAAATAAAAATCTTTTGGATGTGAGACAAGTGGTATTGCGTTACTTGAAAGTCACTAACGCTTTCTGTCGTTTGGATCATTTCTTCGTCCTGTTCAGGGGAGCGAAGAAGGGCGAAAAGGCGTCTAAGACGTCTTTGTTTCGTTGGTTGAAAGAGACGATCTCTGCAGCTTATGTATACAAAGGAAGAGTGGTTCCATTGGGGCTTAGGGCACATTCAACTCGAGCTCAGGCGACGTCTTGGGCTGAGTATCTGCTGGTGTCTCCACAGGAGATCTATAGATTTGTGGTATGGTCCTCATTGCACACTTTTACCAAGCATTATCGTTTGGATGTGCGGGCTCCGGATCGGCCCCTTTTGGGGAGAGTGTTTTTTCAGGGGGTTTTTTGGGTTCCTGCCCAGTATAAGAGGGCTTTGCTACATTCCGCTTTTCTGAACTGATCTGGATATGTTCAGGAAAGGAAAATTGGTTCTTACCTGCTAATTTTCGTTCTTGTAATACCACAGATCAGTCCAAAGGCCCGCCCTGAGGATCTCTGCAGAAAGACTGCTTGGTCTACTGCTGTAGTTATTTGCAAATCAGATTTGCCATTTTTGGTTTTGATTTCTTGGCTTAATGTTTTCTGCATCGTTATCTAGTTGGTCAGGGGTATACATGTTGGGAACCTCGTTCGCTCTTTATTTTACGTATCTTGGATTGGGTATCAATTAATACTGAGGGACTGCAGGTGGCACTCTCGTATATGTAGCAGTGCCCAAAGTTTTGTTCTCTTCCTCCATCTGCTGCTAGGGATGAATAAAATCCGCTTGTCTGGACTGATCTGTGGTATTACAGGAACGAAAATTAGCAGATAAGAACCAATTTTCCTTTCTACCACCTGTTGAGCAGTGGCATTGATATTCTCACAGGACAAGCAGAATGGTAGTTCTCACATATGGGTGACATCACAGGATGGAGCCCAATCACGGAACACTTTTGTCAAAGTTTCTAGAACTTTTACTGGCACGTACTGGACATGCCCAGGATGGCACTAACCCTGCAACCAGCAGGGGTCCCCCTTCAGTCTTCTTTTTTCCACGCAGCAGTAGCCACGCAGGTTAAGGAGCTCTTAGAGATTCTTGGCAGGAATTTTCCTCACAGAATTACTTCATACTTTAATACCCCATAGGGGTCCCCCTTTTGAATTTTTACTTCTGCAGTACTCCGGTAGGTTTTTTACCCGATTTTGGTCGATTCCTCTCATTTGGCTCTCACGGCCTATTGGCTGTTGACCGCACCACGGCTCAATTTTTTCAAAGGCCATGGCGTCAAGGTTCCGTCGATGCCCTGTGACTGTGCTTGCACCATGACCATCACAGACCCCCATAAAGTCTGTGTAATGTGCCTAGGGTGTGAGCATAATGTCCTGTGTTGCACCAAATGTGCCTTAATGACACCAAAAGGTCGCAAAGCCAGAATGGAGAACATGGAACTTCTCTTTCGGTCTCAAACTCCGATGCCGTCCATGGCATCAACGTCGTCCGACCCGGCACCATCCACATTGCGCCAGTATCGGGCACCGGCCGGTGACCGTCCAGCGTTGACGACTTCCTGACCATCGACTACCTCTGTTCCCCCTCAGGATTGAGGGGATCGTAGAGAGAAGCATCGGCACCGAAAGCCTCGGGTCATCGACAAAGGCAAATCATCGTCCAAGCCGCCATAGAAGAAACCCCATCCAGAAAAGCCATCAACCCTTTCTGAGACCGGGTCACCGAGTCAACCCTCACCTGGATAGGTAATGGGAGCCGCGACTCCGCCATCTACTTCGTCTGTCGGTACCAATGGTTTGGGACTATTTGTGGGTCCTAGGGTCCAGGGCTTCCACATGGGATTTGGTTCCTTGGGACTTCACACCCAGGAGACTGTTACAGAAGGCACTCTGGTCCGGGTAGAATCCGTTGATGGAGGAGTATCGCCCAAGGGCTTTGGTCCACAGTGGAGACATCCTGGTGCATCAATCACCTAGAAACAAGGGCAATCCATCGGGTCCTGGAAGCCTTCCCTCCCTGGATCAAAGGGACAAGATGGTTCGTGTGTTCTCGGACAATGCAATGACTGTGGCATTCTTCGATTGGCAAGGAGGGGGTGAAGTCATGGTGTGGCTCTGGAAGCTCGACAGTTATTTGGGCGGAAATCCATCTCGAGGGATTAGTGGTTTCTCACATCGCGGGTACGGACAACGTGCAGGCAGACTTCCTCAGCAACTAGATATGAGCGAATGGGAGCTATCCCAGGAAGCTTGGGTTCGCATTTGTGCCCTGTGGGGCGTTCCCCAACTGGATCTCATGGCAATGCGTGCCAACGTAAAGTTTGCAAGGTTTTTCAGTTGCAGAGGAGAGAGGTAGGTGCGATGGGACTGGATACTTGGGTGTACCCTTGGCCGACTGGGATACTACTGTACGTATTCCCTCCCTGGCCGCTCGTCTGTTGAGTTCTGCGGCGCATAGTCGCATCTAAGGATGGTGGTTCTAGTGGTGTCAGAGTTGCCGCGGCGACCATGGATCGTTGATCTGGTACATTTCGCAGTAGAGGGACCCCTCAGGTTAGCCCACCCACCAGGCTTGCTTCAGCAGGGTCCCATATTTTCAGATCGAGAAGATCCCTTCTGTCTAGCAGCTTGGCTTTTGAGAGGCAGCGGTTGCACCTGAAAGGCTATTTGGAGTCAGTTATTTCCAAGCTCTTATGTTCTATAAGTCCTCTATATCCTTGGTGTATGTCAGGATGTGGAGACATTTTTGAGTCATACCTACAATGGTGATTGGATCCCCTGGCTGTGAATAGTCCTCATATCTTAGCCTTTTTGCAACAGCGTTTGTCTAAGGGTCATGCCTATAGTTCGCTCTGCATTCAGGTGCCCACCTTGGGTTCACTTAGGGGCAAGTTGCGGGGAGGCTTTTAGTCTCCCATCTTTATGTGGTTCGATTCCTGAAGAGGGTTGAGCTTTTCAGCCCTTCGGTTCGGAAGTTATGCCCCGTTTGGACCCTCAATTTAGGTGTGCAAGGGATCTGTAGCACTCCTTTTGAGCCTTTAAGTAGAGCGTCTTTGAAGGACCTAGCTGTGCAGCCAGTGTTTCAAAGGGAGCCATATGTTCAACCAGACTGACTTAGAAATTACAGGTGCTGTCTTGCAGAGATTCGTTTTTTGCGTTTCTATAATGACTGACTACTGTTGCAAACGGTCTCCTCTTTCTTGTCGAAGGTAGTATCATCTTTTCATGTTCTAGGGGTGTTACGACTAATGTTTCATCCTTCTTGCCTAAGGTGGTCTCAGAATTTCATTTGAATCTGTCCATTTCCTTGCCGTCCTTGGATAAGGTCAGAGATGCGGAGGAGTATTGCCTATTGTGTACCTAGGATGTCAAGAGACATGTGCAGTATTTGGAGGTTTCTGAACCTTTCCAATTGCCTGTTTGCCCTTCATGGTGGAAGGAAGCAGGGCAAACCAGCTTCACGCACTACAATAGCCCACTGGATTAAGGAGGTAGTCACGGCCGTATATATGGATGCTGAAAAGCCGTTGCCTACTCAGGTGAAGACTTATTCCACTAGGGCTCAGGCAGTGTCATGGGCAGAGACTAAATGGTTGACTTCTGTCGACACTTGCTGAGCTGCGTTGTGGTCCTCCTTACACACTTTTTCCAGGTTTTATTGTCTGGATGTTCAGGCCCAGGAGGATGCAGCCTTTGCACGTGTGGTGTTGACTGGACCGCGAACAGCCCTCCCACCCTGTACAGGAGTAAATCTGTTACATCCCACTGGCCCTGAGTCCATCTGTCTACACGGTAAGAGAGGAAAAATTACTACTTACCTGATAATTTTGTTTTCCGTAGTGTAGAGATGGACTCTGCTCCCCACCCTCGGCTGCCGAATAATTGTGTCAATGGTCCTACTGAGGGGCTACGTGTTCTAAGAGTTTCCTGGTAAGTGTTCATCTAGTCCCTAGATTGGGGTACATACGATCTTTGTTTGAGTTCAGTGTTTCTTGTTTGAGTTCAGTAATGGTTGACTGTTTTTAATCAAGTTTTTTGCTAGTCTGTCCCTAGTTGATTTTGAAGAGAATACTGGCAGGCTGGGGTCACTGCAGGGTTATATAAACTGTGACATCAGCTTGTTCAGTCTCCATCTGCTGGCAGGGGAGCATAACCCACTGGTCCTGAGTCCATTTGTCTACACTAAGGAAACAAAATTATCAGGTAAGTAGTAATTTCTCCTGCTCCAGGACACACTGTCCTGGTGGCTGGACATTTCTAATTTTTGCTTCTTGCTAAGAGTGCAGCCTGGTATTTAAAATTCCTCATCACTCCCTGTTCCTGCTTTTCCCTGTTTTTCTCTGTATCTTTGTTTATAATTTATGGTCTTTTGTTCTGTATTAGATAAGGGCTAATCTGCATTCTGCATGTTTGACAGAGGTGAGGGATTCTGCTGACTAGGATGTAGATTCTGTGTAAGAATCTAGAGCAGTCTGGCTTTCTTTGTTTCGCCAATAGTAAGTGTACTGTGTTCTGTATTTGCAGTCTTGCTTTTTCATAGGTAAGGTTGTTGCCTTTCAAGTCCTGGGTATTATATAATTTCTAAATGTCTTTTTAGCAGGTTTTCATGTTATTTTACAAAGTGGCAGGAAAGGAATTTTGATGTACTTTTATTGAGGGGGTATCAGAATTTGAATATATTTTTTGTATGGTGAGTTGAAAGGGGAAATGTCCTCTCTTCTTTGTATAAACTTCAGAAGAGGTCACAACTTCCTGAGGTTGACAGTGAAATGCATGACAGTTTTCCTTTTCCTTTCATTTAATAAAATGTATTAATCGCCTAACACTAAAAGGCCTAGGCGATATACATATTGAACATACATAATAAAAATGTAACTGACAACATACAGTATACATATATTAGTTTCACAGAAACTAAAAAGGAAAATATATATTAAACAAATACAGAATATAGCAAAAGAAAATTCAATCCTTCAACAATAATGTAAGCCTCAATCTGAACAAATTCACTACAAAAGAGAATATAACATGATTACTCATCGTTTCCCACAATCTCCCAAACTGCCTGAAAACTCATTAACATCACAGTATTAGCTGTTATATGCACGGCGAAGTAGAAACTCTTTAATTGACATTTTAAACTTTTTAACATCTTCCAGAGACCTAAGTTCGAAAGGAATAAGATTCCAATATGTATGTGCTGCTATGGAGAAAGAAGTCTCCCTTGTGCTAAACAATTGTGCATGACGAACAGACGGAATCTCTAACAGATTCAATTGTGAAGATCTCAAACACCTTACCGGTTTGTAAAACCCTAAAAGTGCATTAAGCCAAAAAGCAGAATCAGATGCAATCAGCTTATAAACTATCATACTGATCTTAAAAACTATACGCTCATTAACCGGCAACCAGTTAAGTCTGCAGAGAACAGGAGAAATCCTATCAAATCGCTTAGAATGGGAAACTAACCTTGCCGCTGAATTAAGCAAAAGTTGTATCGAATGAATTAAACATTTTGGTAAACCGATGTAAAGACCATTGCAATAGTCAGTATGAGGAAATATAATTGTTGGACCACTGTCAAGAAATCTTTATCATACAAAAGATGTCGTAAACCTGCCAGTAACCGAAGTTTAAAAAAAAACCTGTTTTAATGAGTGACCTAATTTGAGGTTTAAAGGAGACAGTGGAATCAAACACAATGCTCAAACTCTTGATGGGTTTAGAAAGAGTGAATGAGAAATTGTCTATAGAAATTGTATCCTGTAAAGGTATAGAATGAGGTCGATGAATTAATAATACCGAAGTCTTACTTGTATTTAACAAGAGTTTGTTGTGTCTCAACCATCGTCTGATGGAATCTATACAAAATGATAAGGAATAGACTGTTTCTTGCCATAATTTTTGAACTTTTATATAAAACTGAATATCGTCGGCATAGATCTTAAAACCATCTGTAATGATAACCAACAATTTGGCAATGGGGGCAGGGTAGATATTAAACAACATTGTTGAGATGAAGAACAGGAGTTATTAAAGTAAATGATTTGAGAACGCTCTGTCAAATAACTCTCAAACCACTTTAAGCACGGTTCCCGAGACACCACATTCCTGAAGACAATATAACAGAATTTGCTGGTCAACAGAATCAAAAGCAGAGGTTATATCAAGTGAAACCAACAGAAACTGTTGGCCACTATCAAGACTCCGTTTAATAGAGTCAACCAAAGAAATTAAGAGTAACTCAGTACTAAGACCACGCCAGAATCCAAATTGATACAGTTTGTCTGTATCGAAAAACTGTTTGCTGTATATGCATATCGATCCCAGATTTCTCACTGATGCAGTAAGGAAAGATTAACATTTTTGTGAAAAAATATTTTATAATGATATTTTATAAGCAGATATTTAAATTAAAGAATATGTTGTCTTTCTCTTGCATCATTTTCAACAATAAAATATCTAGGATTTCTTTTTTTAGTAAGGCGGTTAAATGTAGTGTGCAATGTGTCATGCACGTGAGCATCATCTGTATGTCATGACAGGAAAAAGATTGAGAACCACTGCTCTAGTTCCACTGGTCGTGATGACTATGTGAAACTCAGGGAAGAAAAGGGGTCTATGATCATCATAGTCCCGTCCCCCCCCCCCCCCCCCCTCCCATTGGTCGAGTTGTCCATCGAGTTGTCATAGGTAAGGTTGTTGCCTTTCAAGTCCTGGGTATTATATAATTTCTAAATGTCTTTTTAGCAGGTTTTCATGTTATTTCACAAAGTGTCTGGCAGGAAAGGAATTTTGACGTACTATTACTGAGGGGGTATCAGAATTTGAATATATTTTTTTGTATGGTGAGTTGAAAGGAGAAATGTCCTCTCTTCTTTGTATAAACTTCAGAAGAGGTCACAACTTTCTGAGGTTGACAGTGGAAATGCATGACAGTTTGTCTGTATCGAAAAACTGTATGCTGTATATGTATATCGATCCCAGATTTCTCACTGATGCAGTAAGCAAAGATTAACATTTTTGTGAAAAAAATATTTTATAATGATATTTTATAAGCAATTATTTAAATTAAAGAATATGTTGTATTTCTCTTGCATCATTTTCAACAATAAAATATCTAGGATTTCTTTTTTTAGTAAGGCGGTTAAATGTAGTGTGCAATGTGTCATGCACGTGAGCATCATCTGTCAGGTGCGTCATGACAGGAAAAAGATTGAGAACCACTGCTCTAGTTCCACTGGTTGTGATGACTATGTGAAACTCTGGGAAGAAAAAGGGGGACTATGATCATCATAGTCCCCCCATTGGTCGAGTTGTCCATCTGGAAAAAAAACTAATGCAGAATTAAAACTGCATCATAAGTCTTAGAAACCATCTTTGATTTGATATTGGAATGTTACTGATCATAATGGTTGGTTATTTCTAAGTGAGGAAAAAATGTCAGAAGTTCATAGTTAGCTTCTATCAAAATGCTAATATCTTTAAGAATAGTAATAAATAGGTATGTCTATTTGTTTAAAACGAATAAGAAATCAAAATCAGACATTTTTATTTTGGATTATGGGGAACATCTGACAGGCGCATAGAACATCAGTGCTGGAATCACTGGGACAAAGTAAAAGGTTACCTTACTCCTGGCAGGGTTTCTGGGGGTTTGAGAGTAATGAGTATTGAGGGTGGCCGGCAGGGAAACTTGGCTTTTAAAAAAAAAATAAATAAAATTACCTCACAAGGCCAGGTAACATATAAACCTAACCAGCTATATTCAAACATGGCGGGTTAAGTTTGTTACGTGTAGCCAGATAACTTTAGGCAAGTATGTTCAGCAGGATGTTTATCCTTTTGAATGTATGGAACAAGTTATCCAGCTAACTTTAGCTGGATAACTTGTCCATTAACCGGCCTACTAAGTAAGACCCCACCACCACCATATTTTGTCAGCTTTTGCATCTAATTTGCATATTGGTAATACTTTAAAACAGGTTACATAGTCGTCAAATACAGGAAGGTTTTGAATGTGTACTTTTGTTTAGGAAAAAATTATCTTTTAAAGCTGTGTATCCTAATGAGAACATTTTTCTATGTGTAGCTGTCCTCTTTAATGGAAGAACTGAATCAGAAGACTGAAAAACAGGAGCAGCTCCTTAGTGAAAATGAGGAATTGGATCCTGCACAGAGGGAATTAACCACAGAAGTGGAACAACTTCAAGAAGAACAAAAAATCAGCAGATCCTCACTGGAGATGGCAGAGGAAGAAAAACTTGAGGTGGCTCAGAAACTTCATGAGCTTGAAGAGAAACTAAACATGGTAACCCAGGAGAAAGATGAGCTGCAGCAGATACATGAGAAACTCCAAGCTGAGAGGGACCAACTCAAGCAGGATATTATGGAAAACATTGAGCAAGTAAGTGATTAGTTTATTTCTGTTTAAATATTACATTTTTTAAAACTTGCACTTCTAATTTTCACTAAACACAGGTAAGAGAAAGCATTACCAGACAGAATCAGTCCTTAAAGCAAAAATATATTTAGTGGGTAGCTACACAGTTTTGATATAACTTACATACTGTAATAATGTAAAACTATTTTGTGGTGCCCTTTAACTTTGTGATTTGACATGCATTCAGTTGGAAAGTTTAACCATAGTAAAATGAAATAATGGCAAAGACCCAAATGGCCCATCCTGTCTGCCATTAAGGTGTTTAGGGTAATAACTGTTGTACCATGTAGGTTACCCTTGGCAGAAATGTTACACCTAAAGCTAATCTAGGTTACACCACTTCCATCCTTTAGCTACTAGGGATCCTCTGTTTTTGCCATGTCCCTTTTTCACCACCTCTTTAAGCGGGGGAGGAGGGAGGCAGAGTAGGGCAATCCATGTATCTACTACCCTTTCAGTGAAAAAATATTTCCTGATGATGATCCTGAGTCCTAACCCCCTTGAACCTCTAGTTTTACAGCCCACTTTCCATGGGAAAAGGTTTGCTTCTTATGTATCATTTATATCTTTCAGGTATTTAAAACTCTGTATCATATCTCCCCTGTCTCTCTCCTCTAGGGTATACATATTTAGATCCTCCAGTCTCATAAGTCCTCCGAAGCAGACTCCACACAAATTTGGTTGCTTTTCTCTGGACTTGTTCCAGCCTTTCTCTATTCTTTTTGAGATATGGTCTTCAGAACTGAGCATAGTACTCAAACTGAGGTCTCATCAAATACCTGTACAGAGGATTATTGCCTCTCTTTTTTTATTTTCCTGCTGGTTATGGCTAAGGCTATAGTCTACCTTCCCTATAGCCTTAGCCACTGCTTTGTCACATTGCTTTGCTACCTTTAGATCATCAGAAATTATCACCCCAAGATCTCTATTTTGGTCCACACACATCAATGTTTTGCTCCTGATGACAGACAGCTGTTTTGGAATACTGCACCTCAAATGCATGACTCTGCACATCTGGCATTGAATCCTAGTGGGTCAACCCTTTCACCACTTTTATATCACTGTTCATGCTCTGAAACTCCTTCAGGTGTGTCCATTCTGTTCTACATCTTAGTATCATCCACAAAAAACAAACCTTTACCTTCTAACCCCTCTGTTATATCACTCAAAAGTATTGAAAAAGATCAATCCAGAACAGAGTTTTGAGGCACTTTACTTACCTCCATGTTTTCTAGTGGGTTCCATTTAGCATTACATGCTGTCATCTATCTATCAATCAATCAATTGTAATGCATTCTACCACCTTAGGACCCACCCCTGTTCTTCAAATATGAAAATTAAAATGTATACTACCAGAGCAGTGAGAATACTTGAGTATTCTGTTTCAAGGATTGTATTATTAGACTATTAAGAAACATTTCCTATTCTCTCTACCCCTCCAACACGTGCAGCCTCATCCCCCTCAGGCTTTCTGATTTTTGTCAAGGATTGCCAATACCATTAGCACTCCAGCAGCAATGCCGTAAAGATACCTTTAAAAGGAGGCATGCAAGTTAGAGGAAATGGGCAGTTTGCCAAAGAATGTACTTGATAAGTGTTTGTCTCTGGAAACCAAAAATCAGCAGGTGTAAGCTAGGTCTTCAGCTTCAACCACATGAGGGATTATTGGACAATCAAATAGCACAGGAGCTCTTTCTCCTTTGTTGAATTCCACAGATTAACCTCTTTGCCATAAACAAAGTTCCCATATACTGCTACAGGAGACTAACAAGATAGTTTGGAAGGTGCCTTCTCAATTCCATGGAATCAAGGACCCATTAGACACTCCTTGGAAGATTGGGAGGTCATGGGATCAAAGGCAGTGTCCTATTACGGGTGGATAACTGGATAAAAAAAAACCAACAACCAGGAAATAGAGGGTAGGACTAAATGGTCAATTTTCCAGATGGAGAGAGGTTATTAATGGAGTGTACTGTATGATTTAGCATATTTCTAAATGATCTGGAGAAAGGAACAATGAGCAACGTGATCAGATTTGCAAATGAATCAAAATTGTTTTACTTCATGAAAACAGCAGCAGATTGAGGAATTACATCAAGACCTTGTAAAGCTAGGAGACTGGGCAACTAAATGAGAAATGCAAATTTTTTTTAATTTATGCATTTTTATATATACATTCAAGAAGTTCTTGAAAAAGGTAAAATACAATACCATATAGGAAAAAAATACATGGAGTTTCAGAAACAAAAAATATTAATGTCAAATATTCCAAGTCCTCACATCTGGAGAGACCAATACACAATTTGAAAGGAAATTGAGCAAGAAATACTAGCAAAAATGGAACCTAATACATAATGAAGAAAAATTCCAGCCAATATGAGGTTATACAGCATCAGAAGTAGGTATATCACTTAAGGAGGAGGTCCTATCAGAAATAAATTTAGAGAGTTGAGAAGAATGGAAAAAAGATATTAGATATCACGATATTTAATAAGACATTTACGTGAGTACTTTAAGAAGAATAAAGCACCCATCTGCAACACTCGGTCTCATTATGAGAAACTGCTTAGTCTTTTTTTTATTGGGTTTGTTTCACCAGATCTGGGAACACTTGAAACTTCAAATGAAGAATATGTTCCGTATGATGTCTAAAGAATATCCTAAGGATCCAATCTCTGTCCAGTTCAAGTAGAAAAGATATAATTAAAGTTGCTGGTTGAGCCAACTCAATATCAGATGATTCTAAGATCTCAGAAACATCTAGAGGTGAAAGAATTTAAATATTCTGACCCTCTGTAGGTTTTCTCTTAAGGTGGTAGGTAATACATTTTAGCAAATGGTGGTAATGTTTGTTCTGGTAACTTTAAGATCTCCAAAGCATATCTGGTCCACATGTCATTTGCTGATACAACAGGAACTTTAGGAAAATTTATTAACCGTAGATGCCTTCCACAAATTTGCTTCTCCAAATTTTCAAGCTTATTTATAAGAAATGATTTTCTCTCATTAAAACTTGTTGCTCATTTAAATTCCCAAGATTTTGTTTCACAGTCTCATAAGTCCGAGCAGTTTTAACACTTTCCTCTTGTAAAGATCTGACTTGTATCTGTTTCACTAACTTTCTAACCACTGGGTTCAGCTGGAGCATAATATTAAAATTTAAAGTAAACATTCGCTTCTGAAATTGTTTTTAAAGAAAAAACAATGGGTCTTACCATAACAAAGACCTTTTAGTTTTGGGAAGTTCCATCTGATACAGCTTCACCCTATGAGGAATCCTCTTCATAGTGCTGTAAAATCCTCAGCAGGGATCTCCCCTGGAACCCCGAGGAGAACATCGGACTTCAAAGCAGTGTCTGCAAACACAGAAGTCTCGGAATGGCTCGCAATCTCCACGTCATCAACATACGATGAGGACAGAAATTGTGTGGTGGTCCTAGACAGGATTCACAGGGGCCATTCTTTCAGCAAGTGATAAAGATGTAATAGAGTCATGGAGGGGGTCAGGTGTTCCATCTTCATGACCCACTTCCAGTGACTGCTGCCACGGTGCTGAACAGTTCCACAATGCACGTGAGCATCCATCAGACTGATAGGTGGGCCGTCTGGGGGGGGGCTTCTGAGACTATCCTTTTTCTGGCCATCCGTTTACAGCTGGAAAAAGCAAAGAAAAAGGATTGAGGAGCTAGTGCACCATCCTGGTTCTCCAAGGCAAATGCAATTTAATGTTCCACAAATGCAAAGTTTAAAAATAATCTCAACTGAATGTATACGATGTTAGGTCCTATATTAGTAGTGAAAAGAATCTGAGTACTTGTGGACAGTAACTTGAAGTGTTTGGCTCAGTGTATGGTGGCTGTCAAAAAGGCAAATAGAATGTTAATTAAATGGAAAAGAATAGAGAGCAAACCTGAGAATATCATAATGCCTTTGTATAGATCCATGGTGCCTATCAGCAATGAAAACAAGTGGATGGATCGGTTGTAAAACAGGATTTTATTGAAGCTTGCCCGACTCTGGCGAGTTTCACTCAAAGAGCTGCCTCAGGGGCTTATAAGCCACTTGAATTGGCTTAAAACATCACAAAGTTATCACGTTAGCGAAGTCAAAAAGGAATAACACAGCAGGTTTCTTTGAAATTATATTCGGATCAAATAGTTTCAAAGCAGAACTTTAAAACTATGAATATTGCATACCGAATCAACGCTCAGCATGGTTTAACGCAAAGGTGAAAGATTTCTTTACCTCTGTAGTGGCTAAGATTGAGGAGGATGCCTTCCAACCTCTCTTTTTCAGGATATCAGGTTTACTACTCCCACAAGATTGTTCCAGTATCATCTGTTCATGTGGATACTCAATCATAATCCCTGTGAAGTGATTTTAATCCATGGCATTCACTTGCAGTGGAGTCTAGCCAGTCAGATGTCGACCAGGAGTACACCCTCAGACTACCAAGGACCTCTCCTCAGTCTCCTTCATCATTGGATCCTTGATCAGTGTTCCTGCAACTCTAGGCTCTGAGAGAGGGGTTGACAGTGAACCCTTCCAACTGCTTTCCAGACCCTCCAGAACACTTGTCTCCACTAGAGGATTTGCATGGTGCTACTTTCTGCATTTCCTCCTACTTAGTATTGCAACAAGTAGGAGGAACCACTGAAAAGCAGTATTTTTTTTTTATTTTGTGCCCTTAACACAAGACTTTACGCTTGCTCCGGGGCGCATGGCAATTTTTTTTTAATTTTTTTTTAAATTGTGCTAATAGCCTCATATACATGGCATTTACTTGTGATGAGTGCTATTAGCTACATGCCTTTTTGGATGCGCTAATCCCATTACTGCATCGGGAGTTATTCTAGTACGTCCAAAACATGCGTCCAACTACATGTCAAGCTGTTTGCAAGGCTGAGCGCACTATATTGCATCGGCCTCTTAGATGCGGAGGAATGAGTACGCTATATTATCCGATCCGTCTGTGAGGCATTTAATCCCACGGCTTGCACCAATAGATTCCAGCGGAGCTCACAGTGTAGCTTTAAATTACCAGGAGTCATCTTTGAACTGGCAAAGTTAGCAGACAATCCCCTGCCTGGGCTATCGATTCTTTGGAGAACAGCTCAGAGAAACTGTTGCTCAAATAAAGGAGCAGCATCTGGTAGACCAGTCCCTTTTTACTGGACCGGAATAATTTTCTGCAAGGCACACTTACTATGCTTTTAAAAGTCTGTGAGGTCAATATTCAGTAGGCATTTTAGTGGGCAAGTTATCTGGCAAACATCAGCTGGATATCTTGTCTGTATGTTCAGCAGGATAAATGTCCCATTGCTGCAACTTTTCCAGGTTTCGTTCCAAAAGTTGGCATCTGTATCCCTGAACTTCATCCCCTCCCCCCCCCCCCCCCCACCTCCCCGGTCAAAACGGAAACTCTCACCCTGGACTCTCCTTCCCCTTCTCCTCTTGCTGATGACCAAACCAGATCTCGGGCTGGGCGCGAGGGTCTTACACACTCCCAGTGGCTCCAAAAGGATGAAATTACTGCATTGATTATCGCAGGTAAATTATGCACTCCGAAGAAATTCTGGGTTGGGACCCATTAATAAAAGGTGTACAAAAACCGCAGCTACCTTCCCTCTCCGTTCTAAAATTAAGAACTTGATATTGGCTGAATGGTTGTCTCCATATTCAGTTTGAAGTGTATAAAGCATTATTTTGTGATACCTACTGACTGAGGCACAAGAATGCTCATTTTAAATTCCAAAATTAGGCACGTTGGTCTCCGCCATCTCCAGAAAAACTACTATTCCTGTAGAAGGTGGGGCAGTTTTAAAAGTCCTTCAAGACGAGAAAAAGGTTTTATTGAAACTTTTCTTCCAAAAGCTTCATTATTTATGGGGCAATTTGTTTAAGCTATGTTTCAAGAGCTCCATTACAATTAATTCAGTAGCTTCCAGGAGGAGAAGAGACTACAAGACTAGTCGGCTTCAGTCTATATAGCAGGTGGCCTATATGATCTGATAAGGCTTGACTCACGGTGTTTAGCTTTGACAATAGGCGCTAGAAAACATCTGTGTCTTAGACAGTGGGTGGCAGATTCATGGTCAAACGTTTGCCTCTGTAAGTTTCCTTTTAAAGACCAAATGCTTTTTGGTGAAGAACTAGAGAAATTAGAAGTTTATTTATTTTTATTTATTTAGGGTTTTTATATACCGATTTTCTTGATACAGATCAAATCAACTCGGTTTACATAGAACGATAGTACATTAACAATAACTAGTCAAACCTCAAAAGAGGAGACAGATAGGGAGCAGAAGGTAAAAAAGTTACATTATAACAAGGGTGAGTAACTTGGAATTGGAAATGAAGAGAAAGATCATCAAAGTAGAGAGATAAAACAGAGGGAAAGAGGCTTGGAGCCAACCTCAAGAGAATAACTCTAGCATTATAACATGATTATATGATATTCTGCTAGTTATTGAAGCACAGCTGATTGGATAAAGTTTTGGAGAGACAAGAACTCAGCGTTTACCAGATGGTAGAATCAAGGCCCCTTTTAAACCCTTCAAATCTTGAAGCCAGAGCCAAGACCTTTTTGCCCTGATAGGCAAAATGCTATACAACCACTCAGAACAAAGGACAGAATGCAGTCCTTTCATGAAACCAGAAAGTCCAAGCAAGATGCAAGAAGAGAAACTACCTTATTTTACCAGTCAACAATGAGGGCTTTTGGATCCACTCTTTGATTCAGCCAATAAGCAATTACCTTCAGAATTAGAGTGGATCCAAGTAACTATTTATTTATTTATTTATAACTTTTCTATACCGAAGTTCAAATAACAGAGTTAATTATCACTCCGGTATACATTGCAACCATAAAACAGTGACAAAGTTGTCTTACATAGAAAAGGGGGAGAGAAAAACTTGGATACAGCTTAAGAATGGGGAGTAACGTGTCAAAACTGGTAAGAACTGATAAGAGTTGGCTTTTTGGGGTAACAAGGTATTCCGAGGGAGGGGGTAGGAATGAGGGATTGGAAGGGGGGTTGGAAGGTGGGGGGGGAGGGTTACCATAGATTTAATGAAACTAATATACATATATTAAATAGCTTAGGCAGCAGAAGAAAAAGTGCTTAGGCATCTGAGCTTAGGAAGAGAAGGTCCGTGGAGGATGAGGCAAGGACGAGTGTTATGGGAAGGCTTGTCCATAGAGACCAGTGTGTCTTCCACATAATTTTAAAAAGCTATTCTTTGGAACTATCAAGGCCAGTACATCAGACTTTCAAAGTTTCACCCTACACTACAACAGGGTGAAAGAAAGTTGTGGTACAAACACTGGACAAATTACAGCTTAATGCTATTTGCCCAGTATCTACCAGGAGGAGAGAGAAGGATGTTCAATTTACTTTCGGGGCCGATACAGTAAGGACGCTTAAGAAACAGTGCGGCAGTGCTGGGTGCCCGCTCGTTTGCCACGCGCATATTTTGGTTCTCATACCGCTCGATTCAGTATTCAAATTAGACACAAATCCAAGCGGCGTCCAAAGCGCGTCAATGAAGCGGTAGGCGCTCACAATCCATTTTACTGTATAGAGCGGTATGCAGCGCCTATACAGTATCCAGGGTGCACTGGTACCTGTCCTTTGAAATGTCATTACAAATGTCATTTGAAATGTCATTCCACCAGGTAAGTGGATGGTTCTTTTCTACAGACCCCGCTGCCTTGAGCACCCGGCCGGACCTCCATGCCGCAACCTTGGATGTCCGGCCGGGTGCTCAAGGCAGCGGTGCCTCCGATCATGGATGCCCGGATACAGGCGGGAAAGTCCATGAACGGACGCCGCGACCTTGGACATCCAAGGTCATGGCATCCGTTCATGGACCTTCCTGCCTGTAGGCACCGCTGACTTGAGCGCCCGGCTGTTGTCCAAGCCGCAACCTTGCCGAGCATTTCGAGCATTTCTCAATCGAGCATTTCTCATTCTGCTTCTAACCGAATGAAAAATATCTCCAGAGCCAGTATATATATGTTGCCCATGGCCGCTGTCCAGTACGAAGCTGACTGAACACCACACTAACGCCAAGGACAGGGTAGGCGGTAAATATTCAGGTTAAAGACACGGTAAATGAGCTGGTTAACAGGGCGATAAATTGGGCACACTTTATTGTATCGGAGGGAATAGCTAATCCGATCATTAACATGTCATATACATGCGGCGGGCGGAAAGGGATTCGCGTCCTTTTCGGCAAGCGGTAAGGACGCGTAAAAGCCGATACTGAATCGCGGGTACGCCTTACGCGTCCAAAACGTGCGTCCAAAGCGGGTTAGAAACCGGATAACCACGGCCGCGCTTTACTGTATCGGCCCGTTTGTTATTCCAATAACGCTTTCATCATTATCTTGGGCAGAATTAAATGCTGTAAGTCCAGCATTTAATCCTGCCCATTTTCAAAACATTACAGATTGAATGAATGTTTTAGCAAAGATAGATGCTGCTTACAGAATGAGCATCTTGAAAACAGGATTAACATCTTCCCACCCAGAGTAGTTGGGCTTTGGAACTTCCAAGTGTTCTGGACTGGTGTAGCAAAAAAAATGAGAACATTAAATATACCTGATAACGTTTCCTTTGTTACTGCTATACCAGTCAATTTTTTTTTTTAATTCTGTTTCAAAGGAAAGTTTGACAGCTTCTCATGATATTTTATGATTAAAAAAAAAAGTTAATGTTCTACTCAATAGTTTTAATTATAAGCTTTGACAGAGAAATACTGTCTTAACTGGTTCCAAACATACCATCTGCAGTAACTGTGATGTCATTTAAAAATAATAATCTTGACCTCTTCCTCCATCAGCTAGAAGTGGGACAAACCGAAGGGTCTGAACTAGTATAGCAGAAATAAATAAGATAATTATCAGATATGATATGAAAGGACTGGGCATAGCAATGGCTAAATGTATGCTGTCCAATTAGCTGGAAAACTGCATTATGCATTGCTACTTGCTAGCGGGACTACAAATTAGCACAGTCAAAGCTCGTTATGGGGTCAAATTTAAGACCTGCACGCACACATGGATGCGCGGTCAACCTTTTTCCCGGTTCCTTAACCCTATCCTTCCTCTCCTCCCCGACCCCTATACTAAACCTATCTATCCCCAGTTTTTTTGTTTTTTAATACTTACTGCTCCTCCGGAGCAAAAATAAACTCTGTGCACCAGCCAGCTGGCCTACCCCTTTTAGCAGGCCCGGCACTTCTGTGCATGGCGAGGCCTGTTCTAAAATGTGTGCGGCACACGCAAGGCCCAGCCACACTTGTAACCCTAGATATGTGCAGAAGTGATGGGCCTGCTAAAAGGATCGGGGTGGGGGGCTTGTTCAGTAAAAGCTCTGCAGCAGCCCTCAGCTTGGGACTCTCCACATGTCATAGCCAATTCAGCCCTGCTTGTCAATGGAGAAATCAGTTTGCTTACTGTAAACAGTGTTCTCCATAGATCACAGGATGAATTATCCACTTTACTCAACTACCTGGTTAGAATTGGTTTTAAAACCAACTGATGTAGCTCATAAAGCAACGCCAGCGTGAAAATTCCCACATATGCTCAGTAGAGCAAAAGCGCTCTACCTGCTGAAAGTAAGGACTGTTTGGTGTCACCTGATGACATCACCTACATGTCATGGCTGATTTATCCTGCTGTTTATGGCGAACAGAATTTACGATAAGCAAACTTGCTTTTTTGTATTGTTCGATGTCTTAAATTTGAACTGTTACTTTTTTGAGATGACAGCTGGAATGAAAATGTGCTTCTTTTTTCTGATTATTCTGTATTCCCCTAAAGAAGCCTTCTACCAGACATTCTTATAATTTCAAATGGAAAATATTTATTTTACTGTTCCTTTCATATCTAGGACTTTTCAGCTGCTCAGCTTCCTTGCTGCTATAGTATATTCATCTTTCAGTTTTTGGATTAAAATCAAACTGTACACCTCACTCTCCAGCTTGACCATTTTATTGCCATGTTTTTTTAATTGCTCCCCTTGATTTTGAGAATTTGTATCAAGCTTTTGAAATAAGCAATTTTAGAGGAGCAGTCAGCTACAAGATTCCCCCGAATAGACCTTAAATCCCACATACCACCAAGCGTTTGGAAACCCGATGACGGGAGTGAAGTAAGACGGTTATTCCTCCCTGCAACACAGCTGATATAGGGGCAGTAGAAACAGTACAGACCTTAAATGGTTCAAGGTATAGATACCTGAGATACTCCCTTTAGATTGTACTCCAACTCTCCCCGGCCAACAGGATCACCACCAAATGCTGACATGATGTGGGCTCCCTCCAGCATGAAATGGCCTATGATTACCTCCTGCGCTGCCATGCACAGCCTGCTCAAATGAACAAGCCACTCAAATGATAGGGATTGGAGATCAAGGGTACCGAGTGATATTCCTTTGCTTGGAGATTCAGGTGCTCCCTCTCCCAACATCGCAACAGGGTTATCAAATGCCCTGGAAACTGCAGGAATCCTGGACATGAACGGTGTAATGAACTGTTGACATTCTGCCTTGGAGGAAAAGACATGCACCTTCCTCTTTTTCTTGGGTGGCATTATTCCAAGAAAAAAAAAGAATAAAGAGAACAGCCTCAGCATGCCCAGGTCATGCTGCCATCTTGGCTCCCTTATTGAGAGCATTTCTAAGGAAGTTGCCTAAGTCCCTCAATTCCATAGAAATCAACCCATTGTACTTCCAACTTGTTTCCCAAAACCTCATTCCACTGTGGTCTAGAATATGAAGAGCAGTCTCTCCATATTCTAGACTGCAGAAGAGCCCTGTTCTACTTGGAACAAAATCCTTCAGGAATTCTCCTCTATTTTCTCTCTCATATGATGTAACTAGACAAGTCCTTCCAATCAAACATTATCAAAGTTAGCAGGTAGCACATTTAAAACAAATCAGAGAAATATTTTTCACTCAATGCACAATTAAGCTCTAGAATATGTTGCCAGAGGATGTGGTTAGTGCAGTTACTGTAGCTGGGTTTAAAAAAGGTTAGGATAAGTTCTTGGAGAAGACCAATAACTGCTATTAATCAAGTTGACTTAGGGAATAGCCACTGCTATTACTGGCATCAGTAGCATGGGATGATCTTAGTGTTTTGGTACTTGCCAGGTTCTTTTAGCCTTGTTTGGCCACTGCTGGAAACAGGATGCTGGGCATGATGGACCCTTGGTTTGACTAAGTATGGCAATTTCTTATGTTCTTAAATTGACTGTCACTGTATTTCTACTTCACTAAAGCTGGAATTCAACTTCCACAGAAAGTGAGAACTTATGAGGTAGAAGCAGCAGCAAACTTCAATAGTGTTTATTCGCTTAGCTTCAATTCAGGATGTATTCAGGATGTATGCAAAGTGGCCACTTGGTCATCCATCTATACATACCCTTACCTCTCATTGCTTTAGGCACCGCTGCCTTGAGCACCCGACCTCGGATGTCCAAGCCGCTTGGACGTCCTGGGCGCGCAATTCACTATGCAAATGAGGACCCACGCTAATAAGGAGGCGCTAGGGGCACTAGCGCTCCTTATTGGCAGAAGCAGCAGCTGTCAGCGAGTTTGACAGCAGACGCTTAATTTTACTGGCAAAATTGAGCATCCATTTTCCAACCCGCAGACTGAGGGCAGATTTTGTTGGGTTTTTTTTTTTTTTTTAAGATTTTGTTTTATTTTTGGGGCCTCTGACTTAATATCGCTATGATATTAAGTCAGAGGGTGTACAGAAAAGCAGTTTTTTCTGCTTTTCTGTATACTTTCCCGGTGCTGGCCAAAATTAACTCCTGCCTTTGTGTAGGCGTTAATTTCAGAGAGTAAAATGTGCGGCTTGGCTGCACATTTTACTTTCTCTGTAGCTAACTAATAGGCTCATCAACATGCATTTGCATGTTGCGGGTGCTATTAGTTTCAGAAGGGGTTGGCCGCACATTTTCCATGCGCTATTACCCCTTACAGTTTAAGGGGTAAAAATAGCACGTTGAAAACGCGCGGCCAAACGGGGGTTAACTGTGCACTCGGCCGAGCGCACCATACTGCATCAGCCTTGTAGGTCTTTTAGAACTTAATGATCTTACTGAATGGTAAATTTGTAAGAATTTATACAAGAAATGGGAACTTTCACTTAATGCTAAGCGGATCATGACTAATATTTTATACCGAATTCTATATTTGACTGGTAACCAGTGTAAATCATTTAAAACTGCTGTAATATGTTCATTATGTTATGTACCAATAAATTCCTCGCGGCAGAATTCTGAACCATCTGAATTGCCCTAATGGTGTAAGCTGGTAAGCCCAAAACAGTGAGTTACAATAATCCAGATCAGGTAAAATAAGAGTTTGAACAATTGTCCTAAATTCAGATGTGTCCAAATAAGGTTTTAATCTACAAAGTGTTAATTTCCAGTAGGATTTATGGACTAAAGCTTTAACATGGTCCTTTAAAGTTAGGTCGCAATGCCCAGTGTTTGTTCCTAAAAGAATTATCTTGTACTTTGTATTTCAATGCATCAAGATAATTGTCAAATATTAGCACCTGAAATAAATATCCTTCATTTCATTAAGCAGGTTTCTGTATATTAGTCAAATGTGTATGAAGTGACCTTCATCCAGTGAGCTAGGAAGCATAAAACAAATTTATCCCAGGACAAGCAGGATGTAGTCCTCACATATGGGTGACATCAGTAATGGAGCCCTATGTACGTACATAGGGCTCCATTACTGATATCACCCATATGTGAGGACTACATCCTGCTGTCCTGGGATAACACCTATTACAAGGTAAGCAATTTTGCTATACACAGTTAAGATGCTGTATTAATCTGAGGGTGTAATTTGTAAAGCAGTTTATTACTGGACTACTATTTGGTTAGTTTTATATCTAATTGTTTGGTAGTACTTAAAACATACTAGATAGGCAATACAGGTAGGCTTTAAATATGTACTTTTGTTTAGGATTGGATTGCCTTTTAGCATGTGTATCCTAATGAGAACATTTTTATGTGTAGCTGAACCTCTTTAATGGAAGAACTGAATCAGAAGACTGCAAAACAAGAGCAGCTTCTTACTGAAAATAAGGAACTGGATCTGGCAAAGAAGAATTTGGTCACAGAAGTGGAACAGCTTCAAGAACATCTAAAAGTCAGCAGATCCTCAATGGAGATGGCAGAGGGAAGAAAGCTTGAGGTTGTTCAGAAACTTCATGAGCTTCAAGAAAAACTAAGCATGGTAACCCAGGAGAAAGATGAGCTGCAGCAGATGACATGAGAAACTCCAAGCTGAGAGGGACCAAGTCAAGGAGAATTTTGAAGAGAGTACTAAGCAAGTGAGTAAATTGTTGCCATCTTGGCTATGCAATTAAGTAAACAAGGCACTTAGCATCAGCAGCAAGAATCATCTTGTTACCAATGCTTATTACCATGTTAATCTCCCTGGTTACTCCAGCGTGTTTGAATGTTATGAACGAATGGGATGGTGACATGTAGGGAATATAATGGAATACGCAAGATGCTGAATGAATGAGCATAGTGGGGCAAACGACATTTAGATTTGTGTGACTTAGGGAAGAAACAGAAAAATGTAATCTAAAGCAGTATATTGTAAGACACCATATCAAAACAGGAAAGACTGTGTTCCTCCTTTATGAAAAGTGTGGATAGTGGTTTTTGCACTTTATATTACTGGAAGCAGAAAAGGCTAGCAAAGTGTACCTTAGCGCATTTGCTACAAAATGACATTTGATATCTTTTTAAATTCCAGCTCCCTCCAATTTCCTTAAGCATCTTGGTATTGGGATACCTATGTTCAGCACAGGTTCACAAATTCTCTGAAGGCAAGCAACAGTCATGCATGTGGGCTGTCATCCTCATGCTCTGCTGAGCAAGTACAGTTACTTTTCATATCCACGAGTACATTGCAAATCTCAGGTCTTCATTTTCTGCAGTGAATGTTTAGCATGTCTTTTTGCCCCAATCCTGTTGCAGTCTTCTCTTTGAAAAAATGCTAGGTTGCATTTTTTACCACTTTTTTTCATTCCTTTGTGTGGAACCTTACTTTCTCCTAAAGTCTAGGTAGGTTTATGTTGACTTGCAAATTTTAGGTGTGTTTTGAACATCTCTGCTTGAGCCTCATGTTCACCCCTTTTCTCTCTTAGCCGTGTAGCTCCAAAGTCATTTTTTCTTGATTTCACCTTGGTAATTTTTTGGTAATGTCATAGGATGACCAGCAGCTTCAAGAATTGCTGGACTGTGGACAAATGTCCATCACAAGATCTGCAAAAAGTATCTGGGTGGGGATTATGATATAAATGTGGCATCTTCAGGAGGATATTGCTAAGGGCCGTCTGGCACTGCAAGGGGAGAGAATTGTTTACCTTGAACAGAAGGGAAGTTGAATTCCACTGAATTATAGTGAAACACTTCAAAGTAGAAGTTGTAACTGGTCCTCCTGTATGTCTTTCCTCCATGGCCCGCTGATAGCGAAGGTGCTCAGGCAAGTAGAGGGCCATGCGGGGGTCAGTGATAATGGTGGCTCCAGGGTGGCCTTGCCGCCCGTGGTTCATGGATCTGGTGCGTTGTGGTTGTGGACGGTCCGCTACGCCTGACCACCTACCGGATCTCCTTCGTCAGGGTCCTATATTTTCCGATCGGGAGGATCGCTTCTGTCTCGCAGCCTGGCTTTTGAGAGGAGGCGATTGCGTGTGAGAGGGTATTATCTGTTCGGCTAGAAGGATTTTCGGAATTTCAGGTGCTTTCGTGCCGTGATCCGTTCCTTCGGATATAGTCTGATAAGGTGTCCTTGCGAATGGTGCCTTTGTTTCTTCCTAAGGTGGTGTCTGTTTTTCATGTGAACTAATCAGTAGAGTTGCCCGGGTTTCCGGATTGGGATAGGGATCCCTCGATGGGTTGTTACAAATTGCAGCGGCACGGCTGTTGACCAATAAAGAAAAGTATGACCATGTTACGCCATATTGATAGAACTTCATTGGTTACCTGTGCAATTCTCGCATTTTATATAAAAGCTTGACATTAATTCAAAAATCCATCTATGGCAATAATTCAGAATGGCTTAACGCATCTCTGCAATATACACACTCCACAACGAATCTAAGGTCCCTCAGGAAAGGACTTACTATCTATCCCTTCACCTAAATTAGCTCACCTGACTTCGGTTAGAGAAAGAGCTCTTCCCTTGGCAGAACCAGCTCACTGGAACGCTCTCCCACTTGATATCAGACTGGACACAAATGTAAGCACGTTCAAAAAAAGCTTTGAAGACGTGGTTGTTTGAGCAGGCTTATATGCAAACTGGCTAAATTTACAGTATAATTCCTCTCCCTATCCACTTACTTATTTTATGTTAGGATTATTTTGGCTTCCAGCCATGGCAACGGGGTTCCGTCGTTGTCCGGATTGTACCCGGACTATGTCCATCACAGACCCCCACAGGGTTTGTGTAATGTGTTTGGGTAGTGGGCATGATGTCCTGACTTGCACCAAATGTGCCTTAATGACACCCAAGGGTCGCAAAGCCAGGATGGAGAAGATGGGGCTCCTCTTCCATGCACCAACCCCAACGCCATCGATAGCAATCGACGTCATCGGAACCGGCACCGTCGAAGTTGTACCATCATCGTCAACCCCCGGCGACCGTCCGCCATCGATCGCTTCTCGGCCGTCGACTCCCGTCCCTTCCCCGGATGGGCGAGGGGATCGGAAAGAAAAGCACCGCCATCGACGGCATAAGTCTCGGCCTGTCGAGGATCCACAGCCATCGACCTCTGCTCAAGCCGAGCCACCGACAAAGAAGCCGCGAACAGACCGGATGCCCTCCACGTCTCGTTCGCCAGCATCGAGGAAACCCTCACCCTCTCGGGGTGTGGGGGCCGTGATCCCACCGGTTACGGTGGTCCCTCCGGCCCTGCCTCAGCCACCCTCTCCCGTCGAGCCGGGTATGGTTACCCCTGGTCTCCGGGCAGAACTGGACCGGCTGGTCCAGGAGGCCATCGAGAAAGCGATGAAGAAATTACAACCTCCATCGGCACCGTCTCCGGCACCGGTTCCAGTGCCGCCCCCGGCACCGACACCGGCACCGGCTTCGCCACCGAGGAGGGAACCGACCACAGAGCCGTTGATACAAGCGCTAGCACCGCTACTGAGCCGCATGGAGGCACTCGTGACGGCCCTTCCATCGGTGATTCCAGTGCCATCGACAACACCACCATCTCCGACTGGTTTCTCATCGGCAGGAGAAACACCGTTTCGAATTCCCCCTTCCGGGGTAGTTCCATCGGTACCTTCTGGTATATCTCCACCGATTTATCCTTCGGCTCCATCGATTCCGCGCCAGGCACCGATTCCATCGGCAGCACCGAAGCCATCGATGCCATTTCTGGTTCCACCTACTGCACCGATTCCACCTCGGTTTCCATCGATGCCTTCAGAGCCTCAGCCAGGTCCATCAGGGCTACAAGCCACACATGATCCTACGATACCTGGGGTGATGATGATGATACCTCTTCTGACACAGATCTGCCTTCGCCACCATCTCCTACAGAGAGTAGAAAAAGATCTTCCTCCTGAGGATCTATCTTTCATTTAATTTTGTGAAAGAAATGTCAGAAGTTGTAACCTTTTCAACTACAATCTTAAGCTGATGATAGACACCAGATGATGGAACTACTTCAATTTCTGGATGCTCAAAATCATCGCTTCCATCCCTATACACCAGGTGTTTTTGGATCTGCTCAAGAAAAACTGGGAATCTCCTTCATCGGTGTCACCAGTTAACAAGAAAGCTGACTCCACATACCTTGTCCAGTCAGCACCAGGTTTCCAAAAACCCTCAACTGGATCATCGCTCTGTTGTGGTTGAGTCCGCGCAGAAGAAGGCCAAGCGTCTTAAGCCGCACTCTTCTACCCCACCTACCAGGGACAACAAGTTCCTGGATAGTGTAGGACGGAAAGTCTATCATGGAGCTACGTTGATTTCACGCATAGCTTCATATCAACTTTACATGACTCAATACAACAGAGCCATCTTTAAGCAGATGCAAAGACTATGCTGACACGTTGCCGGACCAATACCAACCACAGCTTCAAGCCCTTCTTCAAAGGGATATGAGGCAGGGAAGCACAAGATTAGGACTGCCTATGACATATTCGATGCTTCCACGAAGGTTTCAGCCACAGCCATCTCAGCCAGACATTGGGCTTGGTTAAAGTCATCCAACCTTCGCCCAGAAGTCCAAGATCGTCTTGCTGATTTGCCCTGCTTAGGCGACAATTTGTTTGGAGAGCAAATTCAACAGATTGTGGCGGAGTTAAAAGACCACCATGAGACGTTGAAACAAACTCTCATCTGTCCCACCTGAGGTGACCTCCAAGCAACCGCAAAAGAAGGACTCTAAGAAGTCATTCTTTCGACCACGTCGCTACTACCCTCCGACAACTAGGGCTCGTCCTGCACGGTCCTTCTAACAGGCCTCAGCCTCGTCAGCCGGAGAAAGCAAAGACCTACTGTAGCCCCACCTCCTGGGCCTACGGCGGGCCTTTGACTTCCCTGTATTGAGCACATGCCATCTCCCTCTTCCACACATCCCTGTGGGGGGTCGACTGTTCCACTTCTTACACCGTTGGAAACAGATCACCTCAGATCAGTGGGTGCTAAGCAATTATCGCACAGGGTTACCACCTCAACTTCATAACACTTCCGCCAGACTCCCCGCCCCTTCAGGCATGAGTCTAACCAGCCATTTCACTCAATTACATCAAGAAGTATCCTTCTTCTACAATCAACTGCTATAGAACCCGTCCCTCCTTGTCACAAGGGAAAGGATTCTATTCCAGATACTTCCTAATACCAAAGAAATCAGGGGGCCTACGTCCAATTCTGGACCTTCGGGCCCTCAACAAGTATCTGCAAAAGAAAAGTTCAAGATGGTAACCCTGGGCGCCTTGCTCCCTCTGTTGCAAAAGGGGGATTGGCTGTGCTCTCTCGACCTCAAGGACGCTTATACCCACATTGCGATCACACAATCCCATCGCAAAATATATGTGGTTTCTTGTAGGCCACGACCATTATCAATACCGTGTCCTACCTTTCGGTCTGGCTTCTGCCCCACGAGTCTTTACCAAATGTCTCGTAGTGGTAGCAGCATTCCTAAGGAAGGAAGGTTGTCCACGTCTACCCCTACCTGGACGATTGGCTAATCAGGGCCTCCTCCCAACATATAGCTTCAATCCTCCCTAAAATTGACAATTCAAACACTCCTTTCCTTAGGGTTTCTTGTGCAATTACGAGAAATCTTGCTTAGTTCCCGTCTCAAACCTTATCCTTCATTGGAGCAGACTTGGACACCTTGCAGGCAAAGGCTTACCTTCCTCTTCAGAGGGTCCACACCCCTAATATCCCTGGCTCGCCAGCTCCAGTCTCAAAAACACTGCCACGGCTCGCCAGTTCCTCATTCTCCTAGGACACATGGCATCCTCGGTTCAAGTCACTCCCATTGACCGACTAGCCATGAGAGTAACACAATGGACTCTACGACACCAATGGATTCAAGCTTTTCAGCCTCTGTCCTCCATAGTCACAGTCACACAGGCCCTGCGCCTATCCTTAACCTGGTGGACAACTCAGGTCAACCTCCTTCAGGGCTTTACCTTTTCTTTCCACCGGATCCACAAGTAATCCTAACCACCGACGCTTCTCACATCGGTTGGGGAGCCCATGTGGACGAATTACAAACCCAAGGGTTAGGTCCAAAGAGGAGGCCGAACACCAGATAAATTTCCTGAACTTCGCGCAATCCGCTATGCACTCCGAACTTTCAAAGATCATCTATTCCATCAGATAATCTTAATCCAGACGGACAACCAAGTGGCCATGTGGTACATAAACAAGCAGGGAGGCACAGGCTCCTTCCTTCTGTGTCAGGAAGCTGCGCAGATCTGGGCGGAAGCCCTCTCCCACTCTATGTACCTCAGGGCCACTTACCTGCCGGGAGTAGACAATGTATTGGCAGACCAGCTGAGCCGTTGTCTTCAAGCCACACGAGTGGTCACTCGATCCTCTGGTAGTGACCTCTCTGTTTCACCAAGTGGGGTTTTCCCCGCATAGACCTCTTTTGCGTCCCCTCAGAACCACAAAGTGGACGATTACTGCTCTCTCATTCGGAGCCAACACTTTCAGCCGAGAGATGCCTTCTCCCTCAAGTGGACGACAGGTCTGCTTATGCATTCCCTCCACCTTCCTCTTCTCTCAAGGACTCTCGTGAAGCTACGCCAGGACGGAGGAACCATGATCCTGATAGCACCCCACTGGCCACGCCAAGTGTGGTTTCCCATACTCCAGGATCTCTCCATCCGCAGGCACATCCCTCTGGGAACGGATCCTCATCTGCTCGCTCAAAACGACGGATGCCTCCTCCATCCCAACCTCCAAGCCTTGTCCCTGACGGCATGGATGTTGAAAGGGTTAGTCCTTCAGCTTTTAACCTTTCGGATTCGGTTTCTCTCGTGTCCTGATAGCTTCACGAAAGCCCTCTACCATGAATCCTATTCATATAAATGAAAAAGGTACACATCATGGTGCACTTCTCAGTCCCTTGATCCCCTTTCCTGTCCAATCTCTAAGTTCTTGGACTATTTATGGCACCTATCAGAATCCGGTCTAAAGACCTCTTCCATTAGGATGCATGTCAGTGCGGTAGCCGCCTTCCATAAAGGTGTACAGGGTGTCCCTATTTCAGTACAACCCCTGGTAACACGTTTTCTTAAAGGCTTGCTCCATCTGAAGCCACCCTTACGTCGTCTCCGGCCCTATCTTGGGACCTTAACCTGGTTCTTGGTCGTCTAATGAAACCTCCTTTCGAACCTCTGCACTCCTGTGAATTAAAGTATCTCACATGGAAAGTGTTATTCCTTTTGGCTATCACTTCAGCTCGCAGGGTTAGTGAATTGCAGGCCCTAGTTACCTATCCGCCTTACACTAAGCTCCTGCAGGACCGGGCGGTACTCTCCGCACTCACCCTAAATTTCCTAAGGTAGTTTCTGAGTTTCATATTAATCAATCCATCATACTACCTATCTTTTTTCCCAGGCCCCACTCCAACTCCGGGGAACAGACTCTGCATACCCTAGACTGCAAACGAGCTCTAGCTTTTTATCTAGACCGTACTGTTGCTCACAGGAAGAGCACTCAATTATTTGTCTCTTTCCATCCTAACAAGTTAGGACATCCTGTGGGTAAGCAGGCTCTTTCCTCCTGGTTGGCGGACTGCATTTCTTTTTGCTATCAGCAAGCTGGCATTCCTTTTCAAGACCGTGTGAAAGCACACTCTGTGAGGGCCATGGCGACGTCAGTGGCACACCTTCGATCGGTGCCGCTTCCTGACATCTGCAAAGCTGCAACCTGGAGTTCTCTCCATACCTTTGCAGCCCACTATTGTTTGGACAAAGCTGGAAGACAGGACTCCATCTTCGGCCAATCTGTCTTGCGTAACCTTTTTCCAACGTGATGTACCAACACCCTTCCACCTTCCCGGTAGGGTGCGGATGCCCTTTACCAAATACCACCCCAGTTGTTGTGCCTGTTGCACGTCATTGGGTGCATTTGGTGCAAGTCAGGACATCCTCAGCTCGGTACTCACCCATTTGTGAGGACAACCATCCTGCTTGTCCTGTGAGAAAGCAAATGTTGCTTACCTGATGTAACAGGTGTTCTCACAGGACAGCAGGATGTTAGTCCTCACGAAACCCGCCCGCCACCCCGCGGTGTTGGGTTTGTTTTGTTTTTACTTTTTAGGCACTGCCTGTAGCTTTGAAAATCAGACTGAAGGGAGACCCCTGCTGGCTGCAGGGTCAGTGCCTTGCTGGGCATGCCCAGTAGGGGCCAGTCAAAGTTCTGTTTAAACTTTGACAGAAGTTTTCCGTGGTGGGCTCCATCCTCGATGTCACCCATTCGTGAGGACTAACATCCTGCTGTCCTGTGAGAACACCTGTTACATCAGGTAAGCAACATTTGCTTTCTCCTAAAGTCTAGGTAGGTTTATGTTGACTTGCAAATTTTAGGTGTGTTTTGAACATCTCTGCTTGAGCCTCATGTTCACCCCTTTTTCTCTCTTAGCCATGTAGCTCCAAAGTCATTTTTTATTTCACCTTGGTAATTTTTTGGTAATGTCATAGGATGACCAGCAGCTTCAAGAATTGCTTGGACTGTGGACAAAATGTCCATCACAAGATCTGCAAAAAGTATCTGGGTGGGGATTATGATATAAAATGTGGCATCTTCAGGAGGATATTGCTAAGGGCCGTCTGGCACTGCAAGGGGAGAGAATTGTTTACCTTGAACAGAAGGGAAGTTGAATTCCACTGAATTATAGTGAAAGACTTCAAAGTAGAAGTTGTAACTGGTCCTCCTGTATGTCTTTCCTCCATGGCCGCTGATAGCGAAGGTGCTCAGGCGAGTAGAGGGCCATGCTGGGTCAGTGATAATGGTGGCTCCAGGGTGGCCTTGCCGCCCGTGGTTCATGGATCTGGTACGTGTGGTTGTGGACGGTCCGCTACGCCTGACCACCTACCGGATCTCCTTCGTCAGGGTTCTATATTTTCCGATCGGGAGGATCGCTTCTGTCTCGCAGCCTGGCTTTTGAGAGGAGGCGATTGCGTGTGAGAGGGTATTATCTGTTCGGCTAGAAGGATTTCGGAATTTCAGGTGCTTTCGTGCCGTGATCCGTTCCTTCGGATATAGTCTGATAAGGTGTCCTTGCGAATGGTGCCTTTGTTTCTTCCTAAGGTGGTGTCTGTTTTTCATGTGAACTAATCAGTAGAGTTGCCCGGGTTTCCGGATTGGGATAGGGATCCCTCGATGGGTTGTTACAAATTGCAGCGGCACGGCTGTTGACCAATAAAAGAAAGTATGACCATGTTACGCCATTATTGATAGAACTTCATTGTTACCTGTGCAATCTCGCATTTTATATAAAAGCTTGACATTAATTCAAAAATCCATCTATGGCAATAATTCAGAATGGCTTAACGCATCTCTGCATATACACACTCCACAACGAAATCTAAGGTCCTCAGGAAAGGACTTACTATCTATCCCTTCACCTAAATTAGCTCACCTGACTTCGGTTAGAGAAAGAGCTCTTTCCTTGGCAGAACCAGCTCACTGGAACGCTCTCCCACTTGATATCAGACTGGACACAAATGTAAGCACGTTCAAAAAAGCTTTGAAGACGTGGTTGTTTGAGCAGGCTTATATGCAAACTGGCTAAATTTACAGTATAATTCCTCTCCCTATCCACTTACTTATTTTATGTTAGGATTATTTTATGATTATTTTAATTTGTTTTATATTTTAAGTATATTTTAACCATGGAATTAGTTTGACAATGTTTGAAATATGATATAGGTAAACTGTTTTATTGAGATGAATATTATTGTAACCTGTAATTGATTGTTACTCTGTTCATTATTATATTTAGTTTAGGCAACATATAATAGGTGTCGATTTTGGTACCAATTTTAATTGTTTAAAGAATGTTTTATTTATCTATGTTTTATAAGAATCATGTAAACCGGCTTGAAGTAATTAACGAAAGTCTCGATATATAAAAAGGTTAAATAAATAAATAAAAATCTTTTGGATGTGAGACAAGTGGTATTGCGTTACTTGAAAGTCACTAACGCTTTCTGTCGTTTGGATCATTTCTTCGTCCTGTTCAGAGGAGCGAAGAAGGGCGAAAAGGCGTCTAAGACGTCTTTGTTTCGTTGGTTGAAAGAGACGATCTCTGCAGCTTATGTATACAAAGGAAGAGTGGTTCCATTGGGGCTTAGGGCACATTCAACTCGAGCTCAGGCGACGTCTTGGGCTGAGTATCAGCTGGTGTCTCCACAGGAGATCTATAGATTTGTGGTATGGTCCTCATTGCACACTTTTACCAAGCATTATCGTTTGGATGTGCGGGCTCCGGATCGGCCCCTTTTGGGGAGAGTGTTTTTTGAGGGGGTTTTTGGGTTCCCGCCCAGTATAAGAGGGCTTTGCTACATTCCGCTTTTCTGAACTGATCTGGATATGTTCAGGAAAGGAAAATTGGTTCTTACCTGCTAATTTTCGTTCTTGTAATACCACAGATCAGTCCAAAGGCCCGCCCTGAGGATCTCTGCAGAAAGACTGCTTGGTCTACTGCTGTAGTTATTTGCAAATCAGATTTGCCATTTTTGGTTTTGATTTCTTGGCTTAATGTTTTCTGCATCGTTATCTAGTTGGTCAGGGGTATCCATGTTGGGAACCTCGTTCGCTCTTTATTTTACGTATCTTGGCTTGGGTATCAATTAATACTGAGGGACTGCAGGTGGCACTCTCGTATATGTAGGTGCCCAAAGTTTTGTTCTCTTCCTCCATCTGCTGCTAGGGATGAATAAAACCCGCTTGTCTGGACTGATCTGTGGTATTACAGGAACGAAAATTAGCAGGTAAGAACCAATTTTCCTTTCTACCACCTGTTGAGCAGTGGCATTGATATTCTCACAGGACAAGCAGATGGTAGTCCTCACATATGGGTGATATCACAGGATGGAGCCCAATCACGGAACACTTTTGTCAAAGTTTCTAGAACTTTTACTGGCACGTACTGGACATGCCCAGGATGGCACTAACCCTGCAACCAGCAGGGGTCCCCCTTCAGTCTTCTTTTTTCCACGCAGCAGTAGCCACGCAGGTTAAGGAGCTCTTAGAGATTCTTGGCAGGAATTTTCCTCACAGAATTACTTCATACTTTAATACCCCATAGAGGTCCCCCTTTTGAATTTTTACTTCTGCAGTACTCCGGTAGGTTTTTTACCCGATTTTGGTCGATTCCTCTCATTTGGCTCTCATGGCCTATTGGCTGTTGACCGCACCGCGGCTCAATTTTTTCAAAGGCCATGGCGTCAAGGTTCCGTCGATGCCCTGTGACTGCACTTGCACCATCACCATCACAGACCCCCATAAAGTCTGTGTAATGTGCCTAGGGTGTGAGCATGATGTCCTGTGTTGCACCAAATGTGCCTTAATGACACCAAAAGGTCGCAAAGCCAGAATGGAGAACATGGAACTTCTCTTTCGGTCTCGAACTCCGATGCCGTCCATGGCATCAACGTCATCCGACCCGGCACCATCCACGTTGCGCCAGTATTGGGCACCGGCCGGTGACCGTCCAGCGTTGACGACTTCCTGACCATCGACTACCTCTGTTCCCCCTCAGGATTGAGGGGATCGTAGAGAGAAGCATCGGCACCGAAAGCCTCGGGTCATCGACAAAGGCAAATCATCGTCCAAGCCGCCATAGAAGAAACCCCATCCAGAAAAGCCATCAACCCTTTCTGAGACCGGGTCACCGAGTCAACCCTCACCTGGATAGGTAATGGGAGCCGCGGCTCCGCCTTTAACGGAGTCGCGGCTATGCCTCTGCCTCATTCTCCCCTTCCGGAACCGAGGTTTCAGGCGCAGGTAACACATCTACTTCGTCTGTCGGTACCAATGGTTTGGGACTATTTGTGGGTCCTAGGGTCCAGGGCTTCCACATGGGATTTGGTTCCTTGGGAATTCACACCCAGGAGACTGTTACAGAAGGCACTCTGGTCCGGGTAGAATCCGTTGATGGAGGAGTATCGCCCAAGGGCTTTGGTCCACAGTGGAGACATCCTGGTGCATCAATCACCTAGAAACAAGGGCAATCCATCGGGTCCTGGAAGCCTTCCCTCCCTGGATCAAAGGGACAAGATGGTTCGTTGTTCTCGGACAATGCAATGACTGTGGCATTCTTCGATTGGCAAGGAGGGGGTGAAGTCATGGTGTGGCTCTGGAAGCTCGACAGTTATTTGGGCGGAAATCCATCTCGAGGGATTAGTGGTTTCTCACATCGCGGGTACGGACAACGTGCAGGCAGACTTCCTCAGCAACTAGATCTGAGCGAATGGGAGCTATCCCAGGAAGCTTGGGTTCGCATTTGTGCCCTGTGGGGCGTTCCCCAACTGGATCTCATGGCAATGCGTACAACGTAAAGTTTGCAAGGTTTTCAGTTGCAGAGGAGAAGGTAGGTGCGATGGGACTGGATACTTGGGTGTACCCTTGGCCGACTGGGATACTACTGTACGTATTCCCTCCCTGGCCGCTCGTCTGTTGAGTTCTGCGGCGCATAGTCTCATCTAAGGATGGTGGTTCTAGTGGTGTCAGAGTTGCCGCGGCGACCATGGATCGTTGATCTGGTACATTTCGCAGTAGAGGGACCCCTCAGGTTAGCCCACCCACCAGGCTTGCTTCAGCAGAGTCCCATATTTTCAGATCGAGAAGATCCCTTCTGTCTAGCAGCTTGGCTTTTGAGAGGCAGCGGTTGCACCTGAAAGGCTATTTGGAGTCAGTTATTTCCAAGCTCTTATGTTCTATAAGTCCTCTATATCCTTGGTGTATGTCAGGATGTGGAGACATTTTTGAGTCATACCTACAATGGTGATTGGATCCCCTGGCTGTGAATAGTCCTCATATCTTAGCCTTTTTGCAACAGCGTTTGTCTAAGGGTCATGCCTATAGTTCGCTCTGCATTCAGGTGCCCACCTTGGGTTCACTTAGGGGCAAGTTGCGGGGAGGCTTTTAGTCTCCCATCCTTATGTGGTTCGATTCCTGAAGAGGGTTGAGCTTTTCAGCCCTTCGGTTCGGAAGTTATGCCCCGTTTGGACCCTCAATTTAGGTGTGCAAGGGATCTGTAGCACTCCTTTTGAGCCTTTAAGTAGAGTCTTTGAAGGACCTAGCTGTGCAGCCAGTGTTTCAAAGGGGGCCATATATTCAACCAGACTGACTTAGAAATTACAGGTGCTGTCTTGCAGAGATTTGTTTTTTTGCGTTTCTATAATGACTGACTACTGTTGCAAACGGTCTCCTCTTTCTTGTCGAAGGTAGTATCGTCTTTTCATGTTCTAGGGGTGTTACGACTAATGTTTCATCCTTCTTGCCTAAGGTGGTCTCAGAATTTCATTTGAATCGGTCCATTTCCTTGCCGTCCTTGGATAAGGTCAGAGATGCGGAGGAGTATTGCCTATTGTGTACCTAGGATGTCAAGAGACATGTGCAGTATTTGGAGGTTTCTGAACCTTTCCAATTGCCTGTTTGCCCTTCATGGTGGAAGGAAGCAGGGCAAACCAGCTTCACGCACTACAATAGCCCACTGGATTAAGGAGGTAGTCACGGCCGTATATATGGATGCTGAAAAGCCGTTGCCTACTCAGGTGAAGACTTATTCCACTAGGGCTCAGGCAGTGTCATGGGCAGAGACTAAATGGTTGACTTCTGTCGACACTTGCTGAGCTGCGTTGTGGTCCTCCTTACACACTTTTTCCAGGTTTTATTGTCTGGATGTTCAGGCCCAGGAGGATGCAGCCTTTGCACGTGTGGTGTTGACTGGACCGCGAACAGCCCTCCCACCCTGTACAGGAGTAAATCTGTACATCCCACTGGCCTGAGTCTCTGTCTACACGGTAAGAGAGGAAAAATTACTACTTACCTGATAATTTTGTTTTCCTAGTGTAGAGATGGACTCTGCTCCCCCCCTCGCTGCCGAATGATTGTGTCAATGGTCCTACTGAGGGGCTACGTGTTCTAAGAGTTTCCTGGTAAGTGTTCATCAGTCCCTAGATTGGGGTACATACGATCTTTGTTTGAGTTCAGTTTTCTTGTTTGAGTTCAGTAATGGTTGACTGTTTTTAATCAAGTTTTTTGCTAGTCTGTCCCTAGTTGATTTTGAAGAGAATACTGGCAGGCTGGGGTCACTGCAGGGTTATATAAACTGTGACATCAGCTTGTTCAGTCTCCATCTGCTGGCAGGGGAGCATAACCCACTGGTCCTGAGTCCATTTGTCTACACTAAGGAAACAAAATTATCAGGTAAGTAGTAATTTCTCCTGCTCCAGGACACACTGTCCTGGTGGCTGGACATTTCTAATTTTTGCTTCTTGCTAAGAGTGCAGCCTGGTATTTAAAATTCCTCATCACTCCCTGTTCCTGCTTTTCCCTGTTTTTCTCTGTATCTTTGTTTATAATTTATGGTCTTTTGTTCTGTATTAGATAAGGGCTAATCTGCATTCTGCATGTGTGAGGGAGGTGAGGGATTCTGCTGACTAGGATGCAGATTCTGTGCAGGACTCTAGAGCAGTCTGGCTTGCTTTGTTCCTCCAATAGTAACTGCACTGTGTCCTGTATTTGCAGTCTTGCTTTTTCATAGGTAAGGTAGTTGCTGTTGAAGTCCTGGGTGTTATATAATTTCTAAATGTCTTTTTAGCAGGTTTTCATGTTATTTTACAAAGTGGCAGGAAAGGAATTTTGATGTACTTTTATTGAGGGGGTATCAGAATTTGAATATATTTTTTGTATGGTGAGTTGAAAGGGGAAATGTCCTCTCTTCTTTGTATAACTTCAGAAGAGGTCACAACTTCCTGAGGTTGACAGTGAAATGCATGACAGTTTTCCTTTTCCTTTCATTTAATAAAATGTATTAATCGCCTAACACTAAAAGGCCTAGGCGATATACATATTGAACATACATAATAAAAATGTAACTGACAACATACAGTATACATATATTAGTTTCACAGAAACTAAAAAGGAAAATATATATTAAACAAATACAGAATATAGCAAAAGAAAATTCAATCCTTCAACAATAATGTAAGCCTCAATCTGAACAAATTCACTACAAGAGATATAACATGATTACTCATCGTTTCCCACAATCTCCCAAACTGCCTGAAAACTCATTAACATCACAGTATTAGCTGTTATATGCACGGCGAAGTAGAAACTCTTTAATTGACATTTTAAACTTTTTAACATCTTCCAGAGACCTAAGTTCGAAAGGAATAAGATTCCAATATGTATGTGCTGCTATGGAGAAGAAGTCTCCCTTGTGCTAAACAATTGTGCATGACGAACAGACGGAATCTCTAACAGATTCAATTGTGAAGATCTCAAACACCTTACCGGTTTGTAAAACCCTAAAAGTGCATTAAGCCAAAAAGCAGAATCAGATGCAATCAGCTTATAAACTATCATACTGATCTTAAAAACTATACGCTCATTAACCGGCAACCAGTTAAGTCTGCAGAGAACAGGAGAAATCCTATCAAATCGCTTAGAATGGGAAACTAACCTTGCCGCTGAATTAAGCAAAAGTTGTATCGAATGAATTAAACATTTTGGTAAACCGATGTAAAGACCATTGCAATAGTCAGTATGAGGAAATATAATTGTTGGACCACTGTCAAGAAATCTTTATCATACAAAAGATGTCGTAAACCTGCCAGTAACCGAAGTTTAAAAAAAACCTGTTTTAATGAGTGACCTAATTTGAGGTTTAAAGGAGACAGTGGAATCAAACACAATGCTCAAACTCTTGATGGGTTTAGAAAGAGTGAATGAGAAATTGTCTATAGAAATTGTATCCTGTAAAGGTATAGAATGAGGTCGATGAATTAATAATACCGAAGTCTTACTTGTATTAACAAGAGTTTGTTTGTCTCAACCATCGTCTGATGGAATCTATACAAAATGATAAGGAATAGACTGTTTCTTGCCATAATTTTGAACTTTTATAAAACTGAATATCGTCGGCATAGATCTTAAAACCATCTGTAATGATAACCAACAATTTGGCAATGGGGGCAGGGTAGATATTAAACAACATTGTTGAGATGAAGAACAGGAGTTATTAAAGTAAATGATTTGAGAACGCTCTGTCAAATAACTCTCAAACCACTTTAAGCACGGTTCCCGAGACACCACATTCCTGAAGACAATATAACAGAATTTGCTGGTCAACAGAATCAAAAGCAGAGGTTATATCAAGTGAAACCAACAGAAACTGTTGGCCACTATCAAGACTCCGTTTAATAGAGTCAACCAAAGAAATTAAGAGTAACTCAGTACTAAGACCACGCCAGAATCCAAATTGATACAGTTTGTCTGTATCGAAAAACTGTTTGCTGTATATGCATATCGATCCCAGATTTCTCACTGATGCAGTAAGGAAAGATTAACATTTTTGTGAAAAAATATTTTATAATGATATTTTATAAGCAGATATTTAAATTAAAGAATATGTTGTCTTTCTCTTGCATCATTTTCAACAATAAAATCTAGGATTTCTTTTTTTAGTAAGGCGGTTAAATGTAGTGTGCAATGTGTCATGCACGTGAGCATCATCTGTATGTCATGACAGGAAAAAGATTGAGAACCACTGCTCTAGTTCCACTGGTCGTGATGACTATGTGAAACTCAGGGAAGAAAAGGGGTCTATGATCATCATAGTCCCGTCCCCCCCCCCCCCCCCCTCCCATTGGTCGAGTTGTCCATCGAGTTGTCATAGGTAAGGTTGTTGCCTTTCAAGTCCTGGGTATTATATAATTTCTAAATGTCTTTTTAGCAGGTTTTCATGTTATTTCACAAAGTGTCTGGCAGGAAAGGAATTTTGACGTACTATTACTGAGGGGGTATCAGAATTTGAATATATTTTTTTGTATGGTGAGTTGAAAGGAGAAATGTCCTCTCTTCTTGTATAAACTTCAGAAGAGGTCACAACTTTCTGAGGTTGACAGTGGAAATGCATGACAGTTTGTCTGTATCGAAAAACTGTATGCTGTATATGTATATCGATCCCAGATTTCTCACTGATGCAGTAAGCAAAGATTAACATTTTTGTGAAAAAAATATTTTATAATGATATTTTATAAGCAATTATTTAAATTAAAGAATATGTTGTATTTCTCTTGCATCATTTTCAACAATAAAATATCTAGGATTTCTTTTTTTAGTAAGGCGGTTAAATGTAGTGTGCAATGTGTCATGCACGTGAGCATCATCTGTCAGGTGCGTCATGACAGGAAAAAGATTGAGAACCACTGCTCTAGTTCCACTGGTTGTGATGACTATGTGAAACTCAGGGAAGAAAAAGGGGGACTATGATCATCATAGTCCCCCCATTGGTCGAGTTGTCCATCTGGAAAAAAAACTAATGCAGAATTAAAACTGCATCATAAGTCTTAGAAACCATCTTTGATTTGATATTGGAATGTTACTGATCATAATGGTTGGTTATTTCTAAGTGAGGAAAAAATGTCAGAAGTTCATAGTTAGCTTCTATCAAAATGCTAATATCTTTAAGAATAGTAATAAATAGGTATGTCTATTTGTTTAAAACGAATAAGAAATCAAAATCAGACATTTTTATTTTGGATTATGGGGAACATCTGACAGGCGCATAGAACATCAGTGCTGGAATCACTGGGACAAAGTAAAAGGTTACCTTACTCCTGGCAGGGTTTCTGGGGGTTTGAGAGTAATGAGTATTGAGGGTGGCCGGCAGGGAAACTTGGCTTTTAAAAAAAAAATAAATAAATTACCTCACAAGGCCAGGTAACATATAAACCTAACCAGCTATATTCAAACATGGCGGGTTAAGTTTGTTACGTGTAGCCAGATAACTTTAGGCAAGTATGTTCAGCAGGATGTTTATCCTTTTGAATGTATGGAACAAGTTATCCAGCTAACTTTAGCTGGATAACTTGTCCATTAACCGGCCTACTAAGTAAGACCCCACCACCACCATATTTTGTCAGCTTTTGCATCTAATTTGCATATTGGTAATACTTTAAAACAGGTTACATAGTCGTCAAATACAGGAAGGTTTTGAATGTGTACTTTTGTTTAGGAAAATTATCTTTTAAAGCTGTGTATCCTAATGAGAACATTTTTCTATGTGTAGCTGTCCTCTTTAATGGAAGAACTGAATCAGAAGACTGAAAAACAGGAGCAGCTCCTTAGTGAAAATGAGGAATTGGATCCTGCACAGAGGGAATTAACCACAGAAGTGGAACAACTTCAAGAAAACAAAAAATCAGCAGATCCTCACTGGAGATGGCAGAGGAAGAAAAACTTGAGGTGGCTCAGAAACTTCATGAGCTTGAAGAGAAACTAAACATGGTAACCCAGGAGAAAGATGAGCTGCAGCAGATACATGAGAAACTCCAAGCTGAGAGGGACCAACTCAAGCAGGATATTATGGAAAACATTGAGCAAGTAAGTGATTAGTTTATTTCTGTTTAAATATTACATTTTTTAAAACTTGCACTTCTAATTTTCACTAAACACAGGTAAGAGAAAGCATTACCAGACAGAATCAGTCCTTAAAGCAAAAATATATTTAGTGGGTAGCTACACAGTTTTGATATAACTTACATACTGTAATAATGTAAAACTATTTGTGGTGCCCTTTAACTTTGTGATTTGACATGCATTCAGTTGGAAAGTTTAACCATAGTAAAATGAAATAATGGCAAAGACCCAAATGGCCCATCCTGTCTGCCATTAAGGTGTTTAGGGTAATAACTGTTGTACCATGTAGGTTACCCTTGGCAGAAATGTTACACCTAAAGCTAATCTAGGTTACACCACTTCCATCCTTTAGCTACTAGGGATCCTCTGTTTTTGCCATGTCCCTTTTTCACCACCTCTTTAAGGGGGGGGGAGGGAGGCAGAGTAGGGCAATCCATGTATCTACTACCCTTTCAGTGAAAAAATATTTCCTGATGATGATCCTGAGTCCTAACCCCCTTGAACCTCTAGTTTTACAGCCCACTTTCCATGGGAAAAGGTTTGCTTCTTATGTATCATTTATATCTTTCAGGTATTTAAACTCTGTATCATATCTCCCCTGTCTCTCTCCTCTAGGGTATACATATTTAGATCCTCCAGTCTCATAAGTCTCCGAAGCAGACTCCACACAAATTTGGTTGCTTTTCTCTGGACTTGTTCCAGCCTTTCTCTATTCTTTTTGAGATATGGTCTTCAGAACTGAGCATAGTACTCAAACTGAGGTCTCATCAAATACCTGTACAGAGGATTATTGCCTCTCTTTTTTTATTTTCCTGCTGGTTATGGCTAAGGCTATAGTCTACCTTCCCTATAGCCTTAGCCACTGCTTGGTCACATTGCTTTGCTACCTTTAGATCATCAGAAATTATCACCCCAAGATCTCTATTTTGGTCCACACACATCAATGTTTTGCTCCTGATGACAGACAGCTGTTTTGGAATACTGCACCTCAAATGCATGACTCTGCACATCTGGCATGAATCCTAGTGGGTCAACCCTTTCACCACTTTATATCACTGTTCATGCTCTGAAACTCCTTCAGGTGTGTCCATTCTGTTCTACATCTTAGTACATCCACAAAAAACAAACCTTTACCTTCTAACCCCTCTGTTATATCACTCAAAAGTATTGAAAAAGATCAATCCAGAACAGAGTTTTGAGGCACTTTACTTACCTCCATGTTTTCTAGTGGGTTCCATTTAGCATTACATGCTGTCATCTATCTATCAATCAATCAATTTGTAATGCATTCTACCACCTTAGGACCCACCCCTGTTCTTCAAATATGAAAATTAAAATGTATACTACCAGAGCAGTGAGAATACTTGAGTATTCTGTTTCAAGGATTGTATTATTAGACTATTAAGAAACATTTCCTATTCTCTCTACCCCTCCAACACGTGCAGCCTCATCCCCCTCAGGCTTTCTGATTTTTGTCAAGGATTGCCAATACCATTAGCACTCCAGCAGCAATGCCGTAAAGATACCTTTAAAAGGAGGCATGCAAGTTAGAGGAAATGGGCAGTTTGCCAAAGAATGTACTTGATAAGTGTTTGTCTCTGGAAACCAAAAATCAGCAGGTGTAAGCTAGGTCTTCAGCTTCAACCACATGAGGGATTATTGGACAATCAAATAGCACAGGAGCTCTTTCTCCTTTGTTGAATTCCACAGATTAACCTCTTTGCCATAACAAGTTCCCATATACTGCTACAGGAGACTAACAAGATAGTTTGGAAGGTGCCTTCTCAATTCCATGGAATCAAGGACCCATTAGAACACTCCTTGGAAGATTGGGAGGTCATGGGATCAAGGCAGTGTCCTATTACGGGTGGATAACTGGATAAAAAAAAAACCAACAACCAGGAAATAGAGGGTAGGACTAAATGGTCAATTTTCCAGATGGAGAGAGGTTATTAATGGAGTGTACTGTATGATTTAGCATATTTCTAAATGATCTGGAGAAAGGAACAATGAGCAACGTGATCAGATTTGCAAATGAATCAAAATTGTTTTACTTCATGAAAACAGCAGCAGATTGAGGAATTACATCAAGACCTTGTAAAGCTAGGAGACTGGGGCAACTAAATGAGAAATGCAAATTTTTTTAATTTATGCATTTTATATATACATTCAAGAAGTTCTTGAAAAAAGGTAAAATACAATACCATATAGGAAAAAAATACATGGAGTTTCAGAAACAAAAAAATATTAATGTCAAATATTCCAAGTCCTCACATCTGGAGAGACCAATACACAATTTGAAAGGAAATTGAGCAAGAAATACTAGCAAAAATGGAACCTAATACATAATGAAGAAAAATTCCAGCCAATATGAGGTTATACAGCATCAGAAGTAGGTATATCACTTAAGGAGGAGGTCCTATCAGAAATAAATTTAGAGAGTTGAGAAGAATGGAAAAAAGATATTAGATATCACGATATTTAATAAGACATTTACGTGAGTACTTAAGAAGAATAAAGCACCCATCTGCAACACTCGTCTCATTATGAGAAACTGCTTAGTCTTTTTTTTATTGGGTTTGTTTCAACCAGATCTGGGAACACTTGAAACTTCAAATGAAGAATATGTTCCGTATGATGTCTAAAGAATATCCTAAGGATCCAATCTCTGTCCAGTTCAAGTAGAAAAGATATAATTAAAGTTGCTGGTTGAGCCAACTCAATATCAGATGATTCTAAGATCTCAGAAACATCTAGAGGTGAAAGAATTTAAATATTCTGACCCTCTGTAGGTTTTCTCTTAAGGTGGTAGGTAATACATTTTAGCAAATGGTGGTAATGTTTGTTCTGGTAACTTTAAGATCTCCAAAGCATATCTGGTCCACATGTCATTTGCTGATACAACAGGAACTTTAGGAAAATTTATTAACCGTAGATGCCTTCCACAAATTTGCTTCTCCAAATTTTCAAGCTTATTTATAAGGAAATGATTTTCTCTCATTAAAACTTGTTGCTCATTTAAATTCCCAAGATTTTGTTTCACAGTCTCATAAGTCCGAGCAGTTTTAACACTTTCCTCTTGTAAAGATCTGACTTGTATCTGTTTCACTAACTTTCTTAACCACTGGGTTCAGCTGGAGCATAATATTAAAATTTAAAGTAACATTCGCTTCTGAAATTGTTTTTAAAGAAAAAACAATGGGTCTTACCATAACAAAGACCTTTAGTTTGGGAAGTTCCATCTGATACAGCTTCACCCTATGAGGAATCCTCTTCATAGTGCTGTAAAAATCCTCAGCAGGGATCTCCCCTGGAACCCCGAGAACATCGGACTTCAAAGCAGTGTCTGCAAACACAGAAGTCTCGGAATGGCTCGCAATCTCCACGTCATCAACATACGATGAGGACAGAAATTGTGTGGTGGTCCTAGACAGGATTCACAGGGGCCATTCTTTCAGCAAGTGATAAAGATGTAATAGAGTCATGGAGGGGGTCAGGTGTTCCATCTTCATGACCCACTTCCAGTGACTGCTGCCACGGCTGAACAGTTCCACAATGCACGTGAGCATCCATCAGACTGATAGGTGGGCCGTCTGGGGGGGGGCTTCTGAGACTATCCTTTTTCTGGCCATCCGTTTACAGCTGGAAAAAGCAAAGAAAAAGGATTGAGGAGCTAGTGCACCATCCTGGTTCTCCAAGGCAAATGCAATTTAATGTTCACAAATGCAAAGTTAAAAATAATCTCAACTGAATGTATACGATGTTAGGTCCTATATTAGTAGTGAAAAGAATCTGAGTACTTGTGGACAGTAACTTGAAGTGTTTGGCTCAGTGTATGGTGGCTGTCAAAAAGGCAAATAGAATGTTAATTAAATGGAAAAGAATAGAGAGCAAACCTGAGAATATCATAATGCCTTTGTATAGATCCATGGTGCCTATCAGCAATGAAAACAAGTGGATGGATCGGTGTAAAACAGGATTTTATTGAAGCTTGCCCGACTCTGGCCGAGTTTCACTCAAAGAGCTGCCTCAGGGGCTTATAAGCCACTTGAATTGGCTTAAAACATCACAAAGTTATCACGTAGCGAAGTCAAAAAGGAATAACACAGCAGGTTTCTTTGAAATTATATTCGGATCAAATAGTTTCAAAGCAGAACTTTAAAACTATGAATATTGCATACCGAATCAACGCTCAGCATGGTTTAACGCAAAGGTGAAAGATTTCTTTACCTCTGTAGTGGCTAAGATTGAGGAGGATGCCTTCCAACCTCTCTTTTTCAGGATATCAGGTTTACTCCCACAAGATTGTTCCAGTATCATCTGTTCATGTGGATACTCAATCATAATCCCTGTGAAGTGATTTTAATCCATGGCATTCACTTGCAGTGGAGTCTAGCCAGTCAGATGTCGACCAGGAGTACACCCTCAGACTACCAGGACCTCTCCTCAGTCTCCTTCATCATTGGATCCTTGATCAGTGTTCCTGCAACTCTAGGCTCTGAGAGAGGGGTTGACAGTGAACCCTTCCAACTGCTTTCCAGACCCTCCAGAACACTTGTCTCCACTAGAGGATTTGCATGGTGCTACTTTCTGCATTTCCTCCTACTTAGTATTGCAACAAGTAGGAGGAACCACTGAAAAGCAGTATTTTTTTTTTATTTTGTGCCCTTAACACAAGACTTTACGCTTGCTCCGGGGCGCATGGCAATTTTTTTTTAATTTTTTTTTAAATTGTGCTAATAGCCTCATATACATGGCATTTACTTGTGATGAGTGCTATTAGCTACATGCCTTTTTGGATGCGCTAATCCCATTACTGCATCGGGAGTTATTCTAGTACGTCCAAAACATGCGTCCAACTACATGTCAAGCTGTTTGCAAGGCTGAGCGCACTATATTGCATCGGCCTCTTAGATGCGGAGGAATGAGTACGCTATATTATCCGATCCGTCTGTGAGGCATTTAATCCCACGGCTTGCACCAATAGATTCCAGCGGAGCTCACAGTGTAGCTTTAAATTACCAGGAGTCATCTTTGAACTGGCAAGTTAGCAGACAATCCCCTGCCTGGGCTATCGATTCTTTGGAGAACAGCTCAGAGAAACTGTTGCTCAAATAAAGGAGCAGCATCTGGTAGACCAGTCCCTTTTTACTGGACCGGAATAATTTTCTGCAAGGCACACTTACTATGCTTTTAAAAGTCTGTGAGGTCAATATTCAGTAGGCATTTTAGTGGGCAAGTTATCTGGCAAACATCAGCTGGATATCTTGTCTGTATGTTCAGCAGGATAAATGTCCCATTGCTGCAACTTTTCCAGGTTTCGTTCCAAAAGTTGGCATCTGTATCCCTGAACTTCATCCCCCCCCCCCCCCCCCCCCACCTCCCCGGTCAAAACGGAAACTCTCACCCTGGACTCTCCTTCCCCTTCTCCTCTTGCTGATGACCAAACCAGATCTCGGGCTGGGCGCGAGGGTCTTACACACTCCCAGTGGCTCCAAAAGGATGAAATTACTGCATTGATATCGCAGGTAAATTATGCACTCCGAAGAAATTCTGGGTTGGGACCCATTAATAAAAGGTGTACAAAAACCCGCAGCTACCTTCCCTCTCCGTTCTAAAATTAAGAACTTGATATTGGCTGAATGGTTGTCTCCATATTCAGTTTGAAGTGTATAAAGCATTATTTTGTGATACCTACTGACTGAGGCACAAGAATGCTCATTTTAAATTCCAAAATTAGGCACGTTGGTCTCCGCCATCTCCAGAAAAACTACTATTCCTGTAGAAGGTGGGGCAGTTTTAAAAGTCCTTCAAGACGAGAAAAAGGTTTTATTGAAACTTTTCTTCTCAAAAGCTTCATTATTTATGGGGCAATTTGTTTAAGCTATGTTTCAAGAGCTCCATTACAATTAATTCAGTAGCTTCCAGGAGGAGAAGAGACTACAAGACTAGTCGGCTTCAGTCTATATAGCAGGTGGCCTATATGATCTGATAAGGCTTGACTCACGGTGTTTAGCTTTGACAATAGGCGCTAGAAAACATCTGTGTCTTAGACAGTGGGTGGCAGATTCATGGTCAAACGTTTGCCTCTGTAAGTTTCCTTTTAAAGACCAAATGCTTTTTGGTGAAGAACTAGAGAAATTAGAAGTTTATTTATTTTTATTTATTTAGGGTTTTTATATACCGATTTTCTTGATACAGATCAAATCAACTCGGTTTACATAGAACGATAGTACATTAACAATAACTAGTCAAACCTCAAAAGAGGAGACAGATAGGGAGCAGAAGGTAAAAAAGTTACATTATAACAAGGGTGAGTAACTTGGAATTGGAAATGAAGAGAAAGATCATCAAAGTAGAGAGATAAAACAGAGGGAAAGAGGCTTGGAGCCAACCTCAAGAGAATAACTCTAGCATTATAACATGATTATATGATATTCTGCTAGTTATTGAAGCACAGCTGATTGGATAAAGTTTTGGAGAGACAAGAACTCAGCGTTTACCAGATGGTAGAATCAAGGCCCCTTTTAAAACCCTTCAAATCTTGAAGCCAGAGCCAAGACCTTTTTGCCCTGATAGGCAAAATGCTATACAACCACTCAGAACAAAGGACAGAATGCAGTCCTTTCATGAAACCAGAAAGTCCAAGCAAGATGCAAGAAGAGAAACTACCTTATTTTACCAGTCAACAATGAGGGCTTTTGGATCCACTCTTTGATTCAGCCAATAAGCAATTACCTTCAGAAATTAGAGTGGATCCAAGTAACTATTTATTTATTTATTTATAACTTTTCTATACCGAAGTTCAAATAACAGAGTTAATTATCACTCCGGTATACATTGCAACCATAAAACAGTGACAAGTTGTCTTACATAGAAAAGGGGGAGAGAAAAACTTGGATACAGCTTAAGAATGGGGAGTAACGTGTCAAAACTGGTAAGAACTGATAAGAGTTGGCTTTTTGGGGTAACAGGTATTCCGAGGGAGGGGTAGGAATGAGGGATTGGAAGGGGGGTTGGAAGGTGGGGGGGGAGGGTTACCATAGATTTAATGAAAACTAATATACATATATTAAATAGCTTAGGCAGCAGAAGAAAAAGTGCTTAGGCATCTGAGCTTAGGAAGAGAAGGTCCGTGGAGGATGAGGCAAGGACGAGTGTTATGGGAAGGCTTGTCCATAGAGACCAGTGTGTCTTCCACATAATTTTAAAAAGCTATTCTTTGGAACTATCAAGGCCAGTACATCAGACTTTCAAAGTTTCACCCTACACTACAACAGGGTGAAAGAAAGTTGTGGTACAAACACTGGACAAATTACAGCTTAATGCTATTTGCCCAGTATCTACCCAGGAGGAGAGAGAAGGATGTTCAATTTACTTTCGGGCCGATACAGTAAGGACGCTTAAGAAACAGTGCGGCAGTGCTGTGGTGCCCGCTCGTTTGCCCACGCGCATATTTTGGTTCTCATAACCACCGCTCGATTCAGTATTCAAATTAGACACAAATCCAAGCGGCGTCCAAAGCGCGTCAATGAAGCGGTAGGCGCTCACAATCCATTTACTGTATAGAGCGGTATGCAGCGCCTATACAGTATCCAGGGTGCACTGGTACCTGTCCTTGAAATGTCATTACAAATGTCATTTGAAATGTCATTCCACCAGGTAAGTGGATGGTTCTTTTCTACAGACCCCGCTGCCTTGAGCACCCGGCCGGACCTCCATGCCGCAACCTTGGATGTCCGGCCGGGTGCTCAAGGCAGCGGTGCCTCCGATCATGGATGCCCGGATACAGGCGGGAAAGTCCATGAACGGACGCCGCGACCTTGGACATCCAAGGTCATGGCATCCGTTCATGGACCTTCCTGCCTGTAGGCACCGCTGACTTGAGCGCCCGGCTGTTGTCCAAGCCGCAACCTTGCCGAGCATTTCGAGCATTTCTCAATCGAGCATTTCTCATTCTGCTTCTAACCGAATGAAAAAATATCTCCAGAGCCAGTATATATATGTTGCCCATGGCCGCTGTCCAGTACGAAGCTGACTGAACACCACACTAACGCCAAGGACAGGGTAGGCGGTAAATATTCAGGTTAAAGACACGGTAAATGAGCTGGTTAACAGGGCGATAAATTGGGCACACTTATTGTATCGGAGGGAATAGCTAATCCGATCATTAACATGTCATATACATGCGGCGGCGGAAAGGGATTCGCGTCCTTTTCGGCAAGCGGTAAGGACGCGGTAAAAGCCGATACTGAATCGCGGGTACGCCTTACGCGTCCAAAACGTGCGTCCAAAGCGGGTTAGAAACCGGATAACCACGGCCGCGCTTTACTGTATCGGCCCGTTTGTTATTCCAATAACGCTTTCAATCATTATCTTGGCAGAATTAAATGCTGTAAGTCCAGCATTTAATCCTGCCCATTTTCAAAACATTACAGATTGATGAATGTTTTAGCAAAGATAGATGCTGCTTACAGAATGAGCATCTTGAAAACAGGATTAACATCTTCCCACCCAGAGTAGTTGGGCTTTGGAACTTCCAAGTGTTCTGGACTGGTGTAGCAAAAAAAATGAGAACATTAATATACCTGATAACGTTTCCTTTGTTACTGCTATACCAGTCAATTTTTTTTTTAATTCTGTTTCAAAGGAAAGTTTTGACGCTTCTCATGATATTTTATGATTAAAAAAAAAAGTTAATGTTCTACTCAATAGTTTTAATTATAAGCTTTGACAGAGAAATACTGTCTTAACTGGTTCCAAACATACCATCTGCAGTAACTGTGATGTCATTTAAAAAATAATAATCTTGACCTCTTCCTCCATCAGCTAGAAGTGGGACAAACCGAAGGGTCTGAACTAGTATAGCAGAAATAAATAAGATAATTATCAGATATGATATGAAAGGACTGGGCATAGCAATGGCTAAATGTATGCTGTCCAATTAGCTGGAAAACTGCATTATGCATTGCTACTTGCTAGCGGGACTACAAATTAGCACAGTCAAAGCTCGTTATGGGGTCAAATTTAAGACCTGCACGCACACATGGATGCGCGGTCAACCTTTTTCCCGGTTTCCTTAACCCTATCCTTCCTCTCCTCCCCGACCCCTATACTAAAACCTATCTATCCCCAGTTTTTTTGTTTTTTAATACTTACTGCTCCTCCGGAGCAAAAATAAACTCTGTGCACCAGCCAGCTGGCCTACCCCTTTTAGCAGGCCCGGCACTTCTGTGCATGGCGAGGCTGTTCTAAAATGTGTGCGGCACACGCAAGGCCCAGCCACACTTGTAACCTAGATATGTGCAGAAGTGATGGGCCTGCTAAAAGGATCGGGGTGGGGGGCTTGTTCAGTAAAAGCTCTGCAGCAGCCCTCAGCTTGGGACTCTCCACATGTCATAGCCAATTCAAGCCCTGCTTGTCAATGGAGAAATCAGTTTGCTTACTGTAAACAGTGTTCTCCATAGATTCACAGGATGAATTATCCACTTTACTCAACTACCTGGTTAGAATTGGTTTTAAACCAACTGATGTAGCTCATAAAGCACGCCAGCGTGAAAATTCCCACATAGCTCAGTAGAGCAAAAGCGCTCTACCTGCTGAAAGTAAGGACTGTTTGGTGTCACCTGATGACATCACCTACATGTCATGGCTGATTTATCCTGCTGTTTATGGCGAACAGAATTTACGATAAGCAAACTTGCTTTTTTGTATTGTTTCGATGTCTTAAATTTGAACTGTTACTTTTTTGAGATGACAGCTGGAATGAAAATGTGCTTCTTTTTTCTGATTATTCTGTATTCCCCTAAAGAAGCCTTCTACCAGACATTCTTATAATTTCAAATGGAAAATATTTATTTTACTGTTCCTTTCATATCTAGGACTTTCAGCTGCTCAGCTTCCTTGCTGCTATAGTATATTCATCTTTCAGTTTTTGGATTAAAATCAAACTGTACACCTCACTCTCCAGCTTGACCATTTTATTGCCATGTTTTTTTAATTGCTCCCCTTGATTTTGAGAATTTGTATCAAGCTTTTGAAATAAGCAATTTTAGAGGAGCAGTCAGCTACAAGATTCCCCCGAATAGACCTTAAATCCCACATACCACCAAGCGTTTGGAAACCCGATGACGGGAGTGAAGTAAGACGGTTATTCCTCCCTGCAACACAGCTGATATAGGGGCAGTAGAAACAGTACAGACCTTAAATGGTTCAAGGTATAGATACCTGAGATACTCCCTTTAGATTGTACTCCAACTCTCCCGGCCAACAGGATCACCACCAAATGCTGACATGATGTGGGCTCCCTCCAGCATGAAATGGCCTATGATTACCTCCTGCGCTGCCATGCACAGCCTGCTCAAATGAACAAGCCACTCAAATGATAGGGATTGGAGATCAAGGGTACCGAGTGATATTCCTTTGCTTGGAGATTCAGGTGCTCCCTCTCCCAACATCGCAACAGGGTTATCAAATGCCCTGGAAACTGCAGGAATCCTGGACATGAACGGTGTAATGAACTGTTGACATTCTGCCTTGGAGGAAAAGACATGCACCTTCCTCTTTTCTTGGGTGGCATTATTCCAAGAAAAAAAAAGAATAAAGAGAACAGCCTCAGCATGCCCAGGTCATGCTGCCATCTTGGCTCCCTTATTGAGAGCATTTTCTAAGGAAGTTGCCTAAGGTCCCTCAATTCCATAGAAATCAACCCATTGTACTTCCAACTTGTTTCCCAAAACCTCATTCCACTGTGGGTCTAGAATATGAAGAGCAGTCTCTCCATATTCTAGACTGCAGAAGAGCCCTGTTCTACTTGGAACAAAATCCTTCAGGAATTCTCCTCTATTTTCTCTCTCATATGATGTAACTAGACAAGTCCTTCCAATCAAACATTATCAAAGTTAGCAGGTAGCACATTTAAAACAAATCAGAGAAATATTTTTCACTCAATGCACAATTAAGCTCTAGAATATGTTGCCAGAGGATGTGGGTTAGTGCAGTTACTGTAGCTGGGTTTAAAAAAGGTTAGGATAAGTTCTTGGAGAAGACCAATAACTGCTATTAATCAAGTTGACTTAGGGAATAGCCACTGCTATTACTGGCATCAGTAGCATGGGATGATCTTAGTGTTTTGGTACTTGCCAGGTTCTTTTAGCCTTGTTTGGCCACTGCTGGAAACAGGATGCTGGGCATGATGGACCCTTGGTTTGACTAAGTATGGCAATTTCTTATGTTCTTAAATTGACTGTCACTGTATTTCTACTTCACTAAAGCTGGAATTCAACTTCCACAGAAAGTGAGAACTTATGAGGTAGAAGCAGCAGCAACTTCAATAGTGTTTATTCGCTTAGCTTCAATTCAGGATGTATTCAGGATGTATGCAAAGTGGCCACTTGGTCATCCATCTATACATACCCTTACCTCTCATTGCTTTAGAGGCACCGCTGCCTTGAGCACCCGACCTCGGATGTCCAAGCCGCTTGGACGTCCTGGGGCGCGCAATTCACTATGCAAATGAGGACCCACGCTAATAGGAGGCGCTAGGGGCACTAGCGCTCCTTATTGGCAGAAGCAGCAGCTGTCAGCGAGTTTGACAGCAGACGCTTAATTTTACTGGCAAAATTGAGCATCCATTTTCCAACCCGCAGACTGAGGGCAGATTTTGTTGGGGTTTTTTTTTTTTTTTAAGATTTTGTTTTATTTTGGTGGGGCCCTCTGACTTAATATCGCTATGATTAAAGTCAGAGGGTGTACAGAAAAGCAGTTTTTTCTTGCTTTTCTGTATACTTTCCCGGTGCTGGCCAAAATTAACTCCTGCCTTTGTGTAGGCGTTAATTTCAGAGAGTAAAATGTGCGGCTTGGCTGCACATTTTACTTCTCTGTAGCTAACTAATAGGCTCATCAACATGCATTTGCATGTTGCGGGTGCTATTAGTTTCAGAAGGGGTTGGCCGCACATTTTCCATGCGCTATTACCCCTTACAGTTTAAGGGGTAAAAATAGCACGTTGAAAACGCGCGGCCAAACGGGGGTTAACTGTGCACTCGGCCGAGCGCACCATACTGCATCAGCCTTGTAGGTCTTTTAGAACTTAATGATCTTACTGAATGGTAAATTTGTAAGAATTTATACAAGAAATGGGAACTTTCACTTAATGCTAAGCGGATCATGACTAATATTTTATACCGAATTCTATATTTGACTGGTAACCAGTGTAAATCATTTAAAACTGCTGTAATATGTTCATTATGTTATGTACCAATAAATTCCTCGCGGCAGAATTCTGAACCATCTGAATTGCCCTAATGCGTGTAAGCTGGTAAGCCCAAAAACAGTGAGTTACAATAATCCAGATCAGGTAAAATAAGAGTTTGAACAATTGTCCTAAATTCAGATGTGTCCAAATAAGGTTTTAATCTACAAAGTGTTAATTTCCAGTAGGATTTATGGACTAAAGCTTTAACATGGTCCTTTAAAGTTAGGGTCGCAATGCCAGTGTTTGTTCCTAAAGAATTATCTTGTACTTTGTATTTCAATGCATCAAGATAATTGTCAAATATTAGCACCTGAAATAAATATCCTTCATTTCATTAAGCAGGTTTCTGTATATTAGTCAAATGTGTATGAAGTGACCTTCATCCAGTGAGCTAGGAAGCATAAAACAAATTTATTCCCAGGACAAGCAGGATGTAGTCCTCACATATGGGTGACATCAGTAATGGAGCCCTATGTACGTACATAGGGCTCCATTACTGATATCACCCATATGTGAGGACTACATCCTGCTGTCCTGGGATAACACCTATTACAAAGGTAAGCAATTTGCTATACACAGTAAGATGCTGTATTAATCTGAGGGTGTAATTTGTAAAGCAGTTTATTACTGGACTACTATTTGGTTAGTTTTATATCTAATTTGTTTGGTAGTACTTAAAACATACAGATAGGCAATACAGGTAGGCTTTTAAATATGTACTTTTGTTTAGGATTGGATTGCCTTTTAGCATGTGTATCCTAATGAGAACATTTTATGTGTAGCTGACCTCTTTAATGGAAGAACTGAATCAGAAGACTGCAAAACAAGAGCAGCTTCTTACTGAAAATAAGGAACTGGATCTGGCAAAGAAGAATTTGGTCACAGAAGTGGAACAGCTTCAAGAACATCTAAAAGTCAGCAGATCCTCAATGGAGATGGCAGAGGGAGAAAAGCTTGAGGTTGTTCAGAAACTTCATGAGCTTCAAGAAAAACTAAGCATGGTAACCCAGGAGAAAGATGAGCTGCAGCAGATACATGAGAAACTCAAGCTGAGAGGGACCAAGTCAAGGAGAATTTTGAAGAGAGTACTAAGCAAGTGAGTAAATTGTTGCCATCTTGGCTATGCAATTAAGTAAACAAGGCACTTAGCATCAGCAGCAAGAATCATCTTGTTACCAATGCTTATTACATGTTAATCTCCCTGGTTACTCCAGCGTGTTTGAATGTTATGAACGAATGGGATGGTGACATGTAGGGAATATAATGGAATACGGCAAGATGCTGAATGAAATGAGCATAGTGGGGGCAAACGACATTTAGATTTGTGTGACTTAGGGAAGAAACAGAAAAATGTAATCTAAAGCAGTATATTGTAAGACACCATATCAAACAGGAAAGACTGTGTTCCTCCTTTATGAAAAGTGTGGATAGTGGTTTTTGCACTTTATATTACTGGAAGCAGAAAGGCTAGCAAAGTGTACCTTAGCGCATTTGCTACAAAATGACATTTGATATCTTTTTAAATTCCAGCTCCCTCCAATTTCCTTAAGCATCTTGGTATTGGGATACCTATGTTCAGCACAGGTTCACCAAATTCTCTGAAGGCAGCAACAGTCATGCATGTGGGCTGTCATCCTCATGCTCTGCTGAGCAAGTACAGTTACTTTTCATATCCACGAGTACATTGCAAATCTCAGGTCTTCATTTCTTGCAGTGAATGTTTAGCATGTCTTTTTGCCCCAATCCTGTTGCAGTCTTCTCTTTGAAAAAATGCTAGGTTGCATTTTTTACCACTTTTTTTCATTCCTTTGTGTGGAACCTTACTTTCTCCTAAAGTCTAGGTAGGTTTATGTTGACTTGCAAATTTTAGGTGTGTTTTGAACATCTCTGCTTGAGCCTCATGTTCACCCCTTTTTCTCTCTTAGCCGTGTAGCTCCAAAGTCATTTTTCTTGATTTCACCTTGGTAATTTTTGGTAATGTCATAGGAATGACCAGCAGCTTCAAGAATTGCTTGGACTGTGGACAAAATGTCCATCACAAGATCTGCCAAAAAGTATCTGGGTGGGGATTATGATATAAAATGTGGCATCTTCAGGAGGATATTGCTAAGGGGCCGTCTGGCACTGCAAGGGGAGAGAATTGTTTACCTTGAACAGAAGGGAAGTTGAATTCCACTGAATTATAGTGAAACACTTCAAAGTAGAAGTTGTAACTGGTCCTCCTGTATGTCTTTCCTCCATGGCCGCTGATAGCGAAGGTGCTCAGGCAAGTAGAGGGCCATGCGGGGTCAGTGATAATGGTGGCTCCAGGGTGGCCTTGCCGCCCGTGGTTCATGGATCTGGTGCGTGTGGTTGTGGACGGTCCGCTACGCCTGACCACCTACCGGATCTCCTTCGTCAGGGGCCTATATTTCCGATCGGGAGGATCGCTTCTGTCTCGCAGCCTGGCTTTGAGAGGAGGGCGATTGCGTGTGAGAGGGTATTATCTGTTCGGCTAGAGGATTTCGGAATTTCAGGTGCTTTCGTGCCGTGATCCGTTCCTTCGGATATAGTCTGATAAGGTGTCCTTGCGAATGGTGCCTTTGTTCTTCCTAAGGTGGTGTCTGTTTTTCATGTGAACTAATCAGTAGAGTTGCCCCGGGTTTCCGGATTGGGATAGGGATCCCTCGATGGGTTGTTACAAATTGCAGCGGCACGGCTGTTGACCAATAAAAGAAAGTATGACCATGTTACGCCATTATTGATAGAACTTCATTGGTTACCTGTGCAATCTCGCATTTTATATAAAAGCTTGACATTAATTCAAAAATCCATCTATGGCAATAATTCAGAATGGCTTAACGCATCTCTGCATATACACACTCCACAACGAAATCTAAGGTCCTCAGGAAAGGACTTACTATCTATCCCTTCACCTAAATTAGCTCACCTGACTTCGGTTAGAGAAAGAGCTCTTTCCTTGGCAGAACCAGCTCACTGGAACGCTCTCCCACTTGATATCAGACTGGACACAAATGTAAGCACGTTCAAAAAAGCTTTGAAGACGTGGTTGTTTGAGCAGGCTTATATGCAAACTGGCTAAATTTACAGTATAATTCCTCTCCCTATCCACTTACTTATTTTATGTTAGGATTATTTTGGCTTCCAGCCATGGCAACGGGGTTCCGTCGTTGTCCGGATTGTACCCGGACTATGTCCATCACAGACCCCCACAGGGTTTGTGTAATGTGTTTGGGTAGTGGGCATGATGTCCTGACTTGCACCAAATGTGCCTTAATGACACCCAAGGGTCGCAAAGCCAGGATGGAGAAGATGGGGCTCCTCTTCCATGCACCAACCCCAACGCCATCGATAGCATCGACGTCATCGGAACCGGCACCGTCGAAGTTGTACCATCATCGTCAACCCTCCGGTGACCGTCCGCCATCGATCGCTTCTCGGCCGTCGACTCCCGTCCCTTCCCCGGATGGGCGAGGGGATCGGAAAGAAAAGCACCGCCATCGACGGCATAAGTCTCGGCCTGTCGAGGATCCACAGCCATCGACCTCTGCTCAAGCCGAGCCACCGACAAAGAAGCCGCGAACAGACCGGATGCCCTCCACGTCTCGTTCGCCAGCATCGAGGAAACCCTCACCCTCTCGGGGTGTGGGGGCCGTGATCCCACCGGTTACGGTGGTCCCTCCGGCCCTGCCTCAGCCTCCCTCTCCCGTCGAGCCGGGTATGGTTACCCCTGGTCTCCGGGCAGAACTGGACCGGCTGGTCCAGGAGGCCATCGAGAAAGCGATGAAGAAATTACAACCTCCATCGGCACCGTCTCCGGCACCGGTTTCCAGTGCCGCCCCCGGCACCGACACCGGCACCGGCTTCGCCACCGAGGAGGGGAACCGACCACAGAGCCGTTGATACAAGCGCTAGCACCGCTACTGAGCCGCATGGAGGCACTCGTGACGGCCCTTCCATCGGTGATTCCAGTGCCATCGACAACACCACCATCTCCGACTGGTTTCTCATCGGCAGGAGAAACACCGTTTCGAATTCCCCCTTCCGGGGTAGTTCCATCGGTACCTTCTGGTATATCTCCACCGATTTATCCTTCGGCTCCATCGATTCCGCGCCAGGCACCGATTCCATCGGCAGCACCGAAGCCATCGATGCCATTTCTGGTTCCACCTACTGCACCGATTCCACCTCGGTTTCCATCGATGCCTTCAGAGCCTCAGCCAGGTCCATCAGGGCTACAAGCCACACATGATCCCTACGATACCTGGGGTGATGATGATGATACCTCTTCTGACACAGATCTGCCTTCGCCACCATCTCCTACAGAGAGTAGAAAAAGATCTCCTCCTGAGGATCTATCTTTCATTAATTTTGTGAAAGAAATGTCAGAAGTTGTACCTTTTCAACTACAATCTTAAGCTGATGATAGACACCAGATGATGGAACTACTTCAATTTCTGGATGCTCCAAAAATCATCGCTTCCATCCCTATACACCAGGTGTTTTTGGATCTGCTCAAGAAAAACTGGGAATCTCCTTCATCGGTGTCACCAGTTAACAAGAAAGCTGACTCCACATACCTTGTCCAGTCAGCACCAGGTTTCCAAAAACCTCAACTGGATCATCGCTCTGTTGTGGTTGAGTCCGCGCAGAAGAAGGCCAAGCGTCTTAAGCCGCACTCTTCTACCCCACCTACCAGGGACAACAAGTTCCTGGATAGTGTAGGACGGAAAGTCTATCATGGAGCTACGTTGATTTCACGCATAGCTTCATATCAACTTTACATGACTCAATACAACAGAGCCATCTTTAAGCAGATGCAAGACTATGCTGACACGTTGCCGGACCAATACCAACCACAGCTTCAAGCCCTTCTTCACAAGGGATATGAGGCAGGGAAGCACAAGATTAGGACTGCCTATGACATATTCGATGCTTCCACGAAGGTTTCAGCCACAGCCATCTCAGCCAGACATTGGGCTTGGTTAAAGTCATCCAACCTTCGCCCAGAAGTCCAAGATCGTCTTGCTGATTTGCCCTGCTTAGGCGACAATTTGTTTGGAGAGCAAATTCAACAGATTGTGGCGGAGTTAAAAGACCACCATGAGACGTTGAAACAACTCTCATCTGTCCCACCTGAGGTGACCTCCAAGCAACCGCAAAAGAAGGACTCTAAGAAGTCATTCTTTCGACCACGTCGCTACTACCCTCCGACAACTAGGGCTCGTCCTGCACGGTCCTCTAACAGGCCTCAGCCTCGTCAGCCGAGAAAGCAAAGACCTACTGTAGCCCCACCTCCTGGGCCTACGGCGGGCCTTTGACTTCCCTGTATTGAGCACATGCCATCTCCCTCTTCCACACATCCCTGTGGGGGGTCGACTGTTCCACTTCTTACACCGTTGGAAACAGATCACCTCAGATCAGTGGGTGCTAGCAATTATCGCACAGGGTTACCACCTCAACTTCATAACACTTCCGCCAGACTCCCCGCCCCTTCAGGCATGGAGTCTAACCAGCCATTTCACTCAATTACATCAAGAAGTATCCCTTCTTCTACAATCAAATGCTATAGAACCCGTCCCTCCTTGTCAACAAGGGAAAGGATTCTATTCCAGATACTTCCTAATACCAAAGAAATCAGGGGGGCTACGTCCAATTCTGGACCTTCGGGCCCTCAACAAGTATCTGCAAAAAGAAAAGTTCAAGATGGTAACCCTGGGCGCCTTGCTCCCTCTGTTGCAAAAGGGGGATTGGCTGTGCTCTCTCGACCTCAAGGACGCTTATACCCACATTGCGATCACACAATCCCATCGCAAATATCTGTGGTTTCTTGTAGGCCACGACCATTATCAATACCGTGTCCTACCTTTCGGTCTGGCTTCTGCCCCACGAGTCTTTACCAAATGTCTCGTAGTGGTAGCAGCATTCCTAAGGAAGGAAGGTGTCCACGTCTACCCCTACCTGGACGATTGGCTAATCAGGGCCTCCTCCCAACATATAGCTCAATCCTCCCTAAAATTGACAATTCAAACACTCCTTTCCTTAGGGTTTCTTGTCAATTACGAGAAATCTTGCTTAGTCCCGTCTCAAACCTTATCCTTCATTGGAGCAGACTTGGACACCTTGCAGGCAAAGGCTTACCTTCCTCTTCAGAGGGTCCACACCCTAATATCCCTGGCTCGCCAGCTCCAGTCTCAAAACACTGCCACGGCTCGCCAGTTCCTCATTCTCCTAGGACACATGGCATCCTCGGTTCAAGTCACTCCCATGACCCGACTAGCCATGAGAGTAACACAATGGACTCTACGACACCAATGGATTCAAGCTTTTCAGCCTCTGTCCTCCATAGTCACAGTCACACAGGCCCTGCGCCTATCCTTAACCTGGTGGACAACTCAGGTCAACCTCCTTCAGGGCTTACCTTTTCTTCCACCGGATCCACAAGTAATCCTAACCACCGACGCTTCTCACATCGGTTGGGGAGCCCATGTGGACGAATTACAAACCCAAGGGTTATGGTCCAAAGAGGAGGCCGAACACCAGATAAATTTCCTGGAACTTCGCGCAATCCGCTATGCACTCCGAACTTTCAAAGATCATCTATTCCATCAGATAATCTTAATCCAGACGGACAACCAAGTGGCCATGTGGTACATAAACAAGCAGGGAGGCACAGGCTCCTTCCTTCTGTGTCAGGAAGCTGCGCAGATCTGGGCGGAAGCCCTCTCCCACTCTATGTACCTCAGGGCCACTTACCTGCCGGGAGTAGACAATGTATTGGCAGACCAGCTGAGCCGTGTCTTCAAGCCACACGAGTGGTCACTCGATCCTCTGGTAGTGACCTCTCTGTTTCACAAGTGGGGTTTTCCCCGCATAGACCTCTTTGCGTCCCCTCAGAACCACAAAGTGGACGATTACTGCTCTCTCATTCGGAGCCAACACTTTCAGCCGAGAGATGCCTTCTCCCTCAAGTGGACGACAGGTCTGCTTTATGCATTCCCTCCACTTCCTCTTCTCTCAAGGACTCTCGTGAAGCTACGCCAGGACGGAGGAACCATGATCCTGATAGCACCCCACTGGCCACGCCAAGTGTGGTTTCCCATACTCCAGGATCTCTCCATCCGCAGGCACATCCCTCTGGGAACGGATCCTCATCTGCTCGCTCAAAACGACGGATGCCTCCTCCATCCCAACCTCCAAGCCTTGTCCCTGACGGCATGGATGTTGAAAGGTTAGTCCTTCAGCCTTTTAACCTTTCGGATTCGGTTTCTCGTGTCCTGATAGCTTCACGAAAGCCCTCTACCAGGAGATCCTATTCATATAAATGGAAAAGGTACACATCATGGTGCACTTCTCAGTCCCTTGATCCCCTTTCCTGTCCAATCTCTAAGTTCTTGGACTATTTATGGCACCTATCAGAATCCGGTCTAAAGACCTCTTCCATTAGGATGCATGTCAGTGCGGTAGCCGCCTTCCATAAAGGTGTACAGGGTGTCCCTATTTCAGTACAACCCCTGGTAACACGTTTTCTTAAAGGCTTGCTCCATCTGAAGCCACCCTTACGTCGTCCGGCCCTATCTTGGGACCTTAACCTGGTTCTTGGTCGTCTAATGAAACCTCCTTTCGAACCTCTGCACTCCTGTGAATTAAAGTATCTCACATGGAAAGTGTTATTCCTTTTGGCTATCACTTCAGCTCGCAGGGTTAGTGAATTGCAGGCCCTAGTTACCTATCCGCCTTACACTAAGCTCCTGCAGGACCGGGCGGTACTCCGCACTCACCCTAAATATTTACCTAAGGTAGTTTCTGAGTTTCATATTAATCAATCCATCATACTACCTATCTTTTTTCCCAGGCCCCACTCCAACTCCGGGGAACAGACTCTGCATACCCTAGACTGCAAACGAGCTCTAGCTTTTTATCTAGACCGTACTGTTGCTCACAGGAAGAGCACTCAATTATTTGTCTCTTTCCATCCTAACAAGTTAGGACATCCTGTGGGTAAGCAGGCTCTTTCCTCCTGGTTGGCGGACTGCATTTCTTTTTGCTATCAGCAAGCTGGCATTCCTTTTCAAGACCGTGTGAAAGCACACTCTGTGAGGGCCATGGCGACGTCAGTGGCACACCTTCGATCGGTGCCGCTTCCTGACATCTGCAAAGCTGCAACCTGGAGTTCTCTCCATACCTTTGCAGCCCACTATTGTTTGGACAAAGCTGGAAGACAGGACTCCATCTTCGGCCAATCTGTCTTGCGTAACCTTTTTCCAACGTGATGTACCAACACCCTTCCACCTTCCCGGTAGGGTGCGGATGCCCTTTACCAAATACCACCCCAGTTGTTGTGCCTGTTGCACGTCATTGGGTGCATTTGGTGCAAGTCAGGACATCCTCAGCTCGGTACTCACCCATTTGTGAGGACAACCATCCTGCTTGTCCTGTGAGAAAGCAAATGTTGCTTACCTGATGTAACAGGTGTTCTCACAGGACAGCAGGATGTTAGTCCTCACGAAACCCGCCCGCCACCCCGCGGTGTTGGGTTTTGTTTTGTTTTTACTTTTTAGGCACTGCCTGTAGCTTTGAAAATCAGACTGAAGGGAGACCCCTGCTGGCTGCAGGGTCAGTGCCTTGCTGGGCATGCCCAGTAGGGGCCAGTCAAAGTTCTGTTTAAACTTTGACAGAAGTTTTCCGTGGTGGGCTCCATCCTCGATGTCACCCATTCGTGAGGACTAACATCCTGCTGTCCTGTGAGAACACCTGTTACATCAGGTAAGCAACATTTGCTTTCTCCTAAAGTCTAGGTAGGTTTATGTTGACTTGCAAATTTTAGGTGTGTTTTGAACATCTCTGCTTGAGCCTCATGTTCACCCCTTTTTCTCTCTTAGCCATGTAGCTCCAAAGTCATTTTTTCTTGATTTCACCTTGGTAATTTTTTGGTAATGTCATAGGATGACCAGCAGCTTCAAGAATTGCTTGGACTGTGGACAAAATGTCCATCACAAGATCTGCAAAAAGTATCTGGGTGGGGATTATGATATAAAATGTGGCATCTTCAGGAGGATATTGCTAAGGGCCGTCTGGCACTGCAAGGGGAGAGAATTGTTTACCTTGAACAGAAGGGAAGTTGAATTCCACTGAATTATAGTGAAAGACTTCAAAGTAGAAGTTGTAACTGGTCCTCCTGTATGTCTTTCCTCCATGGCCGCTGATAGCGAAGGTGCTCAGGCGAGTAGAGGGCCATGCTGGGTCAGTGATAATGGTGGCTCCAGGGTGGCCTTGCCGCCCGTGGTTCATGAATCTGGTACGTGTGGTTGTGGACGGTCCGCTACGCCTGACCACCTACTGGATCTCCTTCGTCAGGGTTCTATATTTTCCGATCGGGAGGATCGCTTCTGTCTCGCAGCCTGGCTTTTGAGAGGAGGCGATTGCGTGTGAGAGGGTATTATCTGTTCGGCTAGAAGGATTTCGGAATTTCAGGTGCTTTCGTGCCGTGATCCGTTCCTTCGGATATAGTCTGATAAGGTGTCCTTGCGAATGGTGCCTTTGTTTCTTCCTAAGGTGGTGTCTGTTTTTCATGTGAACTAATCAGTAGAGTTGCCCGGGTTTCCGGATTGGGATAGGGATCCCTCAATGGGTTGTTACAAATTGCAGCGGCACGGCTGTTGACCAATAAAAGAAAGTATGACCATGTTACGCCATTATTTCATTGATAGAACTTCATTGTTACCTGTGCAATCTCGCATTTTATATAAAAGCTTGACATTAATTCAAAAATCCATCTATGGCAATAATTCAGAATGGCTTAACGCATCTCTGCATATACACACTCCACAACGAAATCTAAGGTCCTCAGGAAAGGACTTACTATCTATCCCTTCACCTAAATTAGCTCACCTGACTTCGGTTAGAGAAAGAGCTCTTTCCTTGGCAGAACCAGCTCACTGGAACGCTCTCCCACTTGATATCAGACTGGACACAAATGTAAGCACGTTCAAAAAAGCTTTGAAGACGTGGTTGTTTGAGCAGGCTTATATGCAAACTGGCTAAATTTACAGTATAATTCCTCTCCCTATCCACTTACTTATTTTATGTTAGGATTATTTTATGATTATTTTAATTTGTTTTATATTTTAAGTATATTTTAACCATGGAATTAGTTTGACAATGTTTGAAATATGATATAGGTAAACTGTTTTATTGAGATGAATATTATTGTAACCTGTAATTGATTGTTACTCTGTTCATTATTATATTTAGTTTAGGCAACATATAATAGGTGTCGATTTTGGTACCAATTTTAATTGTTTAAAGAATGTTTTATTTATCTATGTTTTATAAGAATCATGTAAACCGGCTTGAAGTAATTAACGAAAGTCTCGATATATAAAAAGGTTAAATAAATAAATAAAAATCTTTTGGATGTGAGACAAGTGGTATTGCGTTACTTGAAAGTCACTAACGCTTTCTGTCGTTTGGATCATTTCTTCGTCCTGTTCAGAGGAGCGAAGAAGGGCGAAAAGGCGTCTAAGACGTCTTTGTTTCGTTGGTTGAAAGAGACGATCTCTGCAGCTTATGTATACAAAGGAAGAGTGGTTCCATTGGGGCTTAGGGCACATTCAACTCGAGCTCAGGCGACGTCTTGGGCTGAGTATCAGCTGGTGTCTCCACAGGAGATCTATAGATTTGTGGTATGGTCCTCATTGCACACTTTTACCAAGCATTATCGTTTGGATGTGCGGGCTCCGGATCGGCCCCTTTTGGGGAGAGTGTTTTTTGAGGGGGGTTTTTGGGTTCCCGCCCAGTATAAGAGGGCTTTGCTACATTCCGCTTTTCTGAACTGATCTGGATATGTTCAGGAAAGGAAAATTGGTTCTTACCTGCTAATTTTCGTTCTTGTAATACCACAGATCAGTCCAAAGGCCCGCCCTGAGGATCTCTGCAGAAAGACTGCTTGGTCTACTGCTGTAGTTATTTGCAAATCAGATTTGCCATTTTTGGTTTTGATTTCTTGGCTTAATGTTTTCTGCATCGTTATCTAGTTGGTCAGGGGTATCCATGTTGGGAACCTCGTTCGCTCTTTATTTTACGTATCTTGGCTTGGGTATCAATTAATACTGAGGGACTGCAGGTGGCACTCTCATATATGTAGTGGTGCCCAAAGTTTTGTTCTCTTCCTCCATCTGCTGCTAGGGATGAATAAAACCCGCTTGTCTGGACTGATCTGTGGTATTACAGGAACGAAAATTAGCAGGTAAGAACCAATTTTCCTTTCTACCACCTGTTGAGCAGTGGCATTGATATTCTCACAGGACAAGCAGAATGGTAGTCCTCACATATGGGTGATATCACAGGATGGAGCCCAATCACGGAACACTTTTGTCAAAGTTTCTAGAACTTTTACTGGCACGTACTGGACATGCCCAGGATGGCACTAACCCTGCAACCAGCAGGGGTCCCCCTTCAGTCTTCTTTTTTCCACGCAGCAGTAGCCACGCAGGTTAAGGAGCTCTTAGAGATTCTTGGCAGGAATTTTCCTCACAGAATTACTTCATACTTTAATACCCCATAGAGGTCCCCCTTTTGAATTTTTACTTCTGCAGTACTCCGGTAGGTTTTTTACCCGATTTTGGTCGATTCCTCTCATTTGGCTCTCATGGCCTATTGGCTGTTGACCGCACCGCGGCTCAATTTTTTCAAAGGCCATGGCGTCAAGGTTCCGTCGATGCCCTGTGACTGCACTTGCACCATCACCATCACAGACCCCCATAAAGTCTGTGTAATGTGCCTAGGGTGTGAGCATGATGTCCTGTGTTGCACCAAATGTGCCTTAATGACACCAAAAGGTCGCAAAGCCAGAATGGAGAACATGGAACTTCTCTTTCGGTCTCGAACTCCGATGCCGTCCATGGCATCAACGTCATCCGACCCGGCACCATCCACGTTGCGCCAGTATTGGGCACCGGCCGGTGACCGTCCAGCGTTGACGACTTCCTGACCATCGACTACCTCTGTTCCCCCTCAGGATTGAGGGGATCGTAGAGAGAAGCATCGGCACCGAAAGCCTCGGGTCATCGACAAAGGCAAATCATCGTCCAAGCCGCCATAGAAGAAACCCCATCCAGAAAAGCCATCAACCCTTTCTGAGACCGGGTCACCGAGTCAACCCTCACCTGGATAGGTAATGGGAGCCGCGGCTCCGCCTTTAACGGAGTCGCGGCTATGCCTCTGCCTCATTCTCCCCTTCCGGAACCGAGGTTTCAGGCGCAGGTAACACATCTACTTCGTCTGTCGGTACCAATGGTTTGGGACTATTTGTGGGTCCTAGGGTCCAGGGCTTCCACATGGGATTTGGTTCCTTGGGAATTCACACCCAGGAGACTGTTACAGAAGGCACTCTGGTCCGGGTAGAATCCGTTGATGGAGGAGTATCGCCCAAGGGCTTTGGTCCACAGTGGAGACATCCTGGTGCATCAATCACCTAGAAACAAGGGCAATCCATCGGGTCCTGGAAGCCTTCCCTCCCTGGATCAAAGGGACAAGATGGTTCGTGTGTTCTCGGACAATGCAATGACTGTGGCATTCTTCGATTGGCAAGGAGGGGGTGAAGTCATGGTGTGGCTCTGGAAGCTCGACAGTTATTTGGGCGGAAATCCATCTCGAGGGATTAGTGGTTTCTCACATCGCGGGTACGGACAACGTGCAGGCAGACTTCCTCAGCAACTAGATCTGAGCGAATGGGAGCTATCCCAGGAAGCTTGGGTTCGCATTTGTGCCCTGTGGGGCGTTCCCCAACTGGATCTCATGGCAATGCGTACCAACGTAAAGTTTGCAAGGTTTTTCAGTTGCAGAGGAGAGAGGTAGGTGCGATGGGACTGGATACTTGGGTGTACCCTTGGCCGACTGGGATACTACTGTACGTATTCCCTCCCTGGCCGCTCGTCTGTTGAGTTCTGCGGCGCATAGTCTCATCTAAGGATGGTGGTTCTAGTGGTGTCAGAGTTGCCGCGGCGACCATGGATCGTTGATCTGGTACATTTCGCAGTAGAGGGACCCCTCAGGTTAGCCCACCCACCAGGCTTGCTTCAGCAGAGTCCCATATTTTCAGATCGAGAAGATCCCTTCTGTCTAGCAGCTTGGCTTTTGAGAGGCAGCGGTTGCACCTGAAAGGCTATTTGGAGTCAGTTATTTCCAAGCTCTTATGTTCTATAAGTCCTCTATATCCTTGGTGTATGTCAGGATGTGGAGACATTTTTGAGTCATACCTACAATGGTGATTGGATCCCCTGGCTGTGAATAGTCCTCATATCTTAGCCTTTTTGCAACAGCGTTTGTCTAAGGGTCATGCCTATAGTTCGCTCTGCATTCAGGTGCCCACCTTGGGTTCACTTAGGGGCAAGTTGCGGGGAGGCTTTTAGTCTCCCATCCTTATGTGGTTCGATTCCTGAAGAGGGTTGAGCTTTTCAGCCCTTCGGTTCAGAAGTTATGCCCCGTTTGGACCCTCAATTTAGGTGTGCAAGGGATCTGTAGCACTCCTTTTGAGCCTTTAAGTAGAGTGTCTTTGAAGGACCTAGCTGTGCAGCCAGTGTTTCAAAGGGGGCCATATATTCAACCAGACTGACTTAGAAATTACAGGTGCTGTCTTGCAGAGATTTGTTTTTTTGCGTTTCTATAATGACTGACTACTGTTGCAAACGGTCTCCTCTTTCTTGTCGAAGGTAGTATCGTCTTTTCATGTTCTAGGGGTGTTACGACTAATGTTTCATCCTTCTTGCCTAAGGTGGTCTCAGAATTTCATTTGAATCGGTCCATTTCCTTGCCGTCCTTGGATAAGGTCAGAGATGCGGAGGAGTATTGCCTATTGTGTACCTAGGATGTCAAGAGACATGTGCAGTATTTGGAGGTTTCTGAACCTTTCCAATTGCCTGTTTGCCCTTCATGGTGGAAGGAAGCAGGGCAAACCAGCTTCACGCACTACAATAGCCCACTGGATTAAGGAGGTAGTCACGGCCGTATATATGGATGCTGAAAAGCCGTTGCCTACTCAGGTGAAGACTTATTCCACTAGGGCTCAGGCAGTGTCATGGGCAGAGACTAAATGGTTGACTTCTGTCGACACTTGCTGAGCTGCGTTGTGGTCCTCCTTACACACTTTTTCCAGGTTTTATTGTCTGGATGTTCAGGCCCAGGAGGATGCAGCCTTTGCACGTGTGGTGTTGACTGGACCGCGAACAGCCCTCCCACCCTGTACAGGAGTAAATCTGTACATCCCACTGGCCCTGAGTCCATCTGTCTACACGGTAAGAGAGGAAAAATTACTACTTACCTGATAATTTTGTTTTCCTTAGTGTAGAGATGGACTCTGCTCCCCACCCTCGGCTGCCGAATGATTGTGTCAATGGTCCTACTGAGGGGCTACGTGTTCTAAGAGATTCCTGGTAAGTGTTCATCTAGTCCCTAGATTGGGGTACATACGATCTTTGTTTGAGTTCAGTGATGGTTGACTGTTTTTAATCAAGTTTTTTGCTAGTCTGTCCCTAGTTGATTTTGAAGAGAATACTGGCAGGCTGGGGTCACTGCAGGGTTATATAAACTGTGACATCAGCTTGTTCAGTCTCCATCTGCTGGCAGGGGAGCATAACCCACTGGTCCTGAGTCCATTTGTCTATACTAAGGAAAACAAAATTATCAGGTAAGTAGTAATTTCTCCTTCTGCTCCAGGACACACTGTCCTGGTGGCTGGACATTTCTAATTTTTTTTTTCGTGGGGGGGCCCATTCCAAATTCCTCCAGTGCAAATTGTCCTAACCATTAATGCATCCAACCTGGATTGGGGAGCTCACCTAGATGGGTTTTATACCCAGCTCTCTGGATCCACCAGGGATCGTTGATACCTGTAAACTTCCCGGAGCTCCGAGCAATTCGGTACCCACTATGGGATTTCAGAGATCAGCTGTCCAATTAAATCATTCTGATCCATACTGACAGCCAAGTGTCAATTGTTTTATGTCATTAAGCTGTGAGGTATGGAATCGTATCTCCTGGGTCATCATACTGTCCAACCGTGGACCTGGGTGCGCACTCAATGGGTAGTGCTCAGGGCCACCTATCTGGCCGGTCTGGAGAATGAGGTGGCAGACCGACTGAGTTGGTCTTTGACCTCACAAATGGTCCCTGGATTGGGGGTGGCAAATCGGATCTTCCCACCTATAAGGCACTCTGGATGTGGACCTATTCGCAGTGCCTTCACCCTCCATTGGGGCCAGAGACTTCAGTCTGCGTATCCTCTAGTTCAGTGGTTCTCAACCAGTGTGTCAGGACACACTGTTGTGTCACCAAGGGGCGGAAGGTGTGTCATCAAAAATTTGACATAGCAAGCCTATGCTTTCTAGAACAGCCACATGTGTTTGCTTCTTGCTAAGAGTGCAGCCTGGTATTTAAAATTCCTCATCACTCCCTGTTCCTGCTTTTCCCTGTTTTTCTCTGTATCTTTGTTTATAATTTATGGTCTTTTGTTCTGTATTAGATAAGAGCTAATCTGCATTCTGCATGTTTGACAGAGGTGAGGGATTCTGCTGACTAGGATGTAGATTCTATGTAAGAATCTAGAGCAGTCTGGCTTTCTTTGTTTCTCCAATAGTAAGTGTACTGTGTTCTGTATTTGCAGTCTTGCTTTTTCATAGGTAAGGTTGTTGCCTTTCAAGTCCTGGGTATTATATAATTTCTAAATGTCTTTTTAGCAGGTTTTCATGTTATTTTACAAAGTGGCAGGAAAGGAATTTTGATGTACTTTTATTGAGGGGGTATCAGAATTTGAATATATTTTTTGTATGGTGAGTTGAAAGGGGAAATGTCCTCTCTTCTTTGTATAAACTTCAGAAGAGGGTCACAACTTCCTGAGGTTGACAGTGAAATGCATGACAGTTTTCCTTTTCCTTTCATTTAATAAAATGTATTAATCGCCTAACACTAAAAGGCCTAGGCGATATACATATTGAACATACATAATAAAAATGTAACTGACAACATACAGTATACATATATTAGTTTCACAGAAACTAAAAGGAAAATATATATTAAACAAATACAGAATATAGCAAAAGAAAATTCAATCCTTCAACAATAATGTAAGCCTCAATCTGAACAAATTCACTACAAGAGAGAATATAACATGATTACTCATCGTTTCCCACAATCTCCCAAACTGCCTGAAAACTCATTAACATCACAGTATTAGCTGTTATATGCACGGCGAAGTAGAAACTCTTTAATTGACATTTTAAACTTTTTAACATCTTCCAGAGACCTAAGTTCGAAAGGAATAAGATTCCAATATGTATGTGCTGCTATGGAGAAAGAAGTCTCCCTTGTGCTAAACAATTGTGCATGACGAACAGACGGAATCTCTAACAGATTCAATTGTGAAGATCTCAAACACCTTACCGGTTTGTAAAACCCTAAAAGTGCATTAAGCCAAAAAGCAGAATCAGATGCAATCAGCTTATAAACTATCATACTGATCTTAAAAACTATACGCTCATTAACCGGCAACCAGTTAAGTCTGCAGAGAACAGGAGAAATCCTATCAAATCGCTTAGAATGGGAAACTAACCTTGCCGCTGAATTAAGCAAAAGTTGTATCGAATGAATTAAACATTTTGGTAAACCGATGTAAAGACCATTGCAATAGTCAGTATGAGGAAATATAATTGCTTGGACCACTGTCAAGAAATCTTTATCATACAAAAGATGTCGTAAACCTGCCAGTAACCGAAGTTTAAATAAAAACCTGTTTTAATGAGTGACCTAATTTGAGGTTTAAAGGAGACAGTGGAATCAAACACAATGCTCAAACTCTTGATGGGTTTAGAAAGAGTGAATGAGAAATTGTCTATAGAAATTGTATCCTGTAAAGGTATCGAATGAGGTCGATGAATTAATAATACCGAAGTCTGTCTTGTATTTAACAAGAGTTTGTTGTGTCTCAACCATCGTCTGATGGAATCTATACAAAATGATAAGGAATAGACTGTTTCTTGCCATAATTTTTGAACTTTTATATAAAACTGAATATCGTCGGCATAGATCTTAAAACCATCTGTAATGATAACCAACAATTTGGCAATGGGGGCAGGGTAGATATTAAACAACATTGCCGAAAGGGAGGAACCCTGCGGCACCCCAGTCTTCACATGTTGAGATGAAGAACAGGAGTTATTAAAGTAAATGATTTGAGAACGCTCTGTCAAATAACTCTCAAACCACTTTAAGCACTGTTCTCGAGACACCACATTCCTGAAGACGATATAACAGAATTTGGTGGTCAACAGAATCAAAAGCAGAGGTTATATCAAGTGAAACCAACAGAAACTGTTGGCCACTATCAAGACTCCGTTTAATAGAGTCAACCAAAGAAATTAAGAGTAACTCAGTACTAAGACCACGCCAGAATCCAAATTGATACAGTTTGTCTGTATCGAAAAACTGTATGCTGTATATGCATATCGATCCTAGATTTCTCACTGATGCAGTAAGCAAAGATTAACATTTTTGTGAAAAAAAATTTTATAATGATATTTTATAAGCAGATATTTAAATTAAAGAATATGTTGTCTTTCTCTTGCATCATTTTCAACAATAAAATATCTAGGATTTCTTTTTTTAGTAAGGCGGTTAAATGTAGTGTGCAATTTGTCATGCACGTGAGCATCATCTGTATGTCATGACGACAAAAAGATTGAGAACCACTGCTCTAGTTCCACTGGTCGTGATGACTATGTGAAACTCAGGGAAGAAAAGGGGTCTATGATCATCATAGTCGTCCCCCGTCCCCCCCATTGGTCGAGTTGTCCATCGAGTTGTCATAGGTAAGGTTGTTGCCTTTCAAGTCCTGGGTATTATATAATTTCTAAATGTCTTTTTAGCAGGTTTTCATGTTATTTCACAAAGTGTCTGGCAGGAAAGGAATTTTGACGTACTATTACTGAGGGGGTATCAGAATTTGAATATATTTTTTTGTATGGTGAGTTGAAAGGAGAAATGTCCTCTCTTCTTTGTATAAACTTCAGAAGAGGTCACAACTTTCTGAGGTTGACAGTGGAAATGCATGACAGTTTGTCTGTATTGAAAAACTGTATGCTGTATATGTATATCGATCCCAGATTTCTCACTGATGCAGTAAGCAAAGATTAACATTTTTGTGAAAAAAATATTTTATAATGATATTTTATAAGCAATTATTTAAATTAAAGAATATGTTGTATTTCTCTTGCATCATTTTCAACAATAAAATATCTAGGATTTCTTTTTTTAGTAAGGCGGTTAAATGTAGTGTGCATTGTGTCATGCACGTGAGCATCATCTGTCAGGTGTGTCATGACAGGAAAAAGATTGAGAACCACTGCTCTAGTTCCACTGGTTGTGATGACTATGTGAAACTCAGGGAAGAAAAAGGGGGACTATGATCATAGTCCCCCCATTGGTCGACTTGTCCATCTGGAAAAAAAACTAATGCAGAATTAAAACTGCATCATAAGTCTTAGAAACCATCTTTGATTTGATATTGGAATGTTACTGATCATAATGGTTGGTTATTTCTAAGTGAGGAAAAAATGTCAGAAGTTCATAGTTAGCTTCTATCAAAATGCTAATATCTTTAAGAATAGTAATAAATAGGTATGTCTATTTGTTTAAAACGAATAAGAAATCAAAATCTGACATTTTTATTTTGGATTATGGGGAACATCTGACAGGCGCATAGAACATCAGTGCTGGAATCACTGGGACAAAGTAAAAGGTTACCTTACTCCTGGCAGGGTTTCTGGGGGTTTGAGAGTAATGAGTATTGAGGGTGGCCGGCAGGGAAACTTGGCTTTTAAAAAAAAAAAAAATAAAATTACCTCACAAGGCCAGGTAACATATAAACCTAACCAGCTATATTCAAACATTGCGGGTTAAGTTTGTTACGTGTAGCCAGATAACTTTAGGCAAGTATGTTCAGCAGGATGTTTATCCTTTTGAATGTATGGAACAAGTTATCCAGCTAACTTTAGCTGGATAACTTGTCCATTAACCGGCCTACTAAGTAAGACCCCACCACCACCATATTTTGTCAGCTTTTGCATCTAGTTTGCATATTGGTAATACTTTAAAACAGGTTACATAGTCGTCAAATACAGGAAGGTTTTGAATGTGTACTTTTGTTTAGGAAAAAATTATCTTTTAAAGCTGTGTTTCTCACAGGACAAGCAGGATGGTTGTCCTCACAAATGGGTGACATCGAGGATGGAGCCCACCACGGAAAACTTCTGTCAAAGTTTAAACAGAACTTTGACTGGCCCCTACTGGGCATGCCCAGCAAGGCACTGACCCTGCAGCCAGCAGGGGTCTCCCTTCAGTCTTCTTTTTTCCGCGCAGCAGTTGCCACGCGGTGAAAGGAGCTCTCTAACCACGTTCCTGACAGGAATTTGGAAATTAATTTCCTAAGAAAATTTGCCCCTCAGGGGTCTCCCTTCGACAAATTTTTAGTCATCTTACGGAACCCGGTAAGTTTTTTGCCTTTTTCCATCGACTACCGTCGAATTTGGCCCTTGAGGCCTGTTGGCACTTACCGATCCCCAGCCTAAATTTTGGCTTCAGGCCATGGCAACGGGGTTCCGCCGTTGTCCGGATTGTACCCGGACTATGTCCATCACAGACCCCCACAGGGTTTGTGTGATGTGTTTGGGTAGTGAGCATGATGTCCTGACTTGCACCACATGTGCCTTAATGACACCCAAGGGTCGCAAAGCCAGGATGGAGAAGATGGGGCTCCTCTTCCATGCACCCACCCCAACACCATCGATAGCATCGACGTCATCGGAACCGGCACCGTCGAAGTTGTACCATCATCGTCAACCCTCCGGTGACCGTCCGCCATCGATCGCTTCTCGGCCGTCGACTCCCGTCCCTTCCCCGGATGGGCGAGGGGATCGGAAGGAAAAGCACCGCTATCGACGGCACAAATCTCGGCCTGTCGAGGATCCACAGCCATCGACCTCTGCTCAAGCCGAGCCACCGACAAAGAAGCCACGAACAGACCGGACACCCTCCACGTCTCGTTCGCAGGCATCGAGGAAACCCTCACCCTTCCGGGGTGCGGGGGCCGTGATCCCACCGGTTACGGTGGTCCCTCCGGCCCTGCCTCAGCCTCCCTCTCCCGTCGAGCCGGGTATGGTTACCCCTGGTCTCCGGGCAGAACTGGACCGGCTGGTCCAGGAGGCCATCGAGAAAGCGATGAAGAAATTGCAACCTCCATCGGCACCGTCTCCGGCACCGGTTCCAGTGCCGCCCCCGACACCGGCACCGGCTTCGCCACCGAGGAGGGAACCGACCACCGAGCCGTTGATACAAGCGCTAGCACCGCTACTGAGCCGCATGGAGGCGCTCATGACGGCCCTTCCATCGGCGATTCCAGTGCCTTCGACAACACCACCGTCTCCGACTGGATTTTCATCGGCAGGAGAAACACCGTTCCGGATTCCTCCTTCCGGGGTGGTTCCATCGGTGCCTTCTGGTATATCTCCACCGATATATCCTTTGGTTCCATCCATTCCACGCCAGGCACCGATTCCATCGACAGCACCGAAGCCATCGATGCCATTTCTGGTTCCACCTACGGCACCGATTCCACCTCGGTTTCCATCGATGCCTTTAGAGCCTCAGCCAGGTCCATCAGGGTTACAAACCCCACTTGATCCCTACGATACCTGGGGTGATGATGATGATACATCTTCTGACACGGATTTGCCTTCGCCTCCATCTCCTACAGAGAGTAGAAAAAGATCTCCTCCTGAGGATCTCTCTTTCATTAATTTTGTGAAAGACATGTCAGAAGTTGTACCTTTTCAACTACAATCTGAAGCTGATGACAGACACCAGATGATGGAACTCCTTCAATTTCTGGATGCTCCAAAAATCATCGCTTCCATCCCTATACACCAGGTGTTTTTGGATCTGCTCAAGAAAAACTGGGAATCTCCTTCATCAGTGTCCCCAGTTAACAAAAAAGCTGACTCCACCTACATTGTCCAGTCAGCACCAGGTTTCCAAAAACCTCAACTGGATCATCGCTCTGTTGTGGTTGAGTCCGCGCAGAAGAAGGCCAAGCGTCTTAAGCCACACTCTTCTACCCCGCCTACCAGGGACAACAAGTTCCTAGATAGTGTTGGACGGAAAGTCTATCATCGAGCTATGTTGATTTCACGCATAGCTTCATATCAACTTTATATGACTCAGTACAACAGAGCCATCCTTAAGCAGATGCAAGACTATGCTGACACGTTACCAGACCAATACCAACCGCAGCTTCAAGCCCTTCTTCACAAGGGATTTGAGGCAGGGAAGCACGAGATTAGGACTGCCTACGACATATTCGATGCTTCCACAAAAGTTTCAGCCACAGCCATCTCAGCCAGACGTTGGGCTTGGTTAAAATCATCCAACCTTCGCCCAGAGGTTCAGGATCGTCTTGCTGATTTACCCTGCTTAGGCGATAATTTGTTTGGAGAGCAAATTCAGCAGATTGTGGCGGAATTGAAAGACCACCATGAGACGTTGAAACAACTCTCATCTGTCCCACCTGAGCTGACCTCCAAGCAACCGCAAAAGAAAGACTCTAAGAAGTCATTCTTTCGACCACGCCGTTATTATCCTCCATCGGCCAGGCCTCGTCCAGCTCGATCCTCTACTAGGCCTCAGCCGCGTCAGCCTAGGAAACAAAGGCCTACTGTAGCCCCTCCTCCTGGGCCTGCGGCTGGACTTTGACTCCCCTGTAGGGAACACATGCCAAACCCCTCTTCCGGACATCCCTGTAGGAGGTCGACTGTACCATTTTTTACAACCTTGGTTGCAGATCACCTCAGATCAGTGGGTGCTAACAATTATCGCACAGGGTTACCACCTCAACTTCATATCTCTTCCGGCAGACTCCCCGCCTCTTCAAGCGTGGAGTCTATCCACCCATTTGGCTCAATTACAACAGGAAGTATCCCTTCTTCTGCAATCACATGCTATAGAACCCGTTCCTCCCTCTCAACGAGGCACGGGATTCTATTCCAGATACTTCCTAATACCAAAGAAATCAGGGGGACTACGTCCCATTTTGGACCTTCGAGCCCTCAACAAATACCTTCAAAAAGAGAAATTCAAAATGGTAACCCTAGGCGCGCTGCTCCCTCTGCTACAAAGAGGGGATTGGCTGTGCTCTCTCGACCTCAAGGACGCTTATACCCACATTGCGATCACACAATCCCATCGCAAATATCTGCGGTTTCTAGTAGGCCACGACCATTATCAATACCGTGTCCTACCTTTCGGTCTAGCTTCTGCCCCACGAGTCTTTACCAAATGTCTCGTAGTGGTAGCGGCATTCCTAAGGAAGGAAGGTGGCCACGTCTACCCATACCTGGACGATTGGCTAATCAGGGCCTCCACCCAGCAGATAGCTCAATCCTCCCTAAAATTGACAATTCAAACACTCCTTTCCTTAGGGTTTCTCGTCAATTACGAGAAATCTTGCTTAGTCCCGTCTCAAACCTTATCCTTCATTGGGGCAGACTTGGACACCTTACAGGCAAAGGCTTACCTTCCTCTTCAGAGGGTCCACACCCTAATGTCCCTGGCTCGCCAGCTCCAGTCTCAGAACACTGCCACGGCTCGCCAGTTCCTCATTCTCCTAGGGCACATGGCATCCTCGGTTCAAGTCACTCCCATGACCCGACTAGCCATGAGAGTAACACAATGGACTCTACGACACCAATGGATTCAAGCTTTTCAGCCTCTGTCCTCCATAGTCACAGTCACACAAGCGCTGCGCCTATCCTTAACCTGGTGGACGACTCAGGTCAACCTCCTTCAGGGCTTACCCTTTCTTCCACCGGAACCGCAAGTAATCCTAACCACCGACGCTTCTCACATCGGTTGGGGAGCCCATGTGGACGACTTTCAAACCCAAGGGTTATGGTCCAAAGAGGAAGCCGAACACCAGATCAATTTCCTGGAACTTCGAGCATTCCGCTATGCGCTCCGCACTTTCAAAGATCATCTCTTTCATCAGATAATCTTAATCCAGACGAACAACCAAGTGGCCATGTGGTACATAAACAAGCAAGGAGGCACAGGCTCCTTCCTTCTGTGTCAGGAAGCTGCGCAGATCTGGGCGGAAGCCCTCTCCCACTCCATGTACCTCAGGGCCACTTACCTGCCGGGAGTAGACAATGTATTGGCAGACCAGCTGAGCCGTGTCTTCCAACCACACGAGTGGTCACTCGATCCTCTGGTAACGACCTCTCTGTTTCACAAGTGGGGTTCTCCCTGCATAGACCTCTTTGCGTCCCCTCAGAACCACAAAGTGGACGATTACTGCTCTCTCATTCGGAGCCAGCACTCTCGGCCGAGGGATGCATTCTCCCTCAAGTGGACAACCGGTCTGCTCTATGCATTCCCTCCACTTCCTCTTGTGTCAAAGACTCTCGTGAAGCTACGCCACGACGGGGGAACCATGATCCTAATAGCACCCTACTGGCCACGCCAAGTATGGTTTCCAATACTCCAGGATCTCTCCATCCGCAGGCACATTCCTCTGGGAAAGGACCCGCATCTACTCACTCAAAACGACGGATGCCTCCTCCATCCCAACCTCCAAGCCTTGTCCCTGACGGCATGGATGTTGAAAGGTTAGTCCTTCAGCCTTTCAACCTTTCAGATTCCGTTTCTCGGGTCCTGATAGCTTCACGAAAGCCTTCCACAAGAAAGTCTTACTCATACAAATGGAAAAGGTACACATCATGGTGCACTTCTCAGTCCCTTGATCCCCTTTCCTGTCCAATCTCCAAATTCTTGGACTATTTATGGCATCTCTCTGAATCAGGTCTTAAAACCTCTTCTATCAGAATGCATGTCAGTGCGGTAGCCGCCTTCCATAAAGGTGTACAGGGTGTCCCTATTTCAGTACAACCCCTAGTAACCCGTTTTCTTAAAGGCTTGCTCCATCTGAAGCCACCCTTACGTCCTCCGGCCCCATCTTGGGACCTTAACCTGGTTCTTGGTCGTCTAATGAAACCTCCTTTCGAACCTCTGCACTCCTGTGAGTTAAAGTATCTCACATGGAAAGTGTTATTCCTCTTGGCTATCACTTCAGCTCGCAGGGTTAGTGAATTGCAGGCCCTAGTTACCTATCCGCCTTACACTAAGCTCCTGCAGGACCGGGCGGTACTCCGCACTCATCCTAAATTTTTACCTAAGGTAGTTTCTGAGTTTCATATCAATCAATCCATCATACTACCTATCTTTTTTCCCAGGCCCCACTCCAACTCTGGAGAGCAGACCCTGCATACCCTAGACTGTAAACGAGCTCTAGCTTTTTACCTAGACCGTACAGTTTCCCATAGGAAGAGCACTCAATTATTCGTCTCTTTCCATCCTAATAAGCTGGGACAACCTGTGGGTAAGCAGGCTCTTTCTTCCTGGTTGGCGGACTGCATTTCTTTTTGCTATCAGCAAGCTGGCATTCCTTTTCAAGACCGTGTTAAAGCACACTCTGTGAGGGCCATGGCGACGTCAGTGGCACACCTTCGATCGGTGCCGCTTCCTGACATCTGCAAAGCTGCAACCTGGAGTTCTCTCCATACCTTTGCAGCCCATTATTGTTTGGACAAAGCTGGAAGACAGGACTCCATCTTCGGCCAGTCTGTCTTGCGTAACCTTTTTCCAACCTGATGTACCAACACCCTTCCACCTACCCGGTTGGGTGCGGATGCCCTTTCCCAAATTTCTCCTCACTTATTGTGCTTGCTGCACACCGTTGGGTACATTTGGTGCAAGTCGGGACATCCTCAGCTCGTTACTCACCCATTTGTGAGGACAACCATCCTGCTTGTCCTGTGAGAAAGCAAATGTTGCTTACCTGATGTAACAGGTGTTCTCACAGGACAGCAGGATGTTAGTCCTCACGAAACCCGCCCGCCTCCCCGCGGTGTTGGGTTCGTTTTATTTTTACTTTCTAGGCACTGCCTGTAGCTTTGAAAATCAGACTGAAGGGAGACCCCTGCTGGCTGCAGGGTCAGTGCCTTGCTGGGCATGCCCAGTAGGGGCCAGTCAAAGTTCTGTTTAAACTTTGACAGAAGTTTTCCGTGGTGGGCTCCATCCTCGATGTCACCCATTTGTGAGGACTAACATCCTGCTGTCCTGTGAGAACACCTGTTACATCAGGTAAGCAACATTTGCTATCCTAATGAGAGCATTTTTTTATGTGTAGCTGTCCTCTTTAATGGAAGAACTGCATCAGAAGACTGAAAAACAGGAGCAGCTCCTTAGTGAAAATGAGGAATTGGATCTGACACAGAGGGAATTAACCACAGAAGTGGAACAACTTCAAGAAGAACAAAAAATCAGCAGATCCTCACTGGAGATGGCAGAGGAAGAAAAACTTGAGGTGGCTCAGAAACTTCATGAGCTTGAAGAGAAACTAAACATGGTAACCCAGGAGAAAGATGAGCTGCAGCAGATACATGAGAAACTCCAAGCTGAGAGGGACCAACTCAAGCAGGATATTATGGAAAACATTGAGCAAGTAAGTGATTAGCTTATTTCTGTCTAAATCAGTGATGGCTAACCTATGACACGCGTGTCAGAGGTGACACGCCGAGCCGTTTTGGCTGACACGCGCAGCGTTTCGAGGACTATCAGGAATTTTTTTTTTTTTTTATCGGCTGCGCCGAGCCTTTTCTTTTTCAGCTGCGCCGAGCCTTTAAATGTGTTTTTTAGTTTCCCCCTACCCTCCACCAATGCCCCCGGGCGCAGGGAGGCTCATGCGTCGTAGCGATGAGGCTCAAGACAACGCGCTGATGCTCCTCCTTCCTGCCTGTGCGGCCCCGGAAGTAAACGTTGCCGGAGCCGCGTGGGCAGGAAGGAGGAAGCGAATCAGCGCGTGCAGAAGAGGAGGAGCTGCCGCGGGTCGCTGCGAATCCCAAGTCGCAGCGGCCCAAGAAGAGGAAGAGGCCCGGTAGCAGGGCTGCCGCGGCCCGAGAAGATCTGGGCCGCTGCAGAGCCCATCCTGCGGCGACCCGCGAAGAGGAGGCCCAGAGGTGAGAGAGAGGCTGAGGGCCCGTAGAGTGCGTGTATGAGGTGAGTTGAGAGAGAGGACCTGAATGTTTGCAGAGACAGCATGTGAGAGCCTGTGTGTGTGTGTGTGTGTGTGAGAGAGAGAGAGAGCATGTGCCAGTGAGAGCCTGTGTATATGAATGATTGTATGAGAGAGCATGTGCCAGTGAGAGCCTGTGTGTATGAATGATTGTATGAGAGAGCATGTGCCAGTGAGAGCCTGTGTGTATGAATGATTGTATGAGAGAGAGCATGTGCCAGTGAGAGCCTGTGTATATGAATGATTGTATGAGAGAGAGCATGTGCCAGTGAGAGCCTGTGTATATGAATGATTGTATGAGAGAGCATGTGCCAGTGAGAGCCTGTGTGTATGAATGATTGTATGAGAGAGAGCATGTGCCAGTGAGAGCCTGTGTATATGAATGATTGTATGAGAGAGCATGTGCCAGTGAGAACCTGTGTGTATGAATGATTGTATGAGAGAGAGCATGTGCCAGTGAGAGCCTGTGTATATGAATGATTGTATGAGAGAGAGCATGTGCCAGTGAGAGCCTGTGTGTGTGAGAAAGAGAAATGCATGTGAGAATGAGAACCTGACTGTGTGTTTGAGGGAAGAAGATGGAGAAAAAAGAAACAGAAAAAAAGACAATATAAAAGGAATTGGCAAAAAAATAAGATAGGGAAGGTGAAAAAAAAGCCTGTGACCAACCAATTAGAAAACTAAGATCAGACAGCAAAGGCAAAAAAAAAAAAATGTACTTTTTAGTGATTGGCACATGTACTCTTTGGGAATGTGCAAGAATAGCACTTTCTCAACGGATCTCACAATGTACGAGATCAGCATGGAGAAAGTGGAAGCCCAAGGGGCCTGCACAGAGGAGGCAGCAGAATGGACTTCAGTGTCAGTAGCAGCAATCGGCACCTCCGCAATAGCCACGCGGCATCAGTGACAGTGGCAGCAGAGGAATGAGAGAGGTTCTGAGGTTGCTGGCAAAAGAAAGAGAGGGGGGGTCTACCTTTAGTGTGTGATTGTGTATGAATGGGACTCTGCCTGGGGGTGTATGTGTGTGAATGCATGGGTGCCTGCCTGGGGGTCTGTGTGTGTGAGAATGAATGTGTGCATGCCTGGGAGGTGGGGAGGGAGTGTTGTGAACATGAATGGGAGCCAATAAAAGAAACCGACTGACAGATGAAGTTTGTAACGCTTGCTTGGACTTGAAGTGTACGAAATACCAACCTTCAATTGAAGATTTAGCCAATGAAATTCAGCAACAAAAAAGTCACTAAGCAGGTAAGGTAAAGAATTATTTGTTTTTGCTTTATTAATAAATACAGTATATATATTAAAATTATAACTTTGTTGATTAGAGCTACAAATATCACAAAATTATGGATTTTTCTAGAAGTGACACACCACCCGAGTTATGCTCGGTTTTTTTTATGAATTTTGACACACTGAGCTCAAAAGGTTGGCCATCACTGGTCTAAATATTACATTTTTAAAATTGCACTTCTAATTTTCACTAAACACAGGTAAGAGAAAGCATTACCAGAAAGAATCAGAGTCCTTAAAGCAAAAATAAAACTAGTGGGTAGCTACGGCAGGTTTGATATAACTTACATACTGTAATCCACTTTTTCAATGTAATAAGGTAAAACTATTTTGTGGTGCCCTTTAACTTTGTGATTTGACATGCTTTCAGGTATGGCTTTAAATATGTACATTTGTTTAGGATTGGATTGCCTTTTAGCATGTGTATCCTAATGAGAACATTTTTATGTGTAGCTGACCTCTTTAATGGAAGAACTGAATCAGAAGACTGCAAAACAAGAGCAGCTGCTTACTGAAAATAAGGAATTGGATCTGGCAAAGAAGAATTTGGTCACAGAAGTGGAGCAGCTTCAAGAACATCTAAAAGTCAGCAGATCCTCAATGGAGATGGCAGAGGGAGAAAAGCTTGAGGTTGTTCAGAAACTTCATGAGCTTCAAGAAAAACTAAGCATGGTAACCCAGGAGAAAGATAAGCTGCAGCAGATACATGAGAAACTCCAAGCTGAGAGGGACCAAGTCAAGGAGAATTTTGAAGAGAGTACTAAGCAAGTGAGTAAATTGTTGCAATCTTGGTTATGCAATTAAGTAAACAAGGCACTTAGCATCAGCAGCAAGAATCATCTTGTTACCAATGCTTATTACATGTTAATCTCCCTGGTTACGCCAGCGTGTTTGAATGTTCTGAACGAATGGGATGGTGACATGTAGGGAATATAATGGAATACGCAAGATGCTGAATGAAAAGAGCATAGTGGGGCAAACGACATTTAGATTTGTGTGACTTAGGGAAGAAACAGAAAAATGTAATCTAAAGCAGTATATTGTAAGACACCATATCAAACAGGAAAGACTGTGTTCCTCCTTTATGAAAAGTATGAATAGTGGTTTTTGCCCTTTATATTACTGGAAGCAGGAAAGGCTAGCAAAGTGTACCTTAGTAGTGCATTTGCTACAAAATGACATTTGATATCTTTTTAAATTCCAGCTCCCTCCAATTTCCTTAAGCATCTTGGTATTGGGATACCTATGTTCAGCACAGGTTCACACATTCTCTGAAGGCAAGCAACAGTCATGCATGTGGGCTGTCATCCTCATGCTCTGCTGAGCAAGTACAGTTATTTTTCATATCCACGAGTACATTGCAAGTCTCAGGTCTTCATTTTCTGCAGTGAATGTTTAGCATGTCTTTTTGCCCCAATCCTGTTGCAGTCTTCTCTTTGAAGAAAATGCTAGGTTGCATTTTTTACCACTTTTTTTCATTCCTTTGTGAGGAACCTTACTTTCTCCTAAAGTCTAGGTAGGTTTATGTTGACTTGCAAATTTTAGGTGTGTTTTGAACATCTCTGCTTGAGCCTCATGTTCACCCCTTTTTCTCTCTTAGCCATGTAACTTCAAAGTCATTTTTTCTTGATTTCACCTTGGTAATTTTTTGGTAATGTCATAGGATGACCAGCAGCTTCAAGAATTGCTTGGACTGTGGACAAAATGTCCATCACAAGATCTGCAAAACGTATCTGGGTGGGGATTATGATATAAAATGTGGCATCTTCAGGAGGATATTGCTAAGGGCCCTCTGGCACTGCAAGGGGAGACTATTGTTACCTTGAACAGAAGGGAAGTTCAATTCCACTGAATTATAGTGAAAGACTTTAAAGTAGAGGTTGTAACTGGCTCTGACCAGTCACACAGAGCTGAGACGAAATTGCTCCAAGAGTCAGCCAAGAAACACTCTTCTGAGAGCAGGGGCATACTGGAGCTTGATCTCCAAAACCCCAAGTTGCTGCATATGAAGGAGATTTCCTAAACATACCCAGATCGGTCCAGACAAGCAGGTTTTATTCATCCCTACCAGCAGATGGAGATAGAGAACAAAACTTTGGGCACTGCCACATATACGAGAGTGCCACCTACAGTCCCTCAGTATTTCTCTACCTCCAGAGATGGTAGAAGTGCTAACTCTGCAGGCCTGATTGGATATATTAAAGAAAATTGCTCCCCGAGGTGACAGGCTCCTGCAGAAGGGTCATCCCTCGGGTTGAGCCGGGCGAACGGGGGGTTGGATGCCCCTGGCCAGCCTCAGCCCGCGACTCTGGGACCACTGAAAACCAGTGGTCTTGTTCCCTCGGTGGGCCCGAAGCCCCTCCGCCGGCCCAGGAGCAGGGAAGTATCCTTCCTTTTGTTTTATGCTTTCCTGTGTATCTGGGCCTTTAGGTTTTCAGTTTATGTTGTGTAAAAAAAAAAAAAGACACAGGCAGCTGTCTGCTTTTGCAACAGCAGACGCGTGAGAGCAGTCTGAACGGCCTACCAGGCAGACAACTTGGCGAGATCGTCTGGTTCAGGCCGGGCAGTAAGTGGGCGAATCGGGGGATTATTAGAAGGAGAGTGGTCCCGGTCAGGACAGTTTCACTCCAGTGGAGGTTGGCTGCACTCCCGATCGTGCCGTGTAGTTTACAGTTGCGACAGCGGCCTGTTCAGCGCGCTGGCGGGAAGTTCTTGGGGCAGTGCACCCTCTTCAAGGTTTGACAGCTGCCGCTGTTATGCAGTTGTGGTAATTCGTTTTGACATTGTATGTAACGCTATGCAAAAGATACAAGATTTAGCTAGACTTCAAGTTAGTGATTTTAAAGGAGGGATGTCTATATCTTGGTGGGATTCTTTCTCCTCCTGGTTCTCTAGTTTGGCCATTCACCTGCGAGGCCTAGTCTGCTTTGCTATTGGATTCCTTGCCTTATGCCTACTGTTATGTTTTTTCAATATGGTGTTGTCATCGAGGCATAAGTGGGATGTGTGTTTTTATGGACTCAAATACCTAATGTAATAGAGCAAAACAAATTTAAATGAATCAATTAGAAGACTTTGCAATAATCAGGACTACAAACACTTCAGACATTAAATTACTTCAGACATTACATAGAACATTCACTGAGCTGTCACACATCCAGTCATTGGACAAATATTCATTCACCGCGTGGTGTGCCCCACCCCCTTGCGATCAGGGCCGCGTGGAAGCGTGGCAAGTATAGGATTTGTCTGTTGGTTTTTTCTTTTTTCTTTTGGGGTAGATTTTAAAAGAAGCGCGATCAGCCTACTTTTGCTTGCGCATCAGACTCAAGCAAAAGTACGCTGGATTTTAGTAGATACGCGCGGAGCCGCGCGTATCCACTAAAATCCTGGATCGGCGCGCGCAAGGCTATCGATTTTGTATAGCCTGCGCGCGCCGAGCCGCGCTGCCTCCCCCCGTTCCCTCCAAGGCCGCTCCGAAATCGGAGCGGCCTCGGAGGGAACTTTCCTTTGCCCTCCCCTCACCTTACCCTCCCTTCCCCTACCTAACCCACCCACCCGGCCCTGTCTACACCCCCCCCTTACCTTTGTCGGGGGATTTACGCCTCCCGGAGGGAGACGTAAATCCCCGCGCGCCAGCGGGCCTGCTGCGCGCCGGGCCGCGACCTGGGGGCGGGTACGGAGGGCGTGGCCACGCCCCCGGGCCGTAGCCACGCCCCCCCCCCCCGTACCCGCCCCCAAAACTCTGCCGACACGCCCCCGCAACGCCGCGCGCTCCGGCCCCGCCCCCCGACACGCCCCCCTCCGAGAACCCCGGGACGTACACGAGTCCCGGGGCTCTGCGCGCGCCGGGAGGCCTATGTAAAATAGGCTTCCCGGCGCGCAGGGCCCTGCTCGCGTAAATCCGCCCGGTTTTGGGCGGATTTACGCGAGCAGGGCTCTGAAAATCCGCCCCTTTATGTTTTTGGTGCTTGCTATGATGGACAAGCAGCTCAGAGAGACCTGTAGGGCCTGTGGCAGCCCGTCGGTCTGCCTGAATGACCACCTCTTCTACACGGAGTGTGCTGGAGGGAGGTCTGATAGGCAATCAAAGCCATGGAGGCATCCACGGACTGCGGCGGTGGTGCTTGGGTCACAGGAGGGAGTGACTATGGCCGCAGAAATGGAGCCGGATAGGGGGGCTACTCCCCGGGGTTCCAGGGGGTCCCCGCTACTCCTGTCTCCTATGATTCGACCAAGGGAAAAAGTTCCAGATGTCTCTGGCCCTAGCAGCCCGAAGCGCCCTTCAGGGACCCCAGGGGGGTTTTCACCCGAATTTGTACTTTTGCTGCACTAAGCCTTCCTGGCTAATCAGCCAGGTAAGTGAGGTGTCATAGAAGGCTCGGTGGGTTCGGCAAAGCGGGTGAAGGTCCCCTCTAAAGGCTCCACGGGCCCGCGAATTCTACCTCCCGAGAGACGGCTACCGAGATTGGAATCAGACTCTGACGAGTAGTCAGATGGACTCAGGACCAATAGGTATAGTGTACTCCTGATAGCAGATGAGAGACGGAGACAGTTTTCAAATCTGACGTCAGCCTACATATATACCCGTGCAGGAAGCTCAGCGCTTCAGTATTTCTCAGTCTCCTAAGCAGATAGGGACACATCCACACACTAGAATAGTGTTAGCAATTCTAAAACAAAGAAGAAAGAAAATTTACCTTAAAAAGATGAGCCCCTCTATCCTGCGGTGATACCTAAGGATCCCTCCCACAGTCGAGAATTCCTGAGTTGATTTCCGAGATCCCTCAGAGGTAAGCCTCGGTCTGGTAGCCGGCTCCTGGCGTGGACTTAGCCCCAGGGTAGCTTAGAGGAGGCGGGTGCTGAATGGAGCGTGGTGGTGAAAGTATTTCCCTCTCCCCCCGCAGCCGGAGACCGCCCAGCAAGAGACCGGGAAATGCAGAGACCAGGTAAGGTAGAAACCTTCTTTTAAGTCTCTGGTCTCCGAGGCTCGAATAGCCGCACAGGTCGTCCCTTGCGGCACCTGTTAAATCGGTTTGAGCAGCTCCGTCCGAGCTAGATCCAGATCCGGTGCAAGGGTCCACACACGTGGAGATCCTCTGGAGAGGTCGCCATCTTGCTCACGTGGTCGTCGGCGCCATTTTCCCCCCTTGACCGCTGCATTGACTGCACAACTGAGCCGTGCGCATAGCGGCGAGCCGGGCACACAACTGATTTGTGCGCACAGTGACGCACACAACGGTGCCGGGATCATAGTGGCCTGCATAAACGGCCCGAGCACACAACTAGGCCCGTGCGCATAGCTGCACACACATTTCGCCCAGGCGCTCAGTTGTAGCCTGTGCGCACATCCCACACGCACATAGTCGGCACACCTTGAGAGCATAACTAAGCCTCCCAGCGTGCATACCAACGCGCACAGATGAGTTTTGAATCACTCCACGCGCACAAATCATGACACCGCCGGCCAAGAAGATCAAGGGACAAGCCCTCTACTCAGCCTGCCACCTGAGAGCTGCACAACCTGAAGTGGCCTCTGCCCTATACCAGCATCGCGAAGAGGCTCAGAGGGGAACCTAAGTAAGGCCCCCCACAGCCAGTAGAGGGTTCTGGATCCTCTAACTATAGTACCCCGGACTCTGTATCTCCGACTTGGCGCCTACACTGGAAGGCACTTAGGGAGCTTCCACCATAAACCTGCCGGGATTCAATATGGACCCAGGGACCTTTTCCTGGGTGGAATTCTTCAAAGGACTGCAAACCTTCGTCCAGGCGCAATTGGTACCGCCGGCGACAGTCCCAGTCTCCACCAGAAGCACAAGATCTTCCTAGCACCTCTTGGACCTCTCGAGATGTGTTCCACCTAGGCAAGAGCCTCCCTACAGGCGATACAGACACCTCGGGGGACGAGACGGATTCCCTGAAGGAAGGGGAAATCCCTCCAGGGATGGAACCATACCGAACCATGTTACGATTCTTCTCCAAAGACGAGTTTCCAGCTCTCGTGTCTCTGACCCTGAAGACGCTGGTCATTCCAGGCACGGGTACCACAGCGGAGCCAAAGACAAACCCCATCTTGGTGTCCCTCAGTCAGGCCTCATGCTATTACCCAATGTTGCAGGCCGTACAACAACTGATTGACCTGGAATGGAATGCCCTGGAGGCTAGCTTCAAAGGAGGCCGGACCTTAGAAGCCCTATACCCCCTGGAATCCAGGGCCAAGGAACTCCTATGGTTCCCAAAAGTGAATGCCATGGTCTGCACCATTTCTAAGCACACAACTATCCTAGTCGAAGGAGGAGCAGCACTCAAGGATGCCCAGGACAGAAATTAGGAAGCTATCCTGAAACAGTCCTTTGTAGCAGCAATGACCCTACAAATCGCGTCCTGCTGTGCCGTAGTAACACGTGCCTGCTTGCTTGTCTCAAGAGACACAAACACGTCTGGTGAAACACTGGAACTGGCAATATCCTTCCTCACGGATGCGACCACAGACCTAGTGCGCACCTCAGCCAGGGGCGTCTCCTCCATAGTGGCAGCCAGAAGACAACTATGGCTCCGAAACTGATCAGCCCTCGCTACCTCCAAAGCGAACCTCACGAGAATGCCTTTTAAAGGATCCCTCTTGTTCGGCAGTGAATTGGAGAAGTTAGCCAACAAATGGGGCGAATCTCCAGTACCTAGTCTACTGGAGGACAGGAACAAAAGAAACCAGTGCTCCTCTCCCCGAAGAACCAAGGGCAGAGGAGCCCAGCACTTTAGACCATACAAGAACACATACTACCAAGCACTTCGCCCCTCAGTCAGGTCCCAGTCCTTTCAGAACAGACACAGCAAGAGGGGAGCAGGCTCGGGTACAGGCTTCAGCCATACCCCACAATGAGAATCAGCAGACCCATCCACAGGAAGAAGCTATATGGGGCAGGCTTACCCTCTTCTATCAAAGATGGGTCGAGAGAATGTCGGACAAGTGGGTCCTAACCAGCATTCGAGAGGGATACTATCTCATCTTCCACAGCATCCCTCCAGACATTTGTGAGATCACCGTGCCACGCCCTCTCCAAGAGGACGGCAGTGGAAACCACACTGACAAAACTACTCAGCCTAAAGGCAATAACCCCGGTGTGCCCACACCAACAAAATACTGGTCACTATTCCATCTATTTTATTGTGCCCAAGAAGGAGGGAACGTTCCAGCCAATGCTGGACCTCAAGAACATCAATTGTTACCTGAGAGTTCCACACTTCCGCATGGAAACCCTACGCTCAGTCATAAAGGCAGTACAGCCGTGAGAATTGCTGACTTCATTGGATCTATCCGAAGCCTGTCTCCACATCCCGGCCCATCACGAACATCAGCGCTTCCTACGCTTTGCGATACTGGACCTTCCTTAACAGTTCCGGGCGCTACCCTTCAGACTAGCTTCCGCCCCTTGGACCTTCACCAAAATCATGGTGGTAGTGGTGGCAACACTGAGGAGGAAAGAAGGAATCCTCGTCCACCCTTACCTGCATGATTGGCTGATCAGGACAAAATCTCCAGAGGAAAGTCACCAGGCAACCACCAGAGTCAAGAATCTACTGCAGAATCTCGGGTGGGTCGTCAACACAGCCAAGAGCTGCCTACAGCCCTCCCAGTCACTAGAATAACTGGGAGTCCACTTCGACACCAAGCAAGACAAGGTTGTCCTCCCCCTCCAAGGAGAAGGAAACTGATGGGTCAGCTTTGAAAACTGTTGAACTATGCTCGCCCCAAGGTATAGGACTACCTCCAGGTCCTCGGTCTCATGACATCAACCCTGTAAGTCGTTCCATGGGCAAGGGCCCACATGCGCCCACTACAATGGTCCCTACTGTCACAATGGAACCCGACGTCCCAGAACTACTCCATTCACCTCCAGCTACCAGCAGAGATTCGGACCCAGCTCCAATGGTGGATACAGGAAGACCATCTGAGCCAGGGAGTAAAACTATCCCCACCGAACTGGATCTTCCTCACCACGGATGCGAGCCTGCAAGGGTGGGGAGCCCACTGCCAGGAACTGTGACGGCTCAGGGACAGTGGGACAAGGAAGAGGCGGAATGGAACATAAACCGCCTGGAAGCCCAAGCCGTCAGACTAGCCTGCCTACGATTCGGTCACGGACTCCAGGGAGAAGCTGTCAGTCATGTTGGACAACGCCACAACAGTTGCCTACATCAACCGACAGGGAGGAACCAGAAGCCAACAGGTGTCCCTGGAAATAGACCCCCCTCATGGCATGGACGGAAGCAAACCTGCAAGGAATCTCAGCCGCCCACATTGCGGGAAAAGACAACGTCTCTGCAGACTACCTCAGCAGAGAGAAGCTAGACCCAGGGGAATGGACGCTGTCGACCACAGCCTTCCAGTTGATAGTAGACTGCTGGGAACCCAGTCCAGCGCCCAAGTTTCCAAGTTCTTCAGCCGCAGACGAGAACCGCACTCCGGGGGAATCTACGCCCTTGTCCAGACCTGGCCACAGGAAGATCTGCTGTACGCCGTTCCCCTGTGGCCACTACTTGGCAGGGTCATCCGCAAGAAAGAACACCACAGTGGACTAGTACTTCTAGTGGCCCCAGACTGGCCAAGAAGGCCATGGTACGCAGACATTTGAAGACTTCTTGTGGGGAACCCTCTGTGCCTACCTCCCTGGCAAGGACCGATCCTCCACGATGACCCGACTAGATTCTCTCTTATGGTCTGGCCATTGAGAGGACTCACCTGAAGAAGAGCGGATATTCTAAGGCAGCGATTGACACCTTGCTCCGAGCACATCGCTAGCTTACATACGAACATAGAGAGTATTCGAAGCCTGGTGTGAGGACTACGAGATCCTTCCGCGGACAGTCAAAATCCTCATGATCCTGGATTTTCCGCAGGACAGTTTGAAAAAGGGGCTGTCTCTCAACTCCCTCAAGGTTCAGGTGGCCGCGCTTGCCTGCTTCAGAGCCAAAGTGGATGGCATCAATCTATCTACCCATCCAGATGTTTCCCACTTCCTGAGAGGGGTCAAACAAATCTGACCACCATTAAAGTGGCCGGTGCCTCTATGGAATCTCAATCTAGTACTAGGCATCCTAGCAAGAGCTTCCTTCAGACCTTCACGCGGTCTGTCACTACGGCTCCTGACCTTGAAGACTGCATTCCTAGTGGCAATATGTTCCACCTGTCGCATCTCCGAGCTTCAAGCACTATCCTGTCGGGAACCGTTCCTCAGGTTCACACCAGGATCCATAAAGCTTCGCGCTGTCCCCCTCCTTTCTTCCGAAGGTGGTTTCTCATTTTCATCTAAACCAAACCATCACGCTGCCATCTCCAGACCAACATAAGGACTCTGAAGACTCACACCTCTTTCGCCATCTTAACATCAGCAGACTCCTGATCCGATACCTGGAAAGATCGGAATCTGTACGAAAGACGGACCACCTGTTTGTCCTTCTCAGTGGGAAGAAACAGGGGGAAGCGGCCTCGTGGGCAACCATAGCCCTCTGGATCAAAGAAGTAATCAAAGCAGCCTACGTAGAGGCAGGGAAGCCTCCACCTCTACAGCTCAGTGTCCTGGGTGGAAACCAAGATGCTGTCGCCTGCCGAGATCTGTCGGGAGCGACGTGGCCCTCCATACATATCTTCTCCAGGTTCTACCTCCTGGATGTCCAGGCCCGGGAGGACACAACAGGAATGTCGGTATATAAGAATTCTAAATAAATAAGTGGGCCACGGGCAGCCGCCCGGTTCGGGAGTAGCTTTTGCACATCACATTGGTCCTGAGTCCATCTGGCTACACGCTAGGAAATGGAGAAATTACTTACATGAATTTCGTTTTCCTTAGTGCACATAGATGGACTCAGCAACCCACCCACGGCTGCCCCGGAATCTGGGAACCTCGGGTGACAAGCACCAAGAACAAGACAAGCACGGGTAAGCCAGGTATTACCCCTAGTTCAAGACACCCATAGTTGCCAGGTGTCGGCATTATCTGGTTGAGTGCACTGGCGGTCTCCAAATGGAAATCAGTTGAACCCAGTCCAAGTTAATCAAGTTATCAGTGCACACATATCCACAATTGCTTTTCGAGGAGAATACTGAAGAGCAGAGCTTCCTGTACGTGTATACGGAGGCTGACGTCAGCTTTGAAATCTGACTCCGCCTCCCATCTGCTATCAGGAGTACATTATACCCATTGGTCCTGAGTCCATCTGTCTACACTAAGGAAAATTAAATTATCAGGTAAGTAATTTCTCCATTAAAACTGCATCACAAGTCTTAGAAACCATCTTTGATTTGATATTGGAATGTTACTGATCATAATGGTTGGTTATTTCTAAGTGAGGAAAAAATGTCAGAAGTTCATAGTTAGCTTCTATCAAAATGCTCATATCTTTAAGAATAGTAATAAATAGTTATGTGTATTTGTTTAAAACGAATAAGAAATCAAAATCTGACATTTTTATTTTGGATTATGGGAAACAAATCTGACAGGCGCATAGAACATCAGTGCTGGAATCACTGGGACAAAGTAAAAGGTTACCTTACTCCTGGCAGGGTTTCTGGGGGTTTGAGAGTAATGAGTATTGAGGGTGGCCGGCAGGGAAAATTGGCTTTAAAAAAAAAAAAAATTTACTACACAAGGCCAGGTAACATATAAACCTAACCAGCTATATTCAAACATGGCGGGTTAAGTTTGTTACGTGTAGCCAGATAACTTTAGGCAAGTATGTTCAGCAGGATGTTTATCCCTTTGAATGTATGGAACATGTTATCAGCTAACTATAGCTGGATAACTTGTCCATTAACCAGCCTACTAAGTAAGACCCCCACCAACACCACCATATTTTGTCAGCTTTTGTATCTAATTTGCATATTGGTAGTACTTTAAAACAGGTTACATAGTCGTCAAATACAGGAAGGTTTTGAATGTGTACTTTTGTTTAGGAAAGGATTATCTTTTAGAGCTGTGTATCCTAATGAGAACATTTTTTATGTGTAGCTGTCCTCTTTAATGGAAGAACTGCATCAGAAGACTGAAAAACAGGAGCAGCTCCTTAGTGAAAATGAGGAATTGGATCTGACACAGAGGGAATTAACCACAGAAGTGGAACAACTTCAAGAAGAACAAAAAATCAGCAGATCCTCACTGGAGATGGCAGAGGAAGAAAAACGTGAGGTGGCTCAGAAACTTCATGAGCTTGAAGAGAAACTAAACATGGTAACCCAGGAGAAAGATGAGCTGCAGCAGATACATGAGAAACTCCAAGCTGAGACGGACCAACTCAAGCAGGATATTATGGAAAACATTGAACAAGTAAGTGATTAGTTTATTTCTGTCTAAATATTACATTTTTTAAAACTTGTACTTCTAATTTAATAGAATATATAGCTCGTCACATCAACACGGACTCACCAGCCATATTGCTTGGAGATTTCAACCTTCACGTAGATGTTAATCCCCGTTCCTCCAATTGTGAAATTTTCATCAACACTCTCAACTCCATGGGCTTTCATCAACTAATAAACGAACCAACTCATAAAGCTGGTCATACCCTAGACCTAATCTTTATTAATCAAGGTTTCTCCCTCTCGGCTCCAGCAGTTTGCTTGCCAATCCCATGGTCTGATCACAAGTTAATCCACACCTCTTTAGCAATCCACCTCCCAAGCACTACTACCTCACTAAAAACATCGGTTCAATTCAGAAAACTATGCAACCAGGAAACCCTCATCACTCATCTATTGGAAGAACTAAAACACATTAACATATCGGACGCTGACTCAGCCCTCGCATCCTGGTCCTCTATAACCAAAAAAGTTGCAGATCTGACATGCCCTCTTATCTCCAAAACCGTCAACTCTAATAAAGAAAAGAAAAAGCCATGGTATACCCCCGAACTTAGACATTTAAAGCGGGAACTTAGAAACAAAGAACTCATCTGGAGAAAAAACCCTACTTCAGAAAACAACTCGGCCTTCAAAACCAGCATGCACCAATATCGGATCTCCATCCTACAGAAAAAAAAAGATTTCTACTCTCGAAAAATCCACCACTTAATCTATGATCCAAAAGCCCTTTTCTCCCTGGTCTTATCCCTCACTAAACCACCCACACTCATCATTCCAGACGAAAAATATGCTAACAAAGCCAAAGAACTTGCAATCTTCTTCAAGGAGAAAATATCCAACCTACTTAAACCACTCCGGGATCATAAAAATACTTCCCCCCAACTACCTCTCTCAACTTCAACTCCACTTCAGACTTCAAGCCTGGAAGCCTTCGAGCCAGCATCCTCTCTAGAGATTGAAAATATTCTAAAAAAAACTTAAACCTGCATCCCACCCGCTTGATTCGATTCCTGCTAATCTGCTCATAACTACTGCCAAAGCTATTGTAAAGCCTATTGCTCAAATCATTAATGCCTCCCTTACACAGGGCTTAGTGCCAACCCCACTCAAACTCGCTATCCTAAAACCCCTTCTAAAAAGGCCAAATCTCTCTCCGGAAAATCCAGCCAACTTTCGGCCAATAGCCAATCTCTCTTTTATAGCTAAAATCCTTGAAAGATTAGTCAACCATCAACTCTGCGAATTCTTGGACAACAACAACATTCTCACCAAAACACAATTTGGCTTCCGCAAATCCCGAAGCACTGAATCCCTTCTCATTTCTCTAACCGACAACATTTATTTATTTATTTATTTATTTATTTATTTAACATTTTTCTATACCGACCTTCAAGGTTGAATACCATATCAGGTCGGTTTACATCGAACAGGGGTAGATCAGTATAACGTAACATAACATAAGGAGCAAATTTTGTGGTAAGAGACAAGAGCAGAGAAGCAAAAAGTTACATAATAACAAGGACCTTGAACTTGGAAGCTGGTTCAGCTGGAAAAAGAGAAGCCTTAAGAAGGTATTAAATTAAGTACATTGTGATATTCATTGTGATATTCTTTTCAACCTAGAGAAAAAACAAGCGTGCCTTCTGATCCTCCTTGATCTATCAGTGGCATTTGACACTGTAAACCACAAGATCCTCTTAGACCGACTAGCAGAGATTGGTATCAAAAACACCGCACTCAACTGGTTTAAATCCTTCCTACAAGACAGGTTCTATAAAGTTAAGATCAACAACTATGAATCTCAACCGATCAGTTCTAACCTTGGCGTCCCTCAAGGATCCTCATTATCTCCGACCTTATTCAACATTTACTTGCTCCCTCTCTGTAACCTACTTTCTAAGCTAAATCTAACCCACTACCTTTATGCTGACGATGTCCAAATTCTTATTCCTATCACCAAATCCTTGCAAGAAACTCTTCACTTTTGGAATTCATGCTTCCTCTCCATATCAAATCTCCTTGCTGATCTCTGCCTAATTCTCAATACCAACAAAACTGAATACCTCCTAATCACCCAAGAAGGCAACTACCAACTCTCCAACACTCTTCCTTTGGCACCACCCCCTCTATCTCCCCGGGTCAGAAACCTAGGAGTCACTATGGATAACCAACTGAATTTCAAAAGCATTATCAGTAACACCGTGAAAGAATGCTTCTTCAAACTCCAGGTCCTAAAAAGACTCAGACCCTTACTGCACCCCCAGGATTTCAGATCAGTTTTGCAAGCAATCATATTTTCTAAAATTGATTACTGCAACTCTCTGTTACTTGGGCTCCCAGCTATCTCCCTAAAACCTCTACAAATGCTCCAAAATGCCATTGCCAGGATTTTAACTAAAGCAAAAAAAAGGGACCACATAACTCCAATCTTAAAAAATCTCCATTGGCTCCCTATAAAATACAGAATCCTCTACAAAACCCTCTCATCCATTTATAAATCTATTTACAAAGCCTCATACCTCGACCTCCGGATCCCATTCCAGCTACATTCATCCTCCCGTCCGTTGAGATCAGCGCAAAAAGGCTCTCTAAAAACCCCTCCACTCAAAATTTCGTCAAACAAAAGAGCCCTCTCCACTGCAGGTCCGATCCACTGGAACTCTCTACCATCAGATCTTAGGCTTGAACAATGCCCCCTCACATTCAAAAAAAAGACTTAAAACTTGGCTTTTCACTCAAGCCTACGACTGAGTTGGTCTTCACAACTCCCTCCCTCCTGGACAATTTCATATCATACCACTTTGTTCAATAATTCTAGAATTAATTTTCAAATCCCTCTTGTCAATTTTTCAAATACTATATACATGATTGATTCATTCTAATCGCCTGTCTATAAGATTGCTGTTATTTAATTTGTTGTTTTATAATGTTGTTTATTTCAATTTTCTCCAAGTTCATTTTCCTGTTCTATGTAAGACACACATGTTAAGTCATTCCAATGTTATATGTAAACCGAAGTGATTAGTAACATTGTTACTAGAACATCGGTATATAAAAAAAAGTTAAATAAATAAATAAATAATTTTCACTAAACACAGGTAAGAGAAAGCATTACCAGAAAGAATCTGTCTTTAAAGCAAAAATAAATTTAGTGGGTAGCTACACAGTTTTGATATAACTTACATACTGTAATCCACTTTTTAAATGTAATAATGTAAAACTATTTTGTGGTGCCCTTTAACTTTGTGATTTGACATGCTTTCAGTTGGAAAGTTTAACCATAGTAAAATTAAATAATGGCAAAGACCCAAATGGCCCATCCTGTCTGCCAGTAAGGTGTTGAGGGTAGTAACTGTTGTACCATGTAGGTTACCCTTGGCAGAAATGTTACACCTAAAGCTAATCTAGGTTACACCACTGCCATCCTTTAGCTACTAGGGATCCTCTGTTTTTGCCATGTCCCTTTTTCACCACCTCTTTAAGGGGGGGAGGAGGGAGGCAGAGTAGGGCATTCCATGTATCTACTACCCTTTCAGTGAAAAAATATTTCCTGATGATGATCCTGAGTCCTAACCCCCTTGAACCTCTAGTTTTACAGCCCACTTTCCATGGGAAAAAGTTTGCTTCTTATGTATCATTTATACCTTTCAGGTATTTAAAACTCTGTATCATATCTCCCCTGTCTTTCTCCTCTAGGGTATACATTTTCCTAGCGTGTAGCAGATGGACTCAGAACCAATGGGTTTAGTGTACTCGTGCTAGCAGTTGGAGACGGATCAGATTTCAATCTGACGTCAGCCCCTAGTACATATACCCCTGCAGGAAGTGCAGATCCCCAGTATTTTCCGTCTCCATAGCAGTTAGGAGCTATCTGCACGCTCTCCAAGCGTTGGAACCAAATTTAAAGAAGAAAATTCTATTGAAGACGAGCCCCGCTCTCCTGCGGTGATACCCTCGGGTCCCTCCCCCAGTCGAGATTCCCAAGGTGATTTCCATGATCCCTTGGAGGTGAGCCTCGGTCCGGCGGCTGAATCGCGGCGAGGACTTACAGCCCCCGAGCGAGAGGAGTTCGGGCACGGCTGAGAGGCAGCGGGTGCACCCTCAAAAGCGGCGATGAAGGTAGTTGCCCTCTCCCCCCGCAGCCGGAGACCGCCCGGGTCGCGACCGGGAAGCGCCGAAGATAAGGTAAGGTAGAAATCTGTACTTGTGCCGGTCTCCGAGGATTGAGGACGAGCGCAGGCCATCGGCTGAAGCCAGCACCACCGGGTTGATTCGCCCTAGCAGGGCCAGACCCTGGCATTTCCAAGGGTCTTCCCACGTGGAGACCCTCCGAGGTAGTCGGCATCTTGCCCGCATGGTCACCGTCGCCATCTTGGCCTTATTCTCGCCATTCACATCGCCGCCCGGCCGAGCGCACAAAATTTACCTGTGCACACAAGCCTACTTCTGCGCGTAAGTTATATGCACAAGAACCCTTGGACGCATAAGCGGCGTGCGCAAGTCCCGGTCGCACGGACTACGCGCACTCGACTACCCGCGCGCACATCCCGGATTAAGCGCTCAGATTCGCGCACAAACCCCGGCTAAGCGCACAGATACGCACGCACGCAGCCAGGCGCTCCGGAGCGAAACATGTATGCGCAGGCAACCTCGACACCTCCAATAACGGAAGTAAAATCCCTAGGCCTCTGCTCAGCATGCCACCTCAGGGCCGTCCAGAGCCAGGAAGCCGATGCCTTATGCGCCCAATGCGAGGAGGCCCTGGGAGATCCACCACAGGCTCAGTCTCGCCCATGGCCAGGGACTAGCTCTTCAGGGGGCTCCCTGGAGCTAGCAACCCCCAGCGGGACTCCCTCTCAGCTAGAGGCTCCCAGGGAAGCAGCGCCTCTCAATGTGGACCCCTCGTCTATTTCTTGGGTGGAACTCTTCAAGGGGATTCACGCCTTTGTCCGAATGCAAACTGATTCCCGGGCGGACCAACCACATGCGTCGAAGGAGGACCCCTATGCTCCAGGCCCCTCAAGACCTAGGCATAGGCCTTTACCGCCAAGTAGGCCCACCTTCGGGGTACGGACATCTCAGAAGAAGAAGTTGAACCCCTAGAAGAAGGAGAACTCCCCCCGGGGACGGAACCCCACCGAACCATGAGACGGTTCTTCACAAGGGAGGAGCTCCCGGATCTGGTCTCCCAATGCCTGGCGGAACTGGCGATTCCGGATTCAGAAACCCAGGGGGATCCCGAGGAGAACCCATTTCTGGAAGGCCTTCGACAGACCTCCCGTCATTTCCCGCTCTTGCGAGCCGCTCAACAGCTAATTGACCTGGAATGGAACACCCCAGAGTCTGCCTTTAAAGGGTGGCGGGCCTTGGCCAGCTTGTACCCCCTGGACCCAGCAACCAAAGACATGCTTGCTTGCCCTAGCGTGGATGCCATGATCTGTGCAGTCTCCAAGCGCACCACCATTCTGGTAGAGGGAGGAGCCAGCACTCAAGGACACGCATGACCGGCGGCTAGAAGCCATGCTTAAACAGTCATTTGACGTGGCTGCTATCTCTCTTCAAATTGCGGCCTGCTGCACCATGGTGACACATGCCTGCTTATCCCAGGCCAGGAACAGCACCCCGGGAGATATCCTGGACCCAGCACTATCCTTTCTATCGGACACATCCTCAGACCTCGTACGCACAGCGGCCAGAGGAGTATCATCGGCAGTGGTGGCCAGGAGACAGCTCTGGCTCAGAAGCTGGTCGGCCGACCCATCCTCCAAAACACGCCTCACAAGGATGCCCTTCAAAGGAAAACTTCTGTTCGGCAACGATTTAGAAAAGATGGCGGGCTAATGGGGCGAATCCCCAGTACCGCGCCTTCCGGAAGACAAGTCAAGGAGAGCCCAGCGACAGCCTTCCAGGACCTCCAGGGGCAGAAGCTCGCAGCGCTTCAACCCATACAGGAGCAGCTACCAGGCACCCCGCCCTCCAGGCAGGAACCAGTCCTTTCGGAACAAGCACAACAAGAGGGGAAACAACTCGGGCTCAGGGCCCGGCCGCACTCCGCAATGAGAATCAGCCGACCCATCCAAGGGAAGCCATAGTGGGCAGACTGGCCCTATTCTACCAAAGATGGGTCGAGATAACTTCGGGCAAGTGGGTCCTAGCCATCATCCGGGAAGGGTACTACCTGGACTTCATACGCACCCCCCCGGACAAGTTTGTGGAGTCCCCCTGCCACGACCCCACCAAAAAGGCGGCAGTGGAAGTTACTCTGGCCAGGCTACTGAACCTTGAGGCCATAACTCCGGTACCTCCTCAGGAGATAAACTCTGGTCATTATTCCATATATTTTCTCATTCCCAAGAAAGAGGGAACGTTCCGACCAATCCTGGACCTCAAATCCGTAAACAGATACCTGAAGGTCCCCCGCTTCCGCATGGAAAACCCTGAGATCCGTAATAAAGGCAATACAGCCGGGAGAGTTCCTCACCTCCCTGGACCTGTCAGAGGCGTACCTGCACATCCCAGTTCATCAGGAACACCAGCGTTACCTACGCTTCAAGATCCTGGGCCATCACTACCAGTTCCGGGCCATACCCTTCGGGCTAGCCACAGCACCACGGACGTTCACCAAGGTGATAGTGGTAGTGGCGGCAATACTGCGGAAGGAAGGAGTCCTCGTACATCCTTACTTGGGCGACTGGCTAATCAGGGCAAAGTCACCAGAGGAAAGCATCCAATCAACCAACAGAGTCAAGTCTCTATTGGAGAGCCTCGGATGGGTGGTCAACACGAACAAGAGTTCCCTGCAGCCCTCGCAATCGTTGGAATACCTGGGTGTCCACTTCGACACCAAGGAAGACAAAGTCAGCCTGACTCCCACAAGGAGATCAAAACTGTGGAACCGGTTGCAATCCTTGATGAGCGACCCTCGCCCCACGGCATGGGATTACCTGCAGGCCCTAGGGCTGATGGCATCCACACTGGAAGTGGTCCCCTGGGCGAGGGCCCACATGAGGCCTCTACAACACTCACTGCTGTCCCCTTGGAACCCACGGTCGCACAACTACACCGTACGCTTAGCCCTCCCGGGCACAGTTCGGACCAAACTACACTGGTGGCTGCAGCCCAGCCACATGAACAGAGGCTCAAGACTATCATCCTCAACCTGGACTCAGCTGCCAGCCTACGGGGATGGGGAGCACACTGCAAGGAATTAACCGCCCAAGGGCAGTGGAACACAGAAGAGGCAGGATGGAACATCAAATGACCTAGAAGCGCAGGCAGTCAGACTCGCCTGCCTGCGGTTCGCCCAAAGACTCCGAGGCAAAGCGGTCAGGGTGATGGCCGACAACGCCACAACGGTTGCCTACATAAACAGACAAGGGGGAACCAGAAGCCAACAGGTGTCACTGGAGATAAACCCACTGATGGCATGGGCGGAAGCAAATCTACAGGAGATCTCCGCCGCCCACATCGCCGGGAAGGACAACATCACGGCGGACTTCCTCAGCAGAGAAAGTCTAGACCCAGGAGAATGGAAGCTGTCTCCCGCAGCCTTCCGGATGATAGTAAACCGGTGGGGAACACCGGAAATGGACCTTCTGGCGAACAGAACCAACGCCCAAGTAGCCAGATATTTCAGCCGCAAGCGGGATCTACAATCCCAAGGGATCGATGCCCTGGTGCAAGCCTGGCCACGGGGGACCCTATATACGCCTTCCCACCGTGGCCCCTCTTGGGCGAGCAATCATTCACAAGATACAACTACACAAGGGACTAGTTCTTCTGGTGGCCCCAGATTGGCCAAGAAGACCGTGGTACGCAGACATGAGAAGACTGCTGGCAGGGAACCCTCTACCCCTGCCCCCTCTCAGGGACCTGCTACAACAGGGTCCGATCTTCCACGAGGACCCAGCTCAATTCTCTCTTACAGTCTGGCCATTGAGAGGGCTCGCCTGAAGAAGAGCAGATACTCGGGGGCAGTAATAGACACCCTCCTCCGAGCACGCAAGTTCTCCACATCGTTAACATACATAAGGATCTGGAGAATATTTGAAGCCTGGTGCGAAGATCACGACATCAAGTCATGTTCACTTAAAGTTCCCGTGATGCTGGAGTTCCTACAGAGCGGACTCCAGAAAGGACTGTCCCTCAACTCCATCAAGGTACAGGTGGCAGCACTGGCATGCTTCGGCACCAGGGGCGAGAGCGATAGCCTAGCCTCTCACCCGGATGTGTCACGTTTCCTGAAAGGAGTCAAACACATTCGTCCACCTCTGAAGTGGCCGGTACCTCTGTGGAATCTCAACCTCGTCTTGGACTTCCTATCGGGAACCACCTTCAGACCTCTTCGAGGGCTATCACTCCATCAGCTGACCCTGAAGATTGTCTTCCTACTGGCAGTTTGTTCAGCGCGACGCATATCTGAACTACAAGCGCTGTCCTGCAGTGAACCCTTTCTTAGGTTCACTCCGGGATCCATCCAGCTGCGCATGGTACCGTCATTCCTTCCCAAAGTGGTCTCCCACTTCCATCTGAATCAGACCATCTCGCTCCCGTCGGCAGGAGCCCTGAAGAATTCGGAAGAATCCCGTAGTCTGCGTCACCTCAACGTTGGCAGAATCCTTTCCAGATACCTGGAAATGTCAGAACCTGTACGGAAGACGGACCACCTTTTCGTCCTTCACAGCGGGAAAAGACTAGGGGAAGCAGCCTCGCGGGCAACCATAGCCCGATGGATCAAGGAAGTCATCAAGGCGGTCTACGTAGAAGCAGGGAAACCTCCGCCTCTACAGATCAAGGCCCATTCGACCAGAGCCCAGGCAGCATCCTGGGCAGAAACAAGAATGATGTCACCCGCCGAGATTTGCAGGGCGGCGACATGGTCCTTCATCCATACCTTCTCCAGATTCTACTGTCTGGATGTTCAGGCCCGGGAGGACACGACATTTGCAAGGGCAATACTGAGTGGGTCACAGGCAGCCTCCCACGCAGTTCGGAAGTAGCTTTTATACATCCCATTGGTTCTGTGTCCATCTGCTACATGCTAGGAAATGGAGAAATTACTTGCCTGATAATTTCGTTTTCCTTAGTGTAGACAGATGGACTCAGCAGCCCGCCCTTGGCTGCCGTCACACATGGAATTGCAAATGATTCAAGGATAAGCTTCCTTTTCGTTTACCTAGGTCTCCACCCTGGCTGGGTGTCGACGCTTTCCGGTTGAGCTCCCTGGCAGTCTCCAGCTATACTCAATCGACCGGTTCAAATTAATCCAGTTAATCAAGTTATAACGTTTATATAGTTACGAAGTTATACAAGTTAATCAAATTAACCAATCGGTCAGTCAAACATATATCCACAATGCTTTGCAAGGAAGAATACTGAAGATCTGCACTTCCTGCAGGGGTATATGTACTAGGGGCTGACGTCAGATTGAAATCTGATCCGTCTCCAACTGCTAGCACGAGTACACTATACCCATTGGTTCTGAGTCCATCTGTCTACACTAAGGAAAACGAAATTATCAGGTAAGTAATTTCTCCAATTTAGATCCTCCAGTCTCCTAAGTCCTTCGAAGCAGACTCCACACATATTTGGTTGCTTTTCTCTGAACTTGTTCCAGCCTTTATCCTTTTTGAGATATGGTCTTCAGAACTGAGCATAGTACTCAAACTGAGGTCTCATCAAATACCTGTACAGGGGATTATTGCACACCTGCTCCCAGCCGCAACCGTCCCTCTGTCGGGGCTCGAGCTGTCGGCATGGCCCATTCGGGGCAGGAACCCGCTCACCCCCTCAACGGAGTGAGCCGAACAGAGAAAAGAGCGGCAAGAGGAAAGATAGGGAAGTAAAAGGAGAAATCCCGGTGAACCTAAGAAACCTCGCAAGACCACCTCCACCACGTCTCCTAACATTAGAACCACATAACAGCTACAAAACCTATACCGACATCACCCAGCTCTACCTCAGCATCCAATCAGCCCTCAGCCTCCAGAATCCTACCAGCACCACCCTCCAGCATCCATCCAGCACTCGGCATCCAGCACTCAACCTCCATCCAGCACTCAGCCTCCAGCATCCTATCAGCACTATTCTCCAACATCCATCCAGCCTCCATCCAGCACTCCCTCAGCATCCATCCAGCCTCCAGCATCCTATCAGCACTATTCTCCAACATCCATCCAGCACTCCCTCAGCATCCATCCAGCCTCCATCCAGCACTCCCTCAGCATCCATCCAGCCTCCATCAAGCACTCCCTCAGCATCCAACCAGCACCATCATCCAGGATCCGACTAACATCATCACCCAGCATTCATACAGCATCAAACCAGTTCACATCCTCCCCCAACATTCAACCGCACTAGCATTGTCTTCCACAACATATAATCAGCATCCATTCCAACATTCTCCAGCTTTTTTGTCTTCCAACATTCACCAGCATTGATCTCATCCAACATTCAACCTCACCAACATTGATCTTCTGCCAATTCTCCTATTAAAGGATTCCCTTCTCTGCACTCACCTACCTACCTACCTTCAACTCACAGCCTCCCTATAACATCCATCATTTCACATCTTCCCCCTCCTCTAACAATAGGAACAATATGACAGCAGGACTCCCAATCCCCATCCTACACCACAGTCTCATCACTACTGGAAAAGCACTCACGGAACCAAGATCACGCTCCGGCAGGACGCTCATCCCAATTATGATCTCCCCTATCACACAATTTCTAGGCCTTGAGAGATTTCTAGGCCTTGAGAGATTTAATGCTCAATCTCTTTAATGCTCAATCTCAATTTCAGCGGCGTTTGACACAGTAAATCATTCCACTCTCATAAGCCGCCTTTCAGATATTGGCATCTCGGGTACAGTCGATGTGGGGGAGGAGTTTGGCTTTCTGGCTGTTGGCAAGCCACGTCACAGAGCCAACTTCTGTCCCACGTCTAACTGTTTTCCCTGGGCCTACGTTTAGTGTAAAGAAAATGTCATGCTCCGACCGCAGCGGGCTTAGCAAATGAAACAGCCTTCCTCTAACAGGAAGTCAGCAGGAAACATATCTAGTGCAAGCTTCTACAGCACCAGCATAGCTCATGACCAGCTAATGACCTCCCCCCTCCCTGCCTGCAGGCTGACCGCTTGCACCTACTGCCCACTTGCGCCTACTTAGTAAAAGGTCAGCATAAACACTTGTGGTGGAAAACATTGTAGCAGGAAAATATGTGACGTATGTATCATATGAAATGCTATGTAATCATTTACAATAAAAGAGCAGGCTTCCCAGAAGCCGAGGGACGCTTCACCATGAATCCTGCCTGATGTGTCTTTATCATTGCTACAAGTCCTTAACTGGTTCAGGTCTTTCTTAAGCAACAGAAATTACCAGGTCAAAATAAACAACAAAGAATCTCAACCCTTCAGCTCTTCATATGGCGTACCCCAAGGATCATCCCTCTCCCCCACTCTCTTTAATATATATCTGTTACCTCTCTGCCAGCTACTCGCTAATCTGAAACTAACACACTTCATTTATGCCGATGACGTTCAGATTTTGATACCCATAACTGAATCCATCCCCAATACCCTCAAATTCTGGAACAGCTGCCTACACTCCATTAACCAGCTCTTCTCCAGTCTCAACTTAGTCTTAAACACCAATAAAACTGAACTCCTCCTCATCTCCCCCCAATGATCATAACCCCCTCCTCAACAACCTCACCACAGCCTCAACCTCAGCATTCACAACCCACGTGAGAGATCTTGGCACTATACTAGACCACGACTGAACTTCAAGAAATTCATTAACACCACAAGGGAATGCTATAAATTACAAGTCTTGAAAAGGATAAAACCTCTACTGCACTTTCACGATTTCTGCACAGTTCTACAAGCCACCCTATTCTCAAAAATAGACTACTGCAACTCACTTCTCCTTGGCCTCCCTTCAACTTCAACCAAACCCCTGCAGATGCTTCAGAATGCTGCTGCTAGGATACTAACCAATTCCAGTCGAAGAGAACATATCACGCCTATTCTCAAGAATTTACATTGGCTTCCCATCAATTACAGAATCCTTTATAAGTCCCTAACCATCATCCACAAGACCATCCACAATCAGTCTTCACTCCAGCTAAAAATCCCACTCCTCCTTCACTCCTCCATGAGACCCACCAGAGAAGCCTATAAAGGTACCCTTCAAGTCCCCCCCACCAAGTCCACGTCGCACCCCTCCATCATGAAACGCGCCTTCTCCACCGCCGGTCCTTCTCTTTGGAACACGCTTCCCACAGAACTACGTCAGGAACCAATGCCTGCTTACATTCAGGAAGTACTTAAAAACTTGGCTCTTCAAACAAGCCTTTCCTTAAGCCAAGGCAACTTTAAAACAGACTCTCGATTCTGCCATCGGTTCAGTTACATACTTTCACCAAATTATTTATCTACATGTCGCTATTACAATCTATATTCACTGTAACTTAAGCTCTGATCAGGCTGTTTATAACTTTGTTATGTTAAACTTTGTTATGTTATTCCTTTTCTTTTGCTCTCAGCTCTCCCCTCTATAAATCCCTGTTCATTGTAACTTTATCTTTACAGTTAATTGGTTACCCCCTCTTTCACTGTAAACCGGTACGATAAGATGCTAGTCTTGAGTATCGGTATATCAAAAGAATTTAAATAAATAAATAAATCTCTCACCAGGAAAACACATATCCTCAACTATTTTCTCCTAGACACAAAACCAGACATCTGCGCCATAACAGAAACATGGCTTAAACCAACAGACATAGCCCTAATCAACCAACTCCCCACACATCTCTACGATATCTTATCACTCCCCAGACAAAAGAAAAGAGGTGGAGGCCTATAGCGGCCAAGAAAGAACTGAAACTATCTCAAACCTCAGTCAAATCAGCCTCTAAACTGGAACTAGGCCTTTTCAAAACTGACCAACTACAAATACTCCTTATATACGCACCGCCAGGACTTCTCGAAATGGACGCTTCACCCGCTGTGGAAAGCATCGCAAAATATATAAACCTGGACTCCCCAGCCCTAATTCTAGGGGGATTTCAACCTTCATGTTGATAGCACCCCCCTAACTACCAATTGTGAGGCATTTCTCTCTGCCCTATCGGCCATGGGCTTCATTCAAATTATCAATAAACCCACTCACAAAGCTGGCCACACCCTGGACCTCATTTTCATAAACTCCAGTCTCAAACACTCCTCCCCTTTCAAATGCACTCCGGTCCCCTGGTCGGATCACGCCTTAATCACGACCAACTTCACAATGAATGAAAGCCTCACCAAGCACCCTCTGCAAACCACTTTTCATTACAGAAGATCATGCGCCTCTGATACCATCAGTAATCTTCTGGCGGAAAAACTACCTCAACTAGACCTCTCGACCCCCAACTCAGCCCTATCTTCATGGCAAAATATCACTGAGACAATAGCTAATAAAGTATGTCCACTAATAACAAAGAACATCAACTACACCTCACACAGAAAACAACCATGGTTCTCCAATGAGCTCCATAAACTCAAACAAAATCTGACAGAAAATAAATGGCACAAGACCCCATGCCACAACACACAATCTGCCTATAAATCTGCCCCCCACCTTTACAGAAACACTACCCTACAGACAAAAAGATTTCTACGCTCAAAGAATTCACAACCTTATATTTGACGCCAAAGCTTAATTCACCTACGTATCGGAACTCACGCAAACCAGCACCCCACCCATTCCTAATGACCAGGCACAATCAAAAGCTAACTAACTTGCCACCTTCTTTCAAAGCAAAATCACCAACCTCTTGACGCGCCTGTCCTCAAGCCCTACCGCTCCACCCAGCTCATATCAAGTCCAAAACAAGGGGTTAGCACTCAACTCCTTTGAACCCACCTCTGCCTTGGAGATCGAATCTATAATAAAGAAATTGAAACCATCTTCCCACCCATACGACCAAATACCAACAAAATTACTACTAATGATACCAGACACTATCTCCAAACCTTTAGCTAATATCATAAACTGCTCATTATCTCAAGGAATCTTCCCGGACGACCTAAAACTCGCTTCTCTCAAACCACTCCTCAAGAAATCCAACCTAGACACTAGAGAACCTAACAACGTCCGCCCTATTTCCAATCTGCCATTCATAGCCAAGATCATGGAAAAGATAGTTAACAAACAACTCTCAGACTATCTCGAAGACCACAAAATACTACACCAATCCCAATACGGGTTTTGCAAAGCTCTAATACGGGTTTTGCAAAGCTCTAAGCACCTCCTCCTTGCTCTTTCAGACCACCTTATCATGGGTATGGACAAGGGACAATCCTTCCTATTGATACTCCTCGACCTCTCAGCAGCTTTCGATACCATTAACCATTCCATCCTCATCGACCGACTAGCTGATATTGGGATAACAGGAACAGCCTTTAAATGGTTTGAATCTTTCCTCACAAACAGAGGCTTCAAGGTACGAATCAATAATAAAGAATCCCCCCTGCATCAATTCATCACGAGGAGTCCCCCAAGGCTGCTCCTTATCACCTACTCTCTTCAATATATACCTCCTTCCATTATGCCAACTACTACGACGTCCAAATCCTGATCCCTATATCTGAGTCTATTACAAAAACTCTCAAGTTCTGGGACAGCTGCCTCCAAGAAATCAACTCTCTCCTCACTAATCTAAACTTAATACTCAACCCAGACAAAACCGAACTCCTCCTCATCTCTCCCGATGACAGCGATACTTCACCAATACCAACACCCAATCCCCTGGTCTCCCACGCAAGAGACAAGGGAGTATTAATAGATAACCGTCTAAATCTAAAAAAAATCATCAATCAAACTACCAAAGACTGCTTCTACAAACTGCAGGTACTAAAAAGAATCAAACTATTGCTGCACTTCAATGATTTCAGATCAGTGCTCCAGGCAGTTTTATTCTCCAAAATCGACTACTGCAACTCTATCTTGCTAGGTCTCCCAGCCTCATCTACCAAACCGTTACAGATGCTTCAAAATGCGGCAGCCAGAATCCTAACAAACACCTGCAGAAGAGACCACATCACACCCATCCTAAGAAATTTGCACTGGCTACCAATCAGCTTCAGAATTTTACATAAGTCCCTCACCATCATCCATAAAACCATTCACAACCAAGCCCCTTTGGATCTTCAACTACCTATCAGACTCCACACTTCCTCCAGACCGATCAGAGAAGCCTACAGAGGATCCCTGCATGCCCCCCCAATAAAATCCACCCACCAGAGAACAGGCTTTTCCACAGCAGGACCAACCATCTGGAACTCCATCCCACCAGAGCTCAGACAAGAACCTTGCCTGCTAACTTTTAGAAAAAGGCTCAAGACGTGGTTGTTTAAACAGGCCTTTCCATAAACCACAGAGCCCCCTCGGCAACTACGATCGATTACTCAACAATTTGTAAATATTTGATACAGTTATCCAGTTCCTGTCTGCTTTATTTTTCTCTTCCCAGTTATGGCACCCCTGTTCATTGTAACTTATGTCTTCTCTATACCATGTTAATAGTTAGTTAGGTTTCAACCCTGTTATTTGTAAACAGACATGATATATCTATCATGAATGCTGGCATAAAAAAGCAATAAATAAATAAATAAATTGGTTGGAGTCAGTCTAAGAAGCGGTTACTAAAATGGTTAGTTGTCTTCGTTTTGAAGCATATGTGGATACACTTATACCCAGAGGAAAGGCAAGATAGGGGAGATATGATAGAGAAATTTAAATATCTCAAGGGATTCCATGCACAGGAGGCGAGCCTTTCAATGGAAAGAAGGCTTTAGAATGAGGGGTCATGGGATGAGGTTGATTCAGGAGTAGTGTTAGGAAATATATCTTTACGGAGAGGATAGTGGATGCATGGAATGGCCAGTGAAGGAGGCGAGACAAAAATAGTATCTGATTTCAAGAAAGCATGGAACGGGATCTCTCTGAGGGGGAGTGATGGTAATTGTAAAGTTAAATTATTTGGGTATTTGGGCTGACTAGATAGGCTATATGGTCTTTTTATATATATAGATGCATACATTTCTTCTTTCAGTCTATTGAAATTCAAGATGACCTCAGAGCAGCCCAAGAAAATCTTAAACAGGAGAAACAGCTGGTGAATGAACTGAGAATGCAGATTGCAGAAAATTCTGAGATGAGAGAAATTAACACAGCAACAACTTTGCAAGAAAAGGTATCTTCCAGTAGAACTACCCAATAGATTACAGATGTCACTGCAGCATAGAGTAAAATTGGCAAATATTGTTAGAGGTACTTTAATATCATTAAAGCATTTGTTCTGATTTTTGAAAAGCAAAATTCCATGTAGTTGTGGATAAACAAGGCTATCAAACTGAAGTGAACAGATGAAAATTATAATGGAATTGTAACAAGTTTCTTATTGAGCTATTGTGCTGTCAAAATTTAGTGTTCATACTGATGGCTTTTTTTTTTTGTTAGTTGTCTTTGCTTATGGAAGAGCTGCAGCAGAAAACAGAAAAGGAAATTCTGCTGCTTAAAGATAAAGAAATGTTTCATCAGGCTGAAGCAAAATTTATCTCCGAGCTGGGTCACCTTCAGGAAAGATTAACAACCAGTGAATCTGTACTAGAGAGAACAGAGGGTGAGAAGCTTGAGATTATACAGCAACTACACAAGTTACAAGAAGAAAATAGCAGTCTAACCCAGGAGAGAGATGAAATGCAGCAGACACGGGAGGCTCTTGAAACCACAAAGAAGCAACTTGAGGAGCAAATATTGGAACGCATACAGATAGTGAGTACTTGTAAACTTCTTCCAAGATCAGTAACAATGTTGATTTGTGGTTTTATGATTGTCTTGTTCAACATTTTGTGTAGCCTGATCTTTTTATTATTTAATGAAATGACACTATAGTTTCAAAATGTATAGCTACTTAAAAACTACAAAATTATGTAAAGCCAAACAAAAGTAAATTTAGATAAATGGAAAAATCTTTGATTATATCAATACATAACCAAAAGAAATAATGCAAAAATAAAACAAAATAATCCAAAGTATGCATATAAATACAGATAATTAGCCAAAAAATACACATACAACCATATAAAAAATCCCAGAACATCAAGAACTAAAATAGAAAATATACATTCACTGTGAGGGCTCAAGATTATATATATATATATATATATATATATATATATATTATATACCGTGTTTCCCCAAAAATAAGACATCCCCAAAAAATAAGACCTAGTAGAGATTTTGCCGAATTCTTAAATATAAGACCTCCCCCGAAAGTAAGGCATCCCTTGTAATAAGGGGCGGATTGACCTATCGGGGGATCGGGCTTCCCCTGGTGGGCCGGTCAATCCTGTGACGTCATTTTTTAAATTTTTTTTGTTTTTTTTTTTTTAAATAAAGTTTCCAAAGTATTAGGGGCAGACGCAAGCAGTGGTATCCCGAGGGGAGCCAATGCCCCCGGGCACAAGGAGGCTCATGCGGCCGCTGAGCCTCCTTGCCTGAAGAAAAAGATCGCGTTCAAATGCGTTGATGCTCTTTCTCCTTCCTGCCTATGCGGCCCCGGAAGTAAACGTTGCCGGAGCCGCGTGGGCAGGAAGAAGCAAGAGCATCAGCGTGTGCAGAAGAGGAGCCGCCGCGGACTGCTGCGAATCCCAAGTCGCAGCGGCCCAAGAAGAGGAAGAGGCCCGGTAGCGGGGAAGAGGCCCGAGAAGTTCAGGGCCGCTGCAGAGCCCATCCTGCGGCGACCCGCGAAGAGGAGGCCCAGAGGTGAGAGAGAGGCTGAGGGTCTGTAGAGGGTGCGTGCGTGTATGAGATGAGTTGAGAGATTGTGTGTGGGAGTGAGGATCTGAATGTTTGCAGAGGCAGCATGTGAGAGCCTCTGTGTGTGTGAGAGAGACAGCGTGTGACTGAGAGAGCCTATGCTTGAGCAAGACAGCATGTGGGAGTGAGAGAGAGCCTGTGTGGGCGTCAGACAGCATGTGCCAGTGAGAGACTGTATATGAATGATTGTATGAGAGACAGCATGTGACAGTGAGAGCCTGTGTGTATGTGAGAATGAGAACCTGACTGTGTTTGAGGGAAGAAGACGGAGAGAAAAGAAATGCGGAAGAAAAAAGGACAATATAAAAGGAATTGGCAAAAAAATAAGAAAGGGAAGGTGGAAAAAAAAAAAGCCTGTGACCAACCGATTAGAAAACTAACAGGTGTTTAAAATCATGAGAGGTCTAGAACGGGTAGATGTGAATCGGTTATTTACTCTTTCGGATAGTAGAAAGACTAGGAGGCACTCCATGAAGTTAGCATGGGGCACATTTAAAACTAATCGGAGAAAGTTCTTTTTCACTCAACGCACAATTAAACTCTGGAATTTGTTGCCAGAGAATGTGGTTCGTGCAGTTAGTATAGCTGTGTTTAAAAAAGGATTGGATAAGTTCTTGGAGGAGAAGTCCATTACCTGCTATTAAGTTCACTTAGAGAATAGCCACTGCCATTAGCAATGGTTACATGGAATAGACTTAGTTTTTGGGTACTTGCCAGGTTCTTATGGCCTGGATTGGCCACTGTTGGAAACAGGATGCTGGGCTTGATGGACCCTTGGTCTGACCCAGTATGGCATTTTCTTATGTTCTTATGTTCTAACATCAGCCAGCAAAGGTAAAAAAAAAAAAAAATTACTTTTTAGTGATTGGCACATGTAATCTTTGGGAATGTGCAAGAATAGCACTTTCTCTATGCGGATCTCACAATGTATGAGATCAGCATGGAGAAAGTGGAAGCCCACGGGGCCTGCACAGAGGAGGCAGCAGAATGGGCTTCAGTGTCAGTAGCAGCAATCGGCGCCTCCCCAATAGCCATGTGGCAGCAGTGACAGTGGCATCAAGATTACTGACATCTGGGGATGGTGGCAGTACCAGTCGGGGGACCCCTTCCAAGCAGTGTGCAGAGGTTCAAAAGCAGCAGAGTCAGCCCAAGCTGACTACCATGAATGCTGCACACTCCTACCTCTCTCTGACAGCACACTGGTGAGGCATGGCTGACGCAGGGGCAGCCAGCAGCCTCAACGGTATTAGACATCCCCTGAAAATAAGGCCTAGTGCATCTTTGGTAGCAAAAATTAATATAAGACAGTCTTATTTTCGGGGAAACAGGGTGTATATATATATGTGTGTGATAAGACTGGGGGAAGATTCAGACGCACCGCTTGAGCTTCTTACCACAAGCAATCCCCACAAGGTAGATGCATATTCACCATCTGCTGGTGAATATACATCTCTCTCTCTCTCTCTCTCTCTCTCTCTCTATCTATCTCTATCTATATATATATATATATATATATATATATATATATACACACACACACACACATACATACATAAGAGCATAAGTTGTTATACTGGGTCAGACCAAGGGTCCATCAAGCCCAACATTCTGTTTCCAAAAGTGGCTACTCCACGTTACAAGGGCCTACTGGCAAGTACCCAAACATTAAGTAGATCCTATGCTATTAATGCCAGTAATAGCAGTGGCTATTTCCTAAGTCAACCTGATTAATATTTTAAGAACTTCCCCTCTGGGAATTTATGCAAACAGTTTTTAAACCCAGCTACTTTACACTAAGTGACCTAACCACATCCTCCGGGAATTAATCCAAAGCTTAATTGTGCATTGAGTAAAAAAAAATGTTTTCTGATTTTGTTTTAAGTGTGCTACTTGCTAACCTCATGGAGTGCCCCCTAATCCTTCTATTATGTGAAAGAGTAAACAACTGATTCACATTTACCCATTCTAGTCTTCTCATCATTTTGTAGGTCTCTATCATATTCCCCCATAGCCTTCTTTTCAAGCCGAACAGTCCTAACTTCAGCTTTTCCTCATAGGGGACCTGTGTATCCCCTTTATCGTTTTCGTCGCCGTTCTCTGTACCTTCTCCAGTGCAACTATATCTTGTTTGAGATGCGGCAACCAAATCTACACACAGTATTCAAGGTACAATGTCACCATAGAGCAATGCAGAGGCATTATGACATTCTCTGTTTTATTCACCATTCCCTTCCTAATAATTCCTAACAATCCCCTCACAGCTTTAGCTTCCTCTACACTCAGGCAGATCAATCCACACCAATGAATTATGCGCTCATGCCAGCAGATGGAGGCGGAGTAAAGCTGATTCACTGACATCAGATGTTTAGCCATGCCCCAACCTCAGCCTGCCAGTGTTCTCCTCCAGCAGATGGTGAATATGCATCTACCTTGTGGGGATTGCTTGTGGTAAGAAGCTCAAGCGGTGCGTCTGAATCTTCCCCCAGTTTTATCTCTCTCTCACTCTCACACTCACTCACACTCACACGTATGTATATATGTGTGTGTATATACACACACACACACATGTATATATGTATAATAAGACTGGGGGAAGATTCAGACACACAGTTTGAACTCCTGAAGTGACACCTCTTTGATCCCTCCATCAGTTAAGCGCTTTTGTCTAGAAGCCTGACCAGGCATACACTTAAAAAAAATAAATAAATAAATAAAGCGGAAGATAGGACAAGGGAGTGCTTGGCGGTAAAGGCTTATGCAAGCTCCCATGTAGCCGGTGATCCGATCATGCTCTCAGCCAGGGAGGGCTGAGTTCAGGTTTAAAAAAAAAAGGGGGAAGTGGAGGTGGCTTGGGCTTGATGGGTTGAGCAGCATTCCCTGTACGTACCCGGATCAGTCAGCATTTGGCTAGGCCCCATTTCTCAGGCTCTGTTCAGCTAGCTGTGTGCTAGGCCACAGCGGTTTCTTTTCCTGCAGGCTTAAGAGCGTGCACACGTTCTCATGCGGCGGTGTCCTGACATGCGCATGTGTGGATACTTGTACATGTAAAACCATGGACTAGATTTGAGCACCTACACGGATACACACAGTCACTGTTGAGGTGCATGCAGCAAGCCACCTAAAACAGAGTACATGACAACTATGGTGCTGGTGACAAAGGTCTTAAGTGCCTTGCTATCTGTGAGGCTTACCATATAAGGTCAATCCAGCTAACACTCTCTACGCCAGCGTCAGCGCTATTTAATGCTCAGAGCGATTTGGCTGCTACAGATTTTGCCGTCGGGACAACTCCTCAGCCTGTGGTGGTCACAAATGGGAGTGGGGCAGGAAGAAACACAATGAACAGTTCCTCTCTCCCCCCCACCCCCTTGTTCCCAATAGCAGAGGCTTCCCCGAGAGAGGAGTCGGAGTTTGCGCCTATGGGCCCCTGGTATGGATCCATCCTCCTCCTTGGTGGAAGTTTTCCAGGGCCTGCAGGCTATTCTGCAGGGGTGTCCAGCAGAGGTGAAACAACCTAAGAAGGGATCTGTGGAGATGTTCAATGGGATGTGGAGAATGATATGTTGGATGACTCCGATGGGGACTTTCTTCCCTCTAGAAGGAGAAATTTCACCTGATTTGGAAACACATCGGATTCTACTCCATTTTTTTCACAAAGATGAGTTGCCAAGTCTTACTCAGACCCTGAAGAGGCTCGGTTTGGATGGGGGTGATGCTACAGGCTTACAAAAGAAATATCCCTTATTGGTCACTTTACGCAAAGCATCCTGTTTCTTTCCTCTCCTAGAACTAGTTCAAGAGTTAATTGACCTTCAGTGGAGTACCCTGGGGGCAAGTTTTAAAGGGGGGTGCGCTTTAGCGGGTTTTCAATTCGCAAAGGTGGATGCCTTAGTGTGCGCAGTTATCAAGTGAACCAGTATTCCGATGAAAGGAGGGGAAGCTTCTAAAAGAAGGAGGATTGAAGCTATCTTTAAAGAGACCTTTAAGTCCATGGCAATGAATCTGTAAATTCCTTCTTGTTGCTGCCTGGTGGCTCGGGCTGGTTTGTCTCTCTCTCAAGAGACGCAAGGAGAGAGGGGTCCAGTGCCGGATCGGTGATAGAACCAGAAGCCACATTTTTAACCAGTGCGAGCTGTGACTTGGTGCGGATGGCTGCTAGGCACCAATTGTGGCTGCGATTTGTTAGGCAAACACTATTTCCAAGCCCAGTCTCACATGGTTACTCTTTAAGGGTTCTCTTTTATTTGGAAGCAAGTTGGAGAAGATGGTGAATAGCTGGGGTGAATCCAAAGTTCCTTGATTGCTGGAGGACAAGAAGGCAGTAGCATGTCCTTTTGGGGTGAAAGGCCACTCCAGGGGTTCCCATCTGTTTCGTCCTTACAGAGGAGCAACTACTCAAAGGTCTCATCCCTTCAAAAGAGCTCAGTCCTTTCGGCTTAAGCCTCATAAGGATGCAGGCTCCGGGACCAGAGCATATCAGTCTTCACAATGAAGGTGTGGGGGCTCACCTACTGGATCAGGAGATAGGTTGGCATCTATCTCGCTTTTATCAAAGGTGGGCCCAGATTACGATGGACCAGTGGGTCCTGGCTGTGGTAAGAGAAAGCTGTGCTCTAGAATTTCTCTGAAGTCCTCTGGATACATTTATGGTCTCTCCATGCAACTTTCTACAGAAGAATGGCAGTTGAGATTACCTTACGGAGGCTGGATTTAAAGACCTTAATTCCTATTCCCAGATCACAAGAAAACACTTGTCACTATTCCATTTATTTTGTCATTCCCAAGAAGGAAGAGGGGTCCTTTCGGCCCATCATGGATCTGAGGGGAATCAAACATTTGCATATGACTCATTTCAGAATGGAAACTGTGTGCCATAATAATGGCAGTACAAACAGGGGAATTTCTCGCATCTTTCGACTTGGCAGAGGCCTATCTAAATATTCACATTCTCCAGGAACATTGTTTCCTACGCCTTGCCATTCTAGGGCATCAATTTCAGGCTCTGCTCTTCAGGCTGGCTATTGCGCCCAGGACCTTCTGCAAGGTCATGGTGGTGGTAGTGGTGTCTGCACAAGGAGGGCATTCTGGTCCATCTGATTCTGGACGACTAATTGATTTGGGCCAAAAGTGCAGACAGTACTTGGCATCTCGCAAGGTGATCTCCCTGCTTCAGGAACTAGGCTTAATGGTGAACTTGGCCAAGAGCAATTTACAGTTGTCTCAGATGCTAGCATAATCAACATGTGATTCGATATGGAGCAGGGCAACGTTTTTCTAGCGGAGATTCGCATTCAGAAGCTAGTTACTCAAATTCTGGCCCTGAGATGGACTATTTGCTCGATGGTGAACATAAGAAAATGCCATACTGGGTCAGACCAAGGGTCCATCAAGTCCAGCATCCTGTTTCCAACAGTGGCCAATCCAGGCTATAAGAACCTGGCAAGTACCCAAAAACTAAGTCTATTCCATGTAACCATTGCTAATGGCAGTGGCTGTTCTCTAGGTGAACTTAATAGCAGGTATTGGACTTCTCCTCCAAGAACTTATCCAATCCTTTTTCAAACACAGCTATACTAACTGCACTAACCACATCCTCTGGCAACAAATTCCAGAGTTTAATTGTGCATTGAGTAAAAAAGAACTTTCTCCGATTAGTTTTAAATGTGCCCCATGCTAACTTCATGGAGTGCCCCCTAGTCTTTCTACTATCCGAAAGAGGAAATAACCGATTCACATCTACCTGTTCTAGACCTCTCATGATTTTAAACACCTCTATCATATCCCCCCTCAGTCGTCTTTTCTCCAAGCTGAAAAGTCCTAACCTCTTTAGTCTTTCCTCATAGGGGAGTTGTTCCATTCCCCTTATCATTTTGGTAGCCCTTCTCTGTACCTTCTCCATCGCAATTATATCTTTTTTTGAGATGCAGCGACCAGAATTGTACACAGTATTCAAGGTGTGGTCTCACCATGGAGCGATACAGAGGCATTATGACATTTTCCGTTTTATTCACCATTCCCTTTCTAATAATTCCCAACATTCTGTTTGCTTTTTTGACTGCCGCAGCACACTGTACCGACGATTTCAATGTGTTATCCACTATGACACCTAGATCTCGTTCTTGGGTTGTAGCACCTAATATGGAACCCAACATTGTGTAATTATAGCATGGGTTATTTTTCCCTATATGCATCACCTTGCACTTATCCACATTAAATTTCATCTGCCATTTGGATGCCCAATTTTCCAGTCTCACAAGGTCTTCCTGCAATTTATCACAATCTGCTTGTGATTTAACTACTCTGAACAATTTTGTGTCATCTGCAAATTTGATTATCCCACTCGTCGTATTTCTCGTGGTCTTACCTGCAGGTCCTGGGATCGATAGCAGCCATATTGGTCGTAGTTCCCTGGGCGAATGCTCATATTCAGCCTCATCAGCACGTGTTGCTCTCCTGGTGGAATCCGCAATCGCAGGAGTACACAGTGAGACTCCACTTGCCATTTGAGGTGAGCGTCCAGTTGCAGTGGTGGTTACAAGCAGATCTCCAGAAGGGGGTTTTCCTTGGAGATGCTGGACTAGTAAGTTTTCAAGACAGTTGTGAGACTTCTGGGTTGAGGTGCTCACTGTCAAAAGTTGGTGGTGCAAGTTAGGTGGAATGCTGAGAAGCAGCAGTGGACCATCAATTGACCAGAAGCATGTTCAGTTCATCTGGTATGCTTGCCATTAACAGATTGGCTGGAAGCTTGAGCGGTACGAGTAATGTCACACAATGCCACGACAGTGGCCTAAATCACTCTAGGTGGAACCAGAAGCCGACAGATGTCTGGAGGTAGATGCGCTCATGGTGTGGGCAGAACAACATCTCCAGGACATATCAGTCTCCCAAATTTCCGAGAAGGACAACATACGGGCTGACTTCCTCAGCAGGCAGGTTTTGGATCCAGGAGAGTGGGAGTTGGCAGACGAGGCCTTTCAACTCATAATGATGCACTGGGGTCACTCGTATCTGGATTTTATTGGTGAGCTCCAACAACACGAAGGTACCACGGTTCTTCAGTCACAGAAGGGATCCAAGAGTGCTGGGCATCAGTGCTCTCATTAAGGTTTGGCCATAGTCCTGGGTGTGTTATACCTTCCTGCCATGGCAGGGTAATTCGTAAGATTGCAAGTCAGACCGAAAATGTACTTCTGGTGGCTACGGATTGGCCCCAGAGGCCATAGTGTGCCAATTTTCAGAGGCTATGGTGGACACTCCTCTCAAGACTACCACTCAGGAAGGATCCATTGCATTAGGAGCCATACTGACCAATGATCTGGGTCAGTTTTGTGTTATGATTTGTCCCTTGAGAGGACTCAGTTGCTGAAACGTGGTTCCCTGTACGTACCAGGATCAGTCCAGACTGCTGGGTTATGCCTCCCTTCCAGCAGATGGAGTCAGAGATCCTTGGTACTACAGGAATGAAAATTAACAGGTAAGAACTAATTTTCCTTTATTCTTCTGCAGTGATTTCCACTTTACTCTGGGCCAGAAAACTTTCTACATCTTTAGCTTATGCTAAGGTTTAGAGAGTGTTTGTGAGCTGGTGTGAGGAGCGAAGTTCTCATCCTCTTAAAGGTGAAATTCCATGGATGTAATTTTTGCAGGAAGGTGTTTGGTTAAAGGCTTAGCCTTAAACACTCTGAAGGGGGTAGGTCAATGGTGGACCCTTGTCTTCCCATCCAGATGGGCTCAGATTTTTGAAGGGAGTTAACATCTTTGTCCTCCCTTGTGGCTATCAGTGCCTCTTTGAGACCTTAATCTGTTCTTGCGTTTTTTGGTGGGTCCTACATTTCATCCATTATGTGGTCTCTTTGCAGCTGTTCACCTTAAATAGTTTTTCTGGTAACAATCTGTTTGGCACAACAAGTCTGAGCTGCAAGCTCTTTCCTGCCATGATCTATTTCTATGAATACTCCGGGGATGGTTCAGCTTAGGATTGTGACACGGGCTACTATAGCCCGTTGAGTGAAAGAAGTCATCACAGCTGCCTATGTGGATGCAGATATCCTATTACCTAGACAGGTCAGGGTGCATTCCACTAGAGCTCAGTCTTTCATGGATGGAACTTCGGTGGTTGTCTCCTGTGGATTTGCCATGCAGCGACATGGTCTTCCTTACACATTTTCTCCAAGCATTATCACTTGGATATTAGAGCTGAGAATGATGTGGTTTTCACATATGTGATGTTTATGGGATGGCTAGCAGCCTCCTGCCCTTTTCAGGAGTAACTTTGGTACATCCCATTGATGTGGGTTGGCCTGCCTGAGTGCAAAGGAAGGAGAAATTACTACTTACCTGATAATTTCTTTTCCTCTAAAAGGCAAGCCAATCCACAACCAACCCTGGGCTGCCTACTTGCTTTTAGTTCGTCCTTTATATGCAGGCAATGAAGAGTGTTTCTGTTAATTTGTTTGAAGGACTGGTAAGTGATATAACCAGCCCCTTAGATGATGTGCACTTTTTTGCTAAGCTCAGTGTTTCCCAGTTGATCGGAAGCATGAGTTAATAATTATGTTCAAGTATAATCAGTTTGTCCACAGTTTGGCTTTTCTAGAGATACTGGCAGGCTGATGTTGGGACAGTGCTATGTGTCAGTGATGTCAGCAAGTCTGCGTTAGTCTGTTTCCATCTGCTGGTAGGAGTGCATAACCCACTGGTGTGGATTGACCTGCCTTTCTTAGAGGAAAGGAAATTCAGGTAAGCAGTAATTTCTTCTTTAAGTACAGTCCATTCATTTATCTACCATGAGCTCTAGTCACTACAGTCAGCCAGCTATGGTTCCAAAGAGCATTTAGTTATAAAGTTGAAGTTCTGTTTTGTTTTTCCTACATATTTGGTAAAGATTCTTCTATTCATTTTGTCCAATAAATACTGTGTGCTTTTTTGGATCTTGAAATTACTTTCCATGGATGAAGAGGTTTTGTGTAGATCTGACTAGTATGTGCAAGTGTTCAAGAGATATAAGAACATACAGGTAATCTGGTTACATTTTAATACATTAAATACTTTTTGTGTTGCAGGACCTGACCAGCTCAGACTGTGAGAAGTGGCTACATGAGAGAGAAGAACTTAACCAAACTTATAAGGCATTGTTAACGGAAGCAGAACAACTAAAAGAGGCCTTAAAGATGAGCCAGTCAGGATCAGAAGCTGTACGTACAGAGTATCTTGAAGTTCAGGAGAAATTAAAGGCCAGTATATCGTTACTGGAGGAGCAGAAGTTTGAGTTTACACAGAAGACCATTGAGCTTCAAGAAGAACTGAGCATTTCCTCCCAAGAAAAGGATGAACTGCTACAGAAAAAGCTGACTCTTCAAACTGAAAGAGATCAGCTTCAGGAAGACATTAGGGAGAACATTGAACAAGTGAGTGGTTAATACTGTAATTTCAGATCCATGAATAAATATTTAATTTAGTTAAACAGGGTAACATAGAACATTTATTGTATTGGTAGTTTTTTATTCATATACATTTTTGTGATTCAGCACCATGACATTATTATAAATAAGCTTTTGTATGTTTATGAAGGCAAAGTATATATTGAAACTGTACACAAATATATATTCTCATTATTTCAGTCTGTTAGAATTCAAGATGACCTGAGGACGAGCCAAGAGAATCTTAAACATCAGAATCAGCTGATAAATGAACTGAGAATACAGATTGCTAAATATTCTGAGAATATGGAGGAGAAGTCAAGGGAAGCTCAAGCAACAACATTACTGCAAGAAAAGGTATCCTCCAACTGAAAAGTGCAGCAGGCTGCAGATGTAACTACAACTTGGAATCATTCATACAAATGTGAATTCTCATCAGAGGGAATAATTTGGTTTCTGAAAGCATTTTAGTTCAGACTTCTGTAAGCCAAAGTCTGTTCATGAATAGATTGAAATAAGACTTTTGTTTTATTTTTCTGCTTTTTAAACTTCCATCTCAATTGAAATCTCCTATAAGGAACTACAGTGTCATGAGCAGGCATTCACAGGGAGATTTCCTCATTTTTAGGCTAGGACCCACCACCCTCCACTATCAAAGCAACAATCCACTGCCAGGTGCCATAGGCCATGGTACAATCCATAAAGGAAAATTGGTTCTTACCTATTAATTTCCATTCCTGGAATACTAACGATCAGTCCAGATACATAGATTTTTCATCCCTCCCAGAAGATGTAAACAGAGAAGAAATGCTTTACTGACACTGTTACTTAAGATAGAGCACCACCTGCATTCCCTAGGTATGACCAATACCCAAGCAATGGTGAGAATAAACCAGAAACAACTTCCCCACTCACACACAAGCAGGAAAAGGTCAACCCCCAACCTAAAGTCCTTCCATTAATAAAGGAGATTGAATACTCCTAAAACTAAAGCAATTTCTTATTATCTACACACAAAAATATAGCTGTATTTCCCTGGAGGGCAGGGCTCTGGGTTGATGTGTGGTATTCCAGAAATAAAAATTAGCAGGTAAGGACCAATTTTCTCGGAGGACAAGCAAGGTGGCAGTCCTCACACAAAGGTGATGACATCAGATGGAGCCCAGTACAGAAAACTTATGTCAGTCTCTAGAACTTTGACTGAGCCTCTCTGAGCATGCCCAGCATTCCATTATACCATGCATCCACAGCAGGTCTCTTCAGTCTCTTTAACTCAGATCCTCCCTGTAATGGGTAATTGAGTCTCTCTCCCTTTTTTGCATTTTTATGTGGTTTTGAGCTGTTTTCCAGCGAGTTCCTGTCCTTGACACAAGGTGCCTTGGTTCTAATTCCCTTAGCCATCTTAGCCGAGTATTTTTGGCATTTTGTTAAGTTTTATTTTACTGACATCCCTGAAGCCATGTTGCTCGCCAGTCATTGTTGGCTGCTGTTATCGATTTTGATTTGTCAGCCCTCTTATTTTGTGCCAACATGTCCACATCTGGTTTTAAGCCTTGCCCTCTGTGCTCGAGGATTGTCTATAACTGATCCTCATGAACAATGTGCTTTCTATCTGGGGGCATCACATGACATCTATGGTTGCAGCAAGTGCACCAAGATGACCCTTAAGGGGCGTAAGATCCGACTTGAAAATATGAAGCAACTCTTCATATCTGAGAAGGCCAGATCATCTGCATCTGAGGCATCAGTTTTGAGGAGCCGTGGAGCTGCATCGATGGACACAGAGGCATCAACATGAGTGGAGCCATTGGTTCTGTCGATGCCGAAGGATGACAGAGACTATCATCTGCCTCCTTCAGGTCGAAGGCATTTAGTTTGTGGTCTTTGACCTTGACACTGAGGACTGATCTGAGCACCTTGGGGAGTCGAAGAAGCATTGGTATCTATCCCCGCACAGTGCTGGGCACAGGGATGCACCAGCTTTGGCTGTGATGCCACTGAAGCATCCCAGTGGCAAGGAGTGCCAACCTTCCAGTGATGCCCGGGGTTCACAACAGTCTCTGCTGGCTCCATTGCCTACCACCGATTCTCCTCTCGGTTCTGAACAAGAAGTGGCCACACCTCCTGGATCCTAGTCAGTTTGGCATTGGCGATCTTTGAAGAGGAGTTAGTCGAGTACAGATGGCTGGTGTGAATGCAATGCGAAGTCTGGGTGACACAGAACAAACAATCCGGAACCGGCACAGTTCCTCATCGAGCTACTGTTGGAATCCCTGCTCCTCTGTGCCTTACCGACACAGCTGGTGTTTTTTCTCGGGGCGGCACCAATGCCCAGCAGGGCATCGGTGGTGCCACCAAAACAATCTGATGCTGGTTCACAGCTCCTTAGAGGAGGAAGCTCGTCCAGAGACCAAAGAGGCACAGGGTCCTGAGCCCCCACAACCAGCAGAGCTGGTACCCATATCGCTGGCCATTGGCAAAGTGCTTAGGACCCTGTCCCTGCCGTCGGGAAGTGAGGACGAGGGCCCCTATGATGCTTCAGACGTCTCAGATGATGTCAGGCAGAACAATCGCCTTCAAAAGACGACTCCTTTGCAGGATTTGTTAGGGAGATGGCAGAGGCTATCCCGTTTTTAGTTGCAAACGGAAGAAGGTATCTGGCACAGAATACTGGACATTCTCCAGTTTGTGGAGCCTCCCAAGGAGATCGTGGCAGTCCCAGTGCACAAGATCCTTGTGGAGTTACTGTTGAAGATGTGGGAACACCCTCTCAGTTCCTCTTGTTAACAGGAAAAGCGAACATGGTTTATCTTGTCCAAAAGGCTCTCAAATTCAACAAGCGTCAGCTACCACACCAGTCTGTGGTTGTTAAATCAGCTTTTAAAATTGGCGCATTGCTTTAGCTTGGGGAAGAATTATCTAAGGGGAAATCATTGTTTTAGAAATGTTGTGAACATGCTACGCTTTTTAAACATCCGATATCACGTTTGTATATGATGTTAAATGGGGACAGTATGGATAAAATGAGGTATCAAATGCGGTGGGAGATGGATCTTGGCATGACATTATCTGAGGTAGAATGGGATAAATGCCACATGGCTACAGGCAGGAGCTCGGTGTCTGCAAATATTAAGGAAAATGGGAATAAAATTTTAAATAGGTGGTATATGACACCGGAGAGACTCCATAAAATGAACAGTAAGATCCCTGAGACATGTTGGAGACGCTGTGGACAGAAAAGATCCTTTTTTTCACATGTGGTGGACGTGCACCATTGTTGAACAAACATGGCATGTTGTGTTGGAATTTCTGACAGCTGTCCTGGGGGAAACTGTCCCTAAAGACCCTAAACTCTGCTTAGTCTAGGGGTGGGGTTCGGGACGGAATCAGAAAGACTTCTAACAATGCAGATATTAGTAGCAATGAGATGTGAAATAGTCTATTGGTGGAAGAAGGTCGAGACACCAACTCTCCAGGCCATCCTATCCCGCATAGATAAAGAATACCAGATGGGGTATTTAATGGCTCTCAGACATGACAGGGTACACAAGTTGCAAACTATATGGGCTCCATACTGTAATTGGAGTAAGCGGACCCAGTAGACCAAAATGTGTTGGCTACAAATCTGTAGCACCTCTGTAGTAATGGTTGGGGGGGCGGGAAGGGTTGAGCAGGGGGGACATTGGATAGGATATGAGATTAAGTACATAAAACGCACAGAAGGCTGACTTAATGTACAGGTGTGGTTTATTGTACTGTATAACAATATACCAGAAATTGCTTTGTTGCATCTTTGAAACTTATTAGCTTTCAAGAAGACCAAGCACACTCGGACCCATTCCTCGCTGCTCTTGGAGAAGGATCAGAGGGTCATGGATGCTCTTAGGAGGAAGGTGTTTCAAGGCACCAAGCTCATTGCCCACATGACTGCCTGTCAGCTCTATGAGACAGTATATGCGGGACATGCAAGGGTTGTCCTAGCAGCTTCCTCAGCAGTAGAATGCCCTCAAGTCGCTGGTGCAGAAAACATGGGATCCGAGCAATCTACGATGTTTTTGAAACAGCATAGAGGATCTCTGCAGCTGGAATCGGCGCCTGCAGACTTGCTTGGCTGTGGGCGTCTGATCTCCGACAAGAAGTTTAGGACAGGCTCCCTTGCGTGCCGTGCACTGGAGAGAATCTCTTCAAGATAGAATGAAGGATATGGTGGCTTGAATGCATGAACACTATGCAACACTTCAGCAGCTCACCTCAGCACACAGGAACCGCCCTCCTCCTCTAGGAAGTCTTTGAGGCCAGGCCAGAGGAGGCCTTTCTTCTGCCTGAGGAAATAACTATCCTCCGCTGCCTTAACACCATCAGCAACAACAAGCCCCTCGCAGCCGTCCCAGGCAGCAGAGGGCCTCAAAACCCCAGCAAGCATCCACCAACTCCAGAGACTGGGTTTTGTCTGGATCGTAGAGAACATAGCCATATCCACGTACCCAAAACGTTGGATCCCCCTGTCAGGAGGAGGCTACGATTCTACGGATTAAAGTGGCCCCTTGTAAACTCTGAACAGTGGGTTCTATCCATCATCAGGGATAGAACCCAAATTGCCCCTGAGTCCCTATCTGGAACTGGTAGTACATCAGGAAATAATTCTCATGGAGCTCTTCTCCCTCTTAATGGTCAGAGTGCTTGAGCCCGTCCCATCAGGGGAAAGAAGGTGGGGATTCTACTTCCAGTACTTCCTGTTTCCAAAGAAAACAAGAGAACTTCATCCCATCCTTGGCCTTGAATTAATTTCTCCAGAAAGAAAAGTTAGATGGTGTCCTTGAGTACCTTGATAACCTTGTTGCAAAAAGGGAACTGGTTATGCTCCCTCAATCTAAAGGACGTGTACAACTACATCAAAATCTTCCATGGTCACCGGACGTATCCCCCGATTTGTGGTGGGAAACCAGCACTTCCAGTACCGCATGTTGCCATTTGGGCTAGTGTCGGCCCCACATTTTTTCATAAAATGCCTTGCCAAGGTGGCAGCATACTTGTACAAACAGGGAGTCCGTTTTCCCATACCTTGACAATTAGCTGGTCAAAGAGCACCTCTCAGGCAATGGCAGAAGAATCTATGCATTCGACCACCCAGGTGCTGGAGTCACTAGGATTCATAAACTACCCCAAGTCCCATCTCAGCCTGTCACAGCAATTGGACTTCATTAGAGCCCTGCTAGACACTGCTCAAGCCAAGACCTTCCTGCCTCGCTCAAGGGCCATTATATTGATGTTCATCGCAGCAGAGATTCAAGTGAGCCAGCAGGTCTCAACCTCTCACGTGTTGAGATTGTTGAGCCACATGACCACTACAGTATGTCACTACCACGGAATGCTTGCATTTGTGAAGAACCCAGTGGATGCTACAGTCCCAATGGTGCCACGCCACTCAAGGACATTGGGACAGCATCCGAGTTACCCCATCCCTCTAGGACTACTTGTCCTGGTGGCAGGACTATTCCAAAGTCATCTGGTTTAAATTTTCCTAACTAAGGATGCATCCACCATAGGTTGGGAAGCTCATGTAGATGGGGTCAGGACCCAAGGTCTTTGGTCTGTCCAGGAACAGCTGTCAAATCAACTTCCTGGAGCTCCAGGCGATCAGGTATGCTTCATTTGAGGCATAACTCAGAGATTGTCTGTCCAACAAAACTGTGTTGATGCAAACTGATAAGCAGTGAGGCACAGGCTCATACCTCCTGTGTCAGGAAGCAGTCCAAATTTGGTCATGGGCCCTCTTCCAAGGGATGGTGCTCAAGTTCATGTGTCTAGCCAGAAAAGAGAAAACAGCGGACAAACTGAGTCATTTCTTCCAACCCCACAAATGGTCTCTGGACCAAGGAGTGGCGAATTGGATCTTCTGCCTGTGGGGACGCCTGGAGGTGGATCTGTTTGTACCTTGGAACAGGAAGGTTCCTCAGTTCTGTTCTTTGTACAGGTCAGATAGCAAGCTAGTGTCTGTCTTCACTCACCATAAGGGCAAGGACCTCCTGGACACACATCCTCTGACTCCACTGGTGTCGAAGACTTTGAAGCTTCGTGAGAACAAAGGGACTATGATCTTCATAGCCCCTTACTGACCAAGACAGATCTGGTTTCCACTCCTTCGGGAAATGTCCATCAGGAAACTGATCATACTGAGGACTTCCCCAGATCTGATCTCCCAGGATCTAGGCCAGTTACAGCATCCCAACCTCCAGGCCCTGTTTTTCTCTGCCTGGATGTTGAAAGGTAGATCCTATAGTCGCTCAATCTCTTAGAAGGTGTCTCTCAGGTCCTGGTGGCTTCCAGAAAGCCTTCTACTAGAAAGTCCCAAGCACTGAAGTGGAGGGTGTTTTCAGTGTGGTGTGAGCAAAAGGCCCTAGATCCCTTCTGCTCCATACAAAAGCTGCTTGACTATCTTCTACACCTTTCAGAGACTGGTCTGAAGACCAGCTCTGTTAGGGTTCGCATGAGTGTGATTGGCAAGTACCCCCATGGTGTAGAAGGGAATTCAATCATTGTAAAGCCTATAGTTGTACGATTTGTGTGAGTTCTGCCTCAATTGAAGCCTCTCCTATGGCCTCCCGTAGTGTCCCTGGGACCTCAACATGGATTTAGCCCAGCTGATGAAAGCTCCCTTTGAGCACTAGGCTCTTGTGATCTAAAGTACCTGACCTGGAAGGTCATATTTTTGGTGGTGGTCATTTCAGCTCGCAGGGTCAGCGAGCTCCAGGCCTTAGTGATTTATCCACCTTATTCAGAGTTTTCCACAATAAAGGTGTTCGATGTACGTACCCGGATCAGTCCAGACAGTGGGTTATGTCCCCCTTCCAGCAGGTGGAGTCAGAGCAAAACTCAAAGGCTGGCCTCTTATAAGCTGGAGCGCCCTCTATGTCCCCCCCAGTATTTCTCTGATTCCAGCAGGTGAAAGGTAGCAGTCCTTTGATCCTCCATCTAGCTTTTAAAGGGGAACTTTTCTTTTTTCCTTCTTATTTCTCTTGAAGTACTTTTTTCTTGGATGAATCTCTTTAATTAAAAAAAAAAAAAAAAAAAAAAAAGGGAACTTTATAACAAATTTTACTCTCAGCAAATTCTCAGGGATTCACTCCCTCAGCTCTAGGCTCCAACTTACAAGCGGAGCCAGTGGTTCTTTTCTTTTCTTTCTGGGGGTAACTGCTGTTCCTTTTTATTACTTTCAGGTCCAGATTTTCCTTCTGGAATGAGTTCAAGGTTTCAGGGGTGCATGCTGGTGATCCATCCTCTTACACCCCCCCCCCCCCCCCCCCCTCCTCAACGACATAGTGCCCTGCCCTGAGAGGTCCTTGCCTCGGGGCAGTGTTTCCAGAGAAGCATTATTCCTCTGTTTTTTTCAGGCTTCTAAGCCTTGTCGTTGCTCTGCTAGTAGATGCCTGCTTCCCGCTCCAGTCAGCCTGCAGTCGACGGCTGCCAAACAGCCATGCCACGCCCGTCTCGTTGCGCCTGTGGAGAGCCGGGTTCGCGTCTCTCCAGGGAGGGTATTTGTGTGAGATGTCTCCCCGGCGGGGAGGGTTCCTCACGAGTGGCTGGGCAGCTTTATTCGCGCACACAGGCGTGTCTCGCAGCAAGGTCGGCCCTGTTCCCGCCCAGCGTGGGAACGGTGGCCATTTTTGGATTCCCTGCTGCCAACTCCCGCGCAGCCAGGCCCTGACTCGGACCTCGATTTTCCACCGGACCTCTCTCCACCCGGACCTCTCTCTCACCCGGACCCAGAGCTGCAGCCTCCTTCAGCTCGGCCCGTGGGAAACAGCCCCCCCCCCCCCCCCCCGGCATTTGCTCCGTCGGGCCCTCTCCCTGGTCCTTTTTCCACTGGTTTCATTTTATTGTTACACAGTGCATATTTGGCCAGCATGAGCCACCAGCAGGGCTCTGCTGCGGGGCCTCTACCTCCCAGAGTAATTCGTTGGTCAGATCCAGGCTGTGGTCAGCTTTCTGGATCCCAGGATAACGTGGGGATCTCCCAACCGGGGGGGTTTGCTAGGAGCCAGTCAGCCCCCAGACCCCCTGGAGCAGGGGGACAACAGCCACCTCCCAGGATATGGGTAGTACCACCTCTATCCGCTCCGGATGATCCAGATGCGGATGACTTTTCTTCTCCCTTGCAGGTGGAAAGGGATGACCCAAGGGTCCTGTGTCTCTTTCAAAGGGACTAGTTGGACCCCCTGATTCCTCATGTCCTAGCCGAGCTGGACATAGGTACCCCACAGGACCCTCCTGCTCCTACTGCATCATCCCGGAAGGGCGACCCGCTCCTCGCCAGTCTGCGCCCACCTTATCGAACTTTCCCTTTCCATCCGATGCTACTGCAACTGTTGACTAGAGAATGGGATTCGCCGGAGTCTTCCCTCAAGGTGGGCAGAGCTATGGATAAGCTCTACCCTCTATTTATTTCTTTAAAGTCTTTTTTATACCATCGCTAAGTTATATACCATCGCAACGGTTTACATGTAGGCACATAAGTTTGGAGTAAGCGTACTATAGTACATTCTAACAGGTGCCATTAAGTTTCGGTTACATTAAATCATAAAAATACCTGAAGAGTACCTGGAGCTCCTGAGGGTCCTTAAAGTGGATGCGTCTGAGTCGGCGGTTACGAAACGCACCACGATTCCGGTTATTGGCGGAACAGCCCTAAAGGATCTGCAGGACCGTAAGTTGGAAGTCTACCTCAAACGGATTTTTGGGGTGTCTGCTCTGGGGTCCGGGCTGCCGTCTGCAGCTCTCTCATGTAGCAAGCAGGGCTTTGTTGGCTACAGCAACTGCTCAATGCCCAGGATTTGCCGCCCGAGGAAGCTCAGCAGGCTGAGCGCCTGGAAGCAGTCATGGCGTATGGGGCGGATGCTCTTTATGACCTCCTCCGGGAGGGGGACACTCAGGCTGCCTCAGCACCTAGCTGTTCCCCTGTGTTCCACTTCTTCCAGAAGCTGAATAAAAGCCCCAGGGGGATTAGGTGTGAAGGAGATGGCATAATGGAGATCTGTCCTTGGAAGGGAAGAGAACAACACCACTGCCAATCCTACCCTGCTGAGCCAATTAACACCACAAGTACTTCCACAGATCCTTATCCCGAGGCACCTCGGAACTATCTAGAATTGCTCCCACAGGAAACCTCCATGGGAGACCAGCAGTCCTCTTCACCACGATTGACTGCACGCTGGATAGAAAGCTAGCACGGCCACAGTTTCCACTTGGCTGTGCTTCACAACACCACCTGTCTCAAAAAACTGGCACTACTGCTTTCTATCGCAGCCTGTCTGCAACTGTGGTGCTGCCAGGAGTCCTTAAGCTGCCTCCCCTAATGCTCATGATTGTTGGAACCTGCCCCAAAGCTGACCCGGTAAGCCTAGTACTGCTTCCTGTGCTCAGCATGGGTGGCCATCTTCTCAAGCCATTAGGCAACTGCAACTCTAAAGGCCCAGAGTCTCCAACTCCTTCCTCCATACTCTGTGGGAATGAGTATAGATGGTACCCCAGGACTCCTCCTTCCACACTCAACAGAAACAAAATGGCGGCATGTCATTCTCCCATTTACACTCAAGAATGATTACAAATGGCACCACAGGACTCTCCTCTTCCCACTCCCCATGGAAGTGAAGGAAATAGTGCCACAGGACTCATCTCCCTGCTGCCAGAGGGAGTAACTATAAGAGCACCGCTGTACACACACATCCACTTGCAGTAGCAGCAAATATAAAGGCACCTTAGCACGTGACTCCTGCTGTCATCGCAAGTGACCATAAACACGCTGCAAAATAGCTTTTCCCTCTGTCCCCTGCCCCACAGGCTACACACAATAGCTGCAGTTGCAGAGTCTCAAGGAAGGCCCGCAATATCTTCTTGCAATGCTTGGAGCATCTGCATCTTCACCAAAGGCTCTCTCCCCTCTGCCACTATAGCTGGGACCTCCAGAGCTACCCTTCCGGCTGTTAGCACATGGACCGTAGAGGCATGAAGCCCTCAGTATCAATCGCTCAGCTCCATGCGCTGATTAGCACTTCTCATGCTCAATAGTCACCTCAATCATGGCCCACACTGTCTCCTCAGTGCCCTTCTAGTCACACTATTGCCGCTTCTGCACTCAGATGCACCCCACCGGCCTGCTGACTCTTTAAAAAAAAAAAAAAAAAAATTCTCCAGACTGCAGGTTTTGTACCTCTACCATTTGCTAGAGACAGAAAAATACTGAGGGACTGCAAGTAGCGCTTTAAGTGTTAGTAAAGCTTTTCTTCTGTCTCCATCTGCTGATAGGTTGAAAAATCCATGTGTCTGGACTTTTCCTGGGATATGAACAGGAGCCTAGTATGTATCCTGAGGCTGACCAGCAGGTGTCACTTGCATAACAACTGATTCTCTCATTAACCCCCAAGCACTGGGAATATGGTCTCCTGCCTCCGAAAAAAGCATCAGCAAGACTGAGGGACTGAACTTTGGTCTCCTGTGGTAGCCTAAAGCACTCTGTGAGCCATTGGGCTACCTCCAAAGTTGTCATGTTTAAGTGAAAAACTGGATTATGAAAAGTATAACCCATTCAATTATTGCTGTAATTTTTATTTTCATTGCTGGTATTATCTATTTAGGTGTCCTCACTAATGAAAGAACTACAGCAGAACACTGCGAGGCAGGAACAGCTCCTTTGTGAAAAAGAAGAGGTTCAGCAGGCACAGCAGAAGTTAGCTTCCGAACTGGCTGAGCTTCAAGAAAGATTAATAGCAAGGGAGTCTGTGTTAGAAAGAACAGAAGGTGAGAAGCTTGAAGTCGTACAGCAACTACAGAAGTTACAAGAACAACATGGCACCCTAACCCAGGAAAGAGATGACCTGCAGCAGACACTGGAAACTCTTCAAGCTGAAAGGGACCAACATGAGAAGTGCATAAAGGAAAATGTTGATTTAGTAAGTAATCCCTTAGGAGATCTGAAAAATGACTAATTTGGTCAGCAAGACATTTTTCTATACTTGCTAACACTTAAGGATTCCAGCAAAAACTTACTAGCAATAGTTCAAGCTTTGCTAGCATGAGATTCTAGCACTACTGTGCATTCCCCACTCCTGGCGCACCAGGCTTTTTTCTCACATGTTCTATATTTTTTAAATGTGCTCCTCCTTCCTTTATTCAGCTTCTGCCTCCCTCTTCTCGAACATTTCTTCTCTTTTCCTTCTGTTGGTCCCTATTCCATATGCCCCTCTTCTCTTCCACGGTGCACAGTGGCACTTGCATTTCAGCTTAGCCCCACAGCAGGGGGCAGACTTAGACTGCTTTGGTGGCAAGGGTCTGCTTCAGAGTGTACTTGACAGCAGCAGAAGCTCCTTTCTTTGGTTCAGCATTGGAGGGTGGGGGGGCTGCTTCCCCAGGCTGCAATATCAGTTGCAGCAGCTTTTTTCCTGTGGCAGCAGGGGGATACCCTGGGTGTGGGATTAATAGTGACAGCAGTTCCTTGTCACTCTCAGAGCTGTCAAGATTGCTCACATTTTGTAAGCTTGTGAGCAGGATTCTTGGACTGCTTGTTAAAACTTTGAAAACATCTGCTATACTTTGCACATTAACAAGTACAATTTTTAACAAACGCTTCACTAAGTCTTGAAATTGTAATATAAAATTTCAATTTAGCCTTCTCTGTTTTGGTGTAACTTGCATGTGAAGAATTATACATTTTGGTGGATTTAGATCTGTTTTAAATCATATATTTCAGTCAATTAAAACTCAGGAAGAGCTAAGCATGTCTCAGGAGAAACTCAGAGAGCAAAAACAACTGGTGGAAGAACTGAGGACTCAGGTTGTAAAGTGCTCAGTAAGCATTCAGGAAAAATCACGAGAAGTCCAAGTAGCAACCTCTGAGCAAGAAAAGGTATGCAATTTAATATAGTTACACATGAAGCTAAAGATAAACTGTACTGAATATTTACAATTACAATTGAAAAAAGTTTCTATGAAGCAGATTCCTGCTCCTCGTTCCAGGGGTTACATATAGCAATCAGTTTCAATCATATTAAATTTTGTCTTATTTTTTGTTTTAGCTGCTCTTATAATTTTGTATATTTTTTTTATGTGATAAAACTAAAATAAAAAGTAAAATATTTAGATCGGACAGATTCTGTTTAATTTGCGGTATATAAATTATTTTAAATAAATAAAAACATGAAATCAAGGCAGGCTGAGGTCCTCAGCATATCAATTAAATCAACAATGCAAGCAAGATGATTCAAAGCTATCAACTACTTTTTTTTTTTTTTTTACACATATCTGAGTTTTATTTATTTGATTTATATTCTGCTTTTCAGACTCTTCAAAGCAGATTACATTCAGGGTTTACAATTCATAATTTTATTTATTGAATTATTTGTATAGCATTTTGATTTGGAGAGTAGAGCAGTGCATTGATTTGCTCAGATTCATAAATGTTGAGATGTCCAAAGCCCTTTAATAAAATGTAAACACTAATAGCTTTCCAGTAACTGTATAAAATGGGAACGTTAAAAAAAAAATTGTACAATCAAATATTTTTCTATTCTTTATTGTCCATTCCAAACCAATCCAGACAAGTAGGTTATGTCCCCTCTACCAGGAGATGGATACAGATGAAACAAAAGCTCAAAGCTAGCTTCACCCACCCTATAGGCGCCTGGCACGGCCTTCAGCTCTTATGGAGCAGATATGAGGACTGATGCTATAGCTTAGGAGTAGGCTGCTCCCAGGAAGGCTTTAGGCCCTTTCTCCCAGTGGAGTGTAGGCAATAACTTGGGACGATCTGGGTGATGGTTCTGTGGGACTGATTCTCCCTTTCCCTTTGGGAAACAACTTGGTTAGGGGTCTGAGTTCCTACATTGATGGATCAAATATTAGGTGGTCCCTGGTGATTTTGTTCCCTTGGAGGGTCTGGCAGCATACTCTTACCCTATTCTAGAAGAGCAGCAGGGAGACATCTTAAAGAAGAAAAACAGCCTGCAACACACTCCCTCTATTCTTCTATAGCAACAAGGAGGCAGGAAAGTTTCTTAGTCTTGCAGCACAACTTTTTCCCTGATTTGCCTCCATCTCCTATAGTGCTGTGCTAGATTTGGACTCTGTCAAATTGATTGAATGGGAGCTGACAAAGGATAGTGGCAAATGGAGTTTTCTCTGAGGAGGGGGTTATTACTAGTGGTGTGCCTCAGGAATTGGCCCTTAGACCTGTTAATTTCAACTTTTTTGTGAGCGATAAAATGGAAGGGTTGTCGGGGAAAGGTTTTGCCAATGATACCAAATTCCTGTAACAGAGTGGACAGCCAGATAGGAGTGGAAAACATGAGGCGGGATCTAGCTTAGCTCGAGGAACATTTTAAGGCAGGGTTGGCAAACTCCAGTCATCGAGTACCACAAAAAGGCCAGGTTTTCAAAATATCCACAGTGAATATGCATGAGATAGATTTGCATGCACTGCATCCATTGTATTCAAATCTTTCTTATTCATATTCATTGTAAATATCCTGAAAACCTGGCCCGTTTGTGGCACTCGAACTGGAGTTCACCATCCCTGGTCTAAGATCTGACAGCTAAAATTTAATGTTTAAAAAAAAATTTTTAGAGTAATATATTTAGGATGCAAAATCCCAAGAGAAAGGTACAGTATTGGACGTGAAATTCTTCTAAGCACAAAGGAAAAATGGGCTCTGGGGGTAATTGTATCTGATGTTCTTAAGGTGGTCAAACTGGTAGATAAAGCAATAGTAAAAGCCAGAAACATGCATCTCTAGTGTTTGGGTAGGTCAATCCCAACCAGTGCCAGCAGATGGAGACAGAGCAAAAGCTGACATCATGACTATATAGTCCCGCCCCGATAGCCTGCCAGTATTCTCTGTCTCCAGCAGATAGTGGACATGCATTTTCCTTCGGGGGATTGCCTGTGAGTTTAAAAAAAAAAAAGAAAAGATGTTGTAAAGGAGATGTCTGTGTAGCACCACTTGCCTGCTGAGGTGATACCGTGTGGTCCCTTTCTCAGCAGAGTGCCTTAGTCCGGTAGATGTTGACCTAAATTTCCAATTAGCAGCCGCAGGCTGAGAGGGCTCAGTGTTGAGGACTTTAGCCCTCTCCCCCCTCTTAGCCAGGACTTATTCCTGCTCTCAGTTAGGGAGGGCTAAGCTCAGGTAAAAGTTTTTAACTTTTTAAAAAAAGGAAAAAAGTCAGTGATAGGAAGACAGCAGAAGGGTGAAGCCCTGCTTCCAGGCTTTCCCATTTTGGCGCTATAGGCTGCGGGGTACTTTCACTCACATTTTTGTTGCAGACTGGCGCATGCTTATGCGTCCAGGTGTGCCCCGTTCTCACAGCACAAGCAGGATGGTAGTCCTCACATATGGGTGACATCAGGATGAAGCCCAATCACTGAACACTTTTGTCAAAGTTTCTAGAACTTTGACTGGCACCTACTGGGCATGCCCAGCAATGCACTGACCCTGCATCCAGCAGGAGTCCCTCTTCAGTCTTCTTTTTTTTTTTTTTTTTGTTTAAACAATTTTTATTGGGTTATACAATAACAGTACAGATCACAACACCTGGAAGTGAGAGGAACTCTGATCTCACCCCAGCACAGTATCACCAATAAAAAAAACCTCTACAGCATCCCCCCCACCCAAACCAACCCCCCCCCCCCCCCCTTTTCGTTATAGAAGTGAGTAAAACTGTAGGTACTACGAAATAGTCCCCCTCTCCCTAGGCAAGGCCATTCCTTATAGAAATAGAAAGAGAAATGAAAATTAATCATTGACAACAAGACTGCGGCTTTTTTCCGTGCAGCAGTAGCCACACTGGTTAAGGAGCTCGCTGGAGATTCCTGACAGGAATTTTCCTCACGGAACTTCATTCAAAAATTTTCAAAAAATTCTACCCCATAGGGGTCCCCCTATCGATATCCATACTCCGCGGTCGAAAAGTAAGGTTTTACCCTTGTGGTCGATTCCAGTCGAGTTATCCCTTTGGGGCCTACCGGCCATCGACCGCACCACGGCTAAATTTTTGTCAGACTCATGGCGTCGGGTTTTCATCAGTGCCCCGACTGTACTCGAACAATGTCCATCACTGACCCGCATGGGGTCTGTGTTATGTGTTTGTGGTCCGGCCACGATGTCCTTACTTGCACCAAATGTGCCCAAATGACACCTAAGGAGACGTAAGGCTCTTTTGGAGAAGATGGACTTCCTCTTTAAGTTAAAAACACCGACTCCATCGATAGCTTCGACGTCATCTGAGCCGGTGCCATCGACTTCTCGCCAGCACCAGGACACCACTGCTGTTTGACTGGCATCAACGATTCCAAAGGTGTCAATTTCCTCTTCAAGAAAATGACCGAGGAGAACATCGTGAAAAGTGTCGACACCAGCATCGGAAGGCTCAGTCCGTCGATCCAGGTGTGTCCTTGGCATCGACGTCAACAGAGCCACCGACAAAGAAGCCCCGTCCAGAAAAGGCCCCATCCTCTTCTGTGACCGGGTCACCGAGGCATTCCCCACCTTTAGTGGTGCTGGGAACTGTGATTCCACCTTCACCGGTGGACCCTCCGGCTACGCCAGTGCTGCCTCCTACTCCAGTGCCGGGGTTCCATGCCCCAGGCTTCCGTGAGGAATTGGATCGGATGATCCAAGAGGCCATCTGAAAAGCACTTCAGGGCTTCCAACCTCCATCGACGCTGGTACTGGTCCCTGAGCCGGTTACCGATCCAATTCCCGTAGTACTCTCACCGCTACTGGGTAGATTGGATGCGTTGATCGGTGCCCTGCCTCCGATGGAACCAAGAGCACCGATGGGTCCAGTACTTTCCACACCGATTCCATTATCGGATGATGAGGAAACAGTTACCCATTCCACTGTCTGGAATTTTACCACCGACTCGCCCATAGATGTCACCGGTCCCTTCGGTGCCTCAGTCGATGCCTTGGCTTGCTCCTTCAGGATTAGCACCATTTCTCTCTGCTGGAGACGCTCTAGGTGCTGTAGATCAGCCCTACAATTCTTGGACCGATGATTTGTGCCAGGATTCAGATGATCTACCATCAGAGCCCTCTCCCCCAGATAAAAGACGACGCTCTCCACCAGAAGATCTGTCTTTCATTAATTTCATCAAGGAAATGTCTGAAACCATTCCTTTTCAGCTTCAGACGGAAGAGGACTCTAGGCACAAAATGCTGGAGGTACTCCAGTTTCTTGATGCTCCTAAGGAGATCATGTCTATCCCTATTCATGAAATCCTGCTTGATCTTCTGAAGAGAAACTGGGAACACCCATGTTCCGTTCCACCTGAAAACCGCAAGACAGATGCCACCTATCTCGTGCAGTCAACTCCTGAGTTCCAGAAGTCACAGTTGGATCATCACTCTGTGGTTGTTGAATCAGCCCAGAAGAAGGCACAACTTTCAAAACCTCATTTCTCCATACTTCCAGGGAAGGAACAAAAATCCATGGATGCTTTTGGCAGGCATGTTTTCCATGCTCATATCTCACATCGCATCTTACCAGTTATACATGACACAGTTTAAGAGACCATTTTTTAAAGGATCCAGGACTTCATGCTCTGGCTCAGAAAGGTCTAGATGCGGGAAAGACGAGGTCAGCGCTGCTTATGATATCTTTGACACAGCCTCTAGAGTGTCTGCAGCGGGAATTAGTGCCAGAAGATGGGCCTGGCTCAAATCATCGGACTTAAGACCAGAGGTCCAAGACAGGTTAGCAGATCTACCCTGTGTGGGCGATAATCTCTTCAGGGAAAAGATCAGAGAGACTGTGGCGCAGTTGAAGGATCACCATGATACTCTGTGCCAGCTTTCTTCTGTTCCGTCTGAATTCCTGTCTGCCCCTAAGAGAACTTTCAGACGTGACTCTAAGCAGCCGGCCTACAAGCCAAGGAAGTTTTATCCTCCAGCTTCTAGAGGACGCCCTTCTAGACCTTACCAAAAAGGTCAATCCAGGCAGACTCTGCCTCAAAAGTCTCAGCCAGCTTCTCAGCCTGGACCAGCGTCACGGTTTTGACTCCTTCTAGAGAGTGTAAGCCAACCTCCTCTTCCATCCATACTGGTCGGCGGTCAGCTCTGCCACTTCAACAGCGCTTGGCATACAGTCACCACAGACCAGTGGGTACTGGCATAGTCACTCAGGGTTACCACCTAAATTTCCTGACTGTTCCAATGGACTCTCCGCCTTGGCTGACATGGGGAATGTCCGACCACTCTCCCTCACTCGAACAAGAGCTCTCACTCCTCCTCAAGTCACGAGCAATAGAACCAGTGCCCCTCTCTCAGCAGGGGCAAGGGTTCTATTCCCGGTATTTTCTAATACCAGAAAGTCAGGTGGCATACACCCGATACTGGACCTCCGTGCCCTAAACAAATTTTTGCAGAGAGAAAAATTCAAAATGGTAACATTGGGCTCTCTACTTCCTCTTCTATAAAGAGGAGATTGGCTAAAGTCCAGGTAAATCAGTCTTTCGGCAGTAGCCCCTGAGTGGGTCCCTGGACTGATCTATGGTATCACAGGAACGAAAATTAGCAGGTAAGAACCAATTTTCCTTTCCTGTACATACCCAGATCAGTCCAGACTAGTGGGATGTACCAAAGCCACATTATACCGGGCGGGAACCCGAAAGACCCGCTCGCAGAACACTTTCTCCAAAAAGCGCTTGGACCGAGCCCTGACATCAAGACGGTAATGTCTTGTAAAAGTATGCAGGGAGGACCAGACTGCGGCCCTACAAATCTCTTCAGGCGACAACTGACACTCCGCCCAAGAAGCCGCTTGTGCCCTCGTCGAATGAGCTTTCAATCCTGCTGCAACGGATTGCCCCTTGCCGATGTAGGCCAAGCAAAAAGTTTCCTTCAGCCAGTGAGCCAAGGAGGCCTTGGATGCATTCTCACCCTTCTTCGGACCCTCAAACAAAACAAAAAGTTGCTCCGACTTCCGAAAGGAGTCAGTGACCTTCAAATAACGAAGGAGAATCCTGCGAACATCGAGAAGATGATCTCTTCCTGAAGCCGAGTCACGAGGCCATTCGGGAAAACCAGGCAACTCCACAGTCTGATTAACATGGAAGATAGACACCACTTTTGGCAAAAAGGAGGGCACTGTATGCAGGGACACTATCCACCGAAATGTGCAGGAAGGGATCCCTACAGGACAGGCTCTGCAATTCTGAAATATGCCTAGCGGAGCAAATCGCCACCAAAAACAGAGTCTTTAAAGTGAGGTTCTTCAGAGAGGCGTGCCCCAAAGGCTCAAAGGGGAGGGGGAATCACAGAGCGCCCGTAGGACTAGGTTGAGATTCCACTCCAGGCACGTCTTACGAATCGGAGGGCGAAGGTGCTTTACCCCTTTCAGAACCCGGGTTACCTCCGGATGGCTGGCCAGGTGTCTGCTGCCTATCCGACCTCGGAATCATCCTAGGGCCGAAACCTGAACCCGCAGGGTTTTTACCTCTACGGTATGTGAAGCGGAGGGAGATATTGAATACAGTGCTAAGTAACAAATCTAACCAATGTTTCCGTATGATATTGGAAATGACATTACTCCTAGTAGAAAAGGGAAGAATACAGTTGACAGAACTTTTTTCAGGGTGATTCTTTGGTAAGGAAAAATGTGCTTTGGTAAGGAAAGCACATTTTTGTCCCATTTTGTATCTGAAAGGAATCAACCATTTTTTGTGGGTTACCCACTTCAGGGTGTAATCCTTGTATTTGGTGATCATGGCGGTGTAGACGGCAAAGTTTCTTACTTCCCTAGATCTGACAGAAGCTTATCTTCACATTCTCATTCAACTGGAGCACCAGCAGTTTTTGTTTTGTGGTGCTTGGATGCCATTTCTAATTTCAGGCCTTGCTGTTCAGGCTGGCTATGGCACTCAGGACCTTTTTCAAGGTCGTGATGGGTGGTGGTGGTGGCCGCACTGCCCAAAGAAGGCATCTTGGTCCATCCTTATCTAGATTGGTTAATCATAGCCAAGTCTGCAGAGGACATTCATATGGTATTTTCCAGAGTGGCTCAGTGTCTGCAGGAATTCAGATGGTTAATAAATCTGGCCAAGAGCAGTCTGCCACCCTCTCAGACTCTGGATTATTTAGGAGCCCAGTTCAATACAGCTCAGAGCAAATGTTCCTTCCAAAGCAGTGTATCTAGAAGCTTTGGGGACAAAGTCGAGCTCTACAAACAACGGAGCGGTTATCTGTGTAGGCTTACCTGCAGACTTTAGGCTCCAATATTGGTGACCTTGGAGTTGGTTATGTGGGCCAGGGCACACAAGACCACTTCAAAGGTCGTTGCTCTCGTGGTGGAACCCTCAATAGCAAGAATATTTGATCCAATTGGCTCTCCTTCGGCAGTGAAGCAGGAATTTATTCTGGTGGCTGCAGAGGGATTATCTCACCAAAGGAACGGATCTAGAAGTTCCCGATTGGATAGTGATAACGACGGATGAAAATCTTCAAGACTGAGGAGCTCACTACCAGGAATTGGTGGCACAGGGGCCATGTACCCAGAGAAGATAGGTTAGTCCATCAATCGGTTGGCGGCTAGAGCGATTCTGTTGGCCTTGCTCAGATTTGCAGATCATCTAATCGAGACAGCTGTGAATGTGAAGTCTGACACCACCATGGCAGTAGCCACCATAAAACAGGGAAGAATCCGGAGTCAACAGGTTTTTCACAAAATGGATGCCCCCCTGCCGTCGGCGGAACAGCATCTTAAGGCATCGTCGACTTTGCGTATTGCAGGGATCGACACCGTACAGGTGGATTATCTCAGTAGTCATCTCCTGGACTCGGGAGAATGAGAGCTGGCACCAAAGCCTTTCAGCTCATCTCCAAATGAGGTCACCCCTTTGTGGATATGATGGTGACCTGCAAGAATTCAAAGGCTTCTTGGTTTTACTGTTGCAGACAGGACCTCAGGTGCTCAGGCTCAATGTTGTCATTCAGAGTTGGCTACAGGAGCAGAGATTGTGCTTCCCCCATGGCCCATGTTCGGCAGGTTGTTGCAAAAGATAGTCCTTCGTTCAGGATTAGTTCTCCTGGGGGCCTCAGATTAGTCAAGGAGGCCCTGGTATGTGGACCTTCAGCATCTTGTCTACAGCAGCCCATTGCGACTGCCGCCATGAAGGGACTTTCTGTAGCAAGGACCGGTCCTCCATGAGAATCCAAATCAGTTTTGTCTTGCGGTTTGGCCCTTGAGAGGGTGAGACTGTTGAAGCGGAGTTATTCCATGCCAGTAGTGAGCACTATGTTATAAACTCACAAGGTTTCTATGTCTTTGACATACATGCGTGTCTGGAGAGTGTAAGACCATTGATGTCTGGAGCGGCAGTGTATTCCCGGTAAAGCAGCAATTCTGGATTTTCTGCAGTAAAGGGAGACCACTCTTTTTGATTCTGGATATTTCCAGATTTTTGGAGGGTGTTAAGCATATTGAACCCTGCTACAAATATCTGTGCTGCTTTGGGATCTGAATCTGGTCCAGACTTTTTTTGGCAGGGTTGCCTTTCCATTCTCTTTGGCAACTTTCCTTGCATCTGTCAACATTAGACAGTGGTGTGTGTTGCCATATGATCAGCGAGAAGAATCTCAGAATTACAAGTCCTTTCCTGTTGTGATCCTTTTCTCTTGATTACACCAGATATAGTGCAAATTCAGATAGTGCCTTCCTTCTTGCTGAAGGTTATTTCAGACTTTCATTTGACTGTCTGTGTCTTTACCATCCTTGGATAGGACTGTGAATGAAAGCCAATTCTGGCTATTGCAGTCCTTGGATGTGCTGCGTCATCTTAAGGTTACCCAAACCTTTTGAAAGACAGACTGCCTCTGTGCTTCATGGGGGCATAAAGCAGGGAGAAGCAGTTTCTCATTCCACAGTAGCACATTGGATTAAGGAGGTGATAATGGTGGCTTATGTGGATTTGATTAAGCCGTTGCCCAAGCATATTAGAGCCCATTTGACTAGATCACGGATCTTGTGCGGTGTTAAAGTTGCTCTCTCTGGAGATATGCAGAGCGGTGATGTGGGCATATTTGCATACTTTTTCCAGACATTATCATTTGGATGTTAGAGCTTGAGAAGATGCATCATTTGCAAGATCTGTTTTGATGAGAGAGCAGGCAGCCTCCCACCTTAAGAGGAAATAGTTTTGGTACATTCCACTTGTATGGACTGGCCTACCTGGATGGAAGAGGATGGTGAAATTACTACTTACCTGATTTCATTTCCTTTAGGATAAGCAGGCCAGTTCACATACCCGCCCAGAGATACCTATGTCTGGTATCATTTATCTTTCTCTTTGTCTATAAGAGGCATTATCAGAGACCGAGTGGAGGCTGGGAATATCTGGGTTGCTGAGGGACCTGGTGTGTTATGTCTTGGTGTGTACCTTCTTTCTGTTATGTTTACAATATTTCCTTCCGTTTTAAGTTCAGTGCTTCCTGATCCACTGGAAGTTGGGGGGGAAGAGGGGAAATGGAAAGTTAGGAAAAAAATTGTTCACAGTTTGAAGTTAACGTTAATCAATTGTCTACAGATGGTTTTTTTTACAGGAATACTGGCAGGCTGATGTCTGGGCAGTACTATATGAGGGTGAAATCAGTGCGTTATTAATCTCAATCCCCATCTGCTGGTTGACATGCATATAACCCACTTGTGTGGACTGGCCTGCCTGTCCTACAAGAAAATAAATTAGGTAAGTTGTAATTTCACCATTTCACAGTTGATTGGGATGCAGTAGCCATCTTGAAACAGTTGTGATCTGTGCAGCAGTCGGCAAAGAGAGGTTCAGCACTTAATGGACTTTTTAAGTTGCAGTCAGCGGAAGACTATCGATAGAACACTTGGCAGGAAGGTCCAAGCACTTCCAGTGGAGCCTATTCGCCTGAATTTTTTTAATTTCTACAACAAGCTTTTCAAGCCCTGCAGAGCCAGAATGATTTGAGAGGAATGCCTTCTCAGGGCAGTCCTGCTTCCTTAGAGGAAGATATTTTAGCCTGATGAATCAGATGCAGGCTCTCTGATGATGAAAGAGCAGCCTAGATTCTATCAAAGAGGGAGAGATTCATTCTGGGGGAGAGGAAGAGGGAGCTGATCAGGTTATTCCATAAGGAGGAAATGACAGCATTGATAGCTCTGGTTACTTCAGCCTTGTGGTTGAGGAACCCCCAAATTGGGATTATGCACCCCCAGATTGGGATTATCCACCTTAAGTTCTATCCTTTGGCTTTGGACGCGCAAGAGCGCCTTTTTCCAACAACCCAAAGTGGACGCAATGGTGGTAGCTGTGGCAAGGACGACTGCAATGCCTACAGAGGGTGGGGCTACCTTAAAAGATCCTAAGGATAGGAAATTAGAACTAGTCCTGAAACATGTTTTTTTCAGCGAATTCTTTCTCTTCAAGCTGCAGTTTCTGAGAGCTATGTAGTGAGATCCTTTCTCCATTGTCTACAGCAGCTTTCAGAGTAGGAAGGACAGTGAGGTTTGAGTTGGTGACTGTATTTAATAGATCCTTTATATGATTTGATAAGTTAATCAGTGTGACAAAGACAGTAATATATTCCTGCTGTCACTTGAGTACTAGAACTTGATCATGAAACTACATCATCAAACTCGCCTGACTTCCTCTTATTGACTCTGCTCAGTCTGGACCCTGGTGCCTGCCTCTTTTTGCCCTATAGGATCTTCCATTTCCTTGGCTCTGTAAGCCATCTAGTAGACCCATATTGCTACCAAACATTTTTCTATTTCTCAGATGACTGCTACAATCCTCCTCGCACCTCTAATCTTAGTTTATATTCCCCTCCTTAATATATACTCTGTTTCTCTATGCTTATTGTAAACTAAGACACAAATGTGACAGGAATTTAATTATAAATTTGATTGTAATCTGCCTTAAGACCATCTTCATAAAGATGGATTATCAAATGCTTAGAAATAGAACTGAGGAATATTATAGGACCTCTGCAGCACAAAATCAACTATGCATGAACAGTGAAAGGATTTTCTTTCCAGAGAGCTCTTGATGTGTTCTGTCCAGTGCCAAAGATGCTCATATGACCTACTTATATGAATAGTGAACTTTTGCGTTCAGAGCAAACCTGATGTGGATAAACTATGCTTTATTTGGTTCTACATTTTATATTCGCATGGCTTCTTCAGCTTTTTTGCTGTTAAAAGCTTTGAAAATATATTCAAATATAAGTGCTTTATTCACATTTATTTAGCATTTTTTATATACCGAGGTATAGCAGAGTTGCCTTCACTCCGGTTTACATACAGAAACAACATGTTACATAGAACGATGTATGAAGATTACAATTTAAAATTAACGATAGTAAATACAACAGGAGAATGTATAACGAGATAACACAGGATAGAACCCTGAATAGATGTACATATATCTCATGAAGCATTGAAGGGCATCTGTATCATTGTAACAGGGAGATTGAAGATTGAAAAATGGCAGAATATATAAAAGAATTTTAAAGTCATTGAGTGCTATCTTTAAAAGATTACATATGACTTTGTAACTAAAAGAAATGATCAAAACTTGGATTTGAAGGGGCTACTATTGCAGTGTTTCCCAAATCTGTCCTGGGGTATCCCACAGACAGTCTGATATTCAGGATATCCATAATGAATATGCAAGAGACAGTAAGACAAGGTGATAACTAGAGCCAGAAGAATTCTGGGATGCATAGAGACATTAAGAATAAAGGAGGTGATAAGGCATCATCTGGAATACTTTGTTCAGTTCTGGAGACCACATCTCAGAAAGGACAGAGAGGCAAGAGGCAACTAAAATGGCGCTGGATCTTCATCAGAAGGCATATGACATAAAACCTGAGGATCTAGTAAATATGTATCCTAGAAGGAGAGAGGAGATGGGGAAATATGATAGATTCCCTAATACCTGAAAGGTGTTAGTAATGCATAAGTGTTAGTAATGCATAAATGTCAACTTCAAAAAAGGCATCAAAACCTGGCTTTTCCTGCAGGCCAACCCAGATGCCAATCAAACCTAAACCCCTTCTATTGCCTCCTCCCTATTCGACCTCTGCTCTGCTACCCACCATTCAAGGATGCATCTTATGGAAATATTGTCTATGTAATTTTTGATATGTTATGTATATTTTAAGGCCTTTAATGCAGTTCCTTTATTTTTCATTCTCCCTTTCACTTTACAACCTATGTTCTTCATGCTACTTATGTGCTTGCTTTGCACCCGCCCCCCATTCTCTCCTTTTTCCATCCCTGCTCCCCTTCCCCCCTCCCTGTTATTTGTAATTTCTCTTTCCTTGCTACAAAGTTGATTGTAAACCGGCATGATATGTTCTATGAATGTTGGTATATTTAAAAGCCCTTAAATAAATAAATGTTCTGGACTTAAAGGGCATGTTTATGAAATTCCAAAGGGGTAGACTCAGGACCAACATCAAAGAATATTTTATGGAAAGGGTGGTGGATACTTAGAATATCCACCCAGTAGAAGTAGTGGAGAAAAATAGTACTGGAATTCAAGAATGCATGGGATAAAACACAGGATCCCTAGGATGGTAACGAAGCACTGGGGTAACCTGCATGGAAAAACAGTTACAAATCTAAACAAAGGCATGGGGGTAACCTGCACAGAGCAGCAGTTAGAACACTGAAAAATCTTGCTGGGCAGACTGGATAGGCAATTTGTCTTTCTACTATCATTTACTATGTTACTAGTTAAGAGATAAATTGGCATATACCGTATTTTTCGCTCCATAAGACGCACCTGACCATAAGACGCACCTAGGATTCAGAGGGGGAAAATTTAAAAAAAAAAAAATTGTGCTAAACCGGCTCTGCGTCTGGGCGTCTTATGGAGCAAATTAGGGGAGTGCATAGCTTTTTTTTTTCTCCCCATTTTGTTTTCGGGTCTGGGGAGGGCCATTTCGGTCCACTCCCCAGATCAGAAAACTTTTCTTTCTCTGGGAACCCCCAAACCCCCCCCCCCATCCCAACCCTTTAAATTAACAACCTCCACCCCCCTGACCCCCCAAGACCTGCCGAATTAATTTCCTGTAACCCCCCACCCTCCTGACCCCCCCAAGACCTGCCGAATTAATTTCCTGCAACCCCCCACCCTCCTGACCCCCCCAAGACCTGCCAAACGTCCCTGGTGGTCCAGCGGGGGTCCAGGAGCGGTCCGGGAACGATCTCCTGGGCGTGAGCCGTCGGCTGCCAGTAAACAAAATGGCGCCGACGGCCCTATGCCCTCACTATGTCACTGAGACCGACCAATAGCAGCGGTCGGTCTCAGTGACATAGTGTGGGCATAGGGCCGTCGGCTGCCAGTAAACAAAATGGCGCCGACGGCCCTATGCCCTCACTATGTCACTGAGACCGACCAATAGCAGCGGTTGGTCTCAGTGACATAGTGAAGGGCATAGGGCCGTCGGCGCCATTTTGTTTACTGGCAGCCGAAGGCCCACACCCAGGAGATCATTCCCGGACCCCCGCTGGACCACCAGGGACGTTTGTCAGGTCTTGGGGGGGTCAGGAGGGTGGGGGGTTGTAGGAAATTAAGTCGGCAGGTCTTGGGGGAGTCGGGGGGGGGGGGGGTTTGTTAGATTTTTGTTTGTTTTTTTTTTTATATTCGCTCCATAAGACGCACATACATTTTCCCCCCACCTTTGGGGGAAAAAAAGTGCGTCTTATGGAGCGAAAAATACGGTATATTGAAATATTATGTCCTATATATAGTCATTGTGAATATCCAGAAAATATCTTTTTAGAACCAGATCACTTTTAGTTTTTAAATCAGAGTTGTGTGATTTCTTCTTCTACTGTTCTTGAATTTGTAGTTGTCCTCTGCACTACAAGAGCTTAAACAGAAAATAGCAACACAGGAAGAACAGCTGTTTGATGCTAAAAAGCAGCATGATAAGTCTCAGAAGAAATTAGCCACAGAAGTGGAACAGCTTCAGGAAGAACTAAAGTCCAGCAAATTCTCACTAGAGACTGCAGAGGAAGAGAAACTTCAAGTTGCTGAGAAACTTCATGAGCTTCGAGAAAAACTAAACTCTGTAACCCAGGAGAGAGAGGAACTGCAGCAAATGCATGAGAAACTTCAAGCTGAGAAGGACCAACTCAAGAAGGATATTAGCAAGAGCGCTGAACAAGTGAGTGACTAATTGTTTTGGATGTGCGGTTAAGTAAACATAACATGTAGAGTTGAAAAGTGGCAAGTCAACTTGTTACCAGTATTAATCTTGCTGGTAACTCCAGTGAGGATGAAAATATTCTGATCAAGCGGGATGGTGACTATGCAGGAAATGTAAAGAAATATGCAAGATGCTAAATGAAGAGAGAATAGTGGAACATATGTCCTTTAGATCAGTGGTCCCCAACCTTTTTTGCACCAGGGACCGGCTTCAAGCAAGACCATTTTTCCATGGCCCGGCGGGGCTTTGGTCATATGGGGGCAGGGTTATGGAGGGGGTTGGATTTTAGTGCACACTTATTTAATTATGACATTTATAATGTGAATGTGACTCAACTCACCATAGGTTCTCACATGCATGGCACACTGACCCATGATCGTCACGGGGCTAGATGTAAAAGTACAGTTTGTATCCACGGGAACCCCCCTGACCCACAATAATGGATGTAAAGCAGAATTATGACATTCCCCATACAACTCACCCTACAAAAAAGATATTCTGGTTCTGGTGACATCTCAGTAACAGCAACTCAAACTCCTTCTACGTCCAGGCTCAATAGCCCTACTTATGAAAAGACAGCAGTTTACCACCAATGCATGTCCTCTTGAGAAAACACAACAAATAAGACCGATACAAACGCTTACATGCTAGCAAAATATCTCATCTCGGTAACAGACACAGAACCGACCTAACATACTCCCAGGATCTGTAGTAATACACATAAACTAATCCGCACACAGTTACACCTGTATTATGGAATACACTCAAACAGGAGCAACCCTATCTATGAAAAGGCAACACTACAAATATTAAATCAGGTCCTAAGAACCAATACACCTCTTATTAGGAAAATAGAACTAGCCAAGCAGCTATAGATCTCCACACAGAAATAACTGTATAACTATACTAATAAGCAGAATAAATGTTTCACAATAACTATGAACAGAATAACATCCAACAATTAAAAACTCATAAAAACTATTAAACATTCTCCAAACACCAATAAAATATTTCAAAAAAGCAGACATCACACAATTAAAATGGCAGTCAATCAAGAAAAATAAACTTAAAAAGCTACCTTTACTTACCCCCTCCAGCAGCTCTCCTACTCCCCTTCCCTGCAGGCCGTGGCACACACCAGAAGCAGCAGTAGAAGCTAAGCTCTATACTTATGGTCCTCTTTCTTAGTGCCCATGTCTCTCACACACACACACCATACCAGTCATGCCCCCATGACCAGTTTCTGTCTCTCACACACCAATCATCTCCCAAACAGTCTGTGGCACACACACACACACCAGTCACCTTCCTGAACAGTTTCTCTCATGCCATACACACACACAGGCTTCCCACTCCCATGTTCTACTTACATATATGGGCTTCTCACTCTCATAATCACTTTCTCTGTCTCTTTCTCTCTCTCACACACACACAAACACACACACTCACTAGTCTCTCACTCCCATGCTTGTTCTCTCCACATGCACAGGCTTCTCATTCCCATAATCACTTTCTTTCTCTCTCTCACACACACACACACACACACTCACCAGTCTCTCACTCCCATGTTCTTTCAGATATACAGGCTTCTCCCTCCCATGATGTGTCTCACACACACCCAGGTTTCTCACTCCCATGCTCACTCTTCACGTGCACAGGCTTTTCATTCCCATAATCACTTTCTCTCTGTTACACACACACCAGTCTCTCTCATTTCCATGCTCACTCTCCACGTGCACAGGCTTCTCATTCCCTGAATCACATTCTCTCACATTCACACACACCAGTCTTTTTCTCTCACACACACTGTCACCTTACCAAGCAGTCTCTCTCTCTCATGCATGCACACTCACCCAGGTTTCTCACTCCCATGCTTTTTTTCACCCCACAACACCAGGCTTCTTACGCCTATGCTTTCCCACATACCCAGACTTCTCACTTCCATGCTTTTTCTCTCTCACACACACACATCAGTCACCTCCCTGACTGTCTCACGCTCTCACATACACATCAGTCATTTCCCTGAGCAATCACTTTCATTGTCTCTCACATACACACACACATCAGCTCTCTGACCAGTCAATCACACACAGGCTGGCTGGCTGCTTCTCTCTCTTTCTCTCACTCACTTCCTCTCCCCTCCCCGGGAGCACAAATGGGAGCTGCAGCAGCCCCCGCAGGCCAAGAAAGAAGAATCCCATTGGCCGCGGGAGGCTCATGCTGCTGACTCCTTTCTCGATTACCGGCTGCTTCAATTGCTCGGGGACCGATGCTGCAGCCGCCGCTGCTACTTTATCACGCGGCACGGCTCTTTCTCCTTCCCGCGCACCGCGTATCACTTCCTGTTCCGGGTCACGGGGGGGGGGGGGCAGGTGCGGGAAGAAGAAAAGGCCCAGCCGCGGGTGCCACTGCTTTTTCTAGCACCGCTGCCATTCCCACTGGGCTTGAACGTGCTGACAGCCCGGCGGCAACGGCAGCGGGAGAGACCGGGAGCGCGCGACACACCTGCCGGTGCTTGGCGGCGCCGCGGACCAGCAAAAAACTCCCACGGCCCGGTCCCGGTCCGCGGACCGGTGGTTGGGGACCCCTGCTTTAGATTATAAGGGTCGGGGACTAAAACTGAAAAAATAGTAGACTGTCTTAGATGCAATGAAGATACCATCTGAAACATAAGAGTGATTCTTCTTTGTGAAAAAAATGAGTCATGATCTTTGCATTCTATAGTCATGAGTTGGAAGGCTAGCAAAGTGTACCCTCTATAGTGTGCAGTATTTAAATATTTACTACAAGGTAATTAAATCTGAAATTCTTAAAATTTAATTTTACAGTTTCATTGAGCACCTGGGAAAGGGTAGTTTCATATGTAGAAATAGACAACTGAAAGCTGCTATTGAACAGATACAATGTTGTATTATCCAGCAAACAACAAACAAGAACATAAGATTTGCCATACTGGGTCAGATCAAAGGTCCAAGCCCAGTATCCTGTTTGCAACAGTAGCCAATCCAGGTCACAAGTACCTGGCAGGATCCCAAGGGGTAGATTGATTCCAAGCTGCTTATCCCAAAAATAAGCAGTGGCTTTCTGCAACTCTACTTAATAGTGGTTAATTGACTTTTCCTCCAAGAACTTGTCCAAATGTTTTTTTAAACACAGCTGCACTAATAGCTTTCACCACATCCTCTGGCAATGAATTCCAGAGCTTAATTATACATTAAGCAAAAAATATTTTCTCTTATTAGTTTTAAATGTATTACCTAGTAACTTCATTGTGTGTATCCCCTGGTCTATGTACTTTTCGAAAGTGTAAAGAAATGATTGTTTACTCGTGCCATTCCACTCATTTTATAGACCTCTGTCATATCTCCCCTCAGCCGTCTCTTCTCCATGCTGAAGAATCTTAACCTCTTTAGCCTTTCTTTGTAGGGGAATTGTTCATCACATTTATCATTATGGTCACCCTTCTCTGCGGCTTTTTTGATTCTACTATATTTCTTTTGAGATGTGGTGACCAGAACTTGCACACAGTACTCAAGATGAGGTCACACCATGGAGTGATACAGAGGCATTATGATGTTCTCTGTTTTGTTCTCCGTTCCTTTCCTAATAATCCCTAGCATTCTATTTGGTTTCTCGGCTGCTGCTGCACTGAGAAGAAGATTTCAAAGTATTTTCAAGAATGACACCTAGATCCTTTTTCTGAGTGGTTACTCCTAATGTGGAAGCTTGCATTATATAGTCATAATTATGGAAGAGTTACCCAAAGTGCATCACTTTACACTTGTCCACATTAAATTTCATTTGCCATTTTCATGCCCAGTTTTGCAGTGTCCTCATGAAATTTGTCACAATCCTCTTGTGATTTAACAACTTTGAATAATTTTGTCTCCTCTGCAAATTTGATCTCTCATTCCCATTTCCAGGTCATTTATAAATATATTAAAAAGTAGTGGTCCCAGAACAGATTCCTGAGGTACTCCACTATTCATCTTTCTCCATTGGGAAAATTTACCATTTAGCCCTACTCTTTATTTTCTATTTTTTTAACCAGTTGGCAATCCACAATAGGATACTGCCCCCTATTCCATGACGTTTTAATTTCCCAGGAAGTCTCTCATGAAGGACTTTGTCAAATGCTTTCTGGAAATCCAGATTAAGTAAAAACAGTAGAAATATAATAATCAGCCACAGTCATATCAACATGTAAGTTAACATCTGTAACACATCCCTTTTCTTTGGTCAGTATTGTTTTTCTTTGAGTTTTTAAATGTGTACACATTATGAAGCAAAAGGAAACAGGTATTTCTCCCAGGACAAGCAGGTTGGTAGTCCTCACATATGGGTGACATCATCAGATGGAGCCCGGTCTTGGAACACTTTTGTCAAAGTTTCTAGAACTTTGACTGGCACACTGAGCATGCCACTAACCCTGCAGGCACCAGGGTTCCCCCTTCAGCCTACTTTTTTTTCCGTGCAGCAGTTGCCTCGCGGTTTAGGAGCTCTGTGAGAAATTTCTCACAACTTTCCTCACGGAACTATTTGAAGTTTATCTTCTCAAAAAATCCCTCACTGGGGTCTCCCATCGCGCTCCATTTCCTCAGACACTCGGTAAGTGTTTTTTCCAGTTCTTGCGGTCACTTCCCGGCGGCTTGCCGCTTCGGCGCCCAACGGTCACCAACTGCACGCCTGCCAAATTTTAACATGGCGACCGGGTTTAGGAAATGCCCTGAGCGTCTGAGGACCATGTTCATAATGGACTCGCATGAAGTCTGTGTTTTGTGCTTAGGCCCCTTGCACAACGTTAATCAATGCCGTAGTTGTGCACAAATGACCCCCAAAGGCCGTCGTGCTCACCTGGACAAAATGGAGCAGTTGTTTGCTTCAAAACATACTGCTCCATCGACGCCAGTTCAAGCGCCACCAACTGTGGAGGGTCCATCAACCTTGGAGACAATTCGCTAGGAGCACCGTGGACAGGGTGACTATCCATCACCAACTCCATCGAGGACATCAGCGTCATCGTCCTCGGTGCCGGGGAAAGACCGGACCGAGCACCGAGGGAAACATAGACACCGGCACCGATACCGCAGCGGCATAGACTTCTATCAAGCTGCCTGCGAAGAGGGCCCCCATACTCCTCTGGACCCGGGACCCTTAGGCATTCCCCACCGATACCGGTGCCAGGCACCGAGCCTCCACAGGCCCCCGTGGAGGCTCTGGTGATGCCTAGCCTGCCTCCTACCCTGATCGCCGAGCCACCCATGTCGGCTTCCCAGGAGGAATTGGACTACATGGTCCAAGAGGCAGTGCTGAAAGCCTTACGAGGCTTCCAGCCGGCGCTGGCCCCCATACCGGCCTCGGAACCAGCTTCCTCAATGATGGCACCGCTCCTCGAGTGCCTCTACGCTCATCGGTGCCTTATCAACTCCTCTGCCACCAGACACGCTGGCATCGAGTCATCCATTGAGGCCTCCGCAGGTCCCGATTCCAGTCCCAGGTTCCTCGGAGGAGGATAGATAGATTCCTGGCCACGTCCCTCCACGGGAACAGTCTATGCCGGAGCCCATGCCAGGGCCATCGGGGCTACAGGTACCCAAGCGCACCTCATCTGCCCCGATGCCGCCATCGATGCCAGGGCTGCATCCATCGATGCCTTCCCGCCCACTCAGCTTTGGCATGCTTCCTTCATTGGGAGCTCCACCGGGAGAAGGACAGTCCCTGTAATCCATGGGACGATGCATCTTCAGATGATTCATCACTGACATCCGAGGACTTGCTCTCAGAACCTTCACCGCCAGAGGAAAGGCAAAGATCTCCTCCAGAAGACCTCTCCTTTGCCAGTTTTGTCAAAGAGATGTCTGAGACTATACCTTTTACACTGGTCACAGAGGAAGATGCTCGCCATAAAATGTTGTAGTTGCTCCTAAAGAAATAATGGCAATACCAGTACATGAAGTTCTTTTGGACCTCATGCACCACCTGTGGGAACATCCAGGTACAGTACACCCAGTCAATAAAAAGACAGATGCTGCCTACCTGGTTCAACAAGCCCCAGGCTTTCAAGAGTCAGCTGCCCCACCACTCTGTAGTCATGGAATCAGCTCAGAAAAAGGCTAAGCAATCGCATCCACATTCCTCTGCTCCTCCCAGTAAGGAACAGAAAGCACTGGATGCGTTGGGACGAAGAATTTTCCAAGGGTCCATGTTGATATCACGAATTGCAGCATATCAACTATACATGACCCAATATAATAGAAATCTCTGAAACAAGTCCAGGAGATTGCAGAGACATTACCACAGCAACAAGAAGCCTTGTCCTCCATCCTACAAAAAGGAATGGAAGCAGGCAAACATGAAGTCAGAGCTGCCTACGATTCTTTTGAAATAGCATCCAGAGTCTCAGCAGCGGGCATCAGTTCTAGAAACTGGGCCTGGCTTAAGGCCTCAGACCTATGCCCGAAAGTGCAGGACAAACTGGCAGATCTATCCTGCACCGGAGACAACCTGTTTGGAGATAAGATCCAGGACGTAGTGGCCCAGTTAAAGGACCATCATGAGGCCCTGCGCCAGTTGTCAACTGTCTCCCCAGATGTTCCCTCTGTAGCCTGCAGGGTCACACGTAGAGAACCCAAGAAACAATTCTACAGGCCACGCAGATATTACCCTCCTGTGTCCCGTGCATGACCAGCTCGGGCACCTCAGAGGGGACATGTGCGTCAAACAAGAACATCTAGACCACAGCCAGCTCCACAAGCTGACCTCATGTCTGGATTTTGACTCTTTTTTCCAGAGAGCAGCAGCCATATTCCAGTGGGGGGCCACCTGTGTCACTTTGTAACAAATTGGTATCCAATCACCACGGACCAGTGGGTACTATCCATCGTAACCCACGGTTACTGTTTAAATTTTTCAAAAATCCCCCTGGACTTCCCACCCAATCCATCCTGGAGTTGGGACGACCACACAGGAAAACCCAAGTCAAAGCTCTCAACCCTTCTGTCAGTCAGAGCTATGAAATCTTTTCCACCGAATCAGCAGGGAAAAGGGTTCTACTCCAGATAGTTCCTTATTCCAAAAAAGACTGGCGGCTTCCGGCCTATTCTGGACCTCCGTGCCTTGAAATCATTTCTTCGCAAGGAACGTTTCAGGATGGTATCCCTGGGCACCATGCTTCCTCTAATTCAACAAGGGAATTGGCTCTGCTCTCTGGACCTTCAAGACGCATACGCCCATATTGCAATCTCCCCTCCTCATCGCAAATATCTGCGATTTGTGGTGGGCCGCAATCACTATCAATACAAGGTACTACCATTTGGCCTAGCCTTGGCGCCTGGCAGTCGTGGCTGCGCAGTTACCACAGCAGAGACGTATATGTTTTTCCATACCTGGACGACTGGCTCATAAAAAGCCAGTCAAAACAAGTAGCCCTCGATTCTCTCTGTCTCACCATAAGGCTTTTAAACTCATTGGGATTTCTAATAAATTACACCAAATCCCAATTGACACTGTCTCATCTTCTCTCCTTTATAGGAGCAGACCTAGACACGACATTGGCCAGAGCATTCTTACCCAATGACCATGCGATTACGCTGTCCAACCTTGCCAGCTTTATCCGCCGTCAAAAGAGCCTCAGCTGGCCAGCTACTCTGGTTGCTCGGCCACATGGCATCAACTGTCCATGTCACTCCTATGGCATGCCTTGCCATGAGAGTGACCCAATGGACTCTGAAATCCCAGTGGCGACAAGCTACTCAGCCGCTGTCGTCCATGGTACACATAACCAACCAGTTTCGTCTGTCCCTTGCCTGGTGGACACACAAAGCCAACTTACAAGTGGGTCTTCCTTTCCAGCAACAGGTTCCTCAGGTGACCTTAACTACGGACGCCTCCAACCTAAGTTGGGGAGCCCACCTCCAAGGCCTTCAAACTCAAAGGACTTGGACAAAAGCCAAAGCGACCCATCAAATCAACTTTCTGGAGCTTCAAGCGATGCAGTACACCCTTTATGCATTTCAGGATTGCCTCTTCAACAGAGTTGTCCTGATTCAAACAGACAACCAAGCTGCAATGTGGTGCCTGAACAAACATGGGGGCACAGGCTCTTATCTGCTTTGCCAGGAGGCGGTGCAGATTTGGGCCTGGGCCCTGTCGCATTCCATTCTTCTGCGAGCCACTTATCTAGCGGGCACACATAATGCACTGGAGGACCGCCTCAGACGACGTTTCCAGCCCCACGAATGGTCTCTGGATCCCTCGGTTGTGAGCAGAATTTTCCACCAGTGGAGTCATCCGACCATAGACCTCTTTGCGTCGTCAGAACCACAAAGTGGAACGCTTCTGCTCCTTGCACAGGAGCCGGCATGCACCAGCCAGGGATGCCTTCGCCCATCCCTGGAACAAAGGCCTGCTTTATGTGTATCCTTTGATTCCGCTAATAAGCAAGACTCTCGTGAAGCTACAACAAGACCGGGGCTTAATGATTCTCATAGCCCCGTATTGGCCGTGCCAAATTTGGTTTCCCATACTTCGCGACATTTCTGTCCAGGACCCCATTCGCCTGGGCACATCGCCCAACCTTATAACACAGAATCATGCCAAGTTATATCACCCGAACCTCCAGGCCCTCTCTCTGACGGCCTTGATGTTGAAAGGCTGAGACTACAACCACTCAACCTTTCAAGTGACGTATCTCAAGTCCTAGTAGCTTCACGGAAGCCTTCCATGCGGAAATCCTACCACTCTAAATGGAAGAGTTACCTTGTGGTGCACACAAAAGGGCTTGGATCCTTTTTCTTGTCCCACATCGAGTCTGTTAGATTATCTCTAGCATCTCTCGGAATCTGGTCTCCAGACATCATCTATCCGAGTGCACCTTAGCGCCATCTCTGCTTATCAAGGAATAGGGGATACCCCGATAACAGCTCAACCCTTGGTAAGTCGCTTCATGAGAGGCTTAGTACAGCTTAAGCCTCCTCTTTGGCCACCGGTTGTGGCATGGGACCTCAATGTCGTTCTTGCACGGCTCATGCACACTCTTTTTGAGCCCTTGCACTCCTGCGAACTCAGATACCTTACATGAAAAGTCCTTTTCCTAGTAGCCATCACATCTGCTCGCAGGGTAAGTGAGTTACAGGCCCTTGTGAACTATTCACCCTACACAAGGTTCCTCCATGACTGGTTGTTTCTCAGCATTCACACTAAATTCCTTCCTAAGGTGGTAACTGATTTCCATTTAAATCAGTCCATATTCTTTCCCATTTTCTTTCCAAGACCTCACGCTCACCCAGGTGAGCAAGCTCTCCACACCTTGGACTGTAAGCGTGCTCTTGCGTTTTACTTGGACCTCATTACAGTCCACAGGAATTCCACTCAACTCTTTGTCTCTTTTGATAAGAACAAACTTGGGAATGTGGTGGGCAAGCAAGCACTGTCAAACTGGTTGGCAGATTGCATTGCATTCTCTTACCAGCAAATAGGCCTTCCACTACAGGGATGAGTGAAGGCACACTCAGTCAGAGCAATGGCAATGTCAGTAGCACACTACCGTTCAGTACTGATTGCTGACATCAGCAGGGCTGCGACATGAAGCTCTCTCCACATCTTCGCAGCTCATTACTGCCTGGACAAGGCTGGGCGACAGGATTCAGTCTTTGGCCAGTCTGTCCTAAGGAACCTATTCCCAGTGTAGGAATCCAAATCGTCCTATCTAGACCCACTGTGAATTTCAGGCTGCCTCATCCTTGCCAATAGCACCCCAGTTGTGCCTGTTGCACATGTTTGGTGCTGCTTGGCCTCATATGTATGACTCAGCCTGTAGTTTGCTATTCACCCATATGTGAGGACTACCATCCTGCTTGTCCTGGGAGAAAGCAGAGTTGCTTACCTGTAACAGGTGTTCTCCCAGGGCAGCAAGATGTTAGTCCTCACGAAACCCGCCTGCCACCCCATGGAATTTGGTTTGCTTACATTTTATTATTTTATTTTTCGCTCGTACTTTTGCTACAAACGGGACTGAAGGAGGACCCCTGGTGACTGCAGGGTTAGTGGCATGCTCAGTGTGCCAGTCAAAGTTCTAGAAACTTTGACAAAAGTGTCCATGACAGGGCTCCATCTGATGATGTCACCCATATGTGAGGACTAACATCCTGCTGTCCTGGGAGAATACCTGTTACAGGTAAGCAACTCTGCTTTACAGTATAAGGAAACAAATATACATAGGAAAAACATAAACTGCATATTTGACCCAATAATCATAGGGGAGAAAGGAAAAACATGCTTATATAACCTCTGAATAAACTTATATGCATATAAACAGGTACTAGGGCAAATAATATACTAGGAGAGAGGAGTTGAATCATAATTCAGTTGGTCTTATTCTTAAAATAACTACACTGGATTCTCATTTATACTGGACTTAGCCATCAAAAATGTCTCCAAGTCTAATGAGTTAGAAAATATAAAATTCTTAGCGTGAAAAGTAATGAAGCAATGACTAAGAAATTTCAGGAAAAAAGTGGCTCCAGTAGCCAAAGTTTTACTCGTCAGGGATAAGAAATGTCTCCTGCGAGCCTGTGTGGTTCTGGAGACATCAGGAAACATTTGAATTTTCTGGCCACAGAACATATAGCATCTTTGTTCCTAAAGAAATTCCTGAACACTAGATCTTTATATTGTTCCAATAAAAAGGAGACAAAAAGTGCTGTTCTATTATTAATTATATCAGTAATTCCTCTAAGAAAGTAGACCACCCCTAAATTGGATGAGACATCAGCATTCCCACTCTGAGCCTTATCCATTCTACCAGCTCATTTAGGAAAATAAAAAAAATTTTGAAATCATAGGAATATTGTCATTTCTTTAAGAAATTTCTTAAACATTTCATATGGTGACAAAAAAATTTGTTTGAGGAAAATTGACCAAACATATATTTTTTGACTGCATCAAATTCTCAGTATTATCAATCTCATTGTGCAGAGCCAAGTTATCTTTGATAAGCATATTTTCTGAATTCTGTAATAGCTGGAACTTAGAAGACTGAACCAACAGCAGTTTCTAATCCAGAAATTTTCTACTCTGCTCATCAATAGAAATTCTATTGGCATTAACTTGGCATTACTTGAGACATTAGAGTCCAGTTTAGATATCATCCTCCACAGATCAAAATCATGACATTGGGAGGAGCTTCAGCAGGCTGTTGTAGCCTACCTGTATCCACAGGTGTATCATCAATAATAAGAGAAGACTGTTATAAGTCTTCTCTTATGCTAAAAAAGAGTCTTACTATGCTATAAGTCTTCTCTTACTGCTATAAAGAACATACAGACTGGTATAAGTCTGTATGTTCTTTATAGTTATTTGTTCCAATGTAAGCCGCCCCCGAGGCGACAGTTTTATTTCCTTGTAAACCGGTGTGATATGTATATTATACAGGAACATCGGTATATAAAAATTAAAAACAAATAAATAAATAATAAAGATCAGCCTGAAGATGTCTAATTGACAAATCACATTCATTACTACCAGGAGTCACTAGATTATTTTTTACCTTAATGATGTCAGTTGCTGAAATAATTGGTGGTTGCGAAGGAGGACCTTCACCAGGACTCAGGCAGAAAAAAACACCCCCCTCGCAGTCCTCCATAGGCGTCTCATTCACCCTTGTAACGAGAATGTCCATCGGGCCTCAGAGAAATTGTAGAGTAGGAGATGAGGTGGTTGTTTTTGCTTTCCTTTTCTTCCCCATTTATCAGCCATAACTCAATCAGGAACAGATATCCGAATAAACTGGCCAGTCGAAGCCAGACAAAGCTGTGCATTCCTTCGGCGTATGAGCTTAGGCGGCGGCAGGGGCCATGCTGCCGTCAGATTTAAAGAGCCAGCAGTCACTCGCCACGCCTCCACATGGATCAATTGGGGAATTAGGCTCACCTGCCCAGTCTGTCACCCCTGATGGTAGGCCCCTCAACCTCAGCAGAGAGAGTGGGAAGCCCAACAACTCCTCTCAACTCCGGAGCCCCCAAGTTCTCTACTGCCCTGCTGTCAGATTTAAAGGGCCGGCAGCCACTCCCAGCTGGCGTCACTCACCATGCCTCCAGATGGATTAATTGGGGAACTAGGCTCACCTGTCCAGTCAGTCACCGCCAATGATAGGCCCCTCAACCTCGGCAGAGAAAGTGAGAAGCCCAGCAACTCCTCTCACCTTCAGAGCTCCCTCATTTTGATCAGTATTTGAACAAGTTTCTAATGTAAAAGTATTGCAGAGTAAGTTTCTTAAGAGGCTTTGAATGTCAACTACTGCAAGTATGGGATAAGGCTGTTATCTGTCCTGGCAGTCATGTTTGACACCAAACTTCTAACAAGTGTGCCTGCTTACTCAGGATTCCCATCAGTACTATTCCTTACAGGTCCTCTGCTTTCTATGCTTGGGTTATGTATTTGTGCAGGAACGATTGCTTGGCCCTTTTGTTTAAGAGTGTGTGTGCTACCCACCGCAGCCTTGTAAAGCTTGCTGCTCAGCCACTCCCAGATCTCCATGATTACAGCAATAAGAATTCCTTCAGTGTCCACCAGATATGAGACCAGTGTGATCTTTCGCTTGCAGATACTCTGCCTCCAGTGGTTCGTTTGATCTCCTGGTAATGGTTTCATGTGGATTGTATTACACAGGGCTCATGTAGTTTACTAGCTACTGACAGTGATTTCAATCGCCTTCACATCAGGCACTCTGCTGGACTGCTATCTGTATGTTCTGTTAATGTTTCTCATTGAAGTATAGCACTTCATGGGTCTTTGCTATCCCTTTTTGCCGCCTTGCATGCATTTTTCCCTATGTTCTCAGCCAATTTAGCTTTGCCATTAGTTTGTGGGTGCTGTGCTGATGCAGTAATGTACTCAAACTCCCAATCAGTAGCAAACCATTTAAACTGCATGCATGCAAATTGAGGCCCATTATCTGAAATCACTCAATCTGGTTCACCATAATGTGCAGACTGTATCTTGCAATAGCTGATCATGGCTTCTGCAGAGAGGTCTGAGAACAATTTGATTTCTCAGTCAGACTAGTGATCAACTATTAACAAGAATGCTTTCCCAGAATAATTAAGTCCATGCTGACAATCTGCCAAGGCTTTGCTGGTATGTCATATGACAACATTTCCTTCTACTTGTGTGCATATTCATTGCATGTAGAACAATTGCTGACACACTTTAATCTTGCTTGCATGATCAGCTTGCATAATGTATCATGTGCCTGCCTGTAATAAGTTTCCCCACTTATGTAGCTGGTACTTCCTCATTTTCTGGCCATCCTCTCAGGACCACAGTTTTCATTGCCTCCAAGGTCTCATCTCCCGCAGTGTTCTGTATAATCTGATACAGACTGTGGTCCATTTCATTCAGATAACTTGCTTGATTAATTTGTGCAATGTCTGATTGTTCCTGTTGCACCCAGTAAAGCCTGAGATGTTCAGGTCCTGCACTGGACTTCTGATCCTGTTCTGGTTTAACTCTAAGGGTATCACTAATATGTCTGAAGGCCTGCATTATAAACAACATCAAGGTTGTAATGCTGCAATGTAAGCAGTATGCTATGAAGATGTTTGGGAACACATAATAGCTTCTTGAAGATTGCTATCATTGGCTTAAGATACATTTCTGCTGTATAGTATATATCATGATGAAAATGTTGGCAGGCGCAAACAATGCTCAAATATTTTTTCAATTTACAAATAATTTTGCTCAGCTGGGGCAAATGCCCGAGAAACACCAGCTGACCCACTTGTATCATACGATATGAAAGCTAATTGTTTGCATCATGCTGTATCGCAACAAGCTTGGTGACATAATACCGCAACACTAGTGCATCTATTTTATTTCCTGCTCTGCCTGGTCATGCTTTGGAAACAAGTATCAAACTGGATCCTTATCCGGAAGTCTTCTCAAGGGCTCAAATACCTCTGACAGGAATAGTCTGAATTTTGCTAAGTCAGTCACAAATCCAGTGAAGCACTGCACAAATTCATCTGTTTGCTGTGGCATATCCTATACAGTTCTGATTTGAGCTTGCTTGCAGGCCTTATGAGGACAGGATGTACCAATGGAGGCAGACTTCCTTCACCTTGATTTGCAGTTCCTCTTCATCCAGTCAGACCAGTCTAGACAAATGGATTATGCTCACAAATCAGATAGAGATATAGACCAACAGGTTCATTGATGTCACCCACTATAGGCACTGAACCCTGCTAATAATCTGTGCTGTTTCCACTGATAGAATTCTTGTGCTAACAATTCCAAATGGTAATTTGAGCCATGGTTTTTCTGCCCTAGGAGGTCTAGAACATTGTCAAGAGACTGCTTATCTCATGTAATTTACATTGCAAGAATCCATCCTGTGCATCAACAAGCATAAACACTTGAGCCCTATGCAGTTTATATAAGTTATCTTCAAGCACTGGCATAATGTAGTGAGATACAGGTTTAGAAACTTTAAATCTATACAGATTCTCAGCTTTTCCAACTTCCCTACTACAACCATATTGCTTTTCCAGTCGTTCAGTTCAGCCACCAGTATGAGATGGCCATCAGCTTCATGCTTTTAACTTCTGGCTTTATAGTTAGTTGTATGGAACACATTGGTTTGATGAAATACTGGAACTTATTTAAAAATACTTAATTGCCTTCCTGCTATTAAAAATAAATAAAATCTCCCAAGGCGATATACAGCATATGTTACACTCAACCTCAAAATAGACTTCTCCTAGAATGGATGCTATTGATCCATGAAACACATTGTCACATGCATTGATTAGCTGATGTCTCGACACTGATGTTCTATGCAGTTTAGCTCAGAAGAAATGGTGAACTAAATCAGTTGTGGGCAGACCCTTCTGCCGCAGTCTCCTCACACAGGGGCAGCAAAAGATCAACTCAAGGCACTCCCATATTGAACCCAGACAGCAGTGGTTTCTGATTGGCTTTCAGTATTTCAAATTCAAGCTCTTGAGTATGTCAACACTACATATGAAAAAAAAAAAAAGATGTAATGAGCTCTTCTGAATACAGGGCTGGTGCTTTCATTAGTCAAACTAGGCAGTCGCCTAGAGCGCCAAAATTATGGGGGAAGCAAAATCCCACCAGCATGAAGCCTAGAGTGGGAGAGCTAATGCTACCAAAGGAGCTGCTACCCAGAAACCAGCCTGGCCATAACCCAAGCATCCGGCCTCCTAGACAGACATGTCTACATGACCACCTGTGTTTCTGCTAAGACTCCTAATTATTACTGTACTTGCAGTTTTCCGGAGGACCCAGCTGCTAATTCATTTTATCACATTGTAACAGCAATTTCAAGAGGATAAGAATTATGTTAAGCAGATTTAAAATATGTAAAGTTTGACATTTTTTAAACATTGTATCCACTAATAATGTGCAAAAAGCCTGTACATCATCCCCTTTTCAATAATATATGAGACACAGACCATAGGGGGAGAAAATGTGGCAAAAATGTTTTGTCTGGTGCTATGAATATAGGGATGTAACCACAAAATCGCTTTTCATTTACATCCCAGTATAAGCGCCAAATTAATTTATTCACATCAGTTATAATTTTGTTTTTACATTTTGTCTTTCTTTTATTAATAAAATGTTTTGATAAGGAAAAATCCACGTAAGGGGCAGCCAAAAGTGTCAAAAAGTCTATCTCAATGTATTGGCACATGGTGCTATTCCATTAAATGATTTGAATCAGCACAGCTGCTCATGTGAAGACAGCCCAAACACCTGAAAACAAAATCATTACAATTACTGTTTTTAAATGGCTCCAATGTGCCTCTCTTAAGATGATTCAATTGGTGATATTATCCGGGAGATCGTGCTTACAAAATCCCGACGCGAGCATCGTTTTGATGTAATCGTCTGCTTCAGGGGCTAGGAGGGTATGTGTTTCCAACCAACTGCTCTTTCAGGCCACCATCTTTAAAAACAGTAATTGTAGTGATTTTGTTTTCAGGTGTTTCGGGCTGTCTTTCACATGAGCAGTTGTGCTGATTCAAATATTTTAAACGTTGACACAGGCAGTATAAACGCTTTTGAAATATTACTTTGATACTGGCTATATAAACTACTTTTGAAATATTACATATTACACTGAATATGTCCTCTTGAAAAAAATTAACAATCTGGCCACAGAATGGAAGTGTTGTGAAATGGTTGTATAAACTTACATTGCACCAGGGAATAATTTGTGTTTACCATAAATGTCTGTCTGTTCATTGAGGTGCATTAAATATGTATTATTCCATCTTTTTATAAGGCCAAGAAACAGAATGAGGATTTTGAGCAGTTAAAGTCACAGCAAAATCTTCTCTTGTTAAAGAAGGAAGAAGAAAAAGGCAATTTTCAGACATTTGTATCTGAAAATAAAGTACTAAAGGAAACTCTTAATACCATGAAAGATACAACTGCTCAACTGGAAGCAGAGAAGGCCAGTTTATTAGCGGAAAAACAGGACTGTGATTCTCAGAAAGCAACATTTATACAGGAAAGAAAGCAACTTCAGGAGTTACTGGAAAGAGTACGAGCAGAGAGGGAGAGAATCTGTTTGGATTTACAGGAGAAAGATGAAATGGTAAGTATTCTATATTGCTATTCTATATTGCTTCCTGCAGTGTAATGCACCAAACCCACTCAAGGTTAACCCTTTGGACACTTGGAGGGTCCTGCCTATAGGCCACCTGCACATGTACCCTTACACATCCAACCTTCCACCCTCTCACTTGGTTCCTACTTGCCTCTAGGGCAAGTACCTGACCCGCAAGCTATTCCCTGGTGGTTCCTAGGGACATAGACCTCACACAACCCAGAGGTCATGCAGTTCCTAGAACTGTATCCACAGATCAAATACAAAAAATACTGGGATTAATACTCATTCCAGGAAAAGGCAGAGTTAACAAACTAAAGAGTTTATTAACCAAAAGGAGGAACAGTGAACAGAAAAAGATTTAACTTGCAAACAGTAACAGATAAAATAATTTAAACAATGGCTAACTAGGCAAATTTCACTATACTTATTAGTGCCTCAGGAGATCAGTAAAGGGCTGTCCTTGTGAACTGGAACATGGCTTCAACAAAGATCTGGGGTCTATGTACTTCCAGCCAAGAATGAAGAGAGCTAGCAACTGCAGGGCTAGTCTTCTGTGGGCTGAGACTGAAGGGCCAATCACATAAAGTAATAGTACAAAGTACTAGCAATAGCATTGTGACTAGTGGTTTTTTGACCAGTAATAACTTTCTGACCAATAGCACTGCAGAATGTTAAGACTTTACAGCTCCCTAAGGATACCGGACTATTCCAAGCCTCAGTTTGAACTAGTATTGTAAAAATCTCACTTGTAGGCCAGCTCAAAGTAAATGAGTTTACTCTGGAGAAAGTACATCTCAAAGCAAAACAAGGAATCTTTGCACACAAAACCCCTGTTTTTCCAATCTTCCTAAATTACAACTTGTTTCAGAAATAAATGTTAAGGAATTGAATGACTTTTATGAAAGAAGATAAGGATATGATCTGGCACTGTTTTTGTTCAGTTTTGTGTACAAGGATTCAGATTTCTATCTCATTACAGCTGTTTCCAAACAGGTTCAAATTTAAGTTTGATCAAAGTTGGTTAAAAAAAAAAAAAATCCTGCAAGCCCATTGGCTTTCACAGTTTTGAAAGCCAATGGGCTTTCTTACCCAAGTATTTATTGTCCTTAAGTTTATAAAAGGGGAGAAATTGTGCAAAAAATGCTATGGGACCTTTGCTTTATTTTTAATCTTAAACGTTTAGAGCATAATTATCAATCTGTGTTGTACAATTTTTTCTATGGACTTTTTGCTTTTCTGAAGTTATGAGAAACTACATTTTCGGGAAAAAGAAGCACACTTTTAAAATATGCAAGCAAACTGACCTGCAGGCTTTTTGCACTGCTTTGAAACTTAAATCTGGCCCTAAAAACAAATGAAATACTACAATAAATTAAAACATTTATTTACATCAGATTTGATTGAAATTAAGTGATTTGACAGCCTTTCAAAATCTATTGAAATTAAAGGGTGAGATTTTATTCAGATAAAGTGAATTTTCTTACCAGTACCAGCGGTTCTCCATGGACTGTAAAACAAACAAAAATCTTTAAAGGATCAGGTTTATAAATGTTGGTCAGAACCATATATTACCCTTTCTTTCATGATCCCCTTCTTTACCACTTTCCATTTTCCTCATCTCCCCTTCTTTCTCTCCTACCCCTCCCCATCATCTTCCCAGCTATCTAGTTTGAACCCTTACTTACACAAACATCTTTCCATCCGTTTTCACAAACATTTCTCTTTCCACAGAAAACCCTGTCCCAATGTAATGTAGTAAAAGCCAGCCTTTCCCTTTTCAAACTAGCTCCTGAGTCACACAAAAACCTATCATTTCCTAGCATGTAGCCAGATGGACTCAGGACCAATGGTTATTGTGCTCTCCTAATAGCAGATGGGAGACAGAGTAAGATTTCAAAGCTGACGTCAGCCTACATATACCCGTGCAGCATGCTTAGCTCTCCAGTATTTCTCCGTCTCCATAGCAGATGCAGACACTATCCCAAACGAGAATAGTGTAATATTTACAAGAAAAGAAAGAAAATTTACCTTTAAGAAGAGAGCCCTGCTTCTCCTGCGGTGAAACCTAACTGTCCCTCCCCCCAGTCGAGATTTCCTGAGGTGATTTTCGATATCCCTCAGAGGTGAGCCTTAGTCCGCCAGCCGATTCCCGGCGTGGACATAGCCCCCAGGGTGGCTGAAAGGCAGCGGGTGCAGATTCGAGCGCGGCAGTGAAGGTATTCCCCTCTCCCTCCACAGTTGGAGACTGTACGGCCTTGGTCTTGTGCCTTATTGCTGCCTTATTCCTTTTTCTATTTTTTGCTATTCCCTTGGCCACCCCTCAAACAGAACTTTTCAGTTCTTTAAAAACACAAATAAAAATTAAGTTGAGCATTGTAAAATTCAAGAAGCCTGCACTCTGTGGCTTCAAGGCCTGTATCTGTGGTTGCTGGAAGCCTATTATTGATATGCATGCAGTCTGTCACTTCCTGAGTCCAGACCATGACTCCTTCAGCTGGAACAGTTGTGGTTGGATGACTCCTAGAGCATAGCAACACATCGCCTGGAAGGAGGCCCTAGCAGGTAAAAACCCCCAAGTCTTGACTCAAGGCAGAACAGTAGCATTGCTAGATGCAAGATGTCATTAGGATCTAGATGCAGGAAGTCAAATTTGGAATCTTCTATCTCGATCCTGTGTGCACAGGAAAGCTTCCCCCCTTACCCTTCCAATCTCTTGATATTGGTTCCCAGATCTTCCTCAGGTCAGGTTGAGCATGGTATAAAAGCCTTTGGTGCCAAGTAAGGTGCTGAAACGTGCCAGAACATGAGAGGATCCCCTTTAGTGTCATCTACCCTCTGAGCTGAAGAAAGTCATTGCAGGTCTCTTCATTCTTCATGACACCACGAGAAGCACAGCCAGTGCCATCCATGGACTAGGGTGTCATTCAGGACATGTCTATGCAACTGGTGCAGAGTGCCTCAGAGCTGGCCACTACCACAGCAGAGACAGCCGCATTGCAGAGTTTCTCTACAGCTGTACATTCTACTCTTAGTGGATTTAAAATACAGGGTCCATGCTTCCCCAGGTTTTGAGGTAGTCTAACTTCCCCACTACTCAGTAGTTGTGGAGCCTGTGCTGAAAGGTGTTATGCGAACTTGTGGCCTATTCACCATACCTCCTGGAAGGACTCAAAGGGGTTGGATACATTTCAAGGGAGAGGTGTTCTAGGGGTCCATGCTGCATGCCCAGATCTTGGCTCGTCAACTACATGGTGCAGAGGCAGTTTGAGGAGGAGGAGTGTGGGGTGAAGTCAGTGGAGGTCGGAGGCAGGGGTACTTGTAAGATGGACATAATAATCTTGCTTGGCATGTGTAAACTGCCTCCTCTATAATAAGGCTAGAGAGAATATGGGGTTAATAGTCCTGGATATACCTACAGGTGTTTTTCGATTGACCAAAACTGCAGGAAGTGTGGGTAAACGTGAAGGTTATCAGATGATCAAATAGGGTTAGAATAGTGGTGAAAGATGTATGAGTGTTTGCAGTTGGAAGAATGGACTAGGTCAAGGCAGTGGCCATGCTGGTGAGCGAGAGTAGTAGAGCATAGTTCTTATTTAATGAGATTAAGGCAATAAACTTTGAGGGTTCCTCAACATAGAGGTTAAAGTCCCCAAGAATAAGAGAAGAGGTTGATTTGAAGAAGGAAAGCCAGGAATCAGCCTGACAGGAAAGAGGAGGGGGATGATAGATGACAAACTAGCCTGAGTGAAAGTGGGGTGAAAAAATTGATGGAGGGTGCTTCAGATGATGAAAAGGAGTGGGCTTCAGGTTGAAGAAAGAAATGAAATCTACAAGAAGAATAAAATAGCTGCCAGGCACCGCTGCCATAGCCTACCAAAAGTAATGTAAAGGAGAAATGACATGACAGCAGCAACAGAAGTAGTTGTCAGGGGAAAGCTAGATCTTGGTTGAAAACAAGACAAGGGAATGAGAGAGGTGTCATGATTGTAGGCAAGCTTGCTGGAAATAGAGCAGTCATTCCACATGAACAGAAAGGGGAGGTAAGAGGCAGGAAGAGGGAAATAAAGGGTTGATGACTGTTGCTTTGGAGGGTCAGGATTGGGATTGATGTCTCCAGCTTGAAAGGAAGAGAGGAGGCATGATGACAGTTGTGAGCATAAGATGTTCTCAAGGAGACAAATGAAGGCTGGATGAGAATTTGCAACGTTCAGCTTATGCTTGAAGTACAGTCTATATCTGATACCATTTTAGTGGTGGAGTTTTTTTCATTTAAAAAATTGACATAGATTTTGCAAACCTTTTTGGAGATTGTACATTTTAATTGTATGTCTATGTATCCATTATTTCAAACTCTGTAGCTGCTTGCAGCACCACCAGGAAAGAAACCTAAAATCTGGTTGTCTGCACACCATAGTAATGACACCCAAAAATTCCTTTATAAAGGGACCCTTGGCTGCTGACATTTAAAATTGGGCAGTTTATCTAATAAGCTGATATTAGATAAATATTTGAGTTTATCACTTACGCTTAAAGACAAACAAGTCTGAACATTATAGGTCAGATGCACCAGGCAATTAAATATTTAATTTTATGAATTAACTGGAAGCATATTATCTTGTAAAATCTGAGTTATGGCGGGAGCGATTTAGACATTTCTGATAATATATCTAGAAGAGATATATTATCAGAATATATTATTATCAGAATTATCAGAATATATATATTATCAGAATATATATATATTATGTGTGTGTGTGGTTGTGTGTTGCATGAATTTTTTATTTCTTTAATACAAAAATACTATTTCCTCAGGATGTTTAGGAATTATACATGTATAACATTTTATGTATCTTTTTTTTTTTTCCAAGTCATCGCAACTAATGAATGAATTGAAAATGTCTCAAACATCGGTTCAGTCCTTACAACAAAAGTTAGAAGATATGAATGAATGTCTTTCTGAAAAATTAAGCAAAGAATCTAATTTAGCAAATCATATAGCCTCTCAAGATCAACAGCTGGAATTACTGTGCCAGGTACCCTCATCTATATTTTTCTTGAGATTCTGGTAATCTATACTGTGTACTTTAAACTGAAAAATTGCTGTGCTTCAGAATACAGTCTCATGAACATGCTCATGAAAACAAAAATTCACAAGAAACCAACTTTAGAACTTTTGTCATATTCTTGAAAGCCGTGGTCCCTCCACCCTGTCCTTGGAAATTTCTAGATATCTGTATTGAATATGCATTAGATAGTTGCATTTGCTGCCTCTATTTATATGAAGAGATATATCATGCATATTCATTGTGGATAACCTGAAAACAAGACTGATCTGATCTCCAAGGTCAAGGCTGAGGACCACTTCTTAAAGTGGCAGGAATAAGTGATACCTTATCCCATCTTACATTGCTTGAAATGAGACGTGTGTGTGTGTAATTACAGTTACATTTTCCATCTCAAATTTTATATGTTGAAAAGAGGCACATTTTTTGTCACAGATTTTATTACTAACCTGGTCTGATCAGTAATAGATTTTAAAATAGATGGTTTTCATCCTTGTCTCCATGTTCCTGCAGTAATTCATGTGGTAATTGTAATTTCTCTGAATTTTACAAAGTTAGATATGAAAAAATATCTAGGCAGACACAACTTTTATCTCCCTTTTGAACTGTAACATACAGAGTTTTTCCAAATATTTTTAGGAAAAAATTATTGTAAGAATTATTGAATTGACCCTGATTAAATACATGTTTTAGATCCTATTCTTACAGCATCACTAGGTTTGTGTAGCTTTTTTTTTTAAGAATACAGCTAATACTACAAGTTTTCACAAATGAAAAATATCCTTTCAAGTTTTCACTTAAGTGCAGCCTCCCCACTTATTTCCAGTTGATCCAGAATGCTGGATCTGGGTGCATAGCAGATTCTTCCATTTTGATTTCTGGCATTTTAGCCTTAAGCTACACAGGCTCATGTAGGCTTTAAGTGGTAAATTCTTTATAAGAAAGAGGTTTGCATTCCTATCTCAGTTTGAGCCTTTACTCAAGCAGGACAGAGCCTGGCATGTTAGTTTTTTTAATTTGTTTGTGAACAGCCAAGAATTGGCAGTAGTTTAGTCTGTTTGCAGGATCCCTTGAGAAATCTGTCTTGTTTTTAATCACAATAACAGTGCAGTGCTTGGCTTTTATATGAAAGAGGCTCATGGAAAATGCTGGTTATTTTCATTTAAAAAAAATTTACTCGCTTGGTCCATACAAGATGGGTAAATAACAGTAAGATACGCCAAGAAAAAAGCCTCTCTAAATTTTTTGGGATTTTTACTTTCTATGTTTGTATCCTAAAATCCCACATTACCTTCTGAACTTCATCAGTGGATCTCTTATGTCTTTTGCACCTGTCTGCAGTACAAACCCTCCTAGTTCCTTGCTTCAAATTCTGTCACTTAGAATGGCTATTTAAATTTTATGCTGTTTACAGTAATGTATGTCAGTATATGTATTAGTTTTATCAAATTCTCATTTGCAGTGTACATTCTTATAATCTAAACACAACTTTCCTTTTATAGAATCTGCAGGAGGAGAAGAGGAAAAACAATGAACTCTCAAACCATATTGATCTCTTAAATAAGGAGATTTCTCTCTTGCAATCTAAACAGAATGAACTGCATTCTTCTCAAACAGAAATTGAAATTTCCAAATTCCTTAGCTTTCGAGAAGAAAGAAATCAACAACTCCAGGTACAGTAACTTAATCTGTGCTGAAAGAAAATTGTTTTATTAGGGTGGAGGAACTAAGATGGCAGTGTGAGCAGTTTCCTAGCATGTAGCCAGATGGACTCAGGACCAGTGGGCAGGGCCAGTGCAAGGGGATTTGGTGTCCTAGACGACCCTTCTCCCTTGCGCCCCCGGTCTCAGCCTCGACTCCTACCTCATTCTCGATCACCCCCACCGACTGTGTGGTTTTCTGGGTTACGAGCAGGTTGGGCACTGCTCGCACCCTGCCAAATCTCCACTCTTCTTTGCCACCGCTTGCAGCCCCATATGGCTCACACCCAGTGGCGCACCAAGGGTCTCCGGCGCCCGGGGACCAACACATTTGTGTGCCTCTCCAGCATCCCCCCCTTAATCCTTCTTGTACTAATGCTTAAGGTCACAGAAAATCAGTGGCGTCTCTAGACAGAAGAATTTGTTGGGGGTGTGTGGCCAAAATGACATTTCTTTATCATACCCACCTCTATAGCATGGATCCTGTTTTAAATTTGGTTATAAAAAAAAGTGTTAATAAAAATGTCCAATTTCACACTATAAAATTATTTGATAGCCTCATTCAACTAATTCTATATGGCTATGAGAGTGAAGTCTGGAATATATAGGAAGGGACAGAATGTCAATACAAATCCTGCACCTCCAGTTCTGTAACTCTGTGCATCCACTGAAATTCCCCCAAACAATGGAGCTTGGATGTTTCCTTTACAGCTCATAATACTAAAAGATATTTTAAAATTCTGGTGTCACCTCACAGTAACAGCAGCACAAACACCTTCCACTGCCAGGCACATTGTGAACTAACACAAAACACCGCAAAAAAGACACTCAAAATCTATACTGCAATCCCATCGTAACATAACAGTAATAACATCAAGGACTCAAACAACAATAACCCTACCTGTGAAAAAGCAAGGGTAAATATTATCCCAGGACAAGCAGAATGCTTGTCCTCACATATGGGTGACGTCACTAACTGAGCCCTAGTGCGGGAAAACTTTCTGTCAAAGTTTCTAGAAACTTTTGACTGGCCCAGTGAGGCCACTGAGCATGCCCAGCATGCTATGATATTCTCTGCCACAGGTGTCTCTCTTCAGTCTTCGTTTTTCCGCGCTGCTGTAGGCATCGCGGTACAGGAGCCGTTGAGATTCTCTCAACACTTAAATTTGACTTATAAGTCATATGATTGATATTCTCTATCTCAAGATCTCTCTCGGGTTCTTTTTCTTACCGGCCAGTAAGTGACCCAGTCTCAAATTTACGTGTTAGTAAAAAATTTTTCTCCTCATAATCTCATCGACGGCTGTCTATCGAGTAAAAAAGAAAAAAATGGCGACAGGATTTTAAAAAATGCCCTGTTTGTGCCAGAAAAATGTCGATCACCGACCCTCACACTGAATGTGTATTATGTCTCGGTGATAAACATGAAGTAAATAACTGTCCACAATGCGCGGAGATGACACCGGAAGGCCAGGCTAGAAAAAATGAAACATCTGTTTATCCTGCAACTGATACCATCCCCCTCACAGTCATCGAAGTCGTCTCCGGCTGGAGCGACTAAGCGCTTAATACTTAAAACACCTCACCCGGGACCGTCCGGGGGATCGTTCATCTCCATAGTCTTCAACGTCGACAAAATCCATCGATAAATCCAAGTCTAAACATCGACATCGACATTGAAGCCCTTCGATGTCAGAATCTGCTTCCCAGGAAGGATCGATGGCAAAGCGGCCTAAACATCAGGAAACCTCGGAGCATTCAACGCCTCGGCCTAGTTCGATTCAGGTACCCATTCCAGATCCTCCACAGGGCACTGCGCAGGATCTCATGTCTCAGCCTACGCCACCGCCCGCAACCGCTCTGACTCCATCAGTTGTGCGGCCGGAATTGTCAGATTTAATCCGACAAGCGGTTTCACAGGCTTTGAGGGACCAACTTTCAGTACCGACTTGTATGTTGATGCCGATGCTTACAGCATCGATGCCGGCAAGTCTGCCGATGCCGGGGTCAATCTTGACACCGACGACAGGAGGTGACTCAATGTCGACGCCTAGAATAATTACGGCATCGACTTCGATCTATGCACAGATACCATCCACTTCATCGGTGCCGATGACAATAATACTGCCATAGACAGTGTCGATGCCGAGAAGACCAGTATCCACACTTGCATCGATGCCGCCTATTATTTCATCGATGCAACCATCGACAGAGGAGACTGAGCCTCAAGATCTAGCTCTCCTTCGACTCCTACAAAAATATCACAAAGTCATCGACACAATTCCACAGAAACCCACGGAACAAGTTCCTCCATCACTTTACATAGATGACCCTTTACTTGGACCATCAGGTATTCACCAACAACCCAAGTCAACCCCAAAGACTCCCTACCAGGATCATGATGAGGATTCATGGGATGATCAAGGGACAGACACCTCTTCTGAGCACTTTATCAGACCCCTCACCTCCTGAATCAAGAAAAATATCCCCACCAGAGGACTTATCTTTTTCCAGTTTTGTCCAAGACATGGCGGACACAATCCCTTTCAAACTTTCTTCAGAACAGGATTCTAGACAACACACACTAGAAGTTCTACAGTTTGTGGACCCGCCCAAACAAGTATTGGCGATTCCCATTCATGATGTGCTATTAGACCTGCAGCACCGTATTTGGGAGCACCCATGTACTATTTCTGCAGTAAACAAACGTGTGGATACAACCTACCTAGTGCAATCAGCACCAGGATTTCAAAAGACACAACTACCACACCAGTCTGTGGTAGTAGAATCTGCCCAGAAAAAATCAAAGAATGTCCGTCCACACTCTTCAACCCCTCCAGGGAAAGATCATCGCTTCCTTGACTCCCTTGGCAGGAAAATTTACCAGGGTGCACTCCTATCTTCCAGAATCTCTGCATATCAACTGTACATGACACAGTATCAGAGAGATCTCTGGAAACAAATGGAAGAATTCACAAATTCTCTACCTGCACAATTTCAAGAAGCAGCACAGGCCATAGTAACCAAAGGCCTGGAAGCAGGGAAGCATGAGGTAAGGGCTGCTTATGACAATTTTGACACTGCCTCAAGAACAGCAGCAGCAGGAATTACAGCACGCAGGTGGGCATGGTTAAAAGCCTCAGACCTCAGGCCTGAGGTACAAGAAAAGCTTGTAGATTTGCCATGTCTCGGAGACAATTTGTTCGGGGGGAAAAAGTTCAGGATGCTGTTCAACAGCTCAAGGATCACACAGAGTCCCTACGACAGTTGTCCCAACTACCACAAGAGATAGAAACACAGTCTTCTAGGCGCCTTCCTCGAAGAGACCCTAGGCAGTCTTATTACAGACCAAGGAGGTACTACACCCAACCTGCTACAACTAGGCCTTCTAGATCTACTCAACGTTCACAATCTAGACAGCCCAGATCAACCCGTACTCAACCTCCTCCACAAACTGGTCCTGCAGCGGGTTTTTGAAGATCAAACCAGAGAACAGACCCTCCTCCTGAACCCCAGACCAGACCTACCAGTAGGAGGCAGAGTATTATATTTCCACTCAAATTGGATAAATATAACAGCAGACCAGTGGGTGCTATCCATAGTATCTCGAGGTTACAAACTAAATTTCCTCTCAATTCCTCCAGAATATCCACCAACTTCCTGCCCACAACAAAATTCTCAACTAATTCAATTACAAATAGAATTATCCACCCTTCTGAGAGCCAGGGCCATTCAACCAGTGCCCCGGACACAGCAGGGCAGAGGATTCTACTCCAGATATTTCCTCATTCCAAAGAAAACTGGAGGCCTACGTCCCATCCTAGACCTCAGAAATCTCAACAAATTTCTAAAAAAAGAAAAGTTCAGGATGGTTTCTCTAGGCACCATGTTACCACTTCTACACACAGGAGATTGGCTTTGTTCTCTGGATCTTCAAGACGCTTATGCTCACATACCAATATTCCCTCCTCATTGCAAGTACCTGCGCTTCATAGTGGGCCATCAACATTTCCAATACAGAGTACTGCCATTCGGACTTGCCTCTGCTCCCAGAGTATTCACCAAATGTCTGGCAGTAATAGCAGTACACTTACGCAAGGAAAGTATCCATGTTTTCCCATATCTAGACGACTGGCTCATCAGAAGTCAAACTCTACAGGGAGCAATAATTTCTCTCAAACGAACAATTGCTGTACTTCACTCCATGGGTTTTCTCATCAATTATCAAAAGTCCCATCTCACACAGTCTCACCTGCTCCATTTCATAGGAGCAGAACTGAACACCGTCCTTACAAAAGCTTTTCTACCCGAAGATCGAGCAGAAACTTTGTCCTTGTTGGCAACATCGATTCACTCAAAGAAACAAGCAACAGCTCATCAGTTTCTAACTTTACTAGGCCACATGGCCTCTACAGTTCATGTCACACCTCTAGCAAGGCCTGCCATGAGAGTAACCCAATGGACTTTAAGATCACAATGGATCCAAGCCATTCAACCACTGCATTCTCCAATTCAAGTAACCCACCAACTACGTTCTTCTCTCCTTTGGGCGAACAAGGACAACTTGCGCAAGGGCCTACCCTTCCAACAACCAGTCCTACAGATAACTTTAACTACAGATGCATCCACCTTGGGTTGGGGAGCTCACATAGACAATCTCCAAACCCAGGGAACTTGGACAAAACTCGAAGCAACTTTCCAAATCAATTTCCTGGAGCTTCACGCTATACGTTATGCACTGCATGCATTCAAGGACTGCCTTTCACACAAGACTGTTCTCATCCAAACAGACAACACAGTAGCCATGTGGTACATCAACAAGCAGGGAGGTACAGGTTCGTATCTCCTTTGTCAAGAAGCTGCACAGATTTGGGACTGGGCCCTAAACCACTCCATACTTCTACGGGCCACTTATCTAGCAGGCATTCACAATGTAGTGGCGGATCGACTCAGTCGTCAGTTCCAACCACACAAATGGTCACTGGATCCCTCAGTAGCGACCAGGATATTTCAAAACTGGGGTCAACCAACAATAGACCTCTTTGCATCACATCTGAATCACAAAGTGGACAACTTCTGTTCTCTAAACAAACAGAAGAATCAGCCAGCCAAGGATGCCTTTGCTCGCCCTTGGAACTCAGGCCTACTATACGCTTATCCTCCGATACCGCTCATAACCAAAATTCTAGTGAAGCTACAACAAGACAAAGGGTCCATGATACTCATAGCCCCGTATTGGCCTCGACAAGTATGGTTTCCCACGCTTCTAGACCTCTCAGTCAGGGATCCAATTCGCCTGGGAGTAGCTCCCACTCTCATAACTCAGGATCAGGGACGACTGCGCCATCCCAACCTTCAATCCCTATCTCTGACAGCATGGATGTTGAAAGCTTGATATTACAACCACAAAATCTTTCAACCCATATATCTCATGTGCTTATAGCTTCAGGTAAACCTTCAACGCGAAAGAACTACGCTTCCAAATGGAAGAGATTTACTGTGTGGAACAAGCAAAACATCGATCCCTTTGCCTGCTCTACAACTTCTTTACTAGACTATTTGTACCATCTTTCAGAATCTGGTCTCCAGACTTCATCTGTAAGGGTACATTTAAGTGCAATTTCTTCTTACCATAACAAGATAGTAGATGCACCAATTTCTACACAACCTCTTGTCCATAGATTTATGAGAGGTTTAACTCAATTCAAACCACCAATTAGACCTCCAGTCACACAATGGGATCTAAATTTGGTTTTATCAAGACTCATGCGTTCTCCCTTTGAACCCATAGATTCCTGTGATATTAAATTTCTCACATGGAAGACTATCTTCCTCATAGCCATTACATCAGCTAGAAGGGTTAGTGAGTTACAAGCACTTGTTACATACTCACCCTATACAAATTTTCTACATGATAGAGTGGTACTCCGTACACATCCAAAATTCCTTCCCAAGGTAGTTACGGAATTCCACTTGAACCAATCCATTGTTTTACCGACATTCTTTCCAAGGCCTCATTCTCATCAAGGAGAAAGGGCCTTACATACCTTGGATTGCAAGCGTGCTCTATCTTTCTACTTAAACCGCACTGCAGTCCACAGGAAATCCAATCAACTCTTTGTATCTTATGACCCAAACAAGCCAGGCAAAGCAGTGGGTAAACATACTCTATCCAACTGGCTAGCAGATTGCATACAATTTTGTTATGAGAAGGCAGGCCTTCCTCTCCAAGGGCGAGTAAAAGCACATTCAGTAAGAGCAATGTCAATCTCAGTGGCACACTATCGCTCAGTGCCAATACTTGACATATGTAAAGCAGCAACATGGAGTTCTCTTCACACCTTTGCAGCTCATTACTGTTTAGATAAACAAGGACGACAAGATTCAACCTATGGGACAATCTGTCTTAAAAAACTTGTTTCCAGTTTAAAACCAACTCCTTCTACATCCGACCTGCTTTGATCTTCGGCTGACTCATTTCAACAATAATGCTTCAGTAGTTATTTACTACAAAATGACTCAGCCTATAGCTTGCTAATCACCCATATGTGAGGACTAGCATCCTGCTTGTCCTGGGATAAAGCAAAATTGCTTACCTTGTAATAGGTGTTATCCCAGGACAGCAGGATGTAGTCCTCACATATGGGTGATTAGCAAGCTAGAGGCTGAGTCATTTTGTAGTAAATAACTACTGAAGCATTATTGTTGAAATAATAACAGAACCCACCCACCACCCCATGGAGTTGGGCCTCATAATTTTATTATTTTATTTTTTGCTAAAGCTCACTGCTACAATACGAGACTGAAGAGAGACACCTGTGGCAGAGAATATCATAGCATGCTGGGCATGCTCAGTGGTCTCACTGGGCCAGTCAAAAGTTTCTAGAAACTTTGACAGAAAGTTTTCCCGCACTAGGGCTCCGTTAGTGACGTCACCCATATGTGAGGACTACATCCTGCTGTCCTGGTATAACACCTATTACAAGGTAAGCAATTTTGCTTTACACTGGGTCCTAGAATACCAATACACCACCTACTGAGGAAACAAAACAAACCCGATTGCTATAGATCCCTATACAGACACTATATGCTAGAAGAATCTCTCATCATGGTCACACACACAGAGCAGAGACAGACCCTCACCAAATACAGAATAAAGCCACATAAAGTATAAATAGAAATGTGCAGACAAAAACTGAACTGTAAAACGCATCACGCCAGACTCTGTACAGTGTAACAATGGAAAAACAAAAAATTCACTATTCCTCATGAAACAAATCAATAAAATCAAGATATATAAATCATTAATCATAATTATAAAATCATACAAATAAAATAATTACTCATGCAAATTTTGAAACCTTTACCAAACACCAATAAAATATTTCAAACAGCAGACACATCACATACTACCCAATAATTAAAATGGTAGTCAGTCAAGAAAAATGAACTTAAGCCACCTTTACTTACCCTCTCCAGCAGTTCTCCTACTCCTTTCCCTTGCAGGCCACACCAGAAGCAGCAGTAGCTGCTGAAGCTGTCCTCAGTCCTCTTCCTTAGGGACCACAACCAGTCTCTTCTCTCTCTCTCTCTCTCTCTTTCTCTCTCTCGCACACTCACGCACACCAGTCATACCCTCAGGACCAATTTCTGTCTCTCACACACCAATCATCTCCCCAACCAGTCTCTTTCTCTCTTTCTCTCTCACATACACAAGCACACACATACCAGTCATCTCCCTGATCAGTCTCTTTCACACATACACATGTCACCTCTCTGGCCAGTCTCTCTCAATCACACAATGTTCTCGCTCTCTCTTACTTACACACAGGCTTTCAATCACACACATGCCCTCTCTCACAGCCACAAGCCAGCCAAAAACATGCTCCATCTCTCTCACACACACACATTGACACACACAAGCATCCTCCCTGTCTCACATATACACCACACACATACAGAAGCATCCTCCCTGTCTCACATACACATTACACTCTCACAAAAGCACCTTGCTTTCAGACTTGTAGCATTTTTCACTTTTACTAAAAGTGAAAGTGATGCTCCCAACCATTACATAAGAAAACCACATTCCTATCAGAAGGAGAAATGACATCCTTCCTTCAGGTTCTGTCCTCCCAAGGGACAGCCACCCACACTGTACAGCTTCTCTTGTTTTACGCTTTCAGGCAATAAAGCAAGTGTCTTTCTTCAAGCTATCAGTCATATGATTATTCATGTGGGAGATATGGACCGAAAGACATCCTTAGTCAACTTCCCTTTTAAATGGGAAGATTCCAGTCTTAGTCATTTAAAAATATATATTTTCTAAAGGCTTAAAAAAAAAAATAGCAAAACCGTTTCAGATTGGAACTATTCTAGTCTTTATGCTTAAATTATGCTTCAAAAAAAACCCAAAGCCCACCTGGCATCAGTATCTTAAATTTGTGATTTTGCTGAGATGAACATTTTAAATACTTTAATTTTTTTTGCTTTAGTATTTGTCTCTACCCACTTTGTTAAATTTTATTTTCCAGAAGAGGGATGCTTAAAATTCAGTAATTTAATCTTTCATCCAACTTTTCAAAAGTTGCGCTACCAGTACAAAAGTTGAGATATATGTATTATCACATTTCATTTTTTTTTTAAACTGGCAGATTCCTTTCTCACATACATATTGCATACACACACACACACAGAAGCACCATTCCTTTCTCACATATACCGTATTTTTCGCTCCATAAGACGCACTTTTTTCCCCCCAAAGGTGGGGGGAAAATGTATGTGCGTCTTATGGAGCGAATATAAAAAAAAAACCAAACAAAAATCTAACAAACCCCCCCCCCCCCCCCCGACTCCCCCAAGACCTGCCGACTTAATTTCCTACAACCCCCCACCCTCCTGACCCCCCCAAGACCTGACAAACGTCCCTGGTGGTCCAGCGGGGGTCCGGGAATGATCTCCTGGGTGTGGGCCGTCGGCTGCCAGTAAACAAAATGGCGCCGACGGCCCTATGCCCTTCACTATGTCACTGAGACCAACCGCTGCTATTGGTCGGTCTCAGTGACATAGTGAGGGCATAGGGCCGTCGGCGCCATTTTGTTTACTGGCAGCCGACGGCCCTATGCCCACACTATGTCACTGAGACCGACCGCTGCTATTGGTTGGTCTCAGTGACATAGTGAGGGCATAGGGCCGTCGGCGCCATTTTGTTTACTGGCAGCCGACGGCTCACGCCCAGGAGATCGTTCCCGGACCGCTCCTGGACCCCCGCTGGACCACCAGGGACGTTTGGCAGGTCTTGGGGGGGTCAGGAGGGTGGGGGGTTGCAGGAAATTAATTCGGCAGGTCTTGGGGGGGTCAGGAGGGTGGGGGCTTACAGGAAATTAATTCGGCAGGTCTTGGGGGGTCAGGGGGGTGGAGGTTGTTAATTTAAAGGGTTGGGATGGGGGGGGGGGTTTGGGGGTTCCCAGAGAAAGAAAAGTTTTCTGATCTGGGGAGTGGACCGAAATGGCCCTCCCCAGACCCGAAAACAAAATGGGGAGAAAAAAAAAAAGCTATGCACTCCCCTAATTTGCTCCATAAGACGCCCAGACGCAGAGCCGGTTTAGCACAATTTTTTTTTTTTTTAATTTTCCCCCTCTGAATCCTAGGTGCGTCTTATGGTCAGGTGCGTCTTATGGAGCGAAAAATACGGTACATCACACACACAGAAAGAAGATCGGCGCAGCCGGTCTAGCTGATCACGTGGCCGAAAAAAGGAAGATCGGCGCAGCCAGAGACCAGGCGCCGAGACTTAAGGGACGCTGCAGCAGGCAGCCAGCCCCTGACCCGCCCTGCCTCCAACCCCAAGTGCCACCCTCCCGACGCCCCCTGGTGGTCCAGCGGAGGGCCCGAGAGCGATCTGCCGCTCCCGGGACCTCGGCTGCCACTAACCAAAATGGCGCCGGTGGCCTTCAGCCCTACCATGTGACAGGGGCTACCGGTGCCTGAGGACCATGAGGGGATTCTATATTTATAGTTATTTGACCTATATGAGTATAGTACCTTGAATACTGGTTGTTTTTCAAGTATTCGGGTGGTTTACTTTTGTCTTTCTATCTGAAGATAAAAATACCGAAGGTACATGTTTCTGCAGAATCTATTCTAATTTTTATATTTTCATACTCTGGTTATATAGAGGATTTTTTATTATATTGTTCAGAGTGGATCAGGAACCTTTTGGGTGGCTCTTATTCAGGTGGGGTGATGTCATTTCCTTTGTGGGAGTATTTCCACAAGGAAGTGTGGGGAAGTGGGTTTGGAGGGGTGGGGAAGGAGGGTGTTGTATAAGCTTGGTTAAACAATTTTATTTTTTGGGGGGGTCATGGGAGACTTTATTACTTTACGAAGCTATGGGTGACTTATCTGGAGAGAAGAGAGCTGTTGGCTCTGTAGGGATATTGTTTGTCAATTTGTTGTGGTTAATACTTTAAAATGGCGGGGTTAAAGATTTTCACTAAATGTGAAGGATTTAAATTCTTCCCTTAAAGTGAAGATTTAAAAAGGCAACAGGTCAAGGGGCAGATAATTTGTTTTGCCAAGAAACTCACCTCTGTAAAAGATATTAGAGATTGATATTGAATGCTTACACAACAATAGCTTGCATCCTCAGCAACCAAAAATAAATATGGTGAAGTGGGCGTTCTCTTGTCTAAAAATCTGATGGCTGATGTTAGATCTGTGATTAGAGATACAGAGATCGATATATAATAGTTAAAGTTGTTATACATGGGCATATGTTCACTTTGGTTAATATATATGCACCCAATATTTATTTATTTATTTATTATTTATTTTTAATTTTTATATACCGGAATTCCTGTATACAATACAAATCAGTCCGGTTTACAGTAAACGAAGAAATTGCCCCAGTCTGGGAGGTCAGACCTGGGTTGATTACATCGAACATTGAACATTGAAAAATAACAATGAAAAATAAAAAATAAAAATAACAATTAACAATTAAACATTAAACATTGAATGTTTTTGTGACCTAAATTAAATTAAATTAAAATAATTAAAAAGTTAAATATTGCATATATATATATATGTTGAATATTGTTAACTGTATAAAACAATAAATTAAAGGTTCAATCAGGATAAGGTGCTTAGTTGGATTCTGTAAATTGGAACGCTTGTCTGAAGAGCCAGGTTTTTAACTTTTTTTTGAACTCTGGCAGACTGGGTTCAAGGCGTAGGTCTGGGGGAGAGCATTCCAATGGTGTGGTCCTGCGGTTGAGAGTGCTCTTTTTCTTAGTAAAGATGTTGCTGGTAGGGCGAACAGTGTGCCTCTGTAGGCGCTTCTGATGGGTCTGGAGGATAGGTGTGGACGAAGTTGCGTTTGGAGAGATATAGGGGCGATGTTGTTTATTGATTTGTGAATAATGGTAAGGGTTTTAAAAAGGATTCTCTGTTTGATGGGTAGCCAGTGGAGGTTGCTCAGGATAGGGGAGATATGTTCTTTTTTATTGGTGTTTGTTAGGATTCTGGCGGCGGCGTTCTGTACCATCTGAAGGGGTTTGATACTGTTAGCGGGGAGGCCAAGCAGGATTGCGTTGCAGTAGTCGAGTTTTGAAAAAATGATGGATTGTAGGACAAGGCGAAAATCATTAAAGTGAAGGAGAGGTTTTAACTTTTTGAGGACTTGTAATTTATAGAAACAGTCTTTGGTGGTGGTATTTATAATTTTTTTTAAGTTAAGATGATTGTCAAGCCATGCTCCTAGATCTCTGACGTCTGAAGAGAGATCAATATTTAATGAGGTGGATTGATAAAGGTAAGGTGAGTTGATGTGTGGGACGTGTGAGATAAGTAGCATCTCTGTTTTGCTGGAGTTTAAAATCAAGTTAAGGTTGGAGAGTAGTTGTTTAATTGGTTGTAAACAGTCCTCCCAGAAGGATAAAGTTTTTTGAATAGATTCTGAGATGGGTAAGAGGATCTGGATGTCGTCTGCGTAGATTTTTTTTTGCACAAGGGGGGGGGCATTTGAATCTTTCTAAGGTGTTATCTTTCTGGGTGGAAGACTACTTGGTTATTGGGGGGGATTTTAATCTCATACTCTATCCTTATTTAGATAATTCAGGTGGATCACATTTGAAAAACAAACATTACAGATTGTGTTTAAGAGTTTAATTACAAATTGGGGTTTGGTAGATGTGTGGAGACTGAGATTATTCTTTCTTTTCTAGACCATATTCTAGAAAAGAATCTTGGGATGTGTGGAATCTTGGGATTATTCTTTCTTTTCTAGACCATATTCTACATATTCTAAATTGGATTATTTTTTAGTAGATAAATCTTTATTTTCTCATATATCTGATGCTTGTATAGGCCATTTAACTTGGTCTAATCATACCCCAGTATGGGTCACTCTAGGCTTTCCTGACAAACAGATGAGTCTGGAGGCTGAATGATAGCCTTAATGATCAGGGCTTTGTAGACCAACTTCTGGAAGATATTCAAGAATACTCACAATTTAATAATGGGGAAGTGTCCTGTGTTACTTTGTGGAATTGTTTGAAAACAGTATTTAGGGAAAAAACAATTTACGTGCTCTTGTTAAACACGAGAAGGAATTGCTTAAACATTCTCAGGCGGATAGCTCAGAGGAGGCGTAAAAGAGCTCCAGATCCAAGTGTACTAAAGAGGGTCATGTCTCTTAGATCGGATCTGAATATGTTACATTATGTAATCCTGTCTGGCATATGTGAGCTGCTCTTCATTCTGTCTTAATCTGTCACCTTATTTTTTTTATGTTTTTCTTATATTATTCTTATGCTATTTTTTTGGTTATGTTTTTATGAGTCATACAATTCTCTCATTCTGCGTTCAATGTAACTTTTCTCTTTTTTCTCTTTTCTCTTCTCCCACCTCCTCCAGTAGCCTACTAGCTACAATTAATGTTAGTTCTCTTTTACCCTCGTTCAATGTAAACCAATATGGTATGATACCCATCATGAATGTCGGTATAAAAAAGGTTTAAATAAATAAATGGGGAAGGAGGGAGGGGGCTGGGAGGGATACTGGTATGGTTTGTTATGTGATTTTAACATCAAGAAGGATGTTAATTTCTATAGACTGCTGGCGGGCATGTATTTGTACTAGGACACATATGATCTTATGGATGTCATACATCTATCTTTGCAGTTGTTCTTGTGTATTATGTAAAAGTTAAAATCTCAATTAAAAAAAAAAAAGATTTAACACTGGTATAAAATTTTGGTTTTAAGATGTTGAGAGGTTTAAATTTTATTTTTCATTGCTGTTAACAAACTGTCAAAGTAAAAGCACTTTTCTTAAATTATAAAAAAAATTAAGCAAATGGAAAGTTTTATAGTTTTAAAAGCTTAAATAGAAAGTAGTTAAAGCTTAATAGACTTAGTTTTTGGGTACTTGCCAGGTTCTTATGGCCTGGATTGGCCACTGGTTGGAAACAGGATGCTGGGCTTGATGGACCCTTGGTCTGACCCAGTATGGCATTTTCTTATGTTCTTATGTTAATCTAAGTTTTAGCAGAAGTATACTGGCTATACTAGTTCTATATGTGACACGTCAGGGATGTCATAAGAAAAAATGTCTCCAACTGCTGAATGAAGAGATTCAACCCATATGTTCCTCACTACTGTAGCAGAAGGAAAGTACAGGAAACTAATAGGAAAGACATAATTTCTCCATTCTGATTTCATTGAAAAAAATCCAAGAGCTTGAAATACGATGTTAACATAACAGTAACAAAAATATTGAGTATTCAAAACAAAAGTAAATGAATGAGTGGACACCTGTTAGTGAAGACCCAGGGGCCAACTATTAAGTATAGGGTGGGGGTTTTTTCTTATTTACAGTACAAAAGTTCAGTTTTAAATATTTGGCAATGAAATGACAATTTTATTGTATATCAAGGCTGCTTTCAATGCTTTAATATTGGATTTTTAATATGTTTAAAAATAGGAACTCATGGAGAAATTCTCTTATGTTGATACTCAACACAGCAGTTGTTTGAACAGAATCTCTAGTGAGTTGGGCAAAGAAGTGGAGTGTCAGAAGGAGCTGATGGCTAAGGCAAATGAGTTTTTCTCTGCTACACTGTTGATGCCATTTACAAAACTACAGAATGAAAATCTGAAATTAAACACCCAATTCCAGACTCTCCTCCATAAATTTAAGGTATGAACTGTAGAAAATTCAATGCTTGCAAGAATACTGCTGACTAAATAGATGTCAACTTGTGCCTCTCAGCTGATCACAATTTTGGCAGAGATGGACAGGGTCTTGCATTCCACATTTATTTTTTTCAGCACAATTCATCTGAGCACAGGACTGTGAGCTAGCTGCAGTCCTTGGTGGGGTGTGTTTGGCAGAATACTATAACTACAGGCTGGCTCACAAGCTCTTACTCAGTGCAATCATACCAACAATATATCAGAATATAATGACCTGCATATCTGCCAAGGTGCTGATCAGCTAGCATGAGGAAGCAGCAGAAAGAGCATGAGTGGGAGGGTAAAACAAGGTTGGGAGAGGTGGAACGGTCTGTCTAGTTTGTCTAATATTCTAGAGTTCTGTTGCTAGGAGATTTCTCTTCCTTTTCCTACTTGCCGCAAAAATGAACAGAAACTATATTGTCATGCTTCAAATGGGTTGTGGCAAGAGACCAAAATCTGACTACCTGTTACGTGCAAATACAGCAATGTATTTGGGAATTTCAGTCCTATTATAAAATAGTGACTCTAAAATTGTATGCTGACATTTAAAATGGTCATGACGGACTGGTTGCTGTTTGTGCTGTTCGTGTTGATGGTTATATCCAAAAGATCTGCAGATAGAAGAAACAGAACTGGAGTACATTAGAAACTGGCTCACTGGGAGTTATCAATACAGTTGTTTCAATCTATATGCACTAGTTGTAATACCACAGAAGAAAAAAGTAAAACAGGAAATGTAAGCAGAATACACCGGAAAGCCCCCCAAAATATAACTTGTTCTTTAAAAGTAAAAATGCATATATATTTTTTAAAACTTGCCTCTTACTTCATGATACGAAAGTAAAACTTTGCATTTTGAAGTTGAGCTTTGCACTCTTAATATTGCAGGGTGGCAAGCAAACACTCTAATTTATATTTTATATTTATTGTAAGGCTGAAAACTTGTTTTACTCTGGATTTCCAGGGACTTGTGATTGTCATGTTGACTGGGTGTTCACAGAAATGAGGTACAGGATGTTCATATGCTTATGTCTGTAAAAGATTTATGCCCCTTCTAATATAATTTTCCTAGTGTGTAGCCAGATGGACTCAGAACCAGTCCTGAGTCCATCTGGCTCTTTTGCTAGCAGATGGGAGACTGAGTCAGATTTCAAATCTGACATCACCCTAGACATACCCCTGCAGTAACCTCAGCTCTTCAGTATCTCTCAGCCTCCTAACAGATGCAGACAATATCCCACACACTAGAATAGTATTAAGAATTACAGAAACATTTTTACCTTAAAGATCGAGCCCCACTCCCCTGCGGTGATACCTAAGGGTCCCTCCCCAGTTGAAAATTCCTGGGGTGATTTCAGATATCCCTCAGAGGTGTGCCTTGGTTCGGTAGCCGGTTTCCGGCATGGACTTAGCCCCCAGAGTGGCTGAAAGGCAGCAGGTGCAGAACCGAGCGCGGTGGTGAAGGTAAAGCCCTCTCCCCCCGCAGCTGGAGACCGTCCCGGCACACAATTGGTAAGCACCGAGACCAGGTAAGCAGAAAACTTTAAATTCAGGTCTCCGGGGCTCAGATTGCCATACCGATTCCTTCTTTCCTTCTGGCTAGGTAAAAAGGGAGCACCGATGGGGTTGAGCAGCCTTGGATGGGCTAGACCCCGATCTGGTGCAGGGGTCCACACATATGGAGACCCTCAGAGGCGCCATCTTCCCTTCTCAACCAGCGGTACACGCAGGGCAGGCCGGACAGCCAATGCACCCAACTTGTGCGCATCCAAAATAGACGCGCTCATAACCACATGCACAACTGAACGCATAACTACACGCACAGCCGCAAACACATTACCTGTGCGCCTAGACATAGAGGCAATGGCACAGACGTCCAAGAAGCCCAGAAGGTACTCTCTTTGCACAGCCTGCCACATCAGAGCCGCGCAACCTGAATTGGAGTCCTGCCTATGTCAGCATTGCGAAGAAGCCCTGGGGGGGACCAAAGCCTGGTCCTTCAGTGTCTGAGGATGGGTCCGGAACCACTACTAAGCCTGATACTTCACTTTCAATGCATATACAGCAAAGTTCTCTGATTCAACGGCAGGGGAGAAGAAAAACTGATACTTCACACATCCAGCAGAGCTCTCTGCTTCAACAGCAGGGGAGAAGAAAAGAGGGTTCGCACTCACAAAGCGGGGAGAAGCTTGCTTGTTACGGCGGTTACTACCCCAAACCAAATGTGCCTGATACTTCACTTTCGATGCACATCCAGCATGGCTCTCTGCTTCAACGGCATGGGAGAAGACTTATACGTCACACATATCCAGCATAGCTCCCTGCTTCAACAGCAGGGGAGAAGAAAAAAAACCAATAAGGGCTAATAACATAGTCTGGGTAAAACAAATAAGCATGGGTGCAGCTTGCTTATTGCGGCGGCTACTACCCCTAACGAATCAAGCTAGATATTTCACTTGGATGCAGCTCCATCACTGCTCTCTACATTAAAGGTGGGGGTGGAAGGGAAATAGAACCAAGAGCTAAGAGAAACAGATAAGTATGAGAGAAAATATGTGTGAAGCTTGCTGGGCAGACTAGATGGGCCATTTGGTCTTCTTCTGCCGTCATTTCTATGTTTCTATACGATAGCACCCCGGATCTATGCAACTCTGAAATGGCTTCTCCACAAGAGGGAACCTCAGGGGTCCCTACTCCGACTCCCCCTGGGATTAACATGGACCCAGGGACCTTCTCCTGGTTATAATTTTTCCAAGGGCTGCAAGCCTTTGTTCAGGCGCCATCAGCCCCGGCTGCGACCCGGGTTCAACCTCTGTCAGAAGCACAAGATCCTCCCGGCCCGGCAAGTAAGCCTCGAAACATGCCTCGCCTAACCAAGAATTTCCCTGACAGGGACCCAGATACCTCAGATGATGATGGCGGCTCCCTGGAAGAAGGAGAAATCGCGTCAGGCCTGGAACCATACCAAACCATGCTTCGCTTCTTCCACAGGGATGAATTACCAGCCCTTGTTTCCCAGACTCTAAACACTCTGGGTATTCCAGGCACGGACCCTATGGAGAACCCCATCTTGGTGTCCCTTCATAAAGCCTCGTGCTACTTCCCAATGATGGACGTCATCCAGGAACTGATTGACCTGGAGTGGGATGCCCCGGAGGCTAATTTTAAAGGAGGTCGGGCCTTGGAAGCCTTATACTCTCTGGAACCAGCGACCAAGGAATGCCTGTGTTTTCTGAAAGTGGACGCCATGGTCTGTGCCGTCTCAAAGCAAAAAATAATCCCATTGAGGAAGGGGCTGTATTGAAGGATACTCAGGATAGACGATTAGAATCCATCCTTAAGCAAGCCTTCGACGCAACAGCAATGACACTGCAGATTGCTTCCTGTAGCGCAATGGTGGCACATTCCTGTTTGCCCCTCTCGAGGGAGGCAAAAAACTCAGAAATATATACCAGTGAAACGATGGAACCTGCAGGAGCCTTTCTGACGGATGCAAGCTCAGATCTAGTGCAGATCTCAGCCAGAGGAGTAGCCTCGGTAGTGGCGGCCAGAAGATAGTTATGGCTGCAGAACTGGTCTCCTGATGCAACTTCCAAAGCGAACCTCACAAGGATGACCTTTAAAGGATCTCTTATTCCGAAGCAAATTGGAGGTTAGCCAGCAAGTGGGGCGAATCTCCAGTTCCTCGGCTACCGGAGGACAGGGGTAAAAGATCCCAGCGCCCCTCCCCCAGAAGAACTAGGGGCAGAGGCTCTCAATGCTTTCGTCCCCTCAGGAACTCACAGTTCCAGGCACCTCATCCCTCAGGAAGGTCTCAGCCCTTTCGGAACTGACAACCAAGAGAGGAACAGGCCGAGGGGCAGGCTCCAGCCGTACTCCCCAATGAGAATAGGATGACCCATCCACGGGAAGAGGAAATAGGGGGTCGACTTTCCCTCTTCTATCAATGATAGGTCGAGATCACATCAGACAAATGGTTACTAAACATCATTCGAGAAGGTTACTCTCTGGAGTTCCGCAGCATCCCTCGGGACATATTTATGATGGCACCCTGCCACTCCCACACCAGTGGAAGCCACTCTAGCAAGACCATTCAGTCTGAAGGCAATAACTTTGGTTCCTATGCCTCAACAAAATACGGGGCGCTATTCCATCTATTTTATTGTTCCCAAGAAAGAAGCATCAATCCAACCCATCTTGGATCTCAAGAACATCAAGCATCATCTGCGGATACTACACTTACGCATCGAGACTCTTTGCTCCGTAATAATGGCAGTACAACCAGTAGAAGGTTGTACCCATCTTACATACCACAAGACTGTCCCTCAGCAATCGAATCTTAAAAACCACAAAAGAGTTCAAATAGGGGAGAAACAATTTAAATGTTCTGAATGTGACAAATGTTTCACACGGCGTAACAACCTTAAAATTCATACAAGATTTCACGCCAGTGAGAAACCATTTAAATGTTCTGAATGTGACGAAAGTTTTATTCAGAAATCTTATCTTAAAAAGCGCAACAAAATGCACACTGGTGAGAAACCATTTAGATGTTCTGAATGTGATAAATGTTTAGTTTAAAGACCTCTTTAAAGCAACACACGAATCCACACTGGCGAGAAACCATTTAAATGTTCTAAATGTGATAAATGTTTCGCTCAAAGATCCCATCTTAAAAACCACAAAACCATGCACACTAACCCCTTAGCCCATACACTCTCCCCCCTCCTTTCTCCCCTCGTCTTCCCCTAAGTAAAGACTCCAAAATACAGTGCTTCCTCCCCACAAGCAAACACTCCTAAATATGTTATTAGTTCCCCCCCCCCCTTTTCCCCTCACTGCCTTCAATGGTCTGATACCTACCAGCCCACTTGTACATATATTGTCTATTGCTAATTTATATTCTTCGAATGTTGCTATCAAATTTCTCTTTCCCTATCCTTCCTACTGCTGTCCTCTCTCCTCCTTCATTACTGCTCCCCCTTCCCCATCCCTGTTTATTGTATTTCACTCTCTTGTTAATTTCATTACAATGTAAACCGGCATGATGTTCCGACGAATGTCGGTATATAAAATCAACAAATAAATAAATGAGTTCCTAACCTCCCTGGACCTCTCCAAAGCCTACCTTCACATTCCAGTCCAAGATCACCAGCATTTCCTACGCTTGGCAATCCTGGGTCACCATTACCAGTTCCAAGCACAACCCTTCGGCCTAGCGACCGCCCCCAGAACATTCTCCAAAATTATGGTGGTCGTGGCGGCAACACTGAGGAAGGAAGGGATCCTGGTATACCCTTTCTTGGAACACTGGCTGATCAAGGCAATGTCTTCGGAAGAGAGCCGGCAGGTGACCAACAGAGTCAAGAACCTACTGCAGGAGCTCGGTTGGGTTGTGAACACGGTCAAGAGCAGTCTACAGCACTTTCAGTCTCTAGAGTACCTGGGGGCCCGTTTCAACACCAAACAGAACAAAGCCTTCCTTCCTCCCCCGGAAAAGGAAGCTGATGGAACAATTATGACGATTGATGACCAATGCATGCCCCAAGGTATGGGACTATGTTCAAGTCCTCAGGCTTATGGCATCAACCCTGGAGGTCGTTCCATTGGCAAGGGCTAACATGTGACCACTCCTGTGCTCCTTACTGTCACACTGTAACCCACCGTCACAGGACTACTCAATTCGCTTCCAACTACCAGCAGAGGTATGTTCTCAGCTTCAGTGGTGGCTACAGGAAGACCACCTAAGCAGAGGAGTAAGCCTATCCCCACCGAATTGGATCATGCTCACCACGGATTCAAGCCTGCAAGGGTGGGGGAAGCCCACTGTCAGGAACTGACGGCCCAGGGACAATGGAGCAAGGAAGAGGCGGGATGGAACATAAACCGCCTGGAAGCTCGAGCAGTCAGACTAGCGTGCCTGTAATTCAGCTTCAGACTTCGGGGCAAAGTGATTCGAGTAATGTTGGACAAATCTACAACGGTTGCCTACATTAACCGCCAGGGAGGAACCAGGAGCCAGCAGGTGTCTCTGGAGATAGACCCTCTCATGGCATGGGCGGATATGAACCTACAAGAGATCTCGGCCTCCCACATTGCAGGAAAAGACAACATCTCAGCAGACTTCTTCAGCAGAGAGAGCCTGGGTCTGGGGGAATGGACGCTGTCTACCACAGCCTTCCAACTGATAGTAAATCGTTGGGGCCTCCCACCCATGGATCTACTGGCCACCTCTCTCTGCCCAAGTCCCCAGGTTCTTCAGCCGCAGACGAGAGCCAAACTCCCAAGGGAATCAACGCTCTCGTGAAGACTTACTGTACGCCTTCCCCCCCCACCCCCCACCCCCCCAATGCCCCTACTGGGCAAGGTCATCCGCAAGATAGAACACCACAGGGGACTAGTTCTACTAGTGGGCCCCAGATTGGCCAAGACGCCCATGGTTCGCAGACATGCAAAGACTCCTTGTGGGTAGCCCTCTGTGCCTACCTCCTCACAGTGACCTTCTCCGACAGGGCCCGATTCTTTGCGAAGATCCATCTCTATTCTCTGTTACGGTCTGGCCCTTGAGAGGACTCGCCTGAAGAAGCGCGGTTACTCGAAGGCCGTGATTGACACCCTGCTCCGCGCACGCAAGTTCTCAACATCTTTGGCATACACATGCATCTGAAGAATATTCGAAGCCTGGTGCGAGGACTGCGGGATACTCCCACGGATGGACAAGATCCCCATGATTCTGGAGTTCCTACAGGATGGTATGAAGAAGGTGGTGTCACTCAACTCCTTCAAGGTCCAAGTAGCCGTCCTCTCCTGCTTCAGACCCGAAGTGCTCGGTATCAGTCTATCAGCTCATCCGGATTTGACCAGTTTCCTAAAAGGGGTTAAGCAACTTCGGCCACTCCTAAAGTGGCCGGAGCCCCTATGGCTCCTCAATCTGGTATTAGACTTCCAAGCGGGGGCTTTCTTCCTCTTAACTTTGAAGACTGTATTCCTGGTGGCAATATGTTCAGCTCATCGCATCTCCGAACTACAGGCACTATCCTGTCAGGAACCATTCCTTAGGTTAACTCCTGGAACCATACAGCTGTGCACCGTCCCCCCCTCCTTCCTACCGAAAGTGGTTTCCGAGTTTCATTTGAACCAAGCAATCTCCCTGTCTCTGGATGAACATAAGGATGTGGAAGTCTCACGCCTTCTTCGCCATCTAAATATCGGCAGACTCCTGGTGCGATACCTGGAAAGATCATAAATGGTACGCAAAACGGATCGCTTGTTCGTTCTACACAGCGAGAAGAAGCAAGGAGAAGCAGCCTCGTGGGCGGCCATAGCCTGCTGGATCAAGGAAGTAATCAAGGCAGCCTACATAGAGGCAGGAAAGCCCTTTCCACTGCAGGTTAAGGCTCATTCTACCAGGGCCCAGGCAGTATCTTGGGCAGAAGCCAAGCTGCTGACGCCCGCCGAGATCTGTCGGTTGGCAATGTGGTCCTCTCTACAAACCACCTACAGGTTCTACCGCCTGGACATTCAGGCCTGAGAAGTTGCAGCCTTCACAAGGGCAGTACTACATAGGCCACAGGCAGCCTCCTGCCCTGTCTGGAAGTAGCTTTTGTACATCCTATTGGTCCTGAGTCCATCTGGCTACACGCTAGGAAATGGAGAAATTACTTACCTGATAATTTCGTTTTCCTTAGTGTAGACAGACGGACTCAGCATCCCACCCATGGCTGCCCCAGAGAAGGAGGACTTCTGAAAGCGAACCTCGAGCAAGTACAGGTACACAGTTGTCCGGTGTTGGCATTAATTGGTTGAGTGCACTGGCTGTCTCCAGTTTTTTAAATCAGTTGAATCAGTTCAATCAAGTTTAATCAGTTTTAATCAAGTTATTTAAGCAAAGATATATCCACAATGGTTTTTCGAGGAGGATACTGAGGGGCTGAGGTTACTGCAGGGGTATATCTAGGGTGACGTCAGCTTTGAAATCTGACTCAGTCTCCCATCTGCTAGCAGAAGAGGACATAACCCACTGGGTCTAAGTCCATCTGTCTACACTAAGGAAAATTAAATTATCAGGTAAGTAATTTCTCCACTAAACATGTTTCGGAACATATCTGATATCTAACAGATGCCAGTTGCTGTTAAAATTCTCATGGCTGCTGCCTATATGCTCCAACTTTGACTAGGTCAGACCGTTCTGTTTACTCAATTTTACTTAGATTCCTGAAGGAGCTTTTGTGCCTGTTTTTCCATTAAGTAATCACCTTTACCCTTTCTGGAACCCAAGGAATCTTGGATAAAAAGCACTGTATAAAACTAAACTGTGTACAGTTAAATCTGAAAATTGCATGTTAAATATTACTACAACCAATATTTTGTATTCTATAATATAGTTTGTTAAAACAAAGGATCTGATGCGTTAAGGTCTTTTCTCACAAAAAATAATAAAACCTTAGTAAATCAGGCCCTACAACAGTACTTCATAGCAAGCTACATTTTCATGTTATTGTCCATGCAGCTTTTTTTCTAATTCCTTTGTTGACTGTCTCTCTATTTTGGTTCCCTTGATAGTTTGTTTGTAAAACTTTTTCACTGAAAGAGGAACACTGCAGCCTAGTAAAAGATTATGAGAAAGATCTGGCAGATGAGAAACAAACACAAGATGAGCTGTTGCTTCAAATCAAGAACATAAAGAATCATGGTACCTTGTCTGAAGCAGCTTCTCAAAAATACAGGAGTGATGAATTGGCATCATTAAAAGTATCTCTTCAAAAGAAAGAGGAGTTCATACAGGTAAGTTCTAAAATGCTGACTTCAAAAGGGTTTGTTGAAATCAATTTCGGATCCCAATGTGCATAAAACAATTGAGTTGATTTCTTTATCAAATTTCAGCAAACCTCCAAACCAAATGACCATCTGATATGATCTCTACCAAAATGCATCTGCAATATCTAAACAGTCCTTCTGCACAATTGTCGTGGTAATTTGAAAAACTAACACAAATGTCTGTATAGAATATCTGCAGCTCCTACTTGATTGAAAATGACTCCATTGCTAAACGTCTTGTACATTTCACTGTCATCCCTGTATTGTTTTGCCTATCAATTAAACCACAGGTGTGCATACTACATAAAGCTAAGTTGCTCATCTGTAGAAGTTCTCCATAGACAGCAGGATAGATCAGCCATGCAAATAAACAAAGCCAGTCTTTGGGTAGGACAAGCTGAGCAGTTGCTCGGGCACAGTGAGACAAGGGCTGCCCCAGGTGCTGCCAGAATCACCTATGTGGGTTATCAGTCATGTGTGATGGCAGTGATTATAGGTGCCTAGTATAAGATGAGGAATGAGGAGGCTAAGCCTCCAAAAGGTCCGGTAGGCTGGGTTGGCCTCCATGCTTCCCCTGCCATGTGCATTGCTGGCAGGAGGAACCAATGCTTAATAGCAGGTCTGACTCCACAGTTATGCTGAGTCAATCTTGCTGTTTGAGTTGCAAGCCTATGGGATTTCAGTTCAAATCAGAAGACTGGCCCTAATCAGCTGATGTGCTATTAAATGCCACTGCCGCCACTTAAAGGGGCCCAAAGAAGATTTGGAGGATATGGTTTTGGGAACAGGGGAAGGAAATTGCCCCTGATTCTTGATATTTTCATAGAGCAGGAGGTTTGTTTTTCCCGTAGATAGCAGGATGAATTAACCATGCTGTCACGGGAACTGTCAATCAGGCCCGGGAGGCGGAGCTTCCAAAGCGATGTCAGAGCTTTGCTCTAAGGCTGCGCGTGGTTTCCCGTGCTCGGATCAACTCTCCTCAGTCTGTTTTATCCGCGCATGGGATCGCACGCAGAGCTCCAGACCTCCTCAGTTTGTTAAAAAAAAAAAAAAACCCACCGATGAGCAAACTTGCTTTTTTTTGTTGTTCAGTTTTTGCAGTTTCAAATATCCATCTTTGAGTTGATGACCGCTGAGGTATACTTCTGTTCCCTGTATGTACCCGGATCAGCCCAGACTGCTGGGTTATGCCTCCCTTTCAGCAAATGGAGACTTAGAAAACCTTGGACATCCCTGTAAGTAAGATGCGCCACCTGCAGCCCCTTCAGTATTTCTCTGTCTCCAGCAGATGAAGGTGGCAGAAACTGCAGTCCTGGCTAACTGATTCTAAACAAGGGGGAAAAAAAAGTTGCAGTGACAGGAGTCCTTTAAATTTGTTTGGCTGAAACAGTTTAAAAAAAAAAAAAATAGGAGCTGGGCCTCCCGAAGAACAGAATCATTTCTCCTCGGTGGTAGGCCTACCAAGTGCTTTCCCCTTCACTCCAGTGTACCAGGAGCAGCAGCCAGTGAGTGGAGGGGATTTACCAGTGGGCTGGTCCCTCCCCCCGGCCCAGAGACAACCGTGGGTTGTGCTCTGGTGAGGCCAATGCGAATTAAAAAAAAAATAAAAATAGAATTGAAATGCGTTGTTTTTTGCAGTTGCACTGCTCTTATTCGGCCTCCTGGGCTCCGGGGTTTATTTTCATGACCACCCCTCGTTCAGCGGCATGCAAATCCTGTGGGTAGCCGGCAGCATGGCTCTCCAGCGATAGCCTCTGCTCCCGGTGTCTTCCCGGGGATGAGGACCCATCAGCGGGGGAGGCAGGCACATTGGTCCCGTGGTGCGGGCGCCCCGAAGCTGCCTCGAGGTACTCAGCCTGCCCCGCTCCCGCGGAACCTCTCCGGGTTCAAGTGGCGGCGTTAGGATGTTTACATGGAAAGGTGGACCGTGTGTCCATAGCAGCTCATCAGGATGTGGTTCATTTCCTTCGGGGTGCTAAGCATTTGCATTCACCACGTCGAGCTGTGTATCCATCGTGGAGTTTGAATTTGGTCCTTATGACATTGTGTGAACCTCCTTTTGAACCGCTCAAGTGCATCACTCTGAAGGACCTTACGCTCAAATCAGTGTTTTTGTTAGCTAACTGCTCGGTTCGGAGAATTTCAGAAATTCAGGCTCTATCTTGTCGCGAACCTTTTTTTAGGTTTTCCGATTTTGGTGTTTCTCTTAGAACCGTGCCATCCTTTCTGCCTAAGGTTGTATTTGCTTTTCACATGAACCAGTCCGTTGAGTTGCCTTTGTTCCCAGATTTAGATCAGAATTCTCCACATGCTCGTGAATTGAAGCATTTGGATGTCAGGCGGGCGCTGATGTGTTACTGTCAGAAAGGAGGACGGCCTGGAGACGCCGCAGCAGCTAGCCTTCCTTCAATCCCGAAGGGAGTGGACAACAACGTAAGGTGGGCGGAGCAGAGACGTCGGACAGCGACGGACACGACAGTTACTTGGAGGTCACTAATGATTTTCGCCTGTCGGATCTCCTTTTTGTCTTGTGGAGCGGTCTCAGGAAAGGGCATAAAGCTTCCAAGGCGGTGGTTGAAGGATGCTATTGCTTCAGCATACATATGTCACGGGCGAGCAGTTCCAGAGGGTCTTAAGACTCATTCGCTCTGCTCTTAGCGTCCTGGCAGAAAGTCAGTTGATTTCCTCTCAGGAGATCTATAGGGCGGCAACCTGGAAATCTTTGCATACCTTTGCTCAGCATTACCGTTTGGATGTTCGGGCTCCCAACTTGGAGAGTTTTGGCAGCGGTGTACTTCGAGCAGGGCTTTCTAGGTCCCACCCCATGTAAGGCGGCTTGGGTACATCCCAGCAGTCTGGGCTGATCCGGGTACGTAAAGGGAAAGGAAAATTGGTTCTTACCTGGTAATTTTCGTTCCTGTAGTACCACGGATCAGCTCAATCGCCCGCCCAGTTTTTTGATTCCGCTCGACAGATTATTGGGTTTTTTCCTGTCATACTATAACAGGATGAAGATTACACATTTTGTACGTAGTTGAGTCTCCTAAATTTGGTTTAACCATTTAAATTTTTGGATTCATGTTACCACTTGAATTCTGCTTTGATATTGTTTATACTGAAGGGGCTGCAGGTGGCGCATCCTACTTACAGGGATGTCCTAGTTTTTCTCTGTCTCCATGTGCTGGAAGGGAGGCATAACCCAGCAATCTGGGCTGATCCATGGTTCTACAGGAACGAAAATTAGAAGGTAAGAACCAATTTTCCTATAAGATTCCCAGCCTTTGGCTAATAGTTCAGCTTGTTGTTACTATATAAACCACCATCTGCTATAAGAAAACCGGTCTTTCCCTTCTTATTTCATATAACAGAAAAATAGCAATATTAGACAATAAAAGTGAGAGAGTCGGCTGGACAGAGGAAACCAGGACTTCTGCTAGGAATCAGCAGAATTCAAAGAGAAATGGAAAAAAAATAAAATTACATGACCTACTTAAAAAAAATTAACTACTGTCTATATAAAAAAGGAATATATAAAAATTAGACCAAAAAGAAATACATGCTGAGCCTTAACTTAGATTCAGAGCATCTACCGCTGGTGGCCTGCTCTCCCTCCTCCTGCTGTAGAAGTCAGATTCCTGGGCATTCTTGCAAGAAGCCATCAGATCCATCACCGGGTCTCCCCATTTGTCCACCATCAACGAAAATGCTTTCTTTGTGAGGGACCATTCCACTGGGTTTAAGGTATTTTGACTGAGAAAATCTGCCTTCACTTTCTCTATTTCTACTGTGTGAGAAGCAGAAAGCCTTCAGATGCTCCTCTGCTCATTGTATCAAAAGAGAAACTTCTTGAGCCACCTGCCATCTCTTGGTTCTGTCTTGCCCATTCACAAAGGATATTGCTCTCATATTGTCAAATAAGATATACACTTCTTACCCCCTCCAGAAGTAAGGCAACTTGCAAAAGTGCCAACCTGAGGGATGGAGTGAGAGAATGCCTGGAGAGAGGGAAAGTAACAAAGGGAAGAGAATGCTAGGAGGGAGTGCAAGAGTGAGCAGAAGAGGAAGTAAGGATAGAATGAAGGAGAGATTGCCTGAAGGGATGGAGAGGTAAGAGAATGGATAGAGGGAAGAAAAATGGAGAATGCCTGGAGGGATATTTATTTATTTTATTTATTTAAAGCTTTTATATACCGGTGTTCATATGTACATCACATCAGTTTACAGTTAACAAAAAGCAAAAATTAAAAGAGAAAGGAGTAGCAGTTACATTGAACAATATAAACAGTTGCATAAAGCAATATAAAGAGAATAGTTAGACATTTAGTGTAATAGGTAACTAAGAAATTAGGTGGGGGAGCAATGAGAGTAAATAACAAGAAACAATAAAATAGGAACTATCTACAGGAGGATTGTAAATTGTATATAAGCAAATGGCGAGAGAGGAAATTAAGTAAAGGTCTGCTTGAAGAGCCATGTCTTTAATTTCTTTTTAAATTTCTGTGTGCAGGGCTCCAGTCCGTAGGTCAAGGGGCATCGAATTCCAGTGGGAGGGGCCAGCAATGGAAAGTGCTCTCACTCTGGTGGAGATAAGATGAGTGAATTTAGGTGCAGGGGTATGTAATGTTCTGGTGTAGACGGATTTGGTGGGTCTAGTCTGAGTTCAGAATTGTAGAGAGTTGTTTAACCAGTGTACATTTTGGTTATGCAGGGTTTTGTGTACTAAAGTGAGGGTCTTGTGGAGGATTCTGAATTGGATAGGGAGCCAGTGGAGGTCTTTAAGGATAGGAGTAATGTGATCATTTTTGCAAGTGTTAGTGAGGACAGTGGTATTCTGAAGCATTTGGAGGGGTTTGAGGGTGGAAGCAGAGAGGCCTAGTAGGAGGGAGTTGCAGTAATCGATTTTGGAGAAGATTAGAGCCTGGAGGACAGTGCAGAAGTCATTAAAATGGAGGAGGGGTCTGAGTTTTTTGAGAATATGCAGTTTGTAGTAGCAATCTTTCATAGTGGAGTTAATGAATTTTTTTAGGTTAAGTTGGCTGTCTAGTAAGACGCCAAGGTCTCTTACCTTGTGTAAGATATGGGGTGTGGGGTGATTTGAGTTGATGTCAGTGAGAGGATTATTGGTCTGGTTAAGAGATATATGAAGGAGTTCTGTTTTGGAGGTGTTCAAGGCGAGGTTAAGATTCGTTAGGAGGAGATTAATTGAAGATACAGTTTTCCCAGATTTGGAGGGATTTGGGGATAGATTCAGTGATGGGGATTATAATTTGGACGTCGTCCGTGTAGATGAAATGAGTGAGACCTAGATCAGATAGGAGTTGGCAGAAGGGCAACATGTAGATGTTGAAGAGGGTGGAGGATAGAGAGGAGCCTTGGGGTACGCCACGAGTTGATTTGATGGAAACAGATTCGCTGTTTCCTATTTTGACTTTATATTGTCGATTATCTAGGTAAGATTTAAACTATAGTAGGGCAGTGCCAGGTATGCCAATTTCCATTAGTCTGTTTAAAAGAATTTGGTGGCTGATAGTGTCAAAGGCAGAGGAGATATCGAGCATGGCTAGGATGTATGAGTTGCTATTGTCCAGATCTTTGAGAAGTGTGTCAGTGAGGGAGATAAGCATGGTTTCAGTGCTAAAGAATTTGCAGAATCCGAATTGTGAAGGGAAAAGGATGTGTTTCTCCAGGTGTTCAGAGAGTTGGGTGTTGACAACTTTCTCTAGGAGTTTTGCTAAGATGGGGAGATTGGAAATAGGTCAAAAATTGGCAGGTTCAGAAGGATCCAGGTTGGGTTTCTTTAAGATGGGTTTGACTATGACTTGTTTCAGCGTAGCAGGAACATTACCGTGTGTGAGGGATGAGTTGATTTCAGGTAAGGGTTTGGCTAGAATGTCTGAGATAGATTTAAGGGAATTAGGTGGGATGGGATCGGCTGGGTGAGATGCTGGTTTTATTTTTTTTATGAGGGATTCAGTTTCTGAAACAGAGCTGGTATCGAAGGAGTCACTGACAGTATTAGGGTTTTTTGGGATACTGCTAGTATTGGCATTGGGAGGGGGATAGGAGGAAGAAAGTCAGAATACCTGGAGGGGGAGAGAATGTATGTAGGAAGGGAAAGGGGGAAGAATGCCTAGAGTGAGATGGAGTGGATGTATGGAGGGGGAAGAAGAGTGAAAGAATGTCTGGAGAGAGAGAGAGAGAATGTATGGAGGAGAAGTGGGGGTGCCATCGACCATTTTCACCCAGAGCACCATTTGCTCTAGAGGTGGCCCTGGAAGTGGGAGACATCTCCTGATGGTGCCAAGGCAGAAAAAAGCACACTCATAAGAACATAAATGCTATGCTGGATCAGTCCAAAGTCCATAGAGCCCAGCATACTGTCTCCAACAGTGGTCAGTCTGGGTCACAAGTAGCTGGCAGATCCCAAATAGTTGATGTATTTTGCACCCAGAAATAAGCAATGACTTTCCCAAGTCTATCTGGCTAATAATTGTTTATGAACTTTTCTTTCAGGAACTTCTCCAACCTTCTTTTGAACCCCCACTATGTTAATTACTTTAACTATGTCCTCTGGCAACAGATTTCATAGCTTAATTAGGCACTGAGTAAAAAAATACTTCCTACAGTTCTGCTAGTTGCTATTTTCATGGGGTGTCCCCCTAGCCTTGTGTTTGTAAAGGCAAATAATCATTCCCTGTTTAGCTGTTGCACTCCACTCATTTTATAAATCTGTCATATCCCCTCTGTTTCAGAAACTGAATCCCTCATAAAAAAAATAAAACCAGCATCTCACCCAGCCGATCCCATCCCACCTAATTCCCTTAAATCTATCTCAGACATTCTAGCCAAACCCTTATCTGAAATCAACTCATCCCTCACACACGGTAATGTTCCTGCTACGCTGAAACAAGTCATAGTCAAACCCATCTTAAAGAAACCCAACCTGGATCCTTCTGAACCTGCCAATTTTTGACCTATTTCCAATCTCCCCATCTTAGCAAAACTCCTAGAGAAAGTTGTCAACACCCAACTCTCTGAACACCTGGAGAAACACATCCTTTTCCCTTCACAATTCGGATTCTGCAAATTCTTTAGCACTGAAACCATGCTTATCTCCCTCACTGACACACTTCTCAAAGATCTGGACAATAGCAACTCATACATCCTAGCCATGCTCGATATCTCCTCTGCCTTTGACACTATCAGCCACCAAATTCTTTTAAACAGACTAATGGAAATTGGCATACCTGGCACTGCCCTACTATAGTTTAAATCTTACCTAGATAATCGACAACATAAAGTCAAAATAGGAAACAGCAAATCTGTTTCCATCAAATCAAACCCTTATCTGAAATCAACTCATCAACTTCCCCCTCCATACATCCACTCCATCTCACTCTAGGCATTCTTCCCCCTTTCCCCCTAATTTGTTTACCCTTTCTCCATAAGGGAACTTTTCCATCCCATTTATCATTCTTTTTTCATCCTTGTCTGTACTTTTTCTGTCCACTATGCTTTTTTAAGCTGGGGCAACTAGAACTATACACTATATTCATGGTGTGATTGCACCATGGATCCATGCAAAGGCATGATATTCTGTTTTATTCTCTCTTCTTTCCAAATAATTCCTAACATTCTATTAGCTTTTCTGACCACCACTCTACACTGAGCCGAAGATTTAAAGGTATTGTCCAAAAGTAGTTGGAGGGAAAGTTGAAGGATTAAATACTCTTCAGAACTGCTTGGCCAAAATTGCTTTCTTGACGGGTAGCATTTTCCAGGCGGTAATGAGTAGTGAAAGCACGTATGGAAGACCAGCTGGCAGCTTTGCATATATCTTACGCTGGATGCAGAATGAAGATGATAAGGATGCTGCTGAAGTTATGACTTGGTTGGTTTTTATCTTAACATAAGTGCCATGCTGGGTCAGTCCAAGCTCAAACGAACTCAGCATTTTGTTTGACAGTGGCCAGCCCAGGCCACAAGAACACAAAAGATCTCCTCCCCCAATATTTAATCTGTTTTTTTGTATCTCACACCCAGGGGACAGCACTGGCTTTCCCAAGTCTAGCTGGCTATTTGTTTGTGGACCTTTCCTTCGGGAACATGTCCAATCCTCTTTTGACACCACCCCCCCCCCCTCCCCTTCTCTATTTAGTATACTTTCTGCAGGACCAGCTTGTGACTTAAGGGCTAAACCTTTTCTTCCTTACTGAACATTTAATGTATGAAGACAGTGATTGAAGCAGTGACTGTTTAAACAAGCTAATATCTTTCACCTTTCCTGCGCCAAAGATGGTGGCTGAGGTGCTATAGGTGGGTAACTATCCGAAATGGTAGCGTACCGGAAAAGGTGGTAGGAGATTTCACAGACAGTTGGAGAATTCCTGCTCAGCTATGTCTGATCAGGGGTGATGGACTTTGTGGGCTTTCTGCATTTGAGATAATTTGGACTATTTTTGAGTCTCAAATGTTATTGCTTATGGACTCTATTTTTGCTGCCTTTACTGTTATGCACCTTTAGTTTTTTTTAGCACAATGTTTTGAATAAATGATTCTTTTTGTATCCCATAAATAACTTATGGGAATATCGTGCTGGTTGTTCTTGCACAATGTTTTATTTGAATGATGTGGGGGGGGGCTTGGCTCTTTTCCCATATTGGTTAGTCACTAATGTCCCCCAGGAGCTGGTGGATCTACCAGGGTGGTTGGGAAGATCAAATACAGCATCTGCACTTACTCCCTAGGGCATCAAGGCACAGCCCATTATAATCTCATTACTAGACCAGAATGTATTGCAATGATGGCTAGAATATTATCCCTAAATGTAAAGGGTCTTAATGTATTTTGGAAACGTCAGCTTCTATTTGCAGAACTCACACAACATAAGACAGCCATTGCATTTCTTCAAGAGACTCACCTACAGAAAAAGTATGAATGCCTCCTTTTTCATAAAGATTATCCCCACCAGTTCTTTGCGGCCAGTTCAGTAGGTAATAAATACTTGGGTGCTACTATTTTGATCTCTAATTCTTTCACCCATGAAGTACATTTTCAGCTCCCTAATCTGAATGGTCGATACTTTTTATTAACACTCAGGGAGGGTAGTAATGTTGTGACTTTGGTTAATCTTTATTCTCCTAATTCCAACCAAGCCTCATTTCTTCAAATGTTAGATAGAGTTCTGCTTTCACATCTGGAAGGGCTGTTGATCATTGGGAGGAATTTTTTAATCTTACTAAAATTCCTGAACTAGATAATACACAAGGCTTACTCCCAGCTGCAGTAGGCAAGGGAAACTGCTTGGTTCCCTGATTTCTCAATGGAATGTTGTGGACATTTGGCAACAGAGGCATCCTCGCTCTTGAGTTTACATCTTTTTCTCTTCTCCTCATGGGACCTATTCCAATATCAACTACTTCCTTGTCAATAATCTTTTGCAAAAAACGGGTAACTGGTGCAGATATAGGAAGTATTACCTGGTCTGACCATGCCCCTCTCTGGGTGGATGTTTCATTCACCGATTTGGATTGTGGTCCGTGATTCTGGTGCCTTAATGAAAATTTACTGAAAGATGATAACTTTGTTGACACTTTGAGGCAGAGGATGTGGGAATATTTTCTTATACATGATCTTACCCCTATCTCTAAACATGTGATCTAGGAGTGCTCTAAAGCAGTTGCACGGGGCCTTTTAATATCTTATGCCACACACTGTAAGAGGGTACAGGACTCTAAGTGCTGTCACCTTTAGGCACAGGTGGAACTGTTATCCAGGGAGCATATGCACACACAATTCAGTTCGATGAACTGTAAATTATCTTTAACTCATTCAGAACTACTATCACTGGATGATGCTAGTGTTGCTCACAAACTTGAATTGACTAAAGCCTTACAATTTCAGAATTCCAAATCCAAAGTTAAAAATGTGCAGGGGAACGGTGGTCACTAAATCGGCAGATATACGGGAATGCTTCTCAATTTTATAAAGCCCTTTATAGTGCTGACCCATCTATCTCAGATTTTGATATTGATGAATATCTCCTTTCTATACCTCTTCCTTGTCTGACACCAGAATTTTCTAGATAGCCCCATTAGTACTCATAAAGTACTACAGGTCTTTAAGACCTTGAAAGCGGGTAAATCACCAGGATTGGATGGGTTAACTAGCAGCTACTATAAAAGGTTCTCCCAGGTGTTAGTGGTCCCTTTGACTGATATGTTCAGTTCCTTGAGGGATGGGGGATCATTGGCCACCAATTCCAGTGTGGCAAGCATATCTGTTCTTGTGAAACCCGGAAGAGACCCTACCCTCTGCGGCTCTTACAGGCCAATTTCTCTAATCAACCTGGATCTTAAAATTTAGCTAAAGTTTTGGCGGAGCACTTAAGCAAGATCTTACCCCAGCTTGTATATTTATGATCAAGTTGATTTTATTCTACACTGATCAGCAGCTGATAATGTACGAAAGATTGTTGATCTGCTCTGATGGGTTCGTAAGGAGAAAGTACCAACAGTGGTGTTGTCTATTGATGCTGAGAAGGCATTTGACATGGTCCACTGGTCCTTTCTGTTTAAAACTCTTCAGAAAATGCAATTTGGTTTCTTTTTCCTTCGATGGGTTTAAAAATTATATGATGCTTCGGAAGCCAGAGTGAAAGTGAATGGTGGGTATGGAGGGTATTTTGCAATAGGTCGTGGAACCAGACAGGGTTGTCCACTATCCCCACTGTTTGCTCTTTTTCTGGACCCTTTACCACCCGAATTAGACTTTCCCATCAAATCAGGGGGATGGAGGTTGGTAGTCATCAGTATAAAATCTCATTATTTGCTGATGACATACTTTTAACCATATCCATACCCTCTTTTTCGCTACCAGGAGTTACATCAGAATTACAATGTTTTAGCAAGGTTTCAGGGTTTAAAGTCAATCTGGAAAACTCTGAACTTTTGAATGTTAATTTGAATGCACTTAACTGTCTAATCTCGGTCAAACCTTTCCCTTCCATTGGGCTAAATCCTCTCTGAAGTATCTAGGAGTCCTTATCAATCCTCATGTAGATGATTTATTTGGTCTGAATTAAAATCCTTTACTACAGGCGGAGGGCAGCGTTTGGACAAGTGAAACAGAGAATGCTGCTCTTGGCTAGGTTGAATAGCCATTATCAAGATGAATATTTTACCCATATTTCTTTATCCATTTATCACTTTCCATTTTGCTGTCTACAGCCGTTTTTGCATTTATGGTAAAAGGAAATTTTTTTATTTTATTTAGAGAAGGCACTCACCTCGAGTAGCTAGGGTGATTTTATATCACCCTAAGAAAAGAGGTGGTTTGGGGCATACCAAATCTATCTTGGTACTTTGCAGCAGCGCAATTAAGGGCACTTATAGACTTCCACTGTTCTGTGGAGGTTAAACAGTGGATTTTGTTGAAGCAGGGTATGGTGCCTTTATCAGCTCTCCCGTGGCAGCCTTATTCTACTTGGCATCCTCTGCAAACCTTACCTGTATCTCTAACTACGTTGCACATTTGGTCACAGTGGAGACAAAGTTGTGGGTAATGCTTTTTTTTTTTCTCTCACATCTTTTCCACAATATGGCTTTTCCTATCTGTACGCACATTAGTGCCTTTGTGGTTTGTAAATCCCATGGAATAACCAGAATTTGCCACTTACTGGAGGGCAGTAAGTTATGACACTCAGCACTATTGTTTCCCAATATATAACAACCTTGAAATTTTTGGAATATGCGCAAGTTAGACATTTTCTCTCTGCGCAACAGAAAGCTTTAACCTTCAGGCATGGTAAATCTATTTGAAAATGTTTGTGAGCAAGCAGATAGGTTAAGGGGCCTAGTGTATAAGGTGTATGATATTCTCAGTTATTGCAAGGATGAACATTTTTCACATCTCAGAGCCTGGGAGATGAATTTGGGGGGCAAACTGAAGACAGGAATGGGAAGACATTTATTCTAACACTAGCAAATGTGCCATATCAGCCAGTCTTCAAGAAAGCTGCTATAAGATGTTATTTTGTTGGCATCTTACCCCATTGAAATGGCATGGAATGTTTTCTCTGGTGAATAACTTGTGTTGGAGAAATTGTGGCATATTGGTACTTATATACATATCTGGTGGGACCATCCCTTGATTAAGCCTTGCTGGCAACAAGTTACTGATTGGTTATCTGCAATATTGGAAATTAACACTTTCGTTGCTAGACATGTATTGTTGGGGATACTAATGGTAGGGGTCTCTAAGCCTCAACACTCTCTTTGTCAACAGATTTTTATAGCAACTAGGAGTAAGATTGGCCGGTTATGGAAGAGCTCTGACATTCCCTTCTTTCAAAATATAATCTGACGTTTTTATAATAACTATCTTTTATCGCATATTACAGCATTGCGCCATAATTGCTTTAAGTCCTTTAGGGCTATTTGGCATCATTTTGTACAGTGGAGATGCTTTCAGGGGGTGTATAGTAATTGCTCAGAGTCTTCTCTTTATTAACACAATATCCAAGCTCTTCTTAGTTAGGACTGGGTGGATTCTATTTAATTTTTTACTTGCTCTATTTGATGTTATAGTGCCAGAACAGTTTTCCTCTCTCTCTCACAGATATGCATATAAATATGTATCTTACCTGTTTTATTTGGTTTTATTTTTATTTCCTTTTATTTTGTGCGGGATATGGGGGTGGGTTTGGGGGATGCGCTGAACAAATACCTTGGATGTTTGTTTACTATTGTTATTAGCTAATCTATCATTTCTGTACAGATATCCAATAAAAATGTTCAGTATAAAAAATGTTCATTTCACATCTGTAACTTTAATACAAAGTACGTGTTATGTCAGATTAGCAGAATATATAGATCTAACACCAAATTTTGTAAGAGTGAATTTTTGTACATAAAATTTGTTCCATGTAAGATGGTGACATTGATGTATGAATACTCATTTTATAAAAATTAAACCGTTGTATTGCCATTGTGGAGTTCAGCATTTGAAAGGTAACATCTGCACTAATGATTCTTTTTTTTTTTACACATTCAGTAATTTACTATATTAATGTATTAAAATCTGGAAATATTTTTCATGAGCTGACATCACTAGACAATATATTCATTTTGTAAAACTATTCTTAAAAACCATTCTGAACTTTGCATTTAACTTTTTTAAATTTAGTGTTAATTTAAATTTACAATAGTTTATTGAATAGTTGAGTAAAATGTGTGTATCTTATGATGCAGAAAATTATGGAAGACTTTTCAGAAATGGAACATAATCTCAAAAATGTATGGGCTGAACTACAACAAGAAGTAGATGGTAGAAAAAACATCATGGAATTCTTGGGAGCATGTACTGAACATAATTTTGATGCTACACAACTTTGTGAAAAGATACAGCAGGAGAACAAGAGAATTGTGCAAGTGATACAGCTCCAGACCAAGACATTACAAGTAAGAGGCACTAGTACAGTGTTTTATTAATCAAAAGGCTATGAAACATTATGTATGTTAGTATACTAAAACATTTATGTCCAAATCTTAACCTTTCTATTGGTTTTGCTTATAAATATTGCTATCCTTAACGTAAGGCTTGGTGGTAATCTGCACAGAGTGGCAGTTACTACCATAAGAAACTTGCTAGGCAGACTGAATTTGACCATTTAGGCTTTTTCTCCCATCTTTGCTATGTTCTTAAAGTATCAGCTTCTCCTTTTTATGAATTGGCACAACTAGAGTTTAGTTCAGGCTCTTAAACTAGAATTTCAAAGGTTTCAAAATAGATTTGTGTGCCCATTTGCCTGTTCAAGTGCATCTTGAAGAATTGACATATTTTGGGTGAAGTAACTAGAGATTCCATTTTTGACGACCATGATTCCTAATCCAGAACATTGCTGCCCTACCTCGAATATAGTATATATGCAAGCCATTCAGATTTAACTGTAATAGGTGTAACATATGTCATAGCTGTATGTAATATAGTTCAGACTCCCCTATGTTATTAGTCTGTTAACTTGCAGAATGTACCAGTTGGTCACTACATCGTGGCAAGCTGCATCCTAATTACTGCTACTTCCTTGTTCCTTCACCACCACTTTCCTAGCATGTAGCCAGATGAGTTCAGGACCAGTGGGTTATGTGCTCTTCTGCTAGCAGATGGGAGACTGAGTCAGATTTCAAAGATGATGTCACCCTAGATATACCCCTGCAGTAACCTCAGCTCTTCAGTAGCTCTCCGTCACCCAGCAGATTCGGACACTATCCCACACACTAGAATAGTGTTAAGAATTACAGCAAAGAAGAAAAAAAAATTTTTACCTTAAAGAAGATTGAGCCCCGCTCTCCTGCGGTGATACCTAAGGGTCCCTCCCCCAGTTGAGAATTCCTGAGGTGATTGTCTATATCCTTCAGAGGTATGCCTTGGTCCGGTAGCAAGTTCCTGGTGTGGACTTAACCCCCAGAGTGGCTGAAAGGCAGCAGGTGCACAACCGAGCGTGGCGGTGACGGTAAAGCCCTCTCCCCTCGCAGCTGGAGACCGTCCCGGCACACGATCGGTAAACGCCAAGACCAGGTAAGCAGAAAACTTTAAATTCAGGTCTCCGGGGCTCGGATTGCCGTACTGATTCATTCTTTTCTTCCGGCGAGGTTAAAAGGGAGCACTGATCGGATTGAGCAGCCTTGGTTGGGCTAGGCCCCGATCCGGTGCAGGGGTCCACACATGTGGAGACCCTCAGAGTCGCCATCTTATGCGTGGGGGGGGGGGCATCGGCGCCATCACCCTTTCTCGACCGGCAGTACACACGGGGCTCACCAGACGGCCGATGCGCCCAACTTGTGTGCATCCAATATAGACTCGTGCACAACTGAACGCACACTGCGCGCACAGCTATACGCACAACCGCGTTTACAACTAAACGCACGAATTGTGCTCACGCGCATGACTATGCGCAGATTGGGGCACATTACCTGTGCGCCTAGACATAGAGGCAATGGTACCGGCCTCCAAGAAGCCCAGAAGGCAACTCTTTGCACAGCCTGAACTGGAGTCCCTGCCTATGTCAGCTTTGCGAAGAAGCACAGGAGGATGGGTCCGGAACCACTACATACAATAGCAACTCCAAAATGGCTTCTCCACAAGAAGGCACCTCAGGGGCCCCTACTCTGACTCCCCCTGGGATTAACATGGACCCAGGGATCTTCTCCTGGTTAGAATTTTTCCAAGGGCTGCAAGCCTTTGTTCAGGCGCAATCAGTCCCAGCTGCGACCAGGCTTCAACCCCTGCCGGAAGCACAAGATCCTCCCAGCTCGGATGCCTCGTGACATGCCTCGCCTAACCAAGAATTTCCCTGACAGGGAACCGGACATTTCTGATGATGATGGCGGCTCCCTGGTAGAAGGAGAAATCGCTCCAGGCCTGGAACCATACCGAACCATGCTTCGTTTCTTCCACAGCGATGAATTACCAGCCCTTGTTTCCCAGACTCTAAAGACTCTGGGAATTCCAGGCACGGATCCTATGACAGAACCAAACAAGAACCCCATCTTGGTGTCCCTTCGTAGAGCCTCATGCTACTTCCTAATGATGGACACCATCCAGGAACTGATTGACCTGGAGTGGGATGCCCCGGAAGCCAATTTTAAAGGAGATCAGGCCTTGGATGCCTTAATCCCACTGGAACCAGCGACCAAGGAACACTTGTGTTTTCCGAAAATGAACGCCATGGTCTGTGCCATCTCAAAGTGAACAACCATTCCCGTTGAGGGGAGGAGGGGCTGTAATGAAGGATACTCAGGATAGATGATTAGAATCCATCCTTAAGCAAGTCTTCGACACAACAGCAATGACACTACAGATTGTTTCCTGCTGTGCACTGGTGGCACGTTCCTGTTTCCACCTCTTGAGAGGCAAACAACTTAGGAACGTATACAGGTGAAACGATTGAACCGGTAGCAGCCTGACGGACGCAAGTTCAGATCTTGTATGGACCTCAGCCAGAGGAGCAGCATCGGTAGTGGCGGCCAGAAGACAGTTATGGTTGAGGAATTGGTGTGCTGACGCGATCTCTAAAGCGAATCGCACAAGGATGCCTTTTAAAAGATCTCTTTTTCGGAAGCAAATTGGAGAAATTAGCCAGCAAGTGGGGCGAATCTCCAGTGCCTAGGCTACTGGAGGACAGGGGTAAAAGATATCAGCGCCCCTCCCCCAGAAGAACTAGGGGCAGAGGCTCTCAATAGTTTCGCCCCTACAGGAACTCGCAGTTCCAGGCATCTTGTCCCTCACGAAGGTCTCAGCCTTTTCGGAACCGACAAGGCTGAGACCTTCCTGAGGTAAGGTCTCAGCGGAACAGGCCCGGGGACAGGCTCCGGCTGTACGACCCATCCACGAGAAGAGGACATAGGTGGACAACTTTCCCTCTATCAACTATGGGTCGAGATCAGGTCTGACAAATGGGTACTAAACATCATTCGAGAAGGTTACTCTCTGGAGTTCCGCAGCATCCCTTGGGACAAAATTATGATGGCACCCCGCCACTCCCACACCAAGAGACTGGCAGTGAAAGCCACTCTAGCAAGACTACAGAGTCTGAAGGCAATAACTCCGTTTTCCTACGCACCAACCGTCATCTGCGGATACTACACTTCCACATGGAGACTCTTCGCTCCGTAATAATGGTAGTACAACCAGGAGAGTTCCTAACCTCCCTGGACCTCTCCAAAGCCTACCTTCACATTCCAGTCCATGAAGATCACCAGTGTTTTCTACGCTTTGTGGTACTGGGACACCATTACCAGTTACGAGCATTACCCTTCGGACTAGAAACCGCCCCCAGAACATCTCCAAAATTATGGTGGTCGTGGCAGCAACACTGAAGAAGGAAAGGATCCTGGTACACCCTTACTTGGATGACTGGCTGATCAGGGCAAAGTCTTTGGAAGAGAGCCAGCAGGTGACCAGCGTCAAGAACCTACTGCAGGAGCTCGGTTGGGTCGTGAACACAGTCAAGAGCAGTCTACAGCCCTCTCAGTCTCTAGAGTACCTGGGGGCCCATTTCAACACCAAACATAAATCTTCCTCCCTGCCCTGAGGAGAAGGAAGCTGATGGAACAATTATGACAATTGATGACCAATGCACGCCCCAAGGTATGGGACTTATCTTCAAGGCAAACATAGGAGTGAAAGGCACAGCACTGACCTGGTTCAAAACTTTCTTGGACAACAGAGGATACAAGGTCAAAATTCATAATAAAGAATCACATTACTTTCCATCCTCTCTAGGGGTACCGCAGGGCCTCCTCCCTTTCACCCACGCTCTTTAATGTTTACCTGCTCCCTCTCTGCCAACTGCTAACTAAACTAAACCTGAAACACTTCCTTTTTGCAGACGATGTCCAGATCATGATCCCGGTAAAAGAATCCATTACAAAAACATTAGAATTCTGGAATAGCTGCCTAACAGAAATCAACCACCTCCTCACCAGTCTAAACCTAATTCTCAATGCCTCGAAAACGGAATTTCTGCTTATTTCCCCTGAAAACAACAATACCTATTCAAAGCCACCAGCTCTCCTTCAAACCTCTCACATAAGAGACCTAGGAGCCATCATGGATAACCGTCTCAACTTAAAATCATTCATCAACCAAACCACCAAAGATTGCTTTCACAAATTACATATCCTAAAAAGAATAAAACCTTTATTCCACTCCCAGGACTTCAGAACAATTCTTCAAGCAATAATCTTCTCCAAGCTAGATTATTGTAACTCGCTACTACTGGGTCTCCCAGCTTCCCATACCAAACCTCTACAAATGGTGCCGAATACAGCTGCCAGAATCCTGACGAACTCTAGGAGAATGGACCATATCACCCCAATCCTCAAGTCAAGGACCTTCACTGATTACCGATCCACTACAGAATCATCTACAAAGTCATTCACCAACAAGCACAGATCAACTTACAAATTCCCTTCAAAAAACACACATCCGCCAGACCCATCAGGAAATCTTACAAAGAATCTCTTCAGGTGCCTCACGCAAAAACCATCCATCATAAGTCTCTCAGTGCCAGAGCGTTCTCAACAGCAGGTCCACCTTTATGTAACTCCATTCCAGCAGACCTGAGACATGAACCCTGCCTACCAACATTTAGGAAAAGGCTGAAAACTTGGATTTTTAAAAAAGCCTTTCCAGTCCCTGACTGAGACCTACACCCGACATCTCAATCACATTATCAAAAATAGATTTAAATAACAAACTATGTCCTTCGCTGTCATCACCTTCACATTGTTATCAATGTCATCTACTATACAAATCTCATTTTATCGGATTCAATCATGTTACCTTGTAAATAATTTGCTGTCAGTTAACTGCCCCTCTTCTCTCCTCCAGCTCCCAGTTATTTATTTCCCTGTTTTATTGTAACTGTCACTCTCCTTACAATGCTCTTGCACACTTACCTCTTACCTTGCACACTTTGTTAAATGTAAACCGGTTTGATGTGATTCATGTCATGAAAGCCGGTATAGTAAAAATAATAAATAAGTCCTCTGCCTCATGGCATCATCTCTGGAGGTCGTTCCATGGGCAAGGGTTCAAATGCGACCACTCCAGTGCTGCTTACTGTCACGCTCAAACCCACTGTCCCAGGACTACTCAATTTGCCTCCAACTACCAGCAGAGGTACGTTCTCAGCTTCAGTGGTAGCTACAGGAAGACCACCTAAGCAGAGGAGTAAAGCTATCCCCACCGAACTGGATCTTGCTCACTACAGATGCAAGCCTGCGAGGATGGGGAGCCCACTGTCAGGAACTGTCGGCCCAAGGACAATGGAGCAAGGAAGAGGCGGGATGGAACATAAACCGCCTGGAAGCTCGAGCAGTCAGACTAGCGTGCCTGCGATTCAGCCACAGACTCCGAGGCAAAGCGATTCGAGTAATGTCAGACAACACTACAGTGGTTGCCTACATTGATCGCCAGGGAAGAACCAGGAGCCAGCAGGTGTCTCTGGAGATAGACCCTCTCAAGGCATGGGCGGAGATAAACCTACAAGGGATCTCAGCCTCCCACATCGCAGGAAAATACGACGTCTCAGCAGACATCCTCAGCAGAGAGAGCCTGGACCCGGGGGAATGGATGCTGTTGACCACAGCCTTCCAACTGATAGTAAATCGCTGGGGCCTCCCAGCCATGGATCTATTGGCCACCTCTCTCAGTGCCCAAGTCCCCAGGTTCTTCAACCACAGACAAGAGCCACACTCCCAAGGGATCGACGCTCTCGTCCAGACTTACTGTACACCTTCCCCCCATGGCTCCTACTGGGTAAGGTCATCCGCAAGATAGAACACCACAGGGGACTAGTTTTACTAGTGGCCCCTGGATTGGCTAAGACGCCCATGGTATGCAGCCATGCAAAGAATCCTTGCTGGGAGCCCTCTGTGCCTACCTCCACACAGCGACCTTCTCCGGCAGGGCCCAATTCTTCACAAAGATCCATCTCGATTCTCTCTTACGGTCTGGCCCTTGAGAGGACTCACTTGAAAAAGCGCAGTTACTCGAAGGCCGTGATTTGACACCCTGCTCCACATACACAAGTTCTCATCATCTCTGGCATACATACAGATCTGGAGAATATTCGAAGCCTGGTGCGAGGACTGCGGGATACTCTCGCAGACAGCCAAGATCCCTATGATTCTGCAGTTCCTACAGGACGGTATGAAGAACAGGTTGTCACTCAACTCCCTGAAGGTCCAAGTAGCCACCCCCTCCTGCTTCAGAGCTGAAGTGAACGGTATCAGTCTGTCAGCTCATCCGGATTTGACCCGTTTCCTAAAAGGGGTTAAGCAACTTCGGCCACCCCTAAAGTGGCCGGTGCCCCTGGTACTTAGACTTCCTAGCGAGGACGTCCTTCAGACCAATGCCCAGTCTGTCACTATGTCTCTTAACATTGAAGACAGTATTCCTGGTAGCAATATGTTCAGCTCATTGCATTTTCGGACTACAGGCACTATCCTGTCGGGAACCATTCCTTAGGTTCACTCCTGGAACCATACAGCTGCGCACCGTCCCCTCCTTCCTACCGAAAGTGGTTTCCGACTTTTCATTTGAACCAAGCCATCTCTCTACCATCTCCGGATGAACATAAGGATTTTGCCATCTAAATATCGGCAGACTCCTGGTGCAATACCTGGAAAGATTGGAACCGGTGTGCAGAACGGATCGTTTGTTCGTTCTTCACAGCGGAAAGAAGCAAGGAGAAGCAGTCTCATGGGCGACCATAGCCCACTGGGTCAAGGAAGTAATCAAGGCAGCCCATGTAGAGGCAAGAAAGCCCTTACCACTGCAGGTTAAAGCTCACGCTACTAGGGCTTGGGCAGAAACCAAGTTTATTGTCACCCGCCGAGATCTGTCGGACGGCGACGTGGTCCTCCCTACACACCTTCTCCAGGTTCTACCACCTGGATGTTCAGGCCCGAGAAGACACAGCCTTTGCAAAGGCAGTACTATGTGGGTCACCGGCAGCCTCCTGCCCTGTCTGGGCTTAGCTTTTGTACATCCCACTGGTCCTGAGTCCATCTGGCTACACGCTAGGAAATGGAGAAATTATTTACCTGATAATTTCATTTTCCTTAGTGTAGACAGATGGACTCAGCATCCCACCCACGGTTGCCCCAGAAAAGGAGGACCTCGGAAAGCGAACTTTGAGACTAAGCAAATACAGGTAAGTCGTTGCCTACCCCTAGTTCAAGGCACCCACAGTTTGCCCAGTGTCATTGTTAATTGGTTGAGTACACTGTCGGTCTCCAGTTTTTGAAATCAGTTCAATCAAGTTTAATCAGTTATTTTTAATCAGGTTATTTAAGCAAAGATATATCCACAATGGCTTTTCAAAGAGAATACTGAAGAGCTGAGGTTACTGCAGGGGTATATCTAGGGTGACGTCAGCTTTGAAATCTGACTTAGTCTCCCATCTGCTAACAGAAGAGCACATAACCCACTAGTCCTGAGTCCATCTGTCCACACTAAGGAAAACTGAATTATCAGGTCAGTAATTTCTCCATTCAATCCTATAACCTTGCTCTCCCATCACCCTCAAACTACTACTACCCATGATTGGTAGTATTTTTATCTTGCTTCCCTCATGGCGGATGATAGAGGTGTTTAAAATCATGAGAGGTCTAGAATGGGTAGATGTGAATCGGTTATTTACTCTTTCGGATAGTAGAAAGACTAGGGGGCACTCCATGAAGTTAGCATGGGGCACATTTAAAACTAATCGGAGAAAGTTCTTTTTTACTCAACGCACAATTAAACTCTGGAATTTGTTGCCAGAGAATGTGGTTAGTGCAGTTAGTATAGCTGTGTTTAAAAAAGGATTGAATAAGTTCTTGGAGGAGAAGTCCATTACCTGCTATTAAGTTCACTTAGAGAATAGCCACTGCCATTAGCAATGGTTACATGGAATAGACTTAGTTTTTGGGTACTTGCCAGGTTCTTATGGCCTGGATTGGCCACTGTTGGAAACAGGATGCTGGGCTTGATGGACCCTTGGTCTGACCCAGTATGGCATTTTCTTATGTTCTTATGTTCCTTCCCCATTTGTCGTATCAGTCAGTTGAAGTTGCCACTCCAGTACACGAACAGAGCCTGTGATGCAGTAGTGGTAGGAAGATAGCAGCAATGAGTTGAAGAGAGAGTGAAACAAGATAAGGAGTGTGGGAGACTGGCATGATTGAGAATTCAGGCCAGACACAGTATATAAGTTCAGCAGGATTTATTTATAAAATACTGAAACATTAAACAAAACTTATACCCACAGTCTTGTTCTCTAGGGCTACAAATATGTTAGGTTCCCTTGTAAATGTCTTTCTAAATGTGAAAATGTCTGTGGTTTTGGTTTGAGCCATCACCATTCAAGCATTTCCTTAATGCTGAAAAAATATCCAGTAGTGGACATCCACGTTCGTGAGATCTGATTTGTGAGGATCAGTGGGGAAGTACAGGTATACCTTTAAGGAACCTTTGAATGATAAACAAAATCATTTTTTTTTATGTTAAACGATTTTTATTAGTTTCAAGGCATTATACAAACAACAATACCAGTCCGGGAGGGCTGTGATACTTAACCCTCACTGGACAAAAACCACAAACATTAGCAAGTCCATTGTACAATCTGCCCAACAGCTCACCCCCCTTCCCCCCTGTGCCCAAACTATGACAACAAGTACCATGCTGTGTAGTCAACTAAGTACCATCCAAGTAAGAAGGATAGACGCAAAGCAGTAGAGAACTATTCAGTCATTGAGTATCAAGCTTCGTGAACGATAGATATGTAGATATGGATCCCAAGTCATCAAAAACTTCCTGCGTTGCTGAGGCGATGAATGGGAGCTCAGGTCATCTATGCGCATCAGATGATGAAGGTGGTTGCGCCAGGTCCAAAAAGAAGGGCCTTTTCAGCAGCATAGTAAGTGAGGACATCAGGCATGAGGCTTTACAGACTGAGTGAACCAACAGAAATAGCCTAGAAAAAGATGAGCATGCATGCTTGCAGTTTTAAACAACAAGGTTCTAGATCTGCAAGCCCTAATAGTGGAAGTAGACTTAAATATTATTGCTATTACAGAGATATGGTTCAGTGAGTCCCAAGAATGGGATACAGTTATAGGAAGGACATAAAGGTGGTAGAAAGTGTGTGTGTGTGGGGGGGGGGGGGGGGGGGGGGATAGCACTTTAAATAAAAAGTATTAAAGCTATTGAATTGCAGGGTGCATGGGGAAAGGAAAAAGCACTGTGTACTATCTTAAAGGTCAATCCAGTAAAGTGCGGCCGCGTTTACCCCGCTCCTAACCCGCTTTCTACTCACTTTCCAGCCACGTTAGCCCTTCCTGTGATTCACAATATCCTTTAACCTACTCTTACCGCGTCCTTAAATCCCTGGGTAACCCCTTCCGCACGCAGCATGTATATTACATGTAAACGATCGAATTAGCTATTCCCTACCATCCAGTAACGCGCGCCCCGACTATCGCTTTTTTACCCTGCCGTTTTGCCGCACGTTTAACCTGCTAACTTACCGCCTACCCTTACCCTTGCGTTAGAGGCAGGGGTAAGGGTAGGCGGCAAACTTTCCCCCAGCCCCCGCTCACCTGCCCTGGCCGCGTCCATGGGTGCTGGTCTCCGGGGCAGCCCCAGTCCTCTCCCCTCCTCCCGAAGCAAAAAAAGCGAAAAAAAAAGTTGCAAGGGAGAGAGGACGGGCAATCCTACGCTCGGGATTGTCAGCCCTCTCTCCCCTCCTCCCGAAGCAAGGCGCGAAAAGCAGCCTTGCTCCGGGAGGAGGGGAGAGAGGACTGGCAATGTAAAGCGACGAAGCAACTTACTTTTTTTGCAGCCCCCCTCCGGAGACGGACATCGGCGAGGACGACCGCGGCTCCCCTGCCTCCAGCTGCCCGCGAAGATGAACGCCTGCATGGGTGAAAGCGGCCCCTGTTCATGCAATTGGGCCGCTCAAGGCGTGACGTCACGTCTTGAGCGGCCCAATTGCACGCACAGGGGCCGCTTTCGCCTGTGCATCCATCTTCGCGGGTAGCTGGAGGCAGGGGAGCCCGGTCGTCTTCGCCGATGTCCGTCTCCGGAGGGGGGCTGCAAAAAAAGTAAGTCGCTTCGTCGGTTTACACTGCCAGTCCTCTCTCCCCTCCTCCCGGAGCAAGGCTGCTTTTCGCGCCTTGCTTCGGGAGGAGGGGAGAGAGGGCTGACAATCACGAGCATCTGAGAACCGTCCACTTCCTGGTACCTGTCATTTGAAATGACAGATACCAGTGTGTCCGTGAAGCGTTAGGCCCGCGCACCAAGGTTACTGTGTAGGCGCTGTATAGCGCTCTATACAGTAAAATGGGTTGCGCGGGCCTAACGCTTCACGGACGCTTCTTAAACGCAGCTTGCATTTGCAAGCTATTTACATACAGGATCGCGCAGTAGGTGAGCTGGACTGTGCGTGCGGCAACCGCGGGTGCGCCGGGCACTAACGCAGCTCTTCCTACCACTCGTTACTGGATTGACCTGTTAGAAAGGGGTGATTGCATGTCCATCCACACAAGTATGTTCTACAGACATCTAACCCAGACAGAGGAACTAGACAGATATCTGGCCAAAGATATTAAGAAGGTGAGAATGAAGAGAGAAGTGTTGGCAGGAGAATTTAATTTGCTGGTTGTGGATTGGAGCATGTCTGAAGGATCAGCTAGAAGGAGAGATTGGGGACACTCTTCAAGGGGCTGTGCATAGACAATTAGTGAGACGACTCTCAAGGGAGAGGTGATGCTGGATCTGGTTCTTAAAAACAACAATGTCTGTAATGTCCAAACTGATGTTTTTTGAACATTAGTGTTCATTAGAAGGTATGGTTTGATTATAATGGTCATGGTAGAAAGGACTCACACACAAAGCTCAAAGTCCTGGATTTCAAGAATACAGACTTTGGTAATATGGGGAAGTACCTTAAAGATTTGGCAGGACAGAGGGATATAGCTGAAGTGAAAGAAGAATGGGCTAAACTTTAAAAGGGTTATGGGAACAAGAAATCTTTATGCAAGGAAGGTAAAGAAGAAAAGGGCACATCCTTCTCCAAAGAGGTGGCTAAAATAAAAAGGCTAAAGGTTAACTTTCAAAGAGTACATAGGATCTCAAAAAATAAACTCAGGGAAAAATATATAGCAAAACTGAAAGAGACTAAGAGAGAAATCTGGATGGCAAAAAGCATGAGTAGAAGAAAAGATTGCTAAAGAGGAAAAGTAAGATGACTGTTTTTCAGTCATATCCAAGAAAATGAGGACGACCAGAGGTGGAATGGTAAGATTAACAGGCAGTGGGGAGCAATGTGTGGAAAAGGACAATGAAAAAGCCAAAATGCTAAATACTTCTGTTCATTGTTCATGGAAGAAGACTTTGGTGAAGGACCATTGATTGTTGTACGGATGGAAGTGTGGTAAATACACCATTCATATAAAAAGGTATTTTATGCAAATTAAGAAACTGAAGATGGACCAAGCCAGATGTCCTTAGTATCCTAGGATGTATTTCATGTGACTTTGCCAGAATTCTTCTGAGGAGTAACATTGTGGTGGTGTTTATCCTGGACTTTGACTGCCTTTTGCAATAGTATGATTTTTTGCTGCTCTTGCACTAGCTTTCCTGTCAGATTTCATGTTTTACTGTTTTTCTGTATGGTGGTTTATAATCATAGTTGCTTTTGTTAGCCAGGTCTGGAAATCTGGGGGGATTTTTATGGCTGGTTTTCCTATTTTCCTCTGTTCTCTCTTTCCAGTTTGCCTTATCCGGGTTTCATCTTATGCTCATTTTTATACTTTGAGTTTTCTTCTTTCTTTTTTTTTCTCTTCTGGTTGCTGGTGGCACAGGCTGTGGGTCTTAAGTATTTGCTCTGTTTGGTTTTAGGAACGTGTGGTAATTTTTCTCTTTTGGACTTTATGGATTTTACTTTGTTATAGGAGGCTGGACTACATAATATCAACCTCACAATTCCTGCAATTTCTACATATCTCACTATTAGATGTTTAGATTTTTTTGAGTTGGTTGTCATTTCGCCAATTAGTTTTGTATATGTTATATGCTAAATTCTTGGAGGGCCCCCTTGTCTTTCTATTATCCGAAAGAGTAAACAACTGATGCATATTTACCCGTTCTATACCTCTCATGATTTTAAACATCTCCATCATATCCCCCCTCAGCCGTCTCTTCTCCAAGCTGAACAGTCCTAACCTCTTTAGTCTTCCCTCATAGGGGAACAGTTCCGTCCCCTTTATCATTTTGGTTGACCTTCTCTGTACCTTCTCCATCGCAACTATATCTCTTTTGGGATGTGGCGACCAGAATTGTACACAGTATTCAAGGTGCAGTCTCACCAAGGAGCGATAGAGGCATAATGACATTTTCCGTTTTATTTACCATTCCCTGCCTAATAATTCCTTACATTCTGCTTGCTTTTCTGACTGCTGCAGCACACTGAGCCGTCTATTTCAATGTATTATCCATTTTGTCGCCTAGATCTCTTTCCTGGGTAGTAGTTCCTAATATGGAACTTAACATCGTTAACCATAGCATGGGTTATTTTTCCCTATATGTATCACCTTGCACTTATCCACATTAAATTTCATCTGCCATTTTGATGCCCAATTTTCCAGTCTTACAAGGTCCTCCTGCAATTTATCACAATCCACTTGTGATTTAACTACTCTGAATAGTTTTGTATCATCTGCAAATATGATTACCTCACTCGTCGTATTCCTTTCCAGATCATTTATAAATATATTGAAAAGCACGGGTCCCAGTACAGATCCTGAGGCTCTACACTGCCCACCCCCTCCACTGAGAAAATTGTCCATTTAATCCTAATCTCTGTTTCCTGTCTTTTAACCAGTTTGTAATCCACGAAAGGACATTGCCACCTATCCCATGACTTTTTACTTTTCCTAGAAGCCTCTCATGAGAAACTTTGTCAAATGCCTTCTGAAAATCCAAATACAGTACATTTACCGGTTCACCTTTATCTACATGTTTATTAACCCATTCAAAAAAGTGCAGCAGATATGTGAGGCAAGGCTTGCCATACTGACTTTATTTTGATAAAGCATGCCTTTCTATATGTTCTGTGATGTTGATCTTTAGAACACTTTCCACTATTTTTCCTAGCACTGAAATCAGGCTTAACTGATCTGTAGTTTCCCGAATCGCCCCTGGAGCCCTTTTTAAATATTGGGGTTACATTAGCCACCCTCCAGCCTTCAGGTATAATGGATGATTTTACCAATATTACAAATATTACCCAATAGATCTGAAATTTCATTTTTAAGTTCCTTCAGAACTCTAGGGTGTACACCATCTGGTCCAGGTGATTTGCTACTCTTCAGTTTGTCAATCAGGCCTACCACATCTTCTAGGTTTACCATGATTTGGTTCAGTCCATCTGAATCATTACCCATGAAAATCTTCTCCGGAACGGGTATCTCCTCTTCAATAAACACAGAAGCAAAGAAATTGTTTAATCTTTCCACGATGGCCTTATGTTCTCTAAGTGCCCCTTTAACCCCCTTGGTCCAACTGCCTTCCTCGCAGTCTTTCTGCTTCAGATATATTTTTTTTAAAGTTTTTACTGTGAGTTTTTGCCTCTATGGCCAACTTCTTTTCAAATTCTCTCTTAGGCTATCTTATCAATGTCTTACATTTAACTTGCCAGCGCTTATGCTTTATCCTATTTTCTTCTGTTGGATACTTCTTCCAATTTTTTAATTAAGATCTTTTGGCTAAAATAGCCTCTTTCACCTCACCTTTTAACCTTGCCTTCCTTCCACCTTTCTTAATGTGTGGAATACATCTAGACTATGCTTCTAGGATGGTATTTTTTTTTTTTTAACAATGTCCACGGATCTTGCACACTTTTTACCTTTATAGCTGTTCCTTTCAGTTTTTTCTATTTTTCTCATTTTATCAAAGTTTCCCTTTTGAAAGTTTAGCACTAGAGCCGTGGATTTGCTTACTGTCCCCCTTCCAGTCATTAAATCAAATTTGATCATATTATGATCACTATTTCCAAGCGGCCCCACCACCATTACCTCTCTCACCAAATCCTGTGCTTCACTGAGAATTAGATCTAAAATTGCTCCCTTTCTCGTTGGTTCCTGAACCAATTGCTGCATAAAACTGTCATTTATTCCATTCAGGAACTTTATCTCTCTAGCATTTCTCGATGTCACATTTACCCAATCAATATTTCTCCATTGCTGAGAAATAGTGTCATGTCCCGGTTGGGACTATTATTATTATTTTTAATGGTTTTGATGATCTCTGCAATCTCCATTGTACTGCATCGAGGAAGATATGTAGGCCTTTCTAAACATAGGAGGGTGTGGTTTGATGAGAGATTTCTAAGTATACCAGTGAGATACCCGCAAGTAGTATATAGATCTGGAAAAAAGAAGGGAAATGGATGAATTAAGGCTGGATTATATAAATGCCTGTTCTGTAAGGAAAAAAAATTATAGTTTATTTTATACAAAATAAATATATTAAGTCATGGCATCATTCTTGGAATAATATATTGTTGAACCGTCTTTGCCCAGCAGGCGATTCGGTCGTGCAGCAGGCACTGCCAAATTAGAATAAGCTATGCATATCCAGCATAGCTCTCTGCTTCAACAGCAGGGGAGAAGAAAAACTGATACTTCACGCATAGCCAGCATAACTCTCTGCTTCAATGGCAGGGGAGAAGAAAAACTGATACTTCACGCATATCCAGCATAGCTCTCTGCTTCAACGGCAGGGGAGAAAAAAAAACTGATACTTCACGCATATCCAGCATAGCTCTCTGCTTCAACGGCAGGGGAGAAGAAAAACTGATACTTCAAGCGTATCCAGCATAGCTCTCTGCTTCAACGGCAGGGGAGAAGAAAAACTGATACTTCACGCGTATCCAGCATAGCTCTCTGCTTCAACGGCAGGGGAGAAGAAAAACTGATACTTTACGCATAGCCAGCATAACTCTCTGCTTCAATGGCAGGGGAGAAGAAAAACTGATACTTCACGCATATCCAGCATAGCTCTCTGCTTCAACGGCAGGGGAGAAAAAAAACTGATACTTCACGCATATCCAGCATAGCTCTCTGCTTCAACGGCAGGGGAGAAGAAAAACTGATACTTCAAGCGTATCCAGCATAGCTCTCTGCTTCAACGGCAGGGAAGAAGAAAAACAACCAATAAGGGCTGAATAACATAGTCTGGGTAAAACAAATACGCATGGGTGTAGCTTGCTTATTGCGGCGGTTACTACCCCTAACTAATCAAGCTTGATATTTCACTTGGATGCAGCTCCATCACTGCTCAGTACGTTAATGGTGGGGGTGCAAGGGAAATAGAACCAAAGGTTACTAAGAGCCAAGAGAAACAGATAAGTATGAGAGAAAAGTGTGAAGCTTGCTGGGCAGACTGGATGGGCCGTTTGGTGGTCTTCTGCCGTCATTTCTATGTTTCTATGTGGTGGTTAGCTAATTCATAGGCAATTGCTTAGTGTAAAGAGTGGTTAGATTGTCAAAGCTATTGATAAGGGGTGATTTTAATACTCATATTGATGACATGCATGTGCAAAAGATTTTTTAAATGTATTAACACTGCTTTGGTTGCTGGTATGCAAGAACCTGAAAGTGGGGGTGGATCCCAAATCTTGAGTCTCCTGTTTGGATAAATGTGTTCAGATGCCAGTCTCTTGGGCCTAGGACATTCACTGTTTACTTGGAATCTGAAAGAAATCAAGTGGTCTATCAGTTGGTTGGAAATTAGAGTGATGATAAAGGCATTCCTTTTATTTGCTCCCATTTTTCAGAATCAGGTGGTCAAGATCTTGTTAGCCAATGCTAAGTTGGTGACATGTTTTCCCAAGGGGTGACGAAGTATCAGTATGTGGCAGAAGAGGTAGATCTGCTGTTACACTGAGTGGGGAAGCATGTAAAAGGGCTCTTCACCGCTCCTATAGCAGGAATAGAGAATATATATATATAAGCAGACTTCCTCAGTTGCAACAGATTAGACACCGGATAATATCTCAGTAAGCATTCTCCCAGGTTGTGTCCAAATGGAAAGAACCAACGGTGGACTTGATGGTGATTAGCAGCAATGCATAGGTGCAAAGATTTTTTTATCTGAAGAAAGATGAGGATCATCTGGTTTGGATGCCATGATTAAGATTAGCTGGTTTAGAATCTTTTTTTTTTTTAATTCATTCAGGAAATGATCACTAATATCAGTAGAGGGATGAGATCTTAATAAAGGGGGAAGGAAGTGAGAGGGCTAGGGGATAGGAAGAGAAGAACCAGGAATAATTAAGGAAAAAATGAAGATGGGGGATAGGGGAAAGAGTGTGAGGAGAGAGGTCTAGGGATGGTGGGTGAGAGGATTGAGAATTGAGGATGTGGAAGTTTGAGAAGGGGGGAAAGATGAGGACTCCGGGATAAAAGGAGAGTCAGAGAAGGTGCTGGGATTGAGGAAGGAGGGGGAAGGGTTGGGAGCTGAGATCCGGGATCTAGGGAAAGAATCAGACATTAAGAGAGGATGTGAATTGCATTGGTGGGGGTGGAGGAGGAGACAGGTATCATACCATACTTTGGTCATGTTTCCCTTTGTATCCACTCTGTAACCTCAGGGCTGATGCTAGCAATTTTGCTGCCCTGTGTTAACAATTACTGTGCTGCCCCCTCACCCCCCAGTTCTATTTTTTTAACTCTTAAATTGTGGTGTTTCCCCCAGTAATCAACACACAGTAGAAACAGCCAGTCGTACTCTGTCCCAGGGTCTCCTCTCGCCTCCATCTTTCCCTGCCGAAAAAAGCCATCCGGTGATCCCAATTTTCAAAACTGACACCTATCTTACCCCATCCATGGGTCCAAAACACCTAAATGGGGCAAAAACAATCCCCAGGTGCCTCCTGCCCTACCTGTTGAAATGTAAAAATGGTGCCTGCTGGCCCTGTAGCCAGCACCATTTTAACCCTGGAAAAATAGACATTTGGAACCTATATGGTATTAGACCTATTGTAAGGTATGTTAGGTGTGGGTTTGGCCTTTAGAAAGCCTCGAGTTAATGGAAATATGATATAGTAAACCTCCCATAACAAAACAGTACTAACAACCAGCACTCAAACAGTAACAGTCCTGCCTACAAAAAGGCAACACTGAAAATACTACACCAGGCCCTAAAACACCAAACATACCTCTTAATAGGAAAACAGAACATGCCAGGCTATGTTAGATTCCTACATAGAAACTACACGCTAGCAGAATACCTCACCTTGTTCACATAGGTAGAACATACACATCCTCGCCAAATACAGAATAAAAAGGCCACAAAGTATGGTTTGTGTTACATTTTAAATATTCAGTGGTATGGTTTGTTTTAGATTTTAGTCTGTCATTTAATTGAATGTCTTGCATGTTGATTTTTATGTATTTTTTATGAATGGTATGTTAACTAAGAAAGTTGATACAGATATACTACTCTGTATATCTGTCCCTTTTCATAAATGTGCATAGAAATATTTTGCATGTTCTTTAATTAAGAACCATTGTGTTTAGTTTTTATTTTTCCCTGGAATATTGGAATTTTTGACAAAAATGAGAAAGGGAGTCTTTTTTTTTTTTCCTTTCACTGATTTCTCTCCCATTTTTATTATAATACTGAAATTCCAGAAACAATTAAAATAACTGAAAATGAAAGTCCCTATATATAATATAAAATTTTGACATATGTTCTTTTACAAATTTCCAACCTTTATTTCTTAACAAGGTTTTTGAGTATTTATGGAGGTTGGAAAGGGAGTTACTGGCCCCTTTCTCCCATATAAGAAATTAAAAAAAAACAAAACAAATGGGCAGCAGCCTGGGAAAGTGGATGCAGTTGCGAGTACAACAGTAATAAGCATAATACCAGCACTGGCTCTATAGCTAAGCTCAGAGGGAAACCACTGGAAGAGTTCTTATTGCTGGTGGGACAAAACACAATAATGCCAGCACAAGTCACATGGCCCAGAACTTGTGCCTGGAACAATAATGACTGCCTGTTAGATTTTGTTACAGAAAAGAAAGATTGTTTTCAAAACTGATGTTCTGAATCTGATTTCTTTAAGTGTGCAACATTTTTCTTTTCCTGTTTTTTAGCTATATGCCTCCTTTTCTATTTTTCCTTCTCTACCTTAAATTTTTCTCTTCAGTTTTCCTTTACTTTATTCTCATAAGTATCTCTTCCTCCCAAGCGTGCCTTTATGCTGTTTTGCCTTCCTCCTAGTCTCTGTAGTCTTTATCCACTCTCCATTCTTTCCATCCATGCCTTACCCTCCCATCCACTCCCTGCCTCTTCTCACCAGCCATTTCCCCCATTAAAATGTTCTCTCATCTTCTTTTCTAGTCACTGTTACTCTGTCCCCTCCTTCTCAATCACTCATCCCTTCTATACTATGACTCTTTTTTCCAAAAGTGTATTTCCCCTTACAATCCTTGATTGTAAGCATCAAACAGCTCTGTTTTTTCTGTGAACAATGGGCTGCACATAGGGGCAGATTTTAAAAAAGTGCGCATGCTTTTGTTCGCGCACCCAGCACAAACAAGAATACACCGGATTTTAATATATATGCGCGTATCTTTTAAAATCCGGGGTCGGTGCGCACAAGGCTGCACAAAATCGGCAGCCTGCGCGCGCTGAGCTGCGCAGCCTGCCTCCGTTCCCTCTGAGGCCGCTCCAAAATCGGAGTGGCCTCGGAGGGAACTTTCTTTCTGGCGCCCCCCAGCCCTATCTACACCCCCCCCTACCTTTATTATAAAAGTTACGCCTGCCCCGGCTGGCCGGGAGCAGTTTCAGAGGCCTCAGCCATGCCGCCGGACCCACGCCCGCGGCCCCGCTCCCGGAACGCCCCCCCCCCGATGACGCGCCGCCGTGACACGCCCCCAGGAAAGCCCGGGGACTTGCACGCGCCGCCGAGCCTATGCAACATAGGCTCGGCGTGCGCAGGGGGTGGAAGGGGCAGCTTTTTGGGGGGGTTGCATGCATATCTTACGTGCGTACCCCTTTGAAAATCTGCCCCATAGTGTAGGCTATGACTTGGTATTTTGGGTGCTAAACTGACAGATTAACAGCTTTCATTGCACAGTTCACTATAAACACAGAAACACTTGGTGTCTAATAGGCAAATGAAGACTGGAAGAGTAGAAGTAATGGATAGGATAGCTGTCTTGGGAGGGGGAATGTATCAGAAGGACATTGTGGACAGAGGAGAAGATTTTGAAAGGATACAGAAGGTGATATCGAAGGAGGGGGTTGTGCAGGCTCATTAAGGATACCAGAAAGATGCTGTAGAGTCAAATCCCAAAGAAGGCAGTGGTTAACCTGCCTCGGGGTGAAATCTGTGCCATCAAGCAGATGGCCCTTCATTTTCTGCAGTTTTGCAAAAGGGTCTCATTTCTCGCACTTGCTGAATTACTAAAATCTGGGCCATAGTCACATAACCCATTTGTAAACATTTCAAAAGTTAGACAGTGTTTAGATTGCCCGTGTTTTGTGTTGTCATAGTATTTTAAGGTTAAGAGTTCGAGGCAACTCTTACACTGAAAGCAGGGCTGGCGGAAGCGCTAGGCGAACTAGGCAGGGGCCTAGGGTACCGGGGGCAGCGGCAGCAAGAGCCAGCGACCCATCTGTCCTCACCTGACCCAGCGCTTCTCTCAGCTGTGCAGTAACCTGGTCTCTCCCCTCCCTCGTCCCGTCCCCCCCAACACCTCACCTCACCTGCGGCGGCTCCTTTGGGCCACACCCCGGCTTGCACCACCTCCTGCCATCTTGCTCCGGGTTCCTCCCCTCAGAGGAGTGGGAGAGAGTGCACGAGTGCACCTAAAATCTTACAATAATTAAGAGGTTTAAATTATTACATTTCAAATTGCTTTAACAGATCATGGTGCAGAGAAAAACACAGTGGAAGATCAGAAATTATTTTAAGGAATATGAACTTGAATTGAGAGACAAGAAGGTTCAAACTGAGGAACTGAAGAGCGTTTTTAAAAAACTGACTTCTAGTGCTACTGCTATTAATTTTGAGGAGGAAACCTACAAACTCTCTAACCAACTGAAGGCTTCGGAACAAGAGCAAAAGGTACAGTAATTACTGTATTTTGTCCAATTTAAGTGTCATCCGATAACCTATTATATAGTCAGCCATTGCAGTGTTAGGTGCTGGCTATAGGAGGCATTTCAGTGCTAGGCATTGGCTGTGGGAGGCATTGCACATATAATTTTCAAGGATGGGGTATCTAGCAAATTAAAACTGTATTCAAGTAAGCTTCACTGTTGCAAAACCCCTCAAAGGAATTGCCACCAAGCCTGAGCAACACTGTTGTGGCTGTCAGCATGAATGGAAACCCTCTGGTACTGCTTAGAGGCATACAAATATCTCTCTTGGTCAGTGAATAATGCCTTTGTTCATCTTGATAGATTGCTTTCTGTCATGCATGAGGTGAAATCTTTGGTGGAATAAAACTAGGGATTGCAAGCCATTGGCTGTTAGGCATGTGTGAAGCAGTAGCAAGATTAATTTTCTGTAGTTTAAGGTGAGTGATGAAGCAGTGCTTCAACTTTTTCATACCCTCACATTTCTGAATATTTCAAGATTAGGGCTTGAGCATATATGCACTGGTATTGCTGCTGTTGCCCTTTCTCCTGGGATTCATTTAGCATGTATTCATCTCCTAGACTACTTCACAAGGAACTGCATCCAGGTTTTCAACAGTCGGCTCTGGGAGGAGCTGACCCTTCCCAGTGAATGCAGGTTTACTTATATTATACATTTGTTCCATAATTGCAGCTTTTCCTTTGAGCAAGACTGTACTGCATCCATGCGTTAGACCCCTAGATTGAAGAATCTGTCCTCCATTCCAAGTTATCTTGTATATGCATGATACTTCTCTGAAGATGAGCAAGTCTCAGTGTAGGAACACACAAGTCATTGCATGTATAGTGGGAGGATTCATATGAAACAGCACAAACTGCCTCTCAGTTTTGATTTTCTCTCGGTAAGGAGCATCATTCTGGACCTCTGCTGCATTTGAATTTTTTTTTTCAGACTTTTTTGTGCTTTATATGTCACTCTGTCCTTAAATTCTTCAAATTTTCTTAATTTTTCATTGTTACCAAATTAACTGGTCCATGTTGATCATAGCAGGCCCTCTGCTTTGAACCAGACCTGTGGTCAACTTGAATTTTTTTTTTTCCTCCACTGGTGTCATCTTTCTGAAGAGAATTTTTCAATTCTGGTTCCCTGTACTTACCCAGATCAGTCCAGACTCCTGGGTTTTGCCTCCCCTCCAGCAGATGGAGACAGAGAAGTTTTAACGGACTCAGTCCTATACCCCTAAGGTGCCACCTAGAGTCTGTCAGTATTTCTCTGGTCTCCAGCAGATGGTGGAGGTGCAAAACCTTTAGTCTGGGTTTAGTGTTAGGTTTTTAGTTTTGTTTGTATTCGTTCCTTAGGGAATCTTAAAAAAAAGACAAAGATTTAATAAAAATGAAAAAAAAAAAAGAGAATATCTCTTTAAGCCTCCCGGGGTGGGGGGGATGCCGCATGGTGCAGCCTGCAGGCCGGAGTTTGTACCGGGTGCTTGTCGGAAGGCTCTTCGGGAAAGCTGATTCCTGCGAGATCGCATCGCAACAGCTCCAGAGCACGCAGGGACCCTGGGAGGGCAAAATTACTGCAGCAACCTCAGGACCCTTTTCTTCTCAGCGCAAGTACTGAAGCCTTACTACGAACATTCAGGGAGCAGGAGAAATCTGCCCTGGGGGAGGGGAGCTCTCCGCCACCTCTTTCCCCATAACCTACTGCCCTTGGGGGAGAGGGGGCGACTTGCAGGCAGAGCAGATCTCTTCCTCAGAGGAGGAATGGGGGAAGGACTCGGCTGAGTCTTCTTCCTCCTTCTCCGATCTTGTTTTGTTGCTGCAAAGAGCCAGGGTATTAAGGTACCCCGTGAGGTCCCACCGTTGCTGGGGGCTGGGACAAGAGCTTCATCACTCCATAAGGTACCAAGTCACACAGTGGCATAGAAGCCTCCAAGGACAAATGCCCTCTCCGGTCCTTTTCCTGTTAGATGGACAGTTCAGATACGGACAGGGTGGATGAAGGCGAGTCTCCTCCGCAAGCCCCTGGTAAGGAAATGGATGTGGATCAGGATTACCAGCTCCAGCCGGCCAAGCCAATAGACACGCCTTTAGTTGAGGGCAATGATCCCAAAGTGGTCCACCTGTTCAGAAGGGATGAGCTAGGTCCACTTATCCTGGCCATTCTGGAGGAGCTGGGCATTGAGGTTCCTTCGGAGGACTCAACAGTTTGGGGCTATGGATCCGGTGATGGTGGGCCTCACGGGTCCAGCTCGATCTTTTCCGTTTCATATGTCAGTTATGGATCTTTTATTTAAGGAGTGGGACACTCCGGACCTTGGTTTATAGGTAAGCCCAGCTATGGACAAGTTATACCCGCTTCCGGAGGAAGCGCTGGACCTCCTTAAGGTCCCTAAGGTGGACGCCACGGTCTCGGCAGTAACCAAAAAAACCACCATCCTGGTAACAGGAGCCACTGCCCTGAAGGATTTGCAGGATCGCAAACTGGAGTTGCAACTTAAAAAGATTTTTGAGGTTTCGGCCCTAGGAGTCCAGGCAGCTATGTGCAGCAGTTTCACGCTGCGAGCCAGTCTCCGCTGGGTTCAGGATTTGCAAGCCGCAGCATCCCTTTCTGCGAGTGAGGCGGTGCAAGCAGGGCGTCTGGAGGCAGCAGTAGCTTACAGTGCTGACACGCTTTATGATCTGTTGCGGACTTGTGGCAGGACTATGGTCTCGGCCGTGTCAGCCCACAGGCTCCTCTGGCTTAGACACTGGGCTGCGGATGTTTCCTCTAAGGCTCAACTGAGTTCCGTACCCTTCAAGGGTAAGCTGCTTTTCGGGCAACAATTGGAGGGCATGATAAAATCTCTGGGGGAGAATAAAGTCCATAGGTTGCCGGAGAATAGACCCAGGACGAGAGGATCCTTTCCTCAACGGGAGAGATTTCAGGGAAATTGCCGGTTTCGCTCTTCACATTCTGCTGGTTTGTCCTTTCGACAGGGACCCGGCCGCCAATCTTCTTGGAATCAGGCCTTTCGAGGGCTCTGGCCTGCCAGAGATGGAGCTCCACAATCTCATGGGGGTTCCAAGTCAGCGCAATGAAGCGAGGCCTGTCCACTCTTCCGTCCCAAAAATAGGAGGGAGATTATCCCTTTTTCTAGAAGAGTAGACCAACTTAACCTAAGATCAGTGGGTCCTCAGTATAGTAGAACACGGTTACGCGTTAGATTTTGCTCGGCCGATCCACGAGTGGTACATGGTTTCCCCATGCGGAGTGCCACCAAAAACGCCGGGCGGTACAGGACACTCTGCGGCAGTTACAGGACCTAGGCGCCATAGTTCTAGTACCTGCAGGAGAGCTCAGGCAAGGGCACTACTCCATCTACTTCATGGTGCCCAAGAAGGAGGGCACCTTCCGTCCCATCCTATACTTAGAGAGTCAATCGGACTCTAAAGGTGCATCGTTTTCGGATGGAAACTCTTCGCTCGGTGATAGGAATTCCCCTTTGTGTACAGACTAGCATCTCTGGATCTGACAGAAGTTTACTTGTACATTCCTATACGCCTGGATCATCAGAAATATATGCGGTTTGCGATCCTGGGACATCATTTTCAATTTTGCGCGCTACCATTCAGTCTGGCGACGGCGCCCAGAGTCTTCACCAAGGTGATGGTGCTTGTGGCAGCGGCCCTGCGAAAGAAGGGGATTTTGGTACACCCCTACCTGGACGATTGGTTGATTCGAGCGAAGTCAGAACACCTTTGCAGGGCAGCGGTGCAGAGGGTGCTACAGATGTTGAGCTCGTTGGGTTTGGGTGGTCAACCCCTATAAGAGTCACCTGGTTCCCTCCTAGTCCTTGATGTTTTTGGGTGCTCTGTTCGATACGATCTTGGGAAAGGTTTTCCTTACTGAGGAAAGATTGTCCAAGCTTCTCACTCAGGTGGAGTCCTTGCGATCCATGCCTTGGCCCAGGGTCTGGAATTATTTGCAGGTCCTTGGTTCGATGACTTCCACTCTTGAACTGGTGCCCTGGGCCTTTGAGTATATGCGTCCTCTTTATTCAGCCTTGCTCTCCCGGTGGAATCCGCTCTCCGAACAGTTTCATCTTCTCCCATTGACTGATTCGGCACGGTCCAGTCTTCTTCGGTGGCTGTGTCCAGACAATTTATGACGGGGTGTGGATTTGGAAATTCCCTCCTTGATAGTGGTAACCACCGATACCAGCCTCTCCAGGTGGGGAGCGGTTTGTCGAGGAACGGCAGTGCAAGGGTCAGTGGTCGAGGTCAAAATTTTCTTGGTCGATCAATCGGTTGGAGACCAGAGCAGTTCGGTTGGCGCTACAGGCCCTCCTTCCCTTAGTAGAGGGGAGATCAGTGCGGATTCTCTCCCGACAATGCGACGACGGTGGCTTACATCAATCGTCAGGGTGGAACTCGGAGTCATCCGGTGGTGACGGAGGCTCAACTTTTAATCAACTGGGTGGAACAGCACCTGTACAGGATAGCAGCCTCTCACATTGCCAGAGTGGACAATGTGCATGCCTATTTTCTCAGCCGCCACTAGTTGGATCCGGAAGAGTGGGAACTCTCCAACGAAGCTTTGTCTCTTGTGCAACAGATGGTCCAGGCCCGTGATGGACATAGCACAATGCCAAAGCTCCTCAATATTTCAGTCCTCGAAGAGAGCCAGGAGCGGAAGGTATAGATGCTCTGGTGCTTCCCTGGCCAAAGGACATTCTGTTGTACGTCTTTCCGCCGTGGCCATTGGTCGGCAAGATTCTACGTTGCATTGAGGCTCATTTGGGCAAGGTGATACTCATCACGCCAGAGTGGCTGAGGCGCCCGTGGTTTGCGGACCTTCTCAATCTGACGGTAGACAGCCCACTGAGATTTCATCCATCCCCCAAGTCTGCTAGACAAGGTCCCATTTCTTTCACAGAGGTAGTTCGCTTTTGTCTAGTGGCATGGCTTTTGAAAGGCGGAGATTGAGAAGGGTTACTCGGAGGAGGTGATTACTACACTTTTGCAGTCCCGTAAAACTTCTACCTCCATAGCCTCCGTAGCCTATGGAGCCTACTTCCATACACAGTTTGGGTATTTTCGAGGACTGGTGCCTGAACCAAGCGGTGGAGCCGTCCAGGGCTACTATTCCGGATGTTCTGGCCTTTCTGCAGGCAGGTCTAGTAAAAGGTCTAACCTTCAATTCCCTACCAGTTCAGGTGGTAGCCCTTGGTAGTTTTCGGGGAAAGGTACAGGGCCTCGCTCTAGCGTCTCATTCAGATGTGATTCGTTTTCTGCGTGGCGTTAAACATCTGCGTCCTCCGATTCAGAATCCCTGTTATTTGTGGAAGCTCAACCTGGTTCTCTGTGCCCTTTGTAATGCGCCTTTTGAGCTGCTGAAACAGAAGACGTTGAAGGTCGTTTACGTCGTGACTATCGTATCGGCGCAGCGTGTTTCGGAGCTACAGGCCTTATCTTGTTGGGAGCTCTTCTTAAGGATCTCTAACGAAGGCGTTTCTTTATGAATGGTTCCCTCCTTTCTTCCAAAAGTAGTGTCCTCTTTTCATTTCAATCAGACAGTGGAACTCCCGTCCTTGGTGGGCCTAGATCTTTCTACTTTCGAGTCTAAGGAGTTAAGACAGTTGGACGTCAGATGCGTGCGGATACGTTATTTGGAGGTCACGAACAGTTTGTCCTATGGAGTGGTCCCAGGAAGGGTCAGAAAGCTTCAAGGGCCACCATTGCATGCTGGCTGAAGGAAGCTATTGCTTCAGCTTACCTAGTTCAGGGCCGTCCGATTCCGGTCAGTCTCTGGGCTCATTCTACTAGATCGTAGGCGACTTCGTGGGCAGAATGTCAGCAGGTGTTGCCGCAGGAGATTTGTCGAGCAGCTACGTGGAAATCTCCGCAAATGTTTGCTAGGCATTACTGTCTAGATGTCCGGGCCCCAGAGCCTGGTTCCTTCGGCGCCAGTGTTCTCCGAGCGGGACTCTCTCAGTCCCACCCTGGTTAGGGAAGTTTTGGTACATCCCAGGAGTCTGGACTGATCTGGGTACGTACAGGGAAAGGAAAATTGGTACTTACCTGCTAATTTTCGTTCCTGTAGTACCACAGATCAGTCCAGAGTCCCACCCATGGGGAAATGGCGAGTCTGCTCGGCCGGTTGATGATCATATTCTGCAGATTTATTGAATGTGTTTGATACTGTGCACCCACAGTGTAAGAGAATGGGCATGTTTTCGTTCATTACCAGTTTTCATTCCCTCTGCTCTATGAGAGGTGGACAATTTTGGTTGTACTACTTTACTTTTCTCTGCTTGGGTACAGTGTAATACTGACAGACTCTAGGTGGCACCTCAGGGGTATAGGACGGAGTCCGTTAAAACTTCTCTGTCTCCATCTGCTGGAGGGGAGGCAAAACCCAGGAGTCTGGATTGATCTGTGGTATAGGAACGAAAATTAGCAGGTAAGGACCAATTTCCTTTGGTCATTTTCCACCCAAAGATGCCCACAAAGCATGCCAACAGCTTCAAAAGTTGTTTCCATACTCTAATAAAATGGCTAACAGATCATCTCCAGGAGGGTTTCCATTGATGAAGTAGGCCTGAATCGTAATGATCTTTTTTGTTTTTCAGACCATATGGAAAGTCAGAAAACTAGCTTTAATAGCCCGAGAGGGTGGGGGGACCCCAGGGAGCTCTGCCAGGTTCTGTTGTCATCAGGCTTGCTGAAATAGTCTTAATATGAGGGTAGGTAGCAAACTGAGAATTATTTTTCTCTTGCTGCTCAAGTGTTTCAAAGTACCCAAAATTTAGGTCAAAGCAAAAACGTATTAAGCCTTGTATATCTTACCATGTTTAGCCCTACTGAACTTTACCCTACTTGTGCTAATTATAATTCTGGAATTTAGGGTTGCTTCAGCTCTCCTTTATAGGAGAGAAAAGAGTCAATTTTAGAGTCAGACTAAACCTCCCTCCCCCAAATGTCTCCTTTTCTCTCATCCCTTTATATATATATATATATATATATATATATATGTTAGGAAGAGAGAGACTCGTATTCAGAATTATTTATTATAATTATAATTCTTTTATTAGAAAACATTTGAAAATTATTACAAGTTATTTATAATAATTTTTCTATAATCTTGTGCTCAGCTATAAGTATTATTGAAAAGCACAAAAGCAATATCCCAAAATTAGTTCTCTTATTCGTTTAGCCCGGGGAGAAGGTAAGGAGTGCCACTTAATAACGTAGTCGCATGCCTCAAGTATGCAAACCTTCTCCAAAATTCTCAGGTTTTCTGTACCTCCTTATATACCTGATTTTTACAATATCATTGTGTATAATAAATCCTTGCTCCATGATACCAGGACACATTTTTCCTATGTCTCATTACTCATTTACTCTTACCTTTGCATCCCTCTTGATTATATTTTTCTCACAGGACAAGCAGGATGGTAGTCTTCACATATGGGTGAGATCACAGGATGGAGCTCAATCACGGAACACTTTTGTCAAAGTTTCTAGAAGTTTGACTGGCACCTACTGGGTATGCCCAGCATGGCACTAAACCTGCAGCCAGCAAGGGTCCCCCTTCAGTCTTCTTTTTTCCCCACACAGCAGTAGCCACGCGGGTTAAGGAGCTCCACAGAGATTCCTGACAGGAATTTTCCTCACGGAATTACTAAAAACTTTCATACCCCACAGGGGTCCCACCGAATTTTTGACTCCGCGGTACTCCGGTAAGTTCTTACCCGTTTACGGTCTATTCCCATCGAGTTTGGCCCTCGTGGCCTACTGGTGGCCTACTGGCCGTCTATCGTACCACGGCTCAATTTTTTCAGAGGCCATGGTGTCGGGGTTCCGTCGGTGCCCAGACTGTACTCACACCATGTCCAAAACAGACCCTCATAAAGTCTGTGTAATGTGTCTTGGTGCGAGCATGATGTCTTGACCTGCACCAAATGTGCCTTAATGACACCAAAAGTTCGCAAGGCCAGAATGGAGAAAATGGAACTTCTCTTCCGTTCTCAAACCCTAACACCGTCTGTTGCGTCGACGTCGTCTGAACCAGCACCGTCCACTTTGCGCCAGTATCGGCCACCGGCCAGTGACTGCCCGGCGTCGACTACTTCTCGGCCGTCGACTACATCTACCCCCTCAGGACCGAGGGGATCGTAGAGAGAAACATTGGCATCAACACCGGAAGTCTCGGACTATCGAGGAAGGAAAGTCATCGACCTCGCCATCGTCCGAGCCGCCATCGAATAAACCCCGTCCAGAAAAGGCACCGACCTTTTCTGCGATCGAGTCACCGAGGCAACCCTCACCCGGACGGGTATTGGGAGCCGTGACTCTGCCTTTAACGGTGGTCCCTCCGGCTATGCCTCTGCCTCCTTCTTCCCTTCCAGAGCCGGGGCTGTTTGCTCCAGGTCTCCGTGAAGAACTGGACCGGAAGGTTCAGGAGGCCATCGATAAGGTGATGCACAGACTCCAAGGTCCCCCGGCACCGAAATCAGTGCTGGTCGTGGAACCGACCATCGATCCCATTCTGGCAGCATTGGCACCAGTAGTTGGAATGGGATCGATGGAAGCGCTTATGGCCACTTTTCCATCGATGGATCCTGGGTCCCCGATGGCTCCGGTACCTTCCCTGTTTACTCTGTCATCGGGAGGAGAAACACCATTCCGCATTCCGCCATCGGGTGTCCTGCCGATGCCAGTGCGCCCTTCAGCACCACCGATCCATCCATCGGTGTCCTCCATGCCTTCATCGGTGCCTCCAGTACTTCCCTCGATGCCTTCGGAGCCTAGACCGGGACCTTCAGGAATACCATCGTCCCATCCTTCTCAGGTTCCTAGAGGGGCAGCTGCTGATCCCTATGATAACTGGACCGACGATTCTTCTCAAGACACCGATGATTTGCCATCCCCACCTTCTCCTACTGAAAACAGGAAGCGTTCTCCTCCAGAGGACCTATCCTTCATAAATTTTGTGAAGGAAATGTCTGAATTGGTTCACTTCCAATTGCAGACTGAACAAGATGACTGACATCAAATGATGGAGCTGTTATAATTCCTGGATGCTCCCAAGGAAATAACCTCCATCCCTATTCACCAAGTTCTTTTGGATCTCCTCAAAAAGAACTGGGAACACCCTGGTTCTGTTGCTCCAGTCAACACAAAAGCTGATACCACTTATTTTGTCCAGTCAGCCCCAGGATTCCAGAAACCTCAGCTGGATCACCAATCTATGGTTGTAGAATCTGCCCAAAAGAGGACAAAAAGATCAAAACCTCACTCTTCCTTTCTTCCAGGTAAGGAACAGAAATTCCTGGACGCAATTGGCCTGCGTGTCTTCCAGGGATCAATGCTCATCTCTTGGATCGCCTCTTACCAGCTGTTTATGACCCAGTACAACAGGGTGTTATTCAAGCAGAACAGCTTCAAACCCTGGTACACAAGGGTTTTGAGGCAGGGAAGCATGAAATAAGATCCTCTTATGATATCTTTGACACCGCTTCCAGAGCGTCTGCAACTGCTATTTCGGGAAGAAGGTGGGCCTGACTTAAATCTTCTGACTTGCGCCCTGAGGTACAAGACAGATTATCTGATCTGCCCTGCATAGGAGACAATCTGTTTGGCGAACAGATTCAGCGGATGGTGGCGGAACTCAAGGAGCATCATGAGACCCTTCGCCAGCTCTCTCTGATGCCCTCTGAGTATTCCTCCAAACAGCCATTCAGGAAGGATACTAAAAAGTCATTCTTCCGTCCAAAGAAATCCTATCCACCACCGTCTAGAACTCGTTCCACAAGACCTTTCCAAAAGGCCCAGTCTCATCATCCTTGTAAACAAAAGCCTCAAGCAGCTCCTCAGCCGGGCCCTGCTTCTGGATTTTGACTCCTGCCTCAGATACCAGTCGGAGGTCGATTGTGCCACTTCAACAACAGGTGGCACACAATCACATCAGACCAGTGGGTCCTTGCCATAATCTCTCAAGGTTATCGCCTGAACTTTCTCTCCATTCCACGGACTCCCCACCTCTACCAACGTGGAGAACATCTGACCACTCACTACTCCTGGAGCAGGAAGTCTCCCTCCTCCTCCAGAGCAATAGAACCAGTGCTCTACTCCCCAGCAAGACCTAGGATTCTATTCCTGGTACTTTCTAATTCCCAAAAAATCAGGGGGCATTCGTCCAATTCTGGACCTACGTGCCCTCAACAAGTACCTCCACCGAGAAAAGTTCAAGATAGTATCCTTGGGTTCCTTCCTTCCTCTTCTACAAAGAGGAGACTCTCGAACTTCAAGATGCATACACACACATTGCGATAAATCCATCTCATCCCAGGTTCCTGAGATTTCTGGTAGGCCCCAAGCACTATCAATACTGAGTGCTCCCATTTGGCCTGGCATCTGCACCACGAGTCTTCACCAAGTGCCTCGTAGTAGCAGCCTTCCTCAGGACTCAAGGTGTTCACATCTACCCCTATCTAGACGATTGGTTGATCAGGGCTCCCACTCAGCAAGCTGCTCTGTCGTCGCTACGTCTTACTTTATACACTCTGATTTCGCTAGGATTTCTAGTCAACTACGCAAAGTCCTGCATAGTCCCATCTCAAACATTATCATTCATAGGGGCAGGCTTGAACCCCTTGCAGGCAAAGGCATTTCTGCCTCGACAGCGAGCTCTCACTCTCATTTCTTTCGCACACCAGCTACAGTCTCAGAGCCACATGACTGCACGCCACTTCCTCATCCTACTAGGACACATGGCGTCCTCAGTACAGGTTACCCCAATGGCCCGCTTGGCCATGAGAGTCATGCAGTGGACTCTGAGGTCACAATGGACTCAGTCCTTCCAACCTCTATCGACCACTGTCCACATCACCGACTCACTCCGTCAGTCTCTAGCCTGGTGGAAAAGTCAGATCAATCTCCTCCAAGGCCTGCTTCCAACCTCGGCTGGGGAGCCCATGTTGCCGATTTGCAAACACAAGGAACTTGGTCTCCAGAGGAAGCCAAACACCAAATCAATTTCCTGGAGCTGCGAGCAATCAGATATGCTTTCAGGGTGTTTCAGGATCGCCTTTCCAATCAGGTCATCCTGATTTAGACGGACAACCAGGTGGCCATGTGGTACATCAACAAACAGGGAGGGACGGGCTCCTACCTACCGTGTCAGGAAGCTGCACAGATATGGGCGGAGGCCCTCTCCCACTCTATGTACCTCAAGGCCACCTAGTGTGGTATTTGCCGGGAGTGGACAATGTGTTGGCGGACAACCTAAGTCACGCTTTCCATCTGCACGAGTGGTCCCTCAACCCCACTGTAGCAGACTCAATATTCCAACGTTGGGGGTCATCCTCGCATAGACCTCTTTGCATCACCTCAAAACTGCAAAGTAGAGAAATTTTGCTCTCTCACTCATAGCCAACACACTCAGCCAAGAGATGCGTTCTCCCTCTCATGGGCAGCCGGTCTCCTATATGCATTTCCTCCACATCCACTTCTCTCAAAGACTCTCGTGAAGTTACATCAGGACAAGGGACGCATGATCCTGATAGCACTCACTGGCCTCGCCAAGTGTGGTATCCAGTACTTCAGGATCTCTCCATTCGCAGGCTCATTCCCTTGGGAAAGGACCCACTTCTGATCACTCAGAATGACGGGTGCCTACGCCACCCCAATCTTCAAGCTTTGTCCCTGACGGCCTGGATGTTGAAAGGTTAATTCTTCAGCCACTTAACCTTTTGGAGCCAGTTTCCCGTGTCCTGATTGCTTCACGGAAGCCTTCCACGAGAAAGCCTTACCTATACAAATGGAACACGTTGAGTCATAATGTTCTTCTCAATCCCTTGATCCCTTTACCTGTTCCACCACGAAGTTTCTAGACTATCTCTGGCACTTGTCAGAATCAGATCTAAAAACTTCCTCCATCAGAATGCATGTCAGTGCGGTGGCCGCCTTCCATAAAGGTGTCGGGGGCGTTCCTATTTCGGTATAACCCCTCGTAACACGTTTTCTGAAAGGCTTGCTTCACCTCAAGCCTCCACTGCACCTTCCAGCCCCTTCTTGGGACCTCAATCTGGTTTTGGGTCAGCTCATGAAACCACCATTCGAGCCTCTCCAATCCTGTAATCTTCGCTATCTCACATGGAAAATGATTTTTCTTTTGGCAATCACATCTGCTTGCAGAGTTAGTGAGTTACAGGCCCTAGTTACCTATCCGCCTTACACTAAACTTCTGCAGGACAGGGCAGTACTCTGCACTCACCCTAAGGTAGTATCGGAGATTACCATTAATCAATCCATTATACTACCTACCTTCTTTCCAAGACCCCACTCCAATCCAGGAGAACAGGCTCTGCATACCCTTCACTGCAAACGGGCTCTAGCCTTCTATCTAGACCGTACAGCTGCCCACAGGAAAAGCACTCAATTGTTTGTCTCTTTCTGTTCCATCAAATTGGGGCAGCCTGTGGGTAAGCAGACTCTCTCCTCCTGGTTAGCGGACTGCATATCCTTTTGCTATCAGCAAGTGGGCATTCCACTTCAAGACCGTGTTAAAGCACACTCTGTGAGGGCCATGGCGACTTCAGTAGCGCACCTATGCTCGGTGCCGCTTCCTGACATTTGCAGGGCTGCTACCTGGAGTTCTCTCCATACCTTTACAGCCCATTATTGCTTAGACAAAGCTGGAAGACAAGATTCCATCTTCGGCCAATCTGTCATGCGCAACCTTTTTGCAACTTGACGTACCAATACCCTTCCGCCTTCCCTTTAGGGTTCAGGATGCCCTCTACCAAATTCCACCCCACTCCTTCTGCCTATTGCACATCTTGGGTACATTTGGTGCATGTTCGGACATCCTCAGCTCGGTACTCAACCATATGTGAGGACTACCATCCTGCTTGTCCTGTGAGAAAGCAAATGTTGCTTACTTGTAACAGGTGTTCTCACAGGACAGCTGGATGTTATTCCTCACGAAACCCGCCCGCCGCCCCGTGGTATTGGGTTTGTTACGTTTTCTTATTTTATTTTTAGGCACTTCCTGTAACTTTAAACAAGACTGAAGGGGGACCCCTGCTGGCTTTAGGTTTAGTGCCATGCTGGGCATGCCCAGTAGGTGCCAGTCAAAGTGCTAGAAACTTTGACAAAAGTGTTTCGTGATTGGGCTCCAGCCTGTGATGTCACCCATATGTGAGGACTAACATCCTACTGTCCTGTAAGAACACCTGTTACAGGTAAGCAACATTTGCTTTATCATATATTTTCCAATTTCCCCTTTTTCCCTTTGTGCAGTGATACAAAAGTTCACAGTGAACTATAAATGCCATCATGTGTTGACGTGCATATATTTTATTTCCCCAATCCCTTACATCAACTACCTGAGCATCTGCCTCCCCCTTTGGTATTCCCACTTCTGTCTTGTCAAAAATAAATCGTCAGTTGAGGTCTGCACAGGGATCCTCCACATAGCTAAGTTCCTGCCTTTTGCCACCCAAAGGGAACAATGAGTATTGCTTATAACTTAGTTTTCCTTGCTAACCACAAGTTTCCTTTGCTCCTACATCTCAAAATAGTATCTGCAGAGGCAGTCACCAGAGTGGGAGCAGGGCAAGGGTAAAAAGTTAACTCTGACCAAGGTTCAGGCTTCTCTAGGTTTATCTAGATCAGAGCTTTCCAAAGTGTGTGTCGCGACACTTTAGTGTGTCGCCTGCAGTGTGCCGGTGTGTCGCGCAAGCCCGGTGCACGTGACACACCGGCAAGTGGGAGCCAATGCGGCCGCCGGTAGACCTCATCCCACTGGCGGCTTAGTACTGAAGAATCGCTGTGCTGCGTGCCGGCAGGAAGATCGGCAAGGCCGAGGTGGAGCTCACGTCACCACGGCCAGAAGAAAAAGGTGACGTCTAAACGTGTAGGTGCTCCTTCTCCTTCCTGCCCATGCGGCCCCGGAAGAAAAATATTGAAGGAGCCGCATGGGCAGGAAGGGGGAGGAGCGTCGGCCACATGCAGAAGAGGAGCAGCGTTGTTGCTGCCAGCTAAGAAGAAGAGGAGGAGGCCCGGTAGCAGGGTCCTCACCGCGGATCGGCCGGAGAAGAGCAGGGCCGCCGCTGCCGCGGATCGGCCCGAGAAGAGCAGGGCGGCCGCTGCAGAGCCCATCCTGCAGCGACCCGTGAAGAGGAGGCCCAGAGGTAAGAGAGAAGCTGAGGGCCCATAGAGTGCGTGTTTGCGATGAGTTGAGAGATTGTTTGCGTGTATGAGATGAGTTGAGAGATTGTGTGTGGGAATGAGGACCTGAATGTTTGCAGAGACAGCATGTGAGAGCCTGGGTGTGTGTGTGAGACAGCATGTGACAGTGAGAGCCTGTGCTTGAGCAAGACAGCATGTGGGAGTGAGAGAGAGCCTGTGTGTGTGAGTCTGACAGCATGTGCAAGAGAGAGACTGTGTATGAATGATTGTATGAGAGAGAGCATGTGACAGAGAGAGACTGTATGAATGATTGTATGAGAGAGAGCATGTGACAGTGAGAGCCTGTGTGTGCGTGTGTGTATGTGAGAATGAGAACCTGACTGTATGTTTGAGGGAAGAAGATAGATGGAGAGAAAAGAAATAGAAAAAAAGACAATATGAAAGGAATTGGCAAAAAAATAATAAAGGGGAGGGGGGGGGGGTGGAACAAAAAAGCCTGGGACCAACCGATTAGAAAACTAAGATCAGACAGCAAAGGTAAAAAAAAATAATAATAATAAATTACTTTTTACTGATTGGCACATGTAATCTTTGGTAATGTGCAAGAGTAGCACTTTCTCTATGCGGATCTCACAATGTACGAGATCAACTTGGAGGAAGTGGAAACCCACGGGGCCTGCACAGAGGAGGCAGCAGAATGGGCTTCAGTGCCAATAGCAGCAATCAGCGCCACCCCAGTAGCCATGTGGCATCAGTGACAGTGGCAGCAGAGGAATGAGAGAGGCTCCGAGGTTGCTGGCAAAAGAAAGAGAGGGGGTCTGCCTTTAGTGTGCATGTGTATGAATGGGAGTCTGCCTGGGGGGTGTATGTGTGTGAATGCATGGGTGCCTGCCCGAGGGTGTGTCTGTGTATGAGAATGTATGGGTGTCTTCCTGGGGTTTGTATGTGTGAGAAGAGGTGCCTGCCTGTGTGTGGTGTATGGGTGTGTGTGTGTGAGAATGAATTGGTGCCTGCCTGGGGGTCTGTTTGTGTGTGAGAATGAATTGGTGCCTGCCTGGGGGTCTGTGTGAGAATGAATGTGTGCATCCCTGGGGGATGGTGAGGGAGTGGTATGAAAATGAATGGGAGCCTGCCTGGGGGTCAGTTTCAGTGTGTGAGAATGACTGGGAGCTTGCCTGGGTGTGTGTGTTTGTATGAGAATGATTGGGAACTTGCCTGGGTATGTGTGTGTGTATGTGAGGGAGCCAGAGAGAGTGAGAGCATGAGTGTGTATGAGAAAATCCAGGGGAGTAAGAGTTTGTGTGGGGGGTGTGTGTGGAGGGGAAGAGAGTGTCTTAGAGCCTGAGAGTGTGTCAGTGTTTGTGAGAGCGAGAGGTTATGGTGGATATAAGAGCATGAATGTGTATGTATGTGACAGTGTATGTGTGAGAGAGAATGGAAATGTGAGTATGTGTGTGAGAGAGCGAGGATAACCTCCTAATCCTTGACAATATCAGGGTGACTGGAAATCAAGAGCTCCAAAGTATGGAAGCAGGGGCTTTTTAAAATCCTTATTAGTTTTAATTATTGGGTGTTATTTGATAAATGTGCTCTTTTGAAATATTTTATTGGTGTTTGGGAAATTGTAAAAAATGTATATGATTTTAATTAATAGAAATTCTATTTATCAATAGTTTTAAAATATTCTTTTATTAGTATGGTTTTACTATTATAACTGATGCTTTATGTTTTTGATTTTATGTTTTATGAGGAATGGTGGTTCTGTTTTTCCATTGTTAATACAGAGAGTCTGGCTTCTTGGGATTTCCATTTCAGTTTTTGTCTAATTTGTGCTCCTTTATTTTGTAGTCTGTATTTGGTGAGGGTCTGTCTCTGCTCTGTGTGTGTGACCATGATGAGAGATTCTGCTAGCATAGGGATCTATAGCAATCTGGTTTGTTTTGTTTCCTCAGTAGGTGGTATATTGGTATTCTAGGACCCAGTTAATATTTACCCTTGCTTTTTCACAGGTAGGGTTATTGTTGTTTGAGTCCTTGGTGTTATTACTGTTACGTTATGATGGGATTGCAGTATAGATTTTGAGTGTCTTTTTTGCGGGGTTTTGTGTTAGTTCACAATGTGCCTGGCAGTGGAAGGTGTTTGTGCTGCTGTTACTGTGAGGTGACACCAGAATTTGAAAATATCTTTTAGTATGATGAGCTGTAAGGGAAACATCCAAGCTCCATTGTTTGGGGGAATTTCAGTGGATGCAGAGAGTTACAGAACTGGAGGTGCAGGATTTATATTGACATTCTGTCCCTTCCTATAAATTCCAGACTTCACTCTCATAGCCATATAGAATTAGTTGAATGAGGCTATCAATAATTTTATAGTGTGAAACTGGCCAGCTTTTTAAAATTACGCAGAAGACCTTTTGGACTTTTTTATTAACATCAAATATTCAAAAGCTGTTTTCATCCCATCAAGCTCATATATCTCATTAAAGAGGTAAATTGAATAACACAATAACTTTGTTTTATTATTGTTACTCATAAATTATAACAATAACATTAATCTTGGAATATTATATATTTTTAATATAAATGAAAGGTTTTCACAAGATAGGTTGTGTCGTGAAACATTTTATTATGTATATATTTAAGGAAACATACGTAAATTGTCAAAATACATTTTGTTCATTTAACCTTTAACCTCTGGTTTGCTAGTAGATGAATTACTGTGTCCCGAAATTATGTTTGTCTAAAAAGTGTGTCACCAACATGAAAAGTTTGGAAAGCTCTGATCTAGATATTCACCTTCACAACCATTTCAATGCTTTCCATCTGCACATAACTTTGAAGGCTTAGACATCAAAGTTCCTGTGCTCTTCCAGCCTTCCATTTTGGGCTTGACCAGGTACAAACTGCCAAGGATTTATGAATCTTATTGTCAAAAAGGCCCATGCTCCAATTATGCTAAGAAACCACAAAAACAACGCACACACTGTTTTTAGAGGGATATGAATATCACAATTGCACAAAACATGATATCACCTCAGAAAAATGTTCAAAAGATTTTTTTTGACTGTTGCAAACGGGAGAAAAATCTCTCACTATTTGAAAAAACTGTCAAATTGCAATAGTTTATCCACCAACAAGGCAAAACACAAATTTTTAGGGGAAGAAGAGGAAGGTTTCATAGAATTTCATATCATCGCATCCAGCAATGTATGGTGTTTTTAATCATGAACCAACCTCCTCCAACCCGTGAATATTTTTTCTATTTTTAACGTGATTAGATTAGTGAAAAACTCTTAAAAATTTTCCTTAGAATATTTCTTAAAGTTTGTTGTCACCCACAATTGGGCTTTTTTTCAACCTTCAATTTTTCAAGAAACACCAAAACCACTTTCAATAACGCCGACACACAGTTTTTTCAATCTTACAGCAGGAAACCATCCCGTCACTTATCTGTGTTAGAATTTTTCTTAGAGCTTTTCCACCAACAATTGGGCTCTTTTCAAGAAGCACCCACACGATTCTCAATGACGCCGCACCCAGTTTTTTTGAATTTTACAACGGGGAACTTCCCCTTCACTTATCTGTGCACGCTTAGAATTTTGAATCCATGTCCGTATCCCAATTATGCTAAGGCATTATCCTCATATGTTTGTAAAAGCAGGTCACAGAAGATATTGACAGAGTTTCAGCAGTAGAAGTCTTGTAGCAGATTCAGAACTTGAGTATACTGGTGTCAAACAGTTAGCACACTGGATGCATATGTTGATCCTTTTGGAACTTTTCAAGCCTCATCCTGCACATGGACATATTTGTAATATGATCTTCCATCCAGCCTACATCAACCTATTCGGCATGAGAATTTGCACTGCTAGAAATGTCTCAATTCCAGACAAGTTTACTATCCAAGCCTATATCCGTTGTAAGAAGTAGTGCATTAAAAAAAATAGCATGATATGCCCAAGAATGATTTCCTTTTTCCATAATATTTGCAAGGCAGCATGGCATTCCATTATGGATCAGAATATTAGAGAGTTATGGTATGATTCCCTAGAAATCATGCTTTTTCTCCCCTTCCTACTTTTCTTCACCTAGTAGGGGGCCTCTTCAAAACTAGTTAATGCTAACCAAGAGCCACCAATGAAACATACAGTACCAAATACAACATATGAGAGTAGCTGATTGCCCAGCAAGCAACTACTATATATATATCACATGAGGCCACACATGCACTCCAAGAAATTGCTTCCTGTGTGGATTGCCTAAACAGGCTTGAAAGCAACAGCATTAATTCATAGAAATAGCACAGCATTAATACATAGAAATATTTCTAGCAATGAGAATATGTAATATTAGTCCAGAAGCAAGTCTGATCCTGGTATGTTTTAGCCATAGGCCCACATAGAATTCAATTTTGTTTAATGTAGAAGATAAAATAAAACCATAAATAAATAGGGCATTTGGGCAGAAACTGATTTCATTGATGCAGTTTAATCTACTTTGCAAAGCTATGAATTTTGAGCATTATTTCCTTAGCTGTCTTCCTTCAACTATGTTGAGCTCCAGTCCTCATAGTTTAGGCATCAGAGTGGTCATTGATCAAAATTCTAATGATCAACATTCTGAGCCAGGCTACTTTTCAGAACTATTTCCCAAGCGAGCTGAGAATTGTTCTCTGCCTGAAATTTTCCTTTCTCTGAAGACAAGCAGACCCCTATCACTCTTTAATGGCCTCATTGCTACATGATGCCAAAAAAATGCCTCCAGAACTTTCCAGCAATTCTTGAAAAGATTCTTTGGTCATATGTAGTAGTTACATTCCTGCATCATACCTCAGTTCATTTATTTTGCTCTGAAAATGAACAATTTACTAATCACCATAGTTGCCCCTGTATAAGCTCCTGGTGAGTCCTCATTTGGAATTCTCAATGTAACTCTTGAGACCACACCTTCAAAAGAATATAAAGTGGATGGTGTTTATCCAGAGGGTGGCTTCTAAAATAGTCAAATCTTTGTTATAAAGCTTGTGGGAGACAGACTTGAAGAGCTAAACATATATACCCTAGAACAGGGGTAGGTAACACTGTCTTAGAATGCCACAAGTTGATTGGATATTCAAGATACACTAAATATGCATTCCTTATTATCCATGCCAGACTAGTCCAGACAAGTGGGTTATGCCCCCCTGCCAGCAAATAGGAAAAAAAAAGCTCAAAGCTGAATTCACTCCCCCATAAGGGTTTGATGCTACCTTCAGAACTTCAGTTTTTCTTTATCTTCTTCAAATTATATAGATGTGGACTGGTGCTGCAGCTGTAAGTAGGCCATTCCTGAGAAGTTCAAGTTTCTGGTGGACTGTAGGTAGAGTCTTGGGGGTGATTTGAATCATGGTCCTAGTGGGATGTATCCTCCTTTCCGAAACCCTTGGCAACAGATTCTGTTGGAATCTGAGTTCCCATACCAATGGGTCAAGCATTCTGTGATCTCTGATGACTTTGTTCCCTTGGTGGGTCTGCAGCAGGAGCTATTGACAGCACACGCTCCCTCTATTCTGGGAGAGGAACAGGAAGGCAATAAAATTAAAAATAAATAAATATTCTTGCTTTTTTTTCTTGGACTGCTTCCCGGTCTCCTATGGAGGCGTACTGGATTTGGACTCAGTCGGCAAGAGGTAAGGAGTTCTGCGGTGATCACTCCTTCCCTCCACTTGCTTCTAGTATGACTAAAGAGAGGCATGGCACTGCAATTAAATCACGGTGGTTCAGTGTGTCAGCCACTGCATTCTACCTGGCTTGTGAATATATGGGTACAATCTGCAATGGGTCAGCATCTTGTCAAGAGCAAAACTGGGTGAGTTCCCCAGATCCAAGTGGAAGGCAGCACTGTAGTGCACATGGAACAGAAGCTAGTTGGCACTCCTGTTTTGGCTAGATCAGACATTTTATCATGGCTTCACATTAAAAAATAAATTATATGCTAGGCTCTTTATCTCCCTTTTCCCTCCAATAGTCAAACAGGGAAATTCCATAGGGACCACACGCTTTCCCTCAGCAGAACCTGTGCAGCTCCAGTTCTCTACTGAGTTATTTCAGCTGGTGACCTCACAGGCACATATTGGAGCTCTTATCTGCTGCTTTCTCTGATAGCTGAGCAATGGAGAGAACAGCCCATAGAAAGTGTTCTTCCCCCTTTACACAAATGAAGCTTCCCAGAGGGTCTCTTAAAACTAAATTAGGCTTGTGAGGCTGTAGATTGCTATAGTCTGTTAAGAAAAATTTGATTGGTCCTGCTTGATTTCTTTTTGAGCCCTTTTCTATGTCCCCATACAAAGGAACTTTAGGTTATCCATGACACCATTTAGGGTGCTAGAGCGCTTGACTGACTGGGGACTGTCCTGCTAAACTGGCTGAACAAGAGGAGGAGGAGATGGCCAAATCGACAGACAAGGGGAGATTACCTCTTCAGAAGTGGATGAGGAGGCTGATCAAGAGAGAAGCTGATGAATATTAATTCTAGAGTATGAGCAAGAGAGGCAGTAATTTTGTAGGAGGATTCCTTATTTCCTGGATGATCTTAGGCATCCCTCTCCAAAAGCTTCCTACTACTTCTAACTGTTGGAGATAGGATATTTATTTATTTATTTAGGAGTTTTATATACCATTGTTCCAAAATAAGATCACAATGGTTTACAAAATCATCATTCAGTTACTGGGACAACAATCACACTCTGTTTCAATATTCATGTTGTAGGTTAAATATTACAGCAAATACATTTTCTAGGTCATATTTATACATAATCTAATTCATCTCAGTTCCTCAGTGTGAGATATGATTCCAGCCTTAAGGTGGTCAAGACACAGAAAGGATATATGTTATGGTGAATGAGCTAGGGGAGTTGTCTTCATCTTTTAAGATCACAATCCGTGGATGGAAGCACTGCATTCAGGATCCCCCATTGTAGACAGAGGAGTTTTTACTTAAATGATCTTTTTTTCTATAGTCTTTCTCCCCAGGCAGCTATCTGCAATGGCTTATGATTAGAGTCCTCCTTCATTCGGTCCAGCGTCCCTTGAAGGCAGCCATGGTGACCTTCCCTTCAAGGAACCATGTGCTGACAGGGGAGGTCTCAAACCTGTAGCTCTTGGATGGGTTCACAACTGGTGAGTTTTGAGTTAGTGATGCTAAGAGCTCCTTTGGTCAGATCTCCCATGTAGCCTGGTCTAAGCTAATTCAAGATGGGGCCGCAGTGTTTACAACTGTGCTTCTCAGGAGCTCCCCCCACAGTGAGGGCCATTGCAATCTCAAACTTTGCTAGTTTACCCACCCTAAGATAATTGTCCCAAAGTATTCCTGGGAGTTTAGGCATCAAAGTTCAGCAGTTGGCTAAGGCTACTTATTGGAAGCCCCTTCCCCTAAATCTCAATACCAATCCTGGTTGAGGCTGTTTGAGTCTGCAAGCAGTTTGCTCAGGCAGCGCTTTTTTGGGATGGACAATGAGTTTGGCTTCTATGTTCTTGGCATGCTCCTTCACAAATTCTTGGAGTCCTCTGCTTGGGTGGTCAGACTACTCAGAAGGACATCTGTGCCATCCTCAGTGTCTGCTTTGGGAGTTTAGTATTAAGCTTGCTTGGTCAGCCCACAGGTTTTGGAACCCAGTCTCTGCCTTGAAAAGTGGTCAGGGCATAATACTATTTTTCATGTCTCCCAGAAAGGGCTAAAGGTTCTCCTATTCTTAGGTCCCTGTACAAAATGTCATACCCCTTCTTAGGCATTTCCTCACATGGATACACAGAAGCAATCCCCCTTATCTCATCTGGTAGGTAACCCTAGATATTTTTCACATGCATTTATCCTGGATCCATTATCTACTGCTATCAGGTGATAGCCTTGTGCTAACCATGATCCCTAGGTACCTCTGTTTCAGGGGTAGTGAAGTCATCCCTGTGTAGGGAGGACTCTGGTTCCACCCTTAGTAGGATGTCTAACTATTCAGGTCTAGTCAGAGCAGGAAAGCCACTTGGCCCCAAGTCATTGTTATGCATGTATTGATTATTATCCAAACAGCAATTAGTCCTTCCCAGTCTCTGGCTTATATGGAAGCCCTCTTGTATCCAAAGAAGGTCTTATGGCCTTTTACTTCAAGGAATGAAAGCCTTGCTCACTGTGCCCAGAACTCCCATTTCCATGTCTGCCCTGAGGTTTTAGTCTCCAGGGCAAGGGACCTGAATGTAGTATCACATGTGTCTCACTCAATTTGCACTCCTTTCAGGATGATATATACTAGTCATGTACAATAAGGCTATTTTCCTCCTCTCTTGGGAGGTTAGAAGGAGCCTGAGGAGGTGGCTTTAAATAGTTGTCTGCTGTAAGAAATGGATTTAGTGTTTCCTTCATGGTTATTTCACACTGTAGGCATGAGCTTTATAGGTTAGGAGGGGTGTTATGATCTAAGGCAACAGAAGTTGGGACAGGTCTAGGCATAGAGCCAGTTCCAGCTGTCTAGCACTTCAGAAAGCCTGGTCTCTAGCTCGAGAGACGGTACCTCAGATGGCTGCAGTCAATGCAATGCCAAAGATGATGTGAACAAACTGAAGGACTCTAGTATCCCTCAGATACTCTAATTAGTGAACCAAATTTGTTCTGGTATGATGTTCCCCTGCAATACCTAGAAACAGTACACATGGTCAACACTAGCATCATGCAGATGAATGTTGTAAGCTGACATTTTTTGACACCTTGAAGTGTAAGTACTGGCAAAAGTGGCCTCTTCTTTACTAGTGGTCAGAGTGGGACACCTAGTGGATTTCATATCAGCACAGCAAAGCTCCAAGACAAGCAAATTGTTTGGCCAAAAACGGAAAGCAGGAGTTGGGAGTTTGGATATACCGGTAGAACCATGACCGGTATACAGTCTTCTGCAAATGTGCCTTTCAAGAGCCTGGACCCATTCCCTGGACAGAGTTCTGAAAGTACAAGTAGAGTTGCTCCTTCACCCTTTCCCCTGGTCAGAGGATTCTTATTAGAAGATCCCTTCCATTCTCTTTTACAGCATTGGCTGTTGAGAGAAGGAGGCCACATAGTGTGAGGGTATTTAGTGTCAGGGTTACAGCGTTTTTTGGTGGACCTAACTTGGAGCCTCTGAATTCAATTTATAGAGGAGACAATATTTCCTTTTGAGGGATTCCTTCAATCTTGCTCTTCTACCAGAGGAAACTGGGATGAAGGCATAACCCACAAATCTTGCAGAGAATGGAAACCAGCACTGGCTTGCCGCAAGGGATTCTGTCACGGAAGCTCTCTCGCTACTCTCTTAGAAGTGAATCTTTTTTCCAGGTGGTTAAGAACGCAAGTCCTCTGCAGAAAGTCTGTTCGATGTGGAACTTGAGCTTAGTTTTGAAGGGACCTGCCTCGCTTCCTCCCCCCACCCACCATTTCTAATTTTTCAAAATAAAGTACAAGAGAATACTCGTTTCGGGTAATTATACAGGTATATCTCTGACCCAATAATCAAGGTGGTATTACGCAGCAGAGAATGAAAAATGCCTGAACAGTCAGACCATAATGTTGGAGAGTTAACAATGAATTTAACAAAAGGAAATACAAAATCAGTACTCAATGGTACTAATATTGTCTAGCCTGACCAGTTGGAGGAGACTTGTCATGAAGAAATTATCTAATTGAATAGGATCAAAGAAAATATAGCTAGAACCATAAAACTTAACTTCACATTTACAGGGATTTTCAATAAAAAAAAGTACCCCTGATAGCCAGAACCCCAGACTTCTAAGAAAAGCCTCCTACAAATTTGAGTATCCCTGACTTTGCTGCTTTTTGAAAAATGAATGGATATGATTAGAAATTGGCTGAATAATAGAGGGTTGTTGAAAATTAAAAAGACAGATTTAAGCAATCTCTTTTTGATGTCTCCAAGAGCCAAGGATATAATGGTATCAGCTTTCCAATCCCCAAAGTGATTGTATATTGAGTAAAGCTTCACTTTCCAACCTAGGTACTTGCCACATCAGATACAAGATGCAGTGGCTCAATTAAAAGACCATAATAAGACCCTGCGGCAATTATCCACAGTGATTATTGAGGCCCCTTCCTCTGCAAGAAGAACAACTAGAAGGGACCCTAGAAGACAATTTTTTTTTAAATTCTTTATTTTCAAATTTTGAAAATGAACCCAAGATACACACTTGTACAGAAAAATAGTGTTGGTTTCACAACAAATAGAGTAATAAGTAATTTCAACAACTTTACATTCATTATCTCAATGATTATCAACATGAAAATTATAAGATAAGTGGGGGAGGGGGAGGAAAGGAGCAATTTAATATAAGTAAATATCACAAATATGGAATTAGGTTGCTGTCCAATAGTGCTACAGCTATATTAGTAGGAGTTTCCTGGGAGCATGACTGTAAAAAAGCCCTGAGTTGAATTGGTTCTTGGAAAACATATTGAGTATTTCAGTATTTTATACAACATTTCGCAGGGTATTTTAAGACATAACTAGCACCCAGCTGTAAGACCTCAGGTCTCATTAAAAGAAACTCCTTTCGCCTCATCTGGGTTACTTTTATAACATCTGGGTATATCCAGATTGGATATCCAAAAAAAGGTACCTGCCTATTTCTTAAGAATAATCTCAAAATGTAATTCCTTTCAGAAAGAAAAGCAAATGAAATAAGCATAGATTTCCTTTGTGTAATCTCTGAGTCCAGTGAGGATTCCAGGAAATTAGTTAAATCCAAGTTAACTGTTTGAGGCCAGCTGGTATTTGCTCTGTTGTCTGTTCTTTTTGCTGTAAGTAATATGCTTTTATGATGGCTGGTGTCGCAGGTTCTGGGATTTTAAGAATCCGGTTCATATAAATTTTGAACATATCTAGAGGAGATGTTAGTTGTTGTACAGGGAAATTGTGAGCCCTCAATGCATTCTCAACTCCCCCTAGTCTTTTGCTAAATATTTTTTCAGACACTATTAAATTCTGTTGTACTTTTTCTGATGAAAAAGTACAACAGAGGGCTCACAAGGAAATTGTGAGCCCTCAATGCATTCTCAACTCCCCCTAGTCTTTTGCTAAATATTTTTTAAGACACTATTAAATTCTGTTGTACTTTTTCTGATGAAATAACTCTTTTTTCCAGATCTTCCACTTTTTTATTGAACGACATTACAAGATTATTATTTATCATTTGTTCTCTGGTGTCTAAGGTTATTTGAGATAAAGTTTTAATTGAATGTTCTATTGATCTCAGAATTGATCAAATACCTTCTAAAGTGTCTGTGTTCGATGTTGAAATTCCAATCCCTGCAGTCATGGCTCTTAAACTGTTTTCTCCCTCCTCCATATTACCTTGCCCGCACACCACAGTACAGGCTGGAGGATTCTATACCCTGATGTATCCTTTTCAGTGGACATGGCATCGCTCCTTCCGAAGCTCTTCCCGTGCAAACATCTCCTCTCCGTGTTCCACCAGGGTCTCCCTCTCTAGCAGTGACTCCCGCTCCACTCAGGTACACCGCCTGAGGAGCCTCCTTCACTGCCGCACTGCCTGGTTCTGCATCGATATTGGTTGGAAGTGTGGGCCATTTCGGCTCTCCGGGGCTCAGGGAAAGGCAGGGGTGAGGACGCTTGCTCCAGCATCTCTCTCCCAGCGACCTGGCTCACCGGTGTGGAGGCAGTAGTACCCACGAAAAAACAGTCGATTTGGGGCTGAGAGGACTCCTGTCTCCCCTTCCTTTTGGGATGGGGCATAATTTTGCTGCAAGAAATCAAAAAGAAATCAGCCTTTTACCAACGATCCTCACAGTCCTATTAGGCGGCAGCCATCTTGCCCTATCCCTAGAAAACAATTTTATCACCCACGCAGATACTAGGGATGTGCAGCAGGGACGGATTCGTCCTATTCGATATTTGTATTTGTCGGGACCCAAATCCGTTGCATCCGTTCTCGGGGGACCCCGATCCGTTCATTAGTTACATATGTATTCGTTTTCCCAAAAAAGCCCCATCCCAACCCTTTAAATTTAATTTACTACAACCCCCCACCCCTGGAGCGATCTCCTGCACTCGGGCTGTCGGCTGCCGGTATTCAAAATGGCGCCGATAGCCCCTGTGACATAGTAAGGGCAAAGGCTATCGGCACCATTTTGAATATCGGCAGCCCGAGTGCAAGAGATCGCTCCAGGACCCCCACTGGACCACCAGGGACTTTTGACAAGTCTTGGGGAGGTCAGGAGGGTGGGGGTTTATTCGTTAGTGATACGTTGTATTCGTGGGGGTTCGCCATACATTTTGTGACCCCCACGAATACAACAAATATGGCATATATGTTGCGGATTGCCAATACGTTGCAAACAAATGCACACCCCTAGCAGATACTACCCATCTGCATCTCACATGAGGCCAACTAGACCGTCTCAGAAAACACATTCTCGACAGCCCAAGACATCGAGGCCTCAGGCACCACCGCAAACAGGCCAGTCCTCTGGATTTTGAAGCATATCCAGAGAACAGCAGTCGCTCCATAAATCCAAAATCAGATTTGCCAGTAGGAGGTTGAATTCGCCACTTCATCATCAACTGGCTCAATATAACCACAGACCAATGGGTTATATCCATCATAACTCAGGGATACCAATAAAACTTCCTCATGATACCCTCGAACCTACCACCCAATCCTTTGTGGATGCAAAAAGATCACACAGGTCTTCTAGAGTCAGAACTGTCCACCCTTCTGGGCGCCAGTGATGAGGAACCTGTCCCCCGAGCAGAGCAGAGGATTCTACTCCCACTATTTTCTCATTCCAAAGAAATCAGGCGGCCTCCACCCCATCTTAGACCTCCACAATCTCAAAAAATTTCTACGAAAAGAAAAATTCAGGATGGTGTCCTTGGGCACTATGCTGCCCCTTCTGCAAAAAGGAGATTGGCTCTGTTCTCTGGATCTTCAAGACGCTTATGCTCACATTCCAATATCCCCACATCACCGCAAGTACCTGCGTTTCCTAGTGGGACATCAACACTTTCAGTACCGGGTCCTGCCTTTCGGACTTGCCTAGGCACCCAGTGTATTTACAAAGTGCCTAGCAGTGGCGGTGGCCCATCTACGCAAGAAAAGCATGCACGTCTTTCCTTACCTGGACGACTGGCTCATCAAGAAGCTCTCAAGCTCACTATCAATCTGCTACACTCTCTGGGATTTCTCAACTACCAAAAATCCCACCTGACTCCATCTCACCTCCTGACTTTCATCGGAGCAGATTTGGACACCACAGTGGCCTTCCTGCCCAACAACCACGCAGACGCACTCTCCAGACTAGCTGTATCTCTGCGCACAAAGAAAGCAGCCTCAGCCCATCAATTCTTATAGTTGCTGGAACACATGGCTTCCACGGTCCACGTCACTCCTATGGCCAGACTGGCCATGAGAATAACTCAATGGACTCTTTTGCAGCTGCCACGGAATGAGGTCCACCAGGAGCCCACCAGGCCTCCTGTTCTTTCTCTACTGCTGGCAGGATGGGCTCCACTGGCAGCCCACTAGGCCGCCTTTTCTTTTTCTGCCACCAGTGGGATGGTCTTTGCCAACAACCCACTGGACATCCTCTTTTTTTTTTACAGCCAGTGGCAGAATGTGCTCCGCCAATGACCCACTCTGTCTTCTTTTCTTTTTTGGCCGCGTGCGGGATGGGCTTTGCTAGCAGCACGCAGAATCTTCTCCTTTTTTGGCTGCAGGCAGTGGGTAGGAGTCCTGCCTACATTGAATTAAATAATATATCTGGCAGTAAAGTGAGGCAACCTCTGGGCATTTTTTCTTGGGGGAGGGGCATTTTTTTTTTGCCTCCTGAGGAAGCCTTCTCACCCTGCCTCATTATGGAGCCACCCCTGGGTTAGGATGTAAGGTGCAGTCATCAGACATCAGCATGGAGTAAGTTAGACTTACTGCAACAGAGTGGACCTGCCGGAAGGAGTGGAGAGAATGAGACTGGATTTAAGGAAGCTGGAAGACTGGTCGAAGATATGGCAGCTGAGATTCAATGCCAAGAAGTGTGGAAATCCGAAGGAAATGTATTCGATGGGGAGTGAAGGGCTGATGTGCATGGAGCAGGAAAGAGACCTTGGAGTGATAGTGTCTAACGATCTGAAGTTGGCGAAACAATGTGACAAGGCGATATCTAAAGCCAGAAGAATGCTGGGCTGCATAGAGAGAGGAATATCGAGTAAGAAAAGGGAAGTGATTATCCGCTTGTACAGGTCCTTGGTGTGAGGCCTCACCTGGAGTACTGTGCTCAGTTCTGGAGACCGTATCTCCGAAGGGACAGAGACAGGATGGAGGCGGTCCAGAGAAGGGCGACCAAAAACGTGGATGGTCTTCAGCGAATGACTTAAGAGGAGAGATTGAAGAGCCTAAACATGTATACCCTAGAGGAAAGGAGGAGCAGGGGTGATATGATACAGACTTTCAGATACTTGAAAGGTTTTAATGATCCAAAGTCAATGACAAACCTTTTCCATCAGAAATAAATCAGCAGAACCAGGGGTCACAATTTAAAACTCCAGGGAGGAAGATTCAGAACCAATGTCAGGAAGTATTTCTTCACGGAGAGGGTGGTAGACACCTGGAACGCCCTTCTGGAGGGAGGAAGTGGTGAACACCAAAACTGTGAAGGATTTCAAAGGGGCGCGGGATAAATATTGTGAATCCATAAAATCTAGAGGATGTGAATGAAGAGAAGCATGGTAGTGGCTTGCGGAAATGATGGCTACTACCTGGTGATTAATACCCTTATTCAATAAACAAACACATGGTTAATGCAACTCCAACATTGCTCTATGCTTCAATGGCAAGAGAAAATGTGGAAAAAAGGATTTGCATTTACAAATAAGCGGGGGAGTAGCTTGCTTGTTGCGGCGGTTACTACCCCGAATCAATTAAGCCTGATACTTCACTTGGAATACATATCCAGCGCAGCTCACCGCTTCAACAGCAGGGGGGAATGAAGAAAAAGAGGATTTATATTCAGACAACCAACACGGACTGAATTGCACAGGCTAGGTAAACAAATAAGAGTGGGAGTAGCTTGCTTATTGCGGCGGTTACTACCCCTAACCAATTAAGTTAGATACTTTACTTTGATGCGGCTCCAGCACTGCTCTCTGCATCAATGGCAGGGGGGAAGGAAATTGGAACCAAAAAGTTACCAATAAGGCCAAGAATAACAGATAAGTATGAGAAAAATAAGTGTGAAAGCTTGCTGGGCAGACTGGATGGGCCATTTGGTCTTCTGCCATCATTTCTATGTTTCTATGTAAAGACATAAGGCCCAGAATCCTTAATTGGTTAGAGCAGTGGACTGTGAACCAGGAGACCAAGGTTCGAGTCCTGCTGTCGCTCCTTGTGACCTTGGGCAAGTCACTTTACCCTATATTGCCTCAGGTACAAAAACTTAGATTGTAAGCCCTCTGGGGATAGAGAAATACCTACAGTACCTGAATGTAAACCGGTGTGATATCTCAATTGAGATCGAATGTCGGTATATAAAAATAATAAATAAATAATGTACCTTGTTCCCATGGCATTTCTCAAGATGAAACAATAATGACTTAAGTGGTTTATATACAATTCTTACTAAAGAGACAAATACTAGATGAGAGAGAGAACTTCAATGTGTAAACATTTACAATAAAAATGTAAAGTCATGAGAATATATAATAAATTTTTATTACAAAAATTTATTAGTACAAAAATATACATATTTCATAAATATCCCAAGTAATTATTATGAAAAAGCAAATACAAATGCATAAATATACACCGTACAATTGCAATTAATAACTATCATATGTCATACACATCCATCCATATACATATCCAGCCTGTGCATATACAACCCAAAAAAACTATATGATAAAAAATATGCCTCAATCTTCAAAAATTGTTTTCACATTGGACTCTTTACTCTTATTGTTTGACACTTTTCCATGTAACACTCAAGGGATCTTCCTGATCCTCACTTCCAAGCCCAAAATATTTTCAGTCGCCAAATCCTTTATTAGCCAGCATTTCCAAACACGATTGTTTCAATCACCAAACCCAATAAGGGGCCCTTGTTTCGCCGTAGCCGGGCTTCTTCAGGGAAAAATAAGCTATAAAATACATATATAATATGTCAAAACATTATAATCCCTAAATGATTAAACAACTTTGACGAATTGTCTTAAATCTCTATTACCTGTTCAGTCGTGGTTTGTATACACATTATTACCAATTTCAGCAATAATGAAACATATTCTCCTGTGCCGGTTCAAACAATTGTTTAGATGTATCAATGTATGGGAATGAGAACCATAAACTTCTCACCTAAAAAATAAAATTCAATGAAATCATCTAAATCCCAAAATCTACTAATTCAATGAAAAAACAAAACTCAATATAACCAACACAAGCTTACCAGTGAGAGAGATCATTTCAGACAGGAAAATGAACATTGGCATGAATGACGCCCTTACCCAAAGGGGTTTTTATAAAGTCTAAAGCCAGTGGGAGACAGCCTAACGATGCCATACGTTTAAGATTTCAGTTGGCCAATCCCAATGTCAATCTAAACTGCTCCGTGAAAGCCGGCCACTCTATATCGTCAGTGAAGCCATAAGGTGTCACAGTGCGCCAAGTGAAAATAAAACATTGTTCACATCGACAAAGTATGCAGGAGACATCATCCCATCTTATAACAGTCAATTGTTTGATAAAAAATGTAATATCAGTAACCATATGTTAGGCAGATACCCAGTGAGATACTAAAGGGGTGTTTTATTTTAAATTACGAACACTATTTATGTTTAGTAATCTGCTGTTTTATTATATGTTTTATTTGTCCAATATAAATGTAAGAACAAGACATACAATAGCATAAATAACATTATTAGAGGAACATGTAAATGTTCCTGGGATGGCATAAGGACGTGAAAGGCAATTATAAGAAAACTGCTTAATACACAACACATGTTCACATACTGAACAATTATTGCATTTGTGTTGCGCTAAAACTTCATCTCGAGCCTCCAACCCATCAATGACTTGAACTAATCTACTTAGATTTCTCCCTTTTTTTTTTAACAGTAAAAAAATGGGTTGCTCCACAAAATTAGATATTGAAGAAAGAATGGGCCACTGCTGCAAAATTTTCATCTCAGTCATACAAGCAGAATATGGAAGCATACAAATCAAATGTGAAATAGGTTCCTTCTGATTTTTAACTTGTAAATTCTGAGATCAGCATACAAACCTCTTTTACATGCATGTTTAACACAATACTGGGGATAACCCCTGTTGAGAAGCCTTTGCATTAAATCATTGGAAAGTTGTTTACAATAACGCAGTAGACTAACATATCCGCCAATATTGTAAAAATTGACCACTCAGTATATTTTCTTTAATATGATGGGGTGGAACTGTGAAAATGTAGAAATGTTACTATCTGTGGGTTTACGAGAAACAGAAGTAAAAATAGAAGAATTATCTTTATACACCATAACATCCAGAAAAGATAATTGGATATTTTGATACTGAAAAGAAAATTGCAAATTCGAGTCTAAACTATTAATCCAAACTTCAAAGGATTTTAATTTATCGATCCTACCTGTCCACACAAAAGACATGACATCAATATAACATCTCCAAAATCTAATGAATTGAAAAAAATAGGAAGGATAAACAAACTTTTCTTCAAAGGAAGAAACATACAACCCAGCTGCCAAAGGTGCTAAAGGGGATTCCCTTAATTTGGTAGTAAAAAAAAAAATTTTAAACACGAAATAGCTATGTGTAAGAACAATGGTGACCAATTGAAAAATAGTTTATAAGTGTCCGAAAGGCAATCTAAAGATTCCAATGCAGAATGAATAATAATCAAAGCTTCTCCCTGTGGAATATTTGTGTACAGTGAAGCAATATCAGCCGAAACCAAAATGCATTCAAGATCAATCTCTACTAGTGCTGACTCCAAAATGTTTTTATCACCTTGGTCAAATTCACTCTAAGGAATTTGCGGTGATTAAGATCCTGAGTGGGGATAGATATGTTGTTATACGATCAGCTGTTAAAAGTGGAGCTGTCATTGTGCTTGAAGAGCAACAATACCCTCAGGAAGCTCTTGATCAGTTGAACAATTCTGAAGTTTATCAGATTCTGGATCATTTATTTATTTATTTATTTTTAGATTTTTATATACCGGTGTTCCTATATGAAATAAAGATCACATCGGTTTACATTGAAACAGAACATGAAAATTGCCAAAAGGCATTACATAGAACAAGGTTATGAAACTTGGAACAGGGTACATAAGTTCAAAATTTAACAATAACGTTGTCATGACCCTACAACCTCATTTACAACTTGAAATTAAACACATTTTGGAGTCAGCGCTACAGAGCTGAATCATTTCCAACAAGGAATTCTAGTTACTATTTGAACCATGTTCATCTATTCCGTATTTTTATATAGTACCTAAGATTCATAAATCTATGTTAAATCCTCCGGGACGACCTTTAGTTTCTGGGATTGGGTCTGTTTTTGAGACAATTGCCAAGTTTGTGGACGTTTTATTATAACTCTTAGTGGCTACAGCTCCATCTTATGTAAAGGATACCACTGATTTTATTTTATCTTTGAACTCTTTAGTAGAGGTTGATCTTGAGTGCATTTTGGTTTCGGATGATTTTGCTTCACTGTACACATATTCTGCAGGGAGAAACTTTGAATATTATTTATTCAGCACTGGAATTTAGAATTTCCTTTGGAACATTTACAAACTATTTTTCAATTGGCCACCATTGTACTTACACGTAGCTATTTCGTGTTTAAAATGTTTTTTTAACACCAAATTAAGGGAATCCCTAGCTGGGTTGTATGTTTCTTCCTTTGAAGAAAAGTTTCCTTCCCAGTTTTTTCAATTCATCAGATTTTGGAGACGTTACATTCATGTGTTTTCTGTGTGGCAGGTGGAATCGATTAGTTAAAATCCTTTGAAGTTTCGATTAATAGTTTAGATTTGAATTTGCAATTTTCTTTTCAGCATCATAAACCCTGATTACTGTTTCTGGATATTATGGTGTATAAAGATAATTCTTCTATTTTTACTTCTGTGTATCGTAAGCCCACAGATTGTGAAAATGTAGTAATGTGTTCCTGTTTCCACACCTGTCATATTAAAGAAAATATACCGAGTGGTCAATTTTTACGATATCGGATATGTTAGTCTACTATGTTGTATAAACAACATTCCAATGATTTAATGCAAAGGTTTCTCAATAAGGGTTATCCCCCGCATATTTGTTAAACATACATATAAAAGAGGTTTGTACACTGATCGCCAAAATTTACTTATTAAAAATCATAAGGAACCTATTTCACATTTGATTTGTACGCTTCCATATTCTGCTCGTAAAACGCATAATTTTGCAGCAGTGGCCCATTCTGTCTTCACTATCTAATTTTGTGGAACGATGCATTTTTTGTGTTAAAAAAAGGAAGAAATCTAAGAAGTAGACTAGTTCAAGCCAATGATGGGTTGGAGGCTTGAAATGAGGTTTTAGGGCAACACAAATGCAATAATTGTTCAGTATGTGAGCATGTGTTGTGTTGTGTATCAAGCACTTTTCTCATAATTGCCTTTCACATCCTTATGTCATCCCAGGATTGTTCACATGTTCCTCTAATAATGTTATTTATGCTATTGTATGTCCTTGTTCTTACATTTATATTGGACAAACAAAAAGTGCAATAAAACAGCGGATTATTGAACATAAAAGTAGTGTTTGTAATTTAAAAGAAAATGCCCTTTTAGTATCTCACTGGGTATCTGCCTCACATACAGTTACTGATATTACATCTTTTGTTATCAAACAATTGCATATTATAAGAGGGGGGGTAATGTCTCCATCATACTTCGCAGATGTGAAAAACGTTTTATTTTCACTTGGCACACTATGACACCTTATGGTCGGCTTTCATGTAGCAATTTAGATTGACATTTGGATTGGCCAATTGAAATCTTAAACGTACATCATCATTAGGCTGCCTCTCATTGGCTTTAAGCTTTTTTAAAAACCCTTTGGGTAAGGGCGTCATTCATGTCGGCGTTCATTTTCCTGTTGGAAATGTTTTATGACATGATCTTTCTCACTGCTAAGCTTGGGTTGGTTATTTTGAGTTTTGTTTTTTCATTGAATTTGTAGATTTGGGGATTTAGATGATTTGATTTGAATTTTATTTTTTAGGTGAGAAGTTTATGGTTCTCATTGCCATACATTGATACATCTAAATAATTGTTTGAACCAGTACACGTGAATGTTTCATTATTGCTGAAATTGGTAGTAATGTGTATGCAAACCACAACTGAACAGGTAATAAAGATCTAAGAGAATTAGTAAACATAGTGAATGTTTAATCATTTAGTGATGATAATTTTTTGACACACACTATATATATATATATATATATATATAATTTTTTATTTTTTTTTATATAGCTCATTTTTCCCTGAAGAAGCCCATTAGGGTGAAACAAGGGCCCCTTGTTGAGTGTGGTGATTGAAATATTTGGTTTGGAAGTGCAGGCTAATATAGGATTTGGTGATTGAAAATGTTTTGGGCTTGGAAATGATCAGGAAGATCCCTTGAGTTGTTTCAAGCAAGAATGTCAAACAAAAAGAGTCCAATGTGAAAACCTTTGAAGATTGAAACATATTTTTATTCTTTATCTTTTTTTTTCATATTGGTTTTTTGGGGTTGGATATGTATGGGCTATATATATATGGGGATGGATGTGTATGAGTGAATTTACATGTTTTGTGTGACATATGATATGTAATAGTTATTAATTGCAATTGTATGGTGTATATTTATGCATTTGTATTTGCTTTTTTGTAATTGCTTGGGATATTTATGAAATATATATTTTTGCACTAAATTTTTTTATAATAAAATTTGTATATAGTTTATGTGTTAACCTCTATGTGTAAACATTTACAATAAAAATGTAATCTCTCTTATCTAGTATTTATTTCTCAAGATGAGACATGACATGCCGAATGGACTTTAAAGTGACACCAAATCAATTGAGGAGTATCATCTGAGCTCAGTAACTGTCTTGGTGGCCTTCCCACTCCAATCTAACCAAGGGCACGCCCTCACAAATTCAGCTTCATTCAATTATACTTATCACAGATTTGTCCAAACTGGACTTGGGAATTCATCTAAATGAGCATTGCATACAAGGTCCTTGATCCTTCCAGGAAAAAAACTACTCATCAATCTTCTGAAGTTTAAGTTTTGTACTCTGTGCGGTAAAGTTTTTCAGAAATTGAGCAGGAGTAATGGGATATCTGCTGTGTTGGGAAGCTGTCAGACTTTGGAATTAGGCTGTCTCATATGGGATGACTCTTAATATTGTCCTACCTGGCAAACATTGAAAACTCTAGTAAACATAGTGAATTAGATGTAGCCCTGTCCATTATTTACTTAAGGTGTTATGGCTATTGGCATTTCTACTGCTGACTACTTTTTCTTTGAATAAAACCTATAGCTAGCCAGTCCTATGTACTCCTCCATTTAAACTGCTTGCCTTCAGAAAGTAAAAATTAGCTGTAATATTCATTGATCTGATGGCTCTTTGGAGTCACATAGTCCAGTTATTAAACACCATGCTCCAATGTTAAACAAGCAAGATAGCAATTCTCATATATGGTGATGACATCAGGGCCCGGTGCAAGGGGATTAAGCGTCCTAAGCATCTTCTGCCTTGCATTGCGCCACCACCCCCATTAGGGGGTGCGAGCCATGTGGGGCTGCGAGTGGCAGCAAAGAGGAGTGGAGATTGCCCAGTCCTAGTTCGCCTAATGGTTCCACCAGCCCTGGATGACATCAGAGATAGTCCAGCATGGAAGTTTGACTTCAAAGCTTCTTGACCATGCCACACTATGCTGTATTGCTTTAACTAAAAACACATTCTTTCTCCTATTTTAAGCAAAAAGTGGTCAAGTGCCCTCCTTTTTAAGTTAGCAGAAAAGTCTCCAGGATAGATGGGTAAAGAACCATAAGATCTGTGGTAGCCTGATGAAACATTTTTCTGGAGTAGGTAGGAAAAAAAGGTCAGCTGTTCCGTAAGGTATGTGAATTACTGTGGTTCATGGGTAGAAATTTTAACATTGTCATATACATCCTTCTAAGGCACATAAAATGGGTATCATTTCTGACTGGATGTGTAAAGTATTTTGGACAAAGGTGCTATATCAGAACACTACTCTTATTCACACTTACTTTGGGTGTTCATATTATTTCTCATCTATACGCTGTAAGCAATATTAATAATTTCATAAAACCAGTTCACATTTATATGAATTTTGTCTTTAAAGAAAATGCAAATGAAAATTCAGATGCTGGAAAATGATCTGTGTAAAGCCAGTAAAGATGTAAAACTTACAGAAGAGAAAGCAACTGTATTACAAAAGAAACTTGAATCTAAGACTGCAGAACATGAATTAAAAGAACTTGAGACCAAGTTGCTGGAGAGAGAGTGTCACATTGAAAAAATATCAACAGAGATGAAAGGTCTCAAAGTAAGATGTTAAAGCTTTTGGGGTTTTTTACATATAGTAATAATAGTTATATATAAAAATTAACTTCTGAAACATTTCAGTAAAACTTTTAGATGTGCTATATATGCTTTAATATGTAATGTTACCACCTTTCTATTTTCCCTTCAGTGGTATGGTGTAAAAAGCAGTATTAAGTTTTAACTGTTATTTTAATAAAATGTTACTAAACTAAAAATGATCATACTACAAATGAGGCACAAGAAAGTGAAGATGTAATTCCTCTACGTTCCATCAGGACAGTCCATTATTTTTATTTATTTGATTTATATTCCGGACACTTACACGCCTACCAGCAGATGGAGGCCGAGAGCAGGCTTGCTGATGTCACTCCTCATATATATCTGTGCTGACACCAGTCTGCCAGTATTCTGTCTCTAGCAGATAGTAGGTGTGCTTTCCTGTGTTTTCTGTAACTTCAGTCAAGCTGCATGAAGTTAGATTGGGCTCCTGAGGTGACAGTTAAGCTCTCACCTCCTCAGTTGAGCAGATTCCTGCTGCTATGTTTAGCGATTGAGGCATTTCCTAGCGTGTAGCAGATGGACTCAGGACCAATGGGTATAGTGTACTCCTGATTGCAGTTGGAAGACTGAGTCAGATTTCAAGCTGACATCAGCCTACATATACCTGTGCAGGAAGCTTAGCTCTTCAGTATTTCTCCGTCTCCTAAGCAGTTAAGGACACTTGCACAGTGTTAGAAAATCCAAACCAAAGAAGAAAGAAATCTTACCTCTAAAAGACGAGCTCCGCTCTCCTGCGGTGATACCTAAGGGTCCCTCCCCCAGTCGAGAATTCCTGAGGTGATTTCCGAGATCCCTCCTGACATGGACTTAGCCCCCAGAGTGGCTGAGAGGCAGCAGGTGCAATACCGAGTGCGGCGATGAAGGTATTTTCACTCTCCTCCTGCAGCCGGAGACCGCCCAGCACGAGACCGGGAAGCTCCAAGACAAGGTAAGGTAGAAAACTTTCTTAAAGTCTCTGGTCTCCGAGACTCGATTAGCCGCACAGATCGTCCTTCCGGCGTCTGTTAAATCGGGTTGAGCAGCCCTGTCCGGGCTAACCCCAGATCCAGTGCGAGGGTTCTCACACATAGAGATCCTCTGGGAGGGATCGCCATCTTGCACGCAAGGTCGTCGGCGCCATTTCCCCCCCCCCCCCCCCTTGATCGCCGTATAGTCCACACATCTGAACCGGGCGCACAAACGACTTGTGTGCACAGCGGCACGTGCATTGGCCTATGCGCACAGCAGAACGTGCATCCCCGCTAAGCTCAGAAAATAGCGGTCTGCACGCACATAGTCGCACCCGGAGCGCACAACTAAGTCTCCCGGCGTGCACACAGACGCGCAAAGACGAGTTTTGAACCACTCGAGCACAAATCCATGGCACCACCGGCCAAGAAAGCCAAGGGACAAGCCCTCTGCCCAGCCTGCCACCTGAGAGCTGCGCAACCTGAAGTGGCCTCTGCCCTATCCCTGCAGTGCGAAGAGACTCAGGAGGAACCGAAGCAAGGCCCCCCCCCTCAGCCAGTAGAAGAATCCGGCTCCATCAATGATAGTACCCCAGACTTCTGTACCTCAGACTCGACACCTCTGGGAACTCCACTGGATTCAATATGGACCCAGGGACCTTTTCCTGGGTGGAATTCTTCAAAGGGTTGCAAACCTTTGTCCAGGCGCAATCGGTACCACCTGCAACACAGCCACAGTCTCCACCAGAAGCGCAAGACCTTCCAAGCCCCTCTCAGACCCCTGAGACGTGCCCCAGCCGGGCAAAAGCCTCCCCCTAGGGGACACAGACACCTCAGGGGAAGAGCCTGACTCCCTGGAAGAAGGAGAAATCCCTCCGGGGATGGAACCATATCGAACCATGATGCAGTTCTTCTCCAAAGATGTTACCAGATCTCGTGTCACTGAGCCTGAAGACGCTGGCATTCCTGGCGCAAGTACCACAGCGGAGCCAAAGACGAACCCAGTTTTGGTCGGTCTCAGTCAGGCCTCATGCTATTTCCCAATGCTGCAGGCCGTACAACAATTGATTGACCTGGAATGGAATGCCCCGGAGGCCAGTTTCAAAGGAGGACGGGCCCTAGAAGCCCTATACCCCCTGGAACCCAAGGCCAAAGAACTCCTAGGGTTCTCAAAAGTGGACACTATGATCTGCGCTATCTCAAAGCACACTACCATTCTAGTCGAAGGAGGAGCTGCACTCAGGGAAGCCCAGGACAGACGTCAGGAATCCATCCTTAAACAGTTATTTGATGTCGCAGCAATGACCCTGCAGATCGCTTCCTGCTGCGCTGTCATGACACGTGCCTGCTTGCTCCTCTCCAGGGATGCAACCACTTCCACCGAAACATTAGAACCGGCGATATTTTTCCTCATGGATGCGACCTCTGGCCTGGTGCGCATCTCATCCATAGTGGCAGCCAGAAGGCAACTATGGCTCTGAAATTGGTTAGCCGACGTGACCTCCAAGACAAAACTCATGAGAGTGCCTTTTAAAGGATCCCTCCTGTTCGGTAGCAAACTGGAGAAGTTAGCCAACAAATGGGGCAAATCCCTAGTACCTCTGTTACCGGAGGACAGGAACAAAAAGACCCCAGCGCTCCTCTCCCCGAATAACCAAGGGCAGAGGAGCCCAGCGTTTTAGACTGTACAAAAACACATACCATGCACCTTGCCCCACAAGCAGGACCCAGTCTTTCGGAACAGACACAACAAGAGGGGAGCCGGCTCAGGAACAGGCCCCGGCTGCACACCACAATGAGAATAAACAGACCCATCCACAGGAAGAAGCCATAGGGGGCAGACTTACCCTCTTCTACCAAAGATGGGTCGAGATAACGTCGGACAAGTAGGTCCTAACCATCACTCGAGAGGGATACTATCTGGACTTCCACAGCATCCCTCTAGACAAATTTGTGAGATCACTGTGCCACTCCCTCTCCAAGAGGACTGCAGTGGAAACCACACTGACAAAACTACTCAGCCTAAAGGCGATAACCTCTGTGCCCATGCACCAACAAAATACTGGTCACTATTCCATCTATTTTATCGTCCCCAAGAAGGAGGGAACGTTCCAGCCCATCCTGGACCTCAAGACTGTCAATCGCTACCTGAGGGTACCGCAATTACGCATGGAAACTATACGTTCAGTCATTAGGGAGAATTCCTGACTTCACTGGATCTATCCGAAGCCTGTCTTCACATCCTGGTCCACCACGACCACCAGCGCTTCCTATGCTTTGTGATACTGGACCATCATTACCAGTTCCGGGCGCTACCCTTCGGACTAGCTGCTGCCCCTCGGACATTCACCAAAATCATGGTGGTAGTGGCGGTGAAACTGAGGAAAGAAGGAATCCTCTTATATCCGTATCTGGACGATTGGCTGATCAGGGCAAAATCTCCAGAGGAAAGTTACCAGGCGACCACCAGAGTCAAGAATGTACTGCAGAATCTCAGGTGGGTCATCAACACAGCCAAGAGCTGCCTGCAGCCCTCCCAATCGCTAGAGAATCTGGGAGTCCGGTTCGACACCAAACAAGACAATGTCATTCTTCCCCCTACAAGGAGAAGGAAACTGATGGACCAGTTGCGAAAACTGTTGAACTATGCTCACCCCAAGATATGGGACTACCTCCAAGTCCTCGGTCTCATGACATCAACCCTAGAAGTCGTTCCATTGGCAAGGGCCCACATGCGCCCACTACAATCTTCCCTACTGTCACGATGGAACCTGATGTCCCAGAACTACTCCATTCGCTTCCAGCTACCGGCAGAGGTTTGGACACAGCTCCAATGGTGGCTACAGGAAGACTATCTGAGCAATGGAGTAAGACTATTGCCACCGACCTGGATCTTGCTCACCACGGATGCGAACCTGCGAGAGTGGGGAGCCCACTGCCAGGAACTAATGGCCCAGGGGCAATGGGACAAGGAAGAGTCAGGATGGAACATAAATGGACTGGAAGCCCAAGCAGTCAGACTAACCTGCCCTCAATTCAGTCACAGACTCTGGGGCGAATCTGTCAGAGTCATGTCGGACAACGCCACAACTGTTGCCTACATCAACCGCCAGGGAGGAACCAGAAGCCAACAGGTGTCCCTGGAAATAGACCCCCTAATGGCGTGGGCGGAAGCAAACCTGCAAGGGATCTCAGCTGCACACATCGCGGGAAAAGACAACGTCACTGCGGACTATCTCAGCAGAGAGAGTCTAGACCCAGGGGAATGGACGCTGTCAACAACAGCCTTCCAGTTGATGGTAAACCGCTGGGGAACCCCAGTCATGAATCTCCTAGCAACCCAGTCCAACGCCCAAGTTCCCAAGTTCTTCAGCCACAGACAAGAACCGCAATCCCGGGGAATCGACGCCCTCGTCCAGACCTGGCCACAGGAAGGCCTGCTGTGTACGCCTTTCCCCCATGGCCACTACTGGGTGGGATCATCTGCAAGATAGAACATCACTAGGGGGCTGGTACTTCTAGTGGCCCCAGATTGGCCAAGAAAGCCATGGTACGCAGACATGCAAAGACTTCTTGCAGAGAACCCTCTGTGCCTACCTCTACACAGGGACCTTCTCCAGCATGGACCGATCCTCCACGAAGACCCAACTCGATTCTCTCTTACGGTCTGGCCATTGAGATGACTCACCTGAAGAAGAGCGGATACTCCAAGGCAGTGATTGACACCTTGCTCCGAGTATGCAAGTTTTCCACATCTTTAGCTTACATATGAATATGGAGACTATTCGAAGCCTGGTGTGAGGACCGCGAGATCCTTCCGCGGACGGTCAAAATCCCCATGATCCTGGAATTTCTGCAGGACGGCTTGAAGATTATCTGAAATAGGAATCATGGGGAACACTTTAAAATGGTTCTCCTTCTACTTAGCACATAGAAGCTTTGAATAATGTATAACAACCACCTCTCGAAGAAAGTAAACCTCAACACAGGAGTACCGCAAGGATCTGCCCTTTCAGCCACACTATTCAACATATACCTTTTACCTGTCTGCCATACTCTAGAATGCCTTGGACTGACCCATTTCCTTTATGCTGATGATATACAAATTCTGATCCCTATACAGAATACCCTGGAAGAAACACATGATAAAACAGCCACCTTCCTTGCAGAAATAAAAAAAAAAAAAACAATTAAATGACCTGAAAATAATAATAAACATTGTTAAAACGGAATTAAACATACTAAACAAAAATAACAATAACTCGCTCACGAAGCCACTCATTACACTGAATCCAAAAACGATAATCTCACTTGTCACCCATACACGTAATCTGGGAATCACCATTGACAAGGAACTTTCATTCAAACCCCACATAACCAACAAGATTAAAGATGGATACCACAAAATACTGACACTCAGATGTCTTAAACCATTCCTCACACAAGATGATTTCAGAACAGTGCTCCAACTACTCATCTTCTCTAACCTAGACTACTGTAACGCACTACTCCTTGGACTACATCTCAATACCATACGTCATCTCCCAATCCCACTGCTGCCAGAATTCTAACAGGATCAAAAAAAACATGATCACATCACACCAATCCTAATCTCATTACACTGGCTCACAATAAAATACCAAATAGAATACAAAATTCTTACAACCAATGCATAAATTAATTACAGGACAACAAAACAACTGGCTAAGCAAACACATAGTGACATATAATCCAAGACTAAATCTACGATCGAGAAAATAAGGACTACTTAAACTCCCTCAAGCAAGAATCTCAAGTCTGAACACAACACGTGAGAGAGCCTTATCCATCGCCTGCCCTAAACTATGGAATGCTTTACCAATTGGAATAAGAACTCAACCATGTATAAAAACGTTCAAAAAAGACTTAAAAACCTGGCTATTCAAGAGAGCCTACTCAGACTCCCTCAATCAACCAATACACATATCTGATACACATCCAACAACAAAAAGGTCTCATCCACATCTTAGTAATAATAATGTACCAGACTCATCCTAGCAGTAGGAAAATCTATCATGCAACAGTGTGTTATAATAGCAACACTGTAAAGGTCATAAAGAAGAACTTGCAATATGTAAATAGCAACACTGTAAAGGATATAAAGGAGAACTTGCAGTATATAACAATGTGTAGTGCCTTTCAGCTAGCACTATGGAACTGAATGTTACCTGATGTATATAACCCTAGGTAAGAAAAAAGGGAAATCAGATAAGTATTTATATGATGTATTTTTTTTTTTATTTTTTTTTATTTAACTTTTTTATATACCAACATTCAAGACGGTGGTCCCATCATGCTGGTAGATAACACGAGCTTAGGAAGGAAAAGGAAGTAAGAGGGAGTACGCAACAATATGAATGAAGTAACTTGCAGTAAACAACGATGCAAGAATTTAATGATGTAAGAAATAACTGGTATATGTAACAGCACATACAACTTGTTACATGTTTCTGTAAACCGTTTTGATGGTGAAACCGAATGACAGTATACAAAACACTTTAAATAAATAAGAAAGGATTGTCTCTCAACTCCCTCAAGGTTCAGGTGGCTGCACTGGCCTACTTCAGAACCAAAGTGGGCAACATCAATCTATCAACCCATCCAGATGTTTCCCGCTTCTTGAGGGGTCAAACAAATCCGACCACCCTTAAAGTGGCTGATGCCCCTATGGAATCTCAATCTAGTACTAGACTTCCTAGCGGGAGCTTCAAGCCCTATCCTGTCAAGAACTGTTCCTCAGGTTCACACCGGGATCCAAACAACTATGCACGATCCCCTCTTTTCTTCAGAAGGTGGTTTCTCAATTTCATCTAAACCAAACCATATCTCTACCATCTCCAGACAAACATAAGGACTTCGGCAGACTCCTAGTCCGATACCTGGAAAGATCAGAATCCATACGAAAGACAGACCACCTATTCGTCCTTCATAGCGGGAAGAAACAAGGGGAAGCTGTCTGGTGGGCAACCATAGCCCACTGGATCAAAGAAATAATCAAGGTGGCCTACGTAGAGGCAGGGAAGCCTCTGCCTCTACAAGTCAAGGCCCATTCTACAAGGGCCCAGGCAGTATCCTGGGCAGAAACCAAGATGCTGTCACCCGCTGAGATCTGTCGTGCAGCGACGTGGTCCTACATACATACCTTCTCCAGGTTCTGGATGTCCAGGCCCAGGAGAATACATCATTTGCAAGGGCAGTACTAAGTGGGCCACCGGCAGCCTCCCACCCAGTTCGGGAGTAGCTTTTGTACATCCCATTGGTCCTGAGTCCATCTGCTACACGCTAGGAAATGGAGAAATTACTTACCTGATAATTTTGTTTTCCTTTGTGTAGACAGATGGACTCAGCATCCCGCCAACGGCTGCCCCAAAATCAGGAAATCTCGGATGACAATCCCCAAGAGCAAGACAAGCACGGGTAAGCCAGGTATTACCCCTAGTTCAAGACACCCATAGTTGCCGGGTGTCAACGTTTTTCGGTTGAGTGCACTGGCGGTCTCCAATTTGGAAATCAGTTGAACCCAGACTTAGTTCAAGTTAGCAAAACACATATATATACGCAATTGTTTTTCGAAGAGAATACTGAAGACCTAAGCTTCCTGCACGGGTATATGTAGACTGACGTCAGCTTGAAATCTGACTCCATCTCCCAACTGCTATCGAGTACACGATACCCATTGGTCCTGAGTCCATCTGTCTACACTATAGAAAACGAAATTATCAGGTAAGTAATTTCTCCAATGCCTGAGATGACGATTAGTATCCTCTTGTTCAGCAAACAATTTTTTGTTGAAGAGCTTCCAGGAGGGTAAGGTCTGATTTTTCTGTGCCTTTCTTCAGGCCGATACAATACTGTGCACTGGTTGCAGCGCACAGCTCAACTTGAGATTAGACGCAAGTTTTGGACACGAGTCCATAACACCAGAGGCAAAATGGGGGGTTTAACATATCCAAAACACGCGTCCAGTCACGCATGCAGAAAATAGCGCTCATCACATGCAAATGCATGTTAATGAGGCTATTATCTATTCCCCCAATGCCAAAAAAAATGTACACCAGACGCACACATTTGTACTTGCCAAAATTAACGCCTGCCTCTGGAGCAGTCAGACCAGTGCATATTACCTCCCAGTGCTAAGTTTATCACCAGGATTGGTCTCGGAACCTAACTTGGTAGGGCTCAACAGAAGAGACAATTGGCAGAATTATGATCAATTCATCTTTTGGGTGAGTATGGCTTTTTACCTTTTTTTTCCTGTTTTGGCTATTCTCTGTCTTTCCTTTGGTCTTTTCAATTTTTTGTTCGTCTGAAAATTTAAAAAAAAGTTAATATAGTATGTACTTATGATGTTTCCAGTTATTTTTTGTTTTATAGATGGTCACAGTTAGCTTTTGCATATAATACTGGCAGGTTGGTGTCAGCGCAGGTGTATGAGGAGTGACATCAGGAAGTGTTTTGTTCTCTGACTCCATCTGCTGGTAGCATTGCTTAACCCATATGTAATAGACTGGCCTGATTGCTCTAGAGCAGTGGTCCCCCAACCCTGTCCTGGGGGCCCAGCAGCCAGTCGGGTTTTCAGGATATCCACAATGAATATGCATGAGAGACAATTTGCATGTTATGGAAGTAGTGCATGCAAATTTTCTCTTATGCATATTCATTGTGGATATCCTGAAAACCCGACTGGCTGCTGGGCCCCCAGGACAGGGTTGGGGACCACTGCCCTAGAGGATAGGAAATTATCAAGTAAGAAGTAGTTTCAACTTTTTGTAACTTAGTGTTTTTTTCTCTTATTGTCCAAAAATCAGGCGATGTTGGATCAAGGTGCCAAACCATACCAAGAAGAAATTAGTAAATTGAAAACTCAGTTGGTGAGACTAGAAATGGAAAAAATGAAACAGTCCAAACTTATGGACCAAAAGTAAGTAGGCCTTCTATTTATTTTTTTTCCCAGTTCCTGTGAAACCTCTTATTCTCCTGACCTAAACTTCACCCTTTCCCCTAGTAAAAAGAAAAAATAAAAATTCAGGAGACATTGTTAATGGATTTAGTACTTCCTCTATTTCTGCCAAACTATGTGTAGGATATCACAGATACTGGATAATAATCAATTTTTAAACTGTCTATAGTAGTGTGGAAAAAATTATTGTATCTCTGTGCCATAAAGGGTGTGATCTGGACTCTTACTCAAAGGAGCATAAATTATATTTCAGTCCCATTCTATTCATACAGCTCCAAATAAGCTCCCCCTTGTTTCTCTGCCTTTTTGTTTTGTCAGCTTTCCCATATTCCCCTCTTGATACTCGGGACTATTCCTCTATCAGTTGTCTTATTCCATCATCTTAAAACTTATTTCTTCAATCAAGTATTTTCTTAAATGGCTTAGCTCTCATCCTTATCATATTCACTTCACCCTATTTTTTTTTTATGTTCAGTTGTCCCTGTTTGTCTCCTAAGGTGCCTAAGTAAAATTTTAAAAAGTGTTGTATATTTGCTATCCATTTAGGTTAAGGGTGGATATACCTTGTCCTGATTGGAAAATACTGTTGCAGTCTTCTCCTTAGAGCATGGGGTTTGGTAAAATTATTTCTGCTTAATGTTCTTCAATAGATTTGCTTCTGTAAAATCTTGTCTTGATGACAAAGAAGAAAATGTACGAAAATTAAAAGAGCAACTGAGGCGAGCACAGCAAGATCACGATGCTTCAAGTAAGTTAAATACCGCTTAAAACAATTTTATTACAAGGCACAAAGTACATGACGTGATTGAGGTATTTTCTTTAAAAAAAAATAATAATAATTCTTAAATTGAAAATACCTGAATCTTAGCATATATTAGGTTAGGTTTAAGATCTTGGTTCCTATAAAACTGATTAGAATTACATTGAAATCATGAAAGATAATCTATCCAGTCTATTTGTTTAATTACTGTCCTCTGCTTTGGAGATGGCTTTGAGAGCTTCTGCAATACTGTCGACAAGACTTTTATGGATGTTGGTAACTATCATTCATAAAGACATACATGAAAGGCTTGCTGGTGTATGGACTTCGAACATGCTGTCACTAGATACAGCATATATTTAAATGTTATCTAGAACCATCAAGCTCCAAAGATTGAAACTGCTCTACATCTTTGGTTCAATTTCAAAGCCCTGATACTCATATCAAGCATCAAAACCCAGGAGTTATGCCATATGATGGCAATCTTAACATTGTAGGATTGGTTGGCATTCTCAGCTGAAACCCAAGAAAAGGTCCAGAAACCTTCCCACTCAATGCACAAAAGTGATTCCTTGACATAGAATTAAACCTCAAGGAGACAAGATATCAAGCATTTTGCAGAGGCACAATTGTTCTCCATCGGTGCTAGAAGCCAAAGCAGAGAGAGAGTGGCAGCTGCCTTGGCCATGTCCAAGTGTCAACATCCATAGATGAGCTCAGCCTCAGCAGTTTCATCCACAAACTTCTCCAGGATGTACAAAAAACAATGTGGGCGACCCTACTCACTGACTTCCTGTAGGAAAGAAGGCAAATACAAACTACCTTGTCAAAATCTCCAGGATTCAGCAAGGTCCAGCTGCCACACTATTCTGGTGCCTTGTAAAAGAGCTAAGTAGTTTAGGGCTCATCCATCAGTACCCCCCTGGATGTTACTTAATGTACCTTTGACCTTTATGGGAAACAGGTTTTTCAGAATGCTGTGCTCAACTCCATATGGCATCCTATCAGATCTGTATGATCAAATATATGTATACAACTCTGCAAAAGTCTTGGTTTACAGAGTTGCTCCTTTCATTGAACCAAGAGCCCCTGGTTTTCTGTGGCAGATTTTGCAGCAAGATTTTTATTTATTTTATTTAAATGTATTTATTACCTGCCCCTCCTAATAGTTTGGGGCAGCGTACAAACGAACGTACATGATAGTTAAAACAATATTGTACATTTATTTATTTATTTAAAGTTTTTCTATGCCTACATTCGTTGACGGACATCATATCGGTTTACAGGCAAACAATGAGTCAGCAACAAAACTTTACAGTGTAACCATACTAACAGTTTTTCAGTTTAACAGCGAAGCAGGTTACAGATAACCAGTGAGAAAGCAACATAGTTTTATAATGTAACTTACAGTGCAACAAGGGACAGCAATACAATTAAATAACATAATTACTGTTATAATAATAGATGGGTCAATAGGATGTGAATTTAAAAGTTAATCAGATCATGAGGTATAGAGAGAAGGTCATTTTTGTGGAATACTTAGTCCTCTCAATAAGGTGAGCTGCTGATTGGTAAGGTGTTAAGATCAGTGAGGGGGACGTAAGGGGATTGAGTAGACAGAGAATTGAGGGGGAGTATAGGGTGAAGTGTAATATCCTTGAGGTCATAAGTATGCTTGTGTGAAAAGCCAAGTTTTTAGTTTTTGTTTAAATTTGTGCAGGTAGTGTTCTTGGCATAGGTCAGTATGCATAGTGTTCCAGAGTGTGGGGCCAGCAATGGATAGTATGCGGTCTTTAGTAGCATTGTAATGGGTAAGTTTGGGTGTGGGAACGTTTAGGGTTGCTACCGTAGATAGCGTGATTGGGTGGGTCTATTTGTGCTGCAGAAGGTGAGGGAGTTATGTAACCAGTACACATCTGGATTATGTAAAGTTTTGTGTATTATTATGAGCGTTTTGTAGTGTATGCGATGTTGGATTGGGAGCCAGTATAGTTCTTTGAGGATGGGGGTTATGTGTTCGTTCTTGCGAGGGTTGCGACGTTCTTAGTGTCCAGTCAGATTAATCCAGAACAAGTGGGTTATGTACCTCTATCAGCAGATGGATTCATCTGACTGTCCTAAAGAAAAGGAAATTATCAGGTAAGTAGTAATTTCTCAATACAAAACATTAACTGTAAACATACGATATTAGACATCATACCAGATCACACAAATTTTTAGTATGGAGGTATATCTAATAGTAGTGTTACATCAGGGGGCTAGAGAATCAGGAAAAGCTTATTGAAAGAAGCAAGTTTTTAATAATTATTTTTAAACATCTTCAAATCTTTAGTTAATTGAATGTTGCCAGGAAAAGAATTCCACAGAGTAGGCCCAAAGATGGAAAAAGTGTTCCCTGGTGACTGAGACGTGCAATTTTTGGAAAGGGAATGTCAAGGTTTAAAAGAGCAGAGCGCAATGTGTGGATGGGAGTATGAATTCATAAAGCAGATTGTATCTATGGTGAAGTGGCATTATAAAGGTTATGAATGATTACACCTATTTTGTACTGGACACAACAGTAAACTGGGAGCCAGTGTACCGATTTAAGAATAGGTGTTATGTGATCTCTGAGTATCCCAGTAGGCAAACATGTGGCAGTATTCTGTATGATCTGCTGTGAAAGTAGTGTGGAATGAGGTAAACCAGAGAACAAGGTATTGCAGTAATCAAGCCTAGATAATATAAGCGATTGTAATACAGTATGAAAATTGAAAGGTTCTACTAGAGGCTTAAGATGTCACAATAATTTTAATTTAAAGAAAGACACTAACTATCGCTTGAATATGTGGTTTCATTGAGAGTTGTGAATCAATTATCTCGCCCAAATTACTGGCGTTTTTTGAAAAAGATTTCAGAACCCTTATGAATCAGGATAGGAAACTGGCTGTCCAAGTGAGTTGGCAAATGTGCATAATTTGCCATTTTAAATGTAATGTCTTCTGACATTTTTGTGTCCAGTTAATTTGGTTCTTTATTAGAAGAAAAGGGATCTTAGTGATTGGGTCCGGGTAGGAAGGAATCTGAGAATCAGAAGAGAGGAGATTGCAAAGGAGGAAAATAAAGGAATCTTTAGCAGTAGGGAAAGAGATGAGGAATGGAGGAGGACAGAGAAGATAGATTTAGGGAGGACAAGGAAAGGGAAAGAGAGATCAAGAGTGGGGAGTTGGGAAGAAAGGGAGTATTGGGGATGGGGGCCGGAAGAGAAGGATGGAAGATGGGTATGAAGAAAGGGAGAATAGGGATTTGGGTGGAGAAGGAAGTAAGCCATCTCCATCATGAATCCCAGTTCACTGCCCTTGCCCCCCCCCCCCCCATCTCATTCATCCTCTCTTGATGCAAGACAGGAGGAGGAGGAAGGCAGACTTGCAGTGCCTCAGATGCATTCTTATCTACTGATGAGGCTCAAACATCATGGTTTGAACCACATGGTTCAAAGCATACCATTCAAGAACTGTCAAGGGAGGAGGAGAATGCACCTGAGGCACTGCAAGAATGTCTTTGCCTTCTGTTTCACGTTGAGAGGGTAAGTGAGGCGATCTGGGGAGAGAGTGACATAAGAGACATTGCACTGTCCGTCTACCATATTTCTCTTCTAGGAAGGGAAAGGCGATGGGCAGAGCATTATACCATTATCAACAATAGTCCCCTTCTGGGGAGGGATGAACAGAGGTAATGCGCTGTCCTACTGCCACTAATGCTTTTCTTCTGAGACAGTCTCCAGTCTTACACAGCAATTTGGCCAGGACTGGCCAATCAATGGCAAGTGCCAAATTTTGCAGCCTTACTTCAGCTCTGCAGCTCTGGAATCACAGGAGAGAAGTGGTCCTGCTTTATAAATAGATATCCAGGTTCGGAGGAAATGACATCATCGGACCAGGCAGCCACCTAATCTCAGAGCTCCTCTAGCCAGACTAAGATTTCCATAAATATCTCAGGCATCAGTATCTCTCCAGCCTAAAAACACACAGCACAACCTTCACAAGCATTGACAGATGTCCGTGAGATGAAAATTTGTGGACTTTCGTCATTTTGCCTATAAGAAATTGGAGATAGGAAAAGAGACAGTTCCAGCCAAGATGGTGGAGGAAGAAGGCCTAGTCTCAGCGATCAGCCTAACGGAGCCACATGAGCTACCCGATACAGAAGCTCCACCACGCTCTGAATTTTGCAACTGGTTCTGCAAGATCAGACAAGATTTAAAAGTTCACAAACAAGAAATAATGGACTTGATCAATGATCTCAAAGAAGATATTTCGGATTTGGGGAGAAGAGTGGATAAAAACGAGACTCGGGTCGATGCACAAGTAGAGGAAATGACGCATCTTCGCAATGATTGTGCATCTCTGAGAGCTGACCTATTCTCAATGATAGAAAAATTTGAAGACATAGAAAATAGAACTCGTCGCTCCAACCTCCGCATACGTGGGGTACCGGAGACCTCTGACTTTCTAAACACGGAAACCGTGGGTCAACAAATTTGCCTGTTCATCCTCACCCATGCAACGCCGCCATCAGACCTAGTGGCCTCAGATATCAAACAGAGCGGGCTCTTCGTATGCTGGGTAAGAGAACTGATAATAAGCCATGAGACATTGTAACCTGTTTCCATAATTTTGCTATGAAGGAAAGAATATACAATATAGCTCACAAGCAGAAGCAATGGAATTGGCAAGGGAACTCTATCTCCTTCTTTTCAGATCTCTCCCCGCTTACTCTGCGCAAACGGCAAGAGATACGCCCAGCCACAACACAATTGCGAAATGTCAACATCTGCTATAGATGGGTTTTCCCATTTGGGCTGTGGTTTGCCGTACAAGGAGTAACTTACAAGGTAAAGAACATTGGGGAAATGAATGAGGCCTTTATCAAAGCAGGGCTCACACAGATTTCTGCTGCTCATGTCATGCAGATTGAGGCTTCGGAAAGGACGACTCACGAAGATGGCAGCGCGTTGGGAAAAGCGGCAGCTGCCTCAGAAATTCAGATGGTAATAGCACTACAGCAATTACTGGAACATGAATGTTTTTGCAACAAACTTCTTTGGTTCACTATTCGACTCTCTAGGTTGAATTAAAAGCCGAGTTCTAGTTTTTTTGGTTTTTGAGAAGATGGACTTTTCTTTTTTTTTTTTTTTTAACCTGGGAAGACGATGGCTTTGCCTCCTATGTACAGCTTAAGAATGATATGATTGTCAGGCAAAAAAAGATACATTTGGCTGGGGGAGGCTCCCCGATGGCCGTTGATTTCCTTCACAAAGACTTATGGGTCTACGAAGCTGTTTAAGTAGACCATGCAGGGTTCATGTTGGGGCGGGGGAGAGGGAAAGCCCAGCATTTTGCCCATTGTTAATAATAAGTGGGCTGACTATTTTTTAAACTAACAGCGCTGCACAATTTGTTGAATTCTTGCTACTTTTTTTTCAGTTGACTGGTGTGAGTGTTCTCCGGGGGGTACTTCCTAACTATTGCGGCGCTTTATACCTTTGAAGGTAATGGCCCCGATTAAGGTTATGAACTCCGGTAGAAAGTGGAAATGTTTTAACAATGACCTCCAGTATCAACAGATTATAATCGCAATGCTTCAGGAAGCACATCTAAAAGCTAGATACGAGCGGCTAATGTGCAACCCCCTCTATCCTAAGGAATATTGGGCACCTTGTTCCAAGGAAGCTTAGTATATGGGGGTAGGTATTATTTTCCACAAAGATTTCACCTTTGATTTTAAAAAGTGTATTACAGACCCCAAGGGCTGCTATATTATCCTCACTATAGCGGTTGAAAAGGAGATCTTTACCTTAGTCTTGACTTATGCCCCTCAATCTCAGCAGTGAGCCTTTTTTCAGAGGCTTGATAAACATCTGAGGGATCAAGAATTATAGGAGGAGATTTCAATACAATACTAAATCCAGGCTTGGATATCTCACCTAGAGGTTCTAGGGATCTTAGGGGAGGTCACAACGAATTAAAGTGAATTATTGAACATCGCTCACTTGTTGATATCTGGAAATCATGCTTTCCAAGATTCAGAAATTACACTTTTTATTCTCTTCCCCATCAAAAGAACTCTTCCACTGATTTATTATTAATAGATAGGCTTCTTTTTAATAGGGTCTCACAAACTGACATAGAGGTTATAAATTGGTCTAACCACTCACCTATCTGGTGTACCTTATAATTCACTGGTCTCAACAAAAGCTATACTTACTGGAAACTAAATGATAGTCTATAAGAGGATACTAATTTTGTTAACAAGGTGAAAGAAATTATCCAGAACTACCTGAAGCTCAATGAAACACCTGAAATGTCACCAATATTAATATGGGAATGCCTGAAGGTGGTGCTAAGGGATCATTTTATTTCCCCCACATCTCTTACAAGAAGAAATTGCATAGCGCCAAAAACTTCTTGACCAATTGCTCGTTTATGAACAAGCCCATAAGTTGCACCAAACTACCAGTAATTTGCATAAGTTGCAAAAGTGCAGGCCTCAAATAGCAGATCTGGACAAGGTAGCAATAGCTCATAGCCTAGAACTGACTCAATGATTTTTCGAGGGCAACAATAAAGCAGGCAAACTGCTAGCCCACAGACTAAAAAAAAATCTCCCAAAACAATGTAACCAAGATAAAAGATGGTTTGGGTAACATATTTATTTATTTATTTAGAGTTTTTCTATACCGGCATTCATGATACAATCACATCATGCTGCTTTACAGTTAACAAGGGGTGTAAAATGAAATTGAAACAGTAACAAGTGATGAGAAACAATGAAGTTACAATAAACAAGGTTATCCAAAACTTGGGGAAGGAGAAAAGGCTAGAGAAATTAACAGAAAGAGGAGTGATTATTTACAATATTCTGAAGTGTCTGTCTATAGTTGATGTTGGAATTTGGGTTCAGTTAGGGTCTGGAAAGGCTTGTTTAAACAACCAAGTCTTAAGCCTTTTTCTGAATGGTGGAAGGCAAGGCTCCTGTCGAAGATCAGGTAGAATGGAATTCCATATCGATGGTCCTGCTGTAGAGAAGGCCCGGTCTCTAAATGTTAGATGCTGGGTGGTTTTGGTATGGGGTACATGTAGTGATCCTCTGTAATCTTCTCTAATGGACTGGAAGAGGTATGTTGTCTGAGCGGGATTTGTAGGTTAAGTGGAGCATGGTGATGGATGGCTTTGTAGATAATGGTGATGGACATGAATAATTCTGAAATGTATTGGCAGCCAGTGTAAGTTTTTGAAGATGGGAGTAATGTGGTCTCTTCTCCTCATATTTGTCAATATTCTGGCTGCTGCATTTTGGACCATCTGAAGAGGTTTGGTAGAAGATGAAGGGAGAACCTAGTAAGATAGAATTACAATAGTCTATCTTGGAAAAGATTATTGCTTGAAGAACCGTTCTGAAATCTTGAAAGTGAAGGAGTGGTTTTATTCTTTTCAGTACCTGTAGTTTATGAAAACAGTCCTTAGTTGTTTGGTTGTTGAATGATTTTAAATTCAGATGATTGTCGATTATTACTCCTAAGTCTCTTGCTTGGGTGATGTGTAGGTTGGCTGGTGGACTCGAAGTGCTATTACTATTTTCCGGGGATATGAGAAGGAGTTCGCTCTTAGATGAATTTAGTATCAGGTTTAAGCTAGCGAGAAGGCCGTTGATTTCTCGAAGGCAATTTTCCCAGTATTCAAGTGTTTTAGTAATGGATTCTTTAAGGGGGATCAAGATCTGGACATCGTCGGCGAATAGGAAGTGTTTTAGCTTCAGTTTGGTTAACAGCTGGCATAGTGGAAGAAGGTAAATGTTGAAGAGTGTGGGGGATAGGGAAAGAACCCTGGGGAACTCCTTGGGAGGAGTTATAACGGGGTGATTCTTTATTGTGAATTCTAACCTTGTAGCCTCTGTTACCGAGGAATGTTTTGAACCATGCAAATGTGGTTCTTGTTATTCCGATGTTCGAGAGCTGGTTTAGGAGGATGGAATGGTTAACGGTGTCAAAAGCAGCCGAGAGGTCAAGGAGAATCAGTAAGAAGGATTGACCTTTATCAAGGCCCATGATGAGGTGGTCTGTCAGTGATATGAGTAGGGATTCTGTGCTTAATGCTTTACGGAACCCGTATTGGGTAGGGAACAGAATTTTGTGATCTTCGATGTAATCAGATAGTTGTGCATTAACTAATATTTCCATGATCTTGGCTATAAAAAGAAGGTTGGAAATCGGGCGGAAGTTGTTGGGATCTTTGGGATCCAGATTTGGTTTCTTTAGGAGTGGTTTGAGGGAGGCTAGTTTGAGGTCGTCCGGATAGATTCCCTGAGATAGTGAACAGTTTATGATGTCAGCCAGTGTATTGGAGATGGTGTCAGGAATTAGCAGGAGAAGTTTAGTAGGGATTTGGTCAAAGGGATGGGAGGAAGGTTTCATTTTCTTTAATACTGATTGTTTCTCTTAGGCGGTGATGGGTTCAAATGATTCCAGAGATGTCTTTGTTAGGGAGATGATATGCACTAGTAGGAGAGGTGGTGCTAGGAGGTTGGCGATTTTGATTTGAAAGAAAAGAGCCAACTCGTCAGCTTTGAATTGTGCTTGGTTGCTAGGGATAATCTGGTGTGTTGATTAGTGTTAATTTGGACATGTAGGCAAAAAGGGCTTTAGCGTCGAAGAAAAGGTCATGGATCTTGTGAGCGTAGAAATCCCTTTTTGATCTTAAGGTGGAGTTCCTGTAGTGGTGAAGAGCGGAGAGCGTGCTGGGGCACGGGGCTTTGCGCCATTTACTCTCTTTCTGTCTTAAACTCTGAGTTTTCGAAGTTCGTTGGTGAACCACGGTTGTCTTTTGGAAGAGTTGGGGTTGAATTTTTTTGTTGAAAGTGGACATAGTTTATTTGCTACAGCCTCTGTAATGTTGCTCCAGGAAAGGAGGGCTGAATTGGGATTGGAGAGGTCTATGAGTTGGAGTTCTAAGGCCAGCTGTTTGCTGAGGTCGTTGGAAGAGCAGGATCTTCTGTAGAGAAATGAGGGTTGAGGGGGGGTGTGTGTTACTGGTTTCTGTCAGCGTGAGGGTGGCAGAGATTGTGTGATCTGACCAAGGGACCTGCTTGCATACAGGGTGAGATGAGTACATGATCCCAGCGTTTACGAAGATAAGGTCCAGAGTGTGACCAGCTTTGTGGGGGTAGGTTTGTTGATGACCTGCTTGAAGCCCGTGGCTGAAAGGGCGGTGAGAAAAGCCTCACAGCTGTTTGAGAGTGTAGGGTTGTCTACATGCAAGTTGAAATCTCCTAGGATTATAGCCGGGGAGTCCAGATTTATGTGTGTTGCAGTTTGTTCAACAATGGGGGAGGGATCTGATTCTAGAAGGCCTGGTGGGGCGTAAACGAGGAGGATTTGGAGATGGTCTGATTTAAAAGGCCTATTTCTAGTTTGGAATCTGATTTAGCTGGATGTTGTGAGAATCTCAGATCTTTTATATTAACAACCTATCAAGATATTAGGCGTCAATTTTTAGAATTTTACTTCCAATTATACAGCAAAAATTTGTCAGTTCTCTCTGGCGTAATAGATGATTATTTTAAAAATGTGACTCTTCCAACTCTTTCGGAGCAGCAATGCTCTCTACTGGAGAAAGAAATTTCCCCAATGGAGGTCCAATATGCAATTCAAAACCTCAAAACTGGAATGTCTCCTGGGCTTGATGGCTATACAGCTAGATTCTACTAAAAATTCTCTGCACAACTAATCCCTACTCTTACAAAAATGATTCATTACGTGGCCACCATTCATTTTCACCAAATTTTTTTTTTATTTAATGCTTTTTATTCATTTTTTCAAAAAATTGTGTATCTTACACTAATGGAATGCTTAATTGGATACAACATAGTACAAAACAGAGGTACATATATTCCCCTCCCCTCCCCCCATGACAGAATCTCCTAATCCGAGCATGTCGAGTAGTCCAGTAAGCCGTAGTGTTGTAATAAGATGGGTGGTGACAGGTGGTTGTGGTGTCATCAAGTTCTCTTCATAATTGTGAGCAGCATACTCCATAAGTGGTATAACAATTCAAAGTCCTCATATCATTAGAGACCATATCTGTTGAAGTCCCTCTATAGATTAGAAAATGTAATACCAACCCAGGCCCAGACTGTTTTAAGATATATTACAGATGCGCTAAATAAGTTATAAAAGGTTTTCCAGGTCGACGTAAAGGAGGGCAGTCGATTATGCTTAGTGGCTGTTAAGGAAGCTAACCGATAATAGGAATACAATCTCTCCTTGATCTCCAAGAGCAGAGGAATGCGCTCGGATTTCCAACGGAGAGCTATAAAGCTACGCGCAGCAATGAATAATTGGGCACAGAATTGCTGTTGCTTCTTAGGTATGGTATCTGGAAAGGCATTCAGCAATGCCACAGCGGCCGTGGGCATTATATCAATTGCCAAAAGTTCGCTAATCCAATCAAAAATCTCTCTCCACAGGGGTGCGATTATAGGGCAGTCCCACCAAATATGCAGGTATGTACCAATTGCTCCATAATTGCGCCAACAGGTGTCCTCAATTTGAGCATAAAACTTATGAAGTTACCACCGGTATACCATTTTGTAACAATTTTCCTGAAGCTTGGCAGAGATTGAGCATCGTCTGGCTGTTCTCAAAATTTCTTCCCAGATGCGCGCACCCAGTTGCATTTGCAAATCTGATTCCCAGTGTTTGATAAACGTACAGTGTTCTATGCTCTGTTGAAAAAACAACTGGTACAATTTAGATATGGAACCTTTAAGTATGTCACTATATAAAAAGTAGGATTCTACCATAGACCGGCCAGGGCGGTGCGATCCGGACTTTTGCAGTGAACGTATAAAATGGGTGCTCTGTGCGTAAACCAAAAAATCATGAGATCCAAGATTATGATTGAGAGACATCTGTTCCAGAGAAAGAAAGTCCCCCTGAGATAGAAATTGTCCTATAGTGATTACCCCCTTCTCTTGCCAACGTTTAAAATGTGAAGAATAAAGCCCAGGAGTAAATTGCACATTATAGAATAAAGATGATTAGTAAAAATATTGGTAATCCCCCAACCAGTTGCTTTCGAATTTGACCCCAAATATGTACGGTAGTCTCTAGGGCCCAAGGGACACTCTTTGCAGACCTCCATGTGTTACGTGTTTGCCAAGGCATGGCTGCTAGCGCCATAGGGCCCACCATGTCTTGTTCAATTTGCACCCACTGTTTGGGGAACTGCGACCGATTAATATCTAATAGTGCCCTCAATTGGGCTGCGCAGTAGTACCACATAAGATTTGGGACCCCCATGCCGCCCTGTGATTTGGGTAGATATAAAAGAGCACATGAGAGCCTGGGGGGGGGGGGGTGCCTGCGCCAAATAAAATCAAAGATCTTTTTCTGCCAACTACGAAGGATGGGAGAGAGGATATAAACAGATAAAGAAGAAAAAATATATAGGAACTTCGGTAAGATGTTCATTTTAACAACAGCAATTCTGCCCAACCAGGAGAACGCACCACTGTTCCATCTACTCATGTCTTTGAGGAGTTTATCCACTAAAGGTTGATAATTCAAATGATATGAATCGGAAAGTTGAGGGGATATCATAACACCTAGATTCTTGATATGGGTTTTTGCCCATTTGAATGGGAAGTGCTCCTTTATCATCTGCACAGCCTCTGGGTTCAGGTTAATATTGAACAATTCAGATTTTTCGAAATTGACCTTCAGGCCCAAGACGGCACTGTACTTATCCAATTCACACATTACCCCTTTTAGGGATGATATTGGGTCTGTTAATATTAGTAATACATCATCCGCAAATAGCGAGAGTTTGTACTGGGAATCCCCAAGGGCAACACCCTTAATCTCCAAAGATTCACAGATTTTGGTGGTGAGTGGTTCTAGGTAGAGAGCAAATAATAGCGGTGAAAGGGGGCACCCCTGCCGAGTGCCTCTACCAATATCAAAAGCTGAACCATAACCGTTGTTAACCTTAACCCTGGTTATAGGTTTGTCATAAAGCCTCTGTAGCCACTGAAGGAAGTAAGGCCCAAATGCCATTTTTTGCAGGGCTAGAAACAAAAAAGGCCAGTGGACTAAATCAAACGCTTTCTCAGCGTCAATAGAAAGCAACACCGCCGGATCATCCCTCATGGGAACCCACCACATCCAATCCATGACCTTTCGTATATTGTCAGCAGCCATTCGATGTGAAACAAAACCCACTTGGTCGGTATGAACCAGGTATGAGAGATACTTGTTTAGCCTTAGGGCCAGAATCTGTGCTATTAGCTTAAGATCGACGTTGATGAGGGAGATTGGCCTATAAGAAGCACATTGTGTTGGATCCCGCCCTGGCTTAGCCAACACTGTGCTACCAGCTACATTAGCTTGGGGCGCAAGACTCCCACCCTCCTGGAGGCTATTAAAGAAGTGAGCCAGTGGTCCAGCTATTATATGGGCACATTTGTTGTAATAAATACCCGAAAGACCATCAAGGCCTGGGGCTTTACCAGGTTTAAGGGTCTTTATCACTGCCAAAATTTCCTCTACCGTAATAGGGGCTTCTAGAATATGTTGTTGTTCAGGGGTAAAACTCGGCAGGGCAACCTCCTGTAGATAGTCAGTTATACCTTTAGGACGAATAGTCTCATCCTTGCTATAAAGCTGGCCGTAATCCAGAAAACTCTTTGCGTATCGCTTTAGAGGCAGTCAGCATATCTCCCATGGGATTTTTAATTTTAAAAATGGTATTTTGAGAAGCCCTGGCCTTCAAGCTGCAAGCTAACAGGCGTCCTGCTTTGTCACCACCTTCATAATAGGTCTGTTTTGTAATTTCAAGTGCATGTATTAATTGTGCGTTATCCAGTTTGTGTAGCTCAGATTTTGTGGCTAATAGTTTCTGATAACAGCGAGGAGGATAGGGTTCTCATGTGTTCCTCGGATAAGACCTTGATCTTATGTAACAGCGTCCTCCTGGTTTATTGCCTGAGACGTTTACATGCAGCTGCTGTGGATATTAACAGCCCCCGTACAAACGCTTTGGAACATTCCCAAATTACACCAGGATTAATTGCAGGATCATTATTTAGTACAAAGTATTCCTGGAGTTGGGGTTCAAACTTTTTGACAAAAGACGTATCGTGCAACAGCGACTCGTTAAATCGCCAGAAGCGATCCCCCATGTCCCCCTCACTCACATCACCTCTAAAGTAATAGGGGTGTGGTCGGACCAAGATATAGCATCAATGTCCGTCTTTCGTATTCTGTTACCCAATTGTCTATCGACGAGGAAATAGTCGATGCAAGAATAACTATCATGGGCCGTGGAATAGAAAGTATAGGAGCGAGAATTGGGAAACCAGTTCCTCCATATATCTATTAAGGTCCAGTCTGCCATAATAGTCTTCAATTGTCTGCGCAGTAAGTGTGGTGTGTGTGAGTGCAGATTAGAGTTATCTAGGTCCTGCCGTAGTGTAACATTGAAGTCACCACCTACGATTATGGAACCCTCCGCATGAGTTAATAATAAATTTTGTACCTCTGTCAAGAAGGAGCCACAGTCCCTATTTGGTGCGTAAATTGTGACTAAAGTGTAAACCTGGATAGCCATCCTCATTTTTAACAATAAGAACCGACCATTAGTGTCCGCAATATTAGAGATATATTCATATACTAGTGTAGCTGAAAACAAGATCTCCGTCCCTGTGTATTTGTTACTTCTACTGCAGGCCACGTGATAAACATGTGGGTAATCCCTGTACTTTAGCAAATGAGCATGTCTGCTCTTTAAGTGCGTTTCTTGCATATAAACTATGTCAGCCATTTGATGTATGAGCTCTTGTTTAAAGAGAAATCGCTTCCTATAGGAATTTAGACCTTTTACATTGAGAGACAATTTTAACCATGGTTATTACATAAGGGAAATATCAACCACTTGAGATACCACTGACTAGCCCCATAAATATGGTGATATATGTGAAGAGATAATGACTGAATAAGACCCAATGCTACAACCAGTAATCCGAACATAAAGCTTTTGCCCCATTGTAAGTGCAGAAGAGACTCCTCCATGTGTAGGTATTAAACCTATAAAGATCCGCTCGTCGTTCCATGCGGACCTTAGCTCTGGGGGTACAAAGGAAACAGCGCATTTGGCCATGGATAAGCCCCCCCCCCCCAATCTCTCTATATAATAACAATATAATGCTAAGAGAAAACATCAAACTGCTAATAACTATAGCCGATTACCCCACCTGAAGGCTGTATTAAATAAAAGAAGTACCCAAGGCAGGGAAACATCGGAGTAATCAAACCAGCTGACTGTGAGTTGGTTACTAAAGAGAAAAAATAATAGAAAAGAGAAGAACACAGAGTCATCACTGACACGAAGGCTGTATTCCTGAAGCCAAAGTTAGTTGTATTCAACCTTTATCCGCATGGTAAAGACTTGATTGAGTGGGTTGTCTGTGAAGGCGTCCCCGTCCCGTCCCTGGCCGCCACCAGCTTGGCATAGTATCCGTTGGCTTGGGCTTCACTGAAGAAGCATCGGCGATGAATGTTATTGCAAGGCCCACCTCCGTGAAAGAATGGACAGCATCTGCCAGTGTTTCGATTTTGTAGGTAATTCCTTTGGTTTGGAATAGCAAGGCGAACGGGAAGGCCTATCGGTACTTGATTTCTGCATTCCTTAGTGCCGTCGTCACTTCGTGGATCTGGTAGCGCTTCTTGAAGGGTGGAAGGCGCCAAATCATTAAAAATGGCGATGTTGTGATCCTGCCATTTCCACGCAGGATTAGCCCTTGCTAAGGCAATAACTTCCTCCTTCTGTTTAAAATTGAGAAATTTTATGATTATGTCCCTTGGCTGATTATCTCTCCTTGGTCCCAGAGCGCGATGGGCTCGCTCCAATTCAATCACAGGTGCAGGCTGCGAATCTTCTGAGGGGTCCCTGTTATCCAAAACAATAGCCTTGCAAATGGCCTCCGCCGTCAGCATGCTGTCCTTATAGTGATCTGTTTCAGGCGAAGATTGGAGCGACGCGAGCGATTCTTCAGGTCCTCGATTTTCTCTGCCATCGCTTCCATTTCTGAAGATATTTGTTTGGAGTGATTATTAAGCGCTTCTAAGTTGGCGCTCTGATTGTCAGCGCGGAGATCCAATTCATCCACACGGTAGCCCATGGAGCTTAGGTCTTCCTTCATTTCTGCCATACTCGCCAAAAGGTCCGCTTTATCATTTTTGAGATCTGCGTGTAATTCACTGAAGCAGGATCTTATTTCAGTCCGGGTTGGGCTGTCCGGGTGCAGTCTTCCCGATGGCTGTTCCTCCAGGGGTTCAGGGCCGGAGCCCAATGCGGTCAGCTCAGATAATTCAGCCTGATGCTGAAGGGCCTGCCCGCCGTCATCTTCGGGCGGGAGATCATCAGCAATTTTACTAAAAGAAAATTACTTGAGGTCGGCAGCTCTCTTCCTTGCAGTCACCCTAACTTCTTCCCGCAATTAGTCACTAGGCTTATAAGAAGAATGATCGCGGCTATTTGCTAATAAACGATTCGATTAGAGAGATTCGGAGGGAGCAGAAGATTTATGTGGCCATCTTGTAGTGCTGCTCAATAGCGCCCCCATTTTCACCAAATTTTAACATTGCTGGCATTACTATTATAGCCAAGCTTGGCCAAGACCCTATGGTCTGTGGCTCATACCGTCCCATATCCTTAATAAATATCAACCTAAAGATCCTTGTAAAAATTCTAGCAAATGGACTAAATACAATCATTCCCTTCATTATCCACCCTGATCAGGCCGGCTTTGGTTTTGGTTGTATGGCCATTGACAATGTGTGAAAGATTGCAGACTTGATATGGTGGATAAGGAAGAAAGGAGACCCCCCCTCAGTTGATGCTGAGAAGACACTTGATCTTGTACACTGGCCATTTTTATGTTCAATATTTTTTTATTGAGTGTAACAAATTCAACACAACAGTCAATACGACAACATGGTATCCACCCAGAATCCCCAAAGCAGAATAAGCAAACACCAAACCAGGCTGGAACCTGAACAAACACTCAAACATTTTCCAGGCATTAAGTTTCCCCCCATCCCCCCTCAAACCCTCTTGAGTCCTATCGCCTTAGTAGAATATGTCCGGGTATTGTCACAGATAGCAATTATCCATTCAGCACCAAACTGCGAGCCTTGTGGGCTAATTGTTGCAGATATGGGTCCCAAGTTTGTAGAAAAATGCGATGTTGTCTCAGGGAGGAGTGTGACGCCAAGTTATCAAATTGCATGAGACGATGCAGATGGAGCCGCCATGTCCAAAAGGAGGGTCCCTTCTGGTCACGCCAAAGAATTAAAATGACCTTTTTCCCCACTAGGCCAGCTTTCTTTAAAAGAGTTTGAGGACCGGCACTGGAAAATAAATGGTGGGTTACACAATGAAAGAGCCACAAATAGGGGGAATGAGGGAGACGTACTCCAAGTAAAAACTCCAAATAAACTTGTATTTGTCGCCAATATCTTTGCACTAGTGGACACACCCAAAACACATGCGTTAGGGTCCCCTTTGCCTTTCCGCAGCATATACACAAATCAGTCTCACTGAGCCCCGCTTTACATGCAACCTGTGGTGATATAAACGCCCTACGCAGGAATTTTAAATGCATCTCCCGAAAATACATGTTGCTAGTGATGGGCAGGACCCCCACTGGCCATTTTTATTCAAAACATTAGAAAAAATGCAGTTCGACCATATTTTTACCCACTGGATTAGCAAATTCTATGAAACACCCAGGGCTTGTATAAAAGTAAATGGAGGCTATTTGGACCTATTCCAGGTGGAATGGGGTACCAGGCAGGGATGTCCCCTTTCACCCCTCCTCTTTGCTATATTTCTAACACCTTTTGCTAGTAGGGTGAGAGCTAATAAGGACATCACTGATGTAACTGTAGAGACATTTTCTTCTAAAATGTCACTTTTTACTGACTACGTTTTATTTACCTTAACCAGTCACCTCAGTCCAAGAAACAGTGTCAGAAATGACAAATTACAGTGCTGTCTCTGGTTTTACTATAAACTAGGACAAATCAGAGATGCTTAATTTCACAGTTAATGAACCTCAAGCATCACTACTACGATCCTTATACTCATTCAAATGGGCCAAACACAAGATCAAATACCTGGGGATATGTATAGGTAATAACCAAGATCTTTTCCAATTAAACTATCCACCCCTATTAGCCAAAATATACAAAGAGCTAGAGGAATGGAATCAGTACTGCATTTCTTGGCTAGGTAGAATAGCATCAATTAAAATGAACGTGTTACCTAGAATCATATATCTTTTTCAAACCCTTCCCATTTCAGTCCCTATACATATCAAAAGCTGGTAAAAATGAATAATAAGTTTTATTTAGAAGGGGAAAACACCAAGAATCACCTGCCACATTCTCTATATAGAGGACAGGGAGGTTTGGGAGTCCCTAACCTTATATGGTATTATGCAGCCGCCCATTTGCAAGACTTAATAGATTGCCACAAAACTGCCTCCCCAGCATCCTGGTTCCATCTTGAACAATCAATAATTGGACCAATGCCATTGTATGCCACGCTCTGACAGCCGAGAAAGACGTGGAGAACCTTGGAAATGGTTCTCCTCTCAGTGACCTCCATGCTACAACTTTGGAAAATCTGGAAAACCACACTGATAGGAGACAGGATTTACCATTATAGTTTTTCATTATATAATAATGTCTCATTTGTTAATTAAGTTACACAGTTTCTATATAAATCAAACTTTAGTTCCAATTTGTTTAAGTTTCTATGTTAAAATGTAAAAATAATAATGACACTGTTGACATATTATACTGTGAGTTATTACTGTAAACCGATGTGATATTCCAAATTGAATGTCGGTATAAAAAAGACAAAAAAATTAAAAATGTGCTCCCTGTGTAGACTCCGCTCTGTTCCACCTTGGAAACGAAAGGGGATAACTAAGTTTGAACATTTATGGGGGCCACAAGGTTTTCTAGATTTTATGGATTTGCTTACACACAACTTAAGCATTTTTTGCATGACTCACTTATTATTGTTAATTTGCAACAGGGAGTACCTATGTTCGAATTTATGTATCAGAATGCTGACAAAATGGGGAAAGTCTTATCTAAAATTTATAGTTTGCTAAATAAGGATCCTCTCTCTAAACCTAAGCACCTCCAGAACTGGGGAAAGGATTTAGATTGCACTTTGTCAGATGAGGACTGGAGGGGCATATTAATGGATGTAAGTAGGGGTCTTATTTCAGCCTCCCTGAAAGAAACAGGCTACAAACTTTACTAAGATGGTACCACACTCCGGAGAGCATTCACTGCTTCTATCCTACCACTAAATACACATGTGGGAAAGGATGTTCTGGGATAGTATGAACCTATCATATGTGGTGGGACTGCCCTCAAATCCAGGCATTCTGGCAGAAAATATCGGGTTGGCCTTTACTTTGCAACCTATAAATGCACTACTCAATGTGCAAATTTTGGTGAGTGATAGTCTTCAGCAGAAACTGGTACAACAGGCAATAATGGCGTCTAGAAATGTCCTAGCTAGGTTTTAGAGATCCACACAAGCTCCGTCCTCTAGTTTCATATTGAAAATGGATTTCCTATATTATATGGGGAAAATCATGCACATAACCACAACTTTGTCGATAAATTTGAGAGAATTTGGGCACCATAGGTGAAATGGAAGGAGAAAGACACCTAGAGAGACAGCTTTATAGCATTGTAATACATGGCCAAGCTTAGGTTGAAAGAAGAAGCTGATACTGGAGAGTTTACTATGCCTTAAATTTATTTTAGATTAGGTACTAAATATCGTGCTATTGACATGTAATGAAAACAAAAATTGTGATTTCAACGTGCCTTCATCAGTCCAGATTTTGTTGGCTAAGATTCAACTCCTATAAAGTATTTGTGGAGAAGGAGGGGGGGTAAGGTTTTGGGTTAAAGTCATGAATAACACTGTATATAATGGTGCATTAAGATTTGATGTCCCCGAGAGGATGGCATCTATATATGTTATGCAGTGTGTTATTTAATAAAATTATGAATGGGAAAAAATTAGATATCCAGGTTCATAAAGTGGCATATTGATAAACTGGCATTTGCACCCATAAATTGTCCTTCTTGTATTTATGTTTATAGGCAGATATTACAAACCAGAATGCCAGAAGTACTGTGCAATTATAGAAAAGACGCTTATGATAGTATTGACCAGTCATAATAGGCTTCATCTTGTAAGCAAGATTGCTGGATGGTAAGCCTTATTTTTAATCATCGGTCAAAGTCCCAAGTAATAGATCAATTTTTTTGTATTTTCATTTGCTGTGTATATAATTCATGCAATTCATGTAATTCCAGTAACTTAGCTTGTAAACATCGCTGAAGCCATGAGTTGTCAACACACCCAACATGGGTCCATGTTTCGAACGCTCATCGTTCTTTATCAAGGGCTGGAGTTCAGCGTTGTATTTGTAGTCCATCTGGATTCAAGAATTCAACAATGGCGTTTCCGCTTACATTTCCTGGAAATGTATGCGGAAACGCCATTTCCTGGAAATGACAATATACGCGGAAACGCCATTTCCTGGAAATGACATTTCCTAGAAATGTGTGCGGAAATGCCATTGTTGAATTCTTGAATCCAGACGGACTACAAATACAACGCTGAATGCCAGTACTTCTGGCATTCTGGTTTGTCATATTTGTAATCTGCCACTGTATTTTAATTCGCTACAATCGGGTTTCACGTGAGGTATTGTTGATTGATGTAGGCAGATATTTACAGATCTATCCTTTATGGTTATATAAAAAATATCTTTGAAATTCACCACACCAAATCTCCTATCCTACAAAAAAGTACCATGGTTTCACATAGCTGATTGTAGAATAGTTGGTTTTCATGCCAGAAAAAATGAAGTATCTACTATCAGGTTGTTCAGTTATGATTTTCAGTTTTTTATTTTTATTTTGATACACTGATCTAAATGAAATTGGAATAACTTAATTGCTATTTTTGGCAGTTTTACCTGAGAAAGATCAGCCCTGTCCTTCCAGTGTTGTTACTTGTGGCGGTGGAAGTGGCATTGTGCAGAGCACAGCGATGCTTGTGATGAAATCTGAGAAGACTAATTTGGAAAAGGAGCTTGCTCAACTTAAGAAGAAATATGATCGTCAATTAAGGTGTGATTCCAGATTATAAATAAGCAGTCCTTTATATCATTGATTTTTAAACTTAAAAAAATGCAGTGCATCTAGTTTTGTTTCCATTACCATATTACATATATGCAGTCTAATGCTAACTATATCATTTTTATTTAGACATGTGTTTTCTCTTGATCTTGTTTGTATTAAGTGTGGGCAAAAGCCTTTGAAGCATCCAATTTCAACTATCAATTAAACATAATTGCCCTGCTGGGTCAGACCACTGTCCATCAAGTTTAGCATTCTGTCTCCACATATACCTAAAAAGCAAAGCGGAAGCCGATCCAGTTGGCTGTGTAACAGTGAAGAAAACAAGAATCTGAAGATGGAAAAAAGCCCTTTATTTAAACGTGCCAGACTCTGGCCGAGTTTCGCTCTAGTATATAGAGCTGCCTCAGGGGCAATCAATTTGAGCAGGGCATGTGTTATGCCTGCAGGGCTGAAGTCACAGTATTGTTCATTAACTTAAAACTGGTGATCCGCAATCTACCCAGGATATGGTGCTTCTGCCTTTCACCGCCTCACTCACGCCAGACAACAACTTTAGCTGGCGTTCGGCTACAGCAGCCGATTTAGAGTAGAGAACCAGGACGTTGTTGCGCGTTCGAAGGAGCTTCTTGAAGTCCTTGTGGTCACTAATTCTTTCAATGAGTGGGGAAACTGGAAGGGCTACTAAGAGCGTGGTTCACGCTCTTAGTAGCCCTTCCAGCTTGCTTTGTGTCTGTGAAGGGCTGTCAACATGCATTCGCATGTTGCGGGCGCTATAAGGTTCGGGGGATTGGACACGCGTTTTCAGCCCCTTACTGAATAAGGGGTAACGCTAGCGTGTCAAAAGCGCGTGTCCAATGGCGGAGCGCACTGTATTGTATCGGCCCATTTGAAAGCAGAGCTTCTGTCCAGGCTGTGCTCTCCGTTGGTATTTTTCGCTGGATCGCTATTGCTAGGGTGAGCCGCATTCAGCTTTCTTTTTCCTCCGTTGTTGTTTTTTTACTGCCGCGGGCAGCTGCTTCAATGCTGCGTGATGCAGCTTGTAGAGCGTGTGGAGACTCGAGCACATCTCCGGAGAAGGCCTTTGCTCCACCTGCCTCCCTGGGGGGGAGGGAACCCCCGGAGCCGACGAAAATAAGAAAAGTAAGCCACGCCGCAAGCCTGGGGAGACTCTGCTGACCACAGCATAGCGCTGGAATAGAGGCCATTTGGGCAACTTCATGCAGCTGAGCGTGCCATGGGGGGAAGGGAAGCCCCCCCCCCCCTCCATTGTTGCCGCAGCCGTCAGTCCCCGCGGAGGGCGAGCCGTCTGATTTCTCGCTTGATGTGGCTGCGGACAGCCCTGAGGGGGGCGTCTGATTCTTTTTCATCCTCCTTTTCCTCGGACTTCATAATGTTATTGCATAAGGCATTTAAGGCCCGCAAAGCGGCAAAGAAAAGTTCAGGGTTCCTTCCAGCGACGTCGGGCCCTCCTGCTACGCGGCCTAGACACCCTGATAAAGTGGACATGCCTAAACTGCAGCTTCCCCTTCGGACCGCGCCGTCCTGCCCACAGGACGATTCCTCGGTGGATTCCAAACCGGAGAATCAGGATTTGGGAGATAAGCCCCCCTAGGGGGGGTTGTTCCGGATGACAGCCCTGATAATGTAATGCCACAGGCAATGGAGGGGGATGACCCTAAGGTAGTCCGTCTATTCAGGAGGGTTGAATTGGAGCCATTCATCCCTGCAATTCTGGAAGAGTTGGGTATTGAGACTTCGCAAGAAAATTCCCAGATGGGGAATATTGATCCTGTTATGGTGGGCCTTCCGGGGCCAACCAGATCCTTCCCTTTTCATGTCTATCACTGACCTGCTCTTTCGTGAATGGGACACCCCAGATTTGGGTTTGAAGGTCAGCAAAGCGTTACCAGAAGAAGCCCTGGACCTTCTTCGAGTCCCCAAGGTGGATTCGGCGGTGTCGGCCATAACAAAAAAGACCACCATCCCAGTGACTGGAGTGATGGCACTTCGAGATCTCCAAGCTCGCAAGCTAGAGGTTCAGCTCAAGAAGATATTTGAGGTCTCTGTGCTGGGAGTCTGGGCTGCCATGTGCAGCAGCTTCTCTTTACGAGCAAGTCTTTGATGGGTCCATCGATTACAGAGTGTATCGTCTCTCTCGGAGGAGGAGGCCGCTCAAGCGGGACATCTGGAAGCCGCTGTGGCCTACAATACGGATGCCCTGTATGACTTCCTCCATACATCCGCCCGTTCTTTGGTGTCAACTATCTCGGCCCGCAGATTGCTCTGGCTGAAACTGGTCTGCTGATGTCTCCTCCAAAGCTCAGTTGGGATCTCTACCATTTAAAGGCAAGCTGCTCTTTGGAAAGGACTTTGAGGATCTGATCCACTCCATCGGCTGCCAGAGGTTAGACCTAAGACAAGAGTTTCTTTTACTCCTCAGTCCCGCTTCCGGGGGAATCGAAGATTTCGTTCTTCTAGATCATCTGGCTCCTCAGCGAGATAGTCTTCCAGCCAGCAACAGTCCTGTTCGCAGTCCTTTCGAGGCCGTCGCTTCAGCAGACCTGGGTCAAGCCAGTCTGCAGGAGTGCTTAAGTCCTCACAATGAGATGAGGCCGGTCCCTTCCTCTGTGCCAATTGTGAGAGGCAGACTTTCGCAATTTTTCGAGGCGTGGACCAAGCTGACCTCGGACCGCTGAGTCGTCAGTGTGATAAAGTACGGCTACGGTTTAGATTTTGTTCGGCACCTGCGAGACCACTTTCTCATACTCATACGCGGAAAAGCATCGGGAGGTGCAGGATACATTACAATGCTCATCCAGCTCGCAGCCATCATTCAAGTGCCTCCCGCCAAATAGCGGAAGGGCCACTATTCTATTTACTTTGTGGTGCCAAAGAAAGAGGGCACCTTTCGACCCATTCTCAACTTGAAAAGAGTCAACAGATGCCTTTGAATACCTCTGTTTCGCATGGAGACCCTGAGGTCAGTCATTGCTTCGGTGCACAAGGGGGAATTCCTAGCATCTCTGGATCTTACCGAAGCGTATTTGCACATCGATGTCCGGCCCGACCACCAGAAGTTCCTGAGGTTTTCAATCCTAGGAGAGCATTTTCAGTTTCGGGCTCTACCATTCGGCCTTGCCACAGCACCCAGGACCTTTACCAAAGTCATGATTGTAGTAGCAGCACAGCTCCAGAAGGAAGGACTCTTGGTTCATCCTTATCTGGACGATTGGCTGATCCGAGCGAAGGCGTAAGCTCTCTGCCATGCGGCAATTTGCCAGGTTATTCAGCTGCTGCAATCACTAGGTTGGGTGATCAACCTAGCCAAAAGCCATCTGATTCCCTCACAGGCTTTGGAATTCTTGGGAGCCCTGTTCGACACAAGCCAGGGGAGAGTTTTTCTGATGGGGGATCGCATCATCAAACTACAGGGATAAGTGCGAGATTTGTTGTCCTAACAGCCTCCCAGAGTTTGGGACTATCTTCGGGTCCTCAGTTCAATTACTTCAACTGTGGAATTGGTCCTGTGGGCATTGGCTCATATAAGACTTCTACAGTCCGCATTGCTGTCCCGTTGGAATCCGGTGTCAGAGCAGTTTCATCTTCCTCGTACAGAATGTGCTCATTCCAGTCTCGATTGGTGGCTCCTCTCAGACAACTTGAGCTGCGGGTCCCTCTGGAATTTCCCGTTTGTACAGTGGTGACCACAGATGCCAGTCTCTTGGGCTGGGGTGCGGTTTGTCAGTTCAAATCAGTGCAGGGTCTGTGGTAAGTGGAGGAATCCCAATGGTCCATCAATCGTCTAGAGACCAGAGCAGTTCGCTTGGCATTGCAGGCCTTTCTTTCTCTCTTGCAGGGCAAGTCGGTCAGGGTTCTGTCCAACAATGCGACAGCAGTGGCTTATATCAATCACCAAGGAGGAACAAAGAGCCTGCCAGTAGCGATTGAGGCTCAGCAATTGATGCATTGAGCGGAACAGCACCTAGCCAGGATTGCTGCCTCTCACATTGCGGGAGTCGACAATGTTCAGGCTGATTTCCTCAGTCGACACAGGCTAGATCCCGGGGAGTGGGAGCTATCCGTGGAAGCCTTTCACTGCATACGTGTCACGTGGTCCCAGCCAAGTATGGACTTGATGGCGATGTTTCGCAATGCCAAGGCTCCTCGCTGCTTCAGTCGTTACAGAGAACTGGGAGCAGAGGGCGTGGACACCCTGGTTCTTCCTTGGCCGACAACAGTACTGCTGTATGTTTTTCCACCCTGGCCCCTCATCGGCAGGGTGTTGCACCGAATAGAGTCTCACCCAGCGGAGGTAATTCTAGTGCCTCCGGAGTGGCCAAGATGTCCGTGGTTTGCGGATCTCATCGGTCTAGTGGTGGACGGACCCCTGAGATTTCGAGGGCTTCCGAGACTTCTAAGTCAGAGTCCTGTTTGTTTGGAAGAGGCAGGTCGCTTTTGTCTAGTGGCCTGGCTTTTGAGAGGAAACGTCTCATGAGCAAAGGTTATTTGGAAAACCTCTACCTCCCTAGCCTACATCAGAGTGTGGGGAGTTTTTGAATCATGGTGCATCGAGCATAAGGTGCAACTTACTCGGGCCCTGGTGTTGGATATTTTAACATTCTTACAGGCGGGGTTAGCCAAAGGTTTATCCTGCAGCTCTCTCAGGGTACAAGTAGCGGCTCTCTGTTGTTTCCATGGTAAAGTCAATGGGGTAGCCTTGTCGGTTGCTCGTTTTCTCCGGGGAGCAAAACATTTACGTCCGCCGATCAGAGATCCTTGTCCCTCATGGAACTTAAACCTGGTGCTTAAAGCTTTGTGTGCGGCGCCATTTGAACCCCTGAAGAGAGCGACGTTAAAAGATCTGATGTTGAAGGTAGTTTTCCTCGTGACTATTTCCTCGGCGCGCAGAGTTTGAGTTTCAGGCACTATCATGCAGGGAGCCTTTTTTGAGAATTACGGATACGGGAATTTCCCTTGCGGACGGTGCCTTCTTTTCTTCCGAAGGTAGTATCCTCTCTTCATTTGAATCAGTCTGCTGAACTTCCATCTTTAATTTAGACTGCTCTGATCCCCAGTCTCGGGAAGCTTGATATCTGGGTTCTGTTGCGCTACTTGGAGGTTACCAACAGTTTCCGTATGTCGGATCATCTTTTTGTATTGTGGAGTGGCCCTAAAAGATGGCATAAGGCGGCTAGAGCTATGATCGCCCACTGGTTAAAAGAGGCTATTGGGTCAGTGTATCACCTTTGTGGTCAGCCACTCCTGGTATGTCTTCGAGCGCATTCTACTCGGTCACAGGGGGCCTCCTGGACGGAGTGCCAGCAAGTGTCACCACAGGGGATTTGTAGAGCGAGCGGCCACTTGGAAGTCACTTCACACCTTTGCTAGGCATTACTGATTGGATGTGCAGACCCCAGGTTCTGTGGGGTTTGGTGAAGGGGTGATCCGAGCGGGACTCTCTGGGTCCCATCCCATGTAGAAGAGCTCTGGTACATCCCAGGAGTCTGGACTGATCTGGGTACATACAGGGAAAGGAAAATTGGTTTTTACCTGCTAATTTTCGTTCCTGTAGTACCACAGATCAGTTGAGAGTCCCGCCCAGTTCAGCATAGACATAACGGAAAGTCTGCTCGTTCAGTTAGTTTTCATCGCTCTGCAGATAAGTATTTTTTAAGAGTTTCAAATTTTCATTGAAGTTGTACTACATTGTCACGGGCTCTACTGCCATTTGGGGTTAATGGGCCTGGTTCTTGTGGTAGTACCTCCCAGCGGTTATAGCTTGTAGTTAGTTAAGTTGGGTTTTGATTCATTATGCTTTGATACAGTGTAATACTGGCAGACTGTAGGTGGCACTTCAGGGTATAGGACAGAGTTCGCCAAAACTTCTCTGGCTCCATTTGCTGGAAGGGAGGCAAAACCCAGGAGTCTGGACTGATCCATGGTACTACAGGAATGAAAATTAACAGGTAAGAACCAATTTTCCTATAGTTTCCCAGATCACAACTTAGAGCCCTTTTTAAAAATCAACATCACATTGGCCGCCTTCCAGGCTTCAGGAATTGTGGCTCTTTGAAATGATAGGTTACAGATTACTAGTAACAGGTTAGCAGTTTCATGTTTTAGTTATTTAGATCTCTGGGATGGATGCCATCTGGTCCCAGAGGTTTGTTAATCTTTACTTTGTTAATCTGATATATTACTACCTCCATTGTAGCATATATTTGTTCTAGTTGCTCAGAATCTCCACCATAAAAAAAAAGTTTGATGTGGATATGTTCCCAATATCCTCTTCTATAAAGACTGAGGCAAAGAATTAATTCAGTTTTTCTCCTAGGCAATCAGGATGATAGTCCTCACATGTGGGTGACATCAGATGGAGCCCGGCACGGAAAACTATCCGCTCGTCCATGCGAGGTCCCCCTTCAGTCTCTTGTTTTCCGCAGTGCAGTAGCCTTGCGGTTGTGGAGCTCCAAACCCTTGAAAGCATTTTTGCTGGTTTTTTTCAGGGGGGGGGTCTGCATCTGGTCCCCCTTTGCATTCGGTTCCTCCGGTAATTACCCTTGGCTTTTGCCATTGTTATTCGCAGTCGATCCCAGATTTTCGCTTTTGGGTCTCCATCTGTCATCAACCGTGCGCAGGCCTCTCTTTCGATGGCGTCGTCGGATTTTCGACGGTGCCCACGGACCATGTCCATCATGGATCCACATGAGGTGTGTATCCTAGCCTGGGGAGCCTTGCATGATATCCGAGGGTGTACGACCAAATGACCCCCAAAGGGCGTTGTGCGTGCTTGGATAAAATGGAGAAGCTTTTTTGCTCTCCAAAACCCTCCACTTCAGCGTCTGTATCCTCCACGCCTAAGGTCCACGGGGAACCACATCAGTCTCTTCATTCTCCAGTACCCTTAAGGATCAAGGAGAGGGAGATCAATGCTCGGTGGTCTCTCCCCTCCCCCTAACCTCGGGATTATCATCATTCTCTGCGCCGAGAAAAGACCGGGCAGAGCGCCAGAAACACAGGAAGCATAGACACCGGTCACCGTCTCAACACATTTCCAGTTCCGGAGCATCATCGGCGGCTACTGAGCCGCCATCGAAGCGGCACTGGCCACCGGAGGCCCCATTGCCCCCGGTAGCCCGAGGCATTCCCCACCAGTCAGCGGTGGTGGAGTCCACCCTTAAACAAACCAGATGCTCCCAGACACACGCTTCTGCCCCTTCGGGGTGCGAACACAGGGAGCTCGATGGCATTATATAGAAACATAGAAACATAGAAATGACGGCAGAAGAAGACCAAATGGCCCATCCAGTCTGCCCAGCAAGCTTCCCTCATTTCTTCTCCCATACTTATCTGTTTCTCTTAGCTCTTGGTTCTAATTCCCTTCCACCCCCGCCATTAATGTAGAGAGCGGTGGAGGAGCTGCATCCAAGTGAAATATCTAGCTTGATTAGTTAGAGGTAGTAGGAGTAGTAACCGCCGCAATAAGCAAGCTACACCCATGCTTATTTGTTTTTACCCAGATTATGTTATACAGCCCTTATTGGTTGTTTATCTTCTCCCCTGCCGTTGAAGCAGGGAGCTATGCTGGATATGCGTGAGGTATCAGTTTTTTTCTTCTCCCCTGCCGTTGAAGCAGAGAGCTATGCTGGATATGCATCGAAAGTGAAGTATCAGGCACATTTGGTTTGGGGTAGTAACCGCCGTGACAAGCCAGCTACTCCCCGCTTTGTGAGTGTGAATCCTTTTTTCTTCTCCCCTGCCGTTGAAGTTATGCTGGATATGCGTGAAGTATCAGTTTTTCTTTTCCCCTGCCGTTGAAGCAGAGAGCTATGCTGGAAATTCGTGATGTATCAGTCTTTCTCCGATGCCGTTGAAGTAGAGAGCCATGCTGGATATGCGTCGAGAGTGAAGTATCAGGTACATTTGGTTTGGGGTAGTAACCGCCGTAACAAGCCAGCTACTCCCCGCTTTGTGAGTGCGAACCCTTTTTTCTTCTCCCCTGCCGTTTAAGCATAGAGCTCTGCTGGATGTGTGAAGTAACAGTTTTTCTTTTCCCCTGCTGTTGAAGCAGAGAACTATGCTGGATATGCATTGAAAGTGAAGTATAAGAATGGAGTATATATAAGTATAAGTATATATAAGTATAAGAATGGAGTATATATAAGTATAAGAATGGAGTGATCAAGCTAGTTGAAAGGCATTAGGGAGTGATCAAGCTAGTTGAAAGGCATTAGGGAGGATCAAGCTAGTTGAAAGGCATTAGGGAGGAAAATGTTCCAGGGGGCTATGCTGATGGCCAAACAAGTACCGAAGCAAAATCCTTGCACATCAGCAAGTATCCAACAACAATGGTGCAGGAACAAATCTTCAATTCTACAGAATTCTCAATGATTTTTATCTTTATTAATTTCAAAGGAATATATATGGCAACTCCATAGGTAAATCATGATTCATTTATAAAAGTCCCCCGACACGGTCCCGTGTTTCGCGGCGGCTGCATCGGGAGGGACCACAAGTGTTCAAACAATCTGTGAATAAAGACATAAGCATATGGTGGAATCTCACAATAAGCTACTATTTTTAAAAGCATTAAGGTCAATCGTACATACCCTTTTTGAGCTGTCATGGAGCGCGAGCGCCCTCAGTCTGACAAACATTTAAAGCAGGAATTTGGCGCAAAACAGTGATCCATCGCGAGATCCTCTAACCAATCAGCAAAGAGTAGAATTTAATCAAACAGATACCACTCGATTTCCTTGTTAAGGCCTCCCGGGCTGACAGTGTCCAATGTGTAAATCCATCTTTGCTCTCTCCTTCCTAGTATCTCGGCGAAGTGGGTTACAAGGGGTTCATCCATTCTTTGATGTCGGATGTTGGAACAATGTTCAGACATCCTTGTTTTAATCATTCTAATAGTTTTGCCAACTTATAATAAAGGGCACGGGCACTGCACTATGTATATCACTCCTTTAGTTGTACAATCGGATCTAGAGCACAAACGGTAGATCCGTTCAGTGCATGGATGTTTAAATACAGTGACTACATCGGTGTGCTCGCACATAGTGCAGTGACCGCAGGGACTGTGAATCCCCTCCGGAGTGAGCTCTCTGTCATATCTGCAAAAATTGGCATGCACCAGCTGGTCACAGAGATTCCTCCCTCTCCGGAAGGTAAACCGAAGAGATCCGTGTAGAAGATTAGACAGTGAAAGTGAGTCCCAATGTCTACGGATCATATCCGATATCAATTTTCCTTCAGTTGAAAAGGGCAATATACAATTATACCAGATTCCATCCTCTTGGTCCCCAGTGGGTAAGATTGACCTTAATGCTTTTAAAAATAGTAGCTTATTGTGAGATTCCACCATATGCTTATGTCTTTATTCACAGATTGTTTGAACACTTGTGGTCCCTCCCGATGCAGCCGCCGCGAAACACGGGACCGTGTTGGGGGACTTTTATAAATGAATCATGATTTACCTATGGAGTTGCCATATATATTCCTTTGAAATTAATAAAGATAAAAATCATTGAGAATTCTGTGGAACTGAAGATTTGTTCGTGCACCATTGTTGTTGGAGGCTATGCTGATGGCCCATATTGCAGCCTACCAGCTATACATGACCCAATACAACCGCAACTTATGGAAGCAGGTCCAGGAGTTTGTGGAGGGCCTCCTCCAGCAACAGCAGGAATCCCTTGCAGCCATTGCCACGCTGGGACTTGAGGCGGGTAGACACCAGGTCATGTCTATCTACGACGTTTTCAAAACCGCAGCCTGCCTAGCCACAAGAGGTGTCTGTGCCAGACAGCTGGCTTGGCTCCGGGCCTCCGATCTCCTACCAGAGGTTCAGAACAGACTTGCAGACCTCCCCTGTACAGGAGAGAACCTGCTGGTGACAAGGTGAAAAGAGGTCATGGCGCAGCTGAAAGATCAGCATGATACTCTTCAGCAACTCTCCTCCAGCCCCTCTGAAGGGCCCCTCTGCTGCCAGAAAGTCCTCCAGGCCGAGCTCTTGCAAGCCATTCTACCAGCTGAGGAAGTACTTCCCTCCAGCTGGCTGTACTCATCCGTCTTGGTCCAGCCCTAGGGGTCGGGGCCGGCAGCAGCAAGTCCCGAGGGCCCAACCAGCTCCCCAGCAGGCCCCGTCGCCAGTTTTTGACTGGCGGCAAGGGGGCGTGAGCCGGTTGCTGGTTCCCCTGGCGGATGATCCCCCAGTCAGTGACAGGCTCCTTTACTTCACCCGCCGCTGGGAAGCGATCTCTTCGGACCATTGGGTCCTTTCCATTATCCACCAGGGCTACCGCCTGAACTTCAGCAGGCTCCCAGAGACCACTCACTCATGTCCATTGTGTGGTGCGCCCACCCATCAGGTCATTCTTCAATCGGAACTTTCTGCCCTTCTAGCAACGGATGCGGTGGAACCAGTTCCCCGCGAGCAGTGGGGACCTGGCTTCTACTAAAGGTACTTCCTCATTCAGAATAAGAACGGTGGCTTATGCCCCATTCTCGACCTCAGGGTGTTAAACCAATTTCTCGTAAGAGAAAAATTCAAGATGGTCTCTCTAGGCACGCTGATCCCACTCCTCCGAGGAGACTGGCTCTGTTCCCTCGACTTAAAGGAGGCTTACACCCATATTGTGATTGTCCCCAACCATAGGAAATACCTCCGTTTCCTGGTGGGGATGGCACATTTTCAATACAAAGTACTGCCCTTTGGGCTGGCATCAGCCCCATGTGTCTTCACGAAATGCTTGGCGGTGGTGGCCGCCTACCTCAGACGTCGCTCTGTCCACGTCTTTCCATACCTGGACGATTGGCTGATACGGAGCAAATCACACTCTGGGGCCCTGAATGCTATGGCCTTGATGGTTCAGACCTTACAGACCTTGGGATTCGTTATCAACTTCCCCCAGTCACATCTCAATCTGTCTCCACGGCTGGACTTTATCGGAGCCAGGTTGGATACGGCACAAGCAAGAGCTTTTCTGCCCAGGGATCGAGTGGTCGCCCTCTGCTTGCTGGCCACCCTCGTTCACAACAGAAAGAGGGTGCCGGCCTGTCTGCTGCTCTGCCTGCTGGGCCACATGGTGGTCTTGGTCCATGTGACCCCCTTGGCCTGCCTGCGCATGAGGGACCCGCAGTGGGCCTTGCGGTTCCAGTGGCAACAGGCATCCCAGAATCTGGAAGCACCGGTAACAGTCACAGACCCTCTCAGTCTCTCTCTGACCTGGTGGGAGGCCCTGTCCAATCTGGAAATCGGACTCCCATTCAGCCCGTGCCACCCCAGATAACCCTCACCACCGATGCCTTGCCTCAGGGGTGGGGGGCCCCTTTGGACTGCGGCTGAGTCCCGCTGCCAGATAAACTTCCTGGAGCTGCGGGCGATCCGGTACGCCTTTTGAGCCTTCCAGGACAGGCTTTCCTCCAAGGTCATCCTTATCAGAATGGACAAACAGGTGGCGATGTGGTGCATCAACAAGTAGGGCAGCATAGGGATTGGGCCCTCTCCAGGGGGATGTATCTACAGGCCACCTACCTGCCAAGCCACCTGAACACGCTGGCGAACCGCCTCAGCCGGTTTTTCCAGCCACACGAGTGGTCCCTGAACCCAGCGGTGGCAGTCGACCTATTTCGTCGCTGGGGCACACCAGACATAGACCTGTTCACCTCTCCCCACAATCACAAGGTGAGCATGTTCTGCTCCCTGATTCCGGGGAAGGACCATCCGGCCTGCGTCGCGGTCTCCCTTCACTGGGTACAAGGTCTCATGTACACGTACCCCCTTATTCCCGCTTCTTTCAAGGACTCTGACGAAACTGCAAGAGGACGGGGGGACCATGCTCCTGGTGGCACTTTCCTGGCCAAGGTAGGTGTGGATTCCTCTGCTCTAGGACCTGGCCATGAGCGCACCGGTTCTGCTGGGGACGGCTCCCAACCTCCTATCTCAGAACCAGGGCACCCTGTGCCACCCGAACCTCTGGGCCCTGGCCCTCACAGCGTGGATATTGAGCACATGGTCCTCCAGCCCTTACAGCTCTCAGATGGTGTTTCCAGGGTCTTGATTGAATCCCAGAAACCCAACTGTTTTCATTGTGGTCTTTATGGGGCCAGATTGTCTCCGTTTCTCCCACAGCGCTGCAGTTGTGTTGTGCCCGTTAGCACCTTGTTCGGCAGCTGTGGGCCCCAATGATCACAGGGGGCAGTCTGGAGCTCACATGTAATCACTCACATGTGAGGACTACCATCCTGCTTGTCCTAGGAGAAAACACACTTGCTTACCTGTAACATGTGTTCTCCTAGAACAGCAGGTTGTTAGTCCTCAGGAATCCCGCCCCCCTCCCCACGATGTTGGGTTCACCTTTGGTTTGTTATGTTATTTTTCTCGCTCATATTTTTGCTATGTTACGAGACAAGGGGGACCTCACGTGGACGTGCATTTGCAGCAGGCTGGGCATGCTCAGTCTGCCAGTCAGTTTCTAGAAACTTTGACCAAAGTTTTCTGTACTGGGCTCCATCTGATGATGTCACCCACATGTGAGGACTAACATCCTGCTGTCCTAGGAGAACACCTGTTACAGGTAAACTACTGTGCTTTCTCCTGTTCCCTTGTGCTCCTTAAGCACCCCTTTTACCTGTCATCCAAATGTCCATGCGTCATGCATGGACATTTGTTAACCCTTTCATCTGCTCCTTTTAGTTGTTGTCTATCATAGTCTCCCTTTTTAAAGTTATGTGCTACTGTAATAGTTGTATGTCCTCCCTCCAGTGATTGTCAAATTTGATTGAGTTATGATCACTATTGCTTATTGGCCCTAGCATAGTAACATCTTATACAAGGTCGTGCATTCCACTGAGGACTAGAACTAAAGTGGTTGCCTTTCTCATCTGTTCTAGGACCAGCTGCTCCATGGAGCAATCTTTTATGGCATTTAGAAATTCAACCTCTAGCATGTTCAGATGAGATACTGACCCAGTGAATATTGGGGTAGTTGAAATCTCCCATTATTATTGGGGCAGATGTGATAAAACTGGGCCTAAAATTGGAGTTAATTTTTTAAAACAGGAGTAAGGAGGTAAATACTTGCATGCAAATCTGGCACTGAGCATTTGGATGCAATTTCACATGAAAGACCATTTGGGCCAGACATGCCAAATGAAATCAAAGGGTAAGTCTCTAGAGAACGCACCTACAGCTGAACCATATGCACTTTGTTGCTGTGCATCTCAAATGGCTGTAGTTGCCTGTTCCAGAGAACTTACCCTTTGATTTAACTTGGCAAAATGGCCTTGCATGTGAGATTGGCACTGGGCATCCCGACTTGAGCACAAGTCCATTTTGGACACACTCCTTCCAACTTCAGATACTTATCTCTGTACTCCTGGTTTAATGCACTTAAATGGATATTACGGTTAACTCCTTGGCCTTAGATGTAGCAAAGTTTAGCTTGCATTCCTGGTGGCCATGATATTTTATTGCTGTGCCCATGTGGTAGTCTTTCTACCAGTCTGAAACCAGCAATAGAATAACTGACCACCAGTTTACTCCACCTCAGACCAAAGAAGGTATAAACTGACTTTGGAGCTTGCACCTACAGCTGGACAAAACATAAGTTCTCTTGGGAAGGCACCTTCAGCTAAATGGTATGCACTTGGTGTGCATCCCGACTTTGAAGAATTGTACAGCTGGGTCTGATTTGGAGTACCACACTGGGCACAATAGACGTGCCACCAGAAATGTGAGTTTACTCCATCGCAAACCCAGGGGTTAAATTTCCAGTGTAAGCTCTCTGAAGCCTAGACACAGGTTTTCTTTGTTTTCCTGGACAACACATGCATATGTGCTGAGTGTTAGTCATGACTGACGCGAGCCTCTCAGGATGGGGTAGCTCACTGTCTGGATCAGGTGACCTAGGAAAATTGGTCTTCAGAGGAGGCCCCATGGTCCAGCAGCCAACTGCAGTTGTCAGCAGTTTGTCTGGCTCTTCTTGCCTTTCTCCATCTACTGCAGGGGAAAGCTGTTCAAACACCACCACAACAGTGGCATTTGTAAATTGACAGGGAGGCACCAGGAGTCTCAGTGGAGACATCACTCCTGTTTCTGTGAGTGGGAAAAGAATCTCCTACTATTTTCCGTGGTGTACATTACAAGCCAGGAAAATATTCTGGCTGACTTCCTCACTCATAACCTGCTGGAGCTCAGGGAATGGATGCTGAGCCCAGGTGTTTTCACAGGATTTGACACAGATGGGATCAGCCTCAAGTGGATTTGATGGTGACCCAAAAGAAATGCGAAAGAGAGTAACTGCTTCAGCTGACGCAGAGAGCTGGGGTTAATGAGGCTTGACGACCTAGTGCAACCTGGGCAGGAGAGAGAGAGAGCTTCTGTATGCTTTTCTTCCTTGGGCTCTCATAGGCAGTTTGCTGTGATGCATAGGGTTGGAAAGCAACTGGGTCATACTAGTGGCACCACACTGGTCACGCAGACCTTGGTTTGCGTATTGGCTCTGGCTTCAAGTGGACCAACCATTGCATATCCCAAGGATGCAGGGGCTCTTGACTCAGGGGACCATGCTCCTAAAGATTCTCGCACCATTCTGTCTTATGGCCTGGCTCTTGAATGGAGACAGCTCCATAACAAGGGGTATTCTGCGGCCGTGATTTCTACGCTGCTGAATTCTTGGAAGTGGTCCACTTCCTTGGCTTACATTTGCATCTGGTGCTTGTTCAAGCAGTTCTGCAGGTACAAGGCAGTGTCTCCCTGGAGAGCTCCAGTACCATGTACTTTGGCCTCCATTCAGGGCAGGCGAGACAAGGAACTGGCCTTGAACTCTTTAAAGGTGCAGGTAGCGGCGTTTGCCTGCTACCGGGGGTCCATTGCAAGGCGCTCTTTAGCGGCTCATCTAGATGTGTCCCGTTTTCTGAGGCACATGAAGTGATTACAGCCACTCTTTTGTCCCATCGTTACCCCGTAGGATCTGAACCCGATGTTGCAAGCCCTCAAGGGGGGCTTTTTGAACTTTTGAAACTGTTCTTTGAAGGATTTGTCGTTGAAGACTGCTTTCCTAGTTGCAGTTTGCTCTGTAAGATGGGTCTCTGAGCCTCAAGCTCTCTTGTTGGGACCCTTTTCTAGTGATCTCATTGGAAGCCGTGGTCTTTTGTCCAGTTCCGACCTTTCTTTCAAAGGTGAATTCAGTTTTCCATGTCAGTCAAACTGATTCTCTCCTGGCCTTTTCAGGGGAGGAGTGCAGGTCAGAGTAGTTCTGTCTGGGGTTTGGATGTCCAGATGCTTGTTCTCCAGTACTTGGAGTTCACTAATAATTTCCGCAAGTCAGATAGGTTGATTGTTCTGTTTGGAGGACCACGAAAAGGAGTGGCAGCCTTTAAGGCCACTCTCCCTTGCTGTACAAGGAAGACAATGGAGTTGGCTTACTTGCTTAAGAGCAAGAAACTGCCAGACTTGGGTGCAGGACAGCCACTTAGTCGTCCCTGCATACCTTTGTGAAGCATTACACATTGGATATCCTTGCGCAGAAGGGTTTGGCATATGGCATGGGTGTCCTTCAGCAGCCCTTCTTCCAGCCTGGATAGATGAAGCTTTGGTACTTCCCACTTGTTAAGGGCTGATTAGAGTAGCAGGACAAGATGAAAAAAGAAATTTCCTTATCTGTTCATTTCCTTTCCATTAGTTCTGCTACACCAGACCAGGACCCACCCAGGAAGCAAGATGTATTTCTCAGTGTAGTCTTTTTGCTTGTCTGATTGGGGGCTTTTGGCCTTGCTCAATCTGCTTCGAGTTTCTTTTTTTCTCTTGCTTTCTTTCCATGTTTGGTAGCTGGGAAACTTCTTAGGTTTCAAGTTGAAGTTTTATTTTTCAGTTGCTGGGGTCTGATCCAAAGCTTTGTCCAAAGATACTGGATTCCTACTTGCTATCACCACCACCTAATTAGTGACTCTGATGTTATTATGGAAAACAGTGTTGTGGGGGAAATAACCCACTTGTTAAGTGCTGAACTGGAGTAGTAGGACTAATGGAAAGGAAATTAACAGGTGAGGATATTTCTCATTCACAAGCATTGTTTTGACAGCAGGAGGGTGTTGTCCTATAACAAAGGGCCAATTTTATTTCAAAATTAGTCTGATTTGGGCTGTAGCACTACAGCACAACAGATTGATATAAGCCTGCTGTCCAATGAAACCAGCAGCACTAGGCGTGCTGTGGAGATGACATGCTCAAATTAAAGGAGGAAGGGAAAATAACTATTGCTCCTTGACAGCCACTGCCACTATAGATCAATACTTAGAGCCTTCTCTGCAGATCTTAGGGCCAGCAAGGTGTAGGGGTACATAAAGATCTTTTAGCTTCCGGTATTGTGTTTATTTTCAGCCCACAACAAAGAATACCTGAGCTACCCTGATCTGTTTGGGCTTCAGGCTTCAAAATAAGGAAAAAAAAGAGGTCAATTAATTTGTAGGGAAGCTAAAACATACTGTAATAGCTAATAGCTCTGTGGTCCTTATCAGTCTGTGATGCAGATAGTCCTAACCATGCATCAATTTTCTATTTTCTTTGTTACATGTAGGGAACTGCCAAAAAGAGAGCAAAACTCGCATATACTACTGAAAGTAGAGACTGCTTCTAGCTGCAGTTGTTGCCTAGCTGGGTTTGTATGAACTTTCAGCTGCCATATTAGCCATTATTAGCTGAAATTAAAAATTACTGAAAAGCATTCTACTGACTAATAATTTATAAAATGCTGTCAAAACAATGTTGTAAAGGACCATTACCATGTGATATATTTTTGAGGGGTTTTATATTCAGTGAGCTTAGCTGCATTGACTGGTAAACTATTAGCATGTTTCTGTTTAGTTAATTATAAAGTATATATCACTTGCTATTCCTTGTTCTTTGACCCAGTTTCTCGAATATTTTGGTGTTAGATTTTGCAGACTTGTTTATAAAGCCCAAAAGGGCATCACTTGTGGCTATTTTCTAACATTCAAATATCTGATCATTTCCTTTTTGTCCTTACCAGTATTTTCCTATTCTTTTCAGTTCGATACATAAATATAAAATGAATTGTTTTGTCCCAGACAATTGAGCAGTTTTTCTCCTTTCAGACATGAGTCTCTACTCAAAGAAGAACTTCAGAAATGGAAGGAAAAAGCAGTAAAATGTACACAATCATCTCAACTAGAAGTTGTACATAAGCATCTTCCAGTATCTCCCAGGAAAACTGAAATTCCAATGATGAATACAGAGAACGTGTCCTCACATTTCAAAGAAGTATCATCTCAAGAAACGCCAATTCCAGATTCTCCAAAAGATAAAGTATCTGACTTGAGAACAAAATATTTAACCATTAGTCGTCCAATACAATTCTTTGACAACTCCAGCTTTGCAACATTGCCAGGTATGTACCTACTACTACTTATTTGTATATTTCTACTAGATGTGTGCAGTATATATCTCAGTACTATTTTATGGGAAAGTAATAAAAATATCAAATCATACAAACTGTATTTCGGTAGCTGCTGTCATGATTTTATCAACAGTGAATTAGCCAGTAGTTTAAGAAAATTTTTTAATGACAATTCTCCATCGACCAGCAGGATTAAATCAACCTTACCTAGTGGATAATTTCAGATGATGGTAGCATGAACCCAGATTTCACAGCACAGATGTCTCTTCTGAGCATGCATGGGAGTTCCTACACACAATGGCTGCTTTGTGACCCTCTGTCTTCATTCGAGCTACCACATGGACTGATTCCCAGTCTGTTTTCCTGCGTTTTCACTTGTACCTTGAGTCCAAGTTTGGAATTTATTTTTTCATCACTGTCTTATCAATCCTTCAAAAGAAGTTTTAATTTCTGCAAAAGAAAAATGTTTACAATGGAAAAACTGAAGGCAAAGAAACTTGCAGTTAGTGGTTTTCTAGGCCTGTGGGTTTGGGCACTATATGTCCATCAGAGACACTCAAACTCTGCTACCACTGCCTGGGCCAAGACCACAATAGTCCAAATTGCTCCAGTTGCGCCTCTGGAGACATCCTACCACATCAGACCTGTGCCTGGAAGAGGGACGATCTGCAGAAGTCTACCTCAGGTAAGGCCCTAAAGTCTTGCCACAAGAGCACGCAGCACAGCCATTCCACTTTCTTGAATGAAGCTTCTTTGGGCTCATGGCACCATACGCATCAATCTTGCCAGGAGTCTGCCTCCTTTTCTGCCCGTATATTATCCCAGAAGGTGCCCCAGTTAGCACTAGTTTCTGAATCAGTTACAGGTCAGGGTCTGAGCTTGTTATGGAAGCCCAGGGCACCAAGAAGAGTGCCTCAGCAGCATGAGGGATCCCTGATAGGGCCATCTCCCCCAGTGCTTAAGGGGGTCAATGCAAGGCTCTTCTGGGGTAGGCCCCAACATGACACTAAGAAGAGTACTTTCTTTGGTGCTGGTAGGGTCTTCCATGGCGCAAAGGATCTTCATGGTGCTGGGTAAACATATTCCCTGGCGCCATCAAAAGCACCTGCAGTTGAATTGGCGTGGAGTGCATCATCATAGATAAAGATGCCTTTGGCATGGAGCACCTCTGTGCACTCCATGGCGTGATCAGCTCAGCGCAGAGCTTTGAGTGTGTTGAAGACAGGAGGCTCTCTTGTCTTAAAGCATGTGGGATCTGGGAATATATCCATGATCTTTGTGGATATCCTGTGCACAGCGGAGAACTTGTTTGGGGACAAAGGGCAAAAGATGGTAGCACTGATTAAGGAACATTGGTCCACCCTGAATTTGTCTACAGTGCCAAGTGACCAATCTGCCATAGCCAGGTGCAAGCACTTTCTGTACAAATGGCCTCCTTTGGTAAGGTGCCTTCTACTATTTTCAGAGGCATCAAGCCCCACCTTTCCAGATGCAGCAATTTGCCTCTAGAGGGCAGGAAAGAGAGGCTTCAACCTAAGGCTCAACAACTGCAACCCAAGCCTTGAGTCCTTTGATGCGAGGGTAGTATCCAGTTGTTCTTGCTGGAATGGGGCCTCATCACAAAGAACAAGTTGGTCTTGAAAATTATGGAATAGGATTACCACTAGCATTTCTCACTCTCCCCTCCCCCCCCGATCTGATGAATGTAAGTATTCAGCTCCAAATCCACCCAATCGGCTTAGCTACAGCTGAAAGTAATATCCCTTTTACATGAAAAGATCATAGAGCCTGTCACTCCATAGGAGCGAAACATGGGGTTCTAGACCTGGTACATAATTCCCAAGAAGTCAGGTGGTCGAAAGCCCACCTTGGATTTTCTGAACCTGAACAAGTTAGTGGTACAGGAGAGATTCAAGATGAGCTTGCTCCAGGCAAGTGCACCATTCATTCAGCCAAAGGACTACTGTGCACTTTAAATCTAAATGATGCTTATGGTAGGAGGTAGCAGACTATGGTCTGCCCTATGATCCTGTTTGATGCATCTCCGGCATTCGATCCCATGCCTCCACCATTACAGCTACAAGAGTGTGAATAATCTAACATCTACCAATCTGTCTCACCTACAGCTCCTCATTGAAAATCTGCATCGGAGCTCCCTATACCACCATTGTGGGCCGGGTCTCCTCAGCTGAGGACCCGAGACTGCTGCTGCAGGAATCTACTCACTACTGCCACCTCTGAACTCTACAAGCTGTACAATAAAAACTATCTCTGTGTTTGTGCATCCACAAGTTCCCCGCAGGGCTCCTCCCTGAGGGAGTGGCCATCACTGCAGCACTTAAGAATCCACCAAACACCTCAAAACCATAACACATGGTTCATACCCAAGTGATGAAAGCCCTCTTTCCTTATCCTGCTAAACCAGTGCAGACATTTGGGTTCATGCTATCCTGCCAGCAAATGGAGACAGAGAACCAAAAGGGTACAGCCACTTTGGTTCTAACATTGAGGAGTTCTGATGCATCAAGTGAAGGCCAAGAAACCTTCACCTAATGTAACTGCAATCTAATTTAAATAGATCCATTTTATGATAGCAATCATATAGTCTCTGTTGCATGATGCCAGCAGTGGGGACATTCTGGTTGTGGCCATGAATCCTCCATAGCATTTCTGTGGAGAGAAAAGCTCATCCTCTATGCATTCCCGGAAGACTCAGGGGTCCATATATCTACCATTGTTATACCTCCATCTTCTCAGGAAGACATAGCCTTACCTCTTGCCTCCCAGTCCGTGTTTGCATCAACAATCTTTGAGGAGGAGCTAGTCAGGAAAATCTAGCAAGGCTTGGCGAAGGTGATACAGAGCATCAGTGTCCTGTATAAGTGATGTTGCAAACTGATTGCTAGTTGCTGGAGTACCTACAGATGCATGGCAGCTTGGTATAGACATTTGTACTAGTGTCTGTTCCCGGAGAGGAGTAGACAGTGATGTCTGCACCAGTGGTGATCTCCATCTCATTGGGGGAGGAAAGTTTTCAAGCTCTAACAGACAAGTGCTTCCCTCTCTGAGGCCTTGACTGCAAGACTAGCAGTAACTGGATCTTCGTCCCCGGCATACCAGTTAGGTTTGGACTCGGAGTGTTCCCTAGTCCATTTGAGTCCATCAACTTAATCAGAGCTTATAGGAATGCTGCTAAGCATGGCTCAGGCAAGAACCTTCCTTCCGCAACAGAGGGCTATCCTGTTGACTTGTAGTGGAAAAGATTCAAGTGAGTGAACAGCCATCAGCATGGGACTTGTTGAAATTGTTGGGCCTAATAGTGTCAACAGTGCATGTTTGTACCTTTGCATGTCTCCATATAAGGAGAGCATAATGGGACCCTCAGATGATAATGTCTCCAAGGTTCGTAGGATCTTAGACATCCATATCATGCCATTGTTCAAGGATTCTGTCCTGGTGGTGAATCAATTCCAATTTGATCAGAGACATACTCTTTCAAATTCAAGTTCAAATTGTCCTGATCCTGGATGAATCCAGCCTCAGATGGGAAGCCTGTGTAGAGGGGCTCTGCACCCAAAGTCTTCGGCCTGCTCAGTAAAAAAAAACAAACAAAAAAAAAAAATTAGATAATCTTCCTGGAGATTGGTTGACGACAAAGCAATCTTGTTCCAGACTAACAATCAAATAGCAATGTTTTTCATCATCAAGTAGGGAGGATGATAGCCCACAAGCAGGGCGGAACTGTGTCAGGCTGTTCAAATGTGAGTCTAGGTCATCTCTTAAGGTATGGTCCACACAGCCATGAATCTGGCAAGCAAGGGGGCTAGCAAACCAGATATTTCATGAGTGGGGAGCACTCATGGTACACTTGGTGCATCACCCCAGAACAGGAAGGTATCACTCTTCTGATTCAGGAAAGGAATGCAAGACAAACTAGCCTCTGACATCTTTACACTCGATTGGAGCAGAGGACCTGTCGCATGATTACCCTCATTGCAGAAGAGGCTCAGAAGATTGGAGGAGCAGGATTCTCATAGTCTCCTTTAGCCAAGATGGATTTGGTGGTGCCTATCATTGCCATGTGAATGGTAAACATATCTGTGTACAGACTTTTGTTGTTCAATTCATGCAGGGATTGCTTCATTTAAAGCCTCTTGCTTTGTCTAGGGACCTCAGCATGGTACTGACCCAGCTGATGAAAGCTCCCTTTGAACCATTGTGCTCTTGACCTGAAGTAGCTGACCTAGAAGGTCTTATTTTTAGTGGTAGCAATGTCAGCACACAGAGTAGGTGAGCTCCAAGCTTAATGACTTATCTACCTTTGATATCTGAAATTGAAGGAATCATGAAATACAGTTAAATATATTACAAATATCTTTAATAAATGGTTACAAAAGCTTTAAAATGTTACATAAGGGTACAATGAAATAGCATACAGTGAAAGTGTCAACAATACTTTATCACACATATATACTCTTAAAAAAACAAAACTCATGTATATACTCTCACATAAAGCACTGCTAACTGATTTGTTACCATATATATGCATGTAACAGTATATCAAAGACTTACAAACATTGTATCACTTCCAGTTCAATGTTGCAGTGAATAGATAATGTTCTAAAAAATGAACACACCTGAACTTGATGATAAAGTTAATAATAAAAGATACTTTGTTTCAATGCACTAAGTTCAAATGTATACTATAAAACGCTGAAAGGGAGTATGTAAGTCCTTGGAAGCTTTTCTTAATCTTGAGTGTTAATGTGCTGTTGTTACTCTAATAAAGATGACAATGAGGATGTATATTCCTTGTGGTGGGTTGGATTCCCACAAGAGATTCTTAAGAATATATTGAGCCGATGTGACTGAAGAGCTCAAACATTGAAGAAATCCATTCAAAAGCATCTACGTAACACGGCTGCATAGCTTCTTCTTTCCTAAGACCAATACTTTTCCAAAACAAATGGGATTCATTGTATCCTTGTCACCGTCGTGACATACTGCTGAAAAAATGCAAGGAATACATACCTTGAATCTACTATTTGTGATTTAGATACTAGATATAACACCTTTATATTTGATGTGGATGTTACCCAATAGTTTGCCATAAATATTGGGCTTGTGCTACATATTATCTGGCTCTTATTGATTCTCATATATCCCCGGAGGAACATAAGAAATTGCCATACTTGGTCAGACCAAGATTCCATCAAGCCCAGCAACCTGTTTCCAACAGTGGCCAATCCAGGCTACAAGTACCTGGCAAGTACCCAAAAACTAAGTATATCCCATGCTACTGATGCCAGTAATATCAGTGGCTATTTTCTAAGTCAACATGATTAATAGATAATGGACTTCTCCTCCAAGAACTTATCCAAACTTTTTTTTAACCCAGCTACACTAACTGCACTAATCACATTCCCTGGCAACAAATTCCAATTAGTTTTAAATGTGCTACATGTTAACTTCATGGAGGGCCCTCTAATCCTTCTATTCACATTTACCCATTCTAGACCTCTCATGATTTTAAAGACCTCTATCATATCCCTTCTCGGCCATCTCGTCTCCACGCTGAACAGCCCTAACCTCTTTAGTCTTTCTTTATAGGGAAGCTGTTCCATCCCCTTTATCATTTTGGTCACCCTTCTCTGTACTGTCTCCATCGCAACTATATCTTTCTTGAGATGCGATGACCAGAATTGTACACAGTATTCAAGGTGTGGTCTCACCATAGAGTGATACGGAGGTATTATGACATCCTCCATTTTATTCACCATTCTCTTTCTAATAATTCCTAACATTGTTTGCTTTTTTGACTGCCACAGCACACTGAGCTGACAATTTCAAAGTATTATCCACTATGATGCCTAGATCTCTTTCCTGGGCGGTAGCTTCTAATATGGAACCTAACATCATGAAACTACAGCATGGGTTATTTTTCTCTATATGCATTACCTTGCACTTATCCACATTAAATTTCAACTGCCATTTTGATGCCCAATTTTCCAGTCTCATAATTTCCTCCTGCAATTTATCACAATCTGCTTGTGATTTAACTACTCTGAATAATTTTGTATCATCTTCAAATTTGATTACTTCTCTCGTATTCCTTTCCAGATCATTTATAAATATAGGGTCCTAGTACAAATCCTTGAGGCACTCCACTGTATACCCTTTTCCACTAAGAAAATTGTCCATTTAATCCTACTCTGTTTCCTGACTTTTAACCAGTTTGTAATCCACGAAAGGACATCGCCACCTATCCTATGACTTTTTACTTTTCTTAGAAGCCTCTGATGAGGTACTTTGTCAAATGCCTTCTGAAAATCCAAATACACTATATCTACTGGTTCACCTATATCTACATGTTTAGAACACTTTCCACTATTTTTCCTGGCACTGAAGTCAGGCTAACTGGTCTGTAGTTTCCCGGATCGCCCCTGGAGCCCTTTTTAAATATTGGGGTTACATTAGCCACCCTCCAGTCTTCAGGTACAATGGATGATTTTAATGATAGGTTACAAATTTTAATTAATAGATCTGAAATTTCATTTTTGAGTTCCTTCAGAACCCTGGGGTGTATACCATCCGATCCAGGTGATTTACTACTCTTCAGTTTGTCAATCAGGCCTACCACAACTTCTAGGTTCACCGTGATTTGGTTCAGTCCATCTGAATCATTACCCATGAAAACCTTCTCCAGAATGGGTGTCTCCCCAACATCCTCTTCAGTAAACACCGAAGCAAAGAAATTGTTTAATCTTTCCACGATGGCTTTATCTTCTCTCAGTGCCCATTTAACCTCTCGATCATCTAACAGTCCAACTGCCTCCCTTGCAGGCTTTCTGCTTCAGATATATTTTTTTAAAGTTTTTACTATGAGTTTTTGCCTTTGTGGCCAACTTCTTTTCTAATTCTCTCTTAGCCTGTCTTATCAATGTCTTACATTTAACTTGGCAGCGCTTATGCTTTATTCTATTTTCTTTTGTGCATCCTTCTTCCAATTTTTGAATGAAGATCTTTTGACAAAAATAGCCTCTTTCACCTCACCTTTTAACCATGCTGGTAATCGTTTTGTCTTCTTTCCACCTTAATGTGTAGAATACATCTGGACTGTGCTGCTAAGATGGTATTGTTTTAACAATGTCTATGCCTCTTGCACACTTTTTACCTTTGTAGTTGCTCCTTTCAGTTTTTTTCTAACAGTTTTTCTCATTTTATCAAAGTTTCCCTTTTGAAAGTTTAGCGCTAGAACCGTAGATTTACTTACCGTCCCCCTTCCTGTCATTAATTCAAATTTGATCATATTATGATCGCAAGTGCCAAGCGGCCCCCACCACCGATACCTCTCTCACCAAATCCTGTGCTCCACTAAGAATTAGATCTAAAATTTCTCCCTCTCTCGTCTATTCCAGAACCAATTGCTCCATAAAACTGTCATTTATTCAATCCAGGAACGTTATCTATCATGTCCCGATGATACATTTACCCAGTCAATATTGGGGTAATTGAAATTTCCCATTATTGCACTACCAATTGGGTTAGCTTGCCTAGTTTCTCTTAGCATTTCACTGTCCGTCTCACCATCTTAGACAGGTGGACTGTAGTATACTCCTATCACTATAATTTTTCCCAACACACAAGGAATTTCTACCCATAAAGATTAGATTGTACATTTAGTCTCATGCAGGATCTTTATCCTGTTGGACACTGTGCCATCCCAGACATAAAGCACCACCCTGTCACCAAGTTGCTCCTTTTGATCATTGCAATATAATTTTTACCCAGGTATAGCTCTGTCCCATTGGTTATCCTCCTTCCACCATGTCTCTGAAATGCCAATTAAGTCTGTCTTTCACTGCTATACAGTTTAACTCTGTCATCTTACTTCTTAGACTTCTGGCATTAGCATACAGACATTTCAAAGTGTGTTTTTTGTTTGTATTAACATTCTGCATTTTAGTTAACATGGATAATTTGGAATCTTTTAGCTCAGGTGATTCTTTACTTATAGGCACATGTACTACATTTCTTCTTATTGGAACCTCTCTGTTAGGATGCTCTAACTCTAATGCTTCATTAGTATCTTTTGAAGATACCTTCCTCCGAACCATGCACTGCTTAGCGACTGTTGGCTTTCCCCTTTGCTCTAGTTTAAAAGCTGCTCTATCTCCTTTTTAAAGGTTAGTGCCAGCAGCCTGGATCCACCCTGCTTAAGGTGGAGCCCATCACTTCAGAAAAGACTCCCCGTTCCCCAGTTCCTAACAAAACTGAATCCCTCTTCCTTGCACCATCATCTCATCCACGCGTTGACTCTGGAGCTCTGCCTACCCCTGGGGACCTGCAAATGGAACAGAGAGCATTTCAGAGAATGCTACCCTGGAGGTTCTGGATTTCAACTTTCTACCTATGAGTCTAAATTTGGATTCCAGAACCTCCATCACACATTTTGCTATGTCGTTGGTACCCACATGTACCACGACATCCGGCTTTTCCCCAGCACTTCTAAAATCCTACCTAGGTAAGCCGTGAGGTCCGCCATCTTCACATCGGGTAGGCATGTTACCAGGCGGTCCTAACGCCCACCAGCCACCCAGCTGTCTCGATTCCTAATAATCAAAGCACCAACTATGAAGGCCGACCTAACCCTTCCCTCCTGGGCAGTAGCCCTGGGAAACACACATCCTCGGTGCGAGAGGACAATGCACCACCTGGAGAGCAGATCCTTGCCACAGGATCATTTCCTGCTGCACCAGGTTGATGCTCTTCAATCATGAGACCTTCCTCCTCCAAGGCAGCACCAGGGCTGCCAGACTGGAATTGGGACTTGGCTACTATGTCCCTGAAGGTATCATTTTAGATACCCCTCTGTCTACCTCAGCTCCTCCAGGTCTGTCACTCTAGCCTCCAGAGATCGAACTCATTGTCTTCTGGCTAGTGAGTCATGGACTTTATGCAGAATGGACATTTCCTAAAGATAGCCACGCCACTTTCCCTTTCCTATATGGATTTCCTTGTGTGTTGGATTCTAGGGAGTAAAGGCTACTCTGGAGACTCTCCAGTGGTTGGAGTCTGTTTTTCAGTTGAATGAAAATCAACACAAAAGTCAGTATCCCATCTGCTTCATGTTTTCAAAAAAGGATGGTTCTTTTCGACTCATTTCAGTTTGAAAGGGGTCAACAGACATGTTTTCTTTCTCCACTTTCTTTCAGGGTTCTTTTCCTCCATCATTGTATGGTGAGGTTAGGGGGTGTCTTCTCTCAGGAGCTTACTCCTACATTCCCTTCTGGGAAGTCTACCAGAGATGTCTTCCATTTTTGTTTGAGGAAAATATATCCAGATCAGGCCCTTTTCTTTTGGACCCGCAATAAAGCAAAAGACTTTTAGAAGGTGGTGGTGGTTGTAGCCACTTTATAGTAAGAAGATAATTTGGTTCCTCTGTTTGAATGATGGGCCAACATAAGACATTCTATGCTAAATTAGACCAAAGGTTCCCAGCATTCTGTCCCCAACAGTAGCCAACCTGGGTGACAAATATCTAGCAGAACCCAAATAGTAAATCTATTTTTTATTCCCAAATCTACCTGGCTGCTAATGGTTTATGGACTTTATAACCATCCCCTATTTGTGTTGTCTCCCACTCATGATTTTATAAATGTGAGGAATGTGTAAATTCTGAGCAACGATTAATCTCTTCCAGGATTTTAACCTTTTCCTTCATTTTACAAGGTACTCTGCTGGTGTTTCCTTATGGATTGGAAGGAAAGGAATATGCATAAAAGGAAAAATGTCTGGCATCAAATTGGTTTTAGTAACCTGTAGCATGAAGAGGCATTCATTTTACAAGAGCCAGTCAGCCTCTGCCAGGATGGTTCAAGGCTGAGAAGGCTTGGGTTGGGTAGAGAATTAAGTGAAAGCAACCTGGTTCTTTCCTAATCTCTGGAGTATCGAGGGGGGGGGGTGTTTGTTGGATCACAGGGTGGACTGAATCTTTTGATGCAGACGTTTTGCTCATTGGCAAGCCAAGCTCTCAGTGGTTGCAGTTGTCCTGGTTTTCCATGATAGCCATTTTGGAATTAATTTCCTGGGCTAGAGTATGTATGGTTTTTGCAATTCTCCCTGTTAACTCACTATGTCCAAAAATCAAATCCTGCTGTATGTGTATGGGTCCACAATGTGTTTTACTCCAAATGACCTCATATAACGTGCCCAAAGAGCTATGGGGCTCACAAAAGGTATGGGAAGTGTCAGGCCTTTTTAATCATTGGTCACTGAGAAGTTAGTAACAAGTGCCCCCAATGGAAGCTACTCGTTATTTCAAAGATACTTCAACTAATGAAGTTATCAATAAAGACACTTATCTTGTTAAGTGTGTTGGAATGCCCTCCAGTCCAAGTTTGCTGGTAGTGGCTGAAATGCCCTCCAGTCCCGATTTGCTGGTAATGGCCGAAGAAAGCAGTCCACTCAAAGGTAGAAGACAGGGCTGAATGAAGTAAATCCGATATCAGACACTGCGGTGTTTTGGAGAAATTCCTTCTTCAGGGAGTCGGATGAGTTTTTCTTGCCGGTAGGACTGTAAACTTAAGAAAGTGTGTTAAATTTGATCCTACAGCAATAAACATTTTAAAGACATGGCGCCGATTTAAGAGAACACTTACTTTCCAAGGATTTTTGTATCACTGCGACCATGTAAGAAAGACAATTTAACTTGTTCGTAAAGTCTGGTGGGGAGATACTGAGGGGCATGGAGAACTCATGTATATGGGGATTCTGCACAGGGACCTGGAGCACCTCATTAACTCATTGACCCAAGGGGGTGCCACATGAGTTGATGGCGGTTGCTGCTCCTCCAGCATCCATGGTCTGCGATGGATGATTATTCACTGAGACGAATGGTGTGTCTGCTGTGATTAGAGCGAGGTCCACATTGTTGGTGGACCTCGCTCTAATCACAGTGTGTACCGCAAGGATCGGTGTTGGGACTGGTCCTGTTCAATATATTTGTGAGCGACATTGCGGACGGGATAGAAGGTAAGATTTGTCTTTTTGCGGACGACGCTAAGATCTGCAATAGAGTGAACATGCCGAAAGGAGTGGAGAGAATAAGATGGGATTTAAGGAAGCTGGAAGAGTGGTCGAAGATATGGCAGCTGAGATTCAATGCCAAGAAGTGCAGAGTCATGCATATGGGGAGTGGAAATCCGAATGAACTGTATTCGATGGGGGGGGAAAGGCTGATGTGCACGGAACAGGAGAAAGACCTTGGGGTGTTAGTGTCTAATGATCTGAAGTCGGCGAAACAATGTAACAAGGCGATAGCTAAAGCCAGAAGAATGCTGGGCTGCATAGAGAGAGGAATATCGAATAAAAAAAGGGAAGTGATTATCCCCTTGTACAGGTCCTTGGTGAGGCCTCACCTGGAGTACTGTGTTCAGTTCTGGAGACCGTATCTCCAAAGAGACAGAGACAAGATGGAGGCGGTCCAGAGAAGGGCGACCAGAAAGGGAGGGTCTTCATCGAATGACTTATGAGGAGAGATTGAAGAATCTAAATATGTATACCCTGGAGGAAAGGAGGAGCAGAGGTGATATGATACAGACTTTCCGATACTTGAAAGGTTTTAATGATCCAAAGACAACGACAAACCTTTTCAGTTGGAAAAAAATCAGCAGAACCAGGGGTCACGATTTGAAACTCCAGGGAGGAAGACTCAGAACCAATGTCAGGAAGTATTTCTTCACGGAGAGGGTGGTGGATGCCTGGAATGCCTTTCTGGAGGAAGTGGTGAAGACCAGAACTGTGAATGACTTCAAAGGGGCGTGAGATAAGCACTGTGGATCCATAAAGTCTAGAGGACGTGAATGAAGAGTGGGTGGCTCGCAGGAATGACGGCTACTGCCTGGAGATAATACCCTTATTCAATAAACATACACACGGTTAATGCGACTCCAACAATGCTCTAAGCTTCAACGGCAAGAGGAAATGTGGAAAAAAGGATTTGCATTCACAAAAAAAGCAGGGAGTAGCTTGCTTGTTACGGCGGTTACTACCCCAAACCAAATAAGCCTGATAATTCACTTTCAATACATATCCAGCATAGCTCTCTGCTTCAACGGCAGGGGAGAAAGACCGATACTTCACGCATATCCAGCATAACTCTCTGCTTCAACGGCAGGGGGAATGAAGAAAAGTGGATCTATATACAGACAACCAACAAGGACTGAATTACATAGTCTGGGTAAACAAATAAGCATGGGTGTAGCTTGCTTATTGCAGCGGTTACTACCCCCTAACTGATTAAGCTAGATATTCACTTAGATGCAGTTCCAACACTGCTCTCTACATTAATGGTGAGGGTGGAAAGGAAATAGAACCAAAAGGTTACTAAGAGCCAAGACAAACAGAAGTATGAGAAAAATAAATAAAAAGTGCAAAACTTACTGTGCAGACTGGATGGGCCGTTTGCTCTTCTTCTGCCGTCATTTCTATGTTTCTATGTTGTCCCAGACAGGGTTTTGCAGGGGGCCCTTTGGTTGCACACAGGCCACTTTTCCAGTGGTTTCTCTTTTGGCATTGTATTCAGAGTTGTCCCTGTGGCTTGCAGGGACAGTGGTGGAGACATTCAAATACCTAGAGGTTGGTAATGGTGCACAATGAATGAACGTTTTGAATGAAAGGGAAGTTCTGGAACTGGAGGACGGCATGTGAGGCTCCAAGATGGTAGATTCAGGAATATTATCAGAGAGAATATTATTTCAAGGAAAGGGTATTGCATTCATGAAACACTCTCCAAGAGCAAGAGGCTAAAACAGCAATTGACCTCAAGAGGACATGAGAGATATAGAAGATTCTTAGTGGTAATAAAGTGGAGATATAGTAGAAGTCAGGTTGTTACCTAGCAATCTAAAAATCTCCGGAAGCTGGCCAGGTTGGTACAACAGTTGCTGGTGGTGGGGTACCTCCTGATAGCAGAAAGTTGAACCTGAGAAGCAGGCCTACAGAATCTAACATGAATTTGTGGCCATTCCTTCATGTTTTGGGCCAAGATTTGAGCTATAAAGAAGAGGTAGTGAGAGCTTTAGGGTGAATATGCTTTGGATGGGAATAAGAATGAAAGGGGAATCAAGTGCCTATGTGCTGCTTAGTATTTTGCGCCTATTTGGAACTATTCAGCTCTTTTTCTGCATTGGGTATCGATCAAACGTTCTGGGGTCGATAACATCATACATTACCTGGACAACTTATTCGTTGGTCTGAGTGAGTCTAACTGCTGTTCAGGCCTCCTCTGCAATTTTCAGGCTATGGCATCTGATTTTGGAGTCCCTTTGGCAAAGAAGATTGAAGTCCCAGCGTCGGATGACTTGATAGTAAGTGCGTCTCTTCATCCAAGGAAATAGAGGCATCCAGAAGCTTAGTGGTTAGACATCTAGCAGGTCTGGCCTTCTTTTGAAAGCATGCGGACGGGGAGATTCCACCAAGTCCTTCCTTTTGAAGAGGTTGGCAGGTTGGTCGAGAAAGTTGGGGCCGACCACGGATACATGGCTTCCAATAACACATGATCTGCTGGAGACCATATGGGTGCTTTTGGCATTCATCTACATTTCTGACTTTGAAACCAACCTGTTTTGCCTTGCCTTGTTGTTGGTTTTGTTGGAGCTTTACGCATGAGCAAGTTGGTCGTATTCAACAAGAATGATCCGGGTACCTGTGGCATACTTTTGCGGAACGTGACATGTATGCCTCTAGCTCTCCGTATCAAGATACATAGGTCAAAAACCAACCAGGTGGGAAAGGGAGCAATCCTTTCTTTGAAGTGGATCAAGGCACGCAGTGCTTGTCCTCTCTGCAACATGAAAAGTATCTAGCTGTTTGACCCTCTGGAGGTGTACATTTGGTGCATGCCAGCCAGGTCCCATTGACCAGATATCAGTTCTCCATGCTGCTTAAAATGGTAGAAACAAGAATGGGGCTGGACGCCAAGAAACTTACTAAACACTCCTTTAGGATTGGAGCAGCCACAAGTGCCGCACAAACAGGTCTTTGGATTGACACCATACAGCAGATAGGAAGATGGAGATCAACAGCAGTCACTACAAATGTCAGGATGGACCAAGTGAGCAAATCTATTCATAACTCTTAATTGTATTTTGCAGGTCCGCACTGGGCCCAATTGACTGCATGGATTATCAGACACACTTTTGTACATTGAGCTGCTAGAGTACCGGTTGCCTCTAAGGACCGCACTTGGGATTTAGCACCTCATGGGCTGGTCATGACATGGATGGGTAAGCCAGGTATGCATTGGGGACAGTTGTTACCCCTGCTTCGGGGATTCAACAGTGGCCACAGATGCAATCATAATACATTTGGTGGGCAACAGCCTTGGCAGATTATCAAGCAAGCAGCTAATTATGAGGCTCAAGAATGACTTGGCAGCGTTATCTGCCTGGTTCCCTCATACTTATTTCTTGTGGTCCGATATTATTCCTCGTCCAAAATTGAACAATTCAAGGCTGTGGAGGAGAGGACGCAAGGTGGTCAACCATCTAATCTATGTATGGACCTGCAAGTTGGGTGGTTGCCAGATAAGGTATGAATAGGCAGATGTCCAATGTCGAGGTTTGATTAGGTCGGACAGAGTACATCTTTCAGATATTGGCTATTACATATTCAACAATGCCCTGCAGGAGCCTCTGGAGGGTTGGCTGTTGGGGATTCATGTCGGCTGCAGCTAGTTGTTGGTGGAGGGCATGAGGCAAGGGCATGCCCTACCTCATGCCTATGGCAGTTTCCCGGGCCGGTAGGGGCATTTTGGACATAGTGCAGGCAGGCATCTCGGTCCAAGTCAGCAGTGGACTAGCGCCTTGGGTGGCACAGGGCAGGGCATTCTGTACACCGGAGGTCGGGGGGCCCTTGCTTGAGGACAAGGCGGGGGGCCCAGGTTCGATGCTACCTTGCCTGGTTATTACAGCAGTTAACAAAGGTGGTGGTGTCGCCTGGTCTTTGGCAACTGCCATACCAGCTCAAGTACTAGTTTGTGTAGGGCAGTGGTTCTCAACCCTGTCCTGGGGACCCCCCCAGCCAGTCGGGTTTTCAGGATATCCACAATGAATATGCATGAGAGAAAATTTGCATGTTATGGAGGCAGGGCTCCTTTATCTAATAGATATATACAGGGCTCCTTTATCTAATAGATATATATATACCATACATTAATAAAGCTGCAGCCTTTTTATCTAATTATCTGTGTTGGTTGTTATTCCATGGTATTAAAAATGTTTCCAAGGCTGTGGATCAATCAGAGGTGAAGGCGGTAGGGGAGTGGTGAGAGGGAGGGATGTGGATGGGACGGGATGACACTACAGTCGCAGCTGCTAGAGTTAAAGGCATTTCAGTTGCAGGTACTGAGGTCTTAGTGTTTCAGCTGGATTGAGGGTCAGAGTCCATTCTAGAGATAAGATATTCTGGAACAGCAAAGAAGGCAGAAGTGATTGTGATGAGAGAAGTGTTCAGGTGAACATTTCTTTCAGAAACGGACATCGCTGTGATGACGTGAATGAGAATGAAGAAGGGTGGTGCTTAACCACATCTTGTGCAGAAGAATAGAAAGTCTTTATCTGGCATATTAGGCAAGCACTTGTCTGTTGTGGGGACTCAATGGACCCCCTTCCAGTAGAATTGAAAAATGACAAATTTAGCAAGGTTCTCGTAAACCCTTCTACCGGCACTCGCACACCCCAAACCAATTCCCCAGCAAGCCCCGGCCACAGGCTTTTGACTGGCAGCGAGGGAGCATAAGTCAGCTGGTAGTTCCCCTGGCACTCGATCCCCCAGTCAGCAGCAGGCTCTTCAGCTTCGCCCTTCGCTGGGAAGAGATCACATGAAACTGCTGGGTCCTCTCCATTGTCTTCACTTCAGTCGGCTCCCAGAGGACTCACCCCCATGTCCATCATGGGGTTCATCCACCCATTTGGTTGTTCTTCAAATGGAACTCTCTGCCCTCCTTGTAGCGGGCGCAGTGGAACTGGTCCTTCGCCATCAACTGGGCCAAGGGTTCTACTCGATGTATTTCCTCATCCCCAAAAGGAATGGAGGGTTGCTGAACAAGGGCACTGAACAAGTTTCTCGTAAGAGAAAAATTCAAGATGGTCTCTCTGGGCACACTGATCCCACTCCTCTGAAGAGGGAGACTGGCTTTGCTCCCTTGACCTCAAGGAGGCATTCGCACACATTGTGATTTCCCCCAACCACATGTGGGGAATGCATTCTTGGTGGGGAATGCACATTTCCAGTACTAAGTGCTGCCCTTTGGGCTGGCATCGCGCCCCCCCCCCCCCCCCCCCCGCCTTCACCAAATGCTTACCAGTGGTGGCTGCCTGCCTCAGGTGTCGCTCGGTCCATGTTCCCATACCTGGATGACTGGCTGGTCAGGAACAACACTCTCTCAGGTGCCATGCACGCTTTGACCTTGACAGTGCAGACCCTGCAGACAGTGGGGTTTATTATCAATTTCCCCAAATCGCACATCTGCCCGTCCTCCCAGCTGGACTTCATAGATGCCAGGTTGGACATGGTGCAAGCAAAAGCTTTCCTGCCCAAGGACCAGGCGATCACCCTTGCCTTGCTGGCTACCCTAGTCCGCAACAGTAGGATAGTGCCAGCCCGGCTTCTGCTCCGCCTACTGGGCCACATGGCGGCCTCTGACCATGTACCTCCCATGGCCCACCTCCACATGAGGAGCTCTTAGTGGGCCCAGTGGCAGCAGGCATCTCAGGATCTAGAAGCCCTGGTCACTTTCACGAACCCTCTCCGTGCTTCTCTGTCCTGCTGGGAAACCCTCTCAATCTGGAACGCAGGCTTCCTTTTCAGTCCGCACTGCCCCAGGTGACCCTCACCACCGATGCTTCTCCTCGGGGGTGGGGGGGCCCACACGAACGGCCCACACACTCAGGGCTTTTGGACCGTCACTGAGTCACGTTGCCAGATAAACCTTCTGGAGCTTCAGGCAATACGGTATGCCTTGTGGTCCTTCAGAGATCAGTTGTTGTCCAAGGAAGTTCTCATCAGGACGGACAACCAGGTCACGATGTGGTACATTAACAAACAGGGCAGTACAGGTTTGAAACCGGGCCGTCTCTCAAGGAATATATCTTTAAGCCCACCTACCTGCCAGGTGCTGGTGGACCGCCTCAGCCGGTCCTTTCAGCCGCACGAGTGGTCACTCAACCTGGCGGTGGCAACCGACCTGTTTTGCCAGTGGGACACACCGGATGTGGACTTGTTTGCATCCCCTCTCAACCACAAGATGAGCAGGTTCTGCTCCTGATGGCAGGGAACGGCCCTCTGGCCTGTGATTTCTTCTCCCTCCACTGGGGGCAGGGCCCTCCCTTATGCGTACTCCCCTCTGCTACCAAAGACCTTGTCAAACCTCCAGCAGGATGGAGGAGGCCATGATTTTCTTGGCACCCTCCTGGCCAAGGCAGGTTTGGTTCCTGCTTCTCCAGGACCTGTCGGTGCGTGCCCAATCCCACTGGGGACAGCACCCGACCTCATATCGCAGAACCAGGGCACCCTGCGCCACTCCAACCTTCGGGCAATGGCCCTCATAGCTTGGATGTTGAGCACTTAATCCTCCAACCCTTACAGCTCTCGGACTGTGTTTCCAGGGTTATGATAGAGTCCAGGAAACCTTCAACACGGACGTCCTACAGCTCAAAATGGAAACATTTTACCATTTGATGTGGGGGACATGGGTTAGACCCCTTCTCGTGCCCTCCTCCCCAGCTGTTGGACTACCTGAGGTTCTTATCTAAGTCTGGGCTCCAGGGCAGTTCCATCAGGATGCACCTCAATGCGGTAAGCGCATATCACTGGGGTGTCGCTGGTACGCCCATTTCTGTCCAGCCCCTGGTTGTTTGTTTCATGTGGGATCTCCTCCATCTGAAGCTCCCGCTTCAACCACCAGTAGTATCCTGGGTCATCGTCATCCTGGTAAGACTGATGCGGCCTCCCTTTGAGCCTCTGCTGTCCTGTGACCTGAAACTCCTCACCTAGAAAGTCATATTCCTAGTGGCAATTACTGCTGCTCGCAGGGTCAGTGAGCTCCAGGCTTTGGTTACATACGCACCTTACACTAAGTTCTTTCATGACCGTGTGGTCCTGCATACACATCCTAAGTTCCTGCCCAAGGGTGATGACTGATTTTCATATTAATCAGTCGATTGTTTTACTCATCTTTTTTTCCCAAGACCTCATTCCCACCCAGGGAAACGGGCTCTCCATACCTTGGACTGTAAACGGGCTTTGGCCTTCTACCTAGATCACACAGTGAATCATAGACAGTCCACCCAGCTCTTCATGTCATTTGATCCCAACAGGCTGAGGATGGCGGTGGGAAAACAGACCTTGTCTAACTGGCTGGGAGATTGCATCGCCTTCTGCTGCACTCAGGCAGGCCTTCAATTAGCTGGCACTCTGTGAGGGTGATGGCGTCGGTGGCTGTCTTGCGTTCAGTCCCTGTCTCCACACGTTTGCAGCTCATTACTTGATAGGGATAGCCGTCAGGAGAGCATCTTCGGTCAGTTCGTCCTGCGCAACCTGTTCCAGACCTGAACCCAACTCTCTCTGCTCATGCTTCTTGTGGGAACCAGACAGTCTCCTATTACCCACAGCGCTGCAGTTGTGTTATGCCCGTTGGCATCTTCTTTGTTGCTGTTGGTCTTTCTGGTTGAATGGGGCAGTCTGGAGCTCTGTCCTCACCCACATATGAGGACTACCATCCTGCTTGTCCTAGGAGAAAGCTCAGTTGCTTACCTGTAACAGGTGTTCTCCTAGGACAGCAGAATGTTAGTCCTCAGGAATCCTGCCCACCTCTCACGATGTTGGGTTCACCTTCGGATATTTTATTTTTTCCCTCGTTTCTTTTGCTGTGTTGTGAGACTGAAGGGGGACCTCGCTTGGCCACACAGATTGTAGCAGGCTGGGCATGCTCAGTCTGCTGGCCAAAGTTTCTAGAAACGTTAACAAAAGTTTTCCGTGCCGGGCTCCATCGGATGATGTCATCCACATGTGAAGACTACATCCTGCTTAAAACACATTCATACTGACAAACGCTACAGTTTTTCTCTCATTCAAATGCATACACTTGCAACACTAGACGTCCCATTTTTTCTTATCCTAAAATTTAGCGCTGTACATTTTAACCCTTTAACCTATAAGTTCTTGTGATTTACTTAACTTAAGCTATCTAATAACACAAGATAACTTTCTTATAGACCCCAAGAGCTGTTTGTTTCCTGGCTTATGGACACATCAACATGAGTGAAACTATATGCTGCTTTGTCTGATAAGGACCCTAACACACACTCTGTGCCTATAAATCTTAAATCTTATCCTATTAAAGTTTTCTCCAGCTGTTGGTTAGCAAGACAAAAGCCCCAAATCAATGAGATTCCTTTCTGGAGTAGAGGAGCAAGAAAGCCAGCTAGCTAGTGGAGAGTGAATGAAGGTAGGGGGAAAAAACCATCATGTCTCCTCTCCCTTTAACAAAACAGCCAATTTCACTCAGTCTCCTCCAGGTCCTGATGGGTCATCATCTGTTGTGATTCTTTGAAATAGTTGCTTAGAGCCAACAGCTGTAGAGAAAAGCTTTTTATTTAAATGCTATCAAATAATATAAGGCCTTATGGAGAGAGAGAGACTAGCAATGCAGTGCAAAACACCAGCATAAAAACTCCCTCTCAAACAATTTCATTGATGACAAGACTTAGTATAGAATTTTTCTCTTGTACATTTCCTTTCCCTAAAGTAGGTTAACATAATTGTCAAAATTTCTGTGATTGGCTTTTTACCATAAATAATTAGTCTCAATGGCCATATGTAGATTTGTTCTCGCTCTGCATGTAAATTCATCCTTGCCTTGTATGCTAATGGGCCTACAACTAACTACATTGCTTGTATGAACTTGTTGATTCTAAACAGTTTCTGAGCCAAGTTCTTTTTCATAGTACTGCATTTTCTAGTTAGTCTGCAGCGTCAGTTTGTCTAGCAACAACAAAGCACAAAAACAAGCAGAAATATTGTTATACTTGTTAGTAATTATAAAACTCTTATGATCAAAAATAAAAAAACTTAGAACAAGAATACTGACTTTTTGTGTGATGTCAAAAGGTTTCACTGCCTTTTCATTGCTCTTTATTACAAGTTATATCTATAGTATGGACTTATGGGCCTATGAACACCTACAACAGCCCCTATGGCTTGGCAGCAGCATGGCACAATAGCCTCTTGTTCAGATCTGTCTAATAAAGCTCATGTCAGAGGTGATGAGCTTCACACCAGCTGGGGTTTAGTCTTGGAGGTGACTACTCCTTTATTCTTTCGCCAGTGAGGAAGTTTGTAATCACCTGAGCCAGTTGAGAGTGGGGTAATAGGAAAAAGTGTATATAAAATGTATATTGTGTCTTTTCTTAAGAGGTTTGACTTTTTTTTTCTGATTCTAAACTTCTGGGACTGGGATTTTCCTTACTTTCATATGCTTGTGTGTGATTTTAAGAGACCTATGTACTCATGCTTCCAAGGTCAAAACTATCAAACAGTTGCAATGCTAAGTGAGAAATTCAGATCATATATTATTAGACTTTTAAACTATTGAATGGGAATGGCAGGAGATAGCCAATGAAATTGACATTTCACCGCCGAGCAATACAGGAAGTGGAAGGAGAAAATAACAAAATCAGCTCAAAACAAGCAGAAAAGGTGTCTAGGAAGTGCAACAAATCAAGGGAGAAAAATTGGAAAGCTAGGACTACAAATGCTCATAGTTTTGGCAATGAAATCCCAGACCTGCAGGCTCTAATGTTGGGGGCAGACTTGGACATTGTTGCTGTTAGAGACATAGTTCACGGATTCTCATGATTGAAATACAGCCATACCGGGCAATAACTTAAGGACAGAGTGGTCAGAAAAGGAGTTGCTTTTTATGTCAAAAACAATATCCAAGCAACTGAACTGCAAGGAATGTGGGGTAGAGAAGAAGCATTATGGGCCATCCTAAAAAAAAAAAAAAAAAAAAGCATTCATTTTTACTGGAGTGGTTTACAGGCCTCTGACTCAAACGGAAGAACTAGACAGAGATCTGGTCAAAGAAATCCAAAAGGGAAAAAAGGGAGAAGTGTTGATTGTTGGAGATTTTAATCTGCTGAACATAGACTGGAGAATCCCTTCTGCGGAATCTATCAGAAGTAGAGAGATAGATGTTCAAACAAAGGGTAATGGAACCCACGAGGGAAGGGAGTATACTCAACCTAGTGCTCACTAACGGGGATAATGTCTCTAATATCCGGGTAGGTGCCTACCTCAGCATCAGTGATCATCAAACTGTGTGGTTTGATATTACAAATAGGATTCAGAGAAGTCACATGAAGACCCGAGTTTTGAATTTCAAAACTATGGACTTTGTTGAAATGGGGATGTACCCGGAGGTAGAACTAGAAGACTGGGAGAAAATGAGAGAAGTAGAGCAACAATGGGCCAAACTAAAAGGAGCAATTACAAAGGCAACAAATCTGTATGTTAGAGAAGTAAACAAAAGTAAGAGAAATAAGAAACCAGTCTGGTTCTCAAAGGAGGTGGCTGTTAAAAGCAAAAAGAACAGCGTTCAAGAAATATAAAGGATCCCAAAAAGAGAAACACAGGGAAGAATATCTGGTGGAACTGAGGGAGACGAAGAAAGTAATCAAGAAAGCAAAAAGTCAAGCGGAAGAAAGGATTGCCAAAGAGGTAAAGCAAGGTGACACAACATTTTTCAGATATATCAGAGAAAGGAGAAAGGTCTGACGTGGTATAGTGAAATTGAAAAGAGGCAAAGATCAATGTGGAGACAGATTAAGAAATGTTAAGCAAATACTTCAGTTCGGTGTTCACTAAAGAAGACCCTGGAGAAGGACCGTCGCTAGTTGTTAATAAGGCTGTGGATGAGGGTGGAGTAGATGAATCTCTGTTTACAGAGGAGAATGTATGGGAAGAGCTAGGAAAACTGAAAGTGGACAAGGCCATGGGGGCCAGATGAGGGTACGTCCCAGGGTCCTGAGGGAGCTCAGAGATGTGCTGGTGGATCCGCTGAAGGACCTGTTCAATAGATCCCTGGAAACGGGAGTGGTGCCGCAGGTAGTCCCACTTCACAAGTGGGAGCAGAGAGGAGGCTGAAAACTACAGGCCAGTTAGCCCTCACCTCTGTGGTGGGAAAAGTAATGGAGAGACTGCTGAAGGAAAGGATAGTGAACTATCTACAATCCTGTGGGTTGCTCAACCCAAGGCAACATGAATTCATCAGGGGAAGGTCCTGTCAGACAAATCTGATTGGGTTTTTTTTTTGTTTGTTTTTTTTATTGGGTGACTAGAAAGAGGGATCAGGAAAAGCGCTCAATGTGATTTACTTGGATTTTAGTAAAGCTTTTGATACGGTCCCACATAGACTTGTGAACAAAATGAGAAGCCTGGGAGTGGGTGCCAAGGTAGTAGCATGGATTGCAACGTGGCTAGCTGACAAGAGGCAGCATGTAATGGTCAATGGAACCTACTCTGAAGAAGAATGGTGTTAAGTGGCGTGCCACAGGGATCAGTTTGGCATTGATTCTGTTTAATATCTTTGTTAGCAACCTGGCGGAAGGGGATAGAGTGTAAAGTTTGTCTGTTTGCAGATGATACTAAGATCTGCAACAGAGTGGTCATCATGCCTGAAGGAGTAGAGAGAATGAAAAGTGATTTAAGAGAACTTGAAGAGTGGTCAAAGATTTGACAGCTGGGATTCAATGCCAAGGATTCTGCACTCAGAGTCATGCATCTGGGGTACAGTAATCCAAAAGAGCTTTATGTGATGGGTGGTGAAAGACTAATGTGCACGGCCTGGGAGAGGGACCTTGGTGTGATAGTGTCTGATGATCTGAAGATAGTGAAGCAATGTGACAAGGTGATAGCTAAAGCCAGAAGACTGCTGGGCTGCTTAGAGAGGAATAACCAGTATGAAAAAAAGTGATAATGCCCTTGTACAGGTCCTTGGTGAGGCCTCACCTGAAGTACTGTGTTCAATACTGGTGCCTGTATCTCAAAAAGGATAAAGTCAGGATAGAGGCGGTCCAAAGAAGAGTGACCAAAATGGTGAGGGATCAGCATTGAAATACTTATGAAGAGAGGCTGAAGGATCTGAATATATACACCCTGGAAGAAAGGAGGTGCAGGGGAGATATGATACAGACTTTCAGATATCTGAAAGTTTTTAATGACGCATAATCATCAACCTTTTCCGTTGGAAAGAAATCAATAGAACTAGGGGTCATGAAATGAAACTCCAGGGGAGGGCAACTCAGAACCGATGTCAGGAAATATTTCCTCATGGAGAAGCTGGTGAATGCCCTTCCGGAAGAGGTAATGAAGATGAAAATAGTCAAGAAATTCAAAGGGGCGTTGGATAAACACTGTGGATCCCTAAAGGCTAGAGATTGGAAATAAAGAAAAGAGTTCATGGGGGTAAGAAATATATTTATATATAGATAGAGAAAACAGTTTATTGCCAATGATTTTTTTCTCAAATGAGTCATCTTGCTCACATTAAATATATTCCTTTGGATCTGTTAAGGGTCTGCTAGGGAGTTAGCAATCTGTTAGGAATCTGCTCCTCTGGTAGGAGGAGTTAGCGATCTTGTAATGAGCGAGCTCCTCTGGAGTCAGGAGCTAGCAATCTGTTATGGTTATACTCCTATGAAGGGAGGAGTGAGCAAGCTGGTTGTGAATGACACCTTAAGAGGGAGGAGCTAACAATCTGTTATGAATCTCCATATGGAGTTAGCAATCTGTTATAATCTATTCCTGAGGAAGGAGAAGTTAGTAAACTTATATGTTGAGCTCCTGTAGAGGGAGTAGTAACAAACTGTAATGAATCTGTTGTTGAAGAGTCCTGGTAGGGAAGGAGTAGCCATCTGTTACCAGCGGAGTGCTTGGAGAAGAAACTCAGCTGTAGAGGAATGTAGATAGGTGAATCCTTGGGCCGATGGCAGATGACTGCGCCCCCAGGAGGATATCCTGAGGGACCACCGGCTAAGCTTGAGTACGGAGACAGACACAGATAATTCTTTTATTAGACAGGTTAGTAGAACCACCAGAGGTGGCAGTAGTGAGCTGATATGCCCGACAGGGCTGAAGTCCCTCAGGTACTGGAACAGTGATCCCAGGGTTGCTGAGCTGTAGAGAAACTATAGATAGTGAGTAGACAGGGTATGCTGTGTTCATAGCCAGAACTGGATGACAGATCTCACATAAAGTCTTTAGAAAGCTCAGTAGCTGGAAAGGGTTAGGCCCTCGAGGAGTGAGTACCTGGTTCCAGGGAAAGCTCTGAGAGAGCAATAACTCACAATTGTCTGTATCTGTGATAGCTTCCAGGCAGTAGAGAATCTTCAGAGTATTCAGGAACATGGGCCCTCAAGGAGCGAGTACCGGTTCCTATCGGCAATCTGAAATAGAGAAAAGAGAGTGAGGCCCCCGAGGAGCCGGGTACCCCTGGTAAGTCCAAGGAGGCAGAGTAGCTTGGATGAATCCTTGCTAACTCAATTCGTTAGCAAATACTGAGACCTTTTATATTGGAAGCGGATGTCATCAGTTCAAGGGGACGCCCCTGAGGTTCGCGCCCTTGCTGGTACATTATTCGGAGTGTGCGCGCGCGCCTTACGTCATCAGGAACATGGATCCACAGCATCGTGCCGCTCCGAGGACGCCGAAGGAAGAAGGCAAGAAGACACCGCAGCAGCAAACCGTCCATCAGGCCCAGAGGGAGTCGCCACAGTGATAAGGAGGGCGGAGTGAGGGCGTCGAGCAGCGACAGACACAACAGGATAAATGTGGCATATTAGCCAATGTCTGGATTTCTCACAAGTCTGTGGTGTATAACACTTGATCTTAACGATAAAGGAGTTATGCATTCATTGATTTGCATATGTGGCACAGTCCAAGAAAGTGTGACGGTTGCAAGGCTTTTTAGGATGTGAATCATTCACTCTGTATATTTTTTCTAATTCTGTCTATTAATGTTTTAAATTTGACATTGATATTGTTTAACATAAAATTATAATATTACAGCTTGGTATTTGTCACTAACCTTTACCAAGCTATCACTAATCTTTCACTTAAACAGAATATTTTTTAGAAAGTGTTATAGGAGAGTTTATTTGTTTATTTCAGCACTTGTATTCTGCTTTTCAAACACAAATTGTTTGGTATGTTGCAGTATCTATAATCATGGTGGATTAAACAGAAGTCTGGTTTGGAATCACAAAATAAGAGGAAGTCACAAGAAGCATTTTTTGTACAAAAATTTGATAATCTGTCATGCATTAAAAACATCACAGTAGAGCGCACAAAATAAATTTATACATAGTAATATAATCAACACAATAAAATCTGCAAAAATACCTTTTCCTTATATTCATTTTTTATTTTCATGATCCTATAACAGTTGAAAGACAAACTCACCCATTGTGTGTTTAGTCACCCTCTCAGTCAAACATTTGTCCTTCATACCTAATTCTAACCCTTTATGGCAGTTTGTCCAAGTCAGCTCTCAACTACAGTTCAAGAAAACCTCATTATAGAACTAAACTGTAAGATTATTCCTAAAAACTAAATATTTGGCTTCCTAACAAAGCTCAAATAGAAAAAAGTTCCACAATGTTGGGCATACATAGCTGAAAACAACTCTTGTTGCAAGGATTGTCTCAGTCTAGAAGGTATGTGAGGCCACAGACAATCTTCCAAGTATTTAGGAATATATACTGGACCAAGGAATTGATCTTGAAACACACTATGGTTTCAAGTAGGTAGCCAGTGAAGATCTCACAATGGCAGAGTAATGTGATTGCTTCATTTTTTTTCCCAGTCAGTAGCCTTGTAGCTTTATTTTGCAACTCTGCAATCTTGATTTTCATAGAACATTACTAGGAACTGTTGCTTAGCATTCTTCTAAATATTTTCTCCTTTCATTTACAGATGATGTTCCTTCAGAAAATGTGCCAGAAAAAGATCCAATTAATAATTGGTGGACTGCTCCAGATAAAAATGATGTTGTACCTGAATGTAAAACATCGTGAATGTGAACATTACTATAATGCTGCTCTGAATGAATGATTTAAAATAACATAAACTTGGCAATGCATGCTTTCAGCCTTAATGCTATTTTACTTCGTTTATGTAAAATGTTAGTGGTATTTATATTACCAGGTGTTTACTGTAAAATAAAAATCTCCTATTTTACTTTTCTTTTGTTTTATACACACATAATGTTCATATTTTAACCTAAAGTTTTACAATTGATCCTTTTGTATTTTATAAACCCAGCACAGCTGTATAAGTCTCAGTGCACATGCAAAATTCGGCAGGTGGCAAACAGTTTGCACATCATTCCAGTTAATTCACTATCCAAACTTAAACTGTTGCACAGGAGGAGAACCCTTGAGCCAAGGTGGGGTTGACACTACCCACAGAGCAAGCCCTACGGGTCCCCACCATCAGTAGACAGAGCTGGCTGATTGACGGAGGCCGGCTGGAGCTTTGCCAATACCAGCCCTCGTTCCCTGCAGGTTGAGCCCTTGGGTACCAGGTCCAACTGGAGTTAGGTGGGCCTCCATCCAAGGTCTTCTGAAGGCCGAGGAGGAGGTCAACCAGGGACAAGCAGCGGTAAGAGTAGCAAGTCAGATCTGGCGAGATGGAGTCTCAGAGACCCGGGCGCCAAAAGGAACGAGAGGCAGACAGGGGGCGCCTGAGCAAGAACAGGCCGAAGCCTGAGAAGCCAAGTCCAGAATGAGTATAGCAGAGGGTCGTTGAACAAGCTGGAATCAGGGCAGGCAAGGTAGAGCGGTAAGGCAAGGCAATGGTCAAGTCTAGGAGAATAATCAATGACATAGTCAGACAAAGCAGAGGTCGGGTCCAGGAGATGATCAATAGCGTGATCAGGCAAAGCAGAGGTCAGGTCCAGGAGATGATCAATAGCGTGATCAGGCAAAGCAGAGGTCAGGTCCAGGAGATGATCAGTAGCGTGGTCAGGCAAAGCAAAGATCTGGTTCAGGAGATGATCAGTAGCGTGGTCAGGCAAAGCAAAGATCTGGTTCAGGAGATGGTCAGTAGCGTGGTCAGGCAAAGCAGAGGTCTGGTTCAGGAGATGATCAGTAGCGTGGTCAGGCAAAGCAGAGGCCAGGTCCAGGAGATGGTCAGTAACGTGGTCAGGCAAAGCAGAGGTCAGGTCCCGGAGTCAATCCATAGAACAAGTAGAGTAACGCAGGAACAAAGGAGAATACCGGAACCAGGATCAGGAACACAAACAAGACAGGAACACGAAAGAATCACCAGAGGCGGCAACGAAGTACACAACCAGCCTGGAGACCTTTTGCAAAAGGCAACTAACTGTGGCTGGGCCCGGCCTCATATACCAGGACTCAGTGACATCATCATCCGGGGCCACAGTTTAGTTTCCCCACTGCAGCCCCTTTAAAGGAAGAGGAGATGCGTGCGCCTAGGGAGGGGCACAGCGTGGGACGGTGGAGTCTCCCCATTGTGCCCGGACATCCGTCGCGGAGACAGGAGCACCAGGGGTGGCCCGAGGTTGTAGGGCAATACAGCTGGAGCTTTCTGTGAGCCTTTCTCAACGCTGCCTGGATGCTTGAGGATACTGGATACTGATTTTGCAGACGCTGATACATTGTCAGTCTGAGGGGAGTGGGGCTGGAGGCGACATAACAAGGGTGTTCCCTTCTTTGGTTGATCCACTGGCAGAGAAGTCTTAAGTAAATTTTCGCTCACAGGATGTCAGATTTGGACCTTTGGTGCCTGGTATGGACCCATCCTCCTTTTCCTGGGTGGAAGTTTTCCAGAGACTATTTATTTATTTATTTGCTTTTCTATACCGATGTTCCTGTAAAATATACATATCACAACAGTTTACAATGTAACAATAACGTTCGCTCTGGGCGATACAAAGAGCAGAGGTGGAATATTAACAGTGAAACAGAACATAACATAAACCTTATAAAATAATTCAATACAAATCATCTCAGAATGGATGAGATGAGAAATGGATAAAACAACGGAGATAATAAACTCGACTATGGTAATAATAAACTGGATAATAAACTGGACTACAGACCTTTCTGCAGGGGTGTCCTTCAGAGACAGTAATGCCTCTTAAATCAGGATCGCATGCTTGGGGGCTCCCTTTGTCCTTCACTGTGTGTAAATGCCGTGGTGCAAAAATCCCTGACGAGGTTCAAATGGATGTGAATAGAACTCTTCTCCTTTTCTTTCAAAGGGAGACGTTGCCAGGTCTGATTTCTGACTCTGAAGACACTTGGGGTGGCTGGGAGTGACTCTTTAGGGATACAGAAGAAGGACCCCCATACTGATCACCCTACACAAGCCTTCATGTTTCTTTCACATCCTGGATGTGATTCATGAGTTGATTGATCTTGAATGGAGTGCGCCAGAAACAAGTTTTAAATATGGACATGCCTTAGCAGGTTTAGATCCGTAGGCAAGGGAGCAATTGCGTTTCCCAAAGGTGGATGTGTTGGTGTATTGTCAATAAGTGAATCACGTTCTGGTGGAAGGAGGGGTAGCTCTTGTGTCCGTCGCCTCCCGATATCTCTGCTCCGCCCACCTTACCTTGTTGGCGACTCCCTTCGGGTTTGATGGAAGGCTAGCTACTGCAGCGTCTCCAGGCTGTCTTCCTCCAGCATTACCGGACCGGTTTGATGCTGCAAGCTGCCATGTTGACCAGATGCCTAAGGGTGCAAGCACGCGGCCCAACTGATGTACCAGCATTAGCGCGAACCTCAGGGGCATCCCCCTGAGATTACGTCATCAGCTCCAGATATTTAAGGTCTCAGTTTTCACTAACAAGACTAGTTAGCAAGGGTTTGCTTCCTCCTGGTCGCTGCGGATGGGATTCGCTCTCCGCAAACCCAGCTACTCTGCCTCCTCTGACTTCTCTAGAGGAACCCGCTCCTTGGGGGCCTCGCTCTCTTTTTCTTTGCAGGTCGCAGTCCGGAACCGGTATTCGCTCCTCGAGGGCCCACGTCCCGGACTTGCTCCTGGATACCACTTCTGCTAAGAAGTCATCGCTGCTAAAACATCAGTGAGTTTCCATCTCTCAGAGCTTTCCCTGGGTCCAGGTATTCGCTCCTCGAGGGCCTAATGCATACCATCTCCTGGGCTGCCTCAAGAGACTATTGTGTGAGTGTTACCATCAAGGACTTGTTCCAGAACTCTGCATATACTGCCTACTCACCTTCTTAGTTTCTCTACAGCTCAGCCACCCTGGGATCACTGTTCCAGTACCTGAGGGACTACAGCCCAGCCGGGCGCTTCCAGCTCACTACTGCCACCTCTGGTGGTTTACTATATTGTCTAATAAAAGAACTAGTGTGTGTCTGTCTCCTACACTAAGCCTGATCAGTGGTCCCTCTCGGGATTTTCCTGAGGGCATGGTCACCTACCACTGGTCCAAGGATCCACCCACAACTATTCTAGATAACTACAGAATAACAGAGTTTTCTGACACTCTAAAGGATGCTCAGGATAGAAGGATTGAAGCTATCCTTAAGCAGGCCTCTGATGCTATGGCGATGAACTTGCAAATTACTACTTGTTGTTCCCTGGTGACTCGAGTTATTTTGCATCTCTCTCAGGAATCTGGGGGAATGGTTTCTGATGGCAGAACTGCAATGGAAATGGGGGTGACCTTAGTTGATGCAGGCTGTGACTTTGTTCACATTTCCGCCAGAGGGGATAGCTTCCATAATAGCGGCTAGATGTCAGCTGTAGCTGCGCATTTGGTTAGCAGACACTATTATAAGTCCAATCTCATCAAACTGTCCTTCAAGGATTCTCTCTTGTTTGGCAGTGGGTTGGAGAAAATGGCAAATAGATGGTAGAAGCCCAGGTCCCTCATTTGCGGAAGAATAAGCCAGCTTCAAGGCTTTATGATCTCTGTGCAACTCCCCTCAGAAGAGGGTAGCAGTGGAAACTACATTGAGATTTTTGGAACTGAAGGCTGTAATTCTTGTTCCTGAATCACAACAAAATATGGGCCACTATTCCATCTATTCTGTCGTGCCCAAGAAAGAGAGGTCCTTTCAACGTATTCTGGATCTCAAAGGATTCAATCATCATTTGCGGGTCACTCATTTCTGATTGGAGGCTGTATGCTCCGTAATAATAGCAGTACAATCGGGAATACCTCGTGACTGGATCTGATGGAGTCACATCTGCACATTTCCATTTGCCAGGAACATAAACAGTTCCTAAGGTTTGCCATTCTGGGACATCATTACCAGTTTCAGGCCTTGCCTTTTGGGTTGGCTACTGTGCCTTGGACCTTCTCCAGGGACATGGTAGTAGTAGCGGCAACCTTGCACAAGTTCACCCTAATTCACCCATATCTTGACGACTAGTTGATTTGAGCCAAAAGTGTGGAAGAATGTCACCGGGCCTCTTGCAAGATGGTTTCCTTACTGCAGGCTGGGTGGTGAACTTGGCCAAGAGCAGTTTACAACTGTCTCGGATGCTAGAGTATCTCTGCGTTTGCTTCAATACATAACAGGGCAGAGTATTTCTGCCAGAAAATCAAATTCAGAAGTTGATTACTCAAGTTCAAAACCTGAGAAGAACAGTGTGGTCTTATCTTCAGGTCATGGGTTTGATGGCCGGCACGTTGGAGGTTGTTCCCTGGGCCAAGGGCACATATGCAACCTCTTCAACACACATTGCTTTCCTGATGGAGTCCTCAGTTGCAGGACTTCGCAGTGAGGGTTCTCTTATCATTGGAGGTGAGCCTCCAATCGCAGTGGTGGTTGTAGGCGGATCATCTAAGGAAGGGTGTTTCCTTGGGGACACTGGATTGGTTAGTGTTCACAATGTATGCAAGTCTCCTGGGTTGGGGGGTAAGCTGTCAGGAGTTAATGTTGCAGGGTCACTGGAATGCTGAGGAGTGGAGCATCAACCAATTGGAAGCATGGACGGTACAGTTGGTGTGCTTGCAGTTTCCCGACGAGACCAGAGCTCCAGAACAAATAAAGCTAGAGAGGGTACATCGGTCTCTGGGCCCTAAAATTGTGAGCAGGCCGAGAGATATCATGATCTGCCTGCACAGCTTCGCTACTAAGGAACAGATACTGTCACCAGGAAAAAGCATGAGTGGACATGGGAAGGACTTACTATAATGATATATAATTATCTAGCAGCATCAACACTGCGCAAACGTTATGATTTTAGAGGTGTAACTAAAACTTTACAGGAGAAAAATATGATACAGATGGGCTTTCCCATTTGAGCTAATATTTATGGTGAACGGTGTTTGTTATAAAGTTAAAACAGCAACAGATGCTGAGGCAGCATTTAAGCAAGCCAATCTACCCATCTTGTTTACATCTAAAAAGGCAGAGGATGAAATTCCTAAGATGGCCACCACCCTGAGATGGCAAAGAGCAGGAAGCTACAAGCGGCTTCAGCGACAAAACTGTACTCCGGTCACAAGAGTCCAGGCTGGAAATGTTGGAGAGTATATGAAAGAGGAACCTGGACTGAATCATTGCTAGTCTTGGTTAGATACAAATGGTTGGTGGACAATGTGTATAACTGTGGAGAGGACAGAAGCTCAAGTTAAAAATTCCTTCTTTCCTTTTCTATGATACATTGGTTATAGGAAAGCATTAAGACTGATGTAACTCTCCGCTTTAAAGGGGGGGGGGATGCTCGTGAGGGGAGCAGACAGTTGGTGTACTACACCCTTTTGTGGAGGAGGTATCCAAGGGGAGGATACGGTAAAGGAAGGGAGGGATATGAAACTAGGGGAGGAGGGAAGATCTGAGTTTCAAAGAACTGGTACAGTGGGAATAGAAATAGATCTTTCCCTGTTATAATGTAACTTTTTGCTTTCATTGTTAACTGGTTCCCCCTAGTTTATTGTAAACCGGTACGATAAGACCTGGTCTTGAGCATCGGTATATTAAAAGAATTTAAATAAATAAATAAATAAAATAAATAAATAGAAAGGAGGAACATAATGAAAGGGCCGAGAATCTGTCTCAATTATGAAGAATGCTTACATAGGATGAAGGGATGATGAAATTACTTAAGGGCACGGTCTCTTAATGTCAAGGGATTAAACACACCCAAAAAGAGACAGTTGCTTCAGCAGGATCTATTGCGAAGTCAAGTCTCAGTTGCAATGCTCCAGGAAACACTTATAAAGAGAAGACATGAAAGGTTATTGAACATAAAAGGTTACCAAGTTAAATATATGGCAGCCAGTACAAAGAGCACAAAATGGGCCGGATTTTAAAAGGGTTACGCGCATAAGTTATGCGCGTAACCCTCTTAAAAGGCCCCTGCGCGCGCAAGCCCCGGGACGCGCGTAAGTCCCAGGGCTTTGCAAAGGGGGCGTGTTGGGGGCGTGTCGGGTGGGCGGCGTGAATTTTGGGGCGAGACGGGGGGCGTGTCGGGGGTCGGGTGATGACCCGCGCAGATTTACACCTGCCAACAAAGGTAGGGGGGGGGTTTAGATAGGGCCAAGGGGGTGGGTTAGGTAGCGGAAGGGAGGGGAAGGTGAGGGGAGGCGGAAGGAAAGTTCCCTCCGAGGCCGCTCCGATTTCGGAGCGGCCTCGGAGGGAACAGGCAGCGCGCGCCGGGCTCGGCGTGCGCAGGTTGCACAAATGTGCACCCCTTTGCGCACGCCGACCCCGGATTTTATAAGATACGCACGGCTACATGCATATCTTATAAAATCCAGTGTACTTTTGTCCGCACGTGCGCTGTTTTTTAAATTGTACCCCAATATGCAGGTGTCAGAATATTACTATCCCAAAACCTCACACTCGAATATGGGTAACACACATCAGATCAGTATGAGCAATATATATTATTATTAAAAATAAAAATTGGGAACGAAGTATATACCTTTGTTAATGTGTACGCGCCTAACTTAGATCAGAACTCTTTTTTAAATTTATTAGTGCACTGGAACAAATTGCAGAGGGGTTAATTATTTGGGGAGGGGATCATAACATAAGGAACCCCAGACTAGACACATCCAACTACAGAATTACAGCTAGCTGGAGAGCTGGGGTCGAATTAATCATCTTGACATCCAAACGGGGGGTGAAGATATATGGAGACAGTGTAACCCCACCTCAAGGACATACACATTTTACTCAAAACCCTATGGGACATACTCAAGGATTGATTTCATATTACTTGAAAAAGCCCTGCAAAATAAAGTAGTAAACGTAGGGATAAGGGGATAAAGTGTGATCTGACCACATTCCTACATGGATCACCCTACAATTAATGGATTTAGATGGTTTGAGATTTTGGTGCCTGAATGACAGCCTGTTACAGGAGGAAAGCATATACGCCAGCTTAACTGATAAACTTAAGGAATATTTCCACCCGAATGTGGATATGGTGGAAAATCAATGGGAATGCTCCAAAGTGGTAATGAGGGGGCAGATAATAGCACGAGCTTCCCACTTGCGGAAAAAGAGGGAAAGGCGACAAAAGGAACTACAACAAGAATTAGTGAGGTTGGCGTGTTCCCATATGACATCTCAAAACAATAGTGTTGCATCAATTAAATGCAGTCCGAGGAGAGCTAAATCTGTTAGCAGCTGCACAGATAGCCCATGCATTAGAGCGCACAAAACAAAAATATTTTGAGGGCAGTAATAAAGCAGGTAGAATGCTAGCACGTAAACTGAAAACATTAAATATACAAAATAACATTGCCAAAATTAAAGATGCTGCAGGCAATATGAAGACTTCCTCTTCAGATATGAGATTGTTTTACCCAATTTTATTCTGCATTGTGTAAAAGGGATGACACAATTAGCCCAGATAATATAATGGCATATCTTAAAACCAATCTACTTACCCTTTCTGACAGAAGCTCAAATCCAGTACCTAGATGATCCCATTAGCTCAGTAGAAGTAAAGGAGGCAGTAAAAGCCCTTAAAGCAGGAAAATGTAACCTATCATTAAAATCATCAATTGTATCTGGAGGGTGGCTAATGTAACTCCAAGGGCGATCCGGGAAACTACAGACCGGTTAGCCTAACTTCAATGTCAAGAAAAATAGTGGAAATTGTTCTAAATATCAAAATCACAGAACATATAGAAAGACATGGTTTAATGGAACAAAGTCAGCATGGCTTTACCCAAGGCAAGTCTTGCCTCACAAATCTGATTCACTTTTTTGAAGGGGTTAATGAACATGTAGATAAAGGTGAACCGGTAGATGTTAGTGTATTTGGATATTCATAAGGCATTTGACAAGTTCCTCTTGAGAGGCTTACAGACTGGCTAAAACAACCAAACAAACTGGCTAAAACAACCAAACAAGAACAACCTCTCCGAGGTTGTTCTTGGTTGGTTTCATCTCTCCTTCAGTACTCAGGGAGTCTGCAACTTGCCTGTTCATTAATAAAGCTTGCTTGGTGGGGAAAAGACGTATATTACTTCTTTGGAGGAGCAATGCTACGCCTAATTTCTGGATGTGGCGCAATGCTTTACATCGTTTACTGCAAATGGAGAATCTGGCGTCCAAGATTTCTCCTCTCAATCAGCAGAAACTTTTATGAGTTTGGGACAGTTATTGCAAGCTTTGCCTCATTGCTCCAGGAGTCTGATCCTTAATGACTGATTGTGATGAACCCACATTCTTATAGAACTTTTTTCTTTTTTTCTTCTCCGAAGAAGGCAGCACGTGCTTCAGAAACAGTAGGTGGGGGGGGCGCCGGGGTATGGAGTGCGTTCATACTGATTGTATCTGCTTTGCTTGCCAGGGTGCATGTCAGTACATTTCAGTCTTGTTTTTTTTCTTCTAATATATATATGAAAATAAAAATTGTTGAAACTAAAGCTGAATACCCATTTAATTGGGCAAGTAAATCCATAATATTGGGCTAGAAGTGACAGATCTATATCGATTAAACTATGCTCCTCTACAACTAGCAATAGAGAAGGACCTGCAGAGATGGGATAGAGAACACATCGCAGTGTTCAAGATGAACATCTTACCATGATATCTTTACCTATTCGTCACCCTGCCTGATTTTCTCAGCTCAACCATATTACAGGCATGGCAAAGGAAAATTTTCAGTTATATATGGAGTAGACAACCTCCCAGGATGTCCCGCCGTTTACTTTACCAACCCAGGGACAGAGGTGGACTAGGAGTACAAAATCTAAATTGGTACTATGCGGCTGCCCAACTAAAGGCTATAACAGATATGCACAGGGAAACTACCCCTAAACAATGGGTTAAGAAGAAAACATATTAGGTGGTATGCCTCTCAATGCGATACCATGGCAACCACGCAACACATGGTGAGTAGCTTACTCCCTGGATACGACTTTGTAAGTTTGGACAAGGTGGCGAGGAAAGTTGGTGAGTAATAAGGATTATCCCATTTATTCCACAATCCACACTTCCCAGCAGGACCAACTAACAACTCTTTTTAAGGAATGGAGCATGAAAGGTATTAATAGATTTGCTAAGGGGAGACATGCTGATGTTTCAGGCAGAGATAAGGGACATGTATCAGCTACCTGGAGGTGACTTCTTAGCCTACCATCAAGAATTACATTTTTTTTTGCAATCCCCAGCAGTTAAACCCTTTTTATTCATGCGGAAGACTATATTTGAGCACTTATGTGTGAGTGCTGACAAGAAGAGAAGCATGATATAAAATATCTACATGTTAATCAACTGCTCGGTACAACAGCCATTTCCCCATGCTAGGACTTGGGAATATGATTTGGGATATCAACCTAATGAAGCAATATGGGATCAGGTCCATGGATCAATCAGATACTGCTCCATTTCAGTGGCCCTCCAGGAAAATTGCTGTAAACTATTAGGTGGCATGTCACCCTCTAAAGTTTACATAGAAGAAATCCCGCTATCAGTGACCTCTGTTGGAGGGAGTGTGGCCTGAAGGGCATGTTTATACACACCTGGTGGGAGTGCGAGAAAATAACCCCATACTGGAGAGAGGTCTTGCGGTGGCTGGAAGAGATGCTGATAGTCTCAATGATGTGGGTTTTATTTTTCTTAATACCCCACAGGCACTTAGAGCCCTCTCAAATCCAGCTATGCCAACCGATATTTATAGCAGCTAGAATGGAACTGGCTCTTCTTTGGAATTCGAAGAGATTCCCTCCATATTGAAAGTTTAGCAGAGAGTTCATTTTTATTGTAAAATGTCAGCCATATCTGCTATGTTATTGCAGAGTATAGAGATTCTGGGAGGTGTGGAAACCTTTTCAGGACTGGGACCATATGCATTGATGTGAATATTTTTTATTTCTGATTTAGATGCTAACTGCATTCTTGACTAGACCAAAACATATTATATATATATATATATTTTCTCCTCATATTTGCTGTAATAGTAATGTATGATTTTTCCTGATACTGTACTCATCATAAGCTTATATTTTGGGGGTGGGGGGTTAAGGGTTACTTTATATTTGTAAAATGAGTCAACATCTGAAAAAATGAGAATTACCATCCCTTTGTTATCATTGTTTTGGATTATTATTATATATGTTTGACACTAAATAAAAATTCTTAATACAAAAAAAAAAAGTATGTTTTCTGAATGTTACAAATTTTATATTATTCAGCCCTGTAATGTTATCTATAGAATTTCCACATAATGGCTGCTAGTTCCTAGAATGCTTGATTTATTTTGAGGTAATCAATAGATCAACAGAAGATCAAAGTCTCCTTCCCATAGTAAGATTTTAGTATACATCAAATCTTGACAATGTAGAATAGTGGAAGTAGTTTATGCCTTGATTAAAGCAATGTTGGCATACAATAGTATGTTGCATTATTCCCATATCTGAAGAGCCCCCGAGATAGAACTGAATGTGTCCTAGGCATGCCTGCAGAATCAGCTTCTGCCGTAAGAGCCATAGAGAAAAGTAATTTCCTATACTGTAACACCATCTCTCCTCATCACAACTGTCTTTCTCCAACCTCTCAACTTTGTTCCTACCATCAGCTCTGGTTTTAGACATTGAGGCCCAGGGCAGGAACTTGGGGAGGGGGTGCCAAATCCCAGAAGCTCTCTGTGCTGTGCTGCCCTCCCCACCCCCATGGCCCATTCCCGGGTGTTCTCCCTTCTGCCTTTACTCCTCCCCCACTCTTCCTTGGCCTCTTCCCAACTGTTTTCCCCATTCCTGATGGCCCCTTGTGTACTTTCTTTCCTGCTGTTCCCTGTCTTTCACCGCCCCCCCCCCCCCCTACCCACAGCCAACCTGATGACCCCTTCTTGGGTGCTCTCTTCAGCTTCCCACGCTTGGCCCTTTCCTAGGTGACCTCCTTCCTTCCCTCTTGGGTCCTTCCTTTCTCTTCCTCATTTGGCTGGTTCCAGGCCCAGCAGTGACAGAGATCTTTAGCACCAGCAGCAATTTATGAAGAAAATTAATGCAGGGTCTGTTAGTTGGCACATGATCCACGGGACCTGTGGTGGCTCCATTCCTCACAAGGTTTTCTTAGTAACAGGATACCCATGCTGGCGGGAGGAGGTTAGACACCTAACAAGGCCTGTGAGTGCCTGCCAGGCCCTGTGCTGATTTTCCACCTGTTGCCACCACCTGAAGATTACAGGCACTGTTCCCTCTAAAGGTGCACGTGTACAATCCACACCTTCAACCAAGCACAGCCCAGACCTGAACTGAAAGAGAGGAGCAGCGGGAGCCCCCATGCTGCTGTCCCATTGCTCCTTCCTACCTGTGTTGGCCCTGCAAGCATGTTCAAAACTTTCATCTACAGGAAGTGGTGGTCACAAGTTTTAAACATGGTCTCAGAATCAGCACAGACCGAGATAGCAGAACAGGCTGATAGCTAATGGGTGGTCTGGGTGCAGTGCCTGCCAGGTCACAGCACAGCTGTTGGCTGCAGCACCGTGGAGAAAGGCCAAGTAACTGAGGAAAGCGGGGAGCATTTCTGGCAGGTCCCACCATTGCCAGAGGTGACTATTGGGCCTAGGGATAGAGAAGAAAGGCAATCGCAGGTTTTGGGCCTTCTGTTAAAGAGTTGGCGCATCCCTTAAAAAGGGGCCTGCCTGGAAACGAAGGGCTGGTACTTCAGGAAAAGGGGCCTATGTGAAACTAAAGGCTGGTGCCAGACCTGTGATGGGCAGGAAGGAGAGTAGCTCTGGATTATGAGTACCATTGAAAAAAAAAATAGTTGGCCACAGATGGAGAGTGAGGGGAGTCAGTAGTGAAGCTGTCAGTGCCCCTTATTGGTGTGTACAGTGTACTGAGTGTGGACAGGAGAGGTGGCTCTCTACTCCTTCCCTATCTCCCAGACATAGCAGTTATGGCAACCAAGCCATTCCCAAGAGGCCACCATAGAATCGGGAGTCCAGGGTCCCCTTCCCTTCCCCCAAGTTATCACCCTTAAAACTAAGGGGTGGGAGGGGGATAGAAGACAGGAGCAAGGATGCTGGCCACTTGCAAAAATCATGTGCCCAACCCAACAATAGGGTATACCAGTACGTGCCCTGGAAAATATTAAAGGGAACATAGATTACAGGGTGGTGGGTCACTGGGTCTCCCCACACTGCAGCTGCTGCTTGGATGGAGTTTATGCCACGGTACCATACATTGAAGACGTGCTAATATCCTACTAAAACAGAGTACTTAAGTGAATATAAAATTATCTTGAAAAATCAGTTTAAAATGCTTTTTCCTCCAATCTCTAAAATATCGTTTTTCACTATGTAATATCCAAAGACAGTCACTTTGGAACAGGTAAAAGTACAAATTAAAAATTCTTTACAAAAAGTTCCACTCAAAACTAAAGGAACCTACTAACCAAAATGTGTGTTCACAGATGTATGTGGATCTGAAATAAGCCGCCTGTGTCAGTCTCGCATGTGTGTGTGTGATGGGTGTTACATTTGCTGGTTTGTGGGCTCCACCCTATCGAGAGGCCTGCCAAGACTGTCCCCTTCGCAGCCGGTCTCCACCGGCATCAATCAGTGGGCCCTCCGCTAGGCGCTTGCGCCAACCCATAAAGGCCCCACGGTGTGAATAGCGCTTGCTGGAACCCCTGGATGATGTCACACAGCCGGGTCTTTAAACCCAGCCGTGAAATGCTACAGTGCTTCAGCAATGGGTTGACTTCACCAGAAGTGCTACTTGCTGCCTTCAGCCTTGCCCCGTTCTGCCTTTGAATCTTCAGCTTGCCCAGCCTTTGCTTCTCCAGCCTTGCCGCCTTCTCTTTCCTGTCTCACCTAGCGCTACCTCATTCCTACCCTTGGACGGATTACAGGTATTTGATCTCAGCCTGGACTCCAGGCCTTCCTCTGACCTCAGCCTGATCCCGGATCTACCCTTCCATATAGTTTGGGTTTCCTGTCCAGCTCAAGGAATATTTCCCTGGACTCCAGGCCTGGGTCCACGGCACCATCTCCTTGACCAACTGATTATTGGACCTTACTGAGAAGACTGGTGCTTGTGCTCCCATAAGGGCATTAGACCCCCTCATATTTTGTGTGTCCCCATCAGGAGGATTGCAAATGTCCTGAATATCAGGTGTGAAAAGGACACAAAACATCAAAGTATTGTATTTTAGTTGCTGCTGCTGTTAACTGGGTTTCAATTTTCAGAAAAAGGCACTATATAAGTAAAAAAATTAAATGTAAAAGTTATTAGGGGAGAACAGTGACACACATCTCTTTTGGAAAATAAGCTAAATGGGGAGTCTTATGCCAACATTTTAAAATATTTTTCTAGACAATTTTTTTCCAGCTGAGCTAGTGGGTTTCTGCTGCTCTGTTTAGTACCTTGGTCCACTTTATCTAAAGGTGGAATCTTCTCACTATTTTACATTGATGGTCATCCTGTTCTGTCTTGCTACATTTATTCCTGCTACTGTAGTGCTTTTCCAAGACACCTGACTTTATATCAGTGTTTCCCAAGGCACACCTATAGAAACAACAATGTTATGTGGCACACCAACCTCCACCAAACCAGCAGTGCAGAGAGAGGACTTGTATGGCTAACAGACGGGTTAGGAAACTACCCACCAGTTTCTATCCCAAATTTTTAAATAAAGGGGAGAGCAGGAGGAAGCATACATTAACCTATCACAATGGACCAGCTCCTTCTATATACAAGTATAGGAGAAGTCGGTATGATGTGGGCAGCTGGCTGATACCTTGGTTGTCGTATGTGGCAGCCAGAGCTCCTTCACTGCTACTGCCCCCAACACTCAGAGTGAGCCATGTACAATGCTCTTCCCAGTCTCTCACTCAGCCTGGAGATAAGACAGAGTCTGGAAGCACTCAGAGGGAGGCTCAGAAGGGGGAAGATGATGAGATGCTGTGTGAAATTTGTGTGCTACACAAAACAGAGCCTCGCTATCTATGCCCATTAACTACCACACTCCAGGGCTCATGTTGTAGCTTGACAGAGGAGGCATCCATGATTACGCACATTAATAGCCGGCTTTTGGGGTATATGGCTGCTGTGACTGAAGGGGCACTGCGGCTCCAACAGACAGGCCAGTGGGATCCCATTCCACCATAGCCCAAAACAAGGCTGGCGGGGCTTGGCGGTCCCCGTCCTGCCCTGACACAAAGAGAGGGAGAGGCCCTGAGAACGTGTGTGTGAGGGAGAAAGGGAGTATGTGAAAGGGAGTATGTGAGAGAACATGGGATTGTGTGCGAGAGAATGGACATTTATAAATGTGCGTGTGAGAGAGAGAGCCTTTTTGCATGTCTTTGTGTGTGCTTGTAGGGGAGAGAGGAAGTGTGAGTGAGAGCCATAGGTATGTGTATGAGAAGAGGGAGTGTGTGAGAGAATGAACATTTATTATGTATGTTAAATTGTAAGCTGCCCTGAGCTTAGGATGACAAGGGTTAGAAGAACGCTAAATAAATTAAATGGGTAAGTGTGTGTGAGAGAGGATAAAGTTTGTGCGGCCCCGTCACTGTCTCAGACAGGCCGATGCAATTAGACGTATGTTAAAATGGAGTGCTCGTACTGAGTGCCCATTTTCCTAACGCGCACACAGCCACCTCTCCTGGGCACCTGATGCTACATTTTAATGAGCTGCCATGTTAAAAAGGACGCGCTAGGGAAGAATTAAGCGTCCTCAGCGCTCAAATGCATCAGGCTCCCAGGAGAAGTGGCTGTGCACCCACAATTGCAACGGGCGATCGATATGAGCGTCCATTTTATCCCGCTTCAGGTTGATTTATGGACACCAACATACACACAATAGCAAGGGGCAAAACTGGTCTGGAGCATGTCTATTGTGCATATATTTTATGCGTCCAGAATTTTTTTATTTTCACCAAGTCTGTTACATTATACCTCTATTCTTATACACTGCTAGCAGTAGGTGTTTAAGAACAATGCTTGGAGCCACACAGGATACAATTTTTTTAATTTCTCGTGATCTCTTGACCCGCAGATTGATTTAATGCCAGCTCTGGGGCTGGAGTTAAATTTGATGTTTAGAGAAGTGCGTGTTGGGCGCCCAGCAATTCTCTGCATTGGGAGATAATAGCTAATAACCTCATCTTCGTGGAATTTACATGTCAAGAGCACTATTGGCTAAGCAGTTGTTTGGATGCACGTTTTGGATACACTAATCTCCTTATTGCATTGGGTGCTAGTCTACCGTGTCCAAAATGTGCATAAATCTGTGTCCTAGGCTGAGCTTTCTTTATTGTATCGGCCCCAGAGTGACTAGAAATCAAAAGATCCCAGTTATGAAGAGCAGGAGATTTTTTTTAATCTCCTTATTAGTTTGAATTATTGGGTGGTGGTTTATTTTGCCATTTTGAAATATTTTACTGGAGTTTGGGGAAATTGATAACATTTTTAAGTTATTGGATGTACTATTCATCAGATGATTTGAAATATTTATTATTTTTATTACTATAATTTTACTGTTCTGATTCATGATTTATATTTTTTGTGTGGTGATTAGAAGAACCTAACAGGTTTAAGGCCTATGTATTTCAGATATCAGGGCAGGCTAATATTGGAGACAGTATAGTAGTTTATAGGCCAATGCAGAAATGCTTAAGGCAGAACAAAATGGATACAAATGAACCAGTTAAAACTGGAACTTGTTTTATACCACCATGCAGAAGCAAACATTAAGAAGAACTGAAAGAATTGTAGACTATGTCCAACAGAAGGTGAAAAGTTAATAAGGGAAAATGGAGAAGTGAGATTCTTATGACATAGTGTTATGACAAAGTTGCTTTCTTCTAAAGTTGAATTTGCTAGGCATTGCAGATTAATGGTAGAAAGAAATAAGATAATGAGCTAATGGCTAATTGTATATTTTAAGTAAGAGAGGGATTGCAACAAAAGTATGATTGGTAGTAAATATGGAATTGTGACAAAATTATTCATGTATTGTGATTAGGCTCTTGATGAAAGTGATAGGTTGAACATAATTATGTCTATTATGGAGATTAATTAACTTTGCATAAAATAGAGTATAAATTGATATTTATTTAGTATTTTTATTTATTTATTTCCTGTTTTGAACAAAACAACTTTTGTTTTTTTTTATCTATGTGGTTCTCATTATGCACAATTATAATAAAGAGGAACTAAAGAGGAACATCTAACTGCAGCAACCTTGGGCACTGGCTGTCATTTTTTTCAGTCTATGCAGGAGTGAAGACGACCCACGGAGATCTACAGAATACATTAGCCACACTTGATTTTCTTGTTTGAGGAATGGTCATGCTGCACTGCATACAGTGTCTGGCTGGTTGCAGTTTCCAGTTCAGTTTTTGCCTGCACATTTCTATTTTTTTATTTTATTAGCCTTTTTTATACCGGTGTTTGGAAAATACCATCACATCGGTTTACAATAATAAAATGTATGTAAAGAAACATAAATACATAAAATACAGTACTAAAAATTCTATACAACTAAAATTATAATAATTTTTCTATTTATGCTTTATTGTCTCTTTATTTTCTGTTTGTCTCCAACAGTTAACTGACACATGTTGATATATTTTGTGTAATCTATGGGGTGTTAAATATCATCTGAATAAAATCTTTTGTCCATTTTCTAAAATTGTTGATGCAATGCTGACAGATAATTTAGATGTTTTGCCTTTCTTGAGGTTCTCTTTAACCCTTATTATGTATTCCATGTTCAATGTATTCATTCATTTTGTTTGCTGTAATTTCCAATTTTGGTTCTCTGTAAACCGAAGCGATATGTACCAGTACATGATCTTCGGTATATAAAAGTCTTTAAATAAATAAATAATCGTTTTGCTGGTGGCTAAAACTGGCTAGGGCTTGCTTTCTTGCATATAGAGCTCTTAGGAGTTTTTCTTGTAATGTTTTATAGCCAAGTTGACAGATAAAGTAGGCCAAGGTATGCACAAGGTATGCACAGTCTAGGGGTGTGCCAAGGTATGCACAGTCTAGGGGTGTGCTTTATTTCTTAGTTATTTAGACAAAATTTGAAATTTGTGTTGGAGATTGTTTGGCTCAGCTCTGATGGTGTGTGATCCAGGGATACATGATTGATGAAAATATTCTGTAGATATGGTATTTCTATATCTAGAGAATGAGTATTTCTATATTTCTAAGACCAGTACTGGAATGGGGGGGGGGGGAATGGGGGAGAGTGCTGAGGTCAGGGGATGAGAGAAAGTGTGCCCACTGCTGCTAATTCATGTCAATTTGAGGAGGGAGTATTGGCCCCCCCCCCCCCAGTCTGACTTCCTTACCCTTTCCCCCAAGAAGCAGGAATCAGTTGGGGGGAGAGGGGCACCATCAACAATTTTTCACCTACCATGCTATTTGCCCTAGAGTTGGCTCTGTGTTCACTGTGTTTTTGTTGGGGGGAGAGGACACTAATTTGTTTTTGCACAGGGTACCAGTTAGCCTAGAGCTAGACCTGAACATGTTTTCCAGAAAAGAGCTCCAGCATGGTGTGTCTTGTTGCTGGGAGGTGCTGGGAGCAGAACCCTTGCGCTAGCCTGGATCTGAGCATCAGGCAGTGGTGACTTTTCCATGTGCACCTAATCAGATCTGAAGGCACATCGGTGTGCCATGGCACACTGCTCGGGAAACAGTGCTTTAGATAATATCTGTCTTTTTTTTTTTTTTTTTTTTTAATGTTTAATAGATATAACAAAAGATTCCAGTAATAAATCAACCAATACAAAATAACACAGTGTACTTTGTCACATCTCCTTTTTCATAGCTACTGAAAGCTGCCATGAGCAGCAACATATACACAAGAAAGGCAATCGTTCACTCTTTATACATACCACCAACTAAATACACTAACAATGATATTGTACCACATTGCATCTCTTAATGGTTGACCATATCTATAAAAGACACTTTTATTGGGTGCCAGTGGTAAGGCCAGGTTTATAGATTGTGGGTGTAATCATCCAAAATAATTCCCAAGCTATGAAATAGACTTTAATTTGTTTTCGCTGAACTTTGGAATCTAGCATTTCTTCTAAATTCCAATCCAGCATAGACGAAAACCATATGTTCAATGCAGGTGAGGCTTCCTGTGTTCAGACCATAATTTAGAATCGTGTTTACTAAGGATTTTTCCTTTAGACACAAAACGGGAAAAAAAACTTTAGTAAATGAACCCTTTAGCAAAAAAGCCGACTGACAAATCGAATATAACCTCTCGATAAGCCAGACATCCAGCTAAATAGCAGCATTTTGCCCAAAAATGGGGCTTAAAAAAATAACCTGCTCAATAACCAGCAGAACACCATTCCAGAAGTCAAATTTAACACAAAGCATAAGGTTATTAAGCAAGAAGCCTGCCTGCATTTTATATTTAAGATATAAAGGGGATTTGATTATTAGGTCCACGTCTGTCTTTTTATAATTGGGATGTACAATCTGTTTTAATTTAGCTGTACACTAGGTGGCAGCACCTACAGGACTATGATGAGAAAAAATATTTCTGATGTACTTTATATCCCAGGGTGCAGTGCAGTGTGATCAGGACTTCCTCCGGTGCATAGATCAAAACGGAGAAAGCTGGAGACTAGTTACCGAAATATTTTTCAGGTGGGTATGGTGTGTTTCGAAGCCAGCATGAAGGATAAAAAAAAAAGAAAAAAATCCTATTAAAGCGTGTAACTGCCAGAGGGGTTAGTCGTGTTTAGTCTTCAGTAGCAAAACAACTCAGAGGCTGGTGGCACCTTATAGACTAACAGATTTATTGAAGCATAAGTTTTAGGGGGCAAGTGTCCACTTCATCAGATGACCTCAATAAGTCTGTTAGTCTATAAAGTGCCCCTAGTCTCTGTGCTTAATTTAAATTGCATGAACTTCTTTGAAACTATTTCTTGTGAGTCTTCATACTTCTCAATAGTGGTGTAACTAGGACAGAATTATTATTTTTTTTTTGTTTTAGCAGGGTCCGAGGTTAACATAGGAGGGCACTAAGCATACAGCATCCAGCGAGGAAGGATCTCCAAGCGGTGAGTCCCAGCTCGTTGGAGAAGAAATTGCATGTGAAAAGAGAGCAATAGCCATATCTGAAAGCAAGCAGGTCACGGAGAAGGTAATTGGTATTTTAGAGGTGAATTTTAAGACCTGCGTGCGTATGCACGTGTGCGCGCGTTTGCCGGCTTGCGCACATAGACGCAGTGATTTTATAACATATGCGTGTGTATGCGCATATACGTGCGACTGTTATAAAATCGGCTATTCACTCATACATGTGTGCACGACTATATACTGACATGCGTATGTGTGCACAAATGCCTCGATTGCGTAAGTGGGGGGATTTTAGAAAGCATGCATGCCAACACAATTACCTGTTTCCCCAGTTCTTTCTCGGTTCGCCCCAGAAAAGGAGAGGATTTCATAAACCCCCTAGCTAACTTGCCTCCCTTTACCCTATTAACCCCGACCCTTCAAACCCCGCTGACTAGCCTAGTTTTTATTTTATTACTTACATGCTGTCCATAGCAGAAGTAGAGTTACGCATTAGGGGACCCAGCGTGTGCTTGTGCATGTAAATACTTACGCGCAGACCTCATGTTTCAGACTTGGCCTGCCCATGCCCTGCCCCTGTTTGAACTTTAAGATTTGTGCGTATAACAGGAGATACGCACATACTCCTGTGGTTTTAAAATCCACGCGTAACTCCTGACTTTGGCGCGTTTGGGCTTTTAAAATCCACCACTTAGTGTCTAAGTAGTCTTCATACTCTGTTGGCTGACAGGGCTTAGCTTCCCAGTAAACTCCTTGGACTATCCTTTCTATGAAGGCAAATGATCATTATTTTAAACATGAGTGTGTGTTAACTTTCTTCTACATACTTACAATGAGAGTCAAAATTTAATCATTAAGCAACCACCTCAGTACTTTTGAAGAATAAATTGTGGACCATCATGCTAAGCAGTACTGGTTTATATATAAACCTTCATTGCTTTACACATAATCATTGGTCTGAATCCAGTTCTATTATTTTTCAAGTTTTTTCTTGTCAATAAAACAAGTCAAAGGTTACTTATCTTTCCTTAGTCATAAATTTTAATGCCATAATCCCAACATGGGCCGTGTTTCGAAATCTAGCCTGCGTCAGGGGAATCAATTCCTTCATTGCTTCAAAGACACCTCCGCGTCAGCCTAAACGTTTGGCTCCATGTTTGATGGGAAAATATTAGCCTGGTACCAGCCAGGATTGAAAATATTGAAAAGACAGATATGAGATTTAGAAAGATGGTGGAGGAAAGATAAAACAGCTGCTAATATTTTACTATGTAAAATGAGTATTGGTTATTTCTTAGCCCAAATGAAGAAAGCTAATATATATAATACAACATTTGCTAACCATCTCCTCTTATAATATCATCTCATTATGTAGCAGGCCCCTCCTGGTGGAATGCACTTCTGTTAGAACATAGAGAAATAGCTGTGAGAACATTTAAGAAAAACTAAAGTCCTATTTAGAGAGACCTCATAAATCCTCATATCAGCTTGGGGTGCAGAATGAATCTGTGGATATTAGAATAAATTATTTATTGGAATGTAATTATACTTTTTAAATACGTTTTGTAAAATATGTTTTCATTTGTCAAAATATTATTTAGGTTTTATTGTAATCTGCCTAAGCAGCTGAATGAGATGGAATAGAAATCTTTTAAGTATGCCCCTTTGAAGGACTTCAAAGGGGCGTGGGATAAACACTGTGGATCCATCAAGTCTAGAGGGAGTGAATGCAGCAAAACACTGCACAGAGCGGCAGTAGCCACAGAGGCATTCACGGAGTGGGATGTCAGTGGTTGGTGTTCCACCTTCACGGAGCGGAAGGATGGAGGGCTGCCATCTCCAAAAAACAAACAAACAAAAAAAAAACAACAGGGGTGGGTAAGAGTATGGGGCAGGGGTGTGGCCTGCTTGTTGCAGTGGTTGCTACCCCTAATTGAGCTGGATGTTCACTTGGATGCAGATACAGAGCTGCTCTCTACATTGGTGGTGGGGTGGAGGGGAATTAGGGCTGGAGGGTACTGGAAGCCAATAGTAACAGGTGGGAGAGAGAAAAAAGGAAAATAAAAAAAATGGATAAAGTGCGTAGCTTGCTGGGCAGACTGGATGGGCCGTTTGGTCTTCTTCTGCTGTCATTTCTATATTTCTATGTTTCTATTTATAGATTTTATCCTCAAAAAAGGAAGCAATCAAATCTATGGTTGGGGCCAAATTCTCAGTAAATGATGATCCAGTAGGCTTGTCTGAGAATCCTGTAATCATCCAAAACAACTGATGATTTTCCACCTATTTCAGTGGTTTAGAGACAGATAATAAATATTTTCAGAATGCAAGCCCCCAGCTGAAGAGAAAATTTGGAGGACCTGTTTTAGACATAATGGGATAATGGGACTCTCTTCATGTAGCAACTTAAAGACCAGCGTTAATAGCTTAAACTGCATCCTAGAGGCAATAAGGAGTGAAGGAAGCTCCCTGTAATACTGGGTTACATGTTCCTCTAGTTGGCAGCCTGTAATTAATCAAAGTGCCGCAGTCTGAAGTAATGGCCAGGCATGCAGGCAGCACATACAAGGCATTACAGTAGTCCAGGGTGCTTAATACAAGTCAGGCTTTGGTAACAAAAAAAAAAATTAAGCCATCATACCAGGTGCATTTTATAAAATCCAGACTTTAAAACAGACCCAAGTTACAGCTGCAAGGTAAGGCATACATCAAGGATAACACCTACATTTCTTATTTTTGTCTGGAAGCGAAGAAACCTGGTTGTTCAGTTGCAAACCCTGTTGACACCAGAAGTTAAATCATGACTAATTGAGAGCCAATGTAGTGCTGTACATCATTGATTGATCCCTTTAAATACACTCTGCTAGACATGTGAAAGTGGCCTGGAGATCAAAGCTTGCTGTGCTGTAAAGCTGTAGATCATTGGCATATGTTTGTAGTGTTCGCTGAAGGACTCGATAAGTTGCCCAACTTGGTACATATACATGTTAAATAGGCTGGCAGATAAAACTGACCCCTTAGCCACTCCTGACCTTTAATTGTATTAAATGCTGAGAAATTAGCCCCAGCTGTCACTTGCTGTGTCTGATCAAACACAAAGGAGTAAAATCATTTCAAAAGTATTCCCCCTATGCTTATTAACTCTAAACAGGTGAGCAACACAAAAAGGGAAAGTGTTTAAAACACTGCAGAGACATCAAGCAAAGTTAATACTACTGATCCTTTGTGATCCAATTCATGGAGGAAAAAAATCAGTCATGAAACCAACAAGGCTCTAGTACTGTGGCCAAATTTGAACCCATACTGTTCCCGCTAGTGCACTGTTTCCATTTGGCTGCCTGTCTACTGCTAATCAAGCTCCTTGTGCACTTCTTCGTGCACAATTTGAGTGACTGTGTACTGTTCTCGGCTGTGATTTCCACCTGTGCATCAGTCCACGCCCTGAGTGCTCTTGTGTGGCTGGATCTTGCCACTCGGCTTTATCATCTTTGTATCTGGTAGGTTTTATTATCTACCTTTGGTTTTATCTGGGAATGGTAACATCCTGACTTGGGGATGGTTGCTTCCTCCCAGTCCCGATCATTATGAGCAACTGGAGGTAATGGTGGTCTAAGCATTATCAAACAAAATTGCTGACGTAGTTCAAACTTCAATCGATGTGGCTAATGTACCTTTTACCATGGCCATATCTGCAATTTCACTATTGTTAGTAAACGCTCAACCCCTTACTAAACAGGGTCCAGTTATATTTGATCTCTTATATGATTCCTCCCCTGATTGCATGCCTGTCTGAGACATGGTTAATCAAAACTGACAGTGTTTTATTAAACCAGTCATGTCCTCCTGGTTTCTTTTTAATTTCACAGGCTACAGCAGAGGAGAAATGAGATAGAGGACGCATGATAATTTATAAACATTTGCAGTGTCACATGGAATTTGCTAGAATTTCATCTCCGTTTGAAGTACTTCTTGCATCTTCTCCCACTCGTAATATTTGCTTGGTATACCCCCTCCGGGCTGATGTCTTTCAATTCATTAATTGAGCTGCTTGCCAATATGAGAATTGATGTATATGCCCTCATGGTAATTTTCAAAGGAAAATGTAACATACTATTGGAGCAGTTTTCAAAAGCCCATTTACCCGTATTAACGGGTTAATTTTCAAAGGCCGGCATGCACGAAAAAAAACGGGAGATACGCTTGTGGCCGCTACACACGGAGGAACCGGCAAAGCAAAAAGGGGCAGGCTGTGGGCAGGGCGGGCCGGGACAGCGCCATTAGGAGGCACTATCCAGGTAAAGCGCATGCTGGCAGCCAGCCGGCCCATGCATGTTACTGCTGCTCCGGAGAGCAAGTAAGTATGGTGGTAAGGGTCGGGGAGAATAGTGGAAAAGGCAGGCAGGGTAGGTGTGGGGTTTAAGAAGTTCCCTCCCTGTCCGCTCCTTTATTGGAGTGGATTAAGAGGTAGCTGGGGAAAGGCCCTATCACACTGCCATGCGTGCATTACAAAATCGCGCTCCCCCGCCCCCCTTTGCGCGTTTACAGATATAAAATCAGGCGCGCAGGTAGCGGATTATATAACGTGCGCACGTCGCCACGCGCATGTTATAAAATCAGCATGTCTTTTAAAATTTGCCTTTAAGTGCACTTAATGCAGGTAAACTTGATGACAATTCAAAAGCATATAGTGTAGCAGTTTTCAAAGACTTTTGTTCATCCATTGTTCAAAGGCTTTTGAAAATTGCTACAATATAATGCTATTGAATACATTGTCAGTTTGGGTTAACCATGTTTCAGTCATGCCTACAGTCAAGGGAGGAATCACACGAGAGATTGAATATAACTGCACCCTGTTTAGTAAGGGATTGAATGTTTACTAACAGTAGTGAAATCATAGATATTGTCATGGTAAAAGATACATTAGTCACATCAATTGAAGTTTGAACTACGTCAGCAATTTCGCTTGATACTGCTTAAGACCATCAAACCTCCAGTTGCCCATAATAATTGGGAGGAAGCAACTATCCCCAAGTGTAATTGGGGACTTTAATTTGCTTATTGATGAACAACCTTTGTCCCCTGTATGTTACTTTCCTGGACTCTTATCGGCTCTTGGATGGGAACAATTAGTGCACCAATCTACTCATAAAAATATACATACTTTAGACCTTATTTTTCAGCATCCAGTCTCTAGCAGCCTTATTTTGCCCTGTTTAGATATTCAGAGTACCATGGTCTGATCATTTTTTGATAAATGATAAATTGCCTTAGACCATTTATCTCTCGCATCTCTTTTTATCTACAAATTAAGCTCTAATTCATACAGTATGTTGGAAACAAATCATCATAACCATCTCAAGAATCATTCTAGGAAAAAATAAATAGTCTTACTCCATTCTGCATTTCCCAGGTTAACACCGTTTTTCTAATGTAGCACCAAATTATTTTTTAGAATAGTGCCACCATGTACTTGTGTGTTTTTTTATTCTTTATTGCCATTCTAGTTCACGGCCTCCCTCTCATCTTTAATAGCTTACAGCTGAGCAGTTAATTGGAAAGGCAGAGAGGGATTTACAAGTAAACAACTGCTTTGAGAGCCATTATCAAGGTAATGTTGGTAGTAGCAGCCTTCTTAAGGGGAGGAAGGGTTTGTGGTACACCCGAATCTGGACAAGTGCTTAGTCTGAGCTAAATCTCTTCAGAATAGGATCAAGGTAGCTTCTAGAATAGTGGAAGTTTGAGAGACCAGCTTGGATAGTCAATTACGCAAAAGGGCAATCAATCTTCAGCCTTCCCAATCAATGGAAAGGTTTGAAACCTCTCCCAAAACCATGAAAGGGAGAGTTTATCAAACTGAGAAAAGAACAGATAAAACATTTAGTCAAATGAAGAAAATAATTGTGTTGGAAGACCCAAGAGCATGGGGTTTCTCTTCAACTATTCTGGCCCAGGGAACTAATCTATTCCATAGATTAGTTCCCTGGGCCGGAGCACATAAGAGATCCCTACACTATTCTTGTTAAGGAAGAGCTTTATTAGAAGCTACAGCATGAATAGTAGTGACAACAGGTGCATATTTAGTAGGTTGGGGAGCGCACTGTAAAAATAAATAAAATTACTGAATCCAGGGCCAGTGGATTCAAACAGAAGCCTCTTACTTGTTCAATAGATTAGAGACAAGCTTCCTTTAGTGAAGGTGGAACAAACTAGTAAGATGTTCCAGACGTAAGAGCATTTGAATGATTGCAAAACAGTTAACGGCGCATAAAGGATGAACATCATCGACTGGTTGGCCCTGAAGCAGTGGCGAGCAAAACATGGCGCCATGTCGGGCTGGCTTTTTTGTTCAGTAATGTGAGGTTACTGCGATTCGCTCACGGATAAAGACTTTCAGAATATAAGGGAAGTAATTCTCTGGCTTATTTTATTTGCACACATTTTCAAAAATTTAAAAAATAAGAAAGCAGTTGGTATGGATATGATCACTATGATTATAAAGAACCTGAGGCATACAAATTCATACTAAAAGCATGGACATTATGAATGGTCCCATCACCCAATTATTAAAATCAATTTTTTCAGCACTTTTCTAGTTGCTTTTATTAGGAATTCTCTATTTTAGAGACTATTTTGAATTAGTGTGTGCTATTGTTTCTTTTGTTTAATTTGCTGCACCACTTTTTTTGATTCTGAGTATTGATTCATCGTATACTTCAGCATAACACTGTTTTGCCCTAATATTGGAAGGAGTGGATAATGGTCAAAAACTCGGATCTTCTCTTTTTGTGGGCAGTAATGAATTTACTTCAAATACTGCATTTTCCATTGCAAAACAATAAAAATAAATATAAAAAATAACGGTAACAGCAGAAATCTCCTAGATCTAGAAAAATGGGGTTTGAGCAAGGAAGACTTTCAGAAAATAGTACAGAGGTAGGGCAAGCCTCAGATAAGCTTAATGCCAAAGTTCAGCAGATTTATAACAGGCGCAAATAGCTTGACACTATATTAATAAAGACATTGTCAAAGACAGGAATATAGTATGCCTTTCATCCTTGATGCCTTATAGGCCATGTTTGATGCAAGGTAGAGGAGGAAAATCTTCAAGTAGTGCCAGTTCCAGATTGGTGAAGAAGACCTTAGTATGCAGATTTGACGTGATAAAACTTTGTAGGCACTTCAGGATTTTTACCCCAAGGTCTAATGTTAATGGAAGAGTCTACTACATTTTAGCTCTGAGTTCAGTTAGTAAAGACAGGTTAATATCCCACAGTGCTAAGGGCAAGAAAACAGTCAACATTCTTCGCATATATATTTGAGAGATGGTGATTTGAGGCTTTTTGGCGTGCTGAATCCATCTCACCATAGTGAGCAGAGATTTCAGAATTTCTAGTCTTTTTACAAAGAAAGATTGGACAAATGTTTATCACCTAATACATGAAGTTATTTTGAGGGGAGAGAGACAGTTCATCCTGATAATGCATGCTTTTTGAGAAGCAGTAAAGAAAACAAGTCTTCCTTTCAAAATAGTGATACTGCATTGGAATCTAAATTTAGTTCTAAAGGTGACGACATCATCTGCTTTGGAGCCCATGACACATGACTCCACTGTAGAGCTCATTTTGAAGATAGTGATTTTAGTAGCCATCATATCTGCTAGATGAGAATAAGCTTTATCATGTAGAGAACCGTTTTATAAAATTCAACACAGATTCTGTAAAACTATGTTTATCTGTTTAACTAATTGATTGTAAAAAAAAAAAAATTAAAATTCTAGACGTAAGGTGAAATATTAAGTAAAATGTATGGAAGTAACCAGTTCCTTCCAGAAATCAGATAGATTGTGTTTGAAAACAACTCGAAGGGGAAGCAACCTATAAACCAACAATAGAAGGATGGTTGAAAAAAATAGTTGGAATAAATGATAAAAGAAAAAATGGTCCAGAAATAATAAAAGCATACTCTGTTAAGTGTACATACATCTTCATGGGCAGAATAAAGGGCTGTTAAGTCCAGCAGATATTGAAAAACAGTTTCATAGTTATCTTTGCATACGTTTTCTAAACTCTATAGGTTGGATATCTTTGCTGAAGCAGATGCAGCTAATGGATCGAAGTTTTGGTACGTCCCAAGCATTCTGGAATGATACAGCAGAAAGACAAGGAAGGAAAAAATTAAACTTACCTGATCATTTTCTTTCCTTTATTTCTGCTATACCAGTCCAGAATCCCACCCTATAATAAATAAATAAAAAGCGATAGCTCCACAACAAGGAAGAGTTCAGGAGAAAGCATCTTCTAAAACAAGCTTTAAAAAGAGAGTTAATGACCTAATCAGAAGACTTTATAAGGTTTGACGGAAGAATACTTGTTTAACTGATCCGGAACATAGCATTGTAGTATTAATGATGTCAGAAAAATAAATAAATCTAGTGCTCTGCCTTCATCGGCTAGAAGAGAGAGAAACCTAAGCATCCTAGACTCATGGAGCAGAAATAAAGGAATGTTTAATTTTTTTTCTGGCATTGCATTACGTTACATTTTCGATTCATATGTTGCTGCCCTCCAGCTTTGGGAAGAGATTTGAGGCAACATTTTAGGAATTGTGGGAAAGGGCTCTGCCAGTATAGTTTAAAAAAAATAATAATAATAAGACTATGCCATTAATCTGTTGGTTTACACTACATCGGTCTGGTGGTTCCTTCATGCTGTCTTCCTGAAGATTTGGATTTCTGGATAGATTTGTCAATTGTGGAATTTGTACTCCTTGTAATTTTGCATTTATATTGCATGTGTGTTTTATTTTGTGATCTCCTTTGAGTTTTTATGGAGTAAGGGTGGGATATCAAATATGAATAAATGAAATACTTTAGCACTATACTGATTTTTCTGAGTATGTGTTCAATTTCAAAGTGATGTAATTGCAATGCTAAGAACCACTGAGGAGTAAGTAGTAAGGCTGAAGGAAGATTTGGGTTTTGCTAATCAAGATAAAGGTGGGAAGGAAACCCATTGTGCATCCATAACTGATTCTGCAGCCATGCAAAAATATTCTCTGGTTCTCCCCTCTCCCCTGTATATGGCGATTGGCTTAAGTACCAAGCTTCACATCTCTCCCTCTATTTTAACTGCATTCTTACACCCTCCAGTCTCTGCCCCACAAAATCTTGTCTAGTTTCCTTTTATAGTTAATCAGTATTGTAGCCATGAGCATTTCCTGTGGCAAAGTGTTGCTGAGTTTGTGTACAAACTGAAAGAGAACTGTGCTGGAACTTTCTAAACACCAGTAGAAGCAGAGAGTATTATGGACAGACCCAGAAACCTACTCTGTCTCAGCTAGACATCAGTTGGTAATAGACAGAGAATGAGTTGATGATTAGCAAAAACTAATGAACTGTGTCTATTCACATGTTTTCCTAGATAGCTGTTTCTGCCATTCCTGATATGGGTCGCCTGGACGGGAAGGTGATTGTGGTGACTGCAGCAGCTCAGGGTATTGGACGAGCAACTGCTATAGTAAGTTTCCAAAATTCATCATGTTTCCCTCCTTGTACAGTTTTCTCTCTTGGCTTGATTTTAGACCTCATTGGATTAAGAAGTCATATTGGCAGCCTGGCACAGGTCTTCCTAAACAGATAAAATAACTTCTCCCATATTTAAAGGCATCTTAATTTTAATGTACTGACTTTCCTGAGAATCAAATCAGTGTAAATAAAAATTAACATAGAAACAACAAAACAAAAACAATACTTTGACAATACAAACTAACAAATGTAATCAATAAAACAAGACAGCTTTGAGATACATAAAATGTTTTTACTTATATGGTTTCTGAAAAAGCAGCATGAGCTCAGATTAAAAAACGAATAGAATTTACTGTAAGTCATTTCATATTGCAAAATGAATTCAAGGGAACGATTATGTATTGTGCTGATGTTTTTGGTTTTGCAGTACTATGGTCAATCTGACTGTTCAGCATTAATTTAGGAAAGCCTTCAATTCAACAGACACCTCTAAAACAGGGACTCCCACAAGGGCTTTCCCCATTGACTTCGATATAAAACAAAAAAAAAACCAAATGAAAAAAAAAAATGTTTCAAACAAACCTGATGAATGACTGTGAGCTCCGAAACAAATTAACGATCCAAAACACATTTTTAGACCTTGTACATCCCTAGAATCTGTCTTAAAAAATTAGGGCCAGATTTTATAACATGCGTGCGGACGTAGATTTGTGGGCGCAACCCGGCGCGCATAAATCTACGCCCGATTTTATAACATGCGCGTGCAGTTGCACGCGCATGTTATAAAATCCGGGGTCGGCGCGCACAAGGGGGTGCACACTTGTGCACCTTGCGCGCGCCGAGCCCTAGGGGAGCCCCGATGGCGTTCCCCGTTCCCTCCGCCCCCCCCCCCCAGCCCTACCTAAATCCCCCTCACCTTTATTTTATGATTTACTCCTGCCGGCCAAGTGCCGGCGCGCGAACCCCCAGCCCAGCCGCTGTGCCGGAAGCCTCGGTTCCGCCCCGCCCTTTTTTCAAGCCCCGGGACATACGTGCGTCCCAGGGCTTGCGCGCGTCACCGAGCCTATGCAAAATAGGCTCAGCGCGCGCAGGGGCACTTTCTCGGGGTTATGCACGTAAGATACGCGCGTAACCCTTTGAAAATCTGCCCCTTAACACATGTTACATTCTTCTTCAGATAAGTGCAATAGAGCTGCCTACCCTTTTGCCTTGGTTTACTGGCTTTATGAAACCAAAAGATGTAGATTGGAACCTACAAGAATAGCTTACGGTGGTGCCAGGTTCATTAATTTGCTCCTGAATTTTGAAAGTCTGTACACCCTTCAGATAAAGCATATATACTGCCACAGACTTGTCAGTCCTTTCCATTGGCAGTACCTCAGATCCTGCCTGGGGGAGAGGATCATTATAGTTTATCTAGAGCTGCGGTTCTCAAACTGGTCCTCTAGTACCACCTGGCTAGTTGGCTTTTCAGGGTATCTGCAGTGAATATGCATGAGAGAGTATCATGCAGTGGAAGCAAAGCATTCAGATATCTCATGCATATTCATTGCGGATATTTTGAAAACCTATCTGGTCAGGTGATTCTCGAGGACTAGATTGAGAATCACTAACTTCAGGCTGACTTGGATTTTGAGCAGTTTATGGCTCCATCAGAGGTTTTAATCTTATCCTGAAATGTCTAGTGTGGCACTAACTAAGAGAGTCCTTACCATAAAATACAGTAGATATATATATAAAGAATATTGTGAATTGTCTTTTATGCTTAGTACAGATTTCTTAAAAGAAGATGACAAGATGTGACCAACCATTTGGCCACCAGGTGTCATGGTAGTTATATAACACTATAGATAGAACCTAGAAGCCTTAAAAGATTTTAGACCTGTAGAAAGAAAATCATTTGTGCATACTCTTCCCGTAGACATATTTTACATTGTTGGTAGTATTTTATGGGATGTACTTGTCTTATTAGTTACTGTTTTATAATTAAAATTGTAAATCGCTTAGTTCATGCTGTACAAGCAATTTTATAAAGTTTAATAAAGATAAAGAGGGAACATTTGTAAAGGATAGGTTGGCAAAGGCAGTGCAGAGATCAAACCGCCATATTGGTCCTAAAGAAAACTGAATTGTTTGCAAGTTGTGATTATCCTGAAGTAAAAATAAGGTTCGTCCAAGGATGATGACCATGCAAGACCTCATCAGTCTCTTTAGATCTGAGACTTTGTAGAGGGGCCAATGTAAGCTCGGCAGAGCACAGTTTAACTTGCAGTTGTGCACAAACTTTACTGCCAGTGCAGCAAGGAATTTTGTACACAAGGGGGCCCATGCAATAAGACCTGCAATGAAATCGGCGTTTTTTTTTTTTCAGTGCGGGTGTTTTTTGTTTTTTTTATTAGCACAAGGCAAAAGCAAGCGACTCTGTGGGATGTAATAAGGGGACTACATGCAAATGAGATACGTGGAAAAAACCCCCCCATGGAATACCTAATACACGTGCCAATATCCACATAAGCCCCGATACAGACAGACATGGGAAGACCCCACAAACTAAATTATAGGCGCTAGTAGAACTGTTGCAAAGTTTGTCACACCTAAAATACTGGCAAGTGATCAAAGATGACAAAAAATGAAGTACATGTGGTACTTTGTTTAAAAATAAAACTCCACCCCAAAGGTAATGTAGAAAGGTGGAAAAATAAAAATGCATTTCTCTGAGATCCAGGTGGTGGATGATGTGCCTGCTGCTCTCCCTGGTGTTGTGCTGGGCTGTGTTGGTCACTTTGGCTTAGTTTTTTTTATGGCCGAGGCCCGTTGCTGTGGAAGCCTGGGGGGACATGGCTGCATATTTTTCTTAATTTTTGGAAGTCTGAGGCAGGTCAAGGGAGTGCTGCCTCAGCGGCTTCATGCCACTATGTAAATTGAAAGTGGTGTCTGCTGCGATTTATAAAAGAAAGAAGTGCCGTGTGGGAGCTGGAGTGCGCAGCTGGTGAATGCCACGAGCACTCTGAGGCTTCCCTGATTCTCCAGAGCTATCAGGCAGTGGTGCAGGTTTATCAGGAGTGTGGGAACTACTGCTGGCACAGATTAACACAGCGCCATGCGCGCAGGAGGGGTCTGGAGCAGGCGGCTGATGCGTGCCGTCCCTGCTCCAGGTCTCTTGTGCTGTCACTGTGTCCCGATGCTAAAAAAGTATATATATATAAGTACAAAAAATTGCGCCATCACGCAGATGGCCCCAAATGGGTAAGGGTAGCCTTGGGGAAGATGCTACTGCAAACAAAGGGACAGACACGGCACCGGGAGCTTTGGGAAAGCTCTGCTGCGTTGGGGAGATGCAGGCCCTGCTGATGTCATTGACATCAGCAGCTGCCTAGTACATGGCCTGAAGGCTGTTTTAAGTTTAAAAAAAAACCCAGCAGATTTGGGCAATTTTTTATTAAAAACCTGGTGAAGAGGCTGCCACCCAAGTTTTAGACCCCCAAACACACATTTATATACCCAATGCTAACAGGGGGTAAAGCAGTATATAAATTAATGAAACTGGTATATTTTCTGGTGGTGGTCAGGTGAAAATGCTTTGATAACCTGAACCATGAAAAAATTTGATTTTAAAAGTTTTTATTTTTAAAGATATCTCACAAGATGTAAGAAGCAGTCCTTAGGGACCATAAAAAAGTTAGACTTGGGGAAAAATATGATGTGAGATGTTGAACACCTAGGAAGTTGCTAGGAAATCCTTAATTTGGCTATTAGTTTAACATAAAATATTTTTATTTTTAAATATAGAAATAAGGGAGTTTCCAAAAGATTTCCATAGGAATGGATGCCCCTGGGGTTGTGTGAATGAGGAGTGGATGAGGTTAGGGGGTTTTTATGTTCTGAGGAAAAATATATTTTTATTTATTTTTATTTAAAAACTTTTCTATACCGTCGCTAAGTTATATACCATCGCAACGGTTTACAAATAGGCACACAGACTAAGGTTAGTAAATCTAGGATATCGTACATTCTAACAGGTGCCAATAAAGTTCGGTTACAATTTCATAAATAAAATCATTATTTGAGTAATGTTGGTCAAGTCCAGGTATATTATTGAGTTACTATCTCTTTGAGATATTACTTCTTAAATGTAGGATTGAGTAAATTCATTCTCATCCACATTACTCTGTACATTCATTCTCTACCCTCCACACTCTTTAGTGAAGGCTTTTTTAAAGAGCCATGTTTTTAAATTTTTCTTAAAAGTTTTGAGATTATTCTGTAATCTGAGTTCAGGGGGCATCGTGTTCCATAGTATGGGCCCAGCCAATGATAAAGCCCTTTCTCTCACTTGGGTTAATTTTGCTGACTTTACTGAAGGGATTGTTAGTAGTGCTTTGTTTGCTAAGCGGAGGTTTCTTTGTGGAACGTGTACTCGTAAGGCTGTGTTTAGCCAGTCTGCTTCTTTATCATATATTAGTTTGTGTATGGTACATAAGGCCTTGTATTTTATCCTGTATTTGATGGGTAACCAATGTAAGTCTGCTAGAGTTTCGGTTATATGGTCCCTCCTCTTTTTTCCCGTCAGTATTCTGGCTGCAGTATTTTGAAGTATCTGGAGTAGTCTTATCGATGTGCTTGGGAGTCCTAGTAAGAGTGCATTGCAGTAGTCAGTGCTGGAAAAGATAAGTGTTTGCAATACTGTTCTGAAGTGGGTGGGTGTGAGTAATGGTTTCAATCTTCTGAGGACCATAAGTTTTGCGTAGCCTTCTCTTACTTTTATAGATATGTGTTGTTTCAGGTTGATTTCTGGGTCCATTATTACTCCCAGATTCCTTACTTTTTCGGCTAGCTCAATTTTTTGGTTATTTCTTAGGGTTATCGGTGTTTGAATGATTTCAGTATGTTTTCTCTCAAGGTGAAGGAATTCAGTTTTGTCAATGTTGATAACCAGTTCCATTTGGTTTAGTAGTTGTTTAATTATGTCTAGGTACATGTTAGCTAGACTTAATGTTTTTTCAATTGTGTCATCTATTGGTAGAATTAATTGAATGTCGTCTGCGTAAATGTAATGTATTATCCCTAGGCCTGCCAGCAGATGACATAAGGGTAGCATATATATGTTAAAGAGGGTAGCAGACAGCGCTGAACCCTGAGGTACTCCTGTTTCAAGTTTAAATTTTTCTGATAATGTGTTTTTTATCTGGACTTGAAAGAACCTGTTGTTTAGGTAGGATCTGAACCAGTTTATTGTTTTGTCACATAATCCAATTTCTTCAAGTCTTTTTAGTAGTATTCTGTGGTTTACTGTATCAAAGGCTGCAGATAAGTCGAGCATTATAAGGATGTAATGTTTACTGTTATCAAAACCTCTTAGTATGTTTTCTGTTAGTGAGAGAAGTAATGTCTGTGCTGTAGTATTTTCGGAAGCCGTGTTGTGAAGGGTATGTTATTATTGTCTAGGTGTTCAGCTAGCTGTTTCTGTACTGTTTTCTCTATTAATTTTGCTAATAATGGGAGGTTTGAGACTGGGCGGTAGTTAATGAGGATTAGTGGGTCACTGTTTTTCTTTTTGATGATTGGTTTAATGATTGCCCTTTTTAGTGTATCTGGCATTAATCCTTCAGTTAGGGATAGGTTTATGATATTAGTTAGTGTTGGGGTTACTACATTGGTAATCTTTTTTATCTCAGTTGTTGGTATTGTATCGATTTTATGTGGAGCAGGGTTTATATTTTTTATCATTGATTCAACTTCTTGTTCTGATATTTCTATAAATGAGGACCATATATTTTATATGGATAAATGTATTTGATTTTGTTTTGATTTTTGACCTTGTCAATCATATAACATAAGGACTGTCAGCTGAAGCATCGGGGAAACGGTAGTTAGGGAAGCCTTTTCCAAGGAGACACCATGACAACAGAATCTTTGTCAGAAGTTAGAATGCTGTGAAGTCAGCATAGTCATATTTTCTTTTGGTCAAATCACAATTGATTTTAGGTTTTTTTTAGTAAATTTAAAAAAAAAAAAGTCAAAGATTACCAAAAATATTTCTATCCCTTGTGTTCATAGCCTGAAACATCCAAATTTAAATATGTTCTCATTTAGTCAAGAGAGATATAGAATGTACTATTTTATAAGATGACCTCACCAAAAGTAGGAATTCTCTGTATGTATATATTGGTGACAGTTTAGAGTACTATGGGAGACCTGCCTAGATTTCAGAAGGAGAGGAATTCCGTTGCCTCTGTTTGCATTGAGGCCTAGTAAAAACGCGAAACCTTAGGAAAATAGCTAGGGAACACGTGTGGATGAATGAATGTGACCCTAGTAATTATTATAAGGACCAGATAAAAGGCAGGAAAATTGCTTGTTATAAAATAACTAGCCGTTAAGCCCGTAACAACGGGCTACATTTAAAAAAAAATTTTCGGTCTATTTCCTTCCCACTTCCTCCCCCCTCCCCTCCCCTCACTCTCTCCTCCCCTCCTCCCTCTCCTCCCCTCACTCTCTCCTCCCTCTCACCTCCCCCCACCTCCCTCTCTCCTCCCTCTCACCTCCCCCCTCTATTCTCCCTCTCCTCCCTCCACCTCACTCTATTCTCCCTCCCACCTCCCACCTCCCCCCTCTATTCTCCCTCTCCTCCCCTCCCCCCTCTATTCTCCCTCTCCTCCCTCCCCCCTCAGCTCACTCTCCTCACTCTCTCCTCCCCTTTCAGCTGATCCACAACCGGCAGACAGGGGGGGGTGTCCCTCCCTCGCGCGCGCGCATCGCTGCCGCCGCTACTGCTCCTCCCTCCCTCCCTCGCGTGCGCCGCCGCCGCTCCTGCTTGTCGCCGCTGCTCCTGCTCCTCCCGCTCGTCGCCGCCGCCGCTCCTGCCACCGCCGCTGCCGCTCCTGCTCCTAAGGAGCAGGCGCCATTTTTTTTGGGGGGGGGGCACGCTCTGCTCTGGCCGACGTGCTCGCATGCGCAGTAGAGCTGCTCTCTACTGCGCATTTGCGGCACGTCGGTCCGGGCTCCCTTATGTAGTAGATACTTAAATGAGCTGACTCGCATTACCTTTGTCTTTGATGTAAAAGAAGAGTAAATGGGAAATTGTTAAAGAAAATTTGCATAAAAGTTTAATATTTTATAAAATGCTAATTGATGAATATGGGAGTAAAGCTGATGTAAATAAATCAGTTCCTTGATGTGAAAGAGGCATAAAGCTGGTGTACATAAATCGGTATCTCTCTGTTTAAACCATTTGACAAATGGAAATTTCAGCTAATTTATGCCCAAAGAATAATTATAAAAAATAAATCAGAACATATTGACCTTGAGTAATAGGGTGAGCCCTGAGGGTGAATGTAAGCAATGAAAGGCTATTTGAAAGAGTACAGACAATATTTAATTTGTATTCTTGCCTGAATACGGCTAATTAATTTGTCAAACAATCTATACAGTAAGATAGCTAAGTTATCATCTCTCCTCTGAAACAAATAGGGTGCCTAATTATCTTTTATTAGTTTTCTTTTACTGTTCAGCAAGGCTACAAGACTCATACTACAGTAAGATATTAGTTGGAGGAAGAATTGTTGGTGCTAGGGAAATAGCGTTTTTTTATTAATTTGTTTGAGTCAGGATAATAGGTAAAGCTAATAGATGATGTGGTCAAGAGGCGGACTGTGAGATCCAGACCCCACCTGCAAATGTGAGCAGCGCTAACTAGCCTTGTTATGTTAGCCACCAAAGCATCTCGACTCCGGGGTATCCTAAATCCACACAAGCTAACTACTTTATCAAACTCCGACCCCCCTTCCCCCCATCTTCAAGCAACAGAAGAAAAGCAAGCTAAGATCTAGATTCATCAAGCTGCTATGTTTTTTTGCAGAAGGGGTCCCACTAACACAGGGGGTGTGTGTGTGGGGGGGGGGGGGTGGGATCGCCATGATAGTGGGGCCCTAGCGCTGAAAACACATTGTGGCTGTATGGCGCGTTCTTTTGTGTCACCGCCAAACACCATGACACAAAAGAATGTGGCAAGCAGCCCTTTAACACGTTGGTGGCCCCAACCTCATGGGACCACCACTGTCCCCAGAAAGTATAAACCGTGGCCAGAGAGGTTGAGTGGGAGTCAGTGCTGACTCCCGTTTCAACCTGGGGTCACCAGTTTAGGTAGCCATGACTGCCCCAAAAATGAAAAATTAGTGGAAATATGTGCGTGGCGGTGGGCCAGCCCCCGAAATTTAAGTTCCCCGGCCCCCAAAGTCTCCAATATCCAACTCCCCACCCCCGGCCCCCCTGAAGTCTCCAATTCCCAATCCGATACCCAGCTCTTACCCCAGTCACATGATTGGGGCAAGATCAGGTCGGTGCCATTTTGGAAAATGGCACCGACCAAGGACTGGTGCAAAGGTTCTCCCATCCCCGAAGCGGGATCCAGGATCAGGTAAGGTGGGCTATGGAGAGGGCAGGGGTGGGGGGTGGAAGCTGGTTGATGTCTCCTTTTTTGGCCATGGGGGTAGGGGTGTTAGAGACTTTGGGGGGGGGGGGCCCACTGCATACATATTTCCACTAATTTTTCATTTTTGAGGGAGTCAGGGCTGCATCAACTGGTAGCCCTGGTTGAAATGGCGGTCAGTATTGACCCCCGCTCAATCTCCCCGTTTGGCCACAGTTTTTGTCTTTTTGGGTTGTTGTTTTTTTTTATTTGTTTTTTTTTTTTTTATGGCCGCTGTAAATGTGCAGTGGGAGCCTCGGGATTTGCTTTAGGGTCCCGAGCTTCATCTAATGCTTCCCTAGAAGATGGTGTTATTTTATTGCAGCTGACCACCTTCTCGGTCAGCTATGATAAAATATTTGCATCAGATTGCTTATTAATGACCACCTTTGCATGCATTTCCATTGTTCATGCATGAAAATCACATGCAAAGAAAGTCATTGCAATAGGGGAGGGTATCTGGATGGGGAGATGCAAAATATCGCATATAATCGCACATTTGAGCCCTAGTACAGCTTGATGAATGAACCAGTAAGTGTGTACTAGTCATATGGGACAGTGACTACAAGTACTTAGACGCAGATAGGAATATATAAGAGAAATAAGAGAGACACATATAATAAGACATTAATTATTTGGAGAAATAACATACTTACCTTAAGGTAATCAAAATCCTGCAGTCCATAGGTGCACTAGAAAAATAAAAAGGCTTTAACAAAATCAAGTTCTGGAAATACAAATAAGATACAAGCAAATGATTGGGTGATTTAATTAAGAATATAGATAACAATACTTATCTGGTATAAATTAGGTTCTTCGGTGGAAAATTGGTTTTCAATATTCTTGTAGTTTTGAAAGAGAAAATATGTAATACTATGTGAGAAATTTGTTGGAAAGAAATCTAAACTGTTTCAAATACTATACTTGCAACAGAAGTGTAATAACAATTGTTGAAAAAGATTGACCTTTATCGCTGGTACTTATTGTTGATATCATTACCCTAGCATCTTAACTAATTGTTACAAATAAACCCCAGTTTATTTGAAATTTTCCTTTGGTTATCTATTTCTTCTGTGTGAGTATCTGGTGTTAACCTAATTCAGAAATAAATTAACTAATTTGAAAATCAGCTTTAATTGGGAAACTACCTTAAACTATTTGGCTATTATTCAAGTGACTTTGCTAAAAACATGGCCTCCTCCCTCTTCCACCCCACCCCCCATCCTCTCCATTGCCATTACACTTCCTTTCCTCTTCCTTTCCACTTCGTTTCCACCTCCCTTTATATTCCTCTAAGTGTATATAAAGGCATTACAACTGTATATAAGAACATTATATTCTCAAACACAGGTATATTTACCCCTTCTAAATGTAGGGATCTCCCCCCAATTCTCGGAATTTTCCTGCTCCTCCAAGTTTAACTAACCTAAACTCACATTTCCTCCTCCCCTATTTGTTACTTGTAAAAACGAACTTGTTATATGTAAATACTAATGGTTTAACTGTTCTTCATATAATCATGCGTTAATTGTAAAGCCTGTTGCTAAATTTGTGTTCTCTGTAAACCGATGAGATGTTCCCAACGTTCGTCGGTATATAAAAGCCATTAAATAAAATAAAAATTAGTAATGATACCAGGTGGTCTACAGTAACTTCATATTTTTGGATTCTTTCGAGTTCAGGGCACACAGTGCACCTTCCAAGCAGTTAAGCGCCCGTTCGTTCCTCATCTGTCGTTGGTATTGGTAAAGGCAAATCTGGAATCAGAGCTATACAGTTGGCATGGTTTACTACTCTGAGGTATATGCAGCATAGGTGGCACGGCGTATGTATCTCAGACATGTGGTTAAACTTAATTCCTGCCCTGACTCAGGCACTAAAGAACCGGTGTAAAAAAAAACCCAACCCACATTAACTTTTCTCCCTGCCAGAACGGCTCTCTGCATTTTCCGTGAATAGTTAATTGCCTCCTTTGCATGACATTTGCATGGACTCCCGCTAAACCAGCGGCAGCTTTTTGTGCGGGCTTCTGCATGTATTCTTTTTCCATGCTAAATGGTTATTACATACACACGTAAGATTAGCGTGGAAAAACACACCTAATATCAAACCTGAAAAAGGTTTACTGCAGCTTATTACATGGGCCCCGATGTGCGTTTAAGTTACCGCGCCCTCCTGCAAACCCTTTGCTAATGATGGCATTAGCTATTAACCCCCCTCCCTAATGCCAGAAAAATGCGCTGGCTTAACTTGTGTCTTGTTAGTGCTGGAAACTTAATTTCTAGTTTGAGGTGGAATAAAGTTTCCAGGGCTAATATTAGTCTCTGGATGGAAGCTTGAGTTCTGGCGCCAGAACCTGTAGTAGGGATTTTATGCACAGAAGATATGATTTTGGGCCCATAAATCCTGTTTCCTGTGCAGAAAGCCTGGTTTATGTGCATATACTGTGTCATGTTTTTATGTATTCTAAGAGGTAGATTTTAAAAGCGTAGCTCACGCAAAAACATCCACATACGTGCAACGCAAATTTTAAGAAGCTGGGAAGGGCGCGCGTACCTGCATGTACACACATCCAGAATAAGGAGGCAGAAAAGGGACAGGTCACGGGTGGTCCAGGGGCAGGGCCAAGACTGACCCCCGTAATCACAGATTTTGCAAAGGTAACACGCATATGTTGCCTGCGTAACTTTGCTACTGCTCCTTATGAGAGGTGCAGGAGTCTGGGGGGGAGGGGGGGGGGAGGGGGGAGGGGGAGCACATCTCTGTATAGGGTCAGTCTGATACTCTGTATATAGGGGGCACTTTGAATCGGGGTGCCCCCTATATATAGAGAGCTGAGTTGGGGTTAGGGGGGGTGTTAGACACATTCAGAGGTATTCATAGTAAAACTGACATCAGTAAAGAATTATAATCCTTATGAGTGATGACAAAAATGCCCCTCTAGAGTGGTAGCTGTATATCAGACTGACCCTATACAGAGACGCGCTCTCTCTCTCTAACGTGAGGCGTATTTTTGCTCGCGCTGCAATATGGGCATTCCCTTGAAAATTTACCAGTAAGTGTTTTATTTATGCACATTTTTGGGATTCTCTGCATTTAGCATTAGCCTACCATTGGTTTATTGCACCGTTAGGGAACTCCGGCCCTGGTGTGCCACAGACGGGTGTGGTTTTCAGGACATCACAATGAATATGCATGAAGTATATTTGGATACGGTGGAGTCAGTGGATGCAAATGTACTTCATACATATTCATAGTGGATAACTTGAAAGCCAGACTTGTTTGTGGCACTCCAGGACCTAGCGTTGCTTATCTCTGGTTTACTGTATCAGCAGTTAAACATTTTTTTTTTAGTGTAAGTGTTAAGAAACTCTGCACTGAATTTTAGTGCATAGTTTTAATGCTCAGCTTATTACATTGGTCCCAGAGAGATCTACAGCCATACTTACTTTAAAAAAAAAAAAATTCTACAGGGCAGTATTTCCCAACCTTTTCATACCCAAGGCACACCTACATTAACACAATTATTGTGCGGCACACCAACCTCAACCGAGCAGTCAGTGCAGATAGAAAGAGGACTCTTATGTCTGAAAGAAGAGCAAGGACAATAATGGAAGCCCCACCAGGCTCTCTTCCAAATTTTAAAACAAAGGGAGATAATTGCAAAGACAAGCACAAACCTGTCACGATGGGCTGCCTCCTTCTATTATTTATTTATTTGTTTGTTTGTTTGTTTAACAATGTTTGTATACCGCTTTTACAAACAATGTTTAATCAAAACGGTTTACATAAATGAATTAAAAAAAACTAAATTCATAAAAGCATAAAATTAAAAAGAAGCACAAAATTACAAAAAGAAATAAAAAACTATTAAAAAATAAAAATTATTAATATAACTCAAACCAATATTAATGTATAATAGAGTGCCATGAAATTTGAGAAAAGGGAGAGGTAAGATTATGTTATTATATTATATATTATATTATATAAGTGCAGGAGAAGTGAGGTGCGGGCATCCAGCTCATTTACCTCGGCCGCCAGTATGCAGCTGCCGGAGCTCCTTCACCACACGGTGCTCAGTGCATGGCTCTCCCGACCTGGGCATAAGGACAGGCTGGAAGGTCTCGGATGGGGAAGATGAGGAGGTGCTGCGCACCAGTGTTACGCACTACACAAAGGTTGGCCCCAGTTACCCATGCCATGCTGCCCATTAATTGCTGTGCTCTGGGCCTCGTGCTGTAGCTAGGAAGAGGAGGGAGGAATTGAAGGATTACGAGGGTTCTCAGAAAGGAGTTCCCGCATGTTTAAGAGCCTCCGCTGATGATTCTTGCTGTAGCAAGGCGCTGAGAGCCGAGCCCCCGGTACTGGTCTGGATCGGGGGAGGGGGGACACCGGCATGGTTCTTCCAGCTGACAAACAAGGAAAAGAAGAGGATTCCCCCGTCCTTGCTAAAGTCTTGCACATCTAACCGTTGCGTTGCTTCCTTGTGTTTTTAAGGCATTTGCAAAAGAAGGAGCTGAAGTTCTTGCCACAGACCTCAATGAGGCAAAACTGAAGGAACTGGAGGAGCACCCAGGTAACTGGGGAGCATTTTACAAATCTATCGTACAAACATTTAAAATATTACACGCGGGTACTGTATAGCAATCACCATTTTAGCATTTTAAAGGGGGCACACCATCACATATTATGCTCATTAGCTTAGTAGGAGATGCAAATGGTGGGTTTGGGGGGTTGGAGTGGGTTAAGCTACTTTGTTTCTTAGCTCCGGGATCAGCACAAACCTATATTTTACAGGAAAATATTTGTATAGGAGTCACAAGAAGAGTTTTGTGTAGCAAATTTTGAATCAAGAGAATTTTTTTTTTTTAACTTCTGTCTCTGGTGTGTTCTCTTGTCTCTCTCTCTCTATTCCTTCTCCCCACTACCTCTTTATAAGTATTTTCTTGCTTTTTCATTCATTCATTCATTCATTCATTCATTCATTCATTCATTCATTCATTCTGTTCTGTCCTGAACCTTGTCCCTATTTTTCTTTTCCTTTCTTCCCCCAAATACTTCCTTTCTCTCTCTTCTTTCAATCCCCAATCTCCTCGGCTTTGCTGCCTTCATCACCCCTTCCACCTCTCTCTCCCCTGCCGGTCCCCTTCCCCTGCAGCCTTTTCTCTCTCTCTGACTTACCTTCTACTCCTCTCGCTCTCCCGCTGCCACCCTGTGTTCAATTTAACTATTGAAATCTTGGGGGTGGGGGTGCGAGGTTGGGGAGACTGTAGGGGCACTAGCAAGGCCTCTCCACCAGCACAGCTTGGTGCGCTCGAGCTTTCACATCTGATAAGCAGAGAGGGATCCCTTAGTTTTGAAAAAATGAAAGGAAAGTTGAAGATCAAGTAGAATCTATGATATTCCTATAGGAAGAAGTTAGACAAAAGATATGGGCTTTATGATCCTTATCTGCTCTTACGTTCCTTTAGGATTCTGTTGTTGTTCAAATTTTTATTCCATATCCAGCTTTATCCCCTCCTTTCCTCCCACCAGGAATGTAAGTTAAAGGAGTCCTCTGTGATGAAGAGATCACAGGTACAGTCCTTGCAAGTAGGTTCCCTCCTTTCAAACCTCTGGGTTTGTGTAATAGTCACAGACACCGTGGATCAGGGATCAGACTTTGGTGCTGCTGTCATGTACCTTGTGGTATCTGGTTGTAGAGATGTCTGCGGTCTGTGACTTGAGAGAGATTTGTGAAAAGTCTTAATGTTCACTTTTGACAGGTGATAGTGATACCTTTAGTAGAAAAGTAGTGCCACCATGCCCATTTCATAATAATTATGTTTAATTTTTGTAGGCATTCAAACTCGGAGGCTAGATGTCACCAAGAAAGAACAAATTGAAAGTTTGGCCAAAGACATTCAGAAGATTGATGTCCTTGTTAATATTGCTGGGTTAGTGGTTCTTTCATTTTTAAACCCCTTCTTCCATGCACCAGCTTACATTCCATAGAATAAGCTGAGTTATGGTTTTGGATGTGAGGGAGTGATTTGGGATTTTATTAATAGACTCAACTGCACAAAGAGGTTGAAAGACACCGAAAGAATGTTTACAAAAGTTCAAATAAAGCACCCTGCTCAGACTGAATCCTGAGCTCAACATGTCATTGGTGGTAGTAACGTCCATGCAATGAAATTTCTGTGGTGTTAAATAAATGGAAAAATGGTTGGTTCCGGCCAGAGATGTATCTATGGGACTCTCATGCATCAGTTATTGTAGGCTGCGAGTCTGTAAACATGGATTTTCATGGGATGAGTGATGGAAATGCTATATACCGGGTGTGTATATATATAAATCACTTAATTTTTAATTATGATAAAACAGATTTTTGAATCAGTGTAGAGGGCTGACAAGTGAAGAAGAGCCATGCTGAATTTGTTATCTTTAGTGGCGATAGGAGCTGGCTGAACGTTTTGGGTACATTAGTACCTGGCTGTTCAAATAACTGCAAGAAGTAATTCCAGAAGTAGCAAGGATACTTCTCTGTAGAAAGCCCACAGACCTTTTCAGGCTTGTAAGACCAGAACCTACTATAACCATGGCATTAGATTTTTTTCGGTATTTTCAAAACTTTTCTCTTTTGGTTTTCCTGATACAAAATTGATTTGGCCGTCAAAATCATTTGATTTCAATTTTTCTTTGCTTGATATTTGCACTGGAAAATTATATGCACAGTATGTCATAAAGAACTGGAATCATGGCTTTTTGTTAAAGCCTTTGGAAGGTGAGACTACTTGGTGATCATCTCTCCAGATTGGTTTTATGGGGCTTTGGAAGGAGATGGGTTGGGAATTTGTGTGTTTTTTTGTAATTTTGTTAAATTGTAATTGCTTTTGACTTCATAGAGCATATTTGCTGGTTATGTGCTTTGTAACTCAGGGCAGTGAGGTTGTGGCAAAAATATGAAACAGAGCACATAAATATGCCTTTGCTTTGGGGGCTGAAACAGTGAACTTCATCTGTAACATCGCTGGTTTCATTGGATTGTGAAAGAATTCATTGAAGTAAACAGTGCAGGAAGCCAGGGATCTTATAGATGAAGTCCACTGTTTGCGCCCCCAAAGTAGGTACATACCATGCCAAAACGTGGCTGTGTCAGGTTGGTAAAGGAGAGATGAAGCAAAAGAAATGTTGGGGAAAAAACCCGCTAAACTGAACATCAGGTGACTTCTCTATATTGTGAGCTATGCCACAGCACTCCGGTATCGCTACATATAAGCGAGGGTTTAACAGTTGTAGAGATGTATTTTATCTGCACAAGAAAAAAATGTTTTAAAAAATTGTGACCATTTACATTTTTCTGACACATGAGCTGCCCCTGTGAATGCCATTAGTCACATTTTTTTTTAACACACTGGTCCTGACAGATAAAGCCATAATCCATGGTGTTTGTTACAAAAAATAAAGAAAGCACTAGAGGCTGGAAAGAGGCAGCTGCTGCTGTGGGAGAAAAAGAAGAGGGGCTGAGGAGTGAAAAATAGGAAGGGAAAGAGAGACTTCTGAGAGAATAGGAAGAGAGATGGGGGAGGGAGTTTAGAGACTGCATGGGAAGAAGAGTAAGAAAAGGAGCAAAATCAGATGGAAGGAGATGTTAAGAGAGGCAGGGGCAAGAGACGAGATCAGAAGGAAGTTAAAAAAAAAAAAAAAAAAAGGAATGTAAAGCAAAAGAAAACAAAGGAAGGAGAGACTGATCTGAAAGACTAGAAATAATGAAAGGGAATGAGAAATTCAGGCACACAATAAAGGTTTTAAAACATTTTTATTTTTTAAAGAAAAACATTTAAAACCGGATATATTTAAATAGCATCAAATATGCATATCCATGTACAATCATAGGAAATGTATGCACACGTTGTTCCTAGAACTGCTCGAAAATCTCAAATATGGTGCTGCAAACCTTTCAGACCCTTGACGTGGAGTCTACCCTTGAGCTGCAGCAGGAAACTGGGGGACTTGCTCATAGTTCAGATTCCTCTAAGAAAAGCAGGGCTGTAAGCGTGTGTGTGTGTGTGTATCCAATGAGATAAACCAGGACTGGATCAGCATGCCTTGAAAAAGCGAGATCAGTTGGGAACCCTACTGCTAATAAGAGGAAGGACTTGTATATAGCTCTCATGTTATCCTGCCATATTTTTCTGACTACCCATGAACCCTGTAGTTCAAGATGAAAGGTGTGTGTTGCAAACGGTTTCAGTGCTGCTCTCCTTCTGTTTTTCTAGTTTTGTCCATCATGGGACTATTCTGGAGTGTGAAGAGGCAGATTGGGACTTTACTATGAACGTTAATGTTCGCAGCATGTATCTGTTGATCAAAGCATTCCTGCCTAAAGTAAGTAAGAACCTGATCTTCCAGTTGATGTATAATTAGTGCACAGGTATATCATACTATAAGATTTTATTCCAGCGGCATTTTTTCCCAGTTCCATTTCAAGGGCAATATTTATTTATTTAGATTTTTATATTCCACTTTTCGGCACTTCAGAGTGGATTACATTCACAATAGTGTTTTTGGTGAAGAATGTGCTAATATCCGTGTTTCTGTCTTAGTAAATTGAAGTGAAAGTGAATGAGGCTTGAGTTGGCTTGCCCATCTTTCAAATGACTGCAGGAAAAGATTACATGGCCCATTCACACTGCTAAGGGCATAGCCCAATTGACAGTCACAGGAGCTTGACCACTCCTTATCCAAGTCAGTTTTTGTCTTTTTCTTTGGTTCTCTACCATCTTGTGTAGATAAGCATACAAGATTTCATACTTAATCCAGCCTCTCTCTTCCCTTCCTTCAGCTCTCCCACCCCCACCATGTTTTAACACTAAGATTTTTCATCTAAAGAGCGCTCAAAACTAGTGATGCTGTTGCTTGAACATCCAGCCTCCTACATACATATGTCCTTGCTTGGACAGTATCTGGTCATCACCAACCCACCAGTACAGACCTGCTTCTGGGAGCTTGTAGCTTGCTGGTACAAGTCCAGCTACCCTTGTAGCCTGTGGTTGTTGCTAGGTTGTGTTTGCTTTGTCTTCTCATCCTTTTTACCTGATCACCTGCCAACAACGACCTAGTTTGTTTCTGGGACGTTGTTGTGTTGGCAGGTATACACATTTGCTAATATTTTTAATTTGTGACTTGCAGCACTCAAACTATTCTAGGCCTATGTCTCCACTAAGCATATGCTGCCAGCATGTGCGGTGACTATATAAAGCAGTAAGGAGACATCAAAGAATTTAATAACACACCAAACTCCTTACAGTGCTAGAACCCTGATAAAGGATTTAAAGTATACTCATTCCATTTATAGGGCTTCAGGAATACTGTATCATCACTACTCTGAGTTGGGAGTGGATTAGATTATCCCTGGACCGTGTCCCTGTCACGTAATAGGGGCAAGGTCAACATCACCGCCATTTTGAAAAATGGCTTTGGCAGGCCCAGAGAGAGGGAATGCTCCAGACCCTCAATGAACCCCAGTGACAACTTTTTGAAGTGTAGGGGTGGTGCTCTGACTGCTCCCCAGACAATCAGGCTACTTTTTTGGTGTTGGGGAGTGGGGGACCACTAGACCCCATGGATTTAACTTTATTTGGATGGGAGTGAGATGTGGAGGAGGGTCATATGGGTAAGGAGCTATTTCATGTCATCCTGCTACACCAGACCAGGCTATACGTGCGGGTTGTTTCCCCGTACCAGCAGATGGAGGCAGACAACACTGTTTTCCTACTTTGACATCATCACCAAAACTTAGGGGTGGTGGAACTCAGGAAAATTCCAGTATTTTCTGCCTTCAGCAGATGGCAGGACCTGGTGGTGAAGCAGCTCTGCATTGGATCCTGATTTCGATTAGACCTGGGGCCAGACTACTGGCTTTGGCCTGCAGAGCGAGCCCTCTATTTCAACTTCCAGTCCCAGAGGCAACGAAAGCTTCTAGACACACACAAAAAAGAAATGGAAATGCCTTTCTTCTTGAGCCCAGAGGTTCGTCTGGCATCTCTTCTCTCTCTCACTCCTTTTCTCTCCCTCTCCCTTAGTCCCCATTTTTATTAAAATAAAATAAAAAACCAAGGGGATGATTTAGGAAGGGGAGACTCGAAGGAGAGAGACATTGGGCTGAATTGCGAGGCACCGCTCCTGATAACTGTGAGTATGGGTGGGTGCCTGATTCTTCCATGCTGCACCAGGAGAGGGTGCAACCTGGATCGTGAGTGAGCGCTCCAGGGGAGGAAGGCCCCGTATCCACACATTGAGAGTTCAATGCAGACTTCCCAAATATAAAAAAAAAAAATAAGAAAAGAGAGGGAATTTTTAAGGCAGAACCTTAAGCTCCTCTATGAGGATCCTTTTTGCCCCCTCCCCACCTTTCTCTGCTCCTGCTCTGTTTAAAACAACAAAAACAAAGGAGACAGGCCTTTTTTTTAAATGGAGTGCAAACATGAGAGAATGGGCAGACCTCGGGTATGTGCCTGCTGAGCACTTTGGTTTTTTTTCATTGGGATTCAATTTCCTGAGTTGAGCAGCTTTGAGGGAAGTGCTGGACCTGATCTTGTGGCCCATAGGACCTGCAGAAGCACTGTGGCTATCGCTGGCAATTTTTGAGGGGTTCCCCAAGGATTTTTATCTTAGGGTCTTCCTCATGATGCAGGAAAGACCCTATGATACAAGCAGGGGGGGGGGGCCTCGGTTATTTTACTTGTAGTCTTTCATTTTTGGTGGGCCGGCAGCCATATTGAATTCTTCACCCATGGTCGGGTCTGCTTTCTAGCAGCATCCTGTAGACGTGGGGCATTGCCAGACTCCCTCCTGCTCTGGTTCTTTTTAGCCAGGGTCTGGGCCCTGCCCAGTTTTTGGAATGGACCTCCTTTATCTTACATCTGGCAGTCTAGTAATTGCTGAGACTGAAGCCAGGAGGAGGTCTTCTGTTGGCTTGACTGCAGCTGTGACGAGGCAGGAGCCTCAGAGCATGCAGGTACGCCGATTTAAGGTGTGTGCCTGTCCTTGGCTTGAGTGCAGGCCAATCTGTAACAAGGTAAACTCTAATAAACCAGAGAGATTACAGGGTTAGCGTGGCCTAGACTCCCTCTGCCCGTATGGAAGACATGTCGAACGGTGTCTAGTCCAATGCTTGTAGCACCCCCTTTTGACTGGGAGCCGACCCTCCACAATCTTATACCAAGAGATTTCCCTTATGTCACCCCCCCTCCCCCGCCTGAAGTATCTCATTCCTACATTCCAATATTCTTCAGTCACTGCTTTATATTAACTAGCTCCTTTGGCCCAGACTTCCCAGGCATTAGTCAGGGTAATAGTCTCTTAATCCTGGCTCGGTAGGCAAACTAACTTCAGTGAAGAGGGATTGGCACTCTTTTGCACCAGGCACCGATAATTGGTCATTTAACCTACTGACCAGTTTGCCAGCACTTAATTCCAGAAAAAGTCCAGACACCACAGATATTCTTCAGCTGTTTTATTTCCAGGCTTCACATGTGCACCTTCACTGGGAATGTGTGACAATTCTAATCTTCAGGGCAACAAACAATTCTTCAGTAAACAGTTACAGTCCATGCTCAGATTCCAACAAACAGAAAAGCCACAAAACACAAAAATCCTTGCAGCTTCTCAGATTGGTATTGGCGTGTGGTCAGGGCCTTCAAGGGATTCAGTGAATCCCCAGCCCATAGGCGTCTCTTCAGGGTAGCAAGCGCCACCCCAATTTTATGCATTGGATTGGGCAGGGATAAACCAAAACCCTGCTCGATCTGATCAACTATATCACATCTAGCTACACCTCCCCCCATACATGGGCAACAGGAGTTGCATTTATCGAAATGTCATCTTCTGCTGCCACGGGGCCAATCTTGCAGCTCTTACCATGAGGCCAGCCCCATGGCAGCAGGAGATGTCGTTTGGATAAACGCGAATCCTGCTGCTGCCCACGCCACGACTCAGCAAGGCCACCACGGAGCCTTTCCTGTGATGGCTGAAGAGAGAGAGATCTGATGCCATGGCCACCAGCGGACCTCATCCCACTGGCGGCTGAAGAGAGGAGAAGGATGCGGTGGCCGTTAGTGGACCCCATCCCATTGGCAGCTGAAGAGAGAAGGATACCATGGTTGCCATGGACCTCATACCGCTGGCAGCCAAAGAAAGGAGGAGGACACGATGGCCGGCAATGGACTCCATCCTGCTGGCAGCTGAAGAAGAGCCCAAGGCTGTGTGTGTGTGTGTGTGTGTGTGTATGGCTGGGTGACTTCTTGTATGTGTGTGAGTATGACTGCTTGTGTGTGTGTGCATGGAGGAGTGACAGCCTGTGTGTGTGGATGTCAGTGGGTGGGTGAGTGTGGCTGGGAGAGAGCCTGTGGGGGTGAGGGTGTATGTGTGACTGCCTGTGTGTGTGTATGTTTACTTAGATGGGTGGGTGGAAGCCTGTATGTGTGTTGTGGGTAGATGAGATCTGTGTGTGTGTGTGTAGGGGCAGGTGAGTGACTGCTTTTGTGCGGGTGGGGGTGAGAGGCTGTTTGTGTCTGGGTTAGAACCACTTCGATAAATTTTCATATCTACTCATGAGCGTACATGTGTGTGCGCTACCCGGCACGCACACATGTATACCCGATTTTATAACATGCGCGTGCAAGCATTAGGCAAACTAGGCAGTTGCCTTGATCACCAAAATTTTGGGGGTGTTAAAATCCCATCAGAGTGAGAGAGAGAGAGGTTCTACGCCAGAGCCAATACCACCAAAGAAGGGAGCGCTGTGCAGGAGCCACTACCACTGGTAGGAGGGAGCGCTGTGCAGGAGCCACTACCACTGGTAGGAGGGAGCGCTGTGCTGGAGCCACTACCACTGGTAGGAGGGAGCGCTGTGCTGGAGCCACTACCACTGGTAGGAGGGAGCGCTGTGCAGGAGCCACTACCACTGGTAGGAGGGAGCGCTGTGCAGGAGCCACTACCACTGGTAGGAGGGAGCGCCCCTGTTGCGTCCATTGGTCTCAGATGGCTTCACCCCGTATGCCTCACCTTGTTCTCTCGGCTCTTCCCGCTTACCTTGGGAAAATGGCTACCGCTTCTGCAAGCCGCCCTCTCCGGTGACCCCAGAATGGCTATGGCGTTGCCTCCCACAATGTTCCTCCCAAGGGCCTACTAGGGTGCACCCGTGCGCGCGCGCTACCCACATCTTTATTCTAGCTATGGCGCGAACCTCGGGGGCGTCCCCCTCGAGTGACGTCACAACATCCAGGTATTTAGCCTGCCCTTACTTGCTAGCTAATCGAGTTAGCAAGGATTGGATTTCGGATTGGATTTGTCCGGTCTACGCTGCTCTGCCGCTTCTGTGCAGCCGCTGGAAGCTCTCTCTCTCTCTCTGCCCTTCGGGGTATTGACTAACCTGGGTACCCCTCCTCGGGGACCCTTCCTCTTCTTTTAGGTGCCTTACTGGGATCAGGTCCTCGAGGGCCTGCTCTCCCTGCCTTGGTGCCTGGAACCATCTACTTCTGCCTGGTGGAAACCTTCTACATTACAGTTACCATCTAGTGAGTAATATAGCTCTCAGTCTATCTCATCTATAGCTTTGCTGTGCTGGGAAGCCTATTGACCGGAACCTCCCTATATCAACTTGGTGAGAAGAGTTCCTCTGCTGAGGGTCCCTGGACTGCTAATTCAGAACCTGCTCACTACTGCCACCTCTGGTGGCTTACATCTGCTGTATAATAAAAGACAATTCAGTGTTTGTGTGTCCTGAGTCTAGCCCAGTACTGTGCTCCCCACGGGGCTCCTCCCCGTGGGCGTGGTCATCTTCCACAGTACCCAGGAATCCATTCAAACACCTCAAAACCATAACAGCTGTGCAGGAGCCACTACCACTGCTAGGAGGTAGCGCTGTGCTGGAGCTGCCACCAAATAGGTAAATTGGGGAAAAGAGTGCATAATGAAAGGTTTACCTAGGGCATCCAAAACTCTTGCACCAGCCCCGAATGGAACAAAAATCAAAAGCTAAACAGTACTATTTGATTTATTTTCAATACTCCTTTACTGAAGCGCTTCTTAATATCAGAATAATTTACTATAGATTGCCTTCATTCTCCAGGAAAGCTTGTCACCATCTTCCGTTCCCTAGGTTGTCCATTGTAACCTGTTCTCCTTAATACCACCTTATTTTTTTGGTTTGATTTATATATTCTGCCTTTCAGTCACTTCAAAGCAGATTACATTCAGGTACTGTAGGTATTTCCCTATCACCAGAGGGCTCACAATCTGTTGCCAACTACCTCATTCATAAACTAAAGGACATTTTATTCTTTCTTTTTTTTTTTTTTTTATTTTATTTTTTAAGAATATTTCAGATTATTACAAAGTAATATTCACTTTGTCAGAAACATAGGAAACATACAATCTTCAAAAGGAAAAAATAACATATCAAGAAGAGAAAAACATCATCCTTTATACTTAGACCACAATATTCTGGGAGTAGGTATTAGAGATCCAGACTAAAGGAGTAATACAAGAAAACCATTTCCAGGAAAATAGCATTTACATGAAGTTATCCTAACTAACTAATTACTCCTGAGATATGGGGCTTACTTGAGGAGAGGAGGTAGGGAGCTCACATTTACGAGAATCCAAAAAAGTTTTTAAATGTTCAGGGAAAAAATATACATAAATTTCACTATTTAATTTCAGAATACATTTACAAGGAAATTTTAACCAAAATGTTGCTCCAACTGATTGGGCTTCCTGTCATAATGACAGGAAGCCTTTCCTCTTCTCCTGTGTGGACCTTGCTAGGTCTGGGAAAATCTGTATAAATTGACCATGAAAATTTACCCTTAAATTTTGAAAATAACAACGCATAACGTAACTAAGGTCAGGTTCATTTATTTGTTTAACAAATGTATAACCCACCTCCCCAATTTAGTTAAATCACCCAAGGTGGCATACAAATCACAGGCATAATAAAAAGACTAAAAATATATAAAACATGACTTCACAATTATTTCATCACCCTCACATTTGATTTCAATCCATCATTTCCACTGCTTAACAACCCGGTAAAAATCACATATCTGTGATGCTAATCATATTTTGATTTTCTTGTGGAATGTCATGTAATTTTGCTTCATTCTGACCTCTACCAGTAGGGAGTTCCACAACAATGGGGAAACAGTTGAAAAAGTTCTTGTTCATAGCTGGGTGTGTTTTAAATCTTTAAAATTGGGCAGTAGTCAGGTAGGCACATGTCACGGGTGGAAATGAGTAGGGGTGTTTTTTTGTGAGGTAGAGGAGCTGGACACAGACACAGAGCTGGCCCAAGCTTTCCCACTAATAATAATGAGCATGACTGTTTGGTGCGATATATAAATGTGTGTATTTACAAAGTATAATAATAAAAACAAATCAGTCACTTATAATAACTGTTAGGACAAATCATAAAAATAGATTATATATGCACAATGAGCAGACTAAATAATCTACCCCAGCTAACAGGGATATATTTGTATACAAATGGCCTAGCAATAAGCGGTCACTTTCCTGGATGAGTGTCCACTGGTGACTCAGCAAGCATTGTCTCTGTGGGCGGACTATAACGGTACTGGTGATTCCATTGCGTTGTCGAGATGGGCATGCTGATCTGGTCAGAACTTAGCTCTCGGCAGGAATCAGTCCGTCCTGCTGTGCTTAGGGTCTTATGTGCCAGCCCAGACAAGCGCTGTATAGTTCTCTTTGTCTCTCAGCTCTCATTAAAGTATTGCCAAACTAACTGATTAGGAAAAACTATTATGTGTCTCAGCACTACTCTGAAATGATGATTTTCTCTAGCTTTAACCATATTTCATGTTTCTCCATTTTGTATATCATAATAAATACATTCTCTCTCACATGTGGGACTACTAGCCCTTCACACACTCTAAACCTATCACATTCTGCTGGATGTCCAGAATGATAAGAAAATCAGTAGTAGTAACATTAGTGTCATGTAAATAAAAGCAAGCATCATAATTTGGATAGGAAGCAAAGACTACTGCAAAACCAGTACCAATATAGAAAAGAATGTAAGTGCCCCAAAATCACACTTATATCCATGGGGCCTGTAAATCCTGTGTGCAGTGTAATCTGGGCTGATGCCAAGTGTTTTGCAGCCCCCAGCTTCCTCTTAGCAAACAGAGCTGCTAATACTATTCTTCATTGAACACCAAGGACAAGATTTTAATTTCCTAATTGCCAGTTTGTTTGCTTTCACATTTAAGTGGTATTCTTATTCTCTGACTAGGTCATGCCTCCATCTTGCATTTTGTATTTGTCTGTGACTTTGAAGTTTTCAGTCTGCTTTTTATCAAACTAGAAGGGAGGGCTGCCTAACTGTCTAGAGTCCTGTAATTTTTTCTTTTATGCTTTGAACATTGCACATGCATATATACAGTACTGTGTTTCTGTTTATTAATTTATTTGCAAAAATGTCTTGCCTGCACAATTACCAGACATCTGTTCTGAGTGGTTCACAATTTAAACATACATAATATAAAAACAGACACATAACATAACAAAAACCCTTAGTACTCACCCAAAGACTTTGTGAAACAAATATGCCTTCACATGCTTACAAAAGACCTTATTATCCTGTAATTGACAAATTTCAATATGGAATTTCCACTCCACAAAAAAGGGGCAACCCAGAAAAAAGCTCTATTCCTGGTCTCTTGCAACATAGCATTGGTACTTCCAAAGAGCTGATAACAAAGATGCCATCTCCGAACGCAACGAACAAATTGGTGAATACCATGACACTTGTACCTTTAAATAATCCTGCTCCTCTCCATAAATTGTGCGATATACCAAGGATAAAATCTTAAATTTAACTCTTTGACTGATAGGGAGCCAATGCAGGGACCTCAGCACTGGAGTAATGCGGTCCCTCAAAAGGGTCCCTGTCAGCAAACAAGCATTCAGCACCAAATGCAATATCCTTAACTGACTCTTAGGCAAACCAATGTATAAGGAATTGTAGTAATCCAAAGTGGAAAAGACAAGTGCATGAATCACCACTCTGAAACCTTTCTTGTCTAAAATGTATTTCAAGCGTAGTAACTTACAAAGCTTGAAAAGTCTAGCCTGTACAACCGCAAGCATTTGTTTTCTAAAAGAAAAAGCCGAAATCCATCACTACCCCGATTCCAGAGGACAGGATCAAAATCATCATATCATCAAAGTATACCTGCCCTGGAGCATGCTTTGTAGGTCTTTAGATTTAAAGAGGGAGTTGGTTGGACCGTTAGATGACCGAGGGGTTAAAGGGGCTCTTAGGGAAGATATAGCCATTGCAGAAAGACTAAATTAATTCTTTGCTTCTGTGTTTACTAATAAGGATGTTGGGGAGATACCAGTTCCGGAGATGGTTTTCAAGATTGATGAGTCAGAAAAACTGAACCAAATCACTGTGAACCTGGAAGATGTAATAATCCAGATTGACAAACTAAAGAGTAGCAAATCATCTGGACCGGATGGTGTGCATCCTAGGGTACTGAAGGAACTAAAAAATGAAATTTCTGATCTATTAGTTAAAATTTGTAACCTATCATTAAAATCATCCATGTATCTGAAGACTGGAGAGTGGCTAATGTAACCCCAATGTTTTAAAAGGGTTCCAGGGGTGATCAGGGAAACTATAGACTTCAGTGCCGGGAAAAATAGTGGAAACTATTCTAAAGATCAAAATCATAGAGCATATAGAAAGACATGGATTTACCCAAGGGAAGTCTTGCTTCATTTTTTGAAGGGGTTAATAAACATGTGGATGTAGTGTATTTGGATTTTCAGAAGGCATTTGACAAAATCCCTCAAGAGAGGCTTCTAAGAAAACTAAAATGTCATGGGACAGGAGGCACTGTCCTTTCGTGGATTACAAACTGGTTAAAAGACAGGAAACAGAGAGTAGGATTAAATGGTCAATTTTCTCAGTGAAAAGGGTAAACAGTGGAGTGCCTCAGGTATCTGTACTTGGACCAGTGCTTTTCAATCTACTAGATAAGGGAGCCCGGACCGACGTGCCGCAAATGCGCAGTAGAGAGCAACTCTACCGCGCATGCGCGGGCGAGCACGTCGGCCAGAGCTTGCCCATAACAAAAAATGGCGCTGGGAGGAGCGGCGGCAAGGCGCAGTAGCGGCACGCGCGCGCGAGGGACCTCCCCCGAAGATCTTCCATTTGTGCTATCCGGAAGGGGAGGGGAGAGAGGAGGAGGGAGTGACTGAGGGGAGGAGGGAGGGAGAATAAAGGGGGAGAGGAGAATGAGGGGGGGAGGGGAGGAAATGGACCGAAAATGTTTTTTTAATGTAGCCCGTTATTACGGGCTTAACGTCTAGTATATATATAAATGATCTGCAAAGGAATACAATGAGTGAGGTTACTGAATTTGCGGATGATACAAAATTATTCAAAGTAGTTAAATCACAAGCGGATTGTGATACATTACAGGTGGACCTTGCAAGACTGAAGATTGGGCCTCCAAATGGCAGATGAAATTTAATGTGGACAAGTGCAAGATGTTGCACATAGGGAAAAATAACCCTTGCTGTAGTTACACAATGTTAGGTTCCATATTAGGAGCTACCACCCAGGAAAAAGATCTAGGCATCATAGTGGATAATGCTTTGAAATCGTCAGCTCAGTAGGCTGCAGCAGTCAAAAAAGCAAACAATATTAGGAATTATTAGGAAGGGACTGGTTAATAAAACGGAAAATGTCATAATGCCTCTGTATCGCTCCATGGTGAGACCGCACCTTGAATACTGTGTACAATTCTGGTCGCCGCATCTCAAAAAAGATATAGTTGTGATGGAGAAGGTACAGAGAAGGACAACCAAAATGATAAAGGGGATGGAACAGCTCCCCTATGAGGAAAGGCTGAAGAGGTTAGGGCTGTTCAGCTTGGAGAAGACACGGCTGAGGGGGGGATATGATAGAGGTCTTTAAGATCATGAGAGGTCTTGAACAGTAGATGTGAATCGGTTATTTACACTTTTGAAGGCATTCCATGAAGTTAGCAAGTAACACATTTAAGACTAATCGGAGAAAATACTTTTTCACTCAATGCACAATAAAGCTCTGGAATTCGTTGTCAGAGGATGTGGTTAGTTCAGTTAGTGCAGCTGAGTTCAAAAAAGGTTTGGATAAGTTCTTGGAGGAGAAGTCCATTAAAGGTTATTAATCAAGTTTACTTAGGGAATAGCCACTGCTATTAATTGCATCAGTAGCATGGTATCTTCTTAGTGTTTGCCAGGCTCTTGTGGCCTGGTTTGGCCTCTGTTGGAAACAGGATGCTGGGCTTGATGGACCCTTGGTCTGACCCAGCTTAGCAATTTCTTATGTTCTTATCTATTGTTTGCTTTGGCAGATGCTTGAGCAGAAGTCGGGAAATATTATCAACATGTCTTCAGTAGCATCCAGCATCAAAGGTCAGTAGCTCTATCTATAAAGAGGTGCAAGGAATAGATTTATTTGACTAGTATTTGATTAACACATGCTACCACAAAGACTGTCAGTAGTGTAACAGCACCAGATTAATTAGCATTTGAATATGGACAGCTGGTCCGATGTGTCTCAGTTGTAGCACTAAGCACTGCCATGCAGGAAACCTGACTTTAATTCCTGGGCCTGCACTCTGTCCCTTGGTCCTTCCAGGACTGATAATGCTGCGGAGGCAGTTCATAGCTCCCCCTGGGGGGGGGGGGAGGGGCGGAGCCCCGGTCATCACACAGTGGTGATGCCTAGTAAATACACAGAAGGCGCAGGCTTATAGGTTTCGAGAGGGATCCACATTCTGTGTCCTCTGGCTGAGGATTGCTAATGCGTTATTTGGCCTAGACTGGAAGGAGGAAAGGTTAAAATTAGGGTAAGGGGGCCAATTCAGTGGCAGAATGCAGCACATGGGTTTGATTCCCAGGCCAGGTCTCTCTTCCCTGAGCTGGTTGCTGCAGAGGCAGTTTTCACAGCCTCTAGGAGGGAGAGGGTCCTCTGCTATCACTCAGCATCAGGATCAGCACTGCAAGGTTCCAGAGGGAGCCCTAGTGCATGGTCCCCAGCCGAGGATTGTTATTACAATGAGGGCGATACAAAATAGGAGAAAGTCCTGCGTAATTGCAAATGGAGGATCCATAGTGCTGTAGCCCAGTGGAGGCGAGTTCCAGTTGAAGTGAAAGCCTAAAGGAGAAAACAGATGATCCAACAACAACAAAATAGGGGGGGAGTGGAAGACTCAGATGGTTGGGGATGAAGGTTATTGGCAGCCCTAGCAGAGACCAGTTCTGATTGAGTTGAAAGCTGAATATTAGAGACCTAATGTAAACCATGAAGACCGGTGCAGATCTCCTGCAGCAAAGGGAATTATGCATTGGAGAAAGCCAAATCAATCAAGTTCACCTTATTCTGCTGCGTATGTTCTCTCTATGCAGGGTATTCATGCAACCCGTGATAGTTTGACTTGAGTCCCAGGGTATTTTGCATGGATTAGTTAATATTCTCTTTCAGAAAATACAATTTCCAATCTTCGCTCTTTCTGGGTTTTATTTTTTGACTCTGTACCTTGTTTGTTTGATTTTTTTTTGTCATTCTCCGCTCCATGTCTCTCTTTTGCATTCTTTCTCCCTCTCTGGTGTGTTTGTCCTATTTTCTTTTCAGATTCAGTTTTTTTTTCTTCCCTGGCTTTCCCTCAGCAGTGTCTCTTTCATTAGTTTCTGCCCCTTCCTTATTCCTCTAACGCTTTAAATCTCCTGAGCTCTGGGCCGGCCTCCCCTTCTCCCCTCTTGCAGCTGCTTTTTCTTCCTCTATTACCTTCAAATTGTAAAAGCTTGAATAGTCCATCTTACCTGCATTTAAAGATTTTTATATTTGTCATATAGGAATCATATCTACTTGTTCAGAACCCTATATCGGACAGTGTTTTGATGTGCTCATGTTTTTTAGAACGGTGTTTCACTAGATTATTATTATTTTATATTTTATATTCCGGAAATGTATTCAGAGAGATGTGACTTTGACCAGAGTGTGCCACTTCCTCTTGGGTTTCAGTGGAAACATCAGTCCAGTCCTCAGGGCTCAGAATCCACCTTTGTCTGCGCTTCCAGTGCTGCCTGTTTCCAAATAGGAAACAGTGGGGAACAAGTTATGGAAATTGGTGACACTCTGAGAGCTAAAAAGAGTTTTTCCACGGTGACTACGGAAATTTCCAGAAGCAAACATGTAGGAAAGAGATGGGTGCTAGTAACAGACTTCTCTGTAGGGAAAATACTTGTCGGTGCTCTTTTGCTCATAAAACCTAAAGCACCAATACCAGCAAAAGGAAATTTTCAGATGAATCAGTTGGCAACTAATACAAAAAATGAGGTGCAATTCTTCCCGAGCTTTTTTGACCCCCAGTGTCAAATATCTTGGGATATTCAGGCTTTTGACGAGCAACAGTTGTCATAAAAGGTGATATTCATGGTGGAAAGAGATTCAGCACGGTTCAAAAGAAGCGTAGGTGCCATCACAGATGTGCCATTAATGCTCTCCAATCTCCTGTGCCCATGGTCCAGCCCACTAAAGCCCCAAGGCCTGGATGTATTTATTCCTGGCTGGGGCAACTCCAGAAAGGTCCCTGAGTGCAGCTGTGCAGCTCCCATTCTAGTCAATGGCAGGGATTTGACACATTTGTATAGGGTGTTTTTCCTCTCAAGCCAAAAACAGGAAACTTATCTAAGAGGGATATGGTAAAAATCCTTTGTTGTATGAAAGCCACTGGCTGCAATTTCTTTTGGCCAAAGCCACTTCTAAAGAGACAGACTACCCTTTCTCTGCAAGAGAAGGCAAAACTCATCTTGCTAAACCAGCTTGGAGCTGACCTCGGTGCTTACTCTTCACAATATAAACATTCTCTCTCTTTTGTAAAGCTGAATGGGAGATGCAGATGGGCAGGCTGGAGGGGGACCATCTGGTCCTTATCTACCATCATGTTCTAGATTTCCGTTTATATTGTATCTACTCTTCAGCATACTCCAACTCCCCCCTCACAAACTCATATACTTGCACAGCTCTGCTTACAACTCAGCCCTCTGTCATCTGCCAGATACATCAGTATATAACAACCTGGAAATGGAAAGAGATCCACAGGGCCAGTGTTAGACACGCTGGGGGTCCAGGGCACTCTGACACTCCACCTCAGTTATATCACTCAGAGGACCCCTTGTGGTACTTGGGCCTGGGGCATTTTCCCTACTTCTCTCTTTACAACTGAGACATCCAGTAACCAGAATCATCATTCAGTATTTACAAAACAAAGAGCAAAATTAGACATATAAAAATAGCAGCTTTGCTGCAGGCTCCATGGATGGCTTCCTCCTGCTGGGCTGGTGCTTGGGAGTCTGAGGGTTGGGGGGGACTCTCCTTTTCTTCGGCTGCCGCAGAAGCATGTCATTGTATGGTTAAAGAAGAGGAGACATCATCAGTCTTCAAGTACTTCCATTCCCCTGCAATGTCTACTCATGCCTATGTTCCCCCATTCGGTGCTTCCAGGCCATGGATAAATTTCTTTACATCTATAACCACTTCCCCATATACAAAACTCTCATTCTGGCTGGATACTGCAATGCATATAGCACACTCTGTTGCCCGAGCTGTTTCTTCACCTCAGAAAAGTGCTGTTTTAAACTCCTTCACCAATATAGACTTCCATCTTCAACATGACACCTGTGGAGGAGAAGACAGCTGACACACTGTGGAAGAGGCCATAAACGTCCACCAAAGGAATATCTATAATAACAAGGCAACTGCCATAAAATCTGCCCCTAGCCACAGAATTTGTCATTCCTTGCATAAGATGATAGAGTGGAGTAGAATGGGTAAACGCAAATTGGTTGCTTACACTTTCAAAATTTTGATCACCGTATCTCAAAAAAGATATAGCGGAATTAGAAAAGGCACAGAGAAGATCAACCAAAATGTTAACGGGAAAGGAACAATTCCCCTATGAGGAAAGCTGAAGAGGTTAGGGCTCTTCAGCATGGAGAAGAGACGGCTGAGGGGAGATGTGATAGAGGAATATAAAATAATAAGTGGACTGGAACAAGTAAATGCAGATAGGTTGTTTACACTCTCAAAATGTACAAAAACTAGGGGGTACACAATGAAGTTACTAGGTAATACATTTAAGACAATGTTTAAGAAAATGTTTACTCGATGCATAAATAAACTCTGGAATTCATTGCTGGAGGATGTAGTAAAAGCGGTTAGTATAGCTGAGTTTAAAAAAGGTTCGGACAGATTCCTGGAAGAAAAGTCCATAAACCATTATTAAGGTGGACTTGGGGAAGGAAATCCACTGGATAAGCAGCATGGAATCTATCAACCTTTTGGGATCCTGCCTACTTGTGATCTGGATTGGCCACTGTTGGAAAGAGGATACTGGGTTTGTTGGACCTTTGGTCTGACCTAGGAAAGCAAATCTTAAATTCTAATGTTCTTAAGCATGGAACAGAGAAAATCTTGCCTCGGCTGCCAAACTCTTTGTATCCCAAACATACTGCTATACTGCTCTCCGCATTCTACTGCATCACTCTACTTCCCCCCCTGCACCACCTTTCTCCCATCCTTCCCTAGGCCACTGCACATATAATCTCTTCTTTTCCCTCCCCTCCGAACACATCTATGATCTACGTCCCATCCCTTGGCTGCTGCTGCATCTCTGATCTCCCTCCTTTCCTTCCCCTGGGCTTCTGCTCCTGTGATCTCCTTTTCCTACTGGGCTGCCGCATTACTCCCTTCCTCCCTTTCCATCTCAGGCTATCGCATTGCTCTCCTTCCCTCCCTCCCCCAGTCACTACCCCCCTCTCTCCTCCTTCCAGGCTACCACTGGGCAGCTCACTTTTCTTTATGGTAATATATATATGAGAGAGAAAGTGCATTTGTTTTAATACTTAATGCCCACAAATTGTTTACATGCATAACATTTGTTTTTATGTGTATAAATACAACCTACATGCATTCCATTCAATTTTATGCACACAAAATGGCATTTACATATTAAAAAAAAAATACCAAAACAAATGAAATAAAGCAAAATTTTGTGCCAAGGCAAAAAGGACAAAAATGAATCAACAAGCTAAGCAAAAAATGTCTTTAGTAAACTAGACAAGTGGAGTTATGCTGTCATGGAAGTTGGTGCAGTAAAAGGAGAAGAAGAGAATGAAAAGGAAACAAAAAAAGAAAAGAAACAAACAGTCAAAAGGAAAGAATGAATGCACACAACAAAAGCTGGAAAGTTTTGATTTCATCTGAGGGCCAATTCTGTTGAAGGCATATGCAAAGATCCTGCTTGGTCATCTGTTCCCACCTTTACGTCACACTACCTTCTGGACAGCATGTACCAGGATGACAGTGACTTTGGATGAGCAGTTCTGCACAACTTGTTCAGCCAGTAATCCACAATCCCCCTGATGGCGTTGGGTTGGCCATTAAATAGTGGCTGCTTAATGTTGATGGAGAAAACAAGTTTGCTTACCTGTAAACAGGGTTCTGCATAGACAGCAGGTTAAACCAGCCATACTTTTAATACCCACCCCGTCTCGCTGGAGAGTCAACTACCTTGCTAAAGTTTAAGCTCTGGAAGAGCTTGAAGAGCTCATGAGGCAGCAACTTGCATGCAGGAACTCCTGTGCCCGCTCAGACTTCTTAAGCTCTGATAGCTGGGTCCTTGTCGGTGCCGTCAGATGACAACACCAACAAGTCATGGCTGATTTAACCTGCTATCTATGAAGAAAACCGTTTACAAGTAAGCAGACTTGTTTTTCTTTCAACCTAACCAGATATGTAACTCTTTAAGAACTATCAGCAAGTACCATACAGCTCCGAATAAACAGGATGTGTAAGGGAATGGACTTACTTCTCCTCCTTAACCTGTGCAGTAGCAAGCTAGAGACCTTTTCCACCTTAAGCACCACAGAGGGAGAGTTATGTGAGGACAAGTTCTTGCTGGACAGGATAAGAGACAAAATCCTCCTATGTTCAGGAGGCCTGCCCCCCCCCCCCCCCCCCCCCCCCACACACACATGTCCAGGAGAAGGAGCTCCTGGCCCTCTCTGGGAAGTTTGTGTTATGAGAGCACTGTAAAGGTAGGCAGTCTGCTGTTATGTTGTTTGCTGGTTGCATTAATAAAAGTTAAAGCTGATGAAGAGAGGCTGGAATTAGCGTGGTTCCTGCTCTAGCCTATAAAGATTTCAATCAGCTATCCTAGATATGGTGTTGGAAGTGGGAGTTTTTCTCTGTGCTGGGCTCAAATCAAAACCCAAGGGGAGGAGCAGAAAGTGACAAAGTTTGTGTGTACCCTGCCTATAGAAATGGACTTGGACAGACTGCTAGAGGTGCTGAGCATTGAAGATCTGAAGCAATCTGGCTCAAAGAAGAACACAGGAAAAAAATATTTTTTTTCTTTAAAACAGAGTAGTCTCTGGGGTCTGTAGGGAGATCAGCTTTAGGTTTATAGCAAGTAAAGAAGACCAGCTCTGCTTACTTTGAGTCAGGGAAACCCAATGAGTAAGTGGCTGGACAAGCAGGGAATTTTTTTTTTTTTTTGCTTTTCTTTTTACCTGTGCAAGGTCAGAAAAGTAGAGAGAAAAACTGTGCGTGGTCCCTACAGAGACTGAAACTTGCCAGAGTGTGTGTGTGCACAGGGCGTGGCCCTCCAGTAACAAGCTATAGCTCTGCATTGTCAGGTGAGTGAAAACATGACTGAATTTAAATATACAAGAGCTGATTCAGAGGCTCCCTGGAGGATAGAGGCAGCTGCAAGAAAGTGCCCTGAAACACCAGGCTGCTTGGGCGTGTGTCTGGAAGGATGGGGAAGCAAACTCAGTGCTCCTGAATCCCAACCTGGCAGGAGTAAAACCAGTACAGAACTCAGTGCCACTGAAAGCAGAGTGAACACAGCAGCCGAGTGAGTCACATGACTGCAGCTCGACCCTTTGGAGAAAATTGAAAGCACCAAAGCGATTGAAGACAGAACCAAACCCTGGAGGCAAGAGCCTGCAGAGGAGAATGCAACTGAGCAGGAGGAGTGCCAGAGGAATGATCCTGCAAGGACTGAGATACTGGGAAGCTTATGGTGGATTTTCGTGGCCTGGTCTGAGACAGGCTTCATAGGCTGCCCAGAAGAAAGCAGTGTAGAGTGGCCTATGGAATGCAGCACCAATTGGCCAATGGAGGAGCCAGAGAGGAGAGCGGCAGAGGAGCCTGAGAGAGATGCTGTAGGCTGGCCAGAGGTACTGCAGAAGGACTAAAGGAAAATGCTACAGAGGAGCACACACAGTGAGAGACACTGCAGTAGAGCCAGAAGGAGGTGCTGCAAAGCAGCCAGTGAGAGGCACTACTGAGGACTCACCCTGGAAACACCCATATGGAGTTCACGGAGTCTGGCTAGGGAAAGAATAGCACCCGGAGCCATCAATGGATTTGTTTGAAGGACCTGGGCTGGACACCGGGCAGGGGGCAAAGTGGTTGGTGGTGGTAGTGCTAGCAGAGTTAACCCTAATGTGTGGGGTGATTTGGTTCCTAGAAACCGGACCCCGGGCTTAGCTGGCAGGAGGCCAGAAGGAAGGGTATGGGAGAACGGAGGCACTTCTCTGGATAGGATCCAGGGAGAGCGAATATGCTCAGACCAACAGGTCCAAGCTGACAGGGAGGGTATGTAAGAGAGTGGCCTACTCCACCTCCTTAACCTGTGCGAGACCAGGCTAGAGACCTGGTCCACCTTAAGCACCAAACTGGGAGAGTGCTTTGTGGGTGGGTTCCTGCTGGGCAGTATAAGAGGCAGAATCCACCTAAGATCCTCCCCCCCCCGCCCCCGCATCTCCAGGAGAAGGAGCTCCTGACCCTCTCTGGGAAGTTTGTGTTGAGTGCACTGTAAAGGTAGGCAGTCTGCTGTTATGTTGTTCGCTGATTGCATTAATAAAAGCTGAAGTTGCATGAAGAGAGGCTGGAGTCAGCGTGGTTCCTGCTCAGCCTATAAGGATTTCACTCTGCACAACCCAGTAAGGGGAAAGGTGGCAAGGGGAACAGGCCATGAGCTGGGAGAGGGAGACAGTGGCCTAGTGGTTAGAGCAGAATTCAGTTCCATTTCTCTCACTGATGCTGCTCGTAAACCTGTGCTAGTCACTTCCTCCTGCTATGCTTGGATGTGGAAAGGCGAGTAATTAAATCCAAATCCCGGGAAGGAACTTAGACAAATGGGGGAACACAATCATCTGATCCTATCTGATTTATTTGTGTTTAGTCCCCAGTCCCAATACACAGGAGAACCAAATATGGCCAATAATGAAATCTTTATTGTAAGGAAAATTTGTCTTTGGTTTATAAGGAATTGGTGGAAGGAAGGAGAACAGTTACACAGAGTGCAGTGTCTGACTACGCTCCAAACTCTTTCAGAGCATTAGCTGTTACTTCTCTTTTTTATATACGGTATTCTTGCTATAGGCTCCATTCCCCTCCACCACCACCCCCGTCATGTGTTACTCAGACCGCTTGTAATTTGTCACTTACCATGCACCAAAAAAGAGCCTTGAGATACACTCCCTCCCCCCAAGCAAGTATAGCCCCCCTTCTGACCACAAATGTCCCAGCTCTGGTTCTGCATTTCACCGCGGTGCCTGGGCAAACTGCTTCATGCTCTCTCCTAACTGTTGTCAAGCTGGCAAACTCTGGTTCCTCTTTTGTACATGCTGCTGTTGTGCTGTCTGTCCATGCCCGTAAAGATGCAACTCTCCCTTTGGCTGGAGCTTGGGACTCAAGAGCATCTTGTCTGACCTTTGGTGCTTGTTGCCAGGCAGATTTATACATTAGGTATTGGTTTTAGGGAGGTGGGGGATGAAGGGGGCCAGGTGAAGTAGTGAATTTGTTCTTGATTTTCTCTGGTTTTTTTATTCCCCTCAGGTGTTGTAAATAGGTGTGTGTATTCCACATCTAAGGCAGCTGTCATTGGGCTGACCAAGTCTGTGGCTGCCGATTTTATTGAGCAAGGCATTAGATGCAACTGTGTATGTCCTGGTAAGTAAAGCATTTTGATTGCATTTCAAGATGATACCAAGAGGAAAGTTACCTACTTTTGTTCCAAGGCATTACATACTTTTACGGTCTGGGAAACAGATAACTATGGGGGTAACCTGCACAGTGCGGCAGATGCTAGCATAACCCTATTGGGCAGACTGGGTGGATCATTTGGTCCTTTTCTGCCGTCATGTCTATGTTTCTATATACCCAGTTCTATGATAACAAGCCCATGAAAACTGATTTGGCATACAGAATTTTCATGTGTGCTTAGAGTATATGCATGAATGGCTTGTATCTAAACTGGATACTGAATGCTGTTTTCAGGACTTTTTATCGTTCAGGAGTTGGAATGTTAATTAGTTTAAATGGGGGATTATTTTGTATTGTTTATGCTAATGTTTGTTGTGATTTTAATTGTTTATAAACTTTGTTGAGAGTCGCTTTGGGCTGTTGTATGGGAAAGCAACAGATAAAGATGATGATGATGATACTGCTGATATTGCTCATATGTTTCTGATCTTCCCAAAACTGCAGTCATGTGAATGTACTGAGCATTGTGTTGATGATGACATTAAAGGCAACAAGCTGTGCAAGTCAGTCAGTCTGTAGGATCTGCTCATTGCATCCACTTTTGAGGGAAAGGTGCAATCAAGAGCAATCTTGCTATAGACGATTTCACTCTAGTTCTGTAGAGCCATTGACCATAGTTGAAAAGTCCTGTGCCTCCTTGCTCAGTCAAGTTTTTAAAAACACCAGCAAATTATAATGCAATATAAACAAAAGGATTGCTTTGCTACATCAGAAGTCATCAATAGAGTCTTCATCTAGGTGATCAAGCTAACCCTGCTGACTTTTCAACTTCTACTAGGAACTGTTGATACACCTTCTTTAAGGGAAAGGATTCAAGCCAGGCCTAATCCTGAGCAGGTACGCAAGCTGTAGATGTTTCTTCCTTCTGGGTATATTTAACAGCTGTGAATTGTGCTCGGATATTCATTCTCTAGCATAAATTATTGAGTTTACAGCTGATTGATAAAACTGACAAGCATGTGGGAATTTATTTATCACAATATGTATTATCTGCCTATAGTGTATAACCATGCTAGGCCTTGAATACTTAACCACAGCTGTCAACTCATGGTCACAAAGCTTTAAGTGAGCGACGCACCATTCTGCAGTTCTCTTTGGAGGTCACAGTTTTGATGCATAATACGATCTTGATCTCTCCAGGCTTTTAAAGATTTCCTTGCTCGACAAAAGACTGGTCGACTGGCTACGGCAGAAGAAGTGGCACACCTCTTTGTGTATCTGGCTTCTGATGAAGTGAGTTGTGTGGTGGTTTGGAGATACAATGGCAGCTCAGACACGGGAGTCAGTGCTGTGCTGGAGGAGTGTTAAAGGACAGGCAAAGTGCTGAAGGTGCTATATATAGATGTGAAGTACAGGGCGCAGAATAATACAGCGCCATATCAGGACAGATTTCGACCAATATGATACTGCCTGAGTGGCTATAGCTTGAGCGGTGGTCTTTCCCATCATAGCCAGATGCAATATTTTTTTGTTTTCACTATATCTGTAATTAGGAAAGACACTCTGCTGATCCAAGAAAACTGTATTTCTGTCCTGACCGTCACAAAATACTTCTCACCAAAATGCTGTCCATGAAACAGCAGAATGGTACACAGTTCTGGAGAATAAGAGTTGTGCCATAGAAAGTGAATGGAAGGGTTTGGAAAGAGACAGAGAGGCAATAAACTACCCAGATTTCTGCAAACCCTGTGGGTCATTTTTACCTGTGGAGTTTTCTGAAATAATCAAAGCAAAACTACTCATATGGCTTTGCTTTGATTATCGCCCCCATGGAGAAATACCCGCACGCATTTGTGCCTGTATTTTGTGCTCCTTCCTGGGAACGCTTCTGAACATACAGGGGTACTTTTATTGTGGGCAGTAATCAAAGAGCTGATTTATGGCTTTGATTAGTGCTCTCCCCAGACCCCTATGCTGGGGCCATAGATAAGGGGAGGCTGAGTGTGGGGGCACAGGGGGCGTCCTCGAGTCTTACGTTGTTAGAGGTGGGGTATGCAGTGGCAGAACTGTTGTTGCCGCTCACTCGCTTCCCGCTCAGTCAGCGCGGGGCACTAAATTCTCTCGTTCAGATCACCGCTCCCTCCCTTCCCTTTGCCTCAGCCAAATACTCGAGAACTTTAGCACAGGGTGAAGCTCTGTCAGAAGAATACTGTGGAGCCGTTCCCTGAGCCAGACTGGAAGAGAAGGCTTATTTTGAGGTGAACGTGTTCATTGCTTGTACCCAGACATTTTTATAAAGGAAGATCTAGGACTGCACTTTGCCAAACACAAAACAGAATCTCGAACTGTGAGAATACAGGATGCTCTGGTTTATTTATTTATTTATTTTAAACGGGAATGGAACTATTGTTATAAAGCTGCAGGGAGATGCTGCCCGATCATATTGCTCATTCGGCTGACCTGCCCCCCTTCTCTATAACAAAACCTTTAGCATCAGTGTGCGCGTGGCAGTAGTCACTAGCGTGTCTCACAGGACGTACTTTCCCCTTCAGCACTTTTTTTTTAACATGTTAGATGATGGCAGGGAAAGAACTGGTCCGTTCAGCCTGCCCAGCTGTGGACCCACAGAGCATGACTTTTTATAAGATCTCCCCTTATCCAGGACAGTTTTTGTCAGCTTCCTCTTTTTTTGCTGCAACCTCTTGGGTAGCTGAACATACAAGCTCCCTTTTTTTTTAATGTACACCCAGCACCCCCTCCCTCCCATGTCCAACCATAAGATCCCTTTAAACATCGCCCTCCCCATGGGTTATTGCTATAGGACGTTCAATTTATTTAAGCAGCAACATTTTATTTCATTTAGTGGTAATTCACAATAAATGTCAGACTGATTGAGGCTTTTTTTTTTTAATAAATTTCTGCGCACATCAGTAGCGGTCGTTTTCTCTAATTGTTACTAAATTGGTGCTGCTTGTGATTTTAGTCAGCCTACGTGACAGGCACAGAGTGCATCATCGATGGAGGCTGGAGCTTGTGATCTGTGCAGATGCTGGATCTTGCAAGAGGAGCAGCAAAGCAACCTGATTCCTTCTTACTTCTACTCTAATCAAACCAATGACTGACCTGATCGACTGCAAGCATAAATCTGATGTGACTGGAAATGACTTAGTAACGTTCGGTAAACCCCCAAGTAGGCCCCGGGTACTTCTTGGTGTAGTCTCCTCCTTACCTTTGTTGTTCACCAAAGAGGTCTGGGGGAAGCATAAGCCATTTGTTGGGTTCTGACTTAACCTGTGGTCTCATGGCTACTTCTGTGCCTGTAAAACGTGTTCATGGTTCTTTCAGCTACTTTGCTACTGCTCCGTTACTCATTTCTCTACTTGCAAAATGGCAAAAATTAAAAGAAAATTAAAAATACTGTAATTTGCAGCATTTTTTTTTTTAACGGTTGAAATGTATTTCCCAGTAGCTCAAAAGAATCTTAGGAATTCAGGTGGGGGTCCTCTGATATGCAGGGACCAGGGGGGCGATGTGTGTGGCTGCTGCTCCTGAAATTCTCCAGTGTTGGCACTATCCTCTTCCCTCTCTGCAGTCACTTCTGTTCCTGCCCCATCCCCCTCCCCTGCCGCAGCCCAGAATCTCTGCCAAGTCCTTTCCTGCCCCAGTCATCAAAGCTGCCACCACCATTAGGATTTTTCTGTTTGTTTGGGTTTTTTTTTTAAGCTCCCTTCCACTTCTTTCCCCTTCTGTGCCCTGTCAGCCCCATTAGCAACATGCTGCCTGCCCAGAGATGCAGGAGCCTCTGGCGCCCCAACAGTGACTTCCTGGTCAGCATAACAGCTAGGTGACGGGCCGTGCCCTTCTCACCCCTCCCCTCAGTGAGTGTCAGGTGAGAAGCCCCACCCACAAATGCTGAATGCGGAGGAAGAAGCAGGAAATTTAAATCCTTCCTGGCGCAGGTCCACTCAGCTGATTGAGTTTTGGGCGTAGAGGCTGAGGGAGAGGAATTTTATTTAGCAATTTTTATAAACCACTTTCTCCACATTGTGATCGATGCGAGTTATATACATGATATAAAATGACAAAATAGTAAGAGAGACCACGTGATCCGATGAGCAGGTAGGACATATAGTGTAGGCTCACTCCAAGTATCCCCGCCCCCTGCATATCAGCAGGAAAGCCAGAATGTCTTGACTTACCATGGTGGATTTTATAGAGCAAGCTGCTGTACTCATTTATGGACATTCTCCTAGGACAAGCAGGATGGTAGTCCTCATACATGGGTGACATCAGATGGAGCCCAGCACAGAAAACTTATGACAAAGTTTCTAGAAAATTTGATTGGCACACTGAGCATGCCCAGCATGCTACTATCCATGCGTCCAGTCTCTTCTTTTCTGTGGAGCTATCGTCTCGTGGTTGTGTAGCTCTGCTCTCTTTTTTTCAAGTATTTCCCAGTCAGTTCTGACTGTTCCTACACCCGGGTCCCTCTTCTTCCTACCGGCTTAGTTAGTAGGGTGTTGCGGTAAGTTGGTTTTTTTCCCCTTCTGTGTGTGGTCTTTTCCCGGTAGTGTCTTGCTCTCCGTGTCTGCCGGGTACCTACCGCTTGCTGGGTCTTTTTGTAATGGCGTGATTGGGATTTCGTTGATGCCCCCAGTGTCCACGGACCATGTCTCTCAACGGATCCGCATCAGGTATGTATCCTCTGCCAGCATCACACAAAGTTTAGCGGGGTGTCATTTTTGAGACCAGATGATCCCCAAAGGTTGTTGCGCCCATCTAGACAAAATAGAGAAGCTCTTTGGCTCCAAAAAGTCTGAACTTTCGACTCCGGCCTCGGGGGCATCGACTACGAGAGGCCGCAGGGAGCCAATGGACAACCGAGCCTTTGCTGTCCACTCCCCCACTGGGACCCTCTCTGGAGAGAGGGTCCGGGGATCGGATGTCATCAGGATTGTCTCCATCCTCGGCACTGGGGAAAGACCAGGCCGAGCACCAAGGGAAGTCCTGGAAGCATCCACCAGTCACCATCTTCGCACAGCACCGGGCTTGGGTTGGCACCTGTGCCCACTGTGATGCCCCTGAATCGACCCCGTGGAGAGGAGGCGCCGTCCTTCATCGAACCCGGGAATCCCAGGCATTCCCCACCAATGCTGATGCCGGACACCAATCTTCCTCGGGGCTCTGAGGGGAGATCTAGTGACGCCTCCCCCCCCCCCTCCATCCATCTTGTCCTCGGTGGACTTTCAAGAGGAGGAGGACCAAAGTGTGCAATTGGCGGTGATCAGAACCCTACAGGGCATCAAGCCACTGACCTCTATGGTGCTTCTACCAGTGCCGGAGCTTGCACCCTCGATGTTGGCACTGTTGCTGTAGTGCCTCAATGTCGTTTTTGGTGTCCTCCCCATGCATCGATACCCAAGTGGCCACCGTTTTTGGTGTCCTCCCCACGCATCTATATCCCAGTGGCCACCGTTGCCTCCTCTGTCCAGTGTGATTCCCATTATGGGTTCCTCTGAAGAGGAGGACCTGGCGCAGCCTGCAGCACCTCGAGGCCCTTGGTTCCACAACCGGCATTCCCTAGTACGGTTCCGGGTCCTTCGGGAGCCTTAGGTGCCTTGGTGCCCAAGCCGAGGGGCCTGAGTAAGGGCCCTCCATTGGTGTCTCCGGGTGATCTTAGTGCCTTGGGGTTTGAGAGGCGTCAACTTGCACATCAGTCTGTTGTGGTGGAGACTGCCCGCAAGAAGGCCGAGCATTCCCTTACCCATGCCTCCACCCCTCGGGTCGACAGCACAGAGCACCAGATATGTTGGGCAAGAAGGTGTTTCAGGGCGCCATGTTGATCTCCCCTATTGCTTCCTACCAACTGTACATGATGCAGTACTCTCGAAACCTTTGAAAGCAGGTCCAGGAGTTGCCAGAGCATCTGCCCCAGCAGCATCAGATCATTTTTTTGGCTCTTGTCCAATAAGGCTTGGAATGTGGCAAGTACATAGGACTCGCTGTTCTTGGCCAGGAAATCCTCACGGCAGACCTCGTGGATGTTGCACTCACCAACCGCGGAACCCCTAGGCCGGCTCCTCCTGCTTGGCGACGCCTTCCTGCCATGCCATCGGTCCCCGGGTCCTTGGCTTCAGCGGCCTGTCTCCCTGTTCGACTCCACTCCCACTTTCTGACGCCGGGGCCTCCCCTGCCTCGCCAGCACATGGAACGCCACCAGCTTCTGGCCCTGCCCAGGGTTTCCCTATGTGCGTGTGCGTGTGGCTTCAGCCGCGATTTAAAGGGCCAACGGCGGGAAACCTGTGCCAGTCCCGGAGGATGACATCATCAACTTGGACCTATTTAAGGCTCCTCCGGGCTGTACCCAGACGACTTGGCAATGACTCTCCTGCGTTGATTCCTCTCGGGATCCTGCACTGCTTTCTCAAAGTACTTCTGTTCCAGTTCCTGACTCCTGTTCCAGTTTCTAGCTCCTTGTACCTTCACTCCTCGGACAGATCTCTCTGGCTTCTTACCTTGGACCAGCCCTCACCTTGTCTGCTTAGCCGCCTGCTACTGGACCTCGGACTAGACCTCACCCTGCCTGCTTAGCCACCTGCCACTGGACCACGATCTGGACTTCACCTTGCCTGCTAGCCGCCTGCCCTTGGACCTTGGTCTGGCCTTCACCTTACCTGCCTGCTGCCTTTCTTTGAACTTCACTCTGGGCATCACCCTGCCTGCCCAGCCATCTGCCATCAAACCTCGCTCCGGGCATCACCCTGCTTGCCAGCCACCTGCCTCGAACCCTTGTCACATTGATCTTACTCCAGTGCATCTCCACAGGGGCTCACCTAAGACCAGCCAGCCCTGGTACCCAAGGGCTCAACGTGGGCTGGTAGTGGCGAAGCTCCAGCTGGCCCCTGTCTTCCTCCGGCCTCGCCTCCTGACGTTGGTGACCTGCGGGGTGTTCCCTCCTCAGGTAGCATCAATCAACTCAGGCCAAGGGTCCACAGTCTACATCGTGGTGTCAACAGTGTAGGTCCTTTTATCGCCAGAGGAAATATTATCATCCTGCCTCTCGTGCTCATTCTTAACGGGTGAGCTCTAGGGACCACCCTAGACAGCAGTGGACCCCCAGGCCCCAGCCAAGCTCTGCTACTGGGTTTTGACTGGCTGTAAGAGAGCATAAGCCAAATCGGGCATACCCTTGACATCGGACCTTCTGGTCAGAGGCCGGCTGAGGTTGTTCGCGGACTGCTGGCCCAGTGTCCTGTCATCGTTCGTCAAGGGTATCGACTCAGCTTTCTGGGTGTTCCTGTGGTCTTGGTCCTCGCATCAGGAAATACTCTTGATGGAGCTCTCCATCCTCATAATGGCCAGAGCAGTCAAACCTGTCCTGCTGCAGCAGCAGAGGCGGGGGTTCTATTCTCGCTATTTCCTGATTCCAAAGAGAACGAGGGGCTCTCCCCTGTTTTGGACCTGAGAGCCTTGAACCAGTTTCTAAAAAGAGAAAAGTTGAAAATGGTCTCTCTGGACACCCTGATTCCCTTCCTGCAAAGAGGGAACTGGCTTTGCTCCCTCGATCTCAAAGATGCATACGCCTGCATCTAGATCTTCCACAGTCACAGGTTTGTCGTGGGTGAGAGGCTTTTTCAGTACAAGGTGTTGCCATTCGGCCTCGCCTCAGCCGCCCCGTGTCTTCACCATGTGCCTGGCAGCGATGGAAGCACACCTCTGTCGTCTAGGGGTGCAGGTGTTTCCCTACTTGGATGACTGGATGGTCAAGAGCGCCACCCAGGAGGGTGTGCTTCAGTCCCTGCACTTGACCATTCGGGAGTTGGAGTCCCTAGGGTTTGTCAACAACTACCCGCAGTCTCATCTGACCCCTTCGCTGCAGTTGAGCTTCATCGGCACCCAGCTGGACACGACTCAGGCCAAAGTCTACCTTCCTCGCGAATGGGCGCTCGCACTGGTGTCCCTTGCGGGTCTGGTTCACAGGAGCCAGCAGGTCTCGGCCTGCCTCATGCTCAGTCTTCTGGGTTACATGGCTCACTTGCATATGCGCAGGGCCCAATGTACCCTGCATTCAGGACCTCCACATGCGCATCCACATTACTCCGCCTCTCCAGACCTCCTTGTCTTGGTGGGTGGACCTGCCCAATTTGGAGCAGCGGGTTCCTTTTCAAGTTTCCCCCTTCCCAGGTTGTGCTCACCACGGATGTGTTGACCCTAGGGTGGGGTGGCAATGTGGAGGGCCTCCGCATGCAGGGTCTGTGGTCTGCTCAGGAAGCTCCTTGCCAGATCAACTTTCTGGAGTTTCGAGCGATCCATTATGTGTTCTGGGCATTCGGGATTGCTTATCCAACAAGGCGTTCCTGATCCAGACCGACAACCAGGTGGCAATGTGGTACATCAACAACAGGGCAGTACGAGATCGTTCCTCCTGTGCCAAGAAGCGGTTCAGATTTGGCCATGAGCTCTGCCTCAGGGCATGCTGCTGCGAGTCGTGTACCTTGCGGGGATGGAGAATGTGGTGGCAGACTGGCTGAGTTGAGCCTTCTGACCCCACAAGTAGTCCCTGAATCCGGCAGTGGCAGACCGGATCTTCTGACTCTGGGGACCTCCAGACGTGGATCTCTTCACCTCCCCCTGCAACAGAAAGGTGAAAAACTTCTGCTCCCTGTACAGGGGGGGGGTGGCAAACCAGCCTTGGACACCTTTGCCCGCCATTGGAGTAGGGGCCTTCTGTGTGCGTATCCTCCGCTTCCTCTGGTGATGAAGACTTGCCTGAAGCTCCGACAGAACAGGGGAACCATGATCCTCATAGCCCCTCATTGGCTGAGGCAGATCTGGTTCCTGCTTGGATGGTCTAAACAGCTCCTGCGCGATCTCTCTTTCAGGAACCCTATCGGTCTGGGGACTTCCCCCTGACCTAGTCATGCAGTATCAGGGCAGGCTGCACCATCCCAACCATAGGGTGTTGTCTCTAATGACCTAGATGTTGAGAGACTAAATCTGCAGCCCCTTGACCTGTCGGATGATGAGTCTCAGGTCCTGGTAGCTTCTAGAAAGTCTTCCACTAGCAAGTCTTATATCCTGAAGTGAAGGAGGTTTACCGTGTGGTGTGAGCGTCACAGCTTAGATCCATTCTCCTGTGCCACATCAAAACTGCTGGATTACTTACTGCACCTCTTGGATGCTGGCTTAAAGACCAACTCCGTCAGGGTGCACCTGAGTGCCATTGGTGCTTACCAACAGGGTGGGCTGTTTTATGTGGGGCTTGCTTCAGTTGAAGCATCCTCTGCAGCATCCTGCTGTGTCCTGGGACCTCAATGTGGTGTTGGCCCAGCTCATGAAGGCTCCTTTTGAGCCACTGCACTCCTGTGAACTGAAGTACCTGACCTGGAAGATCATGTTTTTGGTCGCAGTCACTTGAGTGCGCAGGGTCAGTGAACTTCATGCTTTAGTGACATACACAAAGTTTTTTCATGATAGGGTGGTTCTATGTACGTAACCAAAATTCCTGCCTAAGGTGGTGACAGATTTCCATCCGAACCAGTCAATCGTCCTACCCACTTTTTTTCCCAAGCCTCATTCGCACCAGGGTGAACAGGCTTTGCACAGCTTGTATTGCAAGAAAGCCTTGGCCTTCTACCTAGAACGTTACGGCAGGCCACAGGCAGTCCATGCAACTCTTCATTTCGTTTGACAAAAATAGTTTGGGGGTTGTGGTTAATAAGCAGACTCTGTCCAACAAGCTGGCAAACTGCATCTCCTTCTGCTATGCGCAAGCAGGACCGCAGCTTGGGGACCATGTCAAGGCTCACTCTGTCAGGGCCATGGCAGCTTCAGTGGCCCACTTGAGAGCAGTCCCCGTGGACAAGATTTGCAAGGCTGCGACATGGAGTTCTCTCCACACTTTCGCCTCTCGCTACTGTTTGTACAAGGATGGCCAATGCGAAAGCAGCTTCAGCCAGTCTGTCCTCCAGATTATCTTTCAACTGTAAAACCCAACTCTTCCTACCTTCGGCCCATTGTTCCCGTTCAGGCTGTCTTCCTCTGTTACCAACCGCACCAGTGTTGTTGTGCCCGATGGCACCTGGTTAGGTGCTGGTTGATCTTGCTGTTATTCGGGAACAGCCTATAGCTAGGGATTCTCTCATGTGAGGACTACCAACCTGCTTGTCCTAGGAGAAAGCAGAGTTGCTTACCTGTAACAGGTGTTCTAAGACAGTAGGATGTTAGTCCTCGTGAAACCCACTCGCCTCCCTGTGGACTTGGGTTTCTCCTATGTTTATTTTATTTTTTCATAATTCTCTGTTACGAGACTGGAGGGGACCCCATGTGGACACGTGGGTAGTGGCATGGGCTCCATCTGATGATGTCACCCATGTGTAAGGACTAACATCCTGCTGTCCTAGGAGAACTCCTGTTACAGGTAAACAACTCTGCTATTTTGTGATCTGGGGGGATGCTGTAATGTCTGCAAAGCTGCAAAGAAAGGATAAGGTCCTGGGTAAGCAGGCAGAAGCAAAGTTGGCCAACAGACCTCTGAGCCCGCGCCCAATTTCCTCTAATGATGCACTGGTAGAAGAAATCACAAACGCGGTGGTGAAGGCCTTGGATGCGAAGTTTGCAGCACTTATAGAAACATAGAAATGACGGCAGAAGAGGACCAAATGGCCCATCCAGTCTGCCCAGCAAGCTTTGCACTTTTTATTTATTTTTTTTCTCATACTTCTGTTAGTCTTGGCTCTTAGTAACCTTTTGGTTCTATTTCCCTTCCACCCCCACCATTAATGTAGAGAGCAGTGTTAGAACTGCATCTAAGTGAATATCTAGCTTAATTAGTTAGGGGTAGTAACCGCCGCAATAAGCAAGCTACACCCATGCTTATTGTTTACCCAGACTATGTAATTCAGTCCTTGTTGGTTGTTGTCTGTATATAGATCCACTTTTCTTCATTCCCCCTGCCGTTGAAGCAGAGAGCTATGCTGGATATGTGTGAAGTATCAGTCTTTCTCCCCTGCCGTTGAAGCAGAGAGCTATGCTGGATATGCGTGAAGTATCGGTCTTTCTCCCCTGCCGTTGAAGCAGAGAGCTATGTTGGATAGCAACAGGCAATGAAACCTTAAATGAAATAAAAATGCATGTGGAGAAAATGCAAAGGAGAGTAGCAGAGGCAGAATCTGATACACAGTCGCTGATGCAGACGCAAGAGGCACTTGAAAAGCAAGTACTGCTGCTAGAAGCTAAAGTTGATATGAAAAACAGGTCCAGGAGAAACAATTTAAGATTTTGGGCTTCTCCGAAGTGCGTGTGTTATTGGAGGGCTAGCTCATGAGAGATCTGGGACTGCAGAATATGGAAGGCAAATGCCAGGTGGAGAGAGCACATATAGAAACATAGAAATGACGGCAGAAGAAGACCAAACGGCCCATCCAGTCTGCCCAGCAAGCTTCACACATTTTTTTCTCATACTTATCTGTTTCTCTTAGCTCTTTGGTTCTATTTCCCTTCCACCCCCACCATTAATGTAGAGAGCAGTGATGGAGCTGCATCCAAGTGAAATATCAAGCTTGATTAGTTTGGGGTAGTAGGGGTAGTAACCGCCGCAATAAGCAAGCTACACCCATGCTTATTTGTTTTACCCAGACTATGTTATTCAGCCCTTATTGGTTGTTTTTCTTCTCCCCTGCCGTTGAAGCAGGGAGCTATGCTGGATATGCGTAAAGCATCAGTTTTTCTTCTCCCCTGCCGTTGAAGCAGAGAGCTATGCTGGATATGCGTGAAGTAACAGTTTTTCTTCTCCCCTGCCGTTGAAGCAGAGAGCTATGCTGGATATGCGTGAAGTATCAGTTTTTCTTCTCCCCTGCCGTTGAAGCAGAGAGCTATGCTGGATATGCGTGAAGTATCAGTTTTTCTTCTCCCCTGCCGTTGAAGCAGAGAGCTATGCTGGATATGCGTGAAGTATCAGTTTTTCTTCTCCCCTGCCATTGAAGCAGAGAGCTATGCTGGATATGCGTGAAGTATCAGTTTTTCTTCTCCCCTGCTGTTGAAGCAGAGAGCTATGCTGGATATGCGTGAAGTATCAATTTTTCTTCTCCCCTGCCGTTGAAGCAGAGAGCTAAGCTGGATATGCGTGAAGGATCAGTTTTTCTTCTCACCTGCCGTTGAAGCAGAGAGCTATGCTGGATATGCATTGAAAGCGAAGTATCAGGCTTATTTGGTTTAGGGTAGTAACCGCTGTAACAAGCCAGCTACTCCCCGCTTTGTGAGTGCAAATCCTTTTTTCCACATTTCCTCTTGCTGTTGAAGCTTAGAGCGATGTTGGAGTCACAGTAACCATGTGTATGTTTATTGAATAAGGGTATTATCTCCAGGCAGTAGCCGTCATTCTGGCGAGCCACCCACTCTTCATTGACGGCCTCTTGACTTTATGGATCCACAGTATTTATCCCACGCCCCTTTGAAGTCCTTCACAGTTCTGGTCTGGGGCTTAGGTCAGTAGGCTCTGCCAGACCCAGAGTTGCATGGACAAGTGTGAAATATTACAAGCCTATCGTAAAAAAGGAGCATTAACCTATGAGGGACACAAAATTCTCATCTTTCAAGATTATTCAAATGTGGTGTGACAGAAGAGGAAAGAGTTTTCTCCAATTTGCACAGATCTGTTCAAACAACAAATAGTTTTCGGTACAATACCCTGCGAGGCAGTAAATGGCAATTGGTAGGTGTTAGACTTAGTAGTGGAAGCAAAACAATTTCTGGACACCCTTGCAAACAGGAGCTAAAGAGCTGGGTGGGTATATTACTCTTTCCATTTAAATAAGCCCAAGAAGGCTCCCTGTGATCTTGGGTAAGTCACTTTACTCTCAGTTGCCTCAGGTACAAAATTAGATTGTAAGCCCTGTAGGGATAGGGAAATACCTATAGTACTTGAATGTAATCCACTTTGATGTACACTTTGAAGTGCCAAAAAGCAGAATATTAAAAATCTAAATAAATAAATATGATCGTAACATAATATGAGCTGATTTTGTTGTTTCAAATATGGTTTGAATTGTCCAGGTACAATAGGCCAAAGTTGCAATGAATATTTGAGTATTTAGTTGGCTGACGGTAAGTTGAAATCATCTAGTGAGAGGGGGGGACGGGACAGGGGGCACCTGTATAGATTTTTGAGTGGTGACCACCCTTTGGGGGATGTGTGCTGGATCTAAATTAAGGGGGGATGGGGAGGCGAGGGAAGGGAGAGGGGGATAGAGTCTGATGTGTTTAGGGTTGCAAATAGAATCCATATTGCACCATTCATCAAAAATTAGGGCTTCTAGGCTGAAGTTGTGTGCTGGTTCTCTAGGCTGGGGGGGAGAACCAGCATAGTAGAAAGACTAGGGATATCAAACATATAATGGTCTTTTTGTTCTGGATTAAATATGGGTGAGAGCATGAAAGTTATCTCGTGGAATATTGCTGGATTAGAATTGCCAGTAAAAAGACCTAAAATGCTCCAATCAATTTGTAGATAAAAAGCAAAACTTATATGTTTACTCGAAATCCATTTAGATGCAAAAGAAAATGAAAATCTGTTTCGTGACTGGGTGGGACAGGTTTACTATTCCCCTGCAATAAGTAGGAAAGAAGGGGTGGCAGTATTGGTGGTGAAGCAAATCATATTTGAACACATCCTAACTCACAAAGATACTGAGGGGAGATATGTTTTGGTGCTAGGAAAACTACTAGGACAGAGGATTACCATTTGTAATCTGTATTCGTCTAACACCAATTCGCATCAGCTTTTTGTGGATCTGGTCTTGGCCTTAACATATTGGAGGGGTCTGATGATCTTAGCGGGGATTTTAACTATGTATGTGACTCATCTATTGATAGGTCCTCACCATCTTCAGTACCTAGATTGGGAAAAAATAAGGGTGTTTCATATGTGTGTAATATGTTGCAGTTTTTAGATCCATGGAGAACTCTTCATTTTGAAGAAAGAGATTACACGCATGTCTCTAGAGACATTGACCATGTCTCGTATTGATTATATTTTAGTCTCCAGTGATTGTTTTGCGCAGGTGGGAAAAGTGGAAATAAGGCCCACAGAATTTTCCGATCATGCCATAGTATAGTTAGAATTGTCTCCTTGGGGACAGCAAGAGGGTTTGAAGAGAGAGTTTTTCCCCTCTCATCTTGCGGAAGATAGAGAATTTAAAGAGCATTTACAAAATAAGTGACTTAAGTTCAAAGTGCACAATCATCAACATCAGGGAGACCCAATATTATATTGGGAAATGAGTAAAGAAGAAATGAGGGGAGAGAGAACGGCATATTTAATCAGGAAATACAAGCTTCTAAATAGACACATTCTGGATTTAGAGGTTAAGTTTTAAAAAAACTAAAGCTAATCTCTCTTCTGCCTGACCATTGCAAATAAAAAGAGGTATAGAGAAATTCTCTGTTCTCTAAATTGTTATATCCATTAGAGAAAGCAAAAAAGATTATTGGATGGATCTCACCAACTATTTAAATTTGGGAATAAAGTGGGGAAAATTCTGGCAAATATGGTTAAAATTAGTTGAGGGAAAACTTTCATCGAAGCACTTAAGGACAGGCATGGAGTTAGGAAAACGGTAGTTTCAGAGATCTGCCAATTTGTTAGGGAATTTTGAGACTTTATGCAAGAATGATACAGTTGACAAAGGGAGAAGGAGGAGGAAAATGTTTTTAAGGGATTGGAATTACCAAGGTTAATTGAAGAAGAATTAACATTTTTAAATAGCCTGCTTCAGCTTCAGGAAATTATGGAATTTATTAAATCCAGCACCTGCATAAGGCACCGGGTCCAGGTGGCCTAAATGTGTACTTTTATACAATATTAATATTTCTGTAGGTATACCCCGAGTGATTATGAGGCTGTGGTGAAGAGTGGCAATTTCCCTGGGGAGGCAACTAGAGCCTAAATTACGGTCCTCCCAAAAGGTGGAAAAGACCCCATGACTCCAGCATCTTATAGGCCCATATCTTTACTGAATTTTGACCTGAAATTATATGCTAAGGTTATAGCTTGTACACTGAATCTTATCCTGCCATCTTTCATTGCTTCTAATCAAGTGGGATTTGTTAAGGGGAGGATAGCTGCCAAACACATTGTGTGTTTAATAACAGCAATGAGACAGTGTAAACAGCAGAGTATGCTGGCTTTGGTGGTGGGGTTCAATGCCGAAAAGGCTTTTAACTGAATAGCATGGTCTTATCTTTTTTTGGTGTTATCCTGTTACGGTTTTGTAGGAAACATTATACAATACTTTTCTGTACTTTATCAAAATCCCAGTTCCATCATCTTGGCCAATGGGTTTGGATTACAAGAATTAAGGCTACAATGTGGCACAAGACAAGGGTGCCTACTTTCTAGCCTGTTATATATCCTAACAATGAACCCTTTATTAAGGAAAATTGATCAAAATACCAAAATAATCAGGGTCACTGTGGGAAAGGAATGTTTTAAAATAGCTGCCTTTGCTGATGACATTTTGGTCTTTTCAATGAACCCGGTGCACTCATTGGAAAAAGTAATGGAGTTGTAGAAACATTTTAGCAGGTTTTTTGGCTTAAAAATAAATCTGGATAAGTCAGAAGTGTTAAATGTTCTGGGATCTTTGAAGCACAGTTGGCTGGAGTTGTTCCCCCTGAAATGGGTGGAATCTGAGCTGAAGTATCTTGGGGTTAAAATTCCACTGGATATACAGAACATCGATGCTAGTAATGTCTCGCCTCTATTGGCTAAGATGAAATGGAAACTAGCAAAGTAGCAAACACTACCAATATTATTGTATGGCAAAATGCAGCTGTTCAAAATGATGGAATTGCCGAAATGGCTACATTTGTTGCAAATGTTACCAGTATGGATATTAAAGAAAGACCAAATAGAGGTACAATGAACTTTAAGACAATTTTTGGGGGGAAAACAAAGGGCACAATTGGTCTTAAGGAAGATAAATCTTCTGCTACCAAAGGTGGGTATGGGATGCCTTAATATGCAGAATTATAATTTGGCATGCTTACTAAGACATGTAAGGACTGATGTATGATACAGGTGTATAGTCGCCTATTGAATTTTTGTAGGTCTGGTGTCAACCTTTATATCTAGGCAATCTGTTTACTTGTACAGAACCATGACTTAGCTGATCATATAAAGTGGAATATGGTCATCCAAGTGTGCAGACAGGCTTGGAAAGTATTATGTGATAAGATCAAGGTGAGCCGAGAGGTATCTCCAGTGCTCTTGATTTCTGGACATCCTCACTTTATACCGGGACTGAGAGATCCAGTATTCAAACGATGGGAGGACAAAGGTTTATGCAGATTATACCACTTTTTTCAAGCTGACAGTAGTACCTTCTGCTCTTTCGAGGCATTGCGGGACAAGTGTGATTTAACAAATAAGGACTTCTATGCCTACTTGCAAACCAGGCACTTTGTGGAGGGTGGGCTTAGCATCTAAACTTGGCACTATGGATCTGAAGCCTTACGATAAAATGTTCTTGAGGAAATCTGGGGAAAAACATCCTTTGCTTCATTAGTAAAAGTTATAACTGCAATCAAAACTCCGGGATATACCTATATCTTTTTAGGACCTACAGAGATGTTTGATAATCTGTATGATTGGTATGTGAGAGACAGAAACTGGTATGCGAGTGTAACTGGTATGTGTGTGTGAGAGAAAGAAAGTGATTATGGGAATGAGAAGCCTGTGCATGTGGCGAGAGATAGCATAGGAGTGAGAAACCTGGGGATGTGTGTGACACACAACATGGGAGTGAGAAGCCTGTATATGTAAGATAGAACATGGAAGTGGGAAGCCTGTGTGCATGAGAGAGACTGTTCGGGAAGGTGACTAGTGTGTATGTAAGAAAAAGACAGGTTGGGAAATGATTGGTGTGTGAAAGACAGAAACTGGTCATGGGGGTGTGACTGGTATGTGTGTGAGAGAGACAGGGAGACTGATTGTGGGCCCTAAGGAAGAGGACCATGAGTGCAGAGCTTCAACCACTACTGCTTCTGGTGTGTGCTACTGGCCTGCATGGAAGAGGAGTAGGAGAGCTGCTGGAGAGGGTTAGTAAAGGTGGCTTTTAAAGTTTATTTTTCTTGATTGACTGCCATTTTAATTACTGAATATTATATGATGTGTCTGCTGTTTTGAAATATTTTATTGGAGTTTGGAGAATTTTAAATAATTTTTATGAGTTTTTAATTGTTGGATATTATTCTGTTCATAGTTGTGAAACATTTATTCTGCTTATTAGTATAGTTATACAGTTATTTCTGTGTTGGGATCTATAGCTGCTTGGCTAGTTCTGTTTTCCTAATAGGAGGTGTATTGGTGTTTAGGGCCTGATTTAATATTTGTAGTGTTGCCTTTTCATAGGTAGGGTTTGTACTGTTTGAGTGCATTCCATAATACAGGTGTAACTGGGTGCAGATTAGTTTGTGCATTACTGTGATCCTGGGAGTATGTTAGGTCGGTTCTGTGTATGTGACCGAGATGAGGTATTTTACTAGCATGTAAGCGTTCCTATCAGTCTTATTTGTTGTATTTTCTCAAGAGGACATGCATTGGTGGTAAACTGCTGTCTTTTCATAAGTAGGGCTATTGAGCCTGGTAGTAGGAGTTTGAGTTGCTGTTACTGAGATGACACTAGAACCAGAATATCTTTTTTGTAAGGTGAGTTGTATGGGGAATGTCGTAATTCTGCTTTACATCCATAATTGTGGGTCAGGGGGTTTCCTGTGGCTGCAAACTGTACTTTTACATTTAGCCCTATGATGGTCATGTGTTCAGTGTGTCACGCATGTGAGAACCATCTGTCAGGTGTCTCCCGACAGAATAAAGGTTGAGAACCACTGGTCTAGGTTACTGAAATGTGCTTTATAATGGGCCTTTCCAGCCAGTGCTTTGCAGCATTTACAACTAGTACAAAATGCCGCTGCACGCATCTTACCAGGGACCCAATACGAGACCATGTAGCTCCCGTTTTGTACAAACTGCACTGGTTACCGATCAAATATAGGTGCTAATCCAAATTAGCATTTCTAATATATAGAATCATTCACAGGGATGCAGATTGTTGGATTAACACAGTTTTGAGAGTTTACAAACAGTCTTGCCCCTTACAATCTGAAAATAAAGCCCTGCTTGGATGTTCCATCTATAAAAATTGTGTACTTAGATAGTACAAGAGGCAGGGCTTTTTCCATTGTGCAGGTCCTCTACTTTGGAGTTCCCTACTGGACAGGATTCGGACCATAGGGATATTCACAACTTCTTTAAGAAGGCGTTAAAAACATATTTGGTTAATCGGTTCTACAGTCAGGCAGTGTATTTGTAACGTTTGCTATGCTATGGTTTCATCCAGCTGAAATGAGCAAGGTTAAATCACAGAAGTCTGGAAGCAGTTTTTGGTCCTGTTTATACTGAAATTATTTTCATGTATATATTTTATGTATGTTTCTTGATTTTGTAATCTGTTGTGATGAGTGCAGACAAATTTTAATACATTAAAATTCAAATTTGAGGAGAGGCATGAGTTTCATCGGTTGCTTGTTTGGCGTGTGGGGGATGATTATTAACCATATTCAAAGGTGGTTTATTTTGTGAAGCACAATTATATGGCTGTTTGATTTGCAGTGTGAGTGGCTTTCCACTCATCCTATTTTGCTAAATTAAAAGAATATTGTGAGAGGGGAGGGGAGCAGGGATGGGGGAGGGAGACTGCAAAGTGTTAAATGGTAAATGGCTTTGGAAAATATTTGATCATGATATTTCTTGTTTTGTATTGGTTTTCTGCTTCAAAATCTGTTATGAAAGTGGAATTGTTTGTACCATTTGGAAAAGCAATAAAAGTTCATTCACAAAAGTAATAAAACTTCCCTTCCCTCAGTTAAAAAAAAACCTCCTGTTCTAGTTTCTTCCTTTGTTCTTCAAACAAAGCCTCTTATTTGCTTTTTTTTGCTTCATTGTCTTTATTTCTTGCTCATCCCCATTCTCTCTACGTACAGGTTCACCTCCTATCATATTCCATCGAAGCTCTTCCCCATCCAACACACTTAATTCAGTTAGCTCAGCTCCATTCCCCATCACAACACCTCTTTCTCTTTCTCTTGCTCCCTGAGGAATGCCCATTCCGTTTCCAACCAGCTTTGCTTATATTCACAACCTCTTTACTCTCTTTCCACTCTTTAACTTTAGCTGAGACCCGGCTTTCCTCTAAAGACTCTGCCTCCACTGCAGTTCAGTGACATGGAGGATGTCTCTGCACCAACATGCCTCGGTGGTGGTGGTGGATTATTTCCTAAACCCTCTTGCAAGTTTCAGCTCTTCATTCCTCCTTAATTCCATTCCTTTTCTTCCTTTGAAGCACACTCCATCCTCCTACTCATCCCACTATCTCTGCGGATATCTTTTATATACAGATCTCCTGACTTTCCTTTTTTCTTCACCCACTATCCTCCTCCCCCATCCTTGCTAACTTTTCTTTCCACTTAGAGGACCCTTTTGACCCTTATGCCTCGCTGCTCCTTACTCTAACCTCCTCATTTGGCCTCCAACTTGGCCTCTACTCCCTGCCCCCCCATCACCAAAATGGCCCCTGCCTTGATCTTATCCTTTCTTCTAGCTTTTCCCTCTCTGGCCTCTCCAAAACAGTCCCTATTAGACCAGTTATCTCTTATTTTTTTATGCTTAACCACCCTCCTCCTCAATCTCAACTGGCCCACAAAAACACCTTTAGGAATATTCAGATTTCTGACCCTTGTGTTCTCTGCACTACTTTTTCTTCTCCTCTGACCCCTCCACATTCTTATCAGAACCAGTCAATAAGGCTGTCCATTCTTACAGTAGCATACTTTTCTCCATTATAGACACTCTCGTATCACTTCTCCTCTATATTGTAAAACGCCCCAAACTCCAGCCTTGGCTTACCCCATGGTTTGCTTTTTTAACTCCTGCACCTGCTCTTCAGAGTGTCTCTGGGGCAAGTCCCACGCTCATGTTGATTTCATACATTTGGTTTCCAACCCCTTCCATCTATTTATTGCACCTAACCCTCACATCGAACAGCCACTGGTCCCCTTTCCCCAAACACAGCCAAAACCTTAGCTGATTTCTTTCATGACAAAATTCACAAGATTACTCGAGTTATTTCCCGACTGCCCATTACACCATCCCTTAGCCCTCTCCCCTACCTCTACCCATATTACACACTCTCTCCTTTTTCTGAACTGAGTAGTAAACTGCTCTCCTTTTCTCCTTATCTAAATTAACTACTTGCCCTCTGACCCCATTCTATCCCAACTTCTGAGTGCTAGCTCCCTGGCCCTTATCCCCTTCATCTATTGATTCTCAATCTGTCAAAGAGGTACGTGTTCAAGATGGACTTATGTGGCAGACCCTCCCAGTCTGGCCAATAGATGCCACTATCCCTTTCCTTATAATACACTTAGGGAGCCATCCATGCCCTTCAGTCTTTCCGACCTGGAGGTTCTGATTGGATGACTCAGTGCTATTTAGCCCACCCATTTTAAGACACCGTGGGATTGAGTTAGAGAGAAGTCAGAGATCAAGATGTATTTTTTTCCACACTCTGGTGAGGCCTTCCATTCTCACCCTAAGAAGTTTGTTTTAGAAGTGACACCTCCCAGTGCACTCCCTGCCTGAGGATCCTTCTCCTATTTTACAGAGAGATAGATGTTAAGCCTGATACTCCTTTGGGGTGAAGGGGCTCTTTTCAGAGGACCAGAGACTTGTGAGCCTATTCTACTCACTAGGTGGGCAAGCACCAGTGATGGATCCTGCTGCGAGAGACAGTGAGGGCAGAGAAGATTTCCATTTTAACTTTGATAAGTATGATTTGGACTTTGAGTTAAGTGGGGAAGGTTTTGGATCCCCCTTCCCCTCTGGGATGGCAGTGCTGAAAATTAGCCTGATCCCCTGATTTTTCTACAAGAGAAATCCCAGAAGGAACAGCTAAGGAAAATTAACAATTAAGTCAAAGGAAGAAAGAGCAAGAGGAGAAGACCCCTTCCAGATCTCTGCACCTCAAGGAACTAGGACAGGCTGGGTATCTAAGGGGAAGAAGAGGTCTAAAGTTAGGCTTTTTGTAATGCAAATGCGATCCCTTCCATATAAATCCCTTCCAGCCGCTGGGAGAATATGCGCATATAAAATCACCATGGGATCTACCTAGATGCAGGGCCGGTGGAAGCACTAGGCAGACTAGGCACTCGTCTAGGGTGCCACTGATCGGGGGTGGCATCGGCAAGGTCTCTCCTTCCTGCCCCCACGGCTGGAAGAGAGAGAACCACAGTGTGGTCCCATGCGGGCAGGAAGAAGGAGAGATCATGCCGATGCCAACGTAGGCAGGAAGAAGCGGTATGGGCTTGGGCCGCACCGCAGTGAAGAGCAGGAAGAGCAGCAGCAGCCGAGCAGCGTAGTCACGCCCACTCAGGAAGCCATAACATCGGCCCCAGTCCCTGCTCAGCTGTAGGAAGCTGTGCAGGAGACGGAGAAGCGTCAGCCCCCGCAGGCCTGAAGAAAAAGAGGAAGAGCACCATGGGCTTGAAGGGATGAGGCTGTTGCTGTTGGCCTTGTGCTGCCAGGGGAGGAGCAATGAGGAAGAGAGCATGTCCATGTATGTGCATGTATGAGAGACAGGGTGCATGTATGAATGAGAGAGCAAGAGTGTGTGTATATATGTGAGAGAGAGAATAAAGTTTATGAGCAACAACCCCTCTCCTCTCCCCCTGCTAGTCCAAAACAATCTCAGGGAATCTGGAATTCAAAAGATCCCAGGTATGAACAGCAGGGGATTTTTTTTTTTTTATATCTTTATTAATTTTAATTATTGGGTGCTGCCTGATGTCTTTTTTAAATAGCTTAATGGATTTGGAAAATTTGCATAACTTTTAATTACTGGATGTTCTATTTGTCATCTGCTACGGAATAGCTATTCTTCTTATTAGTATGGTTTTATTCTATTGATAATTTATATTTCTTGATTTTATTGTTTTTGTTTAATGTAGAATGTTTCTGTTTTTCCTTTGCTGCACTGCATAAAGTCTGGCTTCTTGTGATTTCTATTTCAGTTTTTGTCTACATGTTTCTATTTATAGTTTATGGTGCCTTTATTCTGTATTTGGTGAAGATCTGTCTGTGTTCTGCATGTATGACTAAAGTGAGGTACTCTGCTAGCTTGTAGTTTCTATATAGGGACCTATAGAAACCTGGCTTGTTCTATTTTCCTTTTTTTTTTTTATTTAAAACTTTTATTGAGTGTAACAGCAATTTTTACAGTGAGGCATACGAACAAAAAAAATATAAACATAGTGGGCATGAGTCCCACATGAACATTGCAAATGTGAGCAATATTATGACATAAAACATAATACTGTACTATATAGGAACTCGACTAAAACTAGCAAGCCTGGTCCGACATCAACATATATACTCATATTTTATGAATTATCCCCTTCTATTTTCCTAATAGGAGGTGTATTGGTGTTTTAGTGCCTGGTGAAATATTTGCAGTGTTGCTTTTTCATAGGTAGAGTTATTACTGTTTGAATGCTGGTAATTAGTATTGTTTTGGTATGGGAGGTTCACAATAATTGTAATACAGTTTATTCATGACTTTCTGAGGGCCAAACCCATACCTAACAAACATTACAGTAGGCCTAATATCAAGTGTCCTATTAAATTTTTTTTCTGCAGGTTTTTCTGGCTATGTGTGATATTTTTACCTCTGAAGACTGTACTTTGAATGCCACGTTCCCTTATCAGATTCCACTGGGAGATGTTCATCGTAGAATAATTAATGTATTTTTTATTATTACGTAGGAAGTTGTCAGTTATATCTTACGGCAAATATGACAGAGTCTTTATTGCATAAGCACAGCAAGATAGAGAAAAAGTGGAATTCTTTTTGTTTTACACATTATGGGCCAGATTTTATAACATGCGCGCGGGCGTAGATTTGTTCGTGCAACCCGGCGCGAACAAATTATAAAATCCGGGGTCAGCGCGCGCAGGGGGGGGGTGCACAATTGTGCAACCTGCGCGCGCTGAGCCGAGCAGCCTGCCTCCGTTCCCTCCAAGGCCGCTCCAAAATCGGAGCAGCCTCGGAGGGAACTTTCCTTCCACCCTCCCGCACCTTCCCCTCCCTTCCCCTAACTAACCCCCCCCCCCCCCCCCCCGGACCTTTATTGAAGAAGTTACGCCTGCCTCTGGGTATTGATTTCCTCAAGTATTTATAAATATATTTGCTGTACATTTTGTGTATTAGTTGATGCCTTTGCCACTGTCCGATTAATATTTTTTGGTTTTCCTAGATTGTAGCCTCCCCTGGAAACAGCTTACATGGCTCGTATCTGGGGCTGTTTCTATTTCTGGCAGTGTTCAGGAACTATTTATACTGTACAGGATGGGTTGAGTAAAGAGACACGCTTTAAGTTATCGGAATGTGGCAACATTACTTTTTGATTCTGGAAAGTTTCTGAACCTTTCTGTACCATTCCTTTCTACCTTATTAATATTTCAGTAATGCCTGCTGTAGTATCCTTTCAGGAATTTCTCATCCAACACTGGTCTAAAAAGGTTGGCATACTGTGGTGCCATCCTGGTGCTGACAGCAGTCTCTATGACCTGTGAATAGATGTCCTCATTGAAGCTGAAGCCGCTGTGGACCAGGATGAATTTAATTCTGGAACAGTTTATGGTGTGTCCTGGTGGTCCAGTTATGCAAAGCATGCGGAATGTTGCTGCATTGGGATTCCACGGTCATTGTGACAAGCAGAGTGTTTCGTGACCTTGTGTAAGGGTATCCCAAAGGTGTCCTTACTATAATTGTATCAGTGTGTCTACGGAGACTGGAGTATGAGGTAGTAAAGTGGAATGTGGTGATTTTTAGGCATGCTCTTGTAAGGAGTATGTTTCCATAAAACTCATGAGCCCACTTTGGCAAATATTCTTTCTTCTCTTCTACCTTCTTTCCTCGGAATGCGCTAAGGCTCAAAGGAGGAACACGCAGGCATCCAGGAGTTGGGAGGTTATTTTTTGATCCAAGGGGATCTAAAGAGTGAGAAAGTTGCATGAGAAAGGCAGGTATTATTATTAAATATACCAATATTATTACCTAACTACAATTCCTTACATGAGTTTAACGTTAAGTTAAAAGATAGATGCAATAAGTGTCTGCCACCCCCGAAGGTTAATCTAAAGGAACAGATTAGTTTTGTTTTTGTCAGTACTTTATTTTAAATGTTCCATTAGCAGTTTCCGGTGACAATTACTTTGACAATCCTTCTGTATTACAATTTAGGAAAATGTAATATCACTCAAATACTGTAGTCATAATTTCTCTTTTGGAATCTTTTTAGGGAAAATATGTGAAAAAAAAGCAATATTTTATTGATGATAAATTAATTTTTGGTCTAACTTACTGATGGCAGGAATTCTTTGTTGTGAGGACTCTGGTCCTTTGGCACTGGTCTGTGAAGCTTCTGTCTGTGTGCATCTGCTCTCTTGGGTCTCAGGATCTTGCTGGTGGCTTCTTCTCTAGCTTATCTGTATGTGGACTGTCTGCAGCTGGCTTCTTTCTAGGCTTCTCTAACGGGTGTTCTGCTGAATCTGTTGCTTGTTGGTTTCTCTTTTGGTTTTATGGTTTTGTGAAGAATTGCAGAAGTATATGTCACCTGTAGAGTAGTGATGTTATCACCCAGCAGGCTTATTGTGTTAATTGAGATGATGGCATTAATCTTCAGATGTATATTCAGTTCAGCCAATCTTTAGATGTGTACTGAGGTGATCATTGTTCAGATTTTGTATATTCAATTGTAGTAGTGGTATCTGGCTTTTGAGGCAATCATAATTCAGTCTTTTTTGCGTATCCCATTCAGTCTTTACATATGTATTCCATTGAATGGCTAATCTTGTCTGGCTTTTGTCTTCAACCACCATGCTGGGCAGATTTGGATGAGCTATATGTTGTATTTTTTTACTTTCAGAATATGAAATATTCCTGCATCAGTATAATTAGTGCTTCATCCCAAAATATCACTCATGCTACAAGAAGACCCAGAGGTAAAAAGAAGTGAAAGGGGAGTTAACTCCATACTTCTTGGTCTCAATGTAATTACCTTGAGTGTCTACAGAAGTGGATTTATTGATTAGAGTCAACAGAAGGACTTCTAGACCTGTGGATCTGTTACAGAGTTGTTTGAGAGCGTATCGGCAGGAGCTCATCTATAAATTTTGGAGACCTTTCCTGGTTTCCTTTTTCTGCTACTGAAATGGAGAAGATCTATCTAAATCTGGCATCATTTCAGGGAAATACCCAAAGGTTCTCACAGATTTAAATGAATATAACAGATTGTGTTGAATTTGGTTTTCTGTATCGCTTGTGCAAGACTTAAATGTACTGCCTACCAAAATATTCTTCTGCATCTGGTTTTATTTTTTTGAACCAACGTTTGCTGCTCTCGAGTTACTTTTTGTTTATACTTAATAGTGCATGTGTCCTAACCTGTAGCTCCCAAAGCTATTTTAACCAAGGGGGCTGCAGCACCCAGATATGCCCCTTTGTCAATGCCAAAAGCAGAACAGGAGTTCACTTGTAAGAAGCAGTCTGTGTTTTGTACTAACGGTTTGACAATCCTCTCTGTGTGAGTGTATCAGTGATTAGTTTGCTAGGATTTGTGGATTTTGGGTAACATGTAGAAAGCTACAATACAAGGAAGGATTGTATCGGGCTTAGCTTGAGACTGTAGCTGCTTTGGCTATGTGTTGATAAGATTATTCAGTAGTTGTGTTTTCCTGCATGGGTTCCTTGTTAAATTCCCTGTGGTAGGTATCATACGAAAGCTATTTGTGCCACCCTTCTAGGTCTGATAACTGCAGACCAATCATAATCAAGGGATAGGCCCTTTTTATTGTGAAAGAACAGCCAAGGCTTTCTAGCAACTGTTTTTGTCCGTTTGTAGAATGAACCCCAAATGGCATCTTAGCACTTCTTTTGAGAGTTTGATAATTAATTTAGCAGAGAAAACTGTTTAATTAAAAATAATGCAACATATATATATATATATAAAACAAAAACTTCAGGCAATATTCACATTCAATTGTGCTTATCACTTAATACAAAAAAAGAAACACTCCTATGTAGTGGGATACAAGCACATACCACTTCTCATATACAATCTTTTTATAATTACCAAAAATGTTTATTCTTGAAATCCCTCAATACAAATATGAATTTAGAAATAATTGTACATAGTATTCAATTAACTTATCATCATCATGTACCAGTATCTCTGTAAGCACCTTCAATACATTCTTTTTAAAGGACATATTATCTCACTCATACCCCGTCAATAGGCATCGAATATCTACTCTATGTCTATGGAAGAAACCTGCCTAGAGCCCAGATAAATGAATAGTTTGCATGAGCAGGAAGAATTAAAGTATTAAATATATAGGAGGCATTAAACTGAAACCATGGTGCCATATTGGCAAGAGCTAAGCCAGGAGAGTTGTATGCAGTTAGGCTCAATGTTGATTCTGCATTGAGCACGGAATAAAATTTAAAAGTCTGAAAACATGAGTTTATAGATCACTTATCTAATTGTCTGATTCTTGCAGTTTAACCAATGTATATAATTAGGGACCTTCTGTTTTTATTTTTTTTTATTTTTCTGGCAATTTATTAGGGTTTATTAGGACAAGAACAAAAAGAGGAGAAAACCAGTTGAAAAATATGACTCATTAATATTCCGGGTAAATATCAGAGGACAATAAAATAATATTAAACAGATTCTCCCACCCATTCAGCAGCATCCCTGTCTTTACCCCATCACCTGCTTAGCATGTCCCTTTCTCTCCCCATACCCCAATAAGAATCTTCCTCTCTCCCCTGTTGAAACACCATTTATCCTTTACAGTGGGGGCTCCAGGCTTCACCTCTCTCCTTGGCATTTTGCTTCCTGAGACTCCTGCATTCTGCAGCACTGCACATCTGTTTTTGTGTGGGGCCAGGGAGCCAAGCTGGGAAGTGCTTCTGGTGGGCATAGCCCGCTTCAAACACTGCATGGGAGCACTGGACAGCAGATACTTTGGCCGCTGGGATGGAGGGCAGGGTCCTGTGTTCAGAGGGGTTTTACTATTTATTCACTGTTGTCCTGCTTTCACAGGGGCCGATGCAATACAGTGCGCTCAGCTGAGCGCACTGTTTAACCCGCTGTTGGATGCGGATTAAATAGGCGCTAATCCACCCCCTAATGCAATAGGGGATTAGCGCCTATTTAACCCGCGTCCGATGCGGAGTGAATGCAATAGCGTTCACCACATGCAGATGCATGTGGTGAATGCAATAGCGCTCACCACATGCAGATGCATGTGAATGAGGCTATTACTCATTCACTCCAAATGCAAAAAGATAAATGTGCGTCTCAGACACACATTTATTGCTCGGATATTAACGCCTGCCTGGAGCAAGCGTTAATAGCTGAGCGCATTGAAAATAAGTACAGAAAAGCAGACAAAACTGCTTTTCTGTACTTCTTTTTTAAAGTAAAAAAAAAAAAAATAACTTGGCAGACTGCCGAGTTATGAAGACCGATGCCGGTAAACTTGGCGTCGGTTTTCATAACCTGCCTGTCCTCCAGTAATGAAAACGGCCGCCGAGGTCTTCATAACCGGCAGCCGAGGTGGGTCACGCTAGCATGACCCCCCTAATTTAAATATTGCATGGCACCCCCCCTTGCGGGCGCCATGCGTGCATTAGGAAAGCGGGTGCTGAAAAGTCAGTGCCTGCTTTCCGCGAAGATTTTTGCATTGGCCCCACAGTGTCCTGCTTCCACAGCAGCCTTCCTGTTTCTGTTTCTAATTCTGCCTTCATGCTTTTATTCTTCATAGTTTCCTTGTTTGCTTGTGGCCAAAGTCAAAGGGGGGAGGTCTGGTGGGTCACGAGCTGAGCCCATCCCACTCACGGCTGAAGACAAGGAAAGCCCCAGTGGGCCATGAGCGGAGCTATCCTGCTTGTAGCCCAGTAGTAGTGAACAGAGAGAGGCCTGGGAGACCCGCCTGCAGTCGACAATGTCAATACACCCTGAAAGTGTGTGTGTGAGAATGCCAGGAGGGATGTGTGTGTGTGTGTGTGTGTGTGTGTGTGTGCAGAATGACAGTGCACAGGAGGCTATGTGTGTGTGTGTGTGTGATTTGGAGCTTGGTGCCTGAGATAGGGATTTTGTGAGGATGTGTGTTTGTGAGAAAGGTAGCTTATGTGAAGGGGTGTTTGTGAGATAGAGAGGGCCTATGTGCAGGAGTGTGTGAGTGTGCAAGACAGAGAAGGAGCCTATTGTCGTTACATGAGGTTTCAAGAGGGGAATGAGGAATAATAAGTCGTGTATTGTTTCTCTTTTCCTAATGAGGAAATGCTGACGGGTTGTGTATTGAACCTCAGACTCTGAACAATCAGGAGACTTCCTTGGTTAAGATATGCATATGCCAAGTAACACATAGATATCAAGCACTGTGATGGATGTGTACTCAGGACACAAGAAAGTAATATACAAAGAAAGGCAGAGGAAATACCTTATATGGTCAAAGAAGAAATGCTGGTGTGTTCAAGATAAGAAAAGGTATAAAGGTGTGAGACTAAGGCAGATGATCAGTGTCTGGTGTTCACTTCTGCTAACTTTTTGGCTGGACAGCATAGCAGATTGGATATTAGTCCCTACAGAATCTTATCATGTACTTTATTTGCCTGATTGATTTTATTTAGTTTTTATATAACATTCTGTAGTGCTTTCTTACATCTCTCACTAATAAAGCATTTTGCTTAAGTTTAAAAGACTGCCTGAACTGTTTATTTAAGAAACAGGATTAACACTATGTGAAGGTATGTGGGTGTGTGTAAGAGAGAGAGGGAGCCTGTGCAAGGCGAGTGTATGTGGGTGAGAGAGAGAGGGAGCCTGTGTGAGGGTATGTATGTAAGTGAGAGAGAGGGAGAGTGTGTGTGTGTATGTGTGTGTGAGAAAGAGGGAAGGGCATGTATTTGAGAGTGGGACAGAGGGAACCTGTATGAGAGTGTAGTCAAACTCTGAGAGTGGAGAGCTGGGAGGTGAAGATAGTAGATAGGGTTGAGCCTGGAGGGGGAGGGGAAAGATAATGGAGAGCAGAGGAGTTAGAGCCTGAGAGGGCAGAGTGAAAGGGGCCTTTCTTAGGGGAGTAGGGAAAGAGGGTGGAAGGGATACTCCTATACTGCACTTCTAAGGGAATTCTGCTCAAAATATTTAAAACTCTGCATCTTTGAGTATAACTTATCTGTATTACATTTTAAGTTAGACTGAAGTATATTCGATTATTTTGACTTATATAAAGTATGCAAAATTTTGTGCATAGAATTCCCCCAGAAGTATGTTATACTGCCTACTGAAAGTCACCCTGCACTTTCACTGTTTCTGCCAAATTCAGTGCGGCTGGCTCTAGAGGGGTCAACTCTTAATTGGAAGCAGGGGCTCCTAGGTATTTTTCCCTTGTGTTTTTCAGTCGGCACTGGTCAGGCCTTTGTGATTCAGCAGCTAATCTGGCTATCCCTGCAGAATTATTCTCATTTTACCTGCCCTTATTTCTGTGACTCAGACTGCGCTGATCACTGTTATCTCCAGAATATGCTTTGTAAGACTCTGTTGTTTGTTTTGCCTTTTAATAAAGTTTGGATTTCAAGAAGCAGTCTTCTCTGTCTGCAAGTAAGGACCGAATTATGCTGTCTCTTTAAGCTGTGAATAGGAAATGCATAATGGAAGTAGAATTGGGGGATGGTGGTAGCAGGACTTGAAACACCACATCAGCAGTACTGGAGGACAAGCACTTTCACTGTTTGGGGGGCGGGACTTGAAATTCTGCAGGTGTTTTGGGCCACACTGGCTACCAGCAATGGCTGGAGGTCATGAAACACTGCATTCACTGCTCTGGACCTGCTGTTAGGGTGAAAATTGGTTTAAACCTGTTGCAAGTGTGATTCCTTGTGCCGAGGCGGAGTTGACGATACCTGCAGGGAAAGAGCGTCAACTCCTCCAGCGATCAGGTCCCCACTGTCAGCAGAGGCCCAGCTGAAGCTTCACCTTTACCAGTCCACGTTCCCCTCGGGTTAAGCTTTCGGGTGCCGGGGTTGGCAGGTCTTTTAGAGAGTGGCCTCTGTGGATGATGGAGATTCTTCGATGTAGCAGGATCAGAGTGGACAGACTAGGCGTATCCTGAGACAGGCTGGGATGATGACATATAAAGGAAGTCCAGGGGTAAGGCAGTGGTCAGAGGCAGATGGTTCAAGAGTGTCCAGGAGTCAATCCAAGGACAATACCGGGTATCCATCCGTAGGGAAGGCGGGACGGAGAGGCAAGGCAGGGAGGCATGGAGCAAGGAAGGTAGGCAGATGAAGAGATGTAGAACTGGAGAACTGACCACAAGGACTTAATAACAAAGACAGGAGCCACTGAATTGAAGACAAGAGCAAGGACCATGAGAACTGAAAATGAAGGCTGGAACTGAAGAGGAAGACTGGAACTGGAGACGCAGGAACCGAAGACGAAGTCTCTGGCAACTCACACTACTTGGAAGCAGGCTGACCTGTTGCCAAGGCAAGAACTGAAGGGCAGGCAAGGGCCTTTAATAGGCCAGGACTCATGACGTCATTCTCAGGGGCCACGGGGCTTTTCCCGCCGTGGTCCATTTAAATTGTGTGTTGTGCATATGCACCCTTAAGGAGCATGGCAAGGAAGAGGAGCAGTGGTGTCTGCCACGTGCCAGCGGCGTCCTGCCACAAAGAAAAGCAACAGACCCGGAGCTAGGGGAGTTGCAAGAGCGGTGGCCGCCGCTACGCATCACAGTCATCCAGACATCTTGCCGCATTGCAGGACCAGGCCCAAAGATAGGGGCAGCGATCCTGTAATTGAACCATGGCAAAGCCAGCCTAAAAAGTCAGGAAGCTTTTAATACTACTAATCATTTGACTCTGGGACTCGCGACCTCCTTTCGTCCCCGGGCGCTCACCCCCCCCGCTGTGCTTAAATGACCACTCAAGACGTATCTTGGGTAAAACTGGCCGCAGCTTTTATTTAACCATATATATATATATATATATATATATATATATATATATATATATATATATAAAACAGCACACAATGTAAGTCATAACACCCACCACCCCGGGCCAATACCTCGGTATATATATATCTATTGCCATGCGTTCTTCTGGGACCACGGCCACCCCGCGCCGCCTGCCGCGCTCCAAGCAAGGCGACTTCCGTTCACCGGCCCCCCGCCGCGTAGTAAGCAGGGGGGCCCTGCCTCCGGGCGTGGTCCCCCTTTCCTTCCGGCAATCTGCTTTTCAGCCCGCGGCTGATCCCTTTACCCCAAGTCCTATTGGCCCGGGTACCCGCCCCCAGCTGCGACATTGCGTTGTTCAACTACTATCCCCTTCTCCCTTCTTCATAACACAAAACAACTTGTACAGGGTGGGAGGGTGGGGAAACGGCTCTTCTGCGAAAAAGGGCCGGATGCCACGAGGCTCCGGCCCTTTAAACCCCAGCCGGCGTCATCGGGCTGCGCCGGCCTCCCCGATGACGCCAACCGCAGGAACGCCCCGAAAGGGGTGGTGCTCCGGCGTCATCAGGGCCGATGACGCCGGCCTCCGGAACGCCCAGGAGGGGCGGCGTTTCCTTTTGGCGCCGCCCCTCCTAGCTGACGCTGCCCCGGAACGCCCCCCACCGGGGCCGTCCTTGCCCCGATGACGTCACTCACGCGCCCGGCTGCCTGCCCTCGCCCAGGTAACTCGTGGGCTCCGATTATATATCGGGCCCACCTATTCTATAACACTGCTAAACGGATGCAGCCCTTCTCTCTCCCCTTCGCTTGCACACATTTAAGAACTAGCATGAGAGCGAGTGCTTTGGAGCATGCGAATGCTTCAGTCTGATTCAGACAGCCAGTCAGCCGCAGGAGGGAAGGAAAGCAGCTGCCTGCAGAAAAGTGGTTCCTCTCTCTCCTAGGGTTGGTTGCTGCAATCTTGTTGCTAGCTCATCTCTGGCTCTTTTTAAACATAACAGAGAAGGCAACAGCACTTGGAGATGGGCCAAAGAAGGGAGAATAAGAGCAGGAAACCCCAATCGGACCTCTACAACTGCAGGACCAGGATGGGCGGGGATGTCTGATAAGAAGATGTTTCAGTAAAGTTGAGGACTCCTGCACTAGGATTCCCGCACAGCCTCTGGGAAAGCTTGCATAATTAAAATCACCATGGGCTCTACCCAGAGGTCTGGTAAAAGGTTACCTACCTACCCAGAACAGTAACTATACCATCAGTCTGATGTATATTCACACTTCTGGATAATGGACTTTAATCTGAGTCTTCAGTAAACTTTATTTAACACCCAGACCTGGTCCTGTCTGATTTATTACAACCTCTCACCTCATGGGAAGCAACAAATGACTGCACACAACACTGAAGTTTTTATCTCATTCTCTGGGCCATAGGCGAGAGCTTCTCCCCATAAAAAGAGTCCCTCGTCCCCCCTAGGGATTGAGAGCGCAGGATGGAAGTGTAGCAGGAATAGCCCCTGAAGAAATAAGTTAGTTATGTGCCTTAAGAGCAACAATCCTCCAAAAAATGGGTTACAGGCTGATTCCCTCTCTTGTAAGGTGTAAAATCTTAACTCTCCCTTGTGAAAACAGATATGAGTGCAGTGACTGTTATCGGTTATATGTGTGTATTTTGTAGGCATTAACATTCTGTATTGTGCCTGTTCTTGATAAGTTTCTGTAGCACAAATTTGTGAGTCACTTTCCAGAAGGCCCATGGGGAAAAAAAACAAATTTATATATATATATATATATAAAATATACATTTTGTTCACAGTATTCTCTTATTTAATTTAAATAGCTACTAAATCTGTTTGACTTTTTCTTAAGTAGAGATTGACATTGATAAATATATGCCTTATAACCAGGAATCAACAAGTTGTCAGGTTAAAAAAACAAAACAAAACCAAACTGTGTGTGGTGGGGACACTCAGTGGGGAAAACTAAATTGCATCTCATACTAGGACAAATATCATGAGATGTGATAACTGTTACGATTGGAAGTCTGAGGGATAGACTCACGGGCTGCCACAGTCACCTTCCCTCCGGTCCAAGAAGAGGCGTCTTGTCTTGTGGCCGCATGCCACCACCCAATGCGGCTGTGCCGCCGCCAATAGTCCACTGAGGCGCGTCCTCCTTAGGCATGCACACGCCATTTGTCTAAAATTTAAAGAGCCTGCGGTGGAAAATCCCTGTGGCGCCCATCTATGATGTCTCCTTAAGAGGGCCTTGCTGCCAGCACTCGAGGCCTTGGCAATAGGTCGACTACCTTCTGGTAGAGCTAGTTACCACAGCATTGTTCCTGCATTCTTGCTCCTGGTCTCTGTGTTCCTGTCCCGTGTTCCTGATTCTCGTTCCTGGTTCCTGTCTTGTCAGTGCTGGTCCGTGTTCCTGAGTCCCCAGTCTTCGGGTCTCCTTGTGGTCAGTCTTCGGTTTCTGTGTTCGGTCTTCAGTGTCTTCCCTCTGGCCGCCTGTGCTGTTCCTTGCCTCCCTGTCTGCCTCTCTGCCCTGTGTTGTTCCCTCAGATGGATCTCTGGTTTGACCTCTGCTTGGAACTTTGATTCCGATTGGACTCTGCTCGCCACTGATCATCCACCTGGACCTAGACTCTGATTGAACGGTGCCCAGCCCTGACCACTACCGGCCTCTGACCTAGCCTGTATTCAGCCTGCCCCGGGCCCTGGCCTGTGATTCCTCTGCCTCGACAGATCTTCACTTCTACAGCAGAGGCCCACGCCTAAGTCCTGCCAGCCCCAGCACCCGAGAGGAAATGAGGGCTGGTACAGGTGAAACTCCAGTTGTGCCTCTGCCACAGCCAGCTCCGCCAGCCAACTCAACGCACAATTAAACTCTGGAATTTGTTGCCAGAGGATGTGGTTAGTGCAGTTAGTGTAGCTGGGTTTAAATACGGTTTAGATAAATTCCTGGAGGAGAAGTCCATTACCTGCTATTAATCAGTTGACTTAGAAAATAGCCACTGCTATTACTATCATCAGTAGCATGGGATATACTTGCCAGGTACTTGTAGCCTGGATTGGCCACTGTTGGAAACAGGATGCTGGGCTTGATGGACACTTTGTCTGCCCCAGAATGGCAATTTCTTATGTTCTTATGTCTAATTTATGTTATCTAGTTTTCTTGATTAACTGTTTGGATTTACAAAATTTTGTTTCTTTTATTTCTGGAGTCAAATATTCTCGATGTTTGTTTGTTGGAATCAAATATTCTCGATGTTTGTTTGTTGGAAAACTCAATAAAGAGATAGTTTTAAAAAAAAAAGAACCTTTCCATTTTGGAATGAAGTAACCATCCTTGAGTTTGGTGAAGCATCAATAAACTCTGTTTCAGCCTGTTGGGTGTAATCACCTGCCAGTGGTTATTTTGGAACAGGATGTCTTTGCGGTCACCCCGCAGGATGTGGGGTCACCTGTTGGAACCCTTGGTGGGGGGACTACCTGACACATTCATTCTTAGGCTTACTCATGGCAGGGCTGCCTCTGCCATGTTTAGTGAAAGGTCTGAAATAGATCCCTTAGCAAATCAGAACTACAACACCATGCATATAATGGGGCAAAACCAGGACTGGATCAGGCTTTTTAGTTGACCTGTAGTGAAAAGGCAACCCAAGTGGCTGGACCCCTGGTGCACAGGTACCAGGTCTGAGTGGGCTGCAGCATGCAGCCACTGTCCAGAATGGGTTAGACAGCGGGGACAGAGAGAAGAAAATGGTTAAAAAGCCACAGGTAGTTGGGAATGAAGGCTCATTGCATCTTAGCTGGTTCCAAGATGAAGGGAGCAGAAGGACACTGCCAGGCCAAACACCCACCACCACCACCCCAGAGAAAAAAACGGTAGTAAAACTGTACCTTATATGCTGTTTTATTCTTTAACTAATGGCCAGGATGTAAAGTATTCCTCTGTCAGCTGAGTTCTTTCCTGGATTGTCACACACAGGAGATTTTGAGTCAGGCATTTATCATATCCAGACTGGGCTATTGCAATAGCCGGCATCTGATGTTTCTGAAAAAAGACCGTAGGAAAACTTCAACTTATCCAAAATAGGGCTGCAGGTGGTGCAACCATATCCTTGCTGTGCTGACCCAAGTGCACGGGTTGCCTATTGATTAAAGGGCTATCTTTAAATCTGTTTGGCTTTACATGAATCTGGGTCTGAGCTACCTACATCAGGACCTTATTAGAGACATTCCTCGTTGTGCCCTCCGGTCTGCTCAGGAGGCCCGTTTCGAGCTAATTTTACCTAGGGTAGGGTTTCACAACCTTTTAGGGAGCGTGGACCCCTTTTCAACCTCCAAAATGTTCATGGCCCCGCACAGCTTCTCTTTCATTTTTACCTGCAGTTATGTGCTGTATACAGAAAAGTTATTAATGTACTAAAGAAATAATTATTTACACACCAGACTCATTGATAATATATAAACTTTATTAAATAATGTTTATTGATATAAACTGAACATGTATAATTGCAAAACACAGCCGTAAATGTGCAAGAATGTGCTCATACTCAATAACTCATGTAGTATAACTACAGGCAGCCTCACCGCCTGATCTGTTTGGATCTGGAGTGAGCAGAGGGAATGGACTGGTGGAAAGCAAGAGAGAGAATGGTGGGATGAGATAGAGACAAACGAGGGGATGGACAGGCAGAGGGAGAGAGACTGACAGGGATAAAAACTGGTGAAGGGTGAGAGAGAGCGAATGATGGGGCTGAACTGGTGGAGGGGTGTGAAAGAGAGCAACTGGTGGGGTTGGACTGGTGGAGGATGAGAGCGCGACTAGCGGGGCCGGACTGTGGAGTGAGAGAGTGACTGGCGGAACTGGATTGGTGAAGGGGGAGAAAGCACGATCGGCGAGGTTGGGCTGGTGGAGTGAGAGAGAGGGATTGTTTGGGATGGACTGTGGAGCAAAGACAGAGAGTGAGAGACTGGTGCGGAAGGGGGAAGGAGGGATGTTTGAGTCAAGACCACTTCACTAAAAGGGAAAGGTGGAGAGAGGTTTGGTGCACGTATTCCCCTCCCAAGCCCCTCACCACCTCCATCATGGTATTTTTTTAATTATTATTTTTAAAGTACATCACCTATGACAGAGAAACCACTCTGTTGGTTTCATCTTGGCAGGGGTCCACTGGCTCTCTGCACACCTGCCTGTCACCAAATTCCATGCATACATAGGCAGGACACCCTCCCTGATCAAAAAACAAGAGGCACCGCTACAAATATTTTGCAGCATTATCACAAGGTGCTGGGCATGCATGTCACTGGCATCTCTAGACAGAAGAACCTTCTAAGTAATAAAAAAAAAAAATACCCTGACCAGTTTCAATCGTCTAGTAAAACTATGATTAAAATGATCAAAAATTCTTCTATGTAGGAGTGGGAGAAATCCCAATATAAAACCACCTCTCATTCTACAATACCCTGCGTTCATAGAAACTCTTCCAACAAAGAGTGCAGAGCAGAACAAGGACACTTCCCCTTACCATTCGCCACAGAAAAATAATATTCAAATTCAGTTGTCACCTCAGTAACAGCAACACAAACTCCCTCCACTACCAGGAATATTGGAAGGGCGGGCGGACCTTGTGTCTGTGTGTCCAGGATAATAAGGGTGCTAGGCTCACTTCGTGAGCTGGCACGAAGGGGGACTTTCGATACAGTGGGGGGGGGGATGGGCAGACGTTCCTGTCTGCCTGATTGGGTGTGAGATTGCAGTTTGGGTTTGATTTTCAGACCCAGACTGTGACAGGAGCTGATTGGCTCCCCAAGGTCAGGTCAGCGTGCTGGGGGAGGACTTGCTTTGGATCTGTTGGCATGGCGTGGCGGGCAATTTTACTTGCCTGCCGCTGCCTGACTGAGCCACTTCCCACTCACCCACCCTTCCATTGATTATTTGTTATGGTTTGTTGGGGGTCGGTTTGGTTGTCACGGTGGGGGGGGGGAGGCGGGTTGCTTGAGCCAAATGAGTTTCAGCGTGGTGCTGTGAATGGCTTGCTGACTTGATAGGTGTCAAGTTGTGATTACAGCTAGGATAACTGGGTGCACTTTTCCTGGGAGTGGCTCCTTGCTGGATTGTGGCGGAAGCATTGCTACACGACTCCTTGCTAGGTGGTGGCAGGGGTCGGGGGTGCGCCTATGATGCAATGTCAATGATTCTGGTTGGCTGGCCAGTAGGTGTTCATCTTGCAGGCCAGTGGCAGATGCACACAGTGGCTTTGTAAATATTCCTTCGTTGGGGGCTCGGGCACCTGTGTTGTTATGCAATAAAGCTGTGGCCTATTTGATCCCATTTCAGTAGTGTGTGCATTCTGCAAAAAAAAAACAAATGTACTCAGAATCTATAGGAAACCTGCTATACTAGAACACCCTAACTACCAAAGACACAAAGAGTAAACACCTTATCCTATGAAAAGGCACCACTGCAAATATTACAGCGGACCCTAAAACACCGCTACACATTCTCTCGCTCTCATTGGCACACGAGCTCTGTCACATACACCCAGACTTTCTCATACCCATCCCCTCTCAGCGGGCCTCCTCCTCAGTCCTCACTCAGGCTGCCGGCGGCGCCACAGGCCGCTGCAGCATGGGGTCTGGTGCCGGCCCTAGGGAACAGCCCTGGTCTCTCTACACTCCCAGTTACCTGGATACATTGCCCACAGTCTGTCCTTGTGACCTGGAGGCCTGCATATTTATTTTCTCTGGGCATTTGTTCCAGCAGAGGTTTTTGAATGGTAATGGGAGTTGCATGTAGATGAAGAGGTTTGTGTGGGTTTCGGGGATTCGATGCATTTATCCTGTTCAGTGTATTGTATTTCTTTTTCATGTTTGCAGTCTTTACTGTGTTTGCTAATTGCACCACACTTCGAGCGTGAAACGATAAATGTATTACTTGTTAGTGACTTCCCTTTAGTGGTACTAGTTCTGGCCCGGAGCCTCGCTTACAATAGGAGAGAGCCGTGTGTGCGTTACTCACGGGGGCCGGCTCCCCCCTCCCCCTCCTGCTGCCTGGGCGGCGCCGATCGGCTCCCTCCGAGCTGCATTTAAGCGCCGTCGCCCTCGCCTCCTGCCGCTCTCATGCCGCCGCTTCTGCGGGATCTTAGCTCCTGGGACGCAGCTGCTTCCTCGGCGGGGCACCCGCGCAGCCCCGGCTGAAGGCTTGCTTGGAGGTGAGCCCCGCTTTCGTTTCTAGGCAGGCGGACGCGCCAGTCCTCATCTCTCTGCAATATTTACGTACGGGGGAGATCGGGGGGAGCTGTGCTGCAGGCAGGGGAACGGGCAGAAGAGCTGCACCGGGCGCTGAGCCCTGGCATTGTGCCGGAAAGATTATCCTGGGCACCCTGTTCTTTGTTGTTGGTTTTTCCCCTTCAGAAATCCCTTACTGCTGCACGATTTCTTTTGTAGATAAGCCAGCAACAGGATCTGGCACGGAAAGTCTGTAAGCAGTCAGGGCCAAGAGGAGAGGAGGAGGGCTGCTCTATCAGTCTGCGCTGGCAGCGTGCACCCCTCACTGTATATCCCTGCCATATGCACTGAAATGACAAACTAGCTGTAATTCAAGGACTGCAGTCCGTGAGATGTCGTTGCTACACATTTATGATAGCATGGTTGTGTTTCTACAGGGAAACTGACCTTATAAGGTGTCTGTGTCCCTGCCCCCTCCATCCCAATAACTATTAAATCATCCATCCAATCATATCTGTGACCCTTGGCTCACACTTTTCATGTGTCCTCATTGCCTATGATATTTAGAATCCCTGTTTCTTTTTTGTTTCTAAGAGGAAACAGATCAATCAGTTCAGTTGTAATCTCAGGTCGATCAGAGCACACTGTGTTATCACTGTGCTTCCCTGCTCTTGGCTGGTACTTATAAGACCAGGACCTATGATAACATGGGCAGCTACAGAACCTGTCCCCTCACCCCTCTCCCCTGACACAAATCTGGAATAAAAGAGGTGGCAGCTTTCTCACAGTGGCGGCCTTTTGTTACAAATCACACAAGCATTATCCTTGTACCTGCCTACATCACAGACAGGCCAATACAGTAAAGTTCGCGGGAGAGCGGGCGAGCGCACAGGCCACTCTCCTGTGCGCGCGATTCACTAAAATTATTCAAATTAGGGCCTGCGGTAAAAAGAGGCGCTAGGGACACTAGCGCGTCCCTAGCGCCTCTTTTTTGACAGGAGCGGCGGCTGTCAGCGAGTTTGACAGTCGACGCTCAATTTTGCCGGCGTCGGTTCTCAAACCCACTGACAGCCACGGGTTCGGAAACCGGACACCAGCAAAATTGAGCATCTGGTTTTCAACCCACGGGCCGATTTAAATTTTTTTTTTAATTTTTAATTAATTTTTAACTTTTCTGTGCACTTTCCTGGTGCTGGCAGAAATTAACGCCTACCTTTGGGTAGGCGCTAATTTCTGAAAGTAAAATGTGCGGCTTAGCTGCACATTTTACTTACTGAATTGCGCGGGAATAACTAATAGTGCCCGCAACATGCATTTGCATGTTGCGGGCACTATTAGTTTCGGGGGGTTTGGACGTGCGTTTTCGACGCACTATTACCCCTTACCGAATAAGGGGTAAAGCTAGCGTGTCGAAAACGTGCGTCCAAACGTGGGTTAACAGTGTGCACTGTACTGTATTGGCCTGTGAGGTTCACTTTGGCGGTATGGATATGGAACCTGCCATATATTAAGCTAGGCCAGTTCCCAGGGCCTCCACTGTGATTCTCCAAACCAAGGGCTCGTGCTGCTGCCGCTCCTTCTGCTCCCCCAGCTCGTGCCATACGGCATTCCAAGGCCTTCCCAATGCTGTGTTGCCGCTTGTCCCACCACTATCTCAACTCAAAATGTGCCAGTATGTAGATCACCTGATAAGGTGTGGAAGGGGGTCCCCTGCTGTTGCTGTGATATGGGCGACCACCCCCTCCCCGCCGATAAGGGCTATGCCTGGCTCAGGTGCCCCTTACCTATTCTCCAAAGCTGAGACAATGCATTGGAAAATTGCACTACATTGAACATAAAAAAAACTGTATTGGACAGATATTTTAGAAGGAAGAGCTTGCAAATGAGGGAACAGGCTGTGGGAAGGAACTTGCTGCTGTGCTCAGGGTGAAGAGGTTACTAGCTGCAGTCTCTGCCCTCACCTTATCCGTGATGGCGCCCCCCCCCCCCCCCCCCCCAGCCCTTTGTACCATGGCAGAAAACATTTACAGCTCTGCTTTCCCAAATCCCAGGAGAGGGTCGGAGGGGACCATGTTTTGAGCATCTCCCTCGCACAGAGGCTCAGACTTCCTTGGTTACATAATTTGAAATAGAGCAACATGCCATGCAAGTCATCTCCCTCTAAAGAAGAGCAAGAGAAGTGGCATCTCCTCCAGATGAGAGCACATGGCGATGTCAGCAAACATATTGGAAGCTGCTCCACCATTGGTTAGGAGCCATAACTATATGCAAATTTCTGTACCAAAGAAGGAAACTAGGAATTATGAAATGTTGGCATATCTCCTTGTTAATGTGAGCACCGAGCATATTTTGTGTTCTCGTTTTATTTCAGTGTCATGGCCCCCACCGTTAGAGAAACGTGTTTAAGCTCAGATTTCATTCAAATTTAGTTTCTTAACCATGCAAAAAAAAATAAAAAGAAAGAAAAGAAACCTATCACTGCACAAAATATGTTACAATAAGATCTAAGTGAGTAGAGCAGCAGTAAGTTACAAACAGATTAATGTTGTCTTCTGTCTAATTACGAATATAATTTGCATTTTAAGCAGTACTGTCAGTGATGTCAGAATGAGTGTATGCTCAGTCATAGCCATTAATAAGAACACTTTGTCTCATGCCACTGGCAGAGTCTCGGAAAGCAATTTCCCAAGAGTTTCCCGGTTTGCGGTCATCAATCAGTTTCATGATGAGCTCTCTTTAAACTTCTTTTCCATTTTTTTTTTTTTAAATCCTCCTTTTCCCTCTTTTTGTATATTCCCTAATGGCAGGCAGCATGCTGTGATGAGGGCTGGAGGGAAGTCTTCTCAGCACTTGGCTGACAGGGGGCACCTCCAGCACGTCGCCACCTCGGTGTGCCCCAGCCCAGCTGTCTCCATCAGAGAGGAGACTGAAACCCAGGTCTGCGGCATGCAGCGGCCTGAGCTCAGGGTTGGCACGGTTCTTTGCCGTTCTTGCCAACCCTTCAGCAATGGGGAGCGCCGCTGTTAACTTTTTTTTTTATTGCAAGAATAAAAGTGTTGCATGCATGTTTTATGTCTTTGCCATTGACTTCTCTGGATGGTTATAGATCTGTCTTATACACGGAAGATAATTGTGCATGACATTACAGTTAAAATAAGTAAATCAATTCAGCACCTAATGCTAACAGTGCTGTGTTGGGATAGCCTCAGTGCATTAATTCAGCTTTTCTCGGAAAAGCCCTATACCGCAGATCACGAATACAGAGGCCCAAGAATTCTTAAGACTTAAAATGTGACTGTAGGGTTAGCTTTAGAGCATAAAAGCTACTAGCTTGTTGTAAATAGAAAAAAACAAAAAACAAGCCAAACACAAGAAAACTGTTTACATCTGTTTTCTTACAAAACAGGTCTGCTGTGAGACCTGGGTTTATATCACAGTTTCTTTTTCAGATGATTCAGCCCTAATTCTATTATTTCACAATTCATGTCCACAAGTCAATTTTTGGGACATAAACACTTGTCAGTACCATTGTGAATGGCTGCTGCGCGTTGCGGCGCTTGAAGTATTGTGCGCAGGCAGCACAGGTACATTTGACTTGAGAAGGAAATGGCTTCTGGGGCCTAGTGCTCCTGATTCTCTTTGCCACTGTCCGGGCTTCTTGCTGTTTTCTAGCCTTCTCGCTGCTTGCTCTGTTTCTCTGGAGCAGTCTCCCGTCTGGAAACCACAAGAGGTCTTCGCCTCACTTCACGTGGAGATCGGGAACTGAACACCGTCACACTTTCTGGTCTTCTCTTTCCCTAAATTGCTAGCATTCCGTGGTACTGTTTGTGTTTCCTTGAAGTTACTCCCTGTCGTAAGACACCCTGGAAAACAGAGTCCAGTTATAGTATAATCTATTGAAGTCACCCATGAAATCCTGTGTTGGGATTTTCTTCCTTGGAGCAGCATTCCTGCTTAGATTCCTAAAAATGTATTTTGTGTCTGTTTTATTTCCAGGTTTCCTTTTTTTCCTGTCTAAAGATTGGTATTATTTTTTACATTTGTGCAGATACCGCAATCATGCAACCTTTGTGGGCACATCCTTTTTTTTAAAGACGGTCTCTCTTCATTCTTGGGAAACAGTCGGGCATCCCACTCAGCGTAGCGCCCTGGTTTGCTTACTGTCCACGCACAGTGAGTGTAGCAGAGTGGGAAGAACTTTTTCTCTTTTTGTAAAGTTATTTACTGCCCTTTAGGAACAAAGAAAAAGGCACAAAATATAATAATGTAACATGTGCTAACCGCTGACAGTTATTAGTAGCATTTCTGATTTAAAGGAAAAAATTATTTTTCTACTGGATTTATTTTATCTGCAGTGGTCTACTAAAAATCACATTGGGGGAAAAAGTGACTCAGGAAATTCAAGCTCCTCTTATGACTTCAGGTCACATGTACTTCACTATCTAATTAGTTACAGGGGGCTTTTTTGCTTTAGTTTCTTTTTTTTTTAATTATTGGCTACTGTTTGGTGGACGCAGAGTGTGAAGCCTGAGCTGTGTTCTCCCACTTCCTGACATTTTTGTACAGTGATCTAGCAGTTATTAGATGGTGTCAGCTGCGTGGAGAATGCAGGCTAGACTAAATGATGCATTGCCACTGAGTAGCAACCGTGAGGCCAAAAAGGAGAACTCTGGGAAACCGAGCAGATGAAACATACGGGCCAATGCAATACCGTGTGCTCAGCCAAGCGCGCTGCTTAACCCATGGTTGGTCACGCATTTTGGATGCACGTCCACAACCCCTTTTGCAATAAGGGGAGTAGCATGTCCAAAATGCACGTCCAACCCCCTGCAAAGCTAATAGCGCTCATCGCATGTAAATTCATGTTGATGAAGCTATTAGCTATTCTCCCCGACGCAAAAAAAAAAAAAAGTGCGCCCGACGTGCACAATTTTACTCTCCAAAATTAATGCCTGCCCCAGAGCAGGCGTTAAGTTTTGAACAGCCCAAAAGTGTACAGAAAAGCAGGAAATGCTTCTTTTCTGTACTTCTTCTGACTTAATATCGCCATGATATTAAGTCAGAGGAATAAAAAGGAGAATGTTTAAAAAAAAAATTTTTTTTTAAAGCGTGCCAGCAGTCAGGTTAAGAAAAGGGACGCTCAGTTAACGAGCATCCCTTTTTCTAACCAGGTGACCACCACCTCTTCTGGGCACCTGCTGCTGAGGAAGCGCTAGGGACGCACAATTTCCCCATGCACCTCCTTTTTACCATGGCAGCTGATTTAAATATTAAATCGGGCGCCCCGGAGAGGTCGATCGGCGCGTGCTGAGAGAATGGGAGCTCAGTCATGTGTGCCCGTTTTCCACACACAGATATTGCATCAGCCTGATAGTGAGAAAACTTCAGAGGAGGCGCATACAATCACCAACTGTTCTGGGCCTGACTCAACAAAAAGGTTTTCCTTCATTTCTTGCATCTGATGAAAATGATTTTTTTTTAATCAAACGTTAGCTCTTGTAGGGGCAATTTTCAAACTTTTTTTTTTTTTTGGTGGAAGGTCCGTATATACTTTATACCCTCAGACTCTGCACCAGTTTTTCCCTTTTGACGCTTGCTGTGGGTACATCATGGCCTGCGGATGTTTGCCCCTGCTTCTCGTATGAGCAGAATTTTGCTGGAAAAGTGCACACATAGGGACAGATTGTCAAAGGATTATGCATGTAACCCCCGAAAAGCTGCCCCTGCACGCGCCGAGCCTATCTTGCATAGGCTCGGCGGCGTGCACATGTCCCGGGGCTTCGAAAAATGGGCGGGAAGGGGGCAGGTCAGGGGGCAGTCCGGGGGCATGGTGGAGGTTCGGGGGCGGTCCGGGGGGCGGTCCAGAGTCCTCCGGCACAGCGGCCTGTGCCGGGGGCTAGAGAGCCTGCGCGCACAAGTAACTTCTACAATAAAGGTTAGGAGGGGGTTTTAGATAGGGCTGGGGGGCGGGTTAGATAGGGGAAGGGAGGGGAAGAAAGGGGGGGCAGAGGGAACGGAGGAAGGCTGCGCAGCTCGGCGCGTGCAAGTTGCACAATTGTGCACCCCCTTGCACACGCGCGACCCTGGATTTTATAACATGTGCGCGCGGCAGCGCGCACATGTTATAAAATCGGGCATAGATTTAAAGATCTGCCCCATAGATTTGAAAATGCCATTTGTGGGTGTTCTCTTTCTCCTGCAACCTAAACACCACCTTGGGAAGAATTCCTCTATATGCAGCTAAAAGCATATGGGGTTAGAACACGTTCAGCCACATTGAGGGAGGGAGATTTTGAAATGTCCGATTTACCCAGGTAAATGCCTTTGAAAGCTGGCCTCCGTAAATACCAGTAAAGATGGCTGCCGATATCAAAGTTATTTTATCAGTGTTCTCATTGCTGCTGTATGCTGCAAGGAAACCTTCCAGTAACTGATGACCTTGGATTTTCTTTCTTTTATGCATCCTAAAAGGATATCATTGGGTCTATAAACTGGGGGGAAAGACTGGAAAAACTCAGTCCTGAAAAGTTACAGGAAACTGTTTGGTGACCGAGCTATTGTTCTGCTACAATATTTCCATTCCAAACATTTTTAGATGCATTTCTTTGCTATAGCAAGAGTGCCAGTTGGGTAGGGTGTGTTGTCTGTCCATCTGCATGCTGGAGGCACTGTGGAGCCTAAGGTGTGTGTGTGTGTTTGCAGCTGTGCATATCGCACATAAGGTGAAGCAGGAGCTGGGAGGAGCTGCCAAAACCAGTAATCATTTGATAGAAAAGATGAAGCAAACGCAGGCTCACAAAGACATCCAAGTGCAGGACTGTATCGATGGGCAATTATAAGCTCTTAAAGGCCGATACAGTAAAATCCGAGGGACAGCGGGCAAACGCCCGCACTCTCTGCGCGCGCACGATTCTGTATTTAAATTAGGTGGTGTGGTAGAAACGGGCAAAAGGAGGCGCTAGGGACACTAGTGCGTCCCTAGCGCCTCCTTTTGACCCAGAGCGGCGGCTGTCAGTGGGTTTGACAGCCGATGCTCAATTTTGCCGGCGTTGGTTCTCAAGCCCATTGACAGCCATGGGCTCGGAAACCGGACACCAGCAAAATTGAGCGTCCAGTTTTCGGCCCAGTTAAAAAAAAAATTTTTCTTTTTTTTTTTTACTTTTCTTACCCTTCGGGTCCTCTGACTTAATATCGCCATGATATTAAGTCAGAGGGTGCACAGAAAAGCAGTTTTTACTGCTTTTCTGTGCACTTTCCCGGTGCCGGCAGAAACTAGCGCCTACCTTTGGGTAGACGCTAATTTCTGAAAGTAAAATGTGTGGCTTGGCTGCACATTTTACTTACTGTATCCCGCGCGCATACCTAATAGGGCCATCAACATGCATTTGCATGTTGATGCGCCCTCAACATGCATTTGCATGTTGAGGGCGCTATTAGGTGCCGCGGGTTGGATGCTCGTTTTCCGCCCCTTACTGAATAAGGGGTAAGGGAAAACGCGCGTCCAAGGGCAGGTTAACGGTGCCCTCCATTGGAGCGCACTGTACCATATCGGCCTGTTAGTAAATACAAACACAGTAACAAACACACTCGGGACGCTCGGTGTAGCCCCGTTTAAATCCCTTCTAATACTCATCCTTGGTATTTTTGCGAACCTGTGTTTGTTTGTATTTACTATGAGCTTATAATTGCCCATCGATACAGTCCTGCACTTGGATGTCTTTGTGAGCCTGCGTTTGCTTCATCTTTTCTATTGAATGATTATCAGTTTTGGTGCAGTTGGGTAGTCGGACTACAATTGAATTGTCCCTCCGCAGCTTCATCCATCTCTGGACGCTAACTACTATCTGCTCAGATACTTATTTTGAACTTGTTACCGTTTGTTAACATAGTCCCGGGATCAGGGAGGAGTTTGGGTGGGATTTGGTTAAATGACAGGCAATATCGCACCATTTTTACGCCGGAAATAACTACACCTTTTTTTCCTGGCGTTAGGCTGTGCGATATGCCTGAAATGACCATAATACAATTCGCAATAAATGTTTTGAATTGCATTTTGGCCATTTCTGAGCTTGGGGAGGGAGAAGGGAGAGGAGTGGAGGGGGGAAGAGGAAGAGAAAGAGAGCGAGTGCCTCTGGGGAGTGCCTCACTGTGTGCACCTATTTATATCTCTATAGGAGGGCCATCTCATAGGTCAAGTGAGGTGTTGGTGGTGGTTTAGGGGCCAGTTTCGCATGTAGAGTGAGATGTACAAACAGCATGGTACACCTTGGTGAAGATTTGACAACATTTGGAGTGAGGAAAGTCTCACAAAGATGAAATGTTGTACTATGTTATCTCACCCTAGCTTGAAAATATATATAAAAAAACAGGCAAGACATCCAAAATTAATCAGTTATTCAATTGCATATCATTCCAAGGTGAGACTATGATCCTTTTGAGGCAAGTATTGAATGTAGGGAGACCAAACGTAGGAAGAATGACTTTTGTTGAAAATGTCAAAATTTACATACATATTTCTCCAAAGCCAGCAGATGATGTGTGTAGTACAGAGGGAGGATTTACAGACCTCCGGTTTTTCAACATGGATAACATTGCCAGAGTCCACATTTTCTTCAACCACAGTTTTTGAAATGTAGTTCCCTGTCTTATATAGGGTGCTGAATTTATGTATATCACCTATGTGGAACCAGGTCAAAGGCCGTTCAAAAATCCAAGTACACTAAATCTAGCGCTCTCCCTTGATCCAATTCCCTAGTCACCCAGTCAAAGAAATTGATCAAATTTGTCTGACAAGATCTACCTCTGGTAAAAATCATGCTGCCTTGAATCTTGTAATCCATTGAAATCCAGAAACTCAACTAACCTCTGTTTTAGCAGCAATTCCATTAATTTGCTCATCACAGAGTAACTTGCCTCTGTAGTTCTCAGTCTCCTTTTTACTTCCACTATTGTGAATAGGAATCACATCCACCTGTCTTCAGTCCTCTGGAACTACTCCTGATTCTAAAAAAAAAAAAAGCATTGAAAAGGTCTGCCAGCAGAGCTGCCAGTACTTCTGTAATTTCCCTTAAAACCCTTGGATGTGTCCTATCCGGCCCCATTGCTTTATCTACTTTAAGATTTGTTAGCGTCTCACAAACACACTTTTCTGAAAATCAATCAAGATTTACTTCACTTTTAAATCTATCTGTGTTCATTTCTATGTGGTCCTGCTGCTGGTCCTTCCACAGTGAACACCAAGCAGAAATATTTATTAGTTAATTTTGCTTTTTCCTTGTCAGCCTGTACATATTCCTCTCCTTCATCTCTAAGGGGTCGATTTTAAAAGGTGCAAGCACCTGGATGTGGCTATTTTATAACATGTGCGTGTCAGTGTGCATGTTATAAAATACGTTTCCCACGCGCACACGTTCCAGATTTTAAATTCCACACGCACATGTGCGCAGGGGAGGGGAATTTTAAAAAGCAACGTGTGACGACGCGAGTAGGCTTTCCCCAGTTTGCTATACCTCCTCCTAACCTTCCTACCTTCCCCCCCTCCTCCCCGACCCCTAACCCCTCCCTAGCTACTTACGGTTTTTTTGTTTCATTACTTATTGCTCCTCCGGAGCAGACGTAACGTTCACGTGCCGGCCGGCTGCTGGCGCGTACGTCTCCGGGACAGGGCCCCATCCCTGCCTGGCCCCTGCCCCTTTTCGATGGCCCAGCACTTCTGCATGTACCGGGGGTTAGGAGCATGGCCTGGCCCTTTCGAAATTGCACTCGGCGCGCAGAGCCCAACCATGCGCGTAACCCCCGAATTTTACCTGCGCGGGACATCGAAAATTTGGGCTTAAGCCTCACAATGCCACTTTTGCATTTCCTCCTATCACTAACATACCTGAAGAGAAAAAGTCTTGTCCCCCTTTTTAACGTATTTGGTATTTTTTTTTCTTTTGTTTGCATCTCTGTATTCCTGATAACTCTCTTGGCTTCTCTTAGGTTTTCCAGATATTGTTGCCTGTCTTTCTCTTTCTGTGATCTCTTGTATTTTATAAACATTAACTATGTTTTCCATACCTTTTCAGCTGCTAATTTAGAAAACCACAGTTGCTTCTTTTTCCTAAGTCCTTTTCCTAACAAAAAAGTTAGTTTGCCCTTCTTTCAGTTTTGCCCACTGCTCTTCTGCTTCCCCTAGATTTTCTTTTCCAACTAACTCCTTGAGGTACTCCTCTATTTTAACAAAGTTAGTTTTCCTGAAGTCTAGCACCCTCATCTTTGAATGAACCTCATCCCATGCATTATAACACTAATCCACAATATGTGGTGATCACTGGATACCAGATGATCATCCACTACAACATCAGAAACACTATCACCTTTGGTAAGCACCAGGTCCAGTATTAACTTCTCCCATGTGAGTTCCATTACCAGCTGACAGAAGAGTTCTCCCTGCAGAGAATCCAGGATCTCCCTGCTTCTAGAAAACACCACAGTTATGGTATCCCAATCAACATCCAGCAAATTTAAATCCTCTATTAATAGCACCTGCCCTTGCTATCTATTTCTTCTATGACAAATTACAGAGAAGGGTGACCAAATGATAAAGGGCATGGAACGGCTCCCCTGTGAGGAAATGTTAGAGGTTTGGGCTATTCAGCTTGGAGAAGAGATGGCTGAGGGAGGATATGATAGAGGTCTTTAAGATCATGAGAGGTCTTGAACACATAAATCTGAATCAGTTATTTACTCTTTTTTGGATAATCTAAGGACTAGGAGGTACTTCATAAAGTTAGCAAGTAGCACATTTAAAACAAATTGGAGAAAATTCTTTCACTCAATGCACAATTAAGCTCTGGAATTCATTGCCAGAGGACGTGGTTAAGGCAGTTACATGCCGATACAGTACCATACGCTGGCCACAGCACACAGCTCAATGCACGATTGGACGCACATTTTAGACACACGTCCATAACCCCCAATGCAAAATGGCGGTTAGCGCATCCAAAATGTACTCGTAGGTAATAGTGCTCATCATATGTAAATGCATGTTGATGAGGCTATTACCTATTCCCCTGATACAAAAATAAATGTGCATCTAACACGCACTTTTTTACTTACTAATATTAATGCCTGCCCCAAGCAGGCGTTAATTTTTGAGGAGCCCAAAAAGTGTACAGAAAAGCAAAAAATACTGCCTTTGTGTACTTCCTGCAACTTAATATCATGGTGATATTAATTTGGAGGAACTAAAAAATTTGAAATGTCCCCAAAAATAAATAAATAAATAAATAAATAAAATGTTCCCAATGGTCAGGTTAGGAAAAGGGATGCGTCAGTCCATTTGCATTTTGCATCGGGTGCCCCGAAGAGGTGGATCGGTGCGTGTTAAGGGAGCGGGCGCTCAATCATGAGTGCTCGTTTAATGCATGCCGATATTGCATCAGCCTGTTAGTGTAGCTGGGTTTAAAAAAGGTTTGGAGAAATTCCTGGAGGAGAAATGCATAAACTGCTATTAATCAATTGGAAATAGCTACTGCTTGTTGCCAACATTAATAGCATGGGATCTATGTAATGTTTGGGTACTTGCCAGGTACTTGTGACTTGGATTGGCCTCTGTTGGAAACAGGTTACGGGCTTGAATGACCCTTGTCTGACCCAGTATTGCATATCTTATGTTCTTATATAACCCCTAAGCGGACAAAAGCTTTACTTGGCACCCAGGGGCACATAGAAAGAATAAAGGATGGACCCTTTCTGCTTAGAATACCTCCATAGTCTATATATACCTCTCCCTTGCTCCATGGAAAGCTTTAGTCTCTGAGACCAGGCTCTTAGTTGTGGGGATGAACAATAGCTCTTATACCCTGCTTCTTTGCAATCAAGACCTGTCTCCATCCTTTGGTTCACAGCACTGCCAATTTACATTGTCTTTTTATCCAATAAACACACAGGAGAAGAATGGTGGTTTCCAACTTCATTACTAATAGTTCAATCAGATAATTGAATAATATTTATACTTCTCTTATTCGATTGATTAGCAGCAATAAATAATAAGTCAGATATATACTGTATTTTTTGCTCCAAAAGATGCACCTGACCATAAGACGCACCTAGGATTCAGAGCGGGGAGAAAAAAAAAAAAAAAGGTGTTCTAAACCAGCTCTGTTCCCGGGCATCTGTGCGTCTTATGGAGCAAATTAGGGGAGGGCATAACATTTTTTTTTGTCCCCATTCCCCATCCCAATCCTTAAATTTAATTAACTACAACCCCCCACCCTCCTGATCCCCCAAGATTTGCCAAAAGTCCCTGGTGGTCCAGTGGTGGTTCGGGAGCGATCTCCTGCACTCGGGCCATCTGCTGCCAGTATTCAAAATGGTGCCGATAGCCTTTGCCCTTACTATGTCACAGGGGCTACCAGTGCCATTGGTCGGCCCCTGTCACATGGTAGGAGCACAAGATGGCGCCGGCCGACCATTGCTCTTACCATTTGACAGGGGCCGACCAATGGCACCGGTAGCCACTGTGACATAGTAAGGGCAAAGGCTATCGGTGCCATTTTGAATACTGGCAGCCGATGGCCCAAGTGCAGGAGATCACTCCCGGACCGCCGCTGGACCACCAGGGACTTTTGGCAAGTCTTGGGGGAGGGTGAGGAGGGTGGGGGTTGTAGTTAGTTTTGGGCTTTTTTTAATATTCACTCCATAAGACGCACAGACATTTTCCCCCACTTTTGGGTGAAAAAAAGTGCATCTTATGGAGCGAAAAATACGGAATTTATTTAATTTATTTATTTAGCCATTTTATATACCGTCATTCCAAGTGAAGATCACAGCGGTTTACATCATGAAATAAATATTATTGGTAGCCAATTACAATAACATGATTTGTTCATATGTCATAAATTAAAGTGAAAGACTTGTACATTTACTTAGGCGGACAGGGGAGGGGAAATATGTAGGTATGAGGGTGAAGGGAAGAAGTAGCATTTTTAACAATAGGTGCTGTAGGGAAGAAAAGGAGGGTTCTGAGCGAGGTTATTTCAGATACATTTATTTGTATGGGTTGGAAAGAAAGTGATAAGGGGTCCTGAGGGTAAGTTTATCATGAGTTTGTTGATGTAGGAGCAAGTGGTGATTTCAGAAAGGATAAGAAAAGATTGTAGGCATTTTGAAATAACCATGTTTTGAGGTCACATCTGAATTTTTTTGTTTCAGTAGTTAGGCGTAGAGTCTCAGGAAGAGAGTTCCAAAGTGTAGGGCCTGCAATAGAGAACATAAGGACTCTTATCTTTCTTAAGTGTGTATTCTGCAATGAGGGCATGGCTAGTAGTCCTTTATTTTGAGATCTTAGTGATCACTATGGCATGTGTGGTTGTAGCCCAAAAGAGCAAAATAGCAAGACTACACTCTACCATGATGTGTTCATAACAATGAGTGCAGAGAGAAATATCACTTAGTCCAAAAATATATCTTCCAAAACTTTATTATGATTCTTATAAATCTTTGTAAAAGGCGGCAGCTCCGTTCATGTTTACAAATAATAGCGTCTTAGGTCCCCCGACACGGACCCGCGTTTTGCGGTGGCTGCTTCGGGAGGGACGTAGCTTTCATAGAATCATCTGTTAACAAATGTAAAAGAAGGACTAAGTGCAAAAGGCCAGCATACCGGTGACAACTATCTAAAAGCAAATATTATAAATTAAGACATACCTGTATATATTTGAAACAGCATTTACTTGCATTGCTTTAACAAAGTCAGGAGCGCAATGTTAAAATGGCGTAGTGGGGCTTTAAAGCTGTCAAAAAGGGCGCCAAACTGTTCCACCAATCAGTGACCAGAGAACCTGAGCTAATCAAGGCTCGAAAAGAATTATGTAAACAAATGCCATTCTATTTCTTTGTTCAATCCCCGAGGAGAGATGGTATCCAAAGTATGTATCCACCTTTGTTCTTTACGCAACAAAAATTCAGAATGATCCCCACCATGGGAGGGAGCAACTACTACTTCCAAGACAAAGAAAAATAAATCTGAAACCAAGTTAAATAGTTAAATTATACAGATTATATTACATAATTTTATTAATTACAATGTTAAACTATACTATATTATTTATTATCATTATGTTAAATTGTCATCCAGTTATATTGTTCCATATGTGCCACTGTTCTATGTAAAGCCCCTTATCTCTGTTGGGCAGTTTATCGTTATATGTAAACCGGAGTGATTTGTAGTCTCTATAAGAACCTCGGTATATAAAAATTTAAAAAATAAATAAATAAATAAGTGTGAATGTTGTATCCAATGGTCCACTAGAGGTGTGTTTTCCCGAAGATGTTTAATATTTGAGCGATGCTCCAATATTAAATATTTGCAATATTAAATATTTGCACTTAGTCCTTGTTTTACATTTGTTAACAGATGATTGTATGAAAGCTACGTCCCTCCCGAAGCAGCCACCGCGAAACGCGGGTCCGTGTCGGGGGACCTAAGACGCTATTATTTGTAAACATGAACGGAGCTGCAGCCTTTTACAAAGATTTATAAGAATCATAATAAAGTTTTGGAAGATATATTTTTGGACTAAGTGATATTTCTCTCTGCACTCATTGTTATGAACACATGTGTGGTTGTAGCACCATCCCTTCCAAGACAGCATTGTCAGAATGGAGGGAGGAATGTATTAATGTTAAGACTTTGTAATGGATTCAGGATTATATCTGTAGCCAGTGCAGAGATATCAATGATTGTGATATGTGATTTAATTTTCTGGATTCTGATAGGAGTCTTCTGCACCATTTTGTAGTAGTTGTAGTTTTTTTATGAGACCTTTAGGTGCTCCGAGTAGAAGGGAGTTGCAGTAGTCTGTTTGAAAAAATGAGGGTTTGTAGTACCGTACAAAAGTCTACTTGAGTCAGCAATGGTTTGAGTCTATGTAATAATCATAGTTTAGCATAGCCTGATTTGATTACATGTTTTTCTATGGTTAGGTTCTCGTAAATCTGTACTCCTAGGTCCCGCACTTGATCTGAGGGTGTAATATTGAAGTCGTCCAGGTCCAGTGCCTGTGGAGGCGTTATTGGGGGATTTCTTCTTAGCAGAATGATTTCCAGTTTTTTTTGTGTTTAGAGATAGTTTGAGATTGGAGAGTTCATGTTGAATAGCCTTCATGTATGATGCCAGCATCTTTACTGAATTTTCAATGGAAGTGGTGTATGGTATGTAGAACGGAATATCATCGGCATATAGGTAGAAGGTGATTCCAAGATCAGATAGTAATTTACATAGTGGGAGCATGTAGATGTTGAAGAGAGTTGCAGATAGTGATGAACCCTGAGGGACACCAGTGTCAGTCGGAAAGGTGTTAGAAATATGGTTGCCTAGCTTGACTTGGAAAGTCCTTTTAGATAAGAAAGAGGTAAACCACTTCATTACATCACCATCAATTCCAATTTTTCTTAGCTGGTGGCATAGAAGGGTATGGTCATCAGTGTCAAAGGCAGCTGAAAGTTCATTTAGCACCAGGATATAAGATTCAGCGATTTTTCCTGAATTCAAATTGGTTTGGATGTAAAATGTGATGATCATATAGGTAGTCTTCAAGTTGTGGTAATACGGCTTTTTCAATAATTTTGGATAGAAAGGGTAGGTTAGATATAGGTCAATGGTTTTCCCAGTCGTCCATACTGCTGGTTTTATTTTTTAGGATAGGTTTTATCACTGCTTGTTTTGCTTTGTCTGGGACTAGACCTTCTTCAAGAGATTGATTGATTAAGGATGTGATTGTTGGAGTGATCTTATTCTATGTTAGTTTTAAGGAGCTAGCTAGGATAAAGTCCAGCGGGTGATAAGCAGGTTTTAACTTAGAAATTATTTACGTGATTTGTAATTTAGACTTCACGTCTTCTAGCAAAGTCTCTGAATCAGTTTGGAAGCACTCCTTATTTATACTGAAATTTCTTCTTCTCTCACTTCTCCCAGATTATGGAGATTTAAGTTAATTCAATCTTCCTTTGCCTCCTAATTTAATTCTTAAGTTTTCCCACAGAAAGTGGTTACAGCCCCAATATTTAATCAGAAATATTCCAATAAATCCTTTAGACATCCTTTAACTCCTCAGACAGCACCATAAGGGTACTTCATGCTCTTTCTTGATTCTGTTAACTCCTTAGGCAGTGCCTGGGGGGCACTTCTCACCCCTTCATGAAAGACTTCCTTCAATAGCAATAAAGTTCTTGTTATCTTTACGCAATGACAGATTTAGGATTTTGCTGCACCTAGGCACTAGTGATCCTGTCACCCCTCCTCCACCCCCCCCCCCCCCACACACACACACACTCCCTCCCCTGGACAAGGGACAATGAGCAGAAGGTCTAAGGCACAGCCTTCTTTACTCTGTTCTTCCTGTCCCATGCTCACCTCCTCCCCTCAAGTCTCTGGTTGACAGGAAAGGTGGGGTGGGCTGAATTTAGGGAGCAGAGTGTTTGGTTTTTTTAGACTCCCTGGATTGGGGTGAGGGAGGGCTTGGGGCAGTAGAGCCTGGAATAGGGAGTAGAGCAGTTTTTCTTTGCTCTGTCCCTTCCAGCCTTACCCCTTCCCTCCTGTTCTCTGCTGAGTGAGATGCAGCAAATCTTCAGCTGGTTTGCTATCCCCCCCCCCCCCACCACCACCACCACCGTCAGAACTTTGCCACCCTGGGCAAAGGCCTAGTGTGCCTGTTGGCAAATCCAGGCCTGCCTTTACATTGTATCTTCTTTGTTTCTTCTGGTAGTGCACTCTACTGGGATCCCTTGCTTTATGTGGAATTTGTAACACCTCTGTATCTTTCTGGATGAAAGACTTCCTTCTCCCAAAGGTTTGGTATACTGACTCTAAGGTACTAAGGGTCATCAGCAACAAGTGGACAGAAATATAAATTGAACCAAAAACGGTAAAAAATCAAGCTGGAAGGGTGGAATAAAACTTCCATGCCTCCAAACAGAGGGGATAGTTCAAAGGACAGTTAATGCAAAAATATTGTTCCTTTGTATCAGGTCACTGTCAGGTCTATACCCAGAAGGAGATATAGCACACTGCAGGTCTTCCTTACCCCAAATCCAGCTTCGAATGCAGGGACACCACAACCCACTGCAACCAGGGGGATTGGCTCTCACAGGGAATTCTCAAAAATTGTATTAAGAGTCCATAGCAAAACTTAAAAGGCTGGTAGTCAAGTCAATGGAAGACTGACTTCTAAATGGGAACTCTTCCTTACTCTTGTCCCATAAATTAGGAAAAATTAAAGCAGGAGACAGAACATACGAAGTTGCCATACTGGGTCAGACTGAGTGTCCATCAAGCTTCCTTGAAAGGTAACTAAAAATCTGCCAGGATAGCAGGTTTGCTGGGATGACAAACAACTAGGACACACCATCTGCATGTTCCCACATGGGGGAGCAAAACCCAAAACCTTTCTCACTTATTTCCTCATTGAACCTTCCCAGCTTAAATGGTACCCTCCTTTAGTAAGGGGGAACTAGAGGTCCCTTACAGTTACATCAATATACATAAATGTTCCATTCCCTCTTTCCAGATTAACTCACAGTGCCTCCTCCTTAGTTCATAAGCCCTGCAAGTTTGTTGCTTTAATATTTTATATACCTGTTGCCACTCTTCTCTTCTCTTCCTACTCGGTTCTTCCTGAAGAGATTGTAGCCCGGTATAACTATAATCCAGACAATGTTTCCATTTACCACATCTCTGTGTCAACCATTACCGTATGTCCAAGTTAGCTTCTACCTAAAAAACATTTTTATTTTTTAATAACAGCTTCTCTGTGTAACCCTGTTTTCGCTAGGTCAAGTTCAAAGCCTACTTAGAGGACACAATACTACTTTTAACACATCAGTTTTTACTTTCCTGGCTTTCTGAGGGAGAAACCATGCAAGATCAACTTTAGCAAATGATCAAGGTTCACACGTTTGGCTATTTTTTCAGGTTTGCATTATTTTACAAGGTAATAATAATAATAATAATAGAAATATTATTTCTTAATGCCTTATCGCCTAAGATGACCAAAGCATGCTAAAGCATAACATACAATCAATAAAAACAACAACAAAAAGGCCCATCCTCATCCTTCCCAAACAGACCCCCCCCCCCTCCAGAAACAAAGCCTCCATTAAATCATTATCCATTTTTATCCTAACTACACACTCACCCATTTTCCAAGCCAACTACTGCCTCACAACTATCCTAAATAGTCATTACCAGATGTAGCATTACAACCACAAGAATGCCTGGGCAAATAAGTATTGTAATGACAGCCTGGGGTTCATTACTATCATTGCCCTAGTTTAATTCCTTTACCTAGGAACAATGCAGGCTGGTAGTTAAGGGGTGGCACCATCCGGTAGAGCCCCTCCCTTTGAGATTGCTGGGATGGCCATCCCCTTGTGGCTATAAAAGTAGCTCTCTCCCCGAGAGCTTGGGGCAGTGCAGTGTAAGTTTTGGGAGTTAGAGGAGGTGCAGAAACGTTTGCCTGATTTGTATTTTTGGGGCCTACCTTAGGGCTCAGGCCCCTCCGTGTCCTTAGGTAAGGTGGGGAAGCCGCTCTTCCAGTCCACTTACTGGCTGGAAGGGTTTGCATTCCGGGTTGCTTTGGGCCTTTGCTGAATTTTTTTATTTGCAAGAAGCCTTGTGAAACCTCTGGGTATTGCCTGGGCAGAGGTCACAGGGGAAGCCTTTCTGTGAGAGGCCCAGGGTAGAGAAGACCTGCCTCTTGGCCACTTCCTGGTGGTGACCCACTGCAAGGACATTCTGGTGGTTTTTGGACTCAGTTTGGGAAAAGACGTTTTTGGTTGGAAGACCTGGGGAGGAAGAGTTTTGTTGCCCCCCTTCCTTTCCTGAAGGAGGAACATCAGGGAGCTCTGTATTCCTGAATGGAACCTTTCCCATCGAAGGATTGGAGAGACTTAAACATCTGGACAACTGTGAGTAAGATCAAAATTGAAGTAATTCTGAGGACCCCCATTTGGAGTCTTCGCCCCTGGGGAAATAGAAAACTGGGACTGTGCAGAGACTGTGTTATCCTTTTTCTGACCAGCTGTGGGGAGGGTCATTCTGCCCACTTGGGAACCTCATTTATCCAAGTCCTGGAGGGGTGAGCGTGCCCCTTGCCCTGGAGGACAGAAACTCTTGCAGACAGAGGAAAGACTGTGAACAAGAAAGGCCATCTGTGGTTGGAAGAACTGTTTGAACCGTGCCGTTCCCTTATCTAAGAACATCTTCAGTAAAGTTAATTTTGGAAACTCCATCAGAGTCTCCTGCAATGTTATTGGCACCTGCATCACTCACAGTGATTCCTAATTTTTACCTCTCCCAGGTAAAAGAAACTAAAGGGTCACCCCTGTCTTTCATGGCCTTGGAGGAGACATTCCTCCCTCCCCTCACCAATAAAGAACCCAGGCCCTGTGGAAAGAGAGGTGCGAGAGACAGTGGAAGTGGAGCCAGCCCCAAGAACTATAAATTCTTTTATGGCCTTGTTGGTAGTTAACTGCTACCCCAAACCGGGGTTACACCATATTTTAAGGCTCTGCATAAAAAAGCCAAAATGTTGACTAGAATGCAGCTCCTTAGGCAATGTGTTCCAGATGTCAGGAGTTGTATAACAAAAAGCACTTTTTCTGATCTTAGATAACCTAACGCCTTTGATGGGATAACTAGCCTGTTTTCCATACGGGATCTCAGTACCTTTCCAGGCACATAACAATTTTAAATGATCCTGAAGATATTTAGGAGCGGGACTAACAATTGCCCTAAATGCAAGTGTTAACATTTTAAACTGGATAGTGCACTGGCAACCAGTGAAGAAACTTCATTCCTGGCATAATATGATCCCTATATTTACAGCCATCCCCCAACCCTTGCCACAGCATTCTGGATCACCTGTAATATTCTTAGTCTTTAAAAGTAGATCACAACAGATATTATTACAGTAGTCTAACTGAGACAAAATCAAAGCCTGAACCAAAGCATGCAGGCTAGTATGATCCAAAAACATCCGTATTTCACAGATGAAAAGAAATATCCTTAGAGAGAAATTAAATATATGCCTCCATTTTTAGCTCACTATCTAGGATCACACCCAAATTCCTTGCCTGCTTATCTAATGGAATTGAAATATCCTGAATAGACATGGGTAAAATGGTATCTGCTTTTGCATAGTTCCCCATTACTAGTATCTCACTCTTAGTGGTTAGAGCAGTGGACTATGAACCAGGAGACCAGGGTTCAAGTCCTGCTGTTGCTCCTTGTGAACTTGGGCAAGTCACTTTACCCTCCATTGCCTCAGGTACAAACTTAGGCCTGGATTCATCATTCTTTCGCAGAATGATGAATCCTGCGAAAATGGGGGGCGGGCCTGAGAAAGCCGGCAGCTTTCGCTCCACCGTGGTGTCTTCGCTGCCGGCTTTTGCACCAAATAGTGCCACCGTGAAAGGACATCGCCGAGTCCGCCCCCAGCATGCTATCACACACGATAAGCCTTTGAAAATGACCCCCTAAAATTATAAGCCCTCTGGGGATAGGGAAATACCTATAGTACCTGAATGTAATCTGCTTTGAAGTGCTGAAAAAAGTGTGAAAAGTGAAATATAAAAAATCTAAATAAATAAAAAATAGTTGTACTCTTATTGATAAATAATGCCTTAGCATGCATCTTGTAATGGGTTCCTAAGTAGTCTACAACAGCCCTTATGCATCATGAGTAAACTTTTTAGAATATTTTAACTCTATTATTTCAAGCACTTTCACCAACATTAAAAATTCCTTATGAATCTATATTAATTTATTTTATATTTATTGCAATTAGTTAAATAAACAAGAATTGCTAAAAAACAAAGAACACATAAACATCAGATCCAATCTATTATGTCATAAAACAAATATCAATGTATTCTTTCTAGAATCCTCTTTCCAGAAAGGCAGAGATCACCATAACTACAATGTAATAGCAATAATCATGAGAACGGGTGCAAAGCAAAACTACACCAGTTCACATTACAATCCAACATGAAAAAAAGCTATATTCAAATTCTGGAGTCACCTCAGTAAAAAAAAAAAAAAAAAAAAGACTCCCTCCACTGCTAAATATTTTGTGAACTAACACAAACCCCTGCACAAAAAAAAAAAAAAAAGGCACCTAGAACCTTTCCATACTATATCATAACAGCATTGACTCTCAGGACTCAAATAACAGTAACCTTATAAAAAAGAAACAATGCAAATGCTACACCAGGCCCTAGAACATTAATACACCACCTACAGAGATAATAGAAAAAGCCAGACTGCTACAAATCCCTATAGAAAAACTACATACTAGTAGCAATACTGCACCTCGAACACACACAAGCAGAACATAGACTGACCCTTACCTAATACAGAAATACGGGACTATAATTTAGAAATAGAAATAGCCTGAGAAATCGCTCTGAACAGTGGAAAGTTAAAGAGCAAAATACAAAATTATAAGAAATGCACATACTTGATGATATATTCCAATTGCTAAAATCTCAAAATAATTTTATTTTACTTTTGTTGTCTGATCTTTTTATTTTTTTAATCAGTCTGTCTTTTTTCCACTTCCCCTTTTCAGTCTTTTCCTAATTGTTTCTCTAGGATCACGCTTCTCTTTCTGATTCTTCTCCTATCCCCTTCCCTTCCTCTCTCTCTCTCACACACACACACAAAGGCTCATGCTTTCTCTCATAGACTTCCTTACACACACAAGCTCTCACTCTCATATGTTCTACCATACACGCAATACCTAGCGATATTAAGTTGGAGGAACCAAAAATGTAAAAAATAAATAAAAAAAATTAAAATGTGCCAGCCGGTCTGGTTAAGAGAACGGATGCTCAATTTCAACGGCATCCATTTTCCTAATTGATGGCTGTCAGTGGTTTCGGAAAACCAACGCTCGTAAAATTGAGCATTGGTTTCCTAAACCCGGTGACAGAGCCAGCTCTCCTGGGTCAAGGAGGCGCACGGGCATGTAATCATCCCTAGCACCTCCTTTTAGCGTGACCCCTCATTTAAATATAGGATTGTGCGCCCAGGAGAGGTGGCTGGGCGCGCGTTGGGAGAGCAGGCGCTCAACATGAACCGCCCGTTCTCCCGCGATCTTTACAGAATCGCCCTGTTTGTTCTTTTCTCTTGTAAAGAGAAAAAAACTTGCACTAAGATCATCTCTGGCTGAGAGGATAGAGCAGAGCCTTTTGAATAATTGGAGCTTTGCAAAATCCTGACAATACAGTCAAAGGGGGGGGGGGGCAGAGTGTTGAGTCTTTCGCTAATGGCATGATTGAAGGTTTTAGATGCTACAAGAGGAAATTATGAAGAGAGTTAAGGCAGCCTCTGGACTTATTTGCAACAAGCATATTCCATGACAGCCAGTTCTCATATTTGTTTGGGAGAAAATGATCCAGCCCAGAGTATTCCAGTGGAAGATGATTCCCTTATGTAAATGATTCAATAGGTGTGAAGCAGCTGTAGATTGTGATGGAAGACAAGGAGGTCCTACCTGTTTAAGTAACTTCTGTGCTAACAGAAGATAGACTGATCTTCTGAAAAGGAACTCAATATTTCTCTATGGATAGGGACCTTTGTTTTCAGTTTTTATTTTATTTTGCCTGGGAATTTCAATGTTATAGCAAAAAAAAAAGTCAGTGGGAAAAATGACTTTTTTTTTAATAAGACACAGGAGAAAAATATATGGAAAAGTAATTCTTCCACTGATTTTTTTTTTTTTTTGTTCTAACATTGAAATTCCCTGGCAAAATAAAATAAAAACTGAAAATGAAGGTGTAACAGGATGAGCTGGCAGCTACATAAAAATGGCAGTACAGAGTACCATCTTTGCCACAGCTCCCCCACTGAAGGCTGCCACAGTGGCTTGTTCCACATTTTAGATTGACAAGTGACCTTTAGTGTCTGTGTGGATTTTCAGTTTGGAGTTGAGAGGGAGGGAACTTTTTCTTTCGGTTTCCTTAAGTCTGCATAGTGTAGGCTATGATAGCATGGGATGGCTCTTGGCATTGTGGAGGACAGGAAAACATTCTGGACTCCCGCCTTTCCCACGGAAAAGAAATACTTTATAGTTTACAAACTGAAAATATCAGCCTGCTTACCTCAGCAGTTTCTGTCTCAAAAGTAAAGTGTTCAAGCATACAAAATCTTGGTGTACTGTGTGCTGCTTTCTCCTTTTCTCCTGGGCTTCCCTGTTCCTATGTGGACTCTGGGATTTATTCACCGCCCTGCCAGCTGAGTTCTCCCCCTGGCTGGGTCTTAAGATATCCTGAGGTTTTAGAGTGTACACTCCTTTATATAGGCCCAAAGCCTTGGCTGTGGAATCTTTGACAGATTTTATTTCTTACTCACAACCAGTGGTGGAAAATGTATTTCTTTTTTATGGAGTTGTTTTGTGTGATCTTTGTTGGGAATACGTTTTTTGACACTTGAGAGGAGAGAAGAGTTGAATTTTTTTAAATTTGTCATCTGGATGCCCCTCAGTCTACGGGATTCTGTTGCCAGATCAGCAATTGATTGGTGGAGGGGTGGATACATAGCTGGTACCAGATGCGGGAGAAGAAAGGAAGAAAAGTCACTGCACTGGTTCTGTCCTAGAATAAACAGTGGTGGAAGTGCCTACAATATACAGGAGAGAATTGAAGAGTTAAAAGATCAAGCAGTGGAACCCAAGTATTTCGGGGGAATCCCTAAAAGGATAGGAGGCCCCTTTCCAGGGCTGCTTCACATTCCATCAAGAAAAAAGAAGGGACCCTGAGGGAGAGATTAAGGGACCACAAATTTACTGGTTGCAGTTGTATTATGGAATGCTACCAGAGTAACTTGTATCAAGTGCCATATTATTCATGTTGAACAACCACCTCAATAAAGGGTAGATTTTAAAAAGGCCGCGTACGTAAAATCCAGCCTTTATGTGTGTGGCTGGGCCTTCTGCGCACCGAGCCTATTTTCAAAAAGGCCCGGCCATGCGCTTAAAGGCCGGTACGCGCATAAGTGCAGGCCTTCCTGAAAGGGGCTAGCCGGGGGGGGTGGGCTGGAATAGTGCCATTGTTCGTTGTCCCGAAGACCTGGATCCCGGCACGTGCAACTTACTTCAGCTAAAGTAAGTTGCTGAAATAAGGTAAAAAAAAACCCCAAAAAAGTTAGCATTTAGGGGGTGGGGAAGAGAGGGGAAGGGTAGGGAAGGTGCGATGGGGGTAGGGACGTTCCCTCCCAGTCCGCTTAATTGGAGCGGACTAGGAGGGAACTGGGGAAGGCTGTGATACGTCGCCGCGCAATTTTTGCTAAACTGTGCTTGCACATGCGCGCGCAGTCTGCTGATTTTATAACATGTGCGCGCTAATGTTTTGTGCTGGAACACCATCACAGTGTCCAGGTTATTTATTGGCATTTAGAAGACCAGAGTATAGCTAATGCCTAGGGCCATCGAGGCTTATCCACTCCTCTCCTACACTCTCCCCAGCGGAGGACCTGCTGCGGGGTTATGAAAGACTGAGTCTAGGATTTAGCCCCCGGTATTGTGAACCTTTTTTCCCTCCTGGGCAAGGCCTGAGGATGGGGGTTGGACATATATTAATGGCCGATGTTTCTGTTGCTGTTTAATTTTTTTTTTTGTGATTAATATTTTTGTGTGGTTTTAGCTTGGCCAGTATGGGGAAAGAAGATCATGTACTTGAGGAAGAAGACCCACTTCAGTATACAAGTAATGAAGTTGCCACACAGCAGAACACCCAGGTGATAACTTTGATGTGCGCCCTATTGTGATAAGTCATAGCGAGGCAGAAATAGAAAAGGTAGGGCTTATTGTCCATGTGCACAAGATTATCTTGACAAGGTGGTATTATAAGTACTCCAGACAAAAACTGGGCACTGAGTTGTAGTAAATAATATGAGGTAAAGTTTGAAGATTATCTGTCTTCGTCAGAGCTTTCATTGGAGCCTTTAGTGTTGCCTGCTTCTTTTACACTGGAGGGCACATTTCTATATTTCTTTATCGAGAATTTGTATGTATGTCTTTGGAGTTTTGTGTTTTTATTTTTAATTTTTTAATCTGGTCTTAAGTATGTGTTGCATTCCTATTTGTTTAGGGAGGGGCAAATATAGGTCTTCTTTACAGAGATATAAGAACATAAGAACATGCCATCCTGAGTCAGACCAAGGGTCCATCAAGCCCAGCATCCTGTTTCCAACAGTGGCCAATCCAGGCCATAAGAACCTGGCAAGTACCCAAAAACTAAGTCTATTCCATGTTACCATTGCTAGTAAGAGCAGGGGCTATTTTCCAAGTCAACTTAATTAATAGCAGGTAATGGACTTCTCCTCCAAGAACTTATCCAATCCTTTTTTAAACACAGCTATACTAACTGCACTAACCACATCCTCTGGCAACAAATTCCAGAGTTTAATTGTGCATTGAGTGAAAAAGAACTTTCTCCGATTAGTTTTAAATGTGCCCCATGCTAACTTCATGGAGTGCGCCCTAGTCTTTCTATTATCCAAAAGAGTAAATAACTAATTCACATTAACCTGTTCTAGACCTCTCATGATTTTAAACACCTCTATCATATCCCGCCTCAGCCGTCTCTTCTCCTGGCATTTTATAAAATTATTCCTTCTTTTAATTTAACTGCTACAAATATACCCTCTCCCCCTGGTGGCTTCAGGATTAGTGCCATGCTGGGCAAGCTCAGTGTGCCAGTCAAAGTCCTAGAAACTTTGACAAAAGTGTTCCGTGACAGGGCTCCATCTGATGATGTCACCCATATGTGAGGACTAACATCCTGCTGTCCTGTGAGAATGGTTCTAATCTTTTTTACATGAAAGATCTAAGCAGGTCTGTATTAAAACAGATTGCTCTAGGTGGTAGTCTAATAATTGGGGTGTCCCACATGGGTCTGCCTTATCGGCAGTGCTTTTTAATATATTCTTGCAGCCACTAGTCTTGGAATTATCTGCATTATCTATAACTTGTAGAGTCTATGCTGATGATGTGCAATTTTATTTGTCAAGTGATATGGCTGGGGGATTTCCTGAGGTTTCAGGTAACATTTTTTAAGCTCCAGTTATTGCATCTTTTGAAGCAATATCTTCCCTTGCCTGAATTTAGATTATTTATGGAGTCCATAGTTTGTGCCCACTTGGATTATTGTAATTCTTTATATAGAGGATTACCTAAATTCCTTATGCATATTTTACAGCTTACTCAAAATGCTGTGGGATTATTGATAATTTTTTACTTAAAATATGGTGATAGTATTTCTCCTTATTTAGCAAAATTGCAGTGGCTTCCAATAAAGCAGAGGGTGAAGTTCAAGATACTGTCTTTGGTACATAAATCTCTGCTTGCTTATTCCTTTTGTTTAAAGAAATATATATAATCCCTTCTGTACCTGCTTACCCACTGCGTTCTGGTTCTCAGCATTTGTTAATAGTCCCATCCTATACATCTGTTAAGTTAACTGGTACTCACTCTAAAGTCTTTTCTGTCTTGGGTCCTGAATTGTGGAATACTATATTGAATGTGCTTCGTGTTCTTACAGATTATATGTTTCATGTTCTCTGAATTTTTTCATTAATGTTTGTTTTTCTATTTGATTATGTATTTTATTGTACTGTTTGTTTTATTGTGTATTTTGTGAATTGCAGACTATAAATCTGTGAAATAAATAAATCACTGGGGGTCTTTAAAAGTGGTCGAGCAGATGATATAGTGGACTGGGCTCAGGGTATCCCACAGTTCATTTCTTACAAGGGGAAACTGTCCCTCTTTGATTGAACAGGCGCCCCCTCTATCCCACACCTTAAGGGCGGATTTTAAAAGTGTTACGCGCGTGCCAAGCCTATTTTGCATAGGCCCGGCGACACTCACAAAGCCCCGGGAAGCGCATATGTCCTGGGCTTTGTGAAAGGGGCGAGGTGGGGACGGGGCGGGTCCGAGGCCTCCGGCACAGAGGCTATGCCGGGGAATCGCGCACTGGCAGCTGGCCGGTGCGCGCAAGTTACGCTTGCCAGAGGCAGGCATAATTTACAAAATAAAGGTGGGGGGGAATTTAGGTAGGGCTGGGGGGGGCGGGTTAGATAAGGGAAGGGAGGGGAAGGTGGCGGGGGCCGAAGGAAAGGTCCCTCCGAGGCCGCTCTGATTTCGGAGCGGCCTCGGAGGGAATGGGGAAAGCCATCGGGGCTCCCCTAGGGCTCAGCACGCGCAAGGTGGGCGCCGACCCCGGATTTTATAACATGCACACGGCTGCAGGCGCATGTTATAAAATCGGGCGTACATTTGTGCGCACTGGGTAGCACGCACAAATGTAGGCCACGCGTGTAGGTTTAAAAATCTGCCCCTAAGTGAATTGCTTCTTCTAACTAGTAACAGGGTGCACGCAAAAACCTTTTGTTTGTATGGATGGTGTTTCTAGCTGAATTTATTTTTGTTGGAGGGAGGATTTTTTTTGTTTTGTTTTGTTATTAATTTTGGAAAATAGCGTGTGCTATTTCCCAAAATGAAAGAAACCAAAAACAGAATCTGAATTTTTAGCAGGAATTTTTTTTTCATTTTCATTTTCAAATGGAATGCACATCCCTAGTGCATTCACTAATAATCTCCATCTCAGGTGAACCCAAATTTTGGAAAAAAAACAGTTCAGTACACACCTTGGATTGGTGGTTCCAGTACTGCCAAATTTATTTAAGCATAAACTGGGGTTTCTTCCACAGTAGAGTTCAGACAGTAACAAAAGTTTAGCAGCACAACAAACAACAAACTTTTCAATAGTTATCTTTGCAGCAGGCAGTGCTCTAGTTTCTTGGAATGCTCAGGTTCTCCACCAGATGCTCTCTTGGCTTTTGTTCCTGTCTTTCATCTTTTCTGGTTATGCAGCTCCCATCTACTGTATGTGAGTGCTGATGTACATAATAAAAGTTGTTTAATATCTGCTGGTGCCACCTAGCATTCTCCCTCAACCCAGAAATGTTCCTGAGGAGCAGATCAGCCACTTATTTGGTTCTTGCGGTTGAGATCAGTGATGAGACTTCCTTAGGCAGGCTGTTCCTTCTTATGTTGTCTTCACAATTCTTCCCCAAGGACTCTTCCAAACGAGAAAGCTAGGCATTAAGCCTCGAAGTAGAGTAACTGATTTACTTACCCCCTTGGGAAAAAATGTGCCGCCACGGAGCAAGATAACAGCCAACAGCTCAACTACGAGCTGAGGTAAAAGGGCACGCACTCACTGCAGGTCTCATTCTGTTTACCCAGTACTGCTGGCATCATCAGGACTTAAAAGCACACATTTCTTATTCCTGCTCTAATGCATGAACAAATATGGACCATGGTTCTCAATGAGTAGAGGTTAAGTAATTTTCAGGTAACGGTTAAGCATGGACTATTTGAAACTAACCACATCTGTTTAAAAAAAAAAAAAAAAAAAAAAGTTTTTGTTTTTTTTTTTCAAATTTGTTCTTTCCTAGATAATTCTTATAGGTTTGAGGAGTTTGGGGCCTTGCGGTTCCCTCCTGCAGCTTTGGGCTTTCAGTGAGCCTGCCACAACCGTGCAAAAATGACAGGACTTTTCCTGACTTTGGTCTTGTGCTGTAATCACTAGAAAGGTCGTACTGAACCCACAGGTGGGTCACCCACTAATAACAGGGATCACAAGGAGAAACTCTGTGAAGAAAATTCATAGTGAAACACCAGGGCTGTCACGCCTCAGCCTTCCCATAGATTTTGTGTGTCAAGCATAAAGCCATCTTGAGTTGTGTTATCTGAAAAGTCGGAGCTTTAGGAAACGGTTGCAATATTAACCTGGTATGGAAATCTATTAAAATGATGCTTCAGGATTTATGGACATGAACAGAAAAGGATAAGGAATCTCTGCACCCCTTCTCTGTTCCAAAATGGTATTTTGGCTAGTCAGGTTTTTTTTAAGTTCACAGAAAAGCAGTATAATAAGCATTGCTATGTATTTGTTCATTATACTCAGGAGTTTGCAGGGGCGAACTACTGCGGACTTTACAGCAAAGCCTCAGCGGATGAGAGCACTTTACGGCACAGCTATGAACAGCAGCCTCAGGACCTGCCTCTGGATGCCAGGCCCTGTGGGAAACTTAGGCAGATATTTGCCTGCCCTCCTCAGGGTGTTCTTGCCTGGACAGTGACAAACGGTAATTTTTTTGGCACACAGGATGAGGGTTGGGGGGGACAGCTTGGCGCACATCACGTGGTCACTTGAGAAAGAATATTTCAGAGAAAAATAACAGGTTTGTCTCCAGTTCAGCTCCTGAAGGTGTCAGAATTCAAACTTAATATACTTCTCGGCAGTCCATTCAGTTTTGAAATCATTGTGGGTGTCAGAAATGCTGCACCGTTGCCCTTCAAGTCTGGCCTGTGTTGAGCGGAGAAATGGGCTTGATGCACCCTCCTGCAGAGGAGGCAAATAGCCGCCAGAAAGTTTCTAGTTTTCCTGTCATATATCTCCCCTCTGTGGGGGTGCTGACTGCCAGCTGTGGGAGTATGATTCGGGCCCATATGTATTTCTATGTATAACCCGCACGGTCCCCAAATGATTGTTTCCTATCCAGGGCCAACAATAGCTAACACATTACATGGCACACCAAAAATGCAAGCTCTGGTTTGGCTACCACCGTACTTCTCAAACGACATAGTCCCTTCTGTTTAGCAAAGCAGAGCATGGGAGCAGCGATTGCACTGTGCAAAAATCAGACGGGGCATTAGAACTCCATGGTCACCCGCACGGTCAAACCACCTAAACTCTGACCAACTGATATCTTGGTTACCAAACCGCCCCCCCCCCCCCCACACACACACACACACCACACACATACATGCTCCCACACCCTTTACAGACACACAATAAAATTATGCATTTATAACAAATTTTACAAGAAAAAGAACATTCAAGAGTACAGTCTTCTGAGGCAAAAATATCACTTATAACAGCAATCAAGTGGTCCTAAAGAATTCAGTCTTGGAAAAGATTTGCTCACCAGCAAGGGGGGGGGTGCCAGGATCGCCCTATGGCAGATGACGAGGAACAGCCAGAAAACATTTTGAGTTGACATCTTCCTAATACAGTTTTTGTTGCCTCCCCTTGTTCCAGTTGTCATGGTGGTCCTGGTGTGGGCAGTCATCTGGTCAATAACAGGTTCTGAATGTCTGCCTGGTGGGAACCTCTTTGGAATTTTGTTCCTGTTGCTCTGTGCCGTAACTGGAGGGAAGCTTGTGAGCCTCATTAAAATATCAACACTACCTCCGCTGCCCTCCCTTCTTGGTAAGTATCACGCAGTTAAAATGCTTTTGACTTGGACGTGGCTGAAAATGAGGTGTTTTGTATTAATTTGACTTTTATGGTCGACTCTTTTTAAGACAGATCATAGTACTTTTATTTTCTAACCTGCTGGCAATATTTATGCCTTGTGATAGAGTAGGTAATATATACATTTAAAAAAAATATATAAAACCACCTCCTTTTCTAGTTGGATTTAGTGGCATATAAGAAATTTTTAATAAATAAGGGGTAGATTTTATAAATTTGCGCACACGCGTACTTTTGTTCGCACACCAGGCGCGAACAAGAGTATGCGGGATTTCAATAGATATGCGTGTAGCCGCGCGTGTCCATTAAAATCTGGGGTCGGCGCCCGCAAGGCTGCCCAAAATCGGCAGCCTGGTGCGCGAACAAAAGTATGTGCGCAACTTTATAAAATCTACCCCGGCAGGCATAACTTTGCGCTCGCTGGGCCAGCTGCCGCGTGCCATGTTCAGGTCCAGGGGCTGGTCCGGAGGCCGTGGCCACACCCCCGGAACGCCCCTGGATGATGCGCCAGTCACGACACACTCCCCAACACGCCCCCCCCCAGGAAAGCCCCGGGACTTACGCGCGTCCCGGGGCTTTGCGCACGCCGGAAGCCTATGCAAGATAGGCTCGGCGTGTGCAGGGGGGGGTGTGGGGTAGGTTTTCGGGGGTTACGTGCGTAACCCTCTGAAAATCTACCCCTAAATAAATAAGCGTCCTTGGCAGGGAAAAAATAGTACAAATAAGACTATGCAATTTTTGTGCGGGCACTGCAGTTATTGCAATACTTCAGCCTGCTTATTTTAATGTTTTGCAGAGCATGAAACATTTTTACAGAGTACGAAACTTTAGATATAGGCTGCAAAACACCAGAATCTATTATGTGCTTAACATCTATGAATTCTGTTTTTATTTTATTTTTTTATATTAATTAAGTTTAACGCTGTATTACTGCTTTTTATATTTTATGCAATTTGATATTTTGTTTTAGATTTAACTTTTTATTTTATTTTATCTTTTACTCTAACAGCTAATTTATTTAATTTTCCTCTTTTATGTAGGTTTTTAGCTGTTACTATTTTAACAAAACAATGTATTTCTTGTGTGTTTTAACTTGTAAACCGTTGTGAAGGCATGTCTGATGTAACGGTATAGAAATGCTAATAATAAATAAACTAAAACTTTTTGTTGCTAATGTCGAAATAAAATAAATTACAAATGAATGTTTGGAGTAAAGTGATGAGGAGAACCTGAAATATAAAGCACTTGACTGTACCACTGAACTAAAGTTGCTGAGCTGGTAGAGAATCCTTACTTTCTCCTTTCCCTCTCCTTCTACCCTCACCCTGTCACATTGCAGTATCAGTTCCATTTACTTTTAGACAGATTTTAATAGTACTGTCAGTACCTAGGGATCAGTCTGATTCCCAGGATGGACTGGACAGATGAGGATTATTTATCAGAACTTTGCACCAATTTTGCTTCTGTTCAAGTAATTGCTTCAGGAGTTGCAGCAGCTTCTGAAGCAAAACTTGGATAAATCCCCTCCTTACATTTCCTAGATGTCTGCGCTCCTAATGCATAGTAAATGACAGCTGAAAAAGACCATCTGGCCCACCCAGTCTGCCCAATTATCTTGTCCCCACTAACGCTGCATTCCAGCTGCCAGCCATAGAATGTGACCACTTGCAGGATTTCTCCTCATCCAGGACAGCCTTTTCTTTATTCTCTTCCTCTTTTATACCCCCGCATCTTGGGAAGAAGAGAGTACAAATCCCCAGGTAGTTTTCTCTAGCACCCATCTTTCCCATGCTTAACCATGCTCATATGCTCAATTCCCCCAGTCAGTGTTGGCCTTGCTTTTTCTCCTGCATCTGATTGGAATAAATATATTTTCTAATACATAGTCATTTTGTTGTTCACTATCATCCCGATTTTAAAAGGGCCACACTTGTAAATAACGGGGGGTTATGCGCGTGGCCAGGCCTTGTGCGCACCGTGCGCATTTTTGGAAGGGCCTGGCCACGAGTGTAACCCGTTATGTGCCATAGTGCCGGGCCTCTCCAAAGGGGCAGGCCGGGGGTGGGGCTGGGTGGGCCAGGATAGCGCCATTAGCCACTGTCCTGGGGAAGTGCGCGCCGGCAGCTGGCCGGTGCATGGAAAATTCTGCTCCTCTGGAGCAGAAGCAAGTATGAAAAAAAAAAAAAAGGAGTTAGGTAGGGATAGTTTAGGGGTCAGAGAAGAGAGGGGAAGAGGGAGGAAGGATAGGGTTAGGGAACTGGGAAAGGCCTTCCTGCGTCGCCACACGTATTTTTTTAAGATCCCCTCCCATTGCACACATGACAGACATCCGCCCGCACATGTGTGCACTGATTATAAAATCGGGCGCGCATGTGTGCGTGGATATGGTATTTTATAACATGCGCACGCGTTATAAAATAGCTGCATTTATGTGAGTGCGCCAGGAGCCGTGCGCACATGGACGCCCGCACATGGGTTTTTTGTTTTTTTTAAATCGACCCCTATTTGTTTTCTTTGCTTTCATTTAAGGTATGCTACTGGCTGGCTTTCTTATCAGGAATATCCCAGTCATCAGTGATCAAGTTCAGATCAAATATAAGTGGTCTTCAGCTCTGAGGAATATTGCCCTTTCTATTATTTTGACCCGTGCTGGTCTTGGGCTTGATCCACAGGTAAGAAGTTATTTCTAGGGATGTCAGGCCAATTTTTTTATATTTGTTTTGTTAATTTGTGTTGGGGTTTTTTTAATTCCCTTTTTGTTTTCCGGGTTTTTAATTTTGGGGGAGTTTTGTGTTTTTATTCTCTTTCAGGAAATAGCATGCACTATTTGCTGAAAACAAAAATAACATGAAACTTTAAAATTTTCAGTCTGAAAATGCGATCATTCATCCTGTGGTAAAGTTAACAGTGTGAGAATAGTGCATTTCTGCCTCTTTTTACTCCAAAACTGAATCTACCTCCAAACGCATTTGAAACTGCAAAGAATTTCAGAATCATTTGATGGAAATTTAATGCTGTGGTCTTTGTCCCAATATTATTTTTTTAATGTGATATATTTTTAGGATAATCATAAGAGCGTCTCAGACACTACCATGTATATATGCTCTGCAGTGGATGAGTACGTTTTGTGTGATAAAGTTATCTAGAATGTATGGGACTGAAGAATCACAAGGTTTGTTTGTGTGAGATTTCTCAAAATGAAATAGAATCAGAAGCTTTCTTTAAACAAAGAACATAAGCACAGAGAATAAACTGAAGTCAACACAATTTGCAGTAAAAAGGGTTTGCTATACAAAAGAGGACATGGATGCAATTCTGGAACAAATATTTTTCAGAAAATCTAGCACAGGGTGACAGATATTCATGTCTTGAACATTAAAGCAAACAAAAAATTATTTCTTTACAAATCGCTTTTCCTCAAAAGCCCAAAATGACCAACAGTTATGTAGTGAAAGATTCAATGTCATAAATAAAAATAGTAAAAAAACAAATACAATAAAGCAAATATATTAAATGATACAAAAGCTAAAAATAAAAAGAAATAATCACAAAATTAAGTAAAAACAGTACACAGGTTAAAAAACAAAATTAAAAATTACAGCAAGTACATCAAAATGGTTTGATAAGCCCACTAGCTGATCATGATGGAAAGGCCAAATAAAAAACCAGGCCTTGACTGATTTCCTAAACAATGAGAAAATATTAATATCTGTTTATTTAAAATTTCCTATATGGTGCTTATACGAGGCCCTAAGCAGCATACAAAGTATATATTCATAATCATAGTTAAAATGAGCCCAAGAATAAAACAGAATGGCTAGATGTTGAGCTAGGTGAGTCATATGTAATTTTAAATAAATAAATAAGGCATAATAAAATAAGAAATCAACAAGAAAGAATAGAAGCCAGTGTCATCCAAAAAACTAGCCAGTAGAACATGGCAGGCTCCAAGAGGGCCTAAGATCTAAAGGCCAAATTAAAGAAATGAGTTTTTAGCAGCTTTTTTAACTCCTTGGTACATATATCTTAAAGACTTAAGCAAATTATTCTAGATTTCTGGAAGAGCAAAAAAGAAAGCATGTTTCCATGCCCTGACCAGCCCAGTCTGAGAAGAAGAGAATGACGACCACAAAGCAGATCTTAAACACCTTGAAGGGATGTAAACCTGAAAATGGTCACTCGTGTAAAAGGGATATATGCCCTTCAAGACTTTAAATACCAAAGTGAGCAACTTAGATATATCATGATAAAGCCTGGGGGGACCCAATGTGGACATTCTTGTAAGTAGCTGCAGCATTCTGAATTAACTGTAACTTCCTCAAAGATTTTACCAGCAATCCGGAGTAGAGGGAGTTATAGTAGTCAGTATAACATGAAATGAAGGCATGGATTCTAGTATATATTTGTCATATAGTTATAGAAATGTATTGATTTATATTATGTATTTGATTTACTGTTTTTTTATTTTATATTGATTTGTATTATATATGCATTAAATGCATTTGATTATGTACTTGTATTACTGTAAACAATGTCATGTAGTCCTTTGATGGACCTGAAAGGCAGTATATAAACATTGGAAATTTTAAAAACAGAATGGCCTCAAAAAGCCCAAATATGCTATAACTGGTGAAGGTAGAAAAAAACAGCTTTTGAGAGCATAGCAATATGAGGTGCCTTTTGTTATTTGGAATCCAAAATCACCCTCAGATTTTTTACAGAAGGAAAGCAACATAATAGAATGCCATCAAAAATAAACCAAGATTGGGAGAAACTATTGATTTCTCAGTCCATAAAACCTCATTTTCAGTAGAATTTAAGCAGTTTTGTTCAACTTCAACCATGCTGCAATGCTAGCCAAGTGGTTATTTAATTTGGCGAGTCCGAAGACAGAACCTGGCTTAACTGGAAATTAAACCTGAACATCAGCATAAAATGGAAATAGACATTAAACTTATGTAATGACATAGCTAATGGAGTCCTAAACATATTAAAAAGTGTCAGCAATAAAGCCAAGCCCTGAAGGACTCCATGTTTAATAACCTTGGGGGAAGAAACTTACTCTCCCAAGGACACAGAAAAAGACCTATTAGATAAAAAAAAAATAAATCACAATTCACAAATGATAGTATGTAAATGTTGTTTTTTGGCCTTACTGAATTAAATTTTTTTTTTTTTTGTAAAATACACCTCATATTCATAACTTAAAAAAAACATTCAAAGTGACTCCTTTCTTACATTTCAGGCTCTCAGGAAGCTGAAGGCAGTTTGCATAAAGCTCTCCTTGGGTCCCTGTGCCATAGAGTCCTGTTCGGCTGCAGTCATTTCCCACTTTCTCATGGGTTTGCCGTGGGCCTGGGCATTTATGTTAGGGTGAGTACATCTCCTTCCCTGTAATGTGTGCATGCATCAGCTCAGCTAACCTGGAGGGAAGAGGGAGACGGAGAGATTGTGTGCCTAAAGCCTACCCCCTTGGCTAAAATCCTGCTGATCTGGACAGATAAGAGTGCTACCAAGTTACACAAACGATACAAAAATCAAATGAAATTCAGCACTCCATTAACTACAATGACAAAAATCCTTTGCACTAGGGAATCCTTTCCTCCAAACTCCCCCACAGTGAACTTTTTTTTTTCTCCTAGAGATGCTCCCCCTTCTGGGACTCTTCCTGTATTGGTACCTGCTCTATGATGTGCAGATCCCTCTAGTCTAGCAGATGGAATTGGAAAAATCTCCTAAACATTTATAGATGAGCCCCTGCCGACTCTTTTTGATAGCAGTAACTGTAGCAGTTTCCGAAGCCTGGCAGTCCTTCGCCTGACTCCAGTCTGAAAAAATCTTCTCTGATGACATTTAATGTTCTTCTGGGCAGCTAAGGGGTATGAGACTGATTCTCCTTCCACTGCTAATCACCGCTGGTCCTCTCATGCTCAGAAACCTCCCTGAACCTCTAGAACAGTGGTTCTCAACCCTGTCCTGGGGACCCCCCCAGCCAGTCGGGTTTTCAGGATATCCACAATGAATATGCATGAAAGAAAATTTGCATGTTATGGAGGCAATGTATGTAAATTTTCTCTCATGCATATTCATTGTGGATAGCCTGAAAACCCGACTGGCTGGGGGGGTCCCCAGGACAGGGTTGAGAACCACTGCTCTAGAAGGCTTCCAAATCCACCTTTGTGTCCCAGCCACCTTTCTAGGACAGGAGTCTGAAAGAAAGAACAAAGAGCTAAAATGAGAAATTACTACTTACCTGATAATTTCATTTTCCTTAGCCCTGACAGATGAATTCAGGACCAGTGGGTTATGCACCTCTACCAGCAGATGGCGATGGAGCATAACTGATGTCACAGTATATAATACTCCTGTAGTGATATCAGCCTGCCAGTATTCTCTTCAAAAGCAACTGAGCACAGAATAGCAAAACCTTGATTAAAAACAGATACCCATTTCAATACTCAGCCAATAGGAAACACTGAGCTCAGACAAGAAATACATTAACACTAGTCTAGGGACTGGACGAACACTTACCAGTAATCCCTGCAACACGCAGCCACGCAGGAGGACCATAACACAGTTCTTCGGAAGCCAAGAGTGGGAAGCTGAATTTATCTGTCAGAGCTAAGTAAAACAAAATTATCAGGTAAGTAGTAATTTCTCAATTCCTAGTGCCCAGACAGATTAATTCAGTGGGATGTACGCATGTTACTCCCAAATAGGTGGGAGGCTGCCCACTGTCCTGACAAAACCACACATGCAAAAGCTGTGTCCTCCCAGTCCTGCACATCCAGAAAAAAGTATGTAAGGAAGACCACGTCATAGCTCGGCAAATGTCAACAGGAGATAGCAATCTAACCTCCGTCCATGACACTTCCTGAGCCTAGTGGAAAGAACCCTCACCTGACTAGATAATGGCTTTTCAGCATTCACTTACACAGCTGTGACTATCTCCTTAATCCAGCGAGCTATTGTAGCCTGCAAAGCCAGCTTGCCCTGCTTATCACCACGCTGGAGGACAAACAGGTGATCTGTCTTCTGGAAAGACTCAGAAACCTCCAAATTCCTGACAAAATGTCTCTTAACATCCACGGGCTGCAACAGATGATATTCCTCTGCATCTCTTTCCCTATCCAGGGCCAGTAGAAAAATAGACTGATTCAAATGAAAATCAGTGACCACTTTTGACAAAAAGGAAGGAACAGTATCCATCTGAATCACCCTGGAGTCATTCAAAACAATGGCTCCTGGCAAGACAAGGCTTGCAGCTCGGAAATTCTATGCGCAGAACAAATCGCCACAAGGAACACAGTTTTCAAGGTCAGTAACTGCAAGGAAAGGTTACAGGAGTAGCCTAGTGGTTAGAGCAGTGGGCTATGAACCAGGAGACCAGGGTTCAAGTCCCACTGTTGCTCCTTGTGACCTTGGACAAGTCACTTCACCCTCCACTGCCTCAGGTACAAACTTAGATTGTAAGCCCTCCGGGGATAGGGAAATACCTCCAGTACCTGAATGTAATCCGCTTTGAAGTGCTGAAAAAAAAATGTGCAAAGCAGAATATAAATCTAAATAAAATAAAAAAAACATCAGTCTAAACATAGTTCCCACTAAGAAATCAAACACCAAATTAAGACTCCTCAAGGGCACTAGTAATCTCAAGGGAGAACGAAGATGTTTAACTCCTTTCAAGAAACAGGACACATCTGGATGAGCTAACAAGGGACCACCATTCACCTGACCCCTGAAACAGGCAAGAGCCACTAGGAATTAAGGGCCAACCCTTTATTCAATCCATCCTGCATAAATTCCAAAACAAGTGGGATCTTAACCAAACGAGAAAGAACACCTTAATCTTCACACCAGACCTCAAACACTCGCCAAACCCAAACATAAGCTAAGGAAGTAGAGAACTTTCTCACTCTTAGCAAGGTGGAAATCACTGCAGAAGAATATCCGTGCTTCAGCAAGCAAGCCTTCTAAAGGGCCATACCGTAAGACCAAATCAAGTCAGATCTTCGTGAAGAACAGGTCCCTAACGCAACAGACTCCTGTGTGCCGGCAGTCGGACAGGGGAGTCCACCAGGAGCTGCCACTGATCCTGCATAACATAGTCTCCTGGGCCAATCTGGTGCCACCAGAAGCACCATCCTTCTGTGAAGCTTGACCCTCTGAATCATTCTTTTTTTTTTTTTTTTTTTTTATATTTTATTTCATTTTCACATAAATTTTAAACAGCAATTACATGCTTGTGAAATCAGGACAGATGGAATTCCAATATTTAACAAGAAATCATTAAACATAAAAGAAAGAGAAAAACTGATATTTTCCCCTATCCTTAATTAACAGGTAAACAGGAGATTCAAGATTATCATAGAGTTAAATTACAAATCAATATCATATTAAGGTAATACAGGGGAGCTGGATTCACATACCATATATATATATACTGCTAATGTCTAACTAGCCTCCTTGGGAGACTGATGGAAATCCAAAAAGGAAATTAAATGAGAAGGTTCAAAGAAAACATATGGTGTATTATTAAGATTTACAACACACTTGTATGGGAAAAGGACTATAACTCGAGCACCTAACTGTCTCATTCTAGGACACAGCCAAAAATTTCCTCCGTCTATGTTGGGTCTCTCTTGAAATATCTTGGTAAACCCAGATTTTCTGACCTAAGTATAAGATATCTCGGTTATGTAGAGAAAGTCTTAGAATAGTATCGCGGTCCATTGTAAACACAAAATTAATCAACAAAGTTCCACGGCTTTCTACTTGATTGTCCCCCGAAGATTCTAATATTTCAGTCATATTCATATCTATTGCAGGAGATTGATGAGAAGCATTTTCAGTTTTTCCAGATTTCACAAAGTAGATTTTTGCGATAGGTGGCAATGCATCTGCTGGTAAATGTAATATGTCTTGCATGTAATTCTTGAATTGATCTCTTATGAAGATTAATTTAACTTTTGGAAAATTTATAACTCTCAAATTCAAGTATTTTGAGGAATTTTCTAAATTCTCCAGTCTTTTAGAATTAGAAAGTTCACCTTGTATTAAGCCACTCTGTATAGATTGCATTTGAACTACTTTTGAATCAAGTTCATCAATCTTTAAAGAATGCGTTGTAATAATTGGCTCCAAAGAATGAACATGGCTTTGAGTCTCTTTCATAACAAGCATGAATGCTGATATAGACCGTTCCAACGAAACAAGAGAGTTCCAGACTGTATCAAGAGTTATCAACGCTGGTTTAATTGGTAATATTTGGGATTGAGACCCAGTCCCAAATAATTGAGGAAAATCAGTACTTATAGCCTGAGAAGGTTCCCCAGCATGTCTCCCTACCAGAATAGAAGTTGAGATACGATGACTTAATTTCCCTTCCTCCAAACCCGATGTTTCTAGTATAGCTTTCAGAGGTATAGGTGGCATAATCTCTCTTATTCTGCACCACTCAACGTTCGCTGCTAAATCCACCTCAGGGGCAGCTGCTTCCAAGTACGCCATCCGTTCTAGCGGCACACCCGGTCCGGCCACATCGGAGGGTGCAGGGTGGGAGGGGGTAACAGGGGCTCCAGGGCTTAAAGATATCTCATCCTGTAACTTCGGTTTACACTCAACACCGGCGTTCACAGCAGACCCCCTCACCTGGAGTAACAGAATCCAAAGTGGTGCAGAAGCCCTCAATTCGCGTCTGAATCAGGGTGAGTTGTGGAGAGGCCGAGGCTACTTCCCTCACTCTCCCTTTCCTCTTTGTATGCGGCATATTGCTCAGGAAATTCAAGAAAAATGACAAACAAATCGGAGCTCTTAACCCTGTGTCCTCCCCTCAAGACGCCATCTTGAATATCCCCTCTGAATCATTCTGCCCAGCATGGGCCACGGAAGAAAGACATACATCTACTTGTCTTCCAGCCATTCCTACACGAGAGCATCAATGCCCAATGACTTCAGATCTCTCCTGTGACTGAAAAATTGAGGAACCCTCCATTGCAAGAAGTCACCAGCATGTCTAGAAATGGAAGGCCCCAGTGATCTTCTATCAGCTGAAAAGTCTCGTCTGACAATACCCATTCTCCTGGGTCCAGACACTTTCTGCTGAGAGAATCCACTCTCACATTGTCTTTTCCTGCTATTTGCGAAGCTGAGATCATCTGAAGATGCACTCTTGCCCATTCCATAAGTTGATGTATCTCCTGTGACACTTGCTGGCTCTTGGTTCCTCCCTGCTGATTGATGTAAGCCACTGTTGTCGCATTGCCCGACATTAGCCAGATTGCTTGGCCCTGCAATCTGCCTCCAAACTGCAAACATGCCAACCAGTCTGCCCTGGCCTTCAGTCGATTGATGTTCCAGAGAGACTCTTCTGCACTCCAGTGCCCTTGTGCTGTCAGATCCTAACAGTGAGCTCCCCAACTGTGAAGGTTCACATCTATTTGAATATAACCAGTCCAGTGATGTTAGGGAAACTCCCTTCCTTAGATGATCCACTTGTAGTCACCACTGCAGTTGGGAGGAGACTTCCATTGGCAGGTAGAGCCAAATAGAATAATCCTGAAACTGTGGTTTCCACCGAGACAGCAGGGAATGTTGGAGAGGATGCATATGCACCCTTGCTCACGGCACCACTTCCAGGGTTGCTGCCATTAAGCTTTTGTAGATAGGACCATACAATAGGGCAAATAGTGTCCATCAACAGACACAGCTGTGCCATCAGCTTCTGAATACCAACTTCTAGCAGGAAAACCTTGCCCTGCTTCGTGTCAAGCTGAACCCCGAGATACTCCATCGACTGAACAAGCTGAAGACTGCTCTTGGCTAGGTTCACTACCCAGCCGAGCTTCTCCAACAGGGAGATATTACCTGCGGGTCACCAGATGGCTTTCTTCCAGATACTTGGCATGAATCAGCCAATCATCCAGATACAGGAGTACTAGGATCCCATCCTTTCTCAACTCTGCTGTAACCACTACCATTACCTTGGAAAAGGTTCTGGGAGCGGTGGCCAGACCAAAAGGCAGTGCCCAAAACTGATAATGGCTTCCCAAAACCACGAATTGTAGAAAATGTTGGTGTTCTAGTTGGATAGGAATATGTAGATATGCCTTGGAAAGATCCAGGGAGGTCAGAAATTCTCCCGACTGCACGGCCATTATCACCTAGCATAATGTTTCCATGCAAAAATGAGTCACCCGTAAATGACGGTTGACCCCTTTGAGGTCCAGGATGGGACAAAAGGAGCCCTCCTTCTTGGGCACAATGAAATAGATGGAATATTGACCCATATTTTGTTGAGATGTGGGCACTGGAACCACAGCCCTCAGACTGAGGAGCCTTGATAAATGTACACTCTACTGCTGGCTTTTTATGTGGGGAGTAGCAGGGAGACTCCATGAACACGTCCCAGGAACACTGCGAAACTCCAGTGCATATCCTTCTCATATCACCTCCAGGACCCACTGATCCATGTGATTTCAACCCACCTCTGATTAAAAAAGAAAAAAAAGAGAGAGACATCCCTCTATCTCTTATTCCCGGGGGTGGATTGGCACATCTTCATTGGGAGGCTTAGGAGGTTCCAATACCCAAGCTCGCACCCTATCTGGGCTGCCTGGGACAAAAGGACTGAGACCTACCGAAAGGCCGAGTCCTCTGAAAAGTCGCTCCTCTATAGGGTCAAAAACGCTTTGATCCCCTAGCACAACCTTTCATGCTATAGGAGTGCGACGTCTGCTTCTTATCCTCCGGCAACCGAGGAATCGGTGATTTGCCCTACTTACTGGCCAGTTTCTCCAACTCGCTTCCAAACAAGAGCAAGCTTTTAAAATGCAATTTCATAAGGTTAGCCTTAGAGGTCACATTGGCTGCTATTATCGAAGCCACCCCTCTGACTGAGATGCGGACCAAATCGCAGCCCACATCTGCCAAAAAGGCGGCTGCTGTCTCCATAACTGCCCTGGAATTCACTCCAGAGTTATCAATCTCCTGAAAGAGAAGTAAACAAGAGAGAGCCACCAAGGAACAACAAGAAGCTATCTGCAAAGTCATTGCCACTACTTCAATGTTCAATGCTGATCCCCCAAGGGGAGGGTCTAGCACTTTAAGATACTCCATAGGCGGAGTTAGTGATCTACTGTGGGTTGGCTCCCACAGAGTGGCAGTTGATAATACCGTTCTGTTAGTGTAAGGAATGAACACTTTATAAAATGGTGAATCCCTGGGCCGATGGCAGATGACAGCGCCCTCAAGTGGAGATCCTGAGAGGGACCACCGGCTAGGCTGGAGTATTGAGACAAACACAGATAGTTCTTTATTAGACTGGAAGTAGAACCACAAGAAGTGGTAGTAGTGAGTCAATATGCCCGGCAAGGCTGAAGTCCCTCTGATACTGGAACCACGATCTCTGAGTTGCTGAGCTGTAAGGAGAGACTATAGGTAGTGAGTAGACAGGGTATGCTGGGCATATCCGGTGGTAGAAGATACACTCACAATTTTTAGATCTCTATAGTGTCTTCTTTATGCAACAGAGAATCTTCAGTATTTCAGGAACAGGAGCCACAGGCAAGTACTGGTTCCTATAAGCAGTCTGAAATAGAACTCACAATAAATGTGTATGGGATGGCTTCTGGAATAGAAGAGAGTTGGGAGAATTGTGGAACATAGGCCCTCGTGGAGCGAGTACCGGTTCCTATCTGCAATCTATAATAACAATCCATAAGATAGAGGTATACGATATCTTCTGAGGATGAAGAGAGTATGAGCATAGGAGTTAGGATTCGGTACTCGCTCCACGAGGGGCTGTGATCCTATCTGTAGTCTGCAATGGTAACTCACGATCTCCGTACCTGCGATAACGTCTTAGACTGAAAGTAGCTTTAGCGATTAGGAACAATGGCCCTCGTGGAGCGAGTACCGGTTCCTGTCTGTAATAGGACTCACAGTTCACGTCTGCGATCGCCTCCAGGCAGTAGGAGTCTTCTGAGTCTTCGGGAACGTAGGCCCTCGAGGAGCGAGTACCGGATCCCGTCCAACAATCTGAAATCAAGAATAGAGAGAGCGGAGCCCCCGAGGAGCGGGTACTCCTGGTAAGTACAAAAGCAGAGTAGCTTGGTTGAATCGTAATCTGGCAGAGATAGATTCGAGTCCTTGCTAACTCGTTTGTAGTTAGCAAACAAAGACCTTTTAAATTGAAAACGGATGACGTCAGTACGAGGGGACGCCCCCGAGGTTCACGCCCTTGCTGGTTCAAAGTCTGGAGCGCGCGCGCGTGCCCTTACATCATCAGGAACATGGCGGGTCTGTAGCGTCAAGCTAGCCCGGGGGTTCAGACGAGATGCGGCAGGAGAACTCCACGGTAGCAGCTGTCAGACCTGGAAGGAGTCGCCACATAAGTAGAGAGGGTGGAGCGAGGGCGAGAAACAGGCATGAACGCAACATTCAAATGCTTGTTTAAGGATGGTCTCAATCCTCCTAACATGTACATCCTTCAAAGCCGCTCCTCTCTCCACGGAATAGTCATCTGCTTGGAGACTGCACAGACCAGTGTGTCCACTTTTGGAAAACGCAAACGCTCTAACTACTGGATCCAAAGGGTACAAGCCTTCCAAAACTCAACCCCCTTTGAAATTAGCCTCCAAGGCGCCCCACTCAAATTCAATCAATTCTTGAATGACCTTCATAACAGGGAAAAAACCAAGAGGCTTTACACAAGGAAATCAAAATGGGATTTTTCTTTGGCTCAGAATTGGAATCCGCCTCAGGTACTCCCAGCATTTTCAAAGTCTGGGAAATCAGAGCCAGCTGCTCATCTCTATGAAAGAACCGCAACATAGTCCTATATGGTTCTAGCCCTGGAGGAATTTCCCCATCCTCCAGGGAGTCAGGATTGGCTTCGTCATCCATGCCATCCAGATCCTTATTGGGAAGGCCTGCTGCTGATCTAGGTGTACTTTGGTGCTTAACAGCAGTACCAGACTGCAGCTCTGTGCTGGCAAGATTGGACTGGGCTGAGGACTGCGCCTGAAGAAAGGATTGCAATCCTTGAAAAAATTCTACAAAAGAAAAAAGGCAGAAGAATCCATTCCAAAAACAGGCACCACTGAGCTACCTTACCCCGCTGATGAAACAGTTAAGGGAGTTCCAAGATCAGGAGCCACTCCTGACATGTCCTTATTCAGACCCTGATCAGGCTGGGAAGAACCAAGCTTAGTAAAATCAGAGGAAGATAATTCTCCCTGAATCTCCAAACAGCACTGGCACAAGTTAGAGGGCACGCCAGTTGAGATGCCTGAATATGACAGGTGGCGTTTAGGTTTCTTAGCTATAGACCCCATTAGTCTGTCAGAACCAGAGGTCACGAGCTGAGGCTCCAGGGAGGAAGACTAAGAACCAATGTCAGGAAGTATTTCTTCACGGAAAGGGTGGTGGATGCCTGGAATGCCCTTCCGGAGGAAGTGGTGAAGTCTAAAACTGTGAAGGACTTCAAAGGGGCGTGGGATAAACACTGTGGATCCATCAAGTCTAGAGGGCGTGAATAAAGTGGAGGCAGCAAAACACTGCACGGAGCGGCAGTAGCCACTGAGGCATTCACGGAGCGGGATGCCAGTGGCCAGTAGTTGGTGTTCCACCTTCAGGCAGCAAAACACTGCACGGAGCGGCAGTAGCCACAGTGGCATTCACGGAGCGGGATGCCAGTGGCCAGTGGTTGGTGTTCTACCTTCACGGAGCGGAAGGATGGAGGGCTGCCATCTCAAAAAAAAACAAAAAACAAACAAACAAGCAAACAAAACAGGGGTGTGTAAGGGGCAGGGGTGTGGCCTGCTGGTTGCGGCGGCTGCTACCCCTGATTGAGTTGGATGTTCACTAGGATGGCGCTGCTCTCTGCATTGGTGGAGGGGTGGAAGGGAATTGGGGCCGGAGGGTGCTGGAAGCCAATAGAGACCGGGGGGGGGGGGAATGGATAAACTGCGTAGCTTGCTGGGCAGACTGGATGGGCCGTTGGTCTTCTTCTGCCGTCACTTCTATGTTTCTATGTAACGGGCGACTGAACGTGTGCGTCCAGCTGAACTCTTGCTGTAAATTTTTATATATATATATAATACAAACTAACGCTCCTTTCGGAACGGGGTAAAAGCACATTGGTTGTTTAACAATTTCCTCTTTTATTAAATCCTTGTGAAAAAACATACAACAAGTGTCAGCAAAAATTACAATCAACACTTATTCATACTCATCCATACCACCCTTTTCAACATTCATACTCATACTGGGGTAGATTTTGAAAAACTGCGCGATCGCGTACTTTTGTTTGCGCATCAGGCGCAAACAAAAGTACGCTGGATTTTATAAGATACGCGCGTATCTTCTAAAATCCTGGATCGGCGCGTGCAAGGCTGCCGATTTTGGGCAGCCGGCGCGCGCCGAGCCGCGCAGCCTGCCTCCGTTCCCTCCGAGGCCGCTCCGAAATCGGAGCGGCCTCGGAGGGAACTCTCTTTCGCCCTGCCCTCACCTTCCCCTCCCTTCCTCTACCTAACCCACCCCCCCGGCCCTATCTAAACCCCCCCTACCTTTATCCATGGATTTACGCCTCCAGGAGGGAGATGTAAATCCACGCGCGCCAGCAGGCTGCTGGCGCGCCGAGACCGGACCCGGGGGCGGTTCCGGAGGGCGCGGCCCCGGCCCGAAACCACGCCCCCGGGCCCACCCCCGAAATGCCGCGTCGTTTGGCCCCGCCCCCGACACGCCCCCTTCCGAAAACCCCGGGACCTACGCGCGTCCCGGGGTTCTGCGCACGCCGGCGGCCTATGGAAAATAGGCGCGCCGGCGCGCAAGGCCCTGCTCGCGTAAATCCGGGCGGATTTACGCGAGCAGGGCTTTGAAAATCCGCCCGACTATGTGCAAAATTAGCCATTAGATAACTTTTATATCTTCCAAACGCAAAAGTACATAATATCCCTTACAAGATTTTCCAATGGTTAACATCAACATAAGTAATACATATTACCTTACATTTTGATTATATTCACAATCTTAGCAAGACAATACATGGTATCAACAATTATATTCGTATATTAAATCTATCCCAACCGGGCCCTCGTTTCACCTTGCGGCTTCTTCAGGGGAACTCTAATAATATTGAATAAATGATCTATGTCTCACGACAGTTATAAATTCCTTGCCGTTCGTCTTGTTAATCCTTATTTACTTTGATGTACCACTGTTTTAACATCTGCTACTGTGTGTTATGCTTAACCATTTTCTGTGTCTTGTTAATCTGTATTAAAAAAACAAATCAAATCACAAACACCTTCCAATGATTTGTATTGCATATTAAATATTACATTAAAACTATTATAATTCAGCAAATATATGCAAAAAACATTATTATAATTCGTGTAACTATACAAGATATTACCTATGTCTACTTTGATGTACCGCTGTTTTTACTGCTCCCAATACTGATCACTCTGATTCCGTCATGATTTCCTTAACCTAAACATAACTTAATAACATGTTAACCTCTATCATCATCCTTAAATTGACTTACTGACGGAACCATTGAGGTCCCTCATCTTTACCGGACTCTTGATTACTCCAGAGAAATGCTATCCTAACCCACTATCTTCACCACCAATCCTCTATCTCACATGGGACATAATCTTTCTTCACCTATTTATTCTCATGCCTCCACAGCGCTAAAAATAATTTCCCCACCAAATCCTCTCTCTTTTCCAGCTATAAACACACATTTCAAACACAATCCGACGTCAAAACCTCAGAATTTCAAATGTCTATTACTCACTCTATTGTCTCACCTCCTAACTTTCACATTGCGGCGGCGCCAAAATTATGCTTTCCCACAAAATCCTTTGTCTATTTCTAGTTGTCCTTGGACAAACCTACAAATCAAAAATATCAACCTTTATCTTTCACAAAGCGCCATAACCTCCAACCCCCCAATCTATGTCCTTACTTACCAGAACATCCGTTTTCTATTTACTTCCTGAGAAAATTTTTCTCAACATTTTCTCACGCTTCCCTTAATGAATTTCAAGGCGTAAATACACTCCAAACATGTTTGTCCTTTTCAGACACTCAACTTCAATTAATAAGTTGACGCTGAACTACTGCCATGTACAATCTACAAGACGCACAAAAGCAGTGTCATGGCATCTTGTCAGACCTCCAAAAACCTTAAATTCCAAAAACCAAAAACTTACTTACCACCAATGCCTTCAGAACTTACTTCAGAACTTACTTACCACCAATGCCTTCAGAACTTACTTCAGAACTTACTTACCACCAATGCCTTCAGAACTGCTCCTTCAAAAAACACGGTGAACGTATACCGTCACCCGTTCTTTAAAAACCAACCAGCTGCCTACATTTCAACCAATCCCTATTGCTTTTGAGGACGTAATGCCTACCCATTGGACCCGCTTGTTCCACACCCATCTCCTCAACCAATCCCTAGATCTCTCCAGTGTTAATCCAAACCTATACCGCCGTGTTAGTGTCTTTTAATAAAGAGCCTCCCATTCTATTTTTGAATTCAACCCGCGGGGAATTAACGTCCCCCACTGGAAGATAAATCTTTGTTCCTGCTGCCGTATATATATATATATATATATATATAATATCTCCAAAATTTAGGCGCCGCAAGACTAGGCATCCCAAGCTTAAACACACACAAAACGCGCTTATTTGTACATACAGGTAAGTGCATGTCTAACTCAGATGCTGCTATAACCTGGACGCCCAAACAGAATATGTGTCCAAAAACTGGGAACATAACCTGGACATACAGCCAGATGCAGTGATCAAACCAATGGTTCTGAAGAGGGCAGCCTAACACATGCGCAAAAACATTACCGCAGCCTATCAAGCCTAAGAGCAGAGCCTAACTGACAGAGGCTGCTCATGTCCCTTATCCTCCCTTGGGATGGAACGAAGGTTGGAATGGCGCACCAAGCATGGAGACTGGAGAAGGAGGAAGCCCCACACAGAACCCTCCTTCTCTGTCTCTATATTTCTTTCTTACTCTTTCTTTTTTTTTTTTTTATCCTTACCTGAGTTCAGCCCTTCGTGGCTGAGTACAGAGACAATCTCTGGCTGCGAGGGAAGAGAGCATATGCCATCACCGCTGCACTCGACTTCTTGCACCCGCTGCCTTTTAGCTGTTTAAACAGCTAAGTCCACGCCAGCTGAAAAACCAGCTACTTAGACCAAGGCATTCATCTGAGGGACCACGGAAATCACCCCAGGAATTCTCAACTGGGGGAGGGACCATTCGGTATCACCGCAGGAGAAAGAGGCGAATTAATTTTCCTTTTATTCTCCTTCTAAAATCTGAAGCACTCCCCAATAGGGAGATGCATGTCCACCATCTGCTGGAGACAGAGAATACAGGCAGGCTGATGTCACTGCAGGAGTATATATACTGTGATGTCAATTTTGCTCCAGCTCCATCTGCTGGTAGAGGTGCATCACCCATTGTTTCTGAATTTATCTGTCTGGGCGCTAGGAAACAGGCTTCTGATTGTTATAGAACAGTACTCTCTGCAAGACACCTCTGTTTGGGGAGTGTCTTGACAAGACATCACCCAGTGTCTGTGAAGACACTGATGCACATAGTAAGGGACACTCTTATATTGTTCTTACATGCAACAGAAGCAAATGTGAGAAAATAGTTTGTCACATAAACCCTGAAAACTGGCTGTTTGGGGGGGGAAGAAATATTTGAAAGATGCCAGCTTTTGTGGGGGGAGAAATATTTGAGAGATGCCAGTACTATCAGCTGTTAGTTGACTATCTGCTGTCGGTTGACTATCAGTACTATCAGCCATTAGCTGACTGTTTAGTACTGCCTTGGGGGAGCTCTGGATATGAATCCCTAGCTGTTGCTTCAAAGCTGCATGGATGGAACAGTGAAGCCAAGTGCTGCTCTTGACATGACCCTTGTTGATCAATCCAAGAGCAGCTTTCGAGAGTGAGCTTCAATGAAGATGTACCATTTGTACCATTCATGAGAGGAAGGCAGAAAAGAGGTGCAGTACAAGATGGCTCTAACTCATGTCATGTCACAATAACTCATAATAACTCATAACTCATGTCATGTCACAATAACAAAATAACTCATAAATAATAATAATAATAAAACTCATAAATAATAAAATAATATAATAATAAAATATATATATAATAATAAAATAATAATAAAATAAATAATAATAATAATAATAATAATAATAAAACTCATAAATAAATAATAATAATGTCACATAACACAATAACTCATAACTCATGTCATGTCACAATAATCGCCGCCTTATCTATCCAATCAGGTGCTCCATGTTCCGTGTCTATTGAATCCTATAAGCTTCTATAAGCACCTATATATTTAGTCAGGTTAGTCTCAACTTCGCAGGAGAATTCGCACTACTTTATTTATTCATTGTAATTTATTCCCCAGTTACTTGTTCCAAGTTTATCTCCCTGTTCAATGTAACCGCATCCTTACATGCATGTTAATGTTATAATGTAAACCGAATTGATATGTAACATTGCTACATGAATTTCGGTATATAAAAATGTTAAATAAATAAATAAATAAATGATTGATTGATTTTACCCTGACTGAGCTTTCCCCATTTCAAGGAGCAAGCTTGAGTGCAGTCCTAACACCGATGAGGGCCATACCTTTTCAGGGCTGGGACCACTCCTGGATAGTTCATAAATATCTCTTTCCCCCAGAGTCTGGATTTGTTGCTGGTGGGGGGAAAGAAAACTCCTTTCAAGGCCCAGAGCCCTGGGGGGTGACTGTTTCTTTCTTTACTCTGGGAGAGGCATATTTTCCCTCTGTGTGCTGTTAGTGCCAGTAACCGCACTGGAGCCACTGATGATGTGTCCAAAAATAAAATTGTTACTGATGGGTAATCAGGTGTTATATGGCACAATAAATTCAGTCCTCAGCACCACAGGTTTACCAGGTGCTTACAGTCTCTTTCCCTCCATCTGGGCATGAGTCTCTATAACTAGGGCCAGAGAATCATCCAACCTCCAGAGTTCCCAGGTTGGCAGGGTTTCCTTTAGTTGAGCAGAAAAAACCCCTTCCAAACTGGCAAAAAAATGGGTAACTCACACTCTGCCCAGAGAGTCCACAATCCTATCTCTCCCCAGGGTGAAGACTCCAAAGGGGTGTCCTCAGTAGATGTCAGGATGATTGTACTCGCATTGCACGATGGTAGGTATTCTCTCAAGAACAGGCAGCTCCCACTATTCCTCCTCAGATAGGAAAGGGCAGCAAATTCTTCCTCCTGGGTCTTTTATCTCAAATATCCTTTCCCCAAATTAGAGTGCAAAACACCAGAATATCCTTGAATCAGAATACTAAAATTTCCCTGGTCCCCTGAACAGGTTACAGAGGGACAGGTCTTCCTTGTCCTGGGACCCCAGGGACAGGGTTCCCCTTGCCCTGCCTCCAGGCAACACCCAAGAGTCTCTCAAAAACCGACAAAATCCTGACAAACAACCCGGAGGGAAGCTCACCCAGCCAGTTAGTAAGGTGGAAGAACCACCCCCCGACCTTGCTGAGGATTTCGCAGGCAGGATTTGCCTGGTCCCTCCCAGTAGACCTGAAAACTAAATGCAAATAACGCTCCTTACTGCCACCTAATTCTCTCTATAAAGAGCTGTTTATAAACCCTCATACAGGGGGTCGGTCATTCCAACATCTCAAAGGGAGGGGTTGTACCAAATGGTTCCTCCACTTATTTTCCAGTCCAAACTGCTCTAGCTAAGAGAGTTAAACTAGGGCCACTAATGGTAATGAGACCGTAGGGTCATTACACAACCAGAGAACAATTACTGGGACTAAGGAGAGTAAGAGCAAGTTGATCAAAGGAAGGAGAAAAGGTAAGAAGCTTTTTGGGGAATTCAGAATATTTTAAAAATATATAAAACTTTCAGTCTAGCATTTGGATTTTATGCACAGTGAAGTTTATCTTCCAACACATTTATTTATTTTTCAGTTTTGTTCTAGGTGCTGTTTCACCTGCTGTTGTGGTTCCCTCTATGTTGATTTTGCAGAAGGCTGGATATGGGGTTGATAAGGGCATCCCAACATTGCTCATGGCTGCCGGCAGCTTTGACGACATCTTGGCCATCACAGGCTTCAACACGTGCTTGGGCATGGCTTTCTCCTCAGGTGCAGCTCCAGTGCAGGGGAAGGACTCAAGGGGTCTCAGAAAAATCTAAAGCAGGTTACTATTAGAATATTAAGGAATTAAATGTCAATAAACAAACATATAAGGCAATATCCTTTTTGTTGGACTAATTTAATACATTTCTTGACTAGTTTTGACCTGATAAAAGGAGTATTAGCTCCGGAAAGCTAGTCAAAAAATTGTTAGTCCAATAAAAAGATATCACTTTATATTTTTATTTACTGACCTTCATTTCCACATAATTCAATTTATCTTACAATGCCATCACTCTACTTTAACCCAGAATAATAAAGAAATAGAAAATAGAGCAGGAATCCAATGTAAAATGCATTTATTTAAAGCTGTTGTACCCCACTGATCACTGATGGACGGGTCCTCATACTGAAGGAAGTAAAGGCTGTGTGAACGTCTTCTAGAATAGAATGCAGTACAGCACTTATCTGACATTTGTCAAAACATAAGATAGAGCAGTAAAACATCAGCCTGTGTTACGAGGGGCGATTACAGGGAAGTATGTGAGATTTCTGCAGCACACTGCATGGTAACAAAATATATGTTTATTACCTTTGTCTTGGTTTGCGTGTTTTGTAAATTCTCATGCCTGAATCCTTCCTTCCTTTTTTTTTTTTTTTCCATTTAGGTTCCACTATTAATAATGTCATCAGAGGAGTCTTGGAGGTGGTGATGGGGGTGGCAGCTGGAATTATTTTGGGATTCTTTGTTAGATATTTCCCGAGCAAAGATCAGGTAGGCATTAAGGAACTGCAAAAATCGACTGACGTTTTATCTTTCTGCTTCTGCTTTCTGTATATTTCCTTTTCACTCTGCCAGCTGTTAGGTGATTGAGAGCAGGCTGGACTAGATGGGCCTCTTGTGGTCATCTTCCAGCCTAACCAACTGTATGACTCCAGAACTGTGTGGTAAGGCGCTCTCCTATCAGTGGAACAAGTTATGTCCCAAATCCTGCATTCAGTCGTTCTTTGGGTTTGAAGAGCAGCAGAGTAGACGAGCACATCAAGGTTAATAAAAGAAACGGGGATGTGCTGTGGTGCACGTGCTGAGCAGGAGAAAATGATTGTCTCCTCCAACAATAAATCCTTGTGCTCACTGCCCCAAGGGTTCCAGGAAACAGAATTCAGGTTTCTTTTACTATCTGGTGTATTTTTACACAATAAATGTGATGGTGTGTGTGAGTTCTAGGGTACACGCTCAACTCCCTCCTACCTCAACTTCATTCCAAAGTAGTCTGTATTCATTATACCTGAGTAAAATGGAAACATATATTGCTCATACATTTAGATCCCAGGGCTTCTCTACCAGTGGTCCCCAAACTTTTCGTGCCGTGGCACACCCACCCATTGGGTTCACTTTGCCATAGCACACCATAATCTTCCCTTTCCCAACTCAGCCCCTGACATCATCACTTTCCCCTCTCCACGTCCTGGCATGACCACCATCCCATCCCTTCCTCCCCTCCATCCCACTATCTGGCATCGCCACTGTCCCCTCTCCTCCTCAGGTCCTTGATATCACCCTCTTCCCTCCCACCACCTGCTGTCACCTTCCCTTCCCGCCTCCCACCTTCCCTCCCAACAGGTGAGCACTGCTCATTACCTGCTGCTGCTGCCTTCTCTCTGCTGGCTTCCCACTGAAGTTAGAATTGCATGGGGCCAGCAGAGGAGAAGGAAGCAGCAACCGCTTAGGAGTGCTGCTTGTTAACTCCTGCGGGCAGGAGGCCAAGGGAAAGAAAGGGGGGAAGATCTTGCTGCTGGCAGAGGCTGTGACCCACTTCTACCTTCTCTCCCTGGGGGGGGTGCAAAATGTTTGCCATGGGAACATCTGTCCTGTAGAGTCCAGCAATACATGACCCAGCTGGGCATAAAACTTTTGAACTTGTAAGAAAATAAGATCGGAAACAAATTTTTGTGTTTGATTTTTATCCCTATAGCTGAGTTGTGGCTCTTTAGTATCCTCAGTTTCACACTGGTCCCCGGTAGCTTACTAGTTCTTTGAAGTTCCACCATTTTCTCAGTATTTCTTGGTTTCTTTTAATGCCAATTAATATCTCTAATGCACTTAAGAACAAGGAGCTGAGCTTAGGTAAGAATCAATGATGCGCGCGCGCCTTGGGTGGGGTGCGGCGCGAGTAGCAGAGTCTCTCCACGGGCCACATGGAGAGGCCTGACAAGAAGTAGAAGTAGGACCGGGGACGCCGGGGACTGTGGCAGAGCCGGAGGCACCGGGGGAGGCCCGAAGACGGAGCTAATGGCCACCACTGCCGCCAGCAAAGAGGAACCAGAGGCTGGAGTCACTGTAGAAAGGTGAGGAGGCCGTGCTGCGGGTCTGCCGTGGACGGCATGCGTAGCACACATCTTCCAGTTTTGGATTTCCAGGTGCCTTTCTTGGATCCTGGGAAAGAGAATTAGCAACCAGTAATTTTTTTTTTCCCCTGGAATATTCTCTGCCACACGATGAAACTTGAGTATGTGCAGCAACAGGGTCTGGCATCACAAAGGAGGTTTGTCAGAATCATTCCCATTTATCAGTGGCACAAGAGGAGTATGAGCAGTGAAGTGTTTGTAGCATCTCAGCCCACAAAGGTTCTGCTAATTTTTTTCAGCTGCCTGAACACTGAGCTCTTGATGGTGAGTTTATTGGACTTCCTCCACAGCTGTCTGGGGTATGGACATAGTGGTGTATTGGTCTAAGTGGTTGTCTCTAGTTCCTTTAACACAGTGAGGCATGACGTCCCATTTAGAATCCTTGGGAATTTCAGGGAGTGTAATATGTTGGTTTGCCTCCTTTTTGGAAGGCACATGCTAACATGTGCAAAGTAAAGATCAATTTTCCTCATGGCACAATCTTAAATTGGCCTACCCCAAGGTTCTGCTTTATCTTGTGTTCTTTTTAATTTGTATCTCGCCCCCTTAAGGGTAGTTTTACAGAATTTGATGTATTATATTTTGTATATGCTGACAATGTTCAGTTATACAGTATATTCCAAGTGATGTAAATGGTACCGTTCCAGAATGAGGTTATGCACTTGCGTACTTGAGCTAAAGGACTGGCTGGCCACTAATGGGTTGGTCTTAAATGTATCAAAGATGAGAATCCTTTGGGTAGGTAAAAGCCCTCAAGCTACTGACTTGTCCCTGATTAAACTTGAGGGTGAGTCTTTATTTAGTCAGAAGCTAAGAATCTGGGGGTATCATTGGATTTTCAGTTTACAAAGAAATCACACGTTAAGCATTTAGCAAAAACAGCTTTTTATAAGCTGAAAATGTTAAAACCACTGAAATTCTTAATTCCAGAAAATATGTTCTGTACAGTGCTTCAACATGCAGCAGTTCATCTATTGGGGCTAGCGAAAACTGATCATATTAGCATGGCAATGCATGATCTGCCCTGGTTACCCAATAGATTGAGAATGAAATTTCGGACATTGACAACAACTTATAAGTTGTTATATGGAGATACTCCTTGTATTGTGCAACGGAAATTGAAATGGTATTATCCAGCTCGGCCACTATGTTCAGAAACACAGTATTTGCTGTGCTTACCTCCTCCAAAGTATAAGTCGCAAAAAACTAGGGCATGTTTGTTTGTTTTATGTAGCCCCAACCATGTGAAATGCTTTATCTTTAGATGTAAGGAAGATTCCAGATGTAAAGATGTTTAGGAACTGCATTAAAACCTTGCTTTTTCAGAAGGTATTTGGGGATTGACGGTCGTGTTTTTAAAGTGGTGATCTTATTGTCTATATCCGTTTAATGACTTTGTTGTTTGTTTTAATTGATAATATGGATGTTATTTGTAAGTGGCACTGAACTCAGTATTGTATGGAAGTGTGCGGCAAACAAGATTTTAATACATAAACATTCCTTTTCAATCTGGGCATACCAGAAGTTAGAATCTGACAGAATTTTTGAACAGAAGGCAACTGATCTCAATTTTCCATCACGTTGTTGAAGTTCTCTACCTAGTTAATAACTACTAGCATCTGTGCTAACTATTGTGGGTTTGTTGGGGGTCAATGAAAACAAAGGCAGATGCTTCAGTTATCAGCTTCTTAGCCTGCTTAAATGCTGTTTCATTAGCTGCTCCCTATAGCCAAGCCATTAATGCTCATAACAACTCATCTAGAGGCTGCAAGGTTACAGATAAGTCAAGTATGTATCTCCTTAATTATGCAGTCATGTCCAAAGGTTATATAAATTGTGATGTATCCTGTCACAGCTTAAGATTTACAATTGCTTTAATCTTTTTAAGGTTTGTTATAGTGCACACCGACCTAGAAATTTAAACTCTGGTTATTTAAATTTACATTTTTCTATGAGTTGTTTAGATGTGGTGATAGAATCAAGGACTTTTTCAACCACATGTGCTCTGCCTTTTTTTTTTTAACTTTATTTTTATTACGCATTTTTATTTAACAAAGCACATTAACATTACTTTGCACAGTAATATGAGTTGAAAAAATAAACAATGAAAGAAAACTGTTATGATCAGGAGGGATCGTGAACCCTTGGACCGACGGGAGGATGATATACCTTAGGAGGTGGCTCCTTAGGTTCCCCATCGGGTGGCGAGGCGGAACAGAAGATGGGACTGGCTGACCCTCGGCACTGAAGGCTGAGATGGTGGTTGAGAGGATGAAGAGGTGTGGGGTCAGAGCGGAGCCAACTGGATCTTCGCCACTGGAAGCCCGCTGTCCCCCCGGGAGGAGCCTGTAGGGACCCAGGCTGCTGGGACTTAGGTGGACCTTTGAGAGGTCGAGGAGGCGTGAGGTTGGTGCAAGGGCCAACTGGATCTTCGCCACTGGAAGCCCGTGGTCCCCCCGGGAGGAGCCCGTAGGGACCCGGGCCGCTGGGATTTAGGTGGGCCCTTGAAGACGGGTGGTCCAGAGGAAGTCCGAGGTCGAGTACCAGAGGATCGCCACTCGCCAGTCCAAGGTCACACACCGAAGAATCACCGCTAGCCAGTCCGGTCACACACCGAAGAATCACCACTTGCCAGTCCGAAGTCACACACCGAAGAATCACAGAGAAGAACCAGGAATCAGGAACTCGAGGAACCGGAGGACTCACCGAAGCAAGCAGACTCGAACAACGAAGTTGCCAAGTTGAGGGACCAACTCAACAAATTTATATCAATCTGTATATAGGAACCGCATCAGCAAGCCTGGCAATGTGCTTTGTACAGTTCAAAGCCATCCAGTCTGTTCAGTCATCTGCGGTTATAGAGGCATTGAAAAATCACCAAAAGGTGCTTCGGACAATTTGAAATTAGAAGACATTTTTATCAACAAAAAATATATACTTAGAAGTTCCGACATCTTCCTCTTGAACTGATGTAATCCTGATGGGCAATCTTCTAGAGCAGGGGATCCCAACCTTTCAGGGACCACGGACCCTTTTTCAGCTTCAAAAAGTTTCACATACCTCCGCCCACTTCTCTTTAATATTTTCATGCCAAAACCAAAGAAATAATGAGATGCACTATAGAATCATTCAAAATGTATAAAACTTTGATCTAAACTGAATATTTGGGATAGAAATTTCCAAAACTATTGAAAATGTGCCCTCTTAATTTGAAGGTTGAAGCCATCCCAGCTTCCAGTCCAGCTGCAATGGGGAAAAGGAAGCTGGAAAAGGAAGCAAGTGCGAAAAGGTTCCAGGTTGGGAACTTGGCATGACCTGACCGAAAACCAGCACTGGTACCTGCAGACCCACAATCTGATTTTCAAAGGGAAACTGCCAGCAGAGTTTCCTTTTGAAAACTTGAACTGGTTCTTCTGTTCCTGCATGCTTTTCATCTGCTTTGAAGCAAGTGCAAAGTACAGTTATGAAAGTATGCGTGAGAATTTCAGAATTAAATCCCTGCCTGTACTTTCTCTCCCCAACCTAGCCCTGCTCCGTTTCCCCCCTTGCAGGTAAAGAGTCAGCATTGCTGTTCACAATGGGGTAGATTTTAAAAAATAGCGCGATCGCATACTTTTGTTCGCGCACCAGGCGCAAACAAAAGTACGCTGGATTTTATAAAATACACGCGCGTATCTTATAAAATCCAGGATTGGCGCGCACAAGGCTGCCGATTTTGGGCAGCCTGCGCGCGCCGAACCGCACAGCCTGCCTCCGTTCCCTCCGAGGCCGCTCCGAAATTGGAGCGGCCTCAGAGAGAACTTTCTTTCGCCCTCCCCTCACCTTCCCCTCCCTTCCCCTACCTAACCCACCCCCCCGGCCCTATCTAAACCCCCCCCCCCACCTTTATCCATGGATTTACGCCTACCGGAGGCAGATGTAAATCCGCGCGTGCCAGCGGGCTGCTGGTGCGCCAAGTCCCAACCCGGGGGCTGTTCTGGAGGGCGCGGCCACGCCCCCGGAATGCCCCCGCCCCCGAAACGCCGCGTCACGCACCCAAAACGCCGCGTCATTTGGTGATGCTCCTGACACGCCCCTTTTTAAAAGCCCCGGGACTTACACGCGTCCCGGGGCTCTGCGCGCGCCGGCAACCTATGAAAAATAGGCGCACCAGCGCGCGAGGGCCCTGCTCGCATAAATCTGGCCGGATTTACGCGGGCAGGGCATTTAAAATCCGCCCGAATGTCACTACTTTTACCCTCCATGGCAGGGAATAGTAATTCTCAGAAGGGCCTTTTCATGTGGGTAAACGGGTTTTGCCCACATAAAAAGTTTTGAAACTTATCCTCCCTGAAAATTGACCCCTTTAGCCTGCCTTTTATACTTTATTATTTTCTTTTATGATTCTTACAAAAACAGAAAATGATTGTTACAAAATAATTTAGATTTGATTTTAGAAAAAGTAAAACAATAACCTGCTTTTCCACCTGATGGCTAATGAGATCTCCATGTCTGTCTGTGTGGCCCCCTAAATAACTTGTATGTTTAATGTCAAATCCACACTGGCTGTTGTCTCATTGTCCCTCTTCCTTGATCCCTGGTGATCATCTTTCCCTTCTTCCCTCCTGAGCCATGGTGCTCTTCTATCCCAGTGTGATTTCATAAGAACATAAGAACATGCCATACTGAATCAGACAAATGGTCCATCAAGCCCAGCATCCTGTTTCCAACAGTGGCCAATCCAGGCCACAAGAACCTGGCAAGTACCCAAAAACTAAGTCTATTCCATGCTACTGATGTTAGTAATGGCAGTGGCTATTTTCTAAGTCAACTTAATTAATAGCAGGTAATGGACTTCTCCTCCAAGAACTTATCCAATCCTTTTTTAAACACAGCTACACTAACTGCACTAACCACATCCTCTGGCAACAAATTCCAGAGTTTAATTGTGCGTTGAGTGGAAAAGAATTTTCTCCGATTATTTTTAAATGTGCCACTTGCTAACTTCATGGAGTGCCCTGCCCCCTAGTCCTTCTATTATCCGAAAGAGTAAATAACCGATTCACATTTACCCGTTCTAGACCTCTCATGATTTTAAACACCTCTATCATATCCCCCCTCAGCCGTCTCTTCTCCAAGCTGGACAGACCTAACCTCTTTAGTCTTTCCTCATAGGGGGGCTGTTCCATCCCCTTTATCATTTGGTCGCCCTTCCTTGTACCTTCTCTGGGGATCCTCTCCTTCTCTCCCCTGATAATCTGCCATCCATTCTCACTCCCCTTAACCAGATTAATCATGTATTCCTGTCTCCCTCTTTATTCTCCTTCATTCCTATCTCTTCCTTCTCCCCTCTGTCTTTTCTCTCATACTGTCCAACCCCAGTCCCATTTCCCCCTTTTTTCCTTTCAGCCATTCTACTTACTTTTCTGGTGTAGCTCTCCTCTCCTCGTCCCTCTGTCTGTCAGGCCAATGTCAGAGCATGTGGTGGTAGTGGGAAATGTTTCTCACCACTGTGATAACCCGGCTTTCCTCAGTGTGCAGCAGAGGCTACAAAGGTTCTGACAGCCAAAATCATCCTCTTTCTTCCCCACATCTTCACAAAGCAATAGACTTTATGATTCTCGAGGGCTGCAATCAGTCCCTGTCTTCCATACCTCCATTTAACCATGGGGTAGTATGGTTTGAGTCTTCTAATGAGTGCGAATGGCCCCTCTCTGTCGCGCCACTTCTACGTCTGCAGCAACATGGGGTGAGGTTTTCAGGTTCATATTAGGCCTCTTTCTCACTCTCCTAGCCTGTCGCAGCAGCTCAACTAATGACAGGTAGCAACAACCCACTCCTTTTCTCCCTAGCTAAACCTTTTTTTGCATCCCTTCTGGGGATCCCCCTGGGGATGGTCTTGCGGACCCCAGGTTTATCCTAGAACAATGCCATCTTCACAGGGTAATAAAGATAGTTAGTTTAGCACGTCCCCTCTTCCATCGGTATCTGCCATAACACGCTGTCAGCATGTCAGCTAGAGAAGATGGTATTTTCTGCCAACTTGAGTAATATGTCATGGGAAGTAGCTATTTATATTTTTCTTGCTTTACATTTAATCATTTCACATCTGCACAGCCCCCAAGATCTGGAATACCTTACCTGTTGAACTAAGGCTAGAAACAAGATGGCAAGAATTAAAAACATGGCTTTTCAAACAGGCTTTCAATGAAAATAACAACTGAATAAGGCAAGATACAGGTGGTTGCAAGACGTAAATGAAAAGGAGAATTTAAGTTTTTCCTTTCTTGAGTGATTTTTAGATTAAGTATTTTATTTGTAACATGTTTTTAGTTGTTTTTATCTAATGATGTATGTAGCTATTTTATTTTGATGATGAGATTGTAAACCGATGTGAAGGTTTGGTCCATACACTGGTATAGAAAAATATGATAAATAAATAAATAAATAAATTACTTCTTACCTGATAATTTCCTTTCCTCTAAGAAAAGCAGGCCAATCCACACCGATGGGTTTTGCACTCTTCCCAGCAGATGGAGACAGAGAAAACTGACTCTCTGATGTCACCGACATATAGTCCTGCCCTGACATCAGCCTGCTAGTATCTCTAGAAAAGCCAAACTCTGGAAAAAGTGATTATACTTGAACCATGACTATTAACAGCCAAGAACTCATTACTTCTAGCCAACTTGGAAGTGCTGAGCTCAATAAAAAATTTAACATGTTAGAGGCTGGTTCTTCACTTACCAGTCCTTCAAACGACTCAGAACACTGCATCCTTCACAAATAAGGGACAAACTGAAACTAAAATCAAGTAGGCAGTCTAGGGCTGGATTGTGGATTGGCCTGCCTTCCTTAGAGGAAAGGAAATGATCAGGTAAGAAGTAATTTCACCTTCCTCTGCACTCAGGCAGGCCAGTCCACACTGGTGGGATGTACAAAAGCTACTCCCTGTAGTCCATCAACACCGCCCACATGAAGGCCACATCCTCTTGAGCCTTAACATTCAAGCGGTAATGATAGGAGAAAGTATGTAAGGAGAACCATTTTGCCGCCTGGCATATCTCGACCAGAGACAGCAACTGAGTCTCCACCTAAGTGGGTGCCTGTGCTCTAGTAGAATGCATCCTGACTTGCCTAGGCAGCCGTGATGACCTCTTTGACCCAACGAGCTACTGTTGCCCATGACGCCAGTTCTCCTTGTCTACTTCCACCATGGAGAACAAACAGCCAATCAGTCTTCCTCAAAGAGCGAGTAACCTTCAAGTGCTGCATCAGATGTCGCTTTACATCTAAGCATGTAACAACCGAAAATCCCACTCATCTGTCCAGTGTAGGCAGGGAAATAGACTCAAATAGAATTCTGATACCACCTTTAGCAAAAAAGAAGGACCAGTCCTGAGCTGCACCACCCCCGGAATTATTCATAGAAACAGCTCATGGCAAGAAAGCCTGCAGCTCGGAGATATACCTTACCGAACAGATTGCCAGCAGGAAAACTGTTTTCAAAGAAAGCAGCAACACGGAGCGATCAGGAGCAGCCAAAAGATAGGACCCGCCAAAAATCTCAATACTAGTTTAAGGTCCCAAAGAGGCATTATTAGATGCAAGGGAGGATGTAGATGCTTGACTCCCTTCAAGAATCTAAGCACACTGGATGGGAGGACAAGGGCCTACAATTAATCTGCCCTCTATAGCATGTGAGAGCTGCTACCTGCACCTTCAGGGTCTTTAGGGCCAAGCCCTTAACCAATCCCTCCTGCAAAAATTCCAAAATCAGTGGGTTCTCTACTCTGAGAGGGTGAGAACTTCTCATCCTGCACTAGTTCTCATGTACTCTTCAAACCTTAATATAAGCCAGAGATGTAGAAAATGCTCTAGCGTGAAGCAATATGGATATCCCTGCTGGAGAATAACCACGCTTCAGCAGACAAGCCCTCTCAAGGGCCAAACCGTAAGACAGAACTGACCCGGATTTTTGTACACAGTCGACACTTGATGCAAAAGAGCCTCCCTGACTGGCAGTCTCATAGGACTACCCACTAGGAGTCGTCAGAGTTTGGTGTACCACAGTATCTGTGGCCAAACTGGAGCCACCAGAAGCACAGTACTGATATGACTTGCAATCTTTTGAATTACCCTGCTGATCATCGACCAAGGAGGAAAAACATATAACACCCCGCTCTATGGCCACTGTTGGACGAGAGCATCAATTCCCAATGCTCGCAGGTCCTTTCTGCGACTGTAGAACTGTGGCACCTTCGCATTTCTGTAGCTCATCATTAAATCCAGATACGGTCGACTCCATCAAGAAACTATGAGTAGAAAAGCATCATCCACCAGTTCCCACTCTCCTGGGTCTAAGGCCTGTCTGCTGAGAAAGTCAGCCCTCACATTGTCCTTCCTGTCAATGTGAGAGGCGGATATCACTTCAAGATGTTGCTCTCCCCACACCATGAGAGCATCTATTTCCATTGACACCTCATGACTTCTGGTTCCGCCCTGATGATTTATGTAGGTGACTGTCATGGTATTGTCTGACATTACTCGCACCACTTGACCTGCCAACTGCTCGGCGAATCATAGACATGCCAAGCGAACTGCACGCACTTCCAAACGATTGATAGTCCACTGTTGTCCCTCAGATACTGGAACTGCGATCCCAGGATTGCTGAGCTGTAGAGAGACTATAGATAGTGAGTAGACAGGTTATGCTGTATACATAGCCAGTAGTAGATGACACACTCACATAGATTCTTAAAGAGGCTCAGTAGCTGGAAGGAGTTAGGCCCTCGAGGAGCGAGTACCTGGTTCCAGGGAAAGCTCTGAGAAAGCGGTGGTAACTCACGAATGTCTGTATCTGCGATAGCTTCCAGGCAGTAAAGAGTCTTCAGAGTATTCAGGAACATGGGCCCTCGAGGAGCGAGTACCGGTTCCTATCTGCAATCTGAAATAAAGAAAAGAGAGCGAGGCCCCCGAGGTAGAAGGGATGCCCCAATGAAGGCAAAATCCCTGGGAAGCAAATTGCTATGAGCTTCCAGGCAGCACTGGCATAGGCGACGTGAGAACGATGGCTGGATTTCCCTTATATGACAAGCTGCACAAACAGAAAGATACTTAGACCTTTTAGCCCCAAAAGGCTACGGTCCTGTCCATGTGGTCTTCTGCACACACCACAATGTGTGCACGGACATACCTGCACAATTAAGTGCTGAAGTCTAGGCTGCAAGCTTGCAGGCATACACACACATGTATATGCACGCTGACTGTAGGCTGCAGCCCCACTGTTGTACTCATGTTGTCCCCATGAGCACACGGCTAAAAAAAATGCCTGATGTGGCCTAAGCATTGTTTCGCAGCATCCTAATTGCCCACCACGCAGCCAACCGACAGGACCTGCGACATGGGGGCCTAGGAGAAAATGCTGACCTAACTGCCGACCCGCACTGCCAGAATGCCATTCGCTTCCACGCTCCACTAACTCACCGGAGATATGGGTGGGAGTTAGCGCTGACGGGGAGAAATTAACCGGTAGGGAAAGGGATCCCCATTGCCTTCCCTCCTTTCTTTTACTGAGTTTAGTCCTCCCCGGCTGAAAGCACAATTGAGCCAGCGGCAACAGAGGAGAGGACACAAGCCTTCACCCCGAGCTCCCCCTTGTCCTCGGACAATCATTCTTTTTAAAGCCTAAATATGGCCAGCCATTGAAGCTCAATCACTCAACTGAGGGAGAGACCAGCTTGGTATAACCTCAGAAGCTCAACCTCTTCTTTTTTTCCTCTTCTCTTCTTTTTAATTTTTTTTTCCAACATGGGCAATCCCCACTAGGGAAATGCTTGTCCACCATCTGCTGGAGTTGGAGAATACTGGCAGGCTGATTTTAGAGCAGGGCTATATGTTGGTGATGTCAGCAAATCAGTTTTCTCTGTCTCCATCTGCTGGTAGAAGTTCATAACCCACAGTTGTGAATTGGCCTGCCTGAGTACAGAAAAATACTTATTTTCCTATATTTTTGACTATTGTCATCAATGGGGTTAATCATTTAATGATTTGCCCTCTCTTTTCCATTTTTTCTAGCTCCTCTCTCACTTTGGATAATAAAAGAATAGAAATTCAGCAAGGTTCTGAAATACTGTACAAGCAGGCATAGTCTACCAATTCAATTTTTACCAACTTTCCCTCTAGGCAACCCAAATCCCCAAATGTCTAAACTTCCTCAGCACATTCTTTGAGGCCCAGCCTTTTTCTACACTTTTCTAGTGGGTCATTGCAGTACCAACAATTGGAGAAAATCTGCTTAGTAAAAGTTTTCAAAACTGTTCCGGAATGGCCTCATAAAAGCTTTCATCAGGATTTGGCCTCTGACTCTTACTTTCCCTCCAGGGCTATAAAGGGCTCAGGTCACTGACCTCACCTATGGTTTCACTCTTAAGGAGTGGTTTGTCGACTCGGTGATGATGGAAACATCATTTCCAGAATCCATTTTAAATGATATTATGGTGTTGTCCCTTCCAAGTTTAGGGTCACACACCATACTGATTTGTCATTGGAAATAATTTCTGTATTTAATGTGACAGAGTCTAGAAACAAGGAATCTAGGAATGCCCGAATATGCTTTGTTTTGCATAGACAAATGTAGCATCCCAAAGTCTGGCACTTGCTGCATCGCCAACCTTGACTGGGCATTCTACTGCACTGGTATGACTGTCTTCCTTCCCAACTGCCACACTGGTTTGCTGTCCTAAAGGCCTTTGCTTTCTGGCCTTCATGAATGCTGTTTTCAGGTCTTTGGCAGCCTTGTCCATTAGAGTGTCTTGCTCCAGATTTAAAGCTATCTACCTGCATCAGAGTTCTGCTGCTCAGCCATCTCTGAGGCCCTTGCCATATCTACAGCAGCATGCAGGGCAAGGTCACTTTGCATTTGAAACTATTGAGAATTTTTTTGTCTTTAATCCCATTTTTTAATCTGTGTTCGATTCTTTCATTGGTTACTCCAAAATCGCAGCTCTGTGCTAGTTCATAAAGATATCTCAGAAAACACTCAGCTATTTGCTCTCATGGACTTGGGTCCTTTCAATAAATGACATTCTGTTTGAGAAGAAATCTTCATATTTGCCCTGTACTGAAGCATAATCTTGTTCATCTTCTTTCTCAAAAGTAAAGGAATGGAATATATCTCTTTCTCTGTCAGAAGGAATTGTACCTATAATGGGTTAAAACAAGCTGTAATAAAGCCAATTCTGAAAAACAAAACCGGCAGAATTGACGACTGAGACAACTATAGGCCTATATCCAACTTGTCCTTTCTGTCAAAAGTATTGGAAAAAGCTGTTATCGCAACTTGTGAATCATTTGGAAGAACATGATATTCTTTTCCCAAATCAATTTGGATTTAGGAAATATTGCTCAACTGAAACTTTACTCCTTTCTATAACAGATTTCAGTTTTACAAGGGTTTGATAATGATGAATTGTATTATCTAGTACTAATCGACTTACAGCTGCCTTTGATACAGTGGACCATACCTTTTTGTTCTATCAGCTGAGCAACATCGGGTTCATCGGTGATGTTTATAGATAGTTCTCCTCCTTTCTATCTAGGAGAACATTCAAAGTCAAATTGGGCAAACACACATCTGCTACTTTCAATATTGTTAGAGGTGTCCGTCAAGGTTTAGCCCTCTCAACAACACTATTCAATATTTATATGCTCCCACTATGTAAACTACTAGTGGATTTAGGAATTACCTTCTTGTATGTTGACGACATACAGTTCGACTTCCCATTCTCCAAATCATCTGTAAATACAGTATTGACACTTTCAACATATATGAAAGCAATACAGCAAGAACTATCACTAACATTAAACCCCAAAAAGACTGAAATCATTTGGTTAAGTAGAAATGCTACGATAGTTAAACCACTGGCTCTAGACCTGGGTAATTTTCAAATTACTTCCTCAAATCAAGTACGGGATTTAGATATCCAGCTAGATGAGAACCTATCCATGAAAAAGCACATCAATAAATTAATGAATATAGGATACGCCAAACTGTGTATACTACATCGGCTAAAACCTTTACTGACTGTCGAGGACTTCTGTACAGTATTGTAAACCCTAATTTTCTATTGTAAATCCTTATTACTCGGTCTTCCCACCACCCTTGCTGATTTCACTACACTGGCTACCAGTAAAATCTCAAATCTTTATTTATATAAAATGTTTAAAGTATTAACACTAATATTCAAAATCATTCACTCCAGTAACACCTGTATGTTAGTAGTGACTTTACAATCATACACACTTCAGCGAACACTAAGATCTCAAAATAAAGGAGTTTTGACTGTTCCCACAATACAAAGCACACATCTTTCGCAAGTAAGAGATCATGTGTTTTCTATAGCGGGTCCAAAACTCTGGAATTCACTACCTGAGATGTTATGTTTGATACCAGATAGAAAGAAATTTAAAAGTGAGCTAAAAACATGGCTATTCAAAAACACATTCAACCTAACTGAAAAAATATCAGAAAATAAAGAACCACAATAATAAAAATGACAAAAGTTAAGAATCAAAGCATAAGGCTTAAACTTAATGAGCATGTAAGAACCTAAACACAACGTACTGACTAATATATGGAATTTGTAATATATATGAACATACCATTTTTTCACTTGTAATATTACATGATTTTATGTACTTTTCGTCTATGTCCTAGATAATTAGTTAATAAGGAATGAACATTGCTATTTGATGCCTGGTTATGAAGAAGACCTCTGTAACCCAGCGATATGAATGTTGTGATCTTTATATGGCACGGCGTTATATAAAATGTTTAAATAAATAAATAAATAACTTCTTCTGGTCCTGTAGCATAAATCAAAGAACAAACCTGTATTAGCCCATGGTTCCTCAAAAACTTTGTGGCAAAATGCTACTTTTGTTCAGATCATCTGGTTAGGTAAGGTCTTCTGGGGGCTTGAAGTCTGGCACTTTTTGTCACACAAAGGCAGTGCACTCACAGCTGCAGCACAAACTCAAAGGCAACAGGGAAGGGCTTTTTGTTTCGGTAACCTCGGCTACACAGAACCAGCAGTGAAAAGGATGTCACGATTAGCTCAGTTTGTGCTTGGACCTAATCTAATCATGAACTAGAAGACGCAGCCTGCTGTAAGGTAACTCTCTGGTTAATGGAACCTAAATACAGCGTAATCCCCAGAAAGTCTGCAACAACAACTTTATTGGAATGCCACAGTGTGAGCAGTCATACACCAAACACCGCAGGGACAACACGTGCCCACACATCATTCTCTTTCTAGCAGGAGGCAGGACAGAGTGCTAGTGACAGGGGGACAATGCAGTCATGTGAAATTTCAAATTTAAAAAAGTATAAAAATGTGCTTATCTGGGCACTCCATAGATTCCCCCCATCCCTGCAGCTTTTTTGTAAAAAAGACTTTACTGAAGTTTTTTAAATACCAGGAAAAAAAGAGCAGATGGATAAAGGTGATCTCCTAGCTTAAACTAAAAGGATTAGAGTAGCTGAATGTGTGCAATGTGCTTCTCCAAATGCAAGTTCCACCTATGCTGGACACAGGTCTGGTTCAACTGGGAAAGTTTCTTTAGCTTTCCCGAATTTAAATAATAGGTGCAGGATTCATATGTTTTGCCAGGCATCATTTGAACCTAAAAGACACCTCCAGAACCCCTGCCTCAGGTTCTGTTCTGCTGCTTTGCCAGAGGGAGCTCTTTTCAGATTTCTGCCTCACTTTATGTTTCCAGCATCCTTAGGTTTTCTCACCCTAGTGTTTTTTTTATTATTGGGAAATAAGATTGGTTTTCCATTGTTGTGGGATTTTAATATTTTTACTTTTTTCTTTTATTAGCACTTAGCCTGCTCTGGCCTCTGTGTGTGCTGGAGCATGTTGGAGGGTAAGATTTAATAAAGCGTGGTAAACTCTCACATACTGTGGTATTCACCAAGGTTGGGCCTCTGATGCCGTGGAAATCTCTGAACCCCCCACCTGCGGATCAGAGGGTAGTGCTGTCAGTCAGTGCCATTTGGAGATCATTGTTGGAGCTGGCAGCATATAAGACTCAATCCTCTTTCTGGAAGGGGGAGTTAAGGGGGGGAGGGGTCTGGGTGGGACAAGGGATATCCTGGTGCCCATCAGGGGAGGTACAAGGGGATGTTGGAAATGGTTGAGGACTGTCGGAAGGCATGGATGGTTTATGTTAAGGGATTGGGGGGTGAATTTTGGCACATTTAGCCAGGAGGGGTGATCAGAAGGGATTTTACATGTATTGTAATGCTGGTTGATGAGCTAGTGCACTACACCAGTGTGCTAATGCCTGTGCTTCACCTTGCCAGATGGAATGTTTTTGTAGCAAATCTGTCACACAATATTTGGTAATTTTGTGCATTATCCTGTTTTCCTTTATGTGTATGATTTAAATAAGCAGCTGTGTTTGTTTTGAACTCTACCAAAATCACTTGATTTAGCACAAGTTTTCAGTTGCTTTAAATACATAAGGGTACTTTTTTTTTTTTAGCAGGAAGCTGAATACCTTAGCTGGCTGTGTTTTAGCTGAGACCTAGCCAAACTAGGTTGCAGCTGAAAAGTTGCCTCAGTGTGGGTGAGTGAAACTTTGCTGCCTAGATTTAGGCTCATGATTAGCCGGCCACAGGGGTGGTTCTGTAATGAGACAGGGTAAGGCAGCTGCTTCAGGCAGCAACATTTTGGCAAAAAGTGCCCTCCAAATCGCTCAGTGGATGCCTCCCCCTGCCTCCTGATACATATTTAGCTAAACGTTGGCAGGGTTCCAATCCCCTGCCAGTGAACAAAATAGGAGATTAATATAATGCTGTCGGGTGAACTGGCTGCAGTAAGTTACGATAAAAATGTAAATAAACATAATTGTGCTATTCATTTTGATTTGGCTCTGTCACGGGAGCTGTCCAGCTATGGTGCTGAAATGCAGTTTAATTATCCCCTGGGTTCATTGGTCATTCTTATTTTTGATTAAATATTGCAAAAAATGTTTCTTATATTTGCATCTGCTTGCCTGGTCTGCCGTTTATTTTCTTCAACTTGCTTTAGTGCTCATTTTTTCTATTTAGTATCTCTCATTCTTCTATTTTTTTCCCTTGTTTTATAACCCCTCCCAACTTTCTTTGGTCCACTTATCGCAGTGACAGTCCTCGGCTGGTGGGAGCATGCAGCATGGATCCCTCTGGAATCCTGCAATAATGTGCCCTAAATCCAGCACTATGGCTGGCACTTCCTCCCTCCCCCACTCCCCGCCAGCATCCCCAGCTGCGGCGAAGACAAGAAGAGGCCTGTGCGTGATGCGATCGGAGCAGGAGGGAGCCTGTTAAGCTGCTGCTCCTTCTCCTGTGCCTGTCCCTCAGTATTCAGAGATTGCAGGGCTAGCACTTCCTTTTCTGCTGATCTCATTGCATAGATGCTCTCACATACACAGATGCGCTCTCATACATATACTTACATTTGCTGTCACCCATACACATTGATGCTGTCACCCATGCTCACACAGGTACAAGCTCTCATACACACACACACACACAAACACACACTTACAGATGCTCTCTCTCATGCAGTTCATGCTCTGTCACATACACACCCACACATGCTGTCCATCAGATTCAGTCTCCCCTTCCTGTTGAGTGGTGAGAGGATGAGCTCAGCAGGCAGACGAGGGCTTCTTATTTTCTGCTGCTGCTGTTGGCGGGCTGTGCTTCACTGGTGGCCACGAAGCCTTTTCGCTTCCTCCTACCTGGTGCTCGCAGGTGAGGGGAGGGGGGGGGGCGGGGGCGGACCGAAAAAGAAATGAGGGCCACCGGTGGACCCCATCTCACCAGCAACAAAAACAAGAAAAGGCCTGTGCATGTTGTGATCAAAGCAGAAGGGAGCCCGTTCAGCTGCTGCTCCTTCTCCTGTGCTGGTCCGTTGGTATTCAAAAACCCCAGGGCTAACCTCTTCTTGACTTTGCCGCCGGTGAGGCGGGGTCCACTGATAGCCCTCTTCTTTCTTTTTCGGTCCACCACCGCTCCGTCCTGCCCCCCACCTGCGAGCACCAGGCAGGAGGAAGCGAAAAGGCTTCGTGGCCACCAGTGAAGCACAGCCCGCCAACAGCAGCAGAAAATAAGAGGGCCCTGTCTGCCTGCTGAGCTCATCCTCTCACCACCACAACAGAAAGGGGAGACTGAGCCTGATGGACAGCACGTGTCGGTGTGTATGTGAGAGAAAGCATCTGTGTGTGTTTGCGCATGTGTGTATGAGAGCATGTTCCTGTGAGAGCATCGGTGTGTATCGGTGAAAGCAAGTGTAATGTATATGTATGAGAAAGCATCCGTGTATTTGAGAGTATCTGCTTGTGCCTGAGAGCATGTGTATGTATGAGAGGGCATGAGGTGTGTGTGTGTGTGTGTGTGAGAGCAAGTGTGAAAGCAACTGTGTGTGTGTAAAAGAGCAAGTGTGAGAGTGGGTGTGTGGATAAGAGCATGTGAATGTATGAGACAGCATCTATGTGTATGTGAGCTCATGTATGTGTATGAAAGAACTTGTGTGAGAGAGAGGAAGGAGAAAGTTCCCTCGCTGTCCCCCCCACACTAATCCACAGAAAATCTCAGGGTGACCCAGAAATCAAAAGTTCCCACATTTGAAAAGCGGGAATTTTTTAATTCTTACTACTAGTTTTAATTATTGGGTGCTATTTAATATGTTTGCTAGTTTGAAATATTTTATTGCTGTTTGGGAAATTTTGAAAAATGTATTCTTTTTATTAATGTAGTTTTACTATTATGAGTGTTTTATATTAAGAACTTAAGAACATAAGAAATTGCCATCCTGTTTCCAACAGGACGGACCACCAGGGACTTTTGGCAAGTCTTGGGGGACTCTCCTGACCCCCACAAGACTTGCCAAAAGTCTAGCGGGGGTCCAGGAGTGATCTCCTACACTCGGGCCGTTGGCTGCCAGTATTCAAAATGGCACCGATAGCCTTTGCCCTCACTATGTCACAGGGGCCAGCAGCCGACAGAGGGAGGGCAGGAGACGCTCCGGGACCCCACTGAACCACCAGGGAATTTAGGCAAGTCTTGGGGGGGGGTCATGAGGGTGGGGGGTTGTAATTAATTAAATTAAAAGGGAAAGGGAATAAGAATGGCACGTATCAACGGATCGGGGGGCCCCTTTGAACGGATACAACGTATCTGGCCCCGACGAATACGAATGCCGTAGAAACCTATGCGGCTCCTCTGCACATCCCTAGTAGTCTGCCAAAGCAAGGGTCAATACCAGTAGTCAGTCCGTGGGTAGTCAGCCAAAGCAGGGGTCAGGTTCCAGGCAGCAGTCAGACGTGGTCAGTGGTCAGGCAGAGGTCGGTTCCAGGCAGCGTGCAGACGTGGTCGAGGGAACAGGCAAAGGTCAAATCCAGGCGGCGATCAACGTAGTCAAGAACAGGAAGAGGTCAGTACTGAGAAGACAGTCCGAGAGGTACTACCTGGGTAGACACAAGAACAGGAGGACAAAGGAACAGAAGAACGCTGGAACAGGACTGGAACAAGGCTAGAACGAGACTGGAACAAAGACTGGAAATGCAGAGGCAAACTAGAAATCACAGCGTGATTGACCCGATTGCCAAGGCAAGGAATTGCAGGCAGGCACTTCCTCTTAAGCAGCGTTCAATCAGGGTGCGCCGCGGAGCTGGGATCCGCCCCTGGCCCTTTAAGGGTCTGGGTGGTCCGCGCACACGCGCCTGGGGCGGGGCCAGTGCCACGGAGGATGCCAAGCCCCGCCGTGAGGCCTGGCTGAAGGTGGAAGGCCCGGCAACTGCCGCCGCGGGTGCCGAGGACTGGCTGTGCTCGCTGCTGTGGCTGGGGAGGACAACCCGGGACCCGTGAAGGACTTGGTGCGGACGGGACGCGCAACACCCAGCTACACTAACTGCACTAACCACATCCTTTGGCAACAAATTCCAGAGCTTAATTGTGCGTTGGGTGAAAAAGAATTTTCTCTGATTAGTCTTAAATTAAAAAAAATATTTTTTCATTTTTTGTTTGATGTTTTATGAGGAATGGTATTTCCATTTTTCCATTGTTGCACTGCATATAGTCTGGCTTGTGTTTTCTAGTTCAGTTTTTGTCTAAATGTTTCTTTATGCTTTATTATCTCTTTATTCTGTATTAGGAAAGGGTCTGTGTGTTCTGCATGTGTGTGTTTGGTAAATTCATTGCAGATTTATTGTGGGTTTCTATGCTGCTTTACCTATTGTTTGGAATCTGCCTTAGTACTTTTTTGTAACATTTAATCTGTTTGTGTTCTGTACTTTTAGGTATTTTGTTGATTGTTTTGCATTTTGCCGATTTTATTATATGCGTTTATTGTTATCCACTAAGGTTTTCAGATTAGCGGACTACAAAGTTTCTAAATAAATAAATAGACAAATAAATAAATGTGTGCTGAGGTGAGGTATCCTGCTAATGTGAAGTTTGTGTAGGGATCTGTAGTAGCCTGACTTGTTCTGTTTTCCTAATAGGAAGTGTATTGGTGTTTAAGGCCTGCTGTAATATTTGCAGTGTTGCCTTTTCATAGATAAGGTTTTTACTTTTTTAGTATGGAAGGCTTACTATATTGTTACAGAAATTCACTTTACTCATGGCTTTCTGCATTACAACAGCCTAATACCATATGCATTCCAAGTGTGTTTTTTGCTTTTTAGCAGGGTTTTCTGGTTGGCACACAGCAATGCATGTAAAATTAATATATATTGTTGTGATATCTTTACCTCAGAAGACTATATTTTGAATGTCCTTTTTCATGTAAAATTAGTTATTCTAAATGCAGAATTTGTAATTGTGGGTGGTGAGGGCAGTGGGGTTTGGGCATAAGGCTGTACAGGGCCTAGGAGAGAGTGCTCCATACACAGACCACCACCATTCACCCATCTCCCACTTCTTCAGGCGGAAAATGCTGGGGAAAGGAGAGAGGCAGGTCTTAGGGTTCCTGGGAGTATGGCGGGTTTGCCAGCTTCCTAGAAACATTATCTCTCTGCCACTCCTCTGGGAACTCTGACCCCTTCTTCCCCCTTCCGCAACATTTCAAATCAGACTGCATAGAGACTCCCCTCTTGATGACTTGACCTGTGCTGTTCCCTGATGGGATGAGGTGGGGCTGGGGGAGCATCATCTCATTCCTCGCCTCAGGCAACAGATTCTCTTGAGCTACCCCTGGCCAGCCAGTGCTGAAAAATGATGCTAGCCGGGTAAGTCCTGCCCCCATCACTAGGAACAGATCCAGGGCCAGCCACTTTTACAGAAGCTAGTAAAACTAGTTGGCTACCTTGAGTTGCTGTGCATTGTGAAGTTTTCACCCTGATCCTGACCGATCTAACTAGCAGACTAGATCCTGCTGGTAATTAGGTCCATAGTGATTAGCACAACCATTAAAACATGCGAAAAACAGCTGTTCTTGCATTGCTTTCAAGGTAGCACCCAATGGTGTGTGTATGTTTCTTTAGTTTCATCTTCGTGAAATCAATTAAAAACTTTTCAGCATTAAGTTCAACTTTGCATCTTATCAGGTAAGTGCCTGCGAAGCAGGCTGACAACTTCAAGATCAGTTCTCATGCAGGCAGGCGTCCCTCTGCCTAAATCAGTTATCCTTTGCAAAAATACATGCCCAGAAATTCTTAGGAAACTTGTTTGATAATAACAGATGCATATTTCTACTGTTGGCTGGCCATTCCCAGCACTTCTGCTCTTGGGACTGTTCCTACAGAACTGATGCCTTTCCTCACTTAAGTGTATTAATGCATGGACTTTAGAAACCTTGTGCATATGCACCTTTTCACATTTCTTGGAAAAAAATATGTAAGGCAAAAAATAATCATTTTTACCCAGCTTGCTTGGTAATCTATAGTGAATGCATGACTGCTAAAAGATATCACCTCAAAGTTGTTTTTTTTTAATTCAGTTTTGTATGACTATAATTCATGTTTTAAATTTGCTATGTTTTTGCATGTGTACTGCAATCCACAGAGCAGAAAACCTTTCCACCAGGGCCAGCCTTGTGGGTGAAGCAGAATGTAATGACTGTTTGTGAAAAATAACCTAATCTTTCAGTTTCTTTGTTTGGAACCCCAGGTGAACATTAAATGGAAGCGAGCATACCTAATCCTGGGCTTGTCTGTGTTTGCTGTCTTTGGCAGCCTGTTCTTTGGGTTCCCGGGGTCTGGAGGACTCTGCACACTGGTGTTGGCCTTTCTGGCAGGCATAGGATGGGCCGGTGAGAAGGTACTGTCTTGTTTTGTTTTTCTACGAGCGCACGTGCCTATATTGAAGCATCACTGTAGACCCAGAGTCTCTGTATTTACAAAATCTTTCTATCCAATGTAACTGTCTAGGGTTGAATTCACTTATAGCCAGAAGGTTTCCATAAAGCAACATTTTTCATCCCTTAAATAACCAGAACTAAAATAAACTTCCTGTCCTCTGCCCAGAGGTTTCCATTGGGACAAGCAAACGTTCCTCTGCTCTGTTAAAGGTCCATGTGAGGCTTTTCAGGGACCTTGGTGTGACCTTGATATCACAGAAATTTACAGAGTAAAATGAAAGTAATTCTTCAGTGTTTAGCTTAAAAAGAAGCTCATTTTTTTTTAATTTCTGGTGGTACTGGTCTGGTGCAATCCTATTGTTCAAGATGCACGCATGATTTAAAATTTCAGCCTGTGTTCGCTCGCGCGCCCATACGCATGTGTCTGGGCGCCCGCGTGCTTGTTTTAAAACTAGCCTGTAAATATATAAGGAATGGTTATATGGTTTTAGATATATATTTCTTTTTGTATGCCAGGGATGTTGTATCTCGAGGATCATTTTATTTTATTTATTTATTCATAGATTTATATTCCACTTTTCACACTTTTTTCAGTGCTTCAAAGTGGATTATATTCAGGTACTGTAGGTATTATAAAACGCAGGCTTTGAAAATACTCCTCCCCACCGCCCTTTAAGCAAAAATGCAACTTTGTTCTGCCGCAAGGGCTGAAAGGTGATTATGTAAGCAGGGCCTAGTGTGGTAATGAATTGTGGAGCCCTGAATTTCAATATTGCTCCAGGTATGTCTCTCGGCATCTTCACCCCCAATTGCTCTCACCTCTTTCACACACCCACCTTGACCCCCCTCCCCCCCCCCTTTTGCTCTTACCTCCCTTCCTTCATCCCCTGTTCTTACCTCTCTGCACAGCCTAGTAACACCCAGAGGAGCTGGAGGATGCTCTGCTCTTCTGCTTTTCCACTCTCCTAAAGCCGACTGGCTCCTCCTCCTCCTCATGAGACTCAGTCAGCTGTGGGAAGCGGGAGCAGAAGTGCTTCCTTTTGGCTGTTGCTCCCTCTCCTGTCGCTCGCCTGAAGGGGGGGGGGAAGAGAAAACCATAGTGGTGGGTAGAGAAGAGAAGGGGCATGATCCTCCTGGAGCTTTCTTCTGCCTTCTGGCCCCACTTGGTTGCAGGCTCTGTCCCTGTTCTTCCTGCCAGCATTTGAAAGGTGCTGGCTCCATCCATCCTCCCTTGCTGATGTCTTTCTGTTCTTTTTGCCAGTGGCCTCGTGTGGGGCCCAGCTCTGTTCCTTTTCTTCCTGTTGCTGCTCCTGCCAGGCCTGTCTTTAGGCCTGTGAAGGTGTTGACCACAGCTGAGCCCCCTCCAGCTGTGGAGTCCAATGGGAAATGGATTCAGACAGCAACCAACAAGAACACTGACTTTTACGGTCTGGGGGAACAAATAAGAATGGGGGTAACTTGCTGATGCAGCTGTTACTACCCTTAACCAATAAGCCTGATACTTTTGATGAAACTCCAACATTGCTCTCTCCTTCATTGGCAACAGATAACAGGGAATTGGACTCAGACAGCAATGAACAAGGGCCCTGACTTTTACAGTCTGAGAAACTGATAAGTATGGGGGTGACCTGTACCGCGTGGCACATACTACCAAAGGCTTGTTGGGCAGACAGGATGGACCATTTAGTCTTTTCTGCCATCATTTCTGTTTCTATGTTTCATTTGCACTGGGCTAAGCACAGCCCTGAGCATTCCAGCTGTATTCTGTGTCTGTGTATATATATTATATATTTGCACATATCCATATGTACATTCATTTCATTTATTTAAAATTTATATTCCACACATTACAATAGTAGTTCAAGGCGAAGTTCATCAGTAGTACATACATAATTAAAAACATAAACAAACTATAAGAAATAAGTAAATAAAAAAAATTAAAAGGTGTCTATTGTAGATAGAAATACTTTATTAAAGAGTTTATGATCCACTTGTTGAAGGTTGCTGAAAAAAATATAGGTCTTCAAATCTTTTTTGAAAGATTTTATGGTTGGGGCGGATATTAGTTCCTCCAGGATAGAATTCCCTAGGCGCGGTCCGGCAATTGATATAGCTCTTTGTGCATTTAATCAGACTAGCTGGGGAAACCTGCAGGCTCCTCATACTTTTTGCATGACATCGGTGGGCATGCAACCTTATTGATATTCATCCTTCTCCTTTCAGAGTGCTGTGGAGGACATTGTTGCAGTTGGATGGGACATTTTCCAGCCCCTGCTGTTTGGTTTGATTGGAGCAGAAATATCAATTACGTCTCTGAGACCAGAAACTGTGGGTGAGAATTCGGGACCTAGTAAATCCTTTGTCAGGCTTGTTGCCACTGAGAGGCCTGACCAAAGAGTGTCTATAGCAGCTGTGGGTTGGCAACTTTTGCATGTTTGATTCTGTCCATGTAATTGGACTTTCTACGCCTCATGGCAGCTCAGGCAGGGACACTTGAGAAATGTAAGTACACCAATATATTAGTTTCAGTTGAATTAATGAATTGAAACAACTCTCTGCAGTACATATAGGGCTGGAAATACAGCATTTGTCTTTTTTTTATAGCAGGCCTCCGAAGTGGTACTTTCAGATTGATGGGAGTCCTATCAAAATAACATTCACCTATGGTTATCTCCCCCTGGCCCCTGGTCCCTACAATGCTGTGAGAACAAGGGCTGCAAAATCAAGCCCTTCCTGCAGAAGTGCTCAGTTCCCATGGAATCGTGGCGGCCATGGGCTGGGTTGTGGTGCGTGGTAAGGGAGACGGGCAGTGGTTGTACAGCTCCGTGCTGCTGCCTGCTGATCCAATTATACCATCTGTCCTCCCCCCCCCCCCTCCCAACTCTGATCTGGGCTGGCAGGAAGAGGGGAGTGGCAGTGGCTCAGGCCACATCGTCTCACTCTACAATTTAGGGTCAGACTGGCACTTTTGAACCAGTACCGTTCAAAGCATAACGTTCCGGCTCCAGGCAATAGAGGAGGAGGAGGTGGCCTGAGGCACTGCTATGATCAGCATGGAGATTAAGATAGGGGGTGGGGGTGGGGGTGAAGGGATATCGGCTGAGGAGAGGAGATTAGCTCAGGGATGCAAGGGAAGAGACTTGGGGGAGAGGAGTGAAAGTGGGACTAGTAGGATGGAGGGTAAAGGAGATTAGCTAGAGGGTACAGTGGGATTGGCTGGGAGGAAGGAGGGACTGAGGAATCAGGTGGAGGGTGAATCCCCAGACCTTCCCTCTTCCTTTCTCCCTGCTCCTCTCTCCTCTCTCCTTTCTCCTATCCCTTACCCCCTGCCCCATGATCCCAGAACTTCGCTCCCTCCTCTCCTGAAAATCCCCCTCCTTCACCCTCCCCCCATTCTCAGAACCATCCCCACCTCATCCATGCTCGTCTCCCCAACCCTGATCATCTCACCTTTCTCTCTCTTGCCCCATCCCTCAGATCTTATCTTCCTCTCCTTTCTCTCCCCCAACCCCCTGTTATCCAAGATCTGCAACTCATAAAACCCTAAAAAGAACAAAAATGATATGGCCACACTAGCAAGGTTTTAAAATAACTTTTCTTTTAATGTGCTAAATAAATTAACATTATTTAATTTTCAAAGTCATGTAAATGTGCCATTTAATTGCCACAGGAAACAGAATTGTGGATGTCTCCATGTCTGTGGTGAGAGGCTGAGCTGGTTCTGGATTGGATCTCAATGCATGCATGGATTTTTAGTTCCAATTTCCTAAGAAGCAGGAAATAAAAGTCCGTGTATGTGTAATGAATGGAAAATCAGGACTGGCTCAGTCTGTGCTGACAGACCTGGGGCTATGTATTGGATTTTATGTTTAAATATTGGCCTTTCCAAATCTGACCACATGACTAATTACAATTCGGATACAGTTGGTAGGTCCCTGCCCCTGAGGGCTTACAGTCTAAGGGGTTCATTGACTATGCCACAGTGAAGTCCATATTCAAAAGCCATTTAGACGGCTAATGTAATAGTTATCCTTCTAAATGACTTACTCAGCTATATTTAGCCCTTATCCAGCTAAATTTTAGCTTGGTAACTAGTTGCTTGACTAGGATTTAGCTGGATAAAAAAGGGACATTTCAGGGGCATTCTGGGGAGAAGCTGCAATATCCGGCTAACCAGGCTGAATATCAGGTATATACTGCTTCAGAGCAGGTCTAAAGTTATGTGGCCTTGTGTGGCCAGATAACGTGCTACTTAACCGGATATCTTGAAAAGATATGTCACCAAGGCACAAGTTAATTCATACATTGTTTCCTAACCCCCACCTTCACCCCCTAAACATTTTTAAATTGTAGAGATTTGCCCCACTTTGGAAGCTGGGCTCCCATCCCGATGTCACCTTTAAAAGGAGCGCAGCCTGCCTTCCCCCTCCCAGTCACTCACTAGGAAAAAGCATGGCTCCCGCACCCCATCCCTGTCCCTCTGCCCCTCTCCATCCCCAGCGATACCTTTTTCGTCTTGCCGGGAGCAAGGGGACCCTCTGCCCCATTCCCGGCACATCCAGCGCGGCTCTGACAGAGGCAGAGCTGAAACATAGGCTTACGGGAAGGAGGGAAGAGATGGGCGCAACTTATTTTTTCTTTAGTAGACGACAGCATTACTTATCCAGTTGAGCAGTGCTTTATCTGGCCACACAAGGCCGCATAACTAAAAAATCTACCCGGCTGTTTTCAAATGTAGCTGGTTAGGTATTTTGTTATCTGGTTATATGTAGCCAGATAACTATAGGCTGGTATATTCAGCCAGACGTTTCTCCCACTGAATATATGGGAGAAGTTATCCAGCTAACTTTAGCCGGATAACGTGTCCACTAAGCGGCCTACTGAATATGGACCTCAGTATTTTTCCTCGAGGAATTCTGAATGATGGCAGCCTCAGTCATGGGGCAAACCCCTGGGGATCTTGTGAGAACCCCTCTCCCACTGCCCCCTGCATCCCTTGAGGTGGCTGTAGTGAACAAAATAGGACACAAATAGAAATCCAGCCAGCCAGTGCCAGTTTCACAGGAACATCACAGGGCCTGGAGCCTAGGGTGTCACATTTAAAGGTACAAAAATGAGAGGTGGAAGGTCTGGGAGAGGACTGGAATTTGTGGGAAAGGGGTGGAGTTGGAAGGGAGGGGCTTGTGTCAGATCATTTCTTTTTTTTTTTTTCTTTTAATTTTTGTCCACTGGGGCCAGGCTGGGGTGGGAAGGATCTCACAAGAACCCTAGGGTTTTTGCCATGATTGGTGGGAGAGGGTAGATTAACTTTTAAGGCATGGCCCCGGGAGTATTGGGATGCGTATCAGTGTCCTGATGCTTCCTGGGGGAAGTTAGCTACAATTCAGGCAAGCCATGACTGGGGCTGCCATCGCTCGGGGGAAAAATGCTGTGACTTGGTAAATGAACCCCTTAGATTGTAAGCCCTCTGGGACAGGGACCTACCAACTGTACCTGAATTGTAACTCGCCTTGTGGTTAGATTTGAAAAGGCAAATATTAAACCTAAAATCCAAATCCAAGAAAGTGAGAGGCACAGTGATTGTATGGTTAGCAACTAGCCCCAGGTCTGTTGGCACAGCCAATATGGCCATGGTCATAGGCACTGCTACCAAAAGGCACCATAGCGCCACTGCCATGAGGGGCCTCAATAAGTGGAAAAGCAGCGCGGCCCACCAGCCACACTGATTCTGGCTGAGCCGCGCTGCTTTTCCACTCATAGGCGTCGGAATGGGGGTGCAGCCAAAAACGGAAGAAGCCTCATTGGTAGCAATGGGATGACGCATAATTTCCTGAATGCTGCTCACCCCCGCGGACTGCTACCGCAATCCTCTCATCCACTCTCCCTGCTCCTGAAGAATGTAAGGATCGCGGCCTTGCAGCACGGGCTGCTTCCTCCGCCTGATGATGTCATTCAGGCACCGGCAGCCAGAAAGGAGGAAGCAGCCCACGCTGCAAGGCCGCGATCCTTACATTCTTCAGGAGCAGGGAGGGTAAATGTGAGGGGATTGTGGTAGCACCCCGCGGGGATGAGCGACATTAAGGACATCGTGCATCTGCCACCTGTGGTGAGTGAGGGGATTGTGGGTGAGGTGTGGGTGGGGGGGAACAAGATTTCTGGGGAGTAGGCGACTGGGAGGGGAAAGGAGGCTGGAAAGCAAGACTGCTAGGGAATGGAGTTTCTGGGATGGAAGAGGCATCTGGAAAGCAAGACTGTTGAGGAGTGGGGGAGGGGCTGAGTGGGGATAGGGGGCTGGGAATTAAAACTTCTGGGGAGTGGGGTGTTTTGGAGAGCAGAGGGGACCAAGAGTGCTGGGGAGTGGGGGGGAAGGGGAGCAAGACTGCGGGAGCATTTGTATGGGAGAGTGAGAGAGCGAGCATGTGTGAGGGAGATTGATCCCACTTCCTCTCTGCTTGCTTAATCCATGACAATTTTAGGGTCTCTGGAAATCAAAAGTTCCCAGATATGGATAATGGGTGATTTTTTAGAAATCCTGATTAGTTCTAATTATTGGGTATTATTTGATGTGTTATTTGAAATATTTTATTGATGTTTGGAAAATTTTTATGTGAGTTTTTAACTATTGAAGGCTATTCTATTCAGTATTTATTTATGTATTTGTACAGTTTTTATATACCGTAGTACAGAAACAAGTTTCTGTCATTACGGTTTACATTCCAATTAAAATAAAACCTAAAATATAAATAATTAGAATAGATAATTATAATAAAAATTACAAAAACAGGATTAATAAATAAGACTAAAAGATAAATACAGTCATTACTAAAAAGTAAAAGTAAAAGCTAGAAAAAGTAAAAAATTAGAAGAGTCTTTTCATTCGGAGTCAGCTATGAATGTCTGTTGGAAGTACCATGTTTTTAGCTCTTTTCTGAACTTTCTCAAATTTTTTTATTGTTATGGTTTTATTAATTTTGTTTTATGATAAATGGTAATGCTTCTGTTTTTTCATTGTTTCAGTTGATATAGAATTTGGCTTGTTGGCAGCTTCCAGTTCAGTTTTTGCCTGTGCATTTCTATTTATATTTTATGGTCTCTCTATTCTGTGTTTGATGGTCTATTTGTGTTTTGCACGTGTGACTGATTAAGGTATTCCATTAGTGTGTAATTGTACATAGGGATCTATAGCAGCTTGGCTTGTTCTGTTTTCCTAATAAGGGGTATATGGGTGTTTTAGGTCTGGTGTAATGTTTGCAGTGTTAACTTTCATAGGTAGAGTTGTTGCTGTTTGAGTGCTGGCAGTTAGTGTTGTTTTGATATGGAAAGCTTATTGCATTGTAATTCTGGTTTTTGTTGCTCTCTCTTGAGGGTCATGCCCATGCCCAAGATGCATTACAGTAGGCCTAATACCATATGGGTTCCAAGTATCTCTTGCTTTTTTGCAGGGTTTTCTGGCTGGCACCACAGCAGTGCATGTAAATATAATATACATATTGTGATATTTTGTCCTCAGAAGATTATGCTTTGAATGTCCTTTTTTATGTAAAATCTGTTGTTATAAATGCATGATTTTTAATTGTGTGTGAGGAGAGTGTGATGGGGTGGGGGGTTACAAGGCTGCAAGTATTTCCTAGGGTGCCTAATACCCTTGCACTGGCCATGGGCATTGCTGTACAAACATTGAGCAAAGTTTCCCAACTCGTGGTGTTATGTGTTGTGTAATGGGCGAGGGTGCAGTTTTTCACTTGACCATAGGTGCCATATTGCCTGGCTACAGCTCTGCGGCACAGACTGAGCCAGTCCTGGTTTTCCATTCATTACACATACATGGACGTGTTATATGATTTCCAAGAGACTGCATGCAAAGCAGCTCCTCACGATAGCAGGGGGAAGATAATGTGCCGTATTTCAAGCAGGAGACCTCACTCCTTTCTCCAGAAGTCAGCACCAAGAGAAGCCAGCAAAAGCTTCTTCCTCCTAAGGTGTTTTTTTTCTGGGAGAAGTTGGAGGTAGTGCCCGGAGACCGGAGGCAACTGACAACATAGAAAGCAGTTTTCAAAGCCATTTACCCGGGTTACTTGGCCTGGCTGAAAAAAAGCCTGTTGTGTGGCAGGCACTGCTTTTCGCCAGGATACAAATGGGCTGGCCTGGAAGCGCACTTACGTGGCATTTTCAGACTTGCTCATGCTCTTTTACCCTTTCTTGGCTGCCCGCAAACAGGGCAGGCGCAAAGCAGTAAAAATGCCCCAAACACTTTTTCAAGAATGCCTGCCGTTTGACAATTGCCCCCATAGTTTTTGAGAGGCCGACTGTAGAAGCCGCCTTCGCGCAAGGACCCTGCATGACATGGGCCTCCAGACACACCCTTCTCCTAGGCAGTCCCCGACAAACAGACAAAGGAGAAATCCTCATTGCTCCACCCAGATTTCTGCTCTTGCAGCTGACAAAATGGAGTCCTTGACAGTTGTCTGTCGTCATCAATTTGTAATTCCTGTTTCTGTACTGATGCTAGGACTCTGTGTGGCCACACTGGGCATCGCTTTAACTGTCCGAATCTGCGTGACGTTCGTCATGGTGTGCTGCGCTGGCTTTAACCTGAAGGAAAAGATCTTCATCTCGTTGGCATGGATTCCGAAAGCCACAGTGCAGGTAACGATATTGTGAGGCCTAAGGGGCACACAGGGACTAATTCAGTGGTGTGTAGGTTGCAAGGTGCTTCCCAGTACTGGAACAGACCTTTGAGTGCTGTGTCCATGCTAACTGGTTACTAACTTGAGCCCCAGTGTAATAAGACATGAATGAAAAACGTGCATTGAACGTCAGCACGCATTTTATTTACTCACGCTGGAAAAAAAAAAGTTAACTCCCAATGCAGTAAGCTAATGGTACGCTAATGCATCAGGAGTTTAAACAAAGCTTGCAAACTCAAAATGTGCACACAAAAATATGTGCAGTGTTTAAAAAAAAAAATTTGTGCTTATAAAAGGTGTGCTTCTAAAAGTTGTGTGCACAAAACATGAGCGAGCAGCACAAAACGTGTTTTATGTGCATAAAACACGATTTGTGCATAAAGCATTCATCTGCTCATAATTCATGTTTTCTGCACATAAATCTCAAGTTCTGTACCCCCTCTACCATGAACTCCAGATTCAACCCCTTAAACTAATACTTAACCCCAGAAACTTTACTCCATCTCCGACCAGGAGATACATTTCCAGCATTAAGAAAACATGAGTTAAGCCCATGCACCTCTCGGCATCTGGGGAGTAATGGTTAATGTCTTTATTAACAGGGGATTTACATCAAGGAACGCTAATTCATGTGCACACATTTACTCACGTCTGTGTATATATTTTATGTGTGCAAAACTCCTTGCCAGGCCTGGAGTAAAGTTGTTTGGACAAAAATGTGAGTACAACTGCAGGCTGACATCTGCCCAGTCGAGTGCACCTTATTACATTGGGTCCTCAGACTGCGTCCAGCAGGATTCAGGCTGTCTGAGAAGTACAACAGTAGTTTTGCAGAAAATAAATGAAATGAAATTATTTTGTTTTTTCTATTACTTTCCTGCATGTAAATATCTTATGAATATTCCTTCCTTCAGTTAGTACTTCTGGCTCTACTTAATCGTTAATTTCTGTCTGTAAGGACTAGATCCATAAATCCCTGTTTTTCTGTACCACGTGTTTTAACATGCTTAAGAAGTGCATTCTGAACACGCAGGTGGTTCGCAACACTTTGGGTTGGATTAAGAGGATCAGTTTTGAGGATGGTCTAGTGGTGAGGGCCCAGCGAGAGACCCAAGGCTAGTTCTTGGCATCAGCTCCTGGTCTTCTGGCTGCCAATGCTGCGGAGCTTCAGGGAGATGTTAGGGTGATCCCGAGTGGACAGTTTATTTATTTATTTTTTATTTATTGTTTACAAAATTTGAGAAAAGAAATAAAAACATAGAAGTATAAATATATAAAATCAGAAAGGCAATAATAATAGATAATAATAATTAAATAGATAAAATACAAATTTGATGCCTCGTTAGTTATTAGGTGGTGTTGTGTCACTGGATGCCTTCAGCCTATAACTGAAGGTCAGCAACAGGTACAGCTCCAGAGCAAACTGCATCCTCCTCTCTCTCTCTGGCACAATACGTTGCTTTAAGAATGGTTGATTCCATTTGGAGGAAGATGTGGGAAAGAAAAAGGGGAAAATACTAAATGACTTTTACAGTGACATGAGAGAGAGCGGCCCTACAGTGCAAAGGAGTGTATATACAAAATTAGGAATAAAGCGATAGCAGATTGCCTTAAATTTATTATTGTTTTGCACGTAGGCTGCCATAGGTTCCCTGGCATTAGATGCTGCGCGGAGCAGGGAAGATCAACAGCTGGAAGACTTTGGAATGGATGTGCTGACGGTGGCGTTCCTGGCAATCCTAATTACAGCTCCAATAGGAGCTTTGATTATCGGTTTGACAGGGCCCAGAATGCTGCAGATGGCCAGCAAGAGTGACGAGGAAGAGGCTGGAGGAGGAGACAGAAAGTTGACCCGTTTGTAGTCGAGCTTGAATATTGAAGACTTTTACTATTCCACCTTGCCTTACACCCAGGAGTCCCTACAGTCAGGCCACTGCTGAGCAACAGTTTTGGAAACTTCCAAAAAATGGCTTGCCATCTGTATAAAAATGACAGCTGCTTGTGACATCGTATCTGTTCCCCTTTACATTTAAAAAATGAAAACCAATAAACTCTGAACAATTCAGAATTATTTTAAATTGTTTTGAATCATTTTTTATCTAAAAATGACGAGTGCACAATTTGTCTCTAAATGTGAATCAGGCTCTAGTTTAAAAGACAACATTTTTTTTTTCTTCAATTGTCAGGTTTGGGAAGCCAGCCAGTGCTTTAGGAGTGATTTATGTCCCAGGCACGGTAGAGTTTCCAGACATTGTTTTACAGTTAACACCGGATCTAGATAAATAAGTAATTCCTTATAATCTTTTGCACCTAAGAAGAAAGATGCTGTATCTCAGTACTGCATTTATTACAATATATTTACTCATTAGACGCATTAGAAGCTTCACACACACACACACACACACACATAAAATTAGAGAAGAAAAATCAAGTGTTTCTTTTGTCAATTAGATGGAACTACTCTGCTCAAAGCACGCAGATGTCTTGATGTAGTGTATTTGTATTTTATAAGCAATATTTTCTTGTACATTTAGTAGTTTAGTAATTTACAAGGTTAAAATATTGCTTTATTAGCTAATTACATGCTAATTGTAAACTGTTAAAAGTACATAGCAAAAAGGGTATATATACCGTACAAGATATTTGGGGCTGCTGCTGTCCTATTCTGATCATGGCACGCCCGAGGCTTTGGCAAAAAGAATTTTAACACTTGGTAAGCAATCACTTTGAATGTCATCCTTTTGTATCAAATGACTTGATCTGAATTAATTTGATTTAAACAGACTTAGTCTGAATTGATCTGCTTTAATTACATTTATCAATTAAATTTAATTGTATACTTTTTTTCATGTAAATTAAAAATATATTCTTCTTTTGAGAATGTCTCTGACTGAGTAAATATGAGTGGTTCTGATTTCATAATTAACTGAGCTCAATAAATGCATTAACTCTTAGGAGCTCTAATGTGTTAACTTATGTGACATTTTTCTAATGCCAGGAGAGTAACTTTTAACGGGTAATCCGTAAATGACGTCTCTCCCCTTAGAAATATCTATCAGAACAAGAACCGAGACAGTTTGGCACCCCAGATGGGACCACTCAGTACTCAATCAAAGAAAATTTAAAAGGAGCTCTTTATCTTAAAAACCTAGGTACCTAGTAAAGGCTAGAGTTAAGCCCTAAATCATGGCTTAGCAATTCAGGGGTTGGCCCGCATTTCAACGAAGTCACTGTGCAAGGCTATCTAGTTTTAGGTGATCAAGAAAATATTATTTTTTGCATTCAGCATGGGGGATGGGGTACAGGTGAGTAGTATTTAACTTTTGTTTTATGTACCCAAGATACTGCTCAGCAGTCCTCCATCAATTACAAATACCTACCGGTACTTGGAGAGTAGTAGATAGAGAAGTAAATAGACATGATTCTATAATTATTACTGCTACAGCACTAACAGTTCAAGCTGCTTAGGGGGAGCTTTAGAAATTCCTGCTTCAATTAACAGGCACGGACCAATTGCTAGAGAACCTTGGGTGCCAGGAGATCCTATTTCTCCAGTGCTGAGTTCACCGTCTGGACCCTCCCGGAGCGCTCTCCAGGCCTGCAAGGCCTTGCCGGTCCGCCCCCTTGCAGCGCCGATCGATCCAGCCTGCACAGACCCCTGCGGACCGCCCCTGCCATCTCGGACCGCGCCACTCCCCCGATCAAGCTCCAAGCCTACCTGGGGTCCCTGGGAGTGTCCCTGCCACCAGCTCGGAGCGCCAGACGCCATCGCAGACCTCCACCGACACCTGCCCGGACCGCGCCGCACCCGACCGCATTGAGGCCGCCCAGGACTTCTCCCACCAATGTCAGACTAACGTGACGAGGGACAGATCTTCTAAAGCGAGACGGTGAGCCTCTGGCACCGCGTGCTGGGCGTCGCGTGCCAAAGGAGCACAACAAAGGGGTCTGCCCCTTTGCGCTGCCACTGAAGCTGCTCACACTTGCTGCTCTCAACTTTGGAAGTGCTAAACCTGTTTTTGAGACATTTCCCAGGTGGCGACCTTAGCCCCACCTGCCTGCGCCATTGGAGGCCACTACCTGCCGGGCCTGCCCCCTCCCTCCGTGGCCCACCGATGCTCCACGCGGCCAGCATAGACCCATCGAGGTCAGGAGCAGCCATGACCGACACCAGGGAACACCCGCACCGTACTGACAAGAGGCAGGGCTAGACAATTATTAAACCTCGGCAGCCCTCCCAGTTATCTTTGCGCAAGGAGCGTGACAAAGGGAACTGCACCACGTTGCCCCCAGTCTGTGTGTCTGTGCCCCTTCTCCTTGTGCACACCCCATCCTACCCTCACTCAGTGCCACCTCTGTTGGTCGCCTCTACCCCTGAGCAACTCTCCGTATTTGCTATTTGCTTCAAACTCGGCACCCTCCTTCCCCCCCTCTTTCTCCACACCGGCTCCACAAACACTAGCGGCAAGATGCAAACCTTCCCTATTCTCATCATAAATCACCTTTACTACAATCCTAAAAAAGCACCCACACATACCCAGACCCTTTCAACAAGAACTCTTATCCCCATTATGACTTCTCCCCTTACTCATCTTCTGGGACTCACACTCTTCTCACTAACACTCTTCAATGCGCAGTCCCTCACAAAGAAAACCCACATCCTCAACAATTACCTACTAGACTCAAAGCCAGACATTTGTTCTATCACTGAAACCTGGCTCAAACACATGGACATAGCCCTGATAAACCAACTACCGATACATCCGTATGATATTTTTTCACTTCCCAGACAAAAAAAAAAGAGGAGGCGGCCTACTACTAGCTGCCAAAAAAGAGCTTAGACTAAGTCTTCAGACTGTGAAGACCACCTCTAAATTAGAAATAGGTCTCTTCAAATCCAATCAGTTACAAATCATTCTTATTTATTCTTCCCCTACTAGACACGGATGCCTCCCCCTTCATAGAATCCATTGCAAAATACATAAACATGGACTCCCCAGCTATTATCATGGGGGACTTTAACCTCCACGTTGACGCGACGCCACCATCCTCCAACTGCGAAGCCATTCTGATCTCCCTCAGGGCCATGGGTTTTAAGCAAATCATTTACAAGCCCACCCATAAAGCGTAGATCTTATCTTCATAAACTCTGGCCTCACACACACACTTCGCCAGTCTGCACCCAGTACCCTGGTCTGACCATTCGATGATATCTACTATCCTCACGGTGAAAGAAAGACCAACTCCCCCCTCCCCCAAACTACCATCCACTTCAGGAAACCATGCTCCATGGATGACCTCAGCACCCATCTCTCCAAAGAACTTCATAATCTAGACTCTTCTAACCCCAACTCAGCCCTCTCCTCCTGGTACAATATCACAAACTCGATAGCCAACAAAATATGCCCCACATCGGCGAAAGTAATCAACCCGGCCCTTAAGAAAAAACAACCTTGGTTCACACCAGAATTACAGAAACTAAAACAAGAACTTAGACACAAGGAACATAAATGGTGCAAGGACCCATACCCCAACACGCTGACCACCTACAAATCCTCCCTGCACTGCTACAGGAGCTCCATTCTATGAACAAAAAGAGACTTTATGCCCGCAAAATCCATGACCTCCAATTTGATGCCAAGGCTCTGTTTTCATACATCTCAGAACTCACGAAACTATCTGCCCCAGCCATCCCCGACAACCAAGCCCAAACTAAGTCCATTGAACTTGCAACCTTCTTTCAGAAAAAAATCTCCAACCTCTTAACACTACTTTATCCCCCCCTCCATTCGCCACCTCGTCTTACTCGGGAACCAGCCTCAACTCCTTCGAACTTACGTCTTCCCTGGAGATCGAGTCCATCCTTAAGAAAATAAAACCCTCCACCCACTCTTCCGACCACATCCCGACAAAATTACTTATATTTAGTCCGGACACCATCTCCAAGCCCTTGGCGGAAATTATAAACTGCTCCTTATCGCAAGGAATCGTCCCCGACGCACTAAAACTCGCCACCCTTAAACCTCTACTGAAGAAACCTCACCTAAACCCCGGAGATCTTTCCAACTTCCGTCCCATTTCCAATCTGCCTATCATTGCCAAACTCATGGAGAGACTACTCCGACTACTTAGACAATCACAAAATTCTCTATCCTACTCAATATGGTTTCCGTAAATCTTTAAACACTGAATCCCTCCTAATCTCACTCACAGATCACCTCATTATGGGCCTAGACAAAGGACATTCATACCTACTAATACTACTTGACATTTCTGTCACTTTCGATACAGTGAATCACTCTATCCTACTAAATCGTCTATCAGACATAGGTATATCAGGAACAGTCCTCAGATGGTTTGAGTCCTTCCTCAGTAATAGACACTATAAAGTCAGAATAAGCAACAAAGAATCCCCCAGCATCAAATCCAATCTCGGAGTACCTCAAGGTTCTTCCCTCTCCCCCACCCTCTTTAATATCTACCTACTGCCCCTCTGCTAGCTGCTATCAAATCTGAAATTAAAGACTTTCATATACGCTGATGACGTGCAGATTTTGATTCCCATAACAGAATCCCTCCCCAAAAACCTCAAGTTCTGGGACAGCTGCCTTCACTCACTAGCCTAAATCTAGTCCTCAACTCAGCCAAGACTGAACTCCTCCTCATTTCCCCAGATCACAACGACCTTTCACAGCTGACCCCCTCTACCACCATGGTGACCCAAGAAAGAGATCTTGGAGTGATTCTAGACAACCATCTGAACTTAAAGACATTTGTCAACAACACAACCAAGGACTGCTTCCACAAATTACAAATTCTAAAAAGACTTAAACCATTCCTCCACTTCCACGACTTTAGGACGGTCCTCCAGGCTACCCTATTTTCCAAGATAGACTACTGCAATGCCCTCCTGCTGGGACTCTCCGCTTCTACCACAAAGCCCCTTCAGATGCTTCAGAATGCTGCCACCAGAATTCTGACGAACTCCAACCGAGGAGATCACATCACGCCCGTTCTCAGGAATCTCCACTGGCTCCCTATAAGCTTCAGAATCCTGCATATGTCCCTCACCATTATTCACAAGACCATACACAATCAGCGCTCACTCGACCTACATATCCCGTTACGACTGCACACTTCTATAAGATCTATAAGAGAGGCCTATAAAAGAACCCGTCACTCCCCCACCACCAAATCCACCCTTCGTACATCCACCAGGGAATGGGCCTTCTCTACAGCAGGGCCATCCATCTTGAATACCATGCCTCCAGACCTCAGACAGGAACCCTGCCTGTTGACCTTTAGGAAAAATCTCAAGACCTGGCTGTTCCAACAAGCCTTCCCATGACCTGATCCTAACTCTCATAATCCCTCTCTTAACCCCCCTCCTAATTCCCTGAACCTAGAAAGTCACAACCTTTATCCATCTGTTAATCCTCTCTTCCAGCATTGCCACTGCATTTCATTGTAGCCACACTTATTCTTTTGTATATAAGTTCTATATTTATAGAGTGTTCTATATGTCATCCATGGCACAATCAGTACTTATTTTGTTAAGTTTATATTGTTAAACCTCTGTCATCTGCACTTTCAGTTACCTAAGTTCCCATAACCCCTTGTTTACTGTAATTTATCTTCTTTTTTAATGTTAATGTTATAATACCCCTGTTCCATGTGAACCGATATGATATGTTTCATGAATGTCGGTATAGAAAAGAGTTAAATAAATAAATAAACAAACAAACAAAGTCAATGGGTGTAGTTCCTGTTTCCAGGCTTGAGGACACCCTAAGAGCAATATATCAGAAGAATGGGCTAGGCATAGCCTTCAAAATGGGCCTAATATTTACCCAAGGAAGTTATGGGATGGTTTGGGATTTACTGAGAAATCTAATTGCTTCTCCGCATCTGGTGGCAGAAATGAACAGGAGATTCGAGGAATATGCCGCTGTTGCAGAAAAAGCAGGACACATTGAACAAATACTGTCAGAAGTATTTTGCATTTTTGACCTTGACCCTTTGGGTTGCTCTCATGGCAAGTTTCCTGGGGAGGAACCAGGATCTAGAGGACGTAATAATCAAGCCAGAAGGCGAGATCAGTGGCAAGGAGTGAAGTCAGAGGTGTCGTATGACCGACAGCCCAGGGAGCCTAGAGACCGGCCCCGGGAGATTAAACAGCAAAGAAGGGGTACTTCTGAAATAAAACCCTCATCAAGATATGATCTTCGTCCTAGGGTATATGCCCCCCCCCAGCGATATGGAGCTGATCCTGGGTACAAGCCCCCATCGTACAGGTGATATTCAGATAATCCGGGAACCCAAGTCAGAATTCAACAGCCCGTTTCTACTGGTCCAAATCAAACTAAACCATACCCAAAAGATAGGTCCAAAAACAGGTACACAGGGAAGCACTGGTCCCAAACCTACTGCAAAGGTCCAGAAAATTAAAACTACACTAGAAAAGACTATTAGTGACATGAACAGGCTATGTGTAAATATGGGAATCATTCAGCTTTGGGACATTATGATACAATGGAAGAAATTAACAGCTCCCCTATGTGGAAAGGCTGAAGAGGTTAGGGCTGTTCAGCTTGGAGAAGAGACGGCTGAGGGGGGATATGATAGAGTTGTTTAAGATCATGAGAGGTCTTGAACAAGTAGATGTGACTCGGTTATTTACACTTTCGAATAATAGAAGGACTAGGGGGCATTCCATGAAGTTAGCAAGTAGCACATTTAAGACTAATTGGAGAAAATTCTTTTTCACTCAACTCACAATAAAGCTCTGGAATTTGTTGCCAGGGGATGTGGTTAGTGCAGTTAGTGTAGCTGGGTTCAAAAAAGGTTTGGATAAGTTTTTGCAGGAGATGTCCATTAACTGCTATTAATCAAGTTTACTTAGCTAATAACCACTGCTATTAATTGCATCAGTAGCATGGGATCTTCTTAGTGTTTGGGTAATTGCCAGGTTCTTGTGGCCTGGTTTGGCCTCTGTTGGAAACAGGATGCTGGCTTGATGGACCCTTGGTCTGACCCAGCATGGCAATTTCTTATGTTCTATGGTTCATACTGAGTGCTTGTAGCAATAAACCCATAGCCACAGCTCCTCGATGCTAGGGACGCACAATTTCTCCCTAGTGTGCCCCTTTTAATGCACTAGCTCATTTTAATATAGCATTGAGTACCCAGAAAAAGTGGCTGTACATACATTAAAAAAGGGCATCCAGTTTGGACGCATGCTTTTATGCGCCTCTTATTGCATCAACCTATGAGTATGTTGACTTCCTGCTTCTGCTGTTATCCCAGGCCCTGCTGCCTGTGCTGCTAGTGACCAGACTGGTGAGAGTGAATGGGCCAAGAGAGTGAATGAGAGGATAGGCGGGGGAAGGGGTGGAATGACTGAAGGGATCAGACTGCAAGACAGAACATGAGTGAGATGAACTGGGGCAAGAGACTGAGTGAGAGAATCAGAAGGAGGGGTAGGAAATGAACAATGAAATATGGGCGGGCAAAAGTGAGTGATGGGATTGGAGGGGCTATGGTTTGTATAGGGGAAAGAGGGCGTCGTGGATCAAAGGTTCTGTGGGGTATGAGTGAGGGGATTTGAGATGTGAGGAAGATGATCAAAAGTGATTGGAAGGGGTGGAGAAAAAGTGAATGAGGGAAGGGGAGAGGAGTGGGTGTGGTGGGGAGTGGGAGAGAAGAGACTGAGTGAGGAGAGCATGTGGCACTGCTCCCTTACTTCCATCCCCAAGGAGGCAAAAAGCAGGCCATACTTCTGAATTCTAGGCCCCACATCCTTAGTCAGGGAGACTGAGAACAGCTGACAGTGCACACCAATCTACTCCCACCATCAAGGCAGAAGAGAGCCAGCTGCATCTGGCTTGAGCGGAGGTTTGCACCCTCCCCAAGGAAGGAGAGCAGGGGCTCAAGTATCACCAGGGATAGGGGGGTGAGACTTAGGAGCCTGAGGACCAGAGAGGAATTTATTGGGTGGGGGTGGGGGGGGGGGGGCGACTGGGGATGGAGGATCAGGATCACCAGGGCAGAGAGGAGGAGGGGGGTTAACGAGAGAGTCCTATTCTCTCTACTCTTCTCCTCTATCCCCAGCCCCCACCAGTGTTTAACCCCCAGCTGATTTCATCACCAGTGCTCATCAAACATGTCAAGAGTGTGAAGGGTGTGTATGTGTGTGTTCGTGTTCACACCGGACCCTAGTCACACCCCTTTGTACAGGTCACACCTGGCCTTAGATCTGCCCACTACTCTCCCCTGTTGTCACAGATCCACTTCCTTTTTGACTACAAATTAAGCCCCAAATAGAGCCATACAAATAAAAAAAATATTTCAAAACATCTGATGAATAAAACATCCAGTAATTAAAAAAAAATGTATACATTTCCCAAATCACCAATAAAATATTTCAAAACAGCAGAAATATCAAACATCTAATAATTAAAACTAATAAGATTTTTTTTTAAATCTGCTTTCCATACCTGGAATTTTTTTATTTCCAATCTCCCTGAGATTGTCATGGACTGAGGGAGACAAACTTTTTTCTCACTCTTTCTCTCGCACACGCTCCCTCTCTCATATACATGCCCATGATCTCACACACTCTCACACACACACACACACACACTCCTTCACACTCACACACATAAACAAGTTCATTTTTTCACTCTGTCTTACAAATATTCATGCTCTTACACACACTCCCTCTCTCTCACATACATAGGATCTCCCTCACACAGTCTGTGTGTGTGTGTGTGTGTATACTTGTCTGTGAGAGTCCGTATGTAACACGCAGGTTCTCACACACACACAAATATGTACGAAAGCTCTCTCACACACTCACACACCCACACACTCACAGGGCCTCCTCTTTTTGGGCCATGGCAGAATGGACTCCATTGTGGCCCTGCCAGGTCTTTCCTTCATCTTCCGGCCTTGGTGGGATGAGCTCCAACATAGCCCCACCAGCCTTTCTGCACTGAGGGGGAGAAAGTTGTGAACACTAGCAGGAAAAGCTTTGCGCAGGTGCACGTGCGCCTAGCTTACGGAACACTGCTTGGAGCTCTATCCATTTCCTTCAAAACCCAGAGAGTTCCCAAGAACACTTGTAACACAGGTAAGAACCAGTAGTCAGTGTGATGACATTGTCAGACTTCCTTTTCTTGTAAGACAGGCAAGAGCCAGTAATCAGGTACGACGAAACTTTGAGTAGGATGTGCAGTTCTGGTAGCCCCATCTACAAAAAAAAAAAAAAGATATAGCTGACATAGAAAAGGTGCAGAGAAGGGTGACAAAAATGATAAAGGGGATGGAAAAGCTCCCTTATGGAGAAAGGCTAAACAGAAGAGGGCTCTTTAGCTTGGAGAAGAGACGACTGAGAGGCGATATGATTAAGATTTATAAAACTATGAGTGGGGTAGATGAGTAACTAGGGAACAGTTATTTACCATTTCCATACAATTCTAGGACACTCCATGAAATTAGCAACTGGCAGATTTAAAACGAATCATAGACTGTATTTTTTTTTACTCAGCACACAATCAAGCTATGGAATTTGTTGCCAGAAGCTATGATCAAGGTAACTAAGCTAATGGGGTTCAACTGAGGACTGGGCAAGTTCCTGAACAAAAAGTCCATAAACAGTTATTAGCCAGGTGCACTTGGGAAAACTACCGCATATTCCTGGGAGTCAAACAGATCAACGATACTTGTGACCCAGACTGGCTACTGTAGGAGACGGAACGCTGGGATTGCTGGTCTGACCCAGCATGGCATATCAGAATCAGTGTGACGGCAGTGTCAGACTGCCTTTTCTTGGCACCGTTTTAAAGAGAAATCAGGAAAACAAATGGAGGTCTTTTCACTTAACAATGGACAATACTGGTTTCATCTGATTTACTGAAGAGTTTGGCTCAGATTTTTCACCTTCATCGTTGTAGTTTTAATTTGTTATAGAGTCAGTTCACCCAGGGTAAGGGTGGAAAGGAAGATCTGGCTAGTATTATGCAAGGCCAATGAATTAAAACAAAATAAATAGAGAGACCAGATAGACCAGATCGTGTCAGACTGGGTGATAATGCGGCTACATTTAAGCACCGAGGATGTAACTGGCTCCAAGCAGTGAAATGCATTAACTGTCTGATTAGTTTCATTATCACTTTTCACATGTACAGACCTGCTCCATGGACACTGCTGAGGTGATGTCAATTCCTTATAATAAAGGATAAAAAAATGGGCTGCGTAAAACCTCATTTAGTTGTGAATGCAGATTCATGGCACCATAACCCCAAAGAGGCCAGTTCTCATTGAGCTGGAAACCTAAACCGGAGTAGCAGGAAGTTGCTAATGGACATTTTGATAAGTGTTTTCAATCCAGTCTGTGTGCACTACTGATTATCTCTGTGCTAAATCAAACACACGTTATGTTTTCAGTAAAATATGTTTGAACTGTAAGAGAAGCATTCCTGTTCCATGGAGTGCTGACGAACTGTCCAACCGGAGGCAACACAGCCCTGATTCCTGCTTCATGAAATAGTAATGAAATAAATGATGGCAGAAAAAGACCATGAGGCCGATGCAATAAAACCACGTGGTAAAACGGGCCCGTCCAGTCTTCCTGGTTGCATTTCTGCCACATGAGGGAAATAAGCATAAAAATTCCCACACTCTGCCCAGCTCCCCAACCTCTCTGTCCTGTACCTGAACCCCAATCCCTTTGACAGCAAGCAAGCCCAGAATCCATTAAAATGCTGAACTCCACCAACTCCACTGTTCAGCCATTTCAGGCCTTGTCATCTTTCACAATTATTATTACAAGATCAACACTAAATCCAACATCCAGGTCCCTCTTCTGTGATTTATGAGCAGGTCCTAATGATCCACATAGCTGCCAAAACTTGCAAAGTCATAGTCCAAAACATTCTGGCTCCTTGTGCTCTCTGAAATGTATTTTTGTAACCATGGTCACTCCATGCTGGTTATCCCAAGATGTAGCCGCAGCACTAAGAACATAAGAACATATCATACTGGGTCAGACCATCAAGCCCAGCATCCTGTTTCCAACAGTGGCCAATCCAGGCCATAAGAACCTGGCAAGTACCCAAAACTAAGTCTATCCCATGTTACCGTTGCTACTAATAGCAGTGGCTATTCTAAGTGAACTTAATAGCAGGTAATGGACTTCTCCTCCAAGAACTTATCCAATCCTTTTTTAAACACAGCTATACTAACTGCAATAACCACATCCTCTGGCAACAAATTCCAGAGTTTAATTGTGCGTTAAGTAAAAAAGAACTTTCTCCGATTAGTCTTAAATGTGCTACTTGCTAACTTCATGGAGTGCCCCCTAGTCTTTCTATTATCTGAAAGAGTAAATAACTGATTCACATCTACCTGTTCTAGACCTCTCATTATTTTAAACACTTCTATCATATCCCCCCTCAGCCGTCTCTTCTCCAAGCTGAAAAGTCCTAACCTCTTTAGTCTTTCCTCATAGGGGAGCTGTTCCATTCCCTTTATCATTTTGGTCGCCCTTCTTTGTATCTTCTCTATCATAACTATATCTTTTTTGAGATGCGGCGACCAGAATTGTACACAGTATTCAAGGTGCGGCCTCACCATGGAGCGATACAGAGGCATTATGACATTTTCCATTTTAATCACCATTCCCTTTCTAATAATTCCCAACATTCTGTTTGCTTTTTTGACTGCCGCAGCACACTGAACCAATTTCAATGTATTGTCCACTATGAAGCCTAGATCTCTTTCTTGGGTGGTAGCACCTAATAGGGAACCTAACATTGTGTAACTATAGCATGGGTTATTTTTCCCTATATGCATCACCTTACACTTGTCCACATTAAATTTCATCTGCCATTTCGATGCCCAATTTTCTAGTCTCACAAGGTCTTCCTGCAATTTATCACAATCTGCTTGTGATTTAACTACTCTGAACAATTTTGTATCATCTGCAAATTTGATTACCTCATTTGTCGTATTTCTTTCCAGATCATTTATAAATATATTGAAAAGCACTGGTCCAAGTACAGATCCCTGAGGCACTCCACTGCCCAATCCCTTCCACTGAGAAAATTGACCATTTAATCCTACTCTCTGTTTCCTGTCTTTTAGCCAGTTTGCAATCCATGAAAGGACATTGCCACCTATCCCATGACTTTTTACTTTTCCTAGAAACCTCTCATGAGGAACTTTGTCAAACGCCTTCTGAAAATCCAAGTACACTACATCTACCGGTTCACCTTTATCCACATGTTTATTAACTCCTTCAAAAAAGTGAAGCAGATTTGTGAGGCAAGACTTGCCCTGGGTAAAGCCATGCTGACTTATGTTCTGTGATTTTGATGTTTAGAACACTTTCTGTTAGGGTTGTAACTGCCGCTCCGTGCAGGTTACCCCAGTGGTGCGCTTGGAATCCCAATGCAGTTTTGCCATTGCTTGCTTGAAGTAAATATGTAGCAACACAGGTAGACAGGCTGGCAGCATGGACTGACAGCAGCCCCACAACCCACAGGGCAGTGCTAGATTTAGGTATAAATTACCTAAACTACAGCTTGGGGGGGTCTCTAACCCCCCCCCCCCCAAAAAAAAATTTCTGAATTTCAAGTTTTACTTTTCATAGGGCCTCAGCATGTCTTAATCTGTCCCTGCCAGTGCAGGAAAAGCAGTTTGCTAAAATTAAACTTGCCAGTTTTTCTTTTTAGTTCAGGTAGCAAATCAGTTAAAAGTACATACATTTTTTTAAGCTAGATACTAAGTTTATCTTTAATGAGATCCTACTTCTATCGTTTTAATTTGTTTTTACCATATTACTCAAAGTACGATCAGGAAAGAGGAGTGAAAATTATAGCCACATAAACACGCAGGCCATGTCCCTGTTTAAAAGAGCGGCATTAAAAGCCAAATTAGAGAAATAGCAGGGTCTCCGGCAGAGAAAGAGATGAACCCAGTAGTCTGGGCACCCAAGGACCCTTTCTCCACCGGATGCACAGCTGGATATAAACGTTAAAGGACAGACAGCGGTGTTTTCAGTTCTAGCTGAAGGACTGTCCCCTTTCCTTTACAATAAACTCTTAAAAATGGCGCAGGACACTTTATTTCTCCTGCTCCTGGAGCTCTCCCACTCTTCTCCTCTTCCTCCACTACAGTGGAGGATTCCTTTGGACCAGTGCAGGCTCCATTCTTCTTTCCAGGGATCAGTGGCAGGGAAAACTCTCAGGGGCTGCAACTCGGCCACACACCAGGGACAGCACCAGCACACATTCACAGGGGCTGTGATCAGCCCCATTCTTCCTTCCTTCTGGTGGGGGGAGAGGGAAGGACAGCAGCAGTGCACACGGCAGGTGCTCCGCAGATGCTGTCCCGGTTGTGCCATGATGGGCCTGGCTTTCTCTTCTGCCTGGCAGACAGCCCAAAAGGTTCTGGGTCAGTAACTTGGTTTAACCCAGTAGAGTATTATTACTATACTGGATAACTGGGCTCCCTCCTGCAAGGCAGCATAGTACTTTACAACAAATGTGAGCACAGAGCGAGTCCCAAACCACGGTGTGGATGCAGAGAGGGGACTATTGGACAAAGGGCCTCTTGTCCTCCTTGACCTTCCCCTTTCCACCAATCATACCTAGTCTTCCTCAGTATTGCTGCAACAAGGTGGGGGGGGGGGGGGCGAGAGAGATCTTGGACCACTCTGGAAAGCGCTAGTCCTTTCTTTAAGGCAGCCCTAGATTAACCATTAAGCAAAATAAGCATGTGCATAGGGCACAAAGGGAAGCGGGGGAGGGGAGCACCACAGAGTGTAGAAAATTTGCATTTTCTTCTGATGCCCCCTCCTTAAAAGGAAATAATTGGCTTATATTGTTTACTCCTATTTACTGTTAAATAAATACAATTTTTTAAAAGTTTATATTTAATATAGTTGTGGGGTCTGGCCTGGAAGAAAACTGAATTTTTTAATCTATTTCACCTTCAGCACGTATTCAGGCCAAGGCAATATCGTATGCTGAGCCTAGCGCAAGGGTTACGAGCGTTTGGACGCACGTCCATAACCCCCAATGCAATAAGTGGATCAGCACGTCCAAAACGCGCGTCAAAACTCACATGTAGCTAATAGCATTCATCACCTGTAAAGTCCATAGAGATGAGGGTATTAGCTATTACCTTGCAATGCAATAAAAATCCCCGTGCGCCAGAGGCGCACTTTTTAACCCTCAGACTTTACGCCTGCCCAAAGCAGGTGTGAAGTCTTCCCACACGTCAAGGGTTCAACTTAGAAACAAAAAAACAGCTTTTCTGTATTTCCTCCTACTTAGTATTGTCAGGATACTAAGTAGGAAGAACCACGGAAAGCAGCTGCATGCAAAAAAAGTCTTGACGTAGAAACAATTTGGGGCCCACAATACACACACTCAGGGCCATGTCTATTGTGCGTATGTATTGAAGCAGTAAATTAGCTGCTGCAGGATTAAAGTTTTTAAAAATTTTGATAACCTGCAACCAATATTAATGTATTCACTGCTTCACTTACTGCTGATTCATCCATTCACTGTCACATGTCAGTGACAGGACCAATCCCCTTTCAGAAGGCCGTCCTGAACGGGGAATTGCTCCTTTCACTGACACTGGTCAGGAGGGTGGAAAGGGAGCTCTAGCCAGGCTGTTATGGACACAGCCATTTCTCCTGGGCGCCCAATGCAGAGCGCTAGGGCCATAAAAATTATCCATTGTGCGTCCCTTTTAGCGTGGCAGCTCATTTGCATATTGCATCGAGTGCCCAGAAGAGGTGGATGTGCATGTGTTCAAAAAACATGCTTCCACTTTGAACACATGATTTTTACACGCATGATATTGCATCAGCCTTATTGAGTCTTAAGGTCTTGTTAGTTAAGCAATGGAGGGGCTGAGGGGGCTGTGCTTAGGGCATCAGTCAGCCTTAATCTGGCCCTGCTTTAAGGACAGGTATTTTGGAGGTGTGATCGTACTTTTGCACCTTATCGCAAACCAGCACTGCTGAGATTAAAAGAATCAGAGCTTACTGCTTGGAAGGGAGTCACCACCCTTTACTACATCTGTAGTTTAGTTTACCAAGACCTACGTAGGACTGCTGCTTTCAAAATATAGGTTCTTTAGAGCTTTTTTTTTTACATTGAGAAAAAACATTTACACCAAACAGCAATATTCTTTGTGTGATCCAGACTTTGCACTGCACTAGTTATGTAAAAAAATAATAGTAATGGGTACAACCTTAGGGTCAAATTTACTAAGGCTTTTCTCCCATTTTGAGTCTTTGCAGGGGAAGAAAAAGCTTGGTAAAACCAGCACTTACAGGGTCATTTATCAACTTGCATTGTGGTGTTTTCGCATGAGAAAAGCACCATAATGCATGGTGCAATGCAAATTTTTAAAAGGGGAGGGGTTGGGGGCAGGGATTTTGTAAAAGTGGGCTGGCTTTGCAAAGCCATAACGCATAGTTTTAAGGCCGAAAATAACTACACTTTTTTCAATAGGATTAAGCTGTACAATGTCATGTGATATGCCCATAACGCAATTTGCAATTTTTTTGCAAATTCTGTTTTGGACATTTTTGGGCTGGGGAAGGGCCTAAGATGTGGGGTGGGGAGAGAGAGAGCCAGCCAGTCTCTGGGGGTAGCAGCATAGTAAGCAGTTATTTATGCTACTATAGGAGGCCCACCTGGTAACTCAAGGTGAGGTTTAGGTATTAGTGTAGGGGTTAGGGGCCACTTTTACATGCAGAGTGCAATGTATGAACAGAACAGTACACTCTCGTGAAGATTTGATGTCCTTCGGAGTGAGGAAGCTCACACAATGATGAGATTTGTACAATGTTCTCTCAACCTAACTCATCTCATCTTTGTCTGAGTTTCCTCAGTCCGAAGTACATCAAATCTTCTCACTCTGCATGTAAACGTGGTCCCTAACCCCTACACTAATACCTAAACCTCACCTCGAGCGACCAGGTGGGCCTCTTATAGTAGCATAAATAACTTACTACAAGGGTCTTGTAGATAAGCCTGCTCACTCCCTCTCTCTCTCTTTCTCCACCCCGCCCCCCCCCTTTTGATAATTCTAGGCCTTAGATTGGAAATCGTTTGGGGACAGGGAAATACAATATCTGAATGTAATCTGTTTTGAAGTGGCTGACCAGTCAGAAAAGGCAGAATATAAATCAGAAATTAAATTAATACCCTGTTCAATGTTTTATTATATGCCAAACCACCATTAAATGGATTTTAAATTGAAAAGCCTTTTCTTTGATTTTTGGCTCCTTTCTTATGTTATGTGCACTAGTATTTCAATATTAATGAGCAAGTAGGAGCCAGAAATGTCATTTCCCGAGAAACAATGAATTAAGGGACAGAATGAAGCCAGACAACAATCTGAGCCCTCTATATCTCTCTTTCAGGGAGAGGCAGCAGACAGCCTAGGAAGCTTCCACTGATCCAAAGAAAATGTACACATTCAACTTCTGCTGAGGAAAACATCCTGGTGAATAATGAGAGAGAAGTTCTGGGGACTTTGTATTGTGGAATATGCTCAGTTACACAATTGGGGATGTCTGACAATTTGTTAGGATGTCAAATGGTGATAACCATCTAAGTGCAAATTCAAGACATCTCATTTTCATATAAACTTTTGGATAAAGTACTCTGGTTGCTGTGTTAGTCCACTTGAATGCATAGAAATAGAAACATGACAGCAGAAAATGACCCTACAGCCCTACCATTCCCCCAGAGTGCTTGTCTCATGCTTTCTTACATTTAGATATTGCCCTTGTCTCCATCACCTCCACTGGGAGGCTGTTCCATGCATCCAGCACCCTTTCTGAAAATACCTCCTTATAATACTCCTCAATCTATCCCCTTTCACTCTCATCCTATGACCCCTCGTTCTAGAGTCTCCTTTCCATTGAAAGAGGCTCACCTTCTGTGTATTAATAGCTCTGAGGTTTTTAAATGTCTCTATTGTATCTCCCCTATCTCCTCTTTCCTCTAGGGTATATTTTTAGATACCTCTTTCCCCATCTGCTTTACAACAAAGACCACTATATTTTGGTAGCCACCCTCTGGACTTATCCCATCCTCTTTATATCCTTTTGAAGGTGCGGTCTCCAGAACCGTACACAGCATTCCAAGTGAGGTCTCACCAGGAACCTATACAGGGGCAGTATCACCTCCCTTTTTCTGCTGACCATTCCTCTCCCTATGCACCCAAGCATCTTTCTAGCTTTTGCGTTCACTTTATCCACCTGTTTGGCCACCTTGATATCATCAGCCATGAGGACTCCCAGCTCATGTTCTCGTTTCATGCATAGAAGTTTACCCCATAGACTGTACCGCTCCTTTGGGGGGTTTGCAGCCCAAATTCATGACTGCAATTTTTTAGCATTAAATCTTAGGTGCTAGATTCTAGACCACTCCTCAAGCTTTGCTACACCTTCCTCATGTTTACCATATCTTTCTAGTGGTCTATTTTGTTGCAGATTTTGGTACCATTCCGATAGTCCTTTTACAATATCACTTACAAAAATTTTGAAAAGAATTGGCCCAAGAACCAATCCCCAAAAAACTAGAAACGCCCTTTTCCTGGGAGTGGGCTCCATTTATCACTACCCTTTAAGCCTCCCAGTTTTTAACCTACTCACTTTAGGACCCACATCAAGAGTGCTTAAGTTTATTTATAAGTCAGCTACGTGGAACAGTGGCAAAGGCCTTACTGAAATCCAAGTACACGTCTCATGCTCTGGCCACGAGGGCTGGGCAGAGGTGCCCCATACCCTCATTTGCATAAATTTGCTTCTACTGCCCTTGAATCTGAATCCATAATAATGATCTTCAAACTCCTGCTATTTCTTTTAGAACTTGCATCTTACCTGACACCAGGTGCTGCATTATCCTTCTGAGCTGCTCTATGAACTCCTCCCAGGCCCCAAGAGATGTAAGCGCAGAAAGAAAAAAGGCTGCAGTACTGGTGGATCCTCCCAAGCAACACGAGTCCTAGAAGTGGAAGAAGGGGCAGTGGTGGTGGCTATTGGTGTGGCTAGCAGTGAATGCTGGAGAATTTAAGACGGGGCCCCAATAATACCATGTGCAAGGGCATTAGGTATCCTAGATAAACCTTAATGCCTTGCACCCACCCACAGCTCTCTACACACACAATTAAAAAATTATGCATTTATAACAGATTTTACATGAAAAAAAAAATTCAGTCTTCTGAGGTAAAAATATCACAACATATATATTACATTAGCGAAAACTGCCTGCCACCTGGCATTGCTCGGGTTTTCTGGTCCATTATAGCTATACATTTTAAAACTGAAAATAAGAATTACTTTATTTTATTAAATAATTAACAATAAGCACTTAGAAATTTAAGAAACATCTTTATAAACTATATTAACAATGGTCACTCTTTGCCCAACTCTAGTGCAGGCTAAACAGCGATTGTTACAGAAGATTAAAAAGCACCAGTTCCAGTACAGATCTCTGGTGAACTGCACTATTTAGCATCCTCCATTGAGAGAACCGACCAGTTAATCTTACTCTCTGCTTCCTGTCTTTTAACCAGCTCACAATCCACAACATTGACATAGCCACATGTGGGCCATGGTTCCCACACTTAAGGCTCAGGCTCACGCAATCAGGGCTGACCCCAGAAGAGGCTTGCAGGATGGCTGCCGTGGTTCCCATCCCAAGGCTGCTAAAGGGGTCTGGCACTTCTTAAAGAAAATTCTGCGTGCGTGGGTGCCTGTGTGTGTGTGGGGAGGGAGATAGTGTGTGTAGGGGAGCCTGTGTGCATTCTGTGTTTGGGGGAGTGCATGCAGGTGTGTTGGGGGAGCCAATCTAGGTATATACTATCTGGATCAGGCCTCAAACTATAAGTCTATTTCTATTGGAAATATCTTGGAAAAATAGTATTTAAGCAGATGAAAGAATTTTTGGATTCCACTGGAATATTACATGAAACTCAATGTGGTTTTAGGCAGGCTCAAATTAGAGAGACAGTTTTGGTATCAGTTAACCATTATTTATTACTAGACTCTGGTGAAGATGTGATAGTTTATTTACATATTTCAGCGGCTTTTGACTCTGTTTGGCATATAATTCTGTTAACTAGGTTAAGAATTCTTTGTATCCAGGGTAAAGTTTTTGAATGATTTGAGTCATTTTCAGATACTCGCCAGCACCAGGTAAAGGTGCTGGTGAGTATCTGGTTTTACAAAGGTATGGGAGTTCCACAGGGATTTTGTCTCCACTAGGTTTTAATATTTATCTTCTATAATTATGCTCCCTGTTGGATTCTTTTAATATATATTTTAAATGTTATGCTGACAATGTACAGCTGTATTATTTTTTAGCAACAGGGGATTTTAGCAGCTTCTTTGCTGCACATTTCAACTTGTTTAGCTGAAGCTGGTGAATGGATGGCTTTAAATTCATTGTCGCTGAATTTTTCCAAATCAAAAGTACTCTGGCATTCACGAAAATCCAAACCATTATATTTAACCAAAATCATGGTTAATGGGGATTCTATATTATTTGTGGAGAAAGTGAGGAATTTAAGATATTTTTTGATGAAAAATTGAATTATGTGCCACAGTTATGAATGGTCCTTTCCTCAAGTTATTTTAAGTCAAAATTATTTCATCATATGAAACCTTTTCTCCATTTTAAAGGTTTTAAGTCGATAGTTCAAGCATTTATAATGCAATAGACTCTTGCAATTCCCTTTATATAAAAGTTTACCTAAAACACAGCCATAGGTTTTGCAAATATGACAAAAGTCAGCAGTCTGATTAGTGACAAAGAGGCCACCTCCTCAGCACATTACTCCCCAACTGCAGCACTTGTTCCGGTTACCCATTCTACAACACTTAAAAAAATGAAGATTTTGATTTTAGTTTTTAAGTCGTTACAAGTAAACTCTCCTAATTATCGCTGTTGTTTATGGTGCACTGTCCAACTCGCACATTGAAGTCCCCCAATTAGCATTTATTAGTGGTACAAACGGTGCAAGAAGCTCATCTACAAGAAACTTGAAATCAAGCTTTTTCTGTTGTTGGAGCAAGATTGTAGAACAAGCTGCCAGTGGATTTGCGCTCTTTCCAAGAACTGGAAGGCTTTCATAAAATGCTAAAGATCTTTATTTAGAGAAGCCTTCCCTGTTAATCACAATGTTTTATCAATTTGATCTTATTAATGTGTTATGTGCTTTGTGTGTTTTCAGATTATTTTTATGTTGTATATGGAATCTGCCTAGCTTAATTTTTATTTTTATAGGCAGACTATAAAAATATTTTAAATAAATAAATGGGTGTGCGCGCGCCTGCCTGTTAGAATTTGCGGCACTCACCCTGAGGCTCCAAACTCAACCTGGCATAGTTGCCACTGAGCATAGTCCAACATGTTGCCATGCCACGGACATCCTGACTTCTCCTAAGATATGCATACATCTCTCTACGGCACCCTCTGATGACAAGAGGCCCTTCCTATATATATATAGGCTCCTCGGACTGCCTACCAGTGCCTCAGCAATGGGTCGCCTGCAGCCTGTAGTGTACGTTGCTCCAGTGTCTTGCTTCGCATCTGTTCCTGCCTTGCTTCATCCAGCCTTGCCTTCTCCTGCTTCTCTCAGCCAATCTCGTCCATTTCTCCTTGTCTTGTTCAGTGTCTTCGTCCATTCCAGTCTGATCTCCCAACTGTCCTCTTGCTTTGGACCTGACCACATTCACCCGCTGTCTGCCCTAGACACTTGGCCTGTCTCCGTGTTTCCCGCTTCCAATTGTATCTTTGTCTGTTTTCTGTGGTTCTGCTCCTGGTTCTTCCTTAGTGAACACCAAACAAAAAAATTTGTTAAGCAATTCCACTTTTTCCTCATCAGCTTCTACATATAAACATAAGATTTGTCATACTGGGCCAGACCAAAGTTCTGTCAAGTCCAGGTCACAAGTACCTGGCAGGATCCCAAAAGCTTGATAAGATTCCATGCAGCTTATCCCAGGGATAAGAGTAGATTTCTCCAAGTCCACATGAATAATGGGTTATGGACTTTTCTTCCAGGAACTTGTCCAAACTTTTTAAAAATCCAGCTACACTATCTTTTACCACTTCCTCCAGTAATGAATGCCAGAGTTTGTGTGTTAAGTAAAAAAAAAATTTCTCCCATATGTCTTAAATGTACATAAGAACATGCCATACTGGGTGAGACCAAGGGTCCATTAAGCCCAGCATTCTGTTTCCAACAGTGGCCAATCCAGGCCATAAGAACCTGGCAAGTACCCAAAAACTAAGTCTATTCCATGTTACCATTGCTAATGGCAGTGGCTATTCTCTAAGTGAACTTAATAGCAGGTAATGGACTTCTCCTCCAAGAACTTATCCAATCCTTTTTTAGAACTTATCCTTATCCAATCCTATTACTCTAGTAACTGTATTGCATTCTCCCTAGTCTTTGAACTTTCTGAAAGATTCACATTTACCCATTCCATGCCACTTATTTTATAGACCTGTAGAATATCTCCCCTCAGTCATCTTTTCTCCAAGCTGAAAAGCCCTAGCCTCTTTCGCCTTTCCTCATAGGGGAATCATTCCATCCCATTTGGCATTTTGGTCAACCTTCTCTGTACCTTTTCTAATTCTGCTATATCATTTTTGAGATGCGGTGGCCAGAATTGCACACAATATTCAAGGTATGGTCACATCATGGAGCAATAAAGAGGCATTATGATTGTTTCTGTTGTGTTCTCATTTCTTCCTTAATTCCCAGTATTATATTTGCTGTCTTGGCCTCTACCACACACTGAGCAAAGGATTTCAATGTACTGTGCAGGATGATGCTTAGATCCTTTTACTGGGTGGTGATGCCTGTTGTGTAACCTTGCATTGTATAGCTATAATTTGGGTTATTCTTCTCTACATGCATCACTTTGCACTTGTCCACATTAAGGGGTAGATTTTAAAAATTTGCGCGATCGCATACTTTTGTTCGCGCACCAGGCGCGAACAAAAGTACGCCGGATTTTATAAGATACGCGTGTAGCCGCGCGTATCTTATAAAATCCGGGGTCGGCGCGCGCAAGAGGGTGCACATTTGTGCAACCTGCGCGCGCCAAGCCCAGCGCGCGCTGCCTGTTCCCTCCGAGGCCGCTCCGATTTCGGAGCGTCCTCGGAGGGAACTTTCCTTCACCTCCCCCTTTACCTTTGTTGGCAGATTTACGCCTGCTAAAAGCAGATGTAAATCTGTGCGTGCCAGCAGGCTGCTGGCACGCCATCACCCGACCCGGGGGCTGGTCTGGAGGCCTCAACCACGACCCCGGGCCGGCGCCACGCCCCCTCCCCGCCCCTTTTACGAAGCCCCCGGATTTACGCGCGCAGGGCATTTAAAATCCGCCCCTTAATGTCATCTGCCAGTTGGAGGTCCAGTCTCTGTCTCACAAGGTATTCTTGAAATTTCTCCCAATTTTCTTGTGATTTAACAACTTTGAATAATTTTGTATCAGCAGCAAATTTGATAACCTCGCTTGTTGTTCCTATCTGTAAGACATTTATAAATGTTAAAAAGCAGTGATCCCAGTACAGATCCCTGGGGCACTCCCCTATTCATCTTTCTCCATTGAGAAAACTGATCATTTATCCCTACTCTCTGTTTTCTGTTTTAACCTGTTCTCACTCCACAACAGAACATTGCCTCCTATCCCATGACTTTTTAATTTCCTCAAGAGTCTCATGAGGTACTTTGTCAAACGCTTCCTGAAAATCCAGATACACTATATAAACTGGCTTACCTTTATCCATGCCTTCAAAAAATGTTGCAGATTGGTGAGGCAAGATGTCCTTTGACTAAATCCATGCTGGCTTTGTCCCATTAAAATATGACTGTATGTTCAGCAATGTTGTTCTTAATAGATTCAACCAATTTTCCCGGCACTGATATCAGGCTCACTGGTCTGTAGTTTCCTGGATCACCCCTGGAACTCTTTTTTTTAAAAAACGAATGTTACATTGGCCACTTTCCAGTCTTCAGGTACTGTAGCTGATTTTAATGATAATTTACAGATTACTAATAGCAGGTCTGCAATTTCATTTTTCAGTTCTTTCAGCAGTCTGGAATGTATACCATCTGCTCCAGGTAATTTGCTACTCTTTAGTTTGTCAATTTGCCCTTTTACATCTTCCAGGTTCACTGAGAGTTGTTTCAGTTCCTCTGAATCATCACATTTAAATATTACTTCTGGCATGGGTATCTGCTTTACATCTTCCTCAATAAAGACCAAAGCAAAAAATTAATTTAATCTCTTTGATATGGTCTTGTCCACCCCTTAGTGTCCTTTTCAGCCCTTGATCATCCAATGGTCCAACTGATTTCCTCCCCTTCACCTCAGAGTTTCACAATTCCACTTTTGAATTTTCTTCTATGACAAACATCTTTAAAAAAAAAAAAAGAGGCTTGTCCCCTCTCTTTTACTTTATTTGCTATTTTTTTTCTTCCATCTGTAGCTTATCTTTTCCAGATAGTGTTGCCCGTCTTCCTCTTTCTGGGATCTCTTGTAGTTGATGAACACTAATCTTTTTTTCTTTACATTTTCAACTTCTTTAGAAAATCATAGCAGCCTCTTTTTCCTCTTACTTTTATTTATCTTTCTAATAAAAAGATCAGTTGACTTTATATCTGCTTTGAGTTTTGCCCAAATATAGGTCAAGAAAAAAAAATAATTTAAGCAGACATCTTTTTTATTACACTAACCCAATACTTCCCAAAGAAAGTTAACACTCCCTTCTTCAATTCCAATTCCAAACAGAATAAGCAGATGAGACTGCTGGATAATACAAGTGAATCATAAAATATATTACAATGGTAGTGTGAAGTGGGAAGGAAATAGAGTTTGATGTGTTAGACTAAATAAGCAGGTGACAGACAATATGATTATTTCTAGTAGCAAGTTAAAAAAAAATTAAAGTCTCTGTTAAGACTTCATTATTTTAACTTCAACTGTCATAAGAACATAAGATATGCCATACTGTGTCAAAGCAAGGGTCCATCAAGCCCCCTATCTGTCTTGTATTTGTGGTTTATTCTGAACTGGAGAAATTACTTACCTGATAATTTTATTTTCCTTTGTGTAGACAGATGGACTAAGGACCACTGGGTTATGCTCTCCTGCCAGCAGATTGAGTTGGAGCAAGTTGATGTTACAATCTATATAATCAGTGACCCCAGCCTGCCAGTATTCTCTTCAAAAGCAACTGTGGAAAGACCAAGGGTCCTTCAAGCCCAATATCCTGTTTCCAACAGTGGCCAATCCAAGTCGCAAGTACCCAAAACAAATAAATCACAAACTACTATTGCTTATTAATTAATAGCAGTTTATGGATTTTTCTTCTAGGAACTTATCCAAACCTTTTTTATTTATTTATTATTATTATACAGACATTCAATCTGAGATAACACATTGGTTTACATTCAGGTACTGTAGGTATTTCCCTATCCCCAGAGGGCTTACAATCTAAGTTTGTACCTGAAGCAATGGATGGTAAAGTGACTTGCCCAAGGTCACAAGGAGTGACAGCAGGACTCTAACCTTGCTCTCCTGGTTCATAGTCCACTGCTCTAACCACTAGGCAATGAATTCCAGAGCTTAACTATACGCTGAGTGAAAAATAATTTTTTTTCGATTTGTTTTAAATGAGCTACTTGCTAACTTCATGGAGTGCCCCCTGGTCCTTCTATTATCTAAGAGAATAAATAACCAATTTACATTAACTTGTTCAAGTCCTTTCATGATTTTGTAGACCTCCAGCATATCCCCCCTCAATTGTCTCTTCTCCAACATGAACAGCCCTAACTTCTTTAGCCTTTCTTCATAGGGCAGCCATTCCATGCCCCTTATTTTGGTTGCCCTTCTCTGCACTTTCTCCAGTACAATTATATCTTTTTTGAGATGCAGTGACCAGAATTGCACACAGTATTCAAGGCGTGGTCTTACCATGGCGCGATACAGAGGCATTATGACATCCATCTTTTTATTTGCCATTCCCTTCCTAATAGGTCCTAACATTGTTTGCTTTTGTGATCACCACAGCACACTGAGCCAACAATTTCAATGTATTAACCACTATGACACCTAGATCTCTTTCCTGGGCAGTAACTCCTAAGATAGAATCTAACATTATGTAACTACAGCAAGGGTTATTTTTCCCTATATGCATCACTTTGCACTTGTCCACGTTAAATTTCATCTGCCATTTGAAAGCCAAATCTTCCAGTCTCGCAAGGTCCTCTTGCAATTCAGCGCAATCCACTTGAGATTTAACTATTCTACATAATTTTGTCATCCGCAAAGCTGATCGCCTCACTAGTCGTACCCCTTTCCAGATCATTTATAAATATAGTAAAAAGCATTGATCCAAGTACAGATCCCTGAGGCACGCCACTGTTTACCTTTTTCAACTGTGAAAACAGACCATTTAATCCTACTCTGTCTCCTGTCTTTTAACCAGCTTGCAATCCACAAAAGGAGATCGCCTCCTATCTCATGACTTTTTAGTTTTCTTATAAGCCTCTTATGTGGGTCTTTGGCAAATGCCTTCTGACAATCCAATACACCACATGTACCGGTTCACCTTTGTCGACAGTTTTATTCACCCCTTCACAAAAAAAAAAAAAGTGTAGATTTGTGAGGCAAGACTTCCTTTGGGTAAATCCATGCTGGATGTGTCCTACCAAACCATATCTATCTAAATGCTTTGTGATTTTATTCTTTATAAGTTTCCACTATTTTTCCTGGCTCTGAAGTCAGGCTCACCGGTCTATAGTTTCCTGAATCACCCCTGGAGCCCTTTTTAAATATCAGGGTTACATTGGCCATCTTCCAAGCTGCAGGTACAACGAATGATTTTAATGACAGATTACAAATTAATTGAAATGTCTGAATTTTCATTTTTTAATCGTTTCAGAACACTAGGGTGTATACCAGCCGGTCCAGGTGATTTACTGCTCTTCAGTTTGTCACAGGCCTACCACATCTTCTAGGCTCACCGTGATTTGGTTCAGTTCATCTGAAACATTACCCATGAAAACCTTCTCCGGAATGGTATCTCCCCAACATCTTCTTCAGTAAACACTGAAGCAAAGAAATTGTTTAATCTTTAGGCAATGGCCTTATCCTCCCCTAAGTGCCCCTTTAACACCTTGATCATCTACCGATCCAACCGACTCCCTCGCAGGCTTTCTGCTTCAGATATATTTTAAAAAGTTTTTATTGTGAGTTTTTGTCTCTACAGCCAACTTCTTTTCAAATTCTCTCTTAGTCTGTCTTATCAATGTCTTACATTTAACTTGCCAATGCTTATACTTTATCCTATTTTCTTCTGATGGATCCTTCTTCCAATTTTTGAATGAAGATCTTTTGGTTAAAATAGCTTCTTTCACCTCACCTTTTAACCATGCTGGTAATTGTTTTTCCTTCCTTCCACCTTTCTTAATGCAAGGAATACATATGGACTGTGCTTCTAGGTTGTTTTTTTGTTTGTTTTTTTAACAACGTCCATGCCTGTTGCACACTTTTAGCCTTTGTAGCTGCACCTTTCAGTTTTGTTTTTTTTTAAACTATTTTTTTCATTTTATCAGTTTCCCTTTTGAATCTTTAGCACTGGAAATGTGGATTTACTTACTGTCCCCCTTCCAGTCATTAATTCAAACTGATCATATTATGATCACTATTGCCAAGCGGCCCCATTACTGTTACCTCTCTCACCAAATCCCACGCGCCACTGAGAATTAGATCTAAAATCACTCCCCCTCTCGTCGGTTCCTGAACCAATTGCTCCATAAAATTATCATTTACTCCATCCAGGTACTTTATCTCTCTAGCATGTCCTGATGTTTCACTTACCCAGTCAATAGTGGGGTAACTGAAATCTCCCATTGTTATTGCACTACCAATTTGGGATGGATTTATCAAAATGCACTAAATATCGCATGCGATAGGAAAAGGAGTAAGTTTTATGGTAATAGGCAGTTTATTACAATTTGCGCTAATACCTATGCGAAGCGTTATCTTAGCACAAATTGCAATAACTTTTTCACACTTTGCAATAAGTGCCAGAATTGTTATATTTCCTACATACAACCACTGGGGGGGACCATGTTTAGTAGTTTTAAGGTCCTGGAGAGGCAGCCTAGCTATCAGGGCCAGTGAGAGAGAAAGACTAGCCATAATACCCTCACAGTAGATAGGTATTTATATCTCTATTGGAGACCCACCTAGTAACTCGAGGTGAGATTTAGGTATTAGTGTAGGGGTTAAGGGCCACTTTGACATTCAAAGTGAGACGTACCAACAGAACAGTGCTCTCTTGTGAAGATTTGGTGACCTTCGGAGTCATCAAATCTTCACAAGAGAGCACTGTTCTGTTCGTACATCTCACTTTGAATGTCAAAGTGGCCCCTAACCCCTACACTAATACCAAGCTTCCCAGTTCCCCTAACCCCAAAGGGAACAATGTCAGAACAGTGCGCCAAGTATGGAGACCAGAGGAAGTCCTAAAAACCCCCTCCGTCTATGTTTCAGAAGGTAAAACTTCTTCCTTCCCTTTTTAAAAAAAAACCCAAAAACTTACCCGAGCTCAGCTCTTACCGGCTGAGTACAGATGTCCTCTCCTTCCGCAGCTGGAGACCGTATCTGCCGTTAGCACTGCGCTCAGCCTCCTGCATCTGTTGCCTTTCAGTCCACGCTGGGAACCCTGCTACCAGACCAAGGCACACAGCTGAGGGACCCCAGAAATCACCTCAGGAATTCTCAACTGGGGGGGGGCAGATCACTTGGTATCACCAAAGGAGAGCAGGGCTTTTCTCCATTTAATTTAAAATTGTCCTTCCAAAATCTGAAGCGATGAAATTACATTTTAGTATCCTGATCATAAGGTCATTGATGAAGTGGTCTGCTTCCGAGAAAATGTTCTCTCACTGAGGTGCTGCTCTTTTCTTTTCTGTGATATGTAATTTTGTGTCCCTATAAGTTTATTTTTGTCTTTAGCTTTTAGCCTGTTATGCCAGTGTAGTATTCCTCTTCACATTTTCTGCATTGAATAGTATATATTACATCAGAGGTGGAGCACAAATAGGCTCTTATGTTGAATGTCTTTCCCATGTGAGTAACTGTGGGGTCCCGTGATATGTGCTGGCATAGGGGATCATTTATCAAAGTGCTATATGGTGTTTTCGCATGCGAAAAGCACCTTTAATGCACGCATAAACACCATAACGCATGGTGCGATGCAAATTAGGAAAAGGGGAGGAGTTTGGGACAGGATTTCTGGTCAAGTGGGCTGGCTTCGCAATTTGCGAAGCCATATCGCACAGCTTTAACTACACCTTTTTCATTTGCGTTAAGCCATGTGATTATGGCTTTATTGCACTTTGTGATGTTTTCGTAAATAGCGTTTTCAGTATTTTAAGCTGCTAGGAGAGAGAGAGAGACTAGCTAGAAGGCCCTCATACTAGGTAGGTTTTTATACCTCTATAGGAGGCCCACCTAGCTACTCGAGGTGAGGTTTAGGTATTAGTGTAGGGGTTAGGGGCCACTTTGACATGCAGAGTGCAATGTACGAACAGAACAGTGCACTCTTGTGAAGATTTGATGACCTTCGCAGTGAGGAAACTCACCCGATGTTACCATGAAGCTAGGTTACGAGAACATTGCCCAAATCTCAGTGGTTGTAGGTAGAAATTGCAACAATTGTGGTACTTACTGCAAAGTGTGAAAAAGTTATCACAGTCTGCGGTAATACCTATGCGAACCACTAAGATAGTGCACTTTGCGATAAGCAGCCTATTACCATAAAACACACCCCTTTTCCTATCGCATGCGATATTTAGTGCATTTTGATAAATCCAGGCCATAGTTTGCAGCATATACAGACAACCTCCAAATACCATTGGTACAAACAATGCATACTACTTAAAGATTGAACGAAAGAAAAAAAAATATCAAAAGATTCAGGGATGGCTCACACTAAATCAAGTTTAAGTGCCTTGCTCTCATTCTAATCAAATTATGTTTATATGCAATTGAAAATATGCTTAAAAAATGTAATGTGAGAACAATGATTATAATTGAGCAATTTTAAACACTGGTCGTTCTGTCGATGCAAAAAATGTGCTGACCAGAACATATAATGGAAAACATAAGTGTGTCTCGAACATATGAAGGTCTTGGTAATTGATAGTTTGTCAACTGTTATAACCTTGTTTCTTTCATTTATAGTTTGTAGCATGACATATTGCAAAGATTTGTGCTATTTCTTCTGAGTTTGTTTGAAAATTGCATCTTACTAGTTTTTGCTTCACTTTAGATGGTTTCCAGAAAGGTAGAACTGGTATAGAAGAGAATATTTCTTCCAGTGCATTCCTCCAGTAGTAGGTAGCGGTAGGTCTTATGATTCTGCTCAGTTTTTCTAGTTCTGGGTTGTATGCTACTACAAGGAGTACTCACTCTGTAGTTTTATTTTCTTTGCCCTGAGTGTTTTAAGTAAAGATGCATTCCTGCAGATGATTTTAGGGAAGTAGCATTTTTGTTTGAGGTATCTGTCCCTGTCTTTAGAATGTTTAGCACTGAAAGTTCAAGAGAATGCTGGCCCTAGGATGCAAGATGGCAAACCAAGTGAGGCAATATTTGGATGCATTTAGAGCTCCTGGTTGGTTTCCTATGGCAGATTTTTCAAGATTGGTTGCAAGAGTTAGCAAATTCTATGGCAGATTTTTCAAAATTCTGCAGCAATTATGTGACAAATGGCATAAATTTACAGCAAATTTCACATCTCTTACTATGTTAAAATGTTGAAATTTTTTTTTTTTAATTGAAAATCATGGATCTTGATTTTAAATATTTAAACTCTATACAAATAAAAAATGTACCAAACAACAATAATCAAAGTTGATATAAGTGAAATATCAAGTTTGCTTTGAATTAAAAGCATACAACCTTTTTTATTTTCTTGAAAGTTCTTATCTTTCCAAGTTTACGAGTTTATTATGCTGAAAATGCCCTCACTATCAGTTTATCCTGCTATTAATTAGAGAGAAAGATGTCTCAAAAATTGGACACGTGTAAGATATACAAAAAGGGGTTGAATTAGCATAAACTGAAACTTGTCAGTAGTGTCACTCAAGGATTCTATGAATTTAAATTAATGGCCTCTGCCAGCTGTGAGACACCAACAGTTGCTGACATCCAGCTGATCAGCCAGATATACAGGTACAAGAACCTTGTGCAAAGTGCAGTTGCTTACCTGTAACAGGTGTTCTCCTAGGACAGCAGGATGTTACTCCTCACATATGGGTGACATCATTCGATGGAGCTTGGCAAAGTTTCTAGAAGCTATGCCCAGCATGCCACTATGCACATGTCCACACAAAGTCCCCCTTCAGTCTCGTAACAAATAAAAAAAAAGAGTGAAAAAATAAAACAAACTGGAAGGAGAACCTACCTCCGGTGTGGTGGGCAGGATTCCTGCAAACTAACATCTTGCTGTCCTAGGAGAACACCTGTTACAGGTAAGCAACTGCGCTTTCTCCTAGGACAAGCAGGATGGTAATTCTCGCATGTGGGTGAATACCAAGCTCCAGGCTGTCTCCGTTAACAGGTGAGACCAACAGGTGCCAACAGGCACAACACAACTGCGACGCTGCTGGTCGGTAGGAGACTGTCTGGCTTCAACCAGGGGTACTAGGCAGGAAGAGTTGGGTTCAAGCTCGATAAAGATTGAGCAGGATGGACTGACCAAAGGCACTGTCCTGTTGACCATCTTTTTCTAAGCAGTAGTAAGCCATAAACGTGTGACGAGAACTCCATGTTGCGGCACGGCAAATTTCGACGACGGGGACTGCTCAGAGATGAGCCACTGATGTCGCCATGGCCCGCACAGAGTGAGCTTTGATTCGTCCTGTCAGCTGAAGGCCCGCTTGCGCACAGAAGGCAATGCAATCCACCAGCCAGTTGGATAGAGTCTACCTACCACTGTTCCCAGCCTATTGTTACTGAAGGACACAAACAGCTAAGTGGACTGCCTGTGCCGGCTGTGTGTTCTAAATAGAAAGCCAAAGCCCTCTTACAGTCCAAAGTATGAAGGGCCTGTTCCCCTGGATGGGCATGAGGCCTGGGAAAGAAGGTGGGTAAAACAATGGACTGATTGATGTGGAAATCAGTCTCAACCTTAGGTAGGAACTTAGGGTGTGTAGGCAAGTCCACACGATCATGAAAAAAACCTCATGTAGGGCGGGTACATAACCATGGCCTGAAGTTCACCGACTCTGCAAGCTGAAGAAATCGCCACTGGGAATATAACTTTCCAGGTGAGGAACTTCAGGTTGCAGGAATGCAACGGCTTGGAGGGAGGACGCATGAGCCACACCAGGACAATGTTGAGGTCCCAGGACACAACAGGAGGCTGAAGAGGGGACTTCAACTGGAGCAGGCCCCTCAAAGCGACCTACTAAAGGCTGCACAGATATGTGCGTGCCAGTGACACCCCGTTAGTATGCACTAACAGCGCTAGGATGGACCCTGACTGAGCTGGTTTGAGGCCCAGATTCGGAAAGTTGCCACAAGTAGTCCAACAGTTTGGGAAGGAGGCATGTGAATGGATCCAAGTCATGCCCCGCACACCAAGTGGAGAATCTTCTCCATTTCAAAACTATAAGACTTCCTGGTGGAAGACTTCCTAGAAGCCATCAGCACCAAAAAGGCACTGTTTGAGAGGTCTAGGGGCTGAAGAACTAGGTGCTAACATCTATGCCATGAGGGCTAATGCCAGAAGGTTTGGATGGCGAAGGGAACCCTGCTTCTGAGTTATCAGATCAGGTGCAGTCCCCAGCCGAATGGGGTCCCCTGATCCCGAATGAGGGAATCAGATCTGTCACAGCCAATAAGGCGCCACAAGAATCATGGTCCCTCCTTGTTGAAGCTTCTGCAGGGTTTTCAAGACGAGCGGGAGAGGAGGATATGCATACTGCAGCCCCTTCGCCCAGTGAAGGAAGAAGGCGTCACAGGCCAGATGTCTACCCTCCAGTGACAGGGAGCAGAAGCTGCTCACCTTGTAGTTGTACAGGGAGGCGAAGAGATCCACATCTGGGGTACCCCACTGATGGAAAAGTCTGGCCGCCACCTCCGGATTGAGGGCCCAATCATATGGCTGAAAGGAGCAGCTCAGCCGGTCCACCAGCACATTCAGATTCCCCAGCAGGTACATCGCTCGTAGCAACATCCCCTGTGCCAGAGCCGAGGACCACACCTGCATCGCCTTGTGACAGAGGAGGAACGATCCCGTGCCTCCCTGTTTGTTGATATACCACATTGCAACTTAGTTGTCCATCCGGATCAGGACTTCCTTACACGACAACTGGTCCCTGAGCGCCCAGAGGGAGTAATGGAACACCCGAAACTCCAAGAGGTTTATTTGACAGCAGGCTTTGTGAGCGGTCCAGAGACTCTGTGTGTAGAGCCCATCCACATGGGCTCCCTAGCCCTGAGGAGAGGCATCTGTGGTGAAGACCATCTTAGGCGGGGCAGTCTGGAAGGGAATTCCCTGCTCCAAGATAGAGACACTCTCAGAGGTTCTGTGATTGAGACACAGGTCTCGAGGTCCTGGGAGGCCAGTTGCCACTGCGACCTCAAGGTCCTTTGTGCCCTCCACATGCACAAGTGGGCAAAAAAGGGGTAACATAGACTGAAGCCATTATGTGGCCCAACAAACAAAGCAGAAGGCGGGCCATCACCTGCTGGCTGCTGTGCACAAATGTTGCCAACGAGGCAAGGACCAGAGCCCGATCACGGAGATAAAATGAGAAAAATAGAAAAAAACTGAAAGGAGTAGCAACAAAGGTAAAAAGTGTGCAAGACTTCATCATTGTTAAAAAAAATTCCATCCTAGAAGCACAGTCCAGATGTATTCCACACATTAAGAAAGGTGGAAAGGCGGCAAAACGATTACCAACATGGTTAAAAGGGAGGTGAAAAAGAACCTATTTTAGCCAATAGATTTTCATTCAAAAATTGGAAGAAGGATCCAACAGAAGAAAACAGGATAATGCATAAGCGTTGGCAAGTTAAATGTAAGACATTGATAAGACAGGCTAAGAGAGAATTTGAAAAGAGTTGGCCATAGAGGCAAAAATTCACAGTAAAAATGTTTTAAAATATATCCGAAGCAGAAAGCCTGTGAGGGAGTCAGTTGGACCATTAGATGATAGAGGGTTAAAGGGTCACTTAAAGAGGATAAGGCCATCGCGGAAAGATTAAATGATTTCTTTGCTTCGGTGTTTACTGAAGAGGATGTTGGGGAGGTACCCGTAATGGAGAAGGTTTTCATGGGTAATGATTCAGATGGACTGAACCAAATCAAGGTGACCCTAGAAGATGTGGTAGGCCTGATTGACAAACTGGAGAGAAGTAAATCACCTGGACCAGATAGTATACACCCCAGGGTTCTGAAGGAACTAAAAAATGAAATTTCAGACCTATTAGTAAAAATTTGTAACCTATCATTAAAATCATCCATTGTACCTGAAGACTGGAGGGTGGCTAATGTAACCATAATATTTAAAAAGGGCTCCAGGAGCAATCCAGGAGACTACAGACCAGTTAGCCTGACTTCAGTGCCAGGAAAAATAGTGGAAAGTGTTCTAAATATCAAAATCATAAAATATATAGAATGACATGGTTAAATGGAACAAAATCAGCATGGCTTTACCCAAGACAAGTCTTGCCTCACAAATCTGCTTCACTTTTTTGAAGGGGTTAATAAACATGTAGATAAAGTTGAACCGGTAGATGTAGTGTATTTGGATTTTCAGAAGGCGTTTGACAAAGTTCCTCATGAGAGGCTTCTAGGAAAAGTAAAAAGTCATGGGATAGGTGGTGATGTCCTTTCGTGGATTGCAAACTGGCTAAAAGACAGGAAACAGAGAGTAGGATTAAATGGACAACTTTCTCAGTGGAAGGGAGTGGGCAGTGGAGTGCCTCAGGGATCTGTATTGGGACCCTTACTTTTCAATATATTTATAAATGATCTGGAAAGAAATATGACGAGTGAGGTAATCAAATTTGCAGATGATACAAAATTGTTCAGAGTAGTTAAATCAGAAGCAGATTGTGATAAATTGCAGGAAGACCTTGAAAGACTGGAAAATTGGGCATCGAAATGGCAGATGAAATTCAATGTGGATAAGTGCAAGGTGATGCATATAGGAAAAAATAACTCATGCTATAGTTAGTTACACAATGTTAGGTTCCATATTAGGAGCTACCACCAAGAAAGATCTAGACGTCATAGTGAATAACACATTGAAATCATCGGCTCAGTGTGCTGTGGCAGTCAAAAAAAGCAAACAGAAAGTTGGGAATTATTAGAAAGGGAATGGTGAATAAAACGGAAAATGTTATAATGCCTCTTGAATACTGTGTACAATTCTGGTCGCTGCATCTAAAAAAAGATATAGTTGCGATGGAGAAGGTACAGAGAAGGGTGACCAAAATGATAAAGGGAACGGAACAGCTCCCCTATGAGGAAAGACTAAAGAGGTTAGGAATTTTCAGCTTGGAGAAGAGTCGGCTGAGGGGGGATATGATAGAGGTGTTTAAAATCATGAGAGGTCTAGAACGGGTAAATGTGAATCGGTTATTTACTCTTTTGGATAATAGAAAAAGAAGGGGCATGAAGTTAGCATGTGGCAATGCACAATTAAACTCTGGAATTTGTTGCCAGAGGATGTGGTTAGTGCAGTTAGTATAGCTGTGTTTAAAAAAGGATTGGATAAGTTCTTGGAGGAGAAGTCCATTATTTATTTATTTAAAATATTTTCTATACCGTCGCTAAGTTAAATACCATCGCAACGGTTTACATGTAGGTAAAAGTGTACTATAGTACATTCTAAACAGGTGCCGTCAAAGGTTCGGTTACAATATATCATTAGACAAAGTCATTTAGCGATGTAGTTCATGACCAATTGTACCAAGGTACTTACACAGGTAGTTTTATCACACATAGTATTATAGTTATGCTTATTGTGATGTAGCATACATAGACTAATCTACTGTATAGTCCTAAGTACTGTGTGTCAGTGCTCTCCTGTCTTTTCTATTAAGTTGACTTAGAAAATGGCCACTGCTATTACTAGTAACAGTAACATGGAATAGACTTAGTTTTTGGGTACTTGCCAGGTTCTTATGGCCTGGATTGGCCACTGTTGGAAATAGGATGCTGGACTTGATAGACCCTTGGGTCTGACCCAGTGTGGCATGTTCTTATGATAATATTTCCTCTGCCTCTAAAAGGACTTCCTGGAGCTTGGCCGGGAAGATGTCCTGAAAGAGGAAGGAGCATCTGAAGCACTAGCTGAGAGCTGTTGAAGGGTCTCATTGTGGTCCTTCAACTGAGCAACCGCATCCCTGACCTTATTCCCAAAGAGGTTGTCACCTGTGCATGGGAGGTCAGCCACCTTTTCCTGCACCTCTGGGCAGAGGTCAGAAACCTGGAGCCAGGCCATTCTGCGGGCGCTGATACCCATGGCGGCTATTCAGGCCATGTTTTCAAACACGTCATAGGTGGACCTCACCTCATGTTTGCCAGCCTCTAAACCTTGCAGAACAATAGCTGACAGCGATTCCTGCTGTTGCTGCGGCAAACTCTCCACGATGTCCTGGACCTGTTTCCAGAGGTTCCGGTTGTATTGGGTCATATACAACTAGTAGGTGGCAATATGGGTGATGGACATAGCACCCTGAAAAACTTTTCTGCCCAGGGCATCCAGCTCCCTATGTTCTCTCCCAGGAGGGGTAGAGACAAGTGTGGGAGCATTTAGCCTTTTTGAGGGTGGACACTAAAACCACCAACTGGTGGGGGAGGTGCCACCTTTCAAATCCCAAAGCCTGCTGTACCAGATAGGTGGCATCTGCCTTTCTATTGACTGGAGAGATGGAGATCGGGTGTTCCCACATCAGAAGGAGAAGGTCCATAAAGATGTCTTGGATGGGAACCGCCACGATTTCCTTGGGAACGTCGACAAACTGGAGCACCTCCAGCATCTTATGCCACACATCTTCCTCCATAAGAAGTTGGAAAGTGATAGCCTTGGCCATGGCCCTGACGAACCCCGCAAAGGAGAGATCCTGTGATAGGGGGACTGACGCCTTTCCTCCGGCGGGGAAGTCGAACAAAAATTCAGAGGAAGACTCTGAGGAATCATCCTCCCATTCATCATAAGGGCCTTCCCTCCTCACTGAGGCCATCGCGGGGTTGTTGCGTGCGAGGCTTGTGGAGGATCCTAGCTCTGAGCCTAGATGGCTTTGGAGGCACCGAGGGCCCCGCAGGAGTCAACAGTCCCCCTGACAACGGGGGAACCAAGGGTTGTGGGAGGCCAGAGGGCCCTGGCAAAGGTTCAGGGAACAGAGGCCTCGGTAACATGGCACTGGCAGCGTCTTCCTCCTTGAAGGATCCAATGATCGGGATCACTCCCAAGGGGGGCATCGGTGGCCACTGGGGAACTGAAGGACCCTTGGGCACTGGTTGTATTGGGAGGGTGCCGAGAAGGATGTCCAGACGCTTGAGAAGAGGTACCAGAATAGACAGCGGAGGCTCCGGCACGGGGGCCAGTGGCAGCTCCGAGTACCGCGGTCTGCACCCTGAGGTCCAACTCCTCCTGAAAGTCCAGTGAGGCCAGGTCTGAGGGAGGGGGACGAGGCATCACCGGCTCTTCCTCGTTCCTCTGAGGTGGCATGGTGCCCAGCACCAATGTCAATGGGGGACACCTAGGATTCCCAGGTTCGGAGGACGGGGCTGCCTCAGTGGCGGTACGGCAGCCGCCGGTACTACACTGGAACCGGAGCCACAGGCCAACGGCGACCGGTGTTGATGCTTGTAGGATCTCCACGGTGCTTGGCCCAATCTTTCCCTGGTGCCGAGGAGGAGGATCCCGATGTCCTGGAAACTGGTGAGATCACGGAGAACTGATCGTCGTTCCCTCGATCTTTCGAAGGACAGAGAAGTGGCAAGGGAGCTTATCAAGGGGCTCCCCTCGAGCCCCCAATATCGATGACTCCAGCGCGGGTGTGGATGGAGCAGATTTTTTATAACTGAAAAGTTTCTCCATCTTGTCACGGCGTGCATAACAGCCTTTGGGGAGGGGTCATCTGGTCACACAGCTGACACCCTCTGATATTGTGCAAAGCACCCAGGCAGAGGATACAAACCTCATGCGGATCCATGATGGACATGGTCTGCAGGTACTGGGGGCACCGATGAAAGCCGGATGCCATAAAAATACCCAACATGCAGTCAATGACCAGTGGTCACTGAGAAGCGAGATGCTGGGAATAGAACGCAAAGAAACAGAAAAACAGGGACTTTTAACCTACCGCGCCGAGGAGGCACCAACCACAAAGGGGCATCCAACGATGGAACTAGGAAAAAATACTTTACTTTCAAGCAAAAACTAGAAACAGTGGAGCTCCATGTACCACGAGGCAACTGCACTGCGGAAAATGAGACTGAAGGGGGACCTTGCGTGGACGTGCGGATAGTGTCATGCTAGGCAAGCTCAGTGTGCTGGTCAAAGCTTCTAGAAACTTTTGACAAAAGCTTTCTGTGCTGGGCTCCATCGGATGATGTCACCCACATGTGAAGACTACCATCCTGCTTTGTCCTAGGAGAAATTCTTTTATAGGAACATCACTCCATTTAGGAATTATATGAAAATCTTTGCTTTAAGGATTTAAATGATTTCTGATGGACCAACATTCTGACTGCTTTCTCTGACCGCTCCAACTTCGCTCCATGGTAGGAGGAAAATGGGGGGGGGGGGGGGGGGGGGGGTAAGGTACAACAGAAGAAGGTTCCCTGCAGGCTGTTTGAGGGGAGGGGCTGAAGCAGGAGCAGAGAGAGAGAGAGCTGAGACTGAAGGCAGGCTCCCTGCAGCTTTGTTCAAAGGATTTAATTGAGGTGTTAAAAGCTTTCAGGTATGAATATTCTCTGGCAGTTTGTAAAATATTCAGCAACTAATTATGCAATTTCTCCACCAATCTACAATTGCGAGAGGCTAGGAGTACTAGATACACTCACAGTTTTTCTTTTGCTGAAATTTCCTGTTATTTTATTCACACCATGGGGAAATGCTGCTTCCCTTTGCCTTAGCCTGCAGTGCCCAGCCATGCAGACTTTTTTGTTCAGCATTTTTCCTCCAGAGGTGCATCATTAGAGTGCTGAGAGGCAGTTGTGCCCCCATCTCCAATTAATCAAGACATCAGTTTCTCTAGCGCAGAGGTTCCCCCCCCTGCCTCCAACAGACCTAGCTGCAAGATACATTCCTAGTGACTTTATGGCTGCGTTGGTGGTTAATGATCTTGGCAGGATGATATTATCAACAGGGAGGGATGCAAAAGCAATGCTAAACTAGTCAGTAATAGGTTTGGGCTACCAGATGAGAGAGAGGGAGAGAGAATGGTGGGGTGGGGGTGGGAGTGGAAACAGCAGGATTCTAATACAGCCACAGGAAATGCCTCCTCTGTGAGGAGTCCATCATCACTGGCAACAAGTGAACTTTGGGTTAGAGAAATCCAAGGTGATTACTTTGGAAGAAATCTGGAAGGCAATTGTTGAACTGGGTAAGACCCTCTCTAGTCAGCCATCACTTATGCCTGAGAGATTAAAGACAGAAGAAAGTAACAGGATTTTGACATTCAAATGATGAATATGGATTCTGATTGGGAGAAAAACAGACTACAGGAAGCAGTGATCAAGTACACTTATCATATTGTATTCTGTTAGATTTATCATGCAGGCATTCATTGGTTAAGAAAAAAGGCCTGTCTAAATCTGGATAAAATCAGTGTGCTGTGGCTGGCTGGAGAGGGAGGTAATGGTATATCATGACATCCTCTCCTCCTACAAGGGCTGAATATTTAAGAGGTGTAAGCCAAACTTCTTTTGAGGCATACAACCTGAGTATCTCCTATTATCTGCTCTCTTTAAGCTGAATATCAGCTTCCTTATGACAGAGCTTTGACTATAATGTGACCTACAACAGAAAATCAGGGTCTGGAAATAAAATTAAAATATCAGTTTATTACAGAAATTTGTATTACATTGATTCACTTTTTAATATCATAGGCATCCTGATTTTTAATTGTTGGACTATTTTTTAGAACAGAAACACATGTTCTATATTTACAGAGTCAAATACACAAATTCCATCCTTCATAGGCAACTGCTAAATTTAAGAAAAGGTATATTCTTGCAAAAAGAGAAGTACTTCACCCCACCCATAGAAAAATAATACAGCCCACATGTATTGCCAGAAGGGAAACCATGTAAAATAGACCAGGACAAAGTCAGGTACAGTGCAACACTAGGTGGAAAGATTACCTTACAGGGTTTTTAAAAAGCAGAACATGTTGGCTATTAAGGAAAAAAAAAAAAGTGATTCTGTGCTAAATTTTTGTTCCAGAAATAAATTCTACCAAACAGTATATTATGGGGTAAATTTTTAATAGGGTGCCTGACTGGCAATAGATGTGTGTGCGCTTTTCAGCACATAGAAATTCAACCAATGTTCAAATACAAGCTTGCTGGGCAGACTGGATGGACAGTTTGGTCTTCTTCTGCCGTCATTTGTATGTAACCGGAGTTAGATGTATATGTGCTTACACTTTAATAAACGATGGCATAAAGTATGTATACCTCTAGCTCCAGAGTGAAAAAAAGGCTACATTATTCATACCTGATCATTTCCTTTCCTTGACACCTGCTAGACCCGTCTTCACAATAGGGATTCCCCTCCTCTGCAGCTGGTGTAGCCAGAGAACAGGCCTCCACGCTCTTTTGCTGTGATGTCACTTCCACTGTATGGGAGGCGAGGTGGAGGCAGTCCCCCAGTAAACCTCTGCCAAAGCTGATCTTTAACCAAACTAACAGACTAATTAAAATAGGTAACTGAAAATTGCTCCCCCCCCCCAAGACTCATTCAACTCTGTGGGGCTGGGCTATCCGACCCGTAATACAGGCAGTAGTTCTGGCTCCCTCCATGCCGAGAACAACCTAGGTCAAACAAACCTAGGCCAAAAAAAAAAAAAAGCATGTCCCCTTTCTCAGAAATTAAGGAAATCAAGGATTTGGGGGGGGGGGGGGGAACGGGGACCTACTTCTCTTTTTTTTCCCCCCTCAATACACTGCCTCTTCTCAAGTAGGGGTTGAGAACTGAGAGGTTAGAAGAAGGAACAAAGTGAAGGATATGTTCACCCCTAGCTGCTGGTAGGGGGCTAATGCTCTACCAACCCCCAACCCCCTCCTGGGGTGGGCTAGAGGAATGAGATGAGGACATTGCGGGGGAGATGGGTCCCCTTTCTTCCCACGTTCCCCTGTGTTCTATATGATAGATTTTTTTTTTTGCTCACGCTGGGGGTAAGAATCTGACTGGTCTAGCAGGTGGCAAGGAAAGCAAATTATCAGGTAAGAAAAATGTTGCCTTCCTTATCTCTCTGCTAGATCAGTCTTCACAACAGGGACACACAAAAGCTAGTACTCTCTTGGGTGGGAGGACGCGAGTATCTTCACTGCAAAGGAGGTATCTGCACTGGCTCAGACATCCACTCTGCAGCGTTTAGTGAAAGAGTGCAGAGAAGACCAGGTGGCCACCTTACAGATTTCATCGGGGGGGGGGGGGGGGGGGGGGGGGGGGGGGGGACAGGACACGCTTGATATTTCTGCCCAAGAGGTTGCTTGGCGCCTACAAAGCGGCATGTGCCCAAAGACGTGGTGGTACTCTTTACCCTTTCAGGATATGGGCTGTGCCTATTGCCTCCCTAATCCGTTTGGGCTAGGGTTGCTTTGGAGGCTGCTTCCCCTCTACGTGGGCAGCCGTACAATACGAACAGCCTGTCAGATTTCCTGAATGGGCCTGTGATCTTGAGGTACTGTAGTAAACGTTCGCCTGAGGTCCAGGCACCCCTCCTTACCTGATTTGTCTTCCTTGAAAGCTGGCAGGGTGATTGTCTGAGGTGAAAAGGCGGCAGAACCTTGGGTAGGAAGGAAGGGACTGAGTGGAGGGTCACCATCCTTTTGGAGAAGACTAAGTACGGGTCTTTGTAGGAGAGGGTCTGTACCTCCTAGTTTAGTCTTGCTGATCAAATGACCACCAAGAAAAATCGCCTTGAGAGAGATCCTTAAGTGAGGCCTGTCTCAGTGGCTGGGGGGGGGGGGGGGAATCCTACCACTCCCGGTGCCTGCCTGTGCACTGGGTAGCGAGGCAGTCTCCTCCTGCCAGAGTGGTTTCACTTTCCGTCACATAGGGAGAGAGGCAGAAGGAAAAGTCAGGGCAAGGTACTTGGCATCTGCGGCTCCCGTCTCACCCACAGGAAGAGGGGGAGCTTCCCTATCAGAGAAGCCACTCCAGTCCCCTCGAGGATTGGGGGGAGGGGGGGGTCACAGCTCGAGGGTTGTCACCGAGGAACAACCAGAACCAGTATATATCAGAAGTTGTGGCTACTAGGGGGAAAGGTCCGCTGGGACCTCCCCCGAAGCAAAGGAGGGGTCTTTTAGGAGATTCAAGATGTTGAACAGCGGTTGTCCGCACCTGCTGTGAAACAGGGAACTTCTGGGGACCGCCTCCACCATGCTTCTCTTTTTAGTGGAAGTCACATCACGAGAAGCAGCGTGGAGGCGTGTTCTCTGTCTACCCCAGCTATGGCAGAAGACATCCCTATTGTGAAGACCAGTCTAGCAGGGGGATGAAGAATGTATAGATGTGTGCAGTTTCCTCCCATGCTCCTGAAACTCCTCTTTTTAAAGTGACTAAAAGTATTCACCAACATGGATTAAGGAAATCTACCCGCATTACTCCTTCCTGCATGCAGACAGATCCCAAATAAGCGGCATGCAGGTAACCATTTTATGCCGGTCCAGGCCACAGAGGTAAATGAGCTGTTATGGTGACATTCAGCATCCTGTGCTAAAAAACTGAAAGTGGGCTTCACTAATGAAATCCTGGGAAAATCCGCTGGTTTCAGATGACAATCAGAGTTCTTTTTTGTAAAACTTTTCTTAGATTTTGATAGGTATGCCACTTATACTGTGAGAACAGCAACTGAGAGCAAATTCTTCTGCTCTGAGCTGCATCTCATTGCTGACGGTCATAGAAGGAGGAAAGTATAATGTTACCGACTAGCATTTAGCAGAAAGCTGCATTTGGCTTGTCTTTTCAATAGTGCACAATGCAACTCTCGCTGAGTAGTCAGCAAGCAACTGACTCTTCAATAAGTAGCACCCCACTCACTCTCAGCAAAATGAAAATGGACATGCCCAGAGATCCCACCTGTAGGTTTACTGGGGGAGGGATTCACAGAATAAAAACATGTTCACCTCTATGGTAAATAAGTTCTATGTGTTCATTTTTGCTAAATAAGGGTTCTTGGTCCCCTGTCTGAGAGCATAAGACAATAGAGGTCCCAGTTTTACAAACCTAGTTCCATTTTACTAGAAGAGGCTGGTCCAGTCCTGGTTTTAGCACATTGTATACATGGATCTATAGTTACAATTTCCTTAAGAAAATGAGGACTACCATTTCATGTATGCCATGGAGGTAAAACCAGAAGTGAAGCAGCCTGTCCTTTTGGAAAAGTAAAAAAACAGAGGGGGCCCACATGGTTCCTCTATTCAGTCTCTTCCAACATTGAATGCTTTCAGTGCTACTTCTTTGCCAATAAGAACTAACAAGCAGTAATTCAACCTCACCATGGAGGCCATGCAGATTGCTTTCCTGCTGTAGTACCCTGCCACAGAGGAATCAGTTTCATACATACTGGCAATACAGCTGCTAGAGGCTGCCACCATGTGCAAGAGATGAGCATTCCAGACCAACCAGAAACAAGTGGCCTAACTACTATTCCTGAGATATCCAATCTGTTCCTTATTTTCATACCTGTCTATACTGAAAAGCAACTCTCACCAACTCCTGAGAGCCATGGCTGCTAGCGAGAATAGATCTGGATGGGCCCTATGGATGATGGAACAAAACCAGTGTAAGGTACCACACGACATACTAGACTTCACAGTGGGGATGTGATTTAGTGACTCCGCTGCCATATTCCGAAACTAAAGTCAGAATACTATACTTCTTTCTTCTTGAGAATCAGCGGCCCCACGTTGTCTCCTGTCAATTCATTGTGCTTGTTATGCGAGCCATCACAGACAGGGAACTGAAACATAACAGAAAAGAGAGAGATGTAAACTGAAGAACATCACCAGGCAATCAGTGGCATTTGTCCATTTTACTACAACAACTCCCCCCTCCCCCCCAAAAAAAAAAAAAAAAAATGCCTGCCAACATCTTCAAATGCACCAATTTGGCCCCTCCTCGCAGCTTGTCAATCCCCAGTTGAGAGCACTATAATCTTTGCAAACGATATACTGGAAGGAAGTAACTTTGAAGTTAAAGGGTTTATTCTTGCCTAGTTTTAAAAAAAAATGTTTACCTTTATGGACTGGAATTGGAAAAATATTTACAAAGCTTGGGCAGGGCTGGCTCTCATTGCGGAAGAACCCTGGTTTAATCCTCAAGTCAAGTGTTGCACTCACCGGGTTGGCTGAGGAAACTGGAGTGCAGGGAGGGAGGGGTGCATGGTCATTGGTTACGGGTGATACCTAGTGGCTAGATTCAGCGCCCTATGCTTGCAGCACTCTGGAAGGCACCCACGTGCATGGCCCCCAACCAAGGCCCATCACTGGAATGACCGAACTAAACGTAAGTTGGGAGGGGAGATGAAATTTGGAGAAAAAAATCCCCAGGTAGCCACAAATGAAGGCTCATGGTTCTGAACAAGTGGGAAGTACAAAGAAACAAGAGAAAAGCAGCCAGATGGGGTGGGGGGGAAAAAAACCAAAAAACTTTGACATCAACCAAAATGTTAGGGACCACGGCAAAAATTTATTTTTCCTCCTAACTTGTTTTTGTTCTTTATTCCTTGTATGTCTAATTTTTGGGCTTTTTGCTATTTTGTTTCACCTTGTCATATCTACTTTGGATTTTTTTTCTTTTCATTTTCACTCCTTATTTGAGGTCTGTTTTTTTTTGTTTTTTTTCAGAAAGTAAACTAAAGAGACTTATAAAGATCACATGTCTGTGTGTCACCTCCCTTCAATAACTTTTGTATTTTAAAGTCCTATCCATATGAAATTTCCAGGACATTTTTCAGAGAATTCTGACAGGGTGGTTGTTTTGTTTTTTTTCAATTGATTGATGTGGATGCATGCATCCCAGAAAGTAGGCTTGCTTTTGTAATTTTTTTTGGTTTTTGCTTTTTTTTTTTACCCCTCCCCCCAACTTTGCTTCCTCCTCTTCTATGCAGGAAAAAACAGTGCCAGCACCAATGCAGGTAGCAGTGGCAGCTCTTCTCTTCTAGCCCAGGCCCGCTGCAGTAACAGCTCCTCCTAAGCCAGTGCCAAATGCCAATTTTTAGGCATCCAAAAATTTTCCACTTCTTTAGGGATGCTCAAAAGTCCACCTATCCAGACACAGAGCTGTGTTTCTGGAAAATGAAATACTAACCCCAATCCAAAACATAGGAAAACATGGTTTAAAGAGGTCAATGTACTAGTTCTGCGGCACCTGTTCTATTGTTTTACTTTTGCTATGCTCCATGTACCTGCTCACCCTCCTCAGGTCTCAGCTAAACCCAAACAGATTTCTGTATGCAGCAGTTATGATAAAATGTCCAAACTGATGGTAAACTAAAGCCCTAGTGTTCCCATATGTTTCTCAATTTCAGAACATATTTCTCTCTGTGAATCTTCTTAGTCTATCCCAATGCTGTTTTTTCTGACTGTAAATATTTACTGTTATAAAATGTTTATAAGAAAAAAGTAGATATAGGTAAAATAAATATGGCATATCCCTCCTCCCCCAAATCAAAACCTCCTTATAGCTACTTTGGGCACAAATTAAAAAAATAAAATTACTATATTTTTTTTTTAGTTGATTGCACTTTTTTGGTTAAAGATACAGACAGCTGGAGAGGAAGATTCAAAGCCCCAGGGGTGAGGGAAGGGTTCCAGCCACTAGACACAGGCAAATACCTACTGATTAGATTTGATTAGATTCAGGGTGCATGTGTACCGAGTGCTGGAAGGAGTCACATTCTGTGGCCCCTACTCAAGGATTAGCTGCAGCAATAAATGAAAGGAGAATAAAAATAGGGAAAAACCTCATAGGTGTGAATGAAGCTATAGCCCCAATGCAGGCTAATTCTAAATCAAGTGGAAGCCTAAAGAACATACAAACATAAATTGCCATGTTAGGTCAGACCAAGGGTCCATCAAGCCCAGCATCCTGTCTCCAACAGAGGCCAAACCAGGCCACAAAACCTGGCAATTACCCAAACACCAAGAAGATCCCATGATACTGATGCAATTAATAGCAGTGGCTATTCCCTACTTCAACTTAATAGCAGGAAATGGATTTCTCCTCCAAGAATTTATCCAAATCTTTTTTAAACCCAGCTACACTAACTGCACTAACCACATCCTCTGGCAACAAATTCCAGAGTTTAATTGTGCGTTGAGTGAAAAAGAACTTTCTCCGATTAGTTTTAAAAGTGTCACATGCTAACTTCATGGAGTGCCCCCTAGTCCTTCTATTATCCAAAAAAGTAAATAACTGATTCACATTTACCCGTTCTAGACCTCTTATGATTTTAAAGACCTCTATCATATCCCCCCTCAGCCGTCTCTTCTCCAAGCTGAACAGCCCTAACCTCTTTAGTCTTTCTTTATAGGGGAGCTGTTCCATCCCCTTTATCATTTTGGTCACCATTCTCTATTAAAGAACATAAGAACATAAGAAAATGCCATACTGGGTCAGACCAAGAGTCCATCAAGCCCAGCATCCTGTTTCCAACAGTGGCCAATCCAGGCCATAAGAACCTGGCAAGTACCCAAAAACTAAGTCTATTCCATGTTACCATTGCTAATGGCAGTGGCTATTCTCTAAATGAACTTAATAGCAGGTAATGGACTTCTCCTCCGAGAACTTATCCAATCCTTTTTTTAAACACAGCTATACTAACTGCACTAACCACATCCTCTGGCAACAAATTCCAGAGTTTAATTGTGCGTTGAGTAAAAAGAACTTTCTCCGATTAGTTTTAAATGTGCCCATGCTAACTTCATGGAGTGCCCCCTAGTCTTTCTATTATCCGAAAGAGTAAATAACCGATTCACATCTACCCGTTCTAGACCTCTCATAATTTTAAACATCTCTATCATATCCCCCCTCAGCCGTCTCTTCTCCAAGCTGAAAAGTCCTAACCCTCTTTAGTCTTTCCTCATAGGGGAGCTATTCCATTCCTCTTATCATTTTGGTAGCCCTTCTCTGTACCTTCTCCATCGCAATTATATCTTTTTTGAGATGCGGCGACCAGAATTGTACACAGTATTCAAGGTGCGGTCTCATCTTGGAGCGATACAGAGGCATTATGACATTTTCCGTTTTATTCACCATTCCCTTTCTAATAATTCCCAACATTCTGTTTGCTTTTTTGACTGCCGCAGCACACTGAACCGACGATTTCAATGTGTTATCCACTATGACGCCTAGATCTCTTTCTTGGGTTGTAGCACCTAATATGGAACCCAACATTGTGTAATTATAGCATGGGTTATTTTTCCCTATATGCATCACCTTGCACTTATCCACATTAAATTTCATCTGCCATTTGGATGCCCAATTTTCCAGTCTCACAAGGTCTTCCTGCAATTTATCACAATCTGCATGTGATGTAGCTACTATGAATAATTTTGTATCATCTGCAAATTTGATTACCTCACTTTTCAATATATTTATAAATGTTCTGGAAAGGAATATGACAAGCACGGTCCATGTACAAATCCCCGAGGCACTCCACCTTTTCCACTGAGAAAATTGACCATTTAATCCTACACCGTTTCCTGTTTTTTTAACCAGTTTGTAATCCATGAAAGGACATTCTCTTATCCTAAGACTTTTTAGTTTTCTTAGAAGTTTCTCATGAGGGTCTTTGACAAATGCCTTCTGAAAATCCAAATACACCATATCTACCAGTTCACCTTTATCCACTTTTATTAACCCCTTCAAAATAATGAAGCAGATTTGTGAGGCAAGGCTTCCTTGGGTAAATCCATTTTGACTGTTTCATTAAACCATGTCTTTCTATATGCTCTGTGATTTTGATCTTTAGAATAGTTTCCACTATTTTTCCCGGCACTGAAGTCAGGCTCACTAGTCTATAGTTTCCCAGATTGCTCATGGAGCCCTTTTTAAATATTGGGGTTACATTGGCCACCCTCCAGTCTTCAGGTACAATGGATTATTTTAATGATAGGTTACAAGTTTTAACTAATATTCTGAAATTTCGTTTGAGTTCCTTCAGAACCCTGGGATGCATACCTTCTGGTCCAGGTGATGTTACTCTTTAGTTTGTTAACCTGGCCTACTATATCTTCCAGGTTCACAGTGATTTGGTTCAGTTCATCTGGATCATCACCCTTGAAAAACATCTCTGGAACTGGTATCTCCCCAACATCCTCATTAGTAAACACGGACGCAAAGAATTCATTTAGTCTTTCTGCTATGGCCTTATCTTCCCTAAGGGCCCCTTTAACCCCCTCAGAGGAAATCAGCCGAACAAAAAGCATAAAAATATTCAGACAGAAAAATGTTTTAAAAGGAGGGTAGCTGACTTCTGGTGATGATGAGATCCTGAGAGTTTGTTCTGGGTCTGAGCTCCTCAGGGATCGTCAAACATCCCGCCGTTTAGAACAACAATCTGCAAAAATAAAACAATTTCCTAGAAGACAGCCTTATGGGCGTAATTACTGGATATCCTAATGAGGAAAACAATGGGAGAAATTGCAGAATAAACGAAGAGAATGGGAGCAGAGAAGGCTATGGAAAAAGACAAGATGGTGCCAGAACATACAGCTGTGCTGGAAAGTATGAATGAGGCAACTATAAGAGAGCTGACCAATGCTGTTTCAGCTGCAGAGAAAGAACAAATACAAAAGCTCCAAACATCATTATATGATATCAATGAAAAAATGAGGTAAAAGCACCGCCTTTCACTGCCATAGATCAAAAGCTAGGCAAGCATGTCCACCGCTTGGAAAAACCAGTCACACAACTCCAAAGGCAGAATCAGACCTTAGAAGAATAAACGGATGACAGAGAATCACAGCCAGAGAAACAACGTAAAGATTGTGGGTCTCCTGGAAGCAATGTAATGAGAGGCATTCTTAAATTGGTACAAACAAGGCCTGCCAGGCGTTGAAGTACAAAGTCGCCCCATACTTGTACAGTGTGCACATCGAATTGGAACACAAGGAGTGGCTGTCCAGAGATCAAAGCAAGTGATAGCAAAATACTTACATTTCATGGATAAAATGAAAATACTAGCTGCTTACAGGAAGACAAAGGAACTGAGTTATGACAACAAAAAAATGTTCCCAGATTTTTCGACATGGTCCTCTATGCCAGAAAGGAGCTGACACCCTACTGTACACAATTGTATAAGTGAGGGATAAAATTCTCATTACAATTTCCTGTGCGTATCAAGGAGTTCCAGAGAGGAGGGGAAGGTAAACTCCTTACTAGCAAGGAAAACACCAAAGAAGATTTAACAGAATGGATGGTCATTTATTTACTGCTTTGGTATAATTGTTTACAGCAACGGCAAGAGTTATTGAATACAGTTATGATTCATTGAAAAGCAAATCCCCGGAGTCCCCCCTGCTGAGAGGTTTGGGAATACAGACACCATTACTAGAGTGAGTGGCGATAACAGAATGTCACTGAAGAAAGAAACATTCCCGAATTGACCAGAGGTGTGATGGACAGAGCAGAGTTTGGGGGAAAAGAGTTTCTGAGGTGAAATGGGGAGGGAAGTAATGAGTGTGTTATGTGATTGGTGTGAGAGGTGGTATGAATGTGTGTTTCAACAAGCGTTTATACATTACTCTAATTACAGAATGGAATATGATATCATAAGAACATAAGAAGAACATAAGAACATGCCATTACTGGGTCAGACAAGGGTCCATCAAGCCAGCATCCTGTTTCCAACAGTGGTCAATCCAGGCCATAAGAACCTGGCAAGTACCCAAAAACTAAGTCTGTTCCATGTTACCATTGCTAATGGCAGTGGCTATTCTTTAAGTGAACTTAATAGCAGGCAATGGACTTCTCCTCCAAGAACTTATCCAATCTTTTTTTTAAACACCGCTATACTAACTGCACTAACCACATCCTCTGGCAACAAATTCCAGAGTTTAATTGTGCGTTGAATGAAAAAGAACTTCTCCGATTAGTTTTAAATGTGCCCCATGCTAACTTCATGGAGTATCCCCTAGTCTTTCTATTATCCGAAAGAGTAAAAAACCGATTCACATCTACCCGTTCTAGACCTCTCATGATTTTAAACATCTCTATCATATCCCCCCTCAGCCGTCTCCTCTCCAAGCTGAAAAGTCCTAACCTCTTTAGTCTTTCCTCATAGGGGAGCTGTTCCATTCCCCTTATTTTTGTTTAGCCCTTCTCTGTACCTTCTCCATCGCAATTATACCTTTTTTGAGATGCGGCGACCAGAATTGTACACAGTATTCAAGGTGCGGTCTCACCATGGAGCATTATGACATTTTCTGTTTTCTTCACCATTCCCAACATTCTGTTTGCTTTTTTGACTGCCACAGCACACTGTACCGATGATTTCAATGTGTTATCATTTTGATGCCCAATTTTCCAGCCTCACAAGGTCTTCCTGCAATTTATCACAATCTGCTTGTGATTTAATTACTCTGAACAATTTTGTATCATCTGCAAATTGATTTACCTCACTCGTCGTATTTCTTTCCAGATCATTTATAAATATATTTGAAAAGTAAGGGTCCCAATACAGATCCCTGACGCACTCCACTGCCCACTCCCTTCCACTGAGAAAGTTGTCCATTCAATCCTACTCTCTGTTTCCTGTCTTTTAGCCAGTTTGTAATCCATGAAAGGACATCGCCACCTATCCCATGACTTTTTATTTTTCCTAGAAGCCTCTCATGAGGAACTTTGTCAAACGCCTTCTGAAAATCCAAGTATACTACATCTACCGGTTCACCTTTATCCACATGTTTATTAACTCCTTCAAAAAATTAAAGCAGATTTGTGAGGCAAGACTTGCCTTGGGTAAAGCCATACTGACTTTGTTCCATTAAACCATGTCTTTCTATATGTTCTGTGATTTTGATGTTTAGAATACTTTCCACTATTTTTCCTGGTACTGAAGTCAGGCTAACCAGTCTGTAGTTTCACAGATCGCCCCTGGAGCCCTTTTTAAATATGGGGGTTACATTAGCTATCCTCCAGTCTTCAGGTACAATGGATGATTTTAATGACAGGTTACAAACTTTTACTAATAGGTCTGAAATTTCATTTTTTAGTTCCTTCAGAACTCTGGGGTGTATACCATCCAGTCCAGGTGATTTACTACTCTTCAGTTTGTCAATCAGGTCTACCACATCTTCTAGGTTCACCGTGATTTGATTCAATCCATCTGAATCATTACCCATGAAAACCTTCTCCAGTACGGGTACCTCCCCAATATCCTCTTCAGTAAACACCGAAGAAAAGAAATCATTTAATCTTTCCGTGATGGCCTTATCTTTAAGTGCCCCTTTAACCCCTCGATTATCTAATGGTCCAACTGACTCCCTCACAGGCTTTCTGCTTCGGATATATTTAAAAAAAATTTTACTGTGAGTTTTTGCCTCTACGGCCAACTTCTTTTCAAATTTTCTCTTAGCCTGTCTTATCAATGTCTTACATTTAACTTGCCAACGTTTATGCATTATCCTATTTTCTTCTGTTGGATCCTTCTTCCAATTTTTGAATGAAGATCTTTGGCTAAAATAGCTTCTTTCACCTCCCCTTTAACCATGCCGGTAATCGTTTTGCTTCTTTCCACCTTTCTTAATGTGTGGAAAACATCTGGATTGTGCTTCTAGGATGGTTTTTTTGTTTTTTTTTTTTTTAACAATGACCACGCCTCTTGCACATTTTTTATTTTTGTAGCTGCCTCCTTTCAGTTTTTTTTCTAACAATTTTTCTCATTTTATCAAAGTTGCCCTTTGAAAGTTTAACATGAGAGCCATGGATTTGCTTACTGTCCCCCTTCCAGTCATTAAATCAAATTTGATCATATTATGATCACTATTGCCAAGTGGCCCTTCCACCGTTACCTCTCTCTCCAAATCCTGTTCTCCACTGAGAATTAGATCTAAAATTGCTCCCTCTCTTGTCGGTTCCTGAACCAATTGCTCCATAAAGCTATCATTTATTCCATCCAGGAACTTTCTCTCTCTAGCGTGTCCCGATGATACATTTACCCAGTCAATACTGAGGTAATTGAAGTCTCCCATTATTACCACACTACCAATTTGGTTAGCTTCCTTAATTTCTCTTAGCATTTCACTGTCAGTCTCACCATCTTGACCAGGTGGACAGTAGTATATTCCTATCACTATAGTCTTCCCCGACACACAAGGGATTTCTACCCATAAAGATTCAATTGTGCATTTAGTCTCGTGCAGGATGTTTATCCTGTTGGAAGGGGAGGTTGGATCTGAGCTGGATAGGGGTTAGTTATATTCAAAAATTCAAATCTTTATGCTGGATAGTGAGTGACATAGTGCTTTGTTCCATTAACATAGCAGCCTTTTATTCGCTGACAAAGCTTCGGAAAAGAAAGGCCAACTTTGCTTTTATTCAAGTAATTCATTTAATAGATCATAAGCATAAAACGTTATGTCAAGAATGGTGGAGCAAGTTAATTATGCATCATTTATAGATAGACAAAGAGGTGTGGCAATTAAGAATACCCCTTTTCAGGTTGAATATAAGATGGTTGATCTTGAGGGAAGATATATATTGATCGCTGGCACATTATATGAACAGAAATTACTACTATTGAACATATATGCTCCTAATTGCTAGTCACATAACATTTTTTTCCCCGATTTAAGAACAATTATATTACAATGGAATCCTGGGAGGGGATTTTAATGTAATAGAGAACCTATTGACTATAAAACGCTCTAGGATGCCAAAAAAAAAAATGTCAGTCTGAGATGGGGATTGGATTCTATCACAGGAATTGTTAATTGATGCATGGCGAGTTCTGTAACTTGAAGCTTAAGAATTCTCCCATTTCTCCCATCCACATCAAATGTACTCCAGAACTGATTACATCTTAATATCAGAAACATTTGATTCACTTTTAAGTAATGAAATAGTGGAAATGACATTCTCAGATCATGCAATGATATTAATCTAGCTCTCAATAGGAGGGAGAGGGCCACCACTGAAATCTTGGCGTATGCCGACGTGGCTTAATAAGGAATTCATAAAATACCTAAAGGAAAATTATAAACTAAATAATCTTATACTGAAATGTTTTGGGGTGCAGCCGAAGTGATGTTGAGGCCAAATAATTAAACAAAATAGTTAGTTAAATTTTGGCATTATCTGAACTGAAAAGGTGCATATACAAACACTAGAATCTACTACCCATTAATATAGAAATAAGATTTAGCAAGACAACACATCAGGAAAATTGTTGGCTGATTTAGTTCACAGCAAATAATGAAGTGGAGAAGATGAGCGGTATACACGCTGGTAATAAACCATATGTCCATAGTATAGCGCTAAAGGTTCTAGGATCCCTTGGGAAGATGAAAACTCAAAACATGACGATGTTGGCAAGCATTTCCAACTTTTATTCAGAAGTAAAGTAGATTTTGGTCCCCCGACATTGACCATGTTTTGCCACTTGGGCTGCATCAGGAGGGACAGAAGCCCAAAAACTGCCAACAGATAAAAGGATAGGAGAAGACAGACCAGGATCCAAAATAAGACAACCAAAATGACAGAAAAGGCTACATAAAGCAAAGTATATAAGATCGAAACAATAAATGCTGAAGAAGAATATAAGAGAAATTAAAACTATAACAAAAATTGTATAACAAAAACAAATTGTATGACAGAAGTTATATATGATGAGAACAATATGACAGTGTGACAGGAGAAGTAGAGAGGGAGGGGGGTGAGGAGAGAGGAGTAGAAAGGGAGGGAAAAGAAGGGACCGTGGCATTGGATAATGGGTGCAATGCAAAAGCATGCCTAGTTTCACAGATCAGGAAAAGTATTCAATCGAAGCAACTCCAAAACACTTTCAAAGAGTTGGGGTGTAAAGGTGAATAGTGTTTTGGAGTTGCTTCGTTTGAATACTTGTCCTGACACTATAAAACTAGGTATGCTTTCACATTGCACACATTATCTGATACCATGCTCCCTTCTTTCCCTTCCCCCGCCCCATCTCCTCCTCTCACACTGTCACATTTTTTTCTCGTTACATTGTTCTTGTCATATATAACTTCTGTCATACAATTTGTTTTTATCATATAATGTCATTTGTTATATAATTTTAATTTCTCATATGATATTCTTGTACAGCATTTGTTTCAATTTTATATACTTTGCTTTTATGTTAGTCTTTTCTGTCATTTTGGTTGTTTTATTTTGGATCCTGGACTTTTCTCCTCCTACCCACTTTATCTGTTGGCGGTTTTTGGGCTTCTGTCCCTCTTGATGCAGCCCAAGTGGCGAAACATGGTCCTGTGTCAGGGAACCGAAATCTACTTTACTTCTGAATAAAAGTTGGAAATGCTAGGCAACATCTTCATGTTTTAAGTTTTGTTCATCTTCACAAGGATCAGAAAACCCCTAGCACTATACTGTAGACATATGGCTAATTTAGTTTGACAGGCAAAGGCCAAACGTATTATTACGAGATTGTATGATAGGGAAAACCTGTGTACAGACCAAGAAGATCCTAAAAATATTCAAAACTTTTTATTAAAAAATACATAAAAACTATATACAGCTGAGGAAAACAGATCAAATTTTTTCCAGTAACTTCCAATTCCACAATTATCTGAGGAACAAAAGATGGCACTGAAGGCTCTCCTTACTGAATCTGAAATACATATAGAGATATCCCAACTCAAACTGGCTAAAGCACCAGGGCCTGGTGGATTCGGCATGGAATTTTATGAGATTCTTGGAGACTATGTCATTGTCATTAAAAAACGTTTCAATTGGTCAGAGCATGTAGGGAATTTGAGATGGGGCATAATTTAGCCACAGTGGTTCAAACCAGGAAAAGATGGGAGATATCCTGAATCATATCACCCTATTTCACTGCTAAATCAAGATATCAAAATATTAGCAGCTATGTTGGCGAAGCATCTGAATATGGTGATAAAAGGATTAATAAACTCAGATCAAATGGAATTCATAAGGGGAAGGCTTTCTTCCACCAGCATGGTTAAAGCATTGTCTTGCAGTCTTCTCCACGCTGAAGGTTCAAGAGATGGAATGTTACTAAGTCTGGATGCTGAAAAGGCATTCGACCATGTGGAATGGCCTTACCTGACTTGGGACTTAAAAAGGTTTAATTCTGGCCAGGGATTTATGGAAAGCATAATGTTGTACAACAAATCCCTAGCTCAATTACTTGCGAATACTGCATTGTCTAGTCAATTTACATTAAGCTGGGACATGAGGCAAGGTTGCCCTCTTTCTCCCCTTTTATTTTATCTTTAGAAGCATTAGCCATTAAACTACGACAACAATAAAAATGGGGGGGAAAGTAATTAAAATAAGCATGTTCGCAGATAATATGCTAGTTGTAAGGAACCCAAAAACAAAATGGTTTTACTCCTATAATGGAAACGATTATTCAATTTGGAATTTTTTCCAGGCTGAAAATCAACTTAAATACATTCCAAGCCTTTCCACTGGATGTGGGATTAAGAACTGAGTTGCAGAATTTGTCCCCATTTACTTGGGTAGAATGGAAACTAAAATATCTGGGCATCACTCTGGTGCACTCAATGAATACCCTCTATAAACTGAATTTTGGAGCGGGATTAGCAAAGACTGAAATATTACTGAAGAAATGGAGGCATCTTCCCCTATCCTTGATGGGTAGGTGTGCAGTAACCAAAATGATTATTCCGCCCAAAATATTATCTCCCATACAAATGCTCCCACTGTGGCTAAGACAAAAAGAAATACTTAAGTTTCAATCTACGATTACAGCTTTTATATGGAACGGTAAGAAAAACGGGATTAGCTATCAAACCTTGAAGTTGAAAAAGAGAAAGGGGGTCTGGTGATGCCTGACCTATGGGTAGATCATAACGCATCCCTTCTCAGATTTAGCCAAGATTAGGTGTCTTATGGTATGAAATGATCCAGAGGGCTTATTAAAATAAGGTTTTTTACCACATAATCCTATTAATGCATTACACGCATCTAAAGGGCCTGCGTGAAATATTTGACAGTTTGCCACGGAGCATTTAAAAGAGCCTGGAAGTGGTGGCAGAGATTGGCAGGCAAGTCTGTGACCATATCCCCATATTTATCTTTGATAGGGAATGGAGATTTTCCTGTAGGACTTAGTTCCCCAATTTTTTTTTGACTGGACAGACAGAGGCCTGTGCTATGTGGGACAAATTCTTGATTTGGATACTAAAATTAATAACATTTTTCCGAGATTTGTAGGAAGATAGTCACACTATCTGGGATAGACCAAATGTTGCTTATATGCAGGCTAGGCATTATTACCTGAGCTTGAGTAGGACACAAACGGAGCAAACTGTTTTTTTCAGAAGAAGAAGATTCTTTTGATACTATTCCCAAGTTTAACAAAATAGCTATATGGGTTCGGGCTCTCCAACTAGGCATAAAGATGCCACATTTGACTGTTCTAGCGACTAAGTGGAGCGTGGATTTGGGAGAACTGGAATAAAAAAACTCTCTCAGGCATTTTTCCCCAAGTGTATGTACGTCAACATGTCTGGACCCCTGCATTGAATCGGGGCCTAGCCCAAACCCGATCAGTGCTCCCTTTTTATCTCGCCGGAAGAAAAACTGAATCGGTACAGTAATCCGAGCCCTGGAGACCTTAATGTTTTCTGCTTACCTGGTCTCGGCGCTTACCGATCGTGTGCTTTGACGGTCTCCAGCTGCGGGGGGGGGGGGGGGCTTTATCTTCACCGCCGCGCTCGGTTGTTGCACCCGCTACCTTTCAGCCTCTCTGGGGGCTAAGTCCCACGCCGGAACCGGCTTACCAGACCAAGGCACACCTCTGAGGGATATCGAAAATCACCTCAAGAATTCTCAACTGGGGGAGGGACCCTTAGGTATCACTGCAGGAGAACGGAGTTCGATCTTCTTTAAGGTAAAAAACTTTTTCTTCTTTGCTGTAATTCTTAATACTGTTCTAAGTGTGTGGGATAGTGTCTGCATCTGCTAGGAAATGGAGAGATACTGAAGAGCTGAGGTCACTACAGGGGTATACCTAGGGTGACGTCAGCTTTGAAATCTGACTCAGTCTCCCATCCGCTAGCAGAAGAGCACATATCTCACTGGTCCTGAGGCCATCTGGCTACCAACTCATAGTCTGGACTGATCCGGGTACGTACAGGGAACACTGGATTACTGTGTGGAAACAATCACAGGATCTGTGACTGGATTCTTACCTTGTATGTTCTTAAAAAGCATGAGTGTAAAGATTGGCGTACATACTCCGATGGTGGGAAAGTCTGGAAACCTTCAAAAAGTATCTCTTAACACACACACACACACTGATTCACGATCAGGTAGGGCAGTGGTAACCACTATGGCAGCTAGACACCCCCCCCCCCCAGCCCCACACATCCCACCAGCAGATCCATAAAGCACCTCACCGTCTTAGAGCGCCAACACCTGCAGTAAGCTGCTTTGGCAAGGTGCAGATCCTCTATGTTGATCTCGTTCACCACTTTGGGGTTCTCCTTCTGGATTTTGAGATTAATCAAGCTATCCTTCTGTTGTTTTTTCTTTGGGAGGAATGGCCGAACTGCAAGGTATCCTAGCAGAGCCAGTACACCCAGGAACGGCAGCAGCCGAAGCCATTCTGAAACTAAAGCGTAACAGATTAACTTTATGGGTGCTTAGACAGCGAAGCTATGGCTCATACTCATTTGCAGTTTGATCTGCACATTTTCAGTAAGATGTTTATTGGCGTGCACACAAGAAACCCTTTCATCACAGGGAGTACCAAAACCAGTCAAATCCTGAGGGTTAAAAGGTAAGAGTGGGAGTATACAACACGTAAAGGACTGTTAAATTTAAAATAGTAATCACATGATGAATTTCACTACTGCCACCACCAAAAGAATGAATCTAAATCTAAACAAAAAGACTAATCTGTTGATAATAGATATCTGACTCCTAGGTGTTACATGATTTTAGACATTCAGATGTGCTATTTATGCAACTAAATCCATATTTTTATGACCAAATGAGATACAAGCAATACATACACATACCTAAATCTAGGATTTAAGGAGTAATTTTAAAAACTGGCTGCAATCAAAGACTGTAGATACTTTTTACCCATGAGCTTTGCCCCAAGTTTCAAAGCACAAGTATGCATGAACTTTTGCTGTGAAATATGCTGCGGGTACAAAGCTTTTTCAGCAGGTATATTTTGCATTCAAAATTCATTTTTATATGCATTATTTTCCTCCCTCAACCTGCCCCTAGGAATGCTCCCTCTTAATGCAACTAGAAGTGCTCATATGGGTCAACGCATCTTTTACCCACATCGAGGGAGCGCACATTTCAGGCAGACAATTTTATGGCTTTGAAAATTGCTCTCATCATCCTGTGTTCTAGGATTACTTGTAGTTATAGACAGATATAGATATATAGATAATACAATTAAGGCAAACAAATATCACCTAAAGTGTTCCAATAAATATACAATACTAAAAACTCATAGAACACAAATATGTAATCCAAAAACAAAATAGTAGAAAAACAATTTTTTTTTATTTTACAACATTTTTGTTAAAAACTCACATTATACAGCACAAAAACTGTATACATACTAAAAAACTGGATGCTTCCATTGTCAGACACTGGCTTGAGCATGACCATTCACTGGATGATTTAAAATTCTTTGTGATTCAGAATTTACCTTTGACCAGGGGTAGAAATATCTCACTTCAGCTTCAGTAACAGGAACAATATATTTACAAATGGCGGCCCATCGTTCCAAATGGTCTCAACCTAGAAACTTACTGGGAAGTGTTTTTGTAAGACTGAACTGTCGTGCCAACTGTTTCATTTTTCACTTAAGATTTTACTAGCCTATCAAGACGATTGTTTTACCCAGGACCATCACGCTCCTGTGCATTCCATTTAAATACCACTAACATCGCAGGACTTTGTCTCACTTTGAGTTTCCCACCAATCCAGATAGTAAAGGGAAAGCTAAGGTGAGCTAAACCATATTAGTTTTTTCACATTTAGGTGTTTTTACTTCTGTTACAGTAGAAAATACATATTGTTGTGTCTAAGCAATTTGTTTGAGTCTGTTTTTATTATTTTTTTGGATGTGCTATAAATTCAGTTACTCATATTCATAAAAAAAAGCCAATGCTAGTGTGTCTCCGATTTTCTATGCAGTGTACACCACTGGTGCAGAAAGTTAAAACTTTCAACTTTTTACAACTCACCTTTAGTTTCTTTGCATGCTTTTATGGCAGTTTTCTAAAGTTTGTATTCTTTTCTCAGCATTATTTGATATATGGTTTAATTTTATTTTGTTAGGAGTTTTCAAAGGATGTGTAAACCTTTCCCCTAAGAAAGCCGTAGCTGGGAAACACCAGGACCTGTGCTGGGATTTGAGGAACCTCTTCGTTCCTCTGACATGTTTTGAGATTTCAATCAGTACAGCCATCAGCTATACTAATTATAGAACATGTTTGGAGAAGTACCTTGCTTCTCCTGCTACTATGTAGAAAGATTGTATCTCCATAGTTATTAGCTACAAGTCTACAAAACATTGATATTTGGATGTTTTTTTTTTCATATGGATTATGCATTGTGCACACCTCTCTTGTAAAACAGTTTTTTGACAGAAGAGACATTACCTGTAGAAAGACAGTAGTTTTTGTGTATGCTGTTGTATTCTAAAATATTTCTTGTAGTTTTGTATATTAGATACTTTTTGCACAAGGGTATTTTTTATTTTTTTTTTACCACCCTCCTGTTTTGAATTTATTTTTAACAAATGTAAAATAAAATTTTTTCTCTATTTTGTTTTTGGGTTACAGTGTTCTATGATTTTTTTGTACTATATATATATATTATATATAATACATATATATTAGGGATGTACATAGGGTGCCCGATCGTTTGCAATTTCGGGTTCGTCTGGCTGCGAGAAAATCTCGTTTTCCCGCGGATCAGCAATTTTTTTTTTAGTAAAAAATCGTTTTTCGTCTTAGCGCGCACTAACAAAAAGTAACAAAAAAATAACAAAAATAAACTGGTTTTTGTTAGTGCGCACTAACCCAAAAAATGATTCTCACGAAAATTCGGGAGAAAAAGTGTTTCGCATTTTAACATATATAACGAATTAAGAAATACCGTACAATATTTCAATTCGTTATAAAATGATTCACATCCCTAATATATATTATATATAATACATATACATATATATACATACACACACAGTCAGGCTAATTAAGAATAAAGCCTATGCCAGGAATGCAGTAGGGAGATGCTGTTCATAGCATCAGCATAGGAATCACATTCTCATTCAGCAGATGGCCTCCCACAGAAGCAGTACCATTACCAATGATTGGAAACTTACCCCTAGATTCATCAAAAAGTTTTAATAACACAGTGATAATGCCCGCATTAACAAAAAGAGGGGTGTACCGCTGAAGCGGTACTATCACACACGATAAACCAATAAACCCTACTTTTCCATCCTGTGCTGGGGGAGGGAGAGACAGACTATCTACAAGGCCCTCATAGTACTTAAGTATTTAAATCTCTATAGGAGGGCTGCCTAATAGGTCGAGGTGAGGTGTTTGTGGTGGTTTTGTGTTTAGGGGCCAGTTTTGCACATTGAGTGAGATGTACGAACAGCTCAATACACCTTGGTGAAGATTTGACATCATTTGGCATGAGGAAAGTCTCACAAAGATGAAATTTTGTACTATGTTTTCTCACCCTAGCTTGATGGTACCTAGGATACCATCATGCTAGGGGGTGAGAGAACAAATGTCAAATTTTCACCAAGGTGTACTGTGCTGTTCGTACATCTCACTCTATTTGCGAAACTGGCCCCTAAACACGAAACCACCACCAACACCACACCTCGACCTATTAGATGGCCCTCCTATGAAGATTTAAATAGGGGCACACAGAAAGGCCCTCCCCAGAAGCTCTTTTTCTCTCTCTACTCCACTCCTCTCTCCCTCCCCAAGCCCAGAAATGGCCAAAATGCAATTCCAAAAGTTTATTGCGAACTGCGTTATATGGCCATTTTGGGCATATCGCACAGCTCAACGACAGGGAAAAAGGAGTAGTTATTTCTTGTGTTAAGAATGTGCGATAGAATGTGTTATGCTATCGCACAGTGTGATATGTCCCCTAATTTTACTAATTCCTGCCCAAAACTCCTCCCCGATCCTGCCCGCCCCAAAATGTGCATTCATGCTGTGCTCTACAGCATTTTTCACATGCGTTATGGCATTATGAATCACAATGGCAGAGTAGCAAAAATCCTACTGAGATTTGGTGATCCCTTTGGTCACCTGTTGATAACAACTTGTGGTCACCACTGGATATCTGTAACACCACCTTTGAAGCCTGTGGTCAAACTATGTTATCTACTTGCTGCTGGAATTTTGCCATGCTACACTGCATGGCTGTAAAGGAATATATTACATGGGGATAGTTTTTGGGTGCACAAGTAAACACTAAATACCAACAGCCAGCAAGAAAAAAATCTTTAATCTTTATTATATCTTAGGAACAGTGCAGCAAACACATAGCTTACAACTCCCAAACTTTTATTATTGGTTATATAGGTCACCTCCTCTAAACTTACTCACCAAATGGGTTAGTTGTTTTGTTAAAACCAAATATAAGAAAGCATGGAGTCTCTTTTCTAGTCCACATACAGGCCAATGAAATATTGGCACGCTGAAAACGGGCGCTCAATCATGAGTGCCCGCTCTCCTAACATGCACCAATGCACCTGTCCGGGGAGCCTGATGTTATATTTAAATGGGCTGCCGTGGTAAAAAAAAAGGAGGCGCTAGGGGAAATTGTGCATTCCCAGCGTCTCCTCAGCTGGAGAGGTGGCTGTCAACAGGTTAGGAAAAGGGACCTTCGATTTTATGAGCGTTTGTTTTCCTAACCCGTGCACAGCCACGGGTTAGGAAAATGGATGCTCTTTAATTGAGTATCCCTTTTCCTAATCTGACTACAGGCACACTTTTTTTTTTTTTTTTTTTAAAAGGGATATCCTTTTCCGGTTCCTCCAACTTAATATCGCCAAGATATTAATTCAGAGGAACTACAGAAAAGCAGTATTTTCTGCTTTTCTATAATCTTTTTGGGCTCCTCAAGAATTAACGCCTGCTCTGGGGCAGGCATTAATTTTTTTAGGGTAAAAATGTGCACGTCAGGCACACTTTTTTTTTTTTTGCATTGGGGAAAATAGCTTGTAACCTCAACATGGATTTACATGTGATGAGCAGTATTAGCTACGCGCTTAGTTGGACGTGCGCTTTGGACGCGCTAACCAGCATTTTGCATTGGGGGTTATGGACGTGCGCCCAAAATGCGTATTAAGCTATGCGCTGCGGCCAGTGCACGGTATTGCATTGGCATGACAGTGAGGAGACTTGCTGGTGCAGTGGTTACTACCCTTAACCAATAAGCCTTGATGCTGTTGTTGCAACTCCAACATTGCTCTCTGCTTCAACGACAGGGAGAAAAGGGGAATTGGATTCCGAAAGCAACCACCAAGGGCCCTGACTTGTATGGTCTGGGGAACAAATAAATATGGGGGTAATTAGCTGAGAGGAGGGGATCAGTTGGGATCTCCTGTACTTGGGCATGAGAGAGTAAAATTCTGCAAAACCCTGCATACTTAATATTTATCATATATATATGAGGGATGCGCATTCATTTTCAACAAAATAGACAGTGGCAATGAAATTGTCTCTCTTATTTCATCCTGTTTCAGGCATGCCATGAAATGAAAAGAAAAAAAAAAAGACAAAATTTTGGAAAAATGAGTATTTCGTGTTAGGGGTAGATTTTAAAAGGCGTGTGCGTCCACATGCGCATACTACCCGGCGCACACACATAGATGTGCCGATTTTATAACGTGCATATACCTTATAAAATCTGGGGGCCGTGCTTGTGTGCATGCCAGATTTTATAGTCTGCGCGCGCAAAGGGGGAAGGACTTAGGCAATTCCAGCTCGGCGATGCATTCCAGCCTTCCCCAGTTCCCTCCCTCACACACACACAATCCCTTCACACAAGCTCGCTTTCTCACACACACACACAATCCCTTCACATCACTCTCACCGGGGCCTGCACCATCCTCACCATGAGAGGGATGGGCTCCGCTCGCAGCACGCCAAGTCCTGCTCCATCTTCCCCAAGAAAGGGTTTGGCTCTGCTCATGGCACACTGAGGCCTGCTCCATTTTCGCCTAATTCTGCGCAGAAAATGGAAATTCTGCGCAGAATTCCTCCAGGAGTGAGAGAGAGAAAGGAACAGGGGGAAGGGAGCAGTGTCTGGGTGTGAAATTAGTTTTTAAGATTATACTACCCTGAAAACTAGATGATGTGTGTGACCAGTCGAGATCAAAGCAAGATGGCTATGGCACCAGTGTTGGCAAATTCAGTAACTAACTGCACTTCATCCAGAAACATGACAACAGAAAAAGATTGCCTAGCTAGACTGCTCATCCACACCAACTATTCAGCTTTACAATCCCTACCACACCCTCAGAGATCCTCTGCTTTTACCCTGCCTTCCTGAATTCTAGCCTCTCATTTACACCTTTCCCTATATAAATGTGAAAGTATGCATCACTACAGATATTGTTTTTTTGTTTCCACAGGTGGCTGAGGATTTTCTGGCATGCTGTCACGGAGGCCAGTGTTTCTCCAACCGGTCCTGGAATACCTTCTAGTCAGTTTTGTTTTCAGGATGTTTGTAATGAGCATGCACCAGATAGTTTTCATATTCATTAAGGCCATACTGATAAGCAGACTATCAAGGTTGTTCAGGCGAGCTGTCATGTCCCCTCCCCCCGAAACGTATTTGCATGCAATGACTCTACAGCCCTCGCAGGACAAGAGTTTAACTACCAAAATCTCTAGCCCTTTCTACCGCTATGCAGGCTTAAAGTAAACTGTAGTCTGTCACCTTGACTCATTTTCCTTCCTAAACGGTCAAAGAAACCGAACTGAAACCCAACCCACCACTGACCAGCTGCGCGCGCAGCCAGCCGCACTCTTTTGCCTCCCCCTCGTTCTCCAACTTTTTAACAATAAGACCAAAGGAAAGGGAGACCAGGCGTGTCCCTCCCTTCCTCACCGGTGAGCCGCACGAAGCCACCGACGCTGTCGGGTACGGGCAGCCGCTTCAGGTAGGCGGGCAGCTGCACCTTGATAATCCGGGCGATGCTCTCCAGCACCATGACGGCTCCGGCAGCGCGTGCGCCCTGCTCTCCTTTCCTGTCCACCCACCCGCCCGCGAGCCTACCACAGCCAATAGGCGGAGGCGCTACTCCGCTTGCGAGCCCTCCCGCGCCCCCAATTTCCCTAGATCTGGAGCGAGAAGGGGGAAGGGTAGGAGGTGGAAGCCGCGGCTCTTCCGGTAACGCTGGCGGGAGGCGATTGGCTGAGAGACGACTGACGTACAAGCGCCGCCAGATTCAAAATAGCCCTCAGTTCTCCAGCCCCGCCAATGTCTCTTCTTCCGTCCGTTTACTGACGAGAAAGTGAGCGCCGGAATGTGACTTGTCTTTGCTTTAATTTAAAAAAACAAATTAAAACAAAAATCAGCTTTCCCTGTACCTACCCAGATTAGTCCAGACTGCTGGGTTTTGTCTCCTCTCCCGCAGATGGAGACAGAGAAAGTTTTATTGACACTGCCACCTAACACAAGGTGCCACCTGCAATCCATCAGTGTTTCTGTCTCCAGCAGATGGTGGAGGTGCAAAACCACTGTTGGAAACAGGATACTGGGCTTGATGGACCCTTGGTCTGACCCAGTATGCTTTTCTTATGTAGCCTGCAGTCTGAGATTTCAAAAAATACAAAACATTGTGAGACTAGAAGATCAAGGAGTGCTTGCCTCCCAGGAGGTTGTTAGATTGTGGTGGGGCTATCCCCCCTAGTCTGTGAGGTGGATGAGAAGGGGGTTGGGACCCTTTATTACTCAGTCCTTCATCGCCAGACAGGGCAGAAAATTGGGTGTCCCTGTTCGCTTGTCCTGAAAGATGGACAGAGCATGCTACCAATCTTCTTTCAGGAAAGTGTTAGGCAAAAAAAAAAAAACCAGATTAAAGTTTTGCTAAAAGTTAAAAAAAAAAAAAAAAAAGGGTGTTGCAGGGGGATTGCAGGCTTTACCCTGATTCTTCCTTTCAGGCATTTGGGCAGCTCTGCTTGTATTTTCCTGTTCCTCCAGCAGCTCTTCAGTTGTCGCAGCTCTGCGCCAGATTTTCATGCCGCGTGGGTTGTGCTGTTCCGCTTTGTGGAGACACGCAATGGCTGATGCTCCCGGTGCCTCTCCAGGGGAGAGGGCACTTCGGAGATGGTTGCAGTGACCGGCCAGGCGCTGCGAGCCTGGAAGGCTCTCTCCAGTGCACCAGCATGTGGACAACCCCTTCCCGCTAAGTGCAGGAATGGAAGCCATCTTGTCCACATTTGCACCTGCCTTGCGGGCCATGGAGGGGGATTTCCATCCTCCTTTGCCCTGGTGGTTAGGACCTCTGAGGGAGGTCAAGAAGCTGAGGGGCTTCACTCAGGAGGTGAGGAGGATCCCCTGGAGGACTCAGATGCCTCTTCTACCTTTTATTCTGATTTTGTCCTCTTATTGCACAAGGCTTACAAGACCAGGAAGGCCGCATGGTGGCGTAGAGCTGAGCAGAGGACTTCAGTACATCCAAGGCTGGCAAAGAGGGCCAGGCCCTTCCGAGCTGCAGGGCTATGAAGGTTCAGCGAGTTCCAGGGGCACCAACAACCGCCGTGGAGAGCTCCTCCAAGGTCTCATGAACTGAGGATCCGCAGGCACAGGACCCACTGGAGTTGGATCCGGTTTTGGCGGATCAGGAGTGAGCAAAGAACCCGGCTGTGGAAGGAGATGATCCCAAGGTGGTATGGTTGTTCCACAAGAAGGAGCTGGGTCCTCTGATACCCACTGTTCTGGAAGAACTGGGCATCAAGATCCCACAAGAGGAATTGGATCAGGAAGAAGTGGACCCGGTCATGGATGGCCTCTGGGGTGCGACAAGGTCTTTTCCGTTCCACAAGTCCATCAGTAAGTTGGTATTTAGGGAGTGGGGTACTCCCAAGATCGGCTTGAAGGTTAGCAGAGCCATGGATAAGTTGTAACCTTTGCCAGAGAATATGCTTGACCTGAAGGTTCCAAAGGTGGCTGCATTGGTTTTGGCTGTTATTAAGAAAACGACCATTCCAGTTGCTGGTTCCACAGCTCTGAAGGACCTTCAGGATAGGAAGCTGGAAGTGCACCTCAAGAAGAATTTTGAGGTGACTGCCCTTGGCATTCAAGCAGCTGGGTGTAGCAGTTTTATGCTAAGGGTGGGCTTGCACTGGGTATACCAGTCGCAAGCGGACACGTCCTTGTCTGAATCTGAGGCGAAGCAGGCGGCATGGCTGGAAGCTGTGGTAGCATATGGTGCTGATGCGTTATATTTTCTTGTAAGGACCTCATCCAGGATGATGATATCGGCAGTTTTGGCCCAGAGAATCCTCTGATTGAGGAATTGGTGAGCCCACATGTCATCTAAGTCTCAGTTGGGAGCGCTGCCTTTTAAAGGGCAGTTGCTCTTTGGTCAGGACTTGGAGGAGATGGACAAGCTTCTCGGGGAGAATAAAGGTCATAAATTGCCTGAAGATAAGCAGAAAGGGAAAGGGTCTTTTCCTCCACATTCCCGCTTCAGAGGGACTAGGTTGTTTCGCCCGGACATCCTTGGGGCCTGCTTCAACCATTGCCAGTACCAGACGAGCCCTGGACCCACATTGAAACAGACTTTGTGGTGGACTTGCCACTTTCTGGAGGTAACAATACCATCTGGGTGGCAGTGGATCGATTCTCGAAGATGGATCACTTCGTGGCTCTCCCTGGCTTGCCTTCAGCCATGGAACTTGCTAAACTATTAATCAGTCACATCTTTCGCCTATACGGCATGCCAAAACACATTAGTCCTTTCATGATTTTGTAGACCTCTATCATATCCTCTCTCAGCCTTCTCTTCTCCAAGATGAACAGTCCTAACCTCTTTAGCTTTTCCTCATAGGGGAGCCATTCCATGATATTTATCATTTTGGTCACCCTTCTCTGTACTTTCTCCAGTGGAACTATATCTTTTTTGAGATGCGGTGACCAGAATTGTACACAGTATTCAACGTGCAGTCTAACCATAGAGTGATACAAAGGCATTATGACATCCTCCGTTTTATTTGCCATTCCTTTCCTAATAATTCCTAACATTCTGTTCGCTTTTTTGACTGCCACAGCATGTTGCACCGGAGGTGGACCCTTGGGCCGAGGTGGGGTTGACGCTATCCGTAGGAGGGATCCTACGGGTCCCCACCGTCGGCAGGCAGAGTGGGTTGAAGGATGGAGGCCAGCTGGCGCTTCACCAATACCAACCCTCGTTCCCCGCGGGTTGAGCCTTTGGGTACCAGGGTTGGCTGGGCTTAGGTGGGCCTCCATATATCGTCATCAATGGAAGGATCGAGGGGTCAGCCCAGAGGCAGCAACAGTGGCTTGAAGAAGTCTGTAACGGATAAGGCAGAGTCCCGGAGACCTGGGCGCCAATAGAACCAAAGTCAGACAGGGGGTGCCTGAGCAAGAACAGGCCGAAGCTTGAATAGGCCAAGTGCAGGATGTAGACTGAAGAAGCGTCATGGGGCAGGCTGGAGTCAGGGCTGGTGGCAATCAGGAAGCAGTGGCAAGGCAAGGCTGAGGTCTGGATGAGGAGAGAGTCAAGGGCATAGTCAGGCAATGCAGAGGTCCGGGCTTGGAGAGAGTCAATAGCGTAGTCAGGCATTGCAGAGGTCCGGGCTTGGAGAGAGTCAATAGCGTAGTCAGGCAATGCAGAGGTCCGGGCTTGGAGAGAGTCAACGGCATGGTCAGGGAATGCAGAGGTCGTGTCCGAGAAGGCAGTCCAAGGGTAGGTTAAGAATCAGGAACAAGGAGAGCCGGAACAGGAATCAGCGAGGATCAGGAACCAGGAACGTAGGAGAATCACCAGGAGGCAACGAATTCACGACCAGTGTGGAAACCTGTTGTTACGCTTGGGCTCCGGTCAGGAGTCGTGAACACCACCCAGCAGGGTGGCTCCAGGTGGAGAGAGAGACAGGAATGGCTAGAAACAGTGTCTGGTTCCAGGCTGGGTCAGGGCAGGCGGCAAGTAGCAGGGTCTCGGTTCAGGCTGGGTCAGGGCAGGCGGCAAGTAGCAGTGTCTGGGTTCAGGCTGGGTCAGGGCAGGCGGCAAGTAGCAGTGTCTGGGTCTAGGCTGGGTCAGGGCAGGCGGCAAGTAGCAGTGTCTGGGTTCAGGCTGGGTCAGGGCAAGGCAGGTCAGAAGGCCCGTAGGCCACACACACACACAGAAGGCCCGTAGGCCACACACAGTAAGCAAGGCAAGGCAGAGAAGGCCCGTAGGCCACACACACACAGAAGGCCCATAGGCCACACACCGTAAGCAGGGCAAGGCAGGTCAGAAGGCCCGTAGGCCACACACACACACACAGAAGGCCCGTAGGCCACACACCGAAAGCAGAGCAGGCAGGTCAGAAGGCCCGTAGGCCACACATACACACGGAAGGCCCGTAGGCCACACACCGTAGTCAGGGCAAGGCAGGTCAGAAGGCCCGTAGGCCATACACACACACACAGAAGGCCCGTAGGCCACACACCGTAAGCAGAGCAGGCAGGTCAGAAGGCCCGTAGGCCACACATACACAGAAGGCCCGTAGGCCACACACCGTAAGCAGAGCAGGCAGGTCAGAAGGCCCGTAGGCCAGGTAAGAAAAGCGAGGAAGAAGGCCCGAAGGCCGCGCAAGGCAAGGAAAGGCCCGAAGGCCGCGCAGGGCAAGGAAAGGCCCGAAGGCCGCGCAAGGCTAGAGCAGGGAGCCCAGGTGAGCTCGATGCCGAAGCACCGAGGGAACTGTCAGGCAGGGTTATAAGGGCCAACCCAGAACATAGAGTGGACAGGGGAGATGGCCTGGGCCTGTCAGGAGAGCCAGCAGTAGAGGGACCCCTGGTGGTGAGGCGGTTGCACTGCAGCCAAAACTGTAACACCTGTTGCAAAGGCAATCCTTAGGAGCAGAGCCAGGCTTTAAGTACCAGAGCTCCGCTGACGTCATCATCTGGGGTCGCGGCCAAGTTCCCGCTGCGGGTCCTTCATAAGACTCACTGATGCGCGCGCGCCTAGGGAGGGACACGGTGCTGGATGGCGGCATCTCTCCGCGAGCCACGCAGAGAGGCCTGACGCGGAGCACAGGGATCTGCAGCTAAGCCAGGGGCACCAGGGGTGGCCCGAGGAGGGAGCCGGCAGCCCACCGCCGCCGGGGATGAGGAACCAGGCACTAGATTCGTCTGAGAGAGGTGAGGGGGCCGGGCCACGGGTCAGATCTTTTTCCTGGGTGGTAACTCCTAAAATGGAAACTAACATCGTGTAACTACAGCATGGGTTATTTTTCCCTATATGCATCACCTTGCAGATGTCCACATTATATTTCATCTGCCATATAAACACCCATTTCCTGTCGTGTAGCCAGATGGACTCAGAACAAGTGGGTATAGTGTGCTCGTGCTAGCAGTTGGAGACGGATCTGACGTCAGCACGGGTACATATACCCCCACAGGAAGTGAAGCTCTTCAGTAATTTCCGTCTCCAAAGCAGTTTGGAGAGCCTGCACGCTCGCTGAGCGTGTTTCTAATCTATCCCTAAGCTCCATCAAGGTTCAGGTGGCTGCGCTGTCTTGCTATGGTTCCAGGAGGGATGGCAAGACCATTGCCACGCATCCAGATGTTTCTCGCTTCCTGAAAGGAGTCAAGCACATTCGTCCGCCACTGAAGTGGCCAGTGCCTTTGTGGAACCTCAATATTGCTTTGGATTTCCTCGCGGGATCCACCTTCAGACCCCTTCGGGGCCTGTCTCTCTGTTCTCTCACTTTGAAGATGGTGTTCTTGCTGGCTGTATGTTCAGCACGCCGCATCTCAGAGCTACAAGCACTGTCTTGCCGTGATCCTTTTCTCAGAATCACTCCAGAGGCTATCCATCTTCGCACGGTTCCATCCTTCTTGCCTAAGGTAGTCTCACATTTCACCTCAACTAGACCATATCCTTGCCAACCACGGCAGGTTTGAAGAAATCTGAAGAAGGGCGTTTGCTGCGCCATCTCGACATCGGCAGATTGCTGCCCAGATATCTGGAAATGACAGAAACAGTACGGCAAACTGACCATCTGTTCGTCCTTCACAGCGGGAAGAAACAAGGTGAAGCGGCCTCATGGCCCACCATCGCCCGCTGGATTAAAGAAGTTATCAGAGCGGCCTACGTAGAGGCCGGGAAGTCACCACCTCTTCAAGTCAAGGCTCATTCTACCAGAGCCCAAGCAGCATCTTGGGCGGAATCTTGGATGCTGTCGCCTGCAGAAATATGTAAAGCGGCGACGTGGTCCTCCCTCCATACCTTCTCCAGGTTCTACCGTCTGGATGTCCAGGCCAGGGAGGACACAGCATTTGCGAGGGCAGTCTTACACGGTCCTCAGGCAGCCTCCCGCCTAGTCCGGGAGTAAAGCTTTTGTACAACTCACTTGTTCTGAGTCCATCTGGCTACACGACAGGAAATGTGGAGATTACTTACCTGATAATCTCGTTTTCCTTAGTGTAGACAGATGGACTCAGCATCCCGCCCAGCTGCCTGTAGACATTGGTTTCACCGATTCAAGGTAAGCCTTATCATTTCTTACATGAGTGCGTCCACCCTGCCAGGTGTCGACGCCTTCCGGTTGGGAATGCTGGCGGTCTCCAGCTACTATCAATCGGTCAGGGGAATCCTGTTTTCACTATTTCACTGATCGTCAGTACACATATATCCATAACAGCTTTTGCAAGGAAGATTACTGAAGAGCTTCACTTCCTGTGGGGGTATATGTACCCGTGCTGACGTCAGATCCGTCTCCAACTGCTAGCACAAGCACACTATACCCACTTGTTCTGAGTCCATCTGTCTACACTAAGGAAAACGAGATTATCAGGTAAGTAATCTCCACAATATTCCAGTCTTGCAAGGTCCACTTGCAATTTATCACAATCCACTTGTGATTTAATTAATCTGAGTAATTTTAAGCCATCTGCAAATTTGATCATCTCACTCATCGTACCCCTTTCCAGATCATTTATGCATATATTAAAAAACATTTCCAAGTACAGATCCCTGAGCCACTCCACTGTTTACCATTTTCCACTATCATAACAGATCATTTAATGCTATTCTCTGTTTCCTTTCTTTTAACCAATTTACAATCCACAAAATGACATCTCCTATCCCACGATTTTTTTAGTTTTCTTAGAAGCCTCCCATGAGGGACTTTGTCAAATGTCTTCTGAAAATCCAAGTACACCACATCTACCAGTTCACCTTTATCCACATGCTTATTCACCCCTTCAAAAACAAAGTAGCAGATTTGCGAGGCAAGACTTCCCTTGAGTAAATCCATACTGGCTGTGTCCCATTAAATCATGTCTATCTATATGTTCTGTGATTTTATTCTTTATAATAGTTTCTACGATTTTTCCCAGCACTGAAGTCAGGCTTACTGGTCTATAGTTTCCCGGATCATATCTGGAGCCCTGTTTATATATCGGGGTTACATTGGCCACCTTCCAATCTTCAAGTACAACAAATGATTTTAATGATAGGTTACAAACTACTTATAATAGGTCTGAAATTTCATTTTTCAGTTTTTTCAGGACTCTGGGATATATATCATCTGATCCAGTTAATTTGTTACTCTTCTGTTTGTCAGTCTGGTCTATTACATCTTCCAGGTTTACCATAATTTGTGTCAGCTCATCTGAATCATCACCCTTGAAAACCATCTCCAGAATGGATATCTCCCCAATATCTTCCTCAGTAAACACCGAAGCAAAGAATTAATGTAGTCTTTCCGCATTGGCCTGATCTTCTTTAAGTGCCCCTTTAACCCCTCGATCATCTAACGGGCCAACCGACTACCTTGCAAGCTTCCTACTTTGTATATATTGTATATATAATGTAGAATGTAGGTGCTTATTATATATTGTAGATATAATGTAGGTGCTGCCCATTGTTACATGTGCCGGTTGCAGCGCCGATGGAGGGGACCTGTTGGGCTCCTCCCCACAGGCGGTAACAACTCCTCCTCAGTCCAAGGGTTCACCTACAGAACAGCTTGCCAAGGCCATGGACCCCGTGGAAGCATCCGCTTTACAGTGCCTTCACCTGCAGCTCTAGTAATGCCCTTCGGCCTGTGCAACGCCCCTGCTGTCTTTCAAAATTTAATGAACAACATTTTCTAGGATCTCCTCTATGTGTGTTGTTATTTACTTGGACGACATATTGATATTCTCGCAAGACATGACCACTCATCTGGAGGATGTTAAGAGAGTACTACAGAGACTCCAAGAGAACCATCTCTACGCCAAGCTATCCAAATGTGAATTTCACAAGGAGTCATTGCCTTTCTTAGGCTACATTGTTTCCAATCAAGGCTTCCAAATGGACCCACAGAAGCTGGAGATTATCAAGAAATGGGCGCAACCCACCAGGTTAAAAGCTCTCAGATGCTTCTTAGGTTTCACCAGTTATTACAGGACCTTCATCAAGAATTACTCTTCACTTAGAGTAGTGCTTACAGCTAAGACGAAGAAAGGTGCTAATGTTGCTAATTGGTCTCCAGAGGCTATAGCTGCATTCCAGAAACTAAAAGATGCCTTTTCAAGCAAGCCTTGTCTTCGACACCCAAACCCCTCCAAGCCTTTCATCGTGGAGGTCGATGCCTCAGACGTTGGCTTAGGGGCCGTATTAAGCCAGGCTGGTGATTCAAAGGTTCCACAACCATGCTCATTCTTCTCCCACCACTTCTCTCCTGCAGAGAAAAAATACGGAATAGGAGATAAGGAGCTTCTGGCTATAAAGATGGCATTCAAAGAATGGCGCCCTTGGCTCGAAGGAGCACAACATCAAGTAACTGTCTTCACAGACCATAAGAATCTGGAGTACCTCCGCCATGCACAGCACCTGAATCATAGACAAGCGAGATGGTCTCTGTTTTTCAACAGATTCAACTTTGTGCTCAAGTACCACCCTGGAGATAAGAATATCAGAGCTGACGCTCTATCTCGCTCATTCCTCTCCAAGGACATACCTGAAGAACCGCAACACATCATTGACCCCAAGAAGGTCATATTGGCAGCTACCCACTTAGTATCTGCAGGAAAGACTATCGTACCCAAGAACCTCAGAAAAAAGTTATTGGCTTGGGTCCATGACTCTAAACTTTCAGGACATCCTGGTCAACATAGAACTCTGTCTAAGCTTCAAACCTATTACTTGTGGCCCACCATGAAGGAAGACACATTCTCCTACGTTGCCTCCTGCGCAAACTGCGCTAAACAGAAGACACCGCTGGGTCATCCAAGGTGTCTACTCCAACCCTTGCCAGTGTGAGAAGAACCATGGACACATATTGCCACAGACTTCGTGGTAGATTTACCATCTTCAGGAGGAAACAATATCATTTGGTTAACCATAGATCGGTTCTCGAAGATGGCTCATTTTGTGGCTCTCTCAGGCTTACCCACCGTCATGGAGCTCGCCAAGCTATTCATTACGTACATCTTCAGCCTGCATGGCATGCCTAAGCACATAGTCTCCGATTGAGGAGCCCAATTCACAGCTAACTTCTCGAAGGCACTATGTAAGAAGTTCGATATTTTTCTCGACTTCACCTCAGCATACCATCCACAATCCAACGGGCAAACAGAGAGGATGAACAGGACACTCAAGCAGTTCATTCGTGCCTACGTGAACAATCGCCAGAATGATTGGAGTGAACTGTTGCCCTGGGCAGAATTTACCATTAATTCTCATCCAGCAACATCCACTGGATTAACACCATTCGAAGCGGTCTACGGATGACTACCACTGCCACTTCCGTTATCAGTGTTGTCCCCGGCAGCTCAATCTACTGCCAAAGATATCCAACAACTTTGGACTCAGACAAAAGAGATGCTTATTAAAGCAGGACTTCGAGCAAAGAAAGGATATGATGCTCATCACTGTAAGGCTCCAGATTTCAAGCCTGGTGATAAAGTTTGGCTTTCCACGAAGTACTTAAGACTTAAACTTCTTTCAGCTTGCTTCGCTCCTCGTTTCGTTGGACCATTTCCCATTCTCCGACGACTGGGCAATCTCTCCTACAGTCTGAAGCTACCATCTACTTTAAAGATTCACAATGCATTCCACGTCTCACTATTGAAGCCATTGATCCTTGGTGAGTTCTTCAACAAGATGCCTGAAGCTACACCTTTAGATCCAGAAGAAGACATCGAATACAAAGTAGACGCAGTTCTCGATGTGAGAAGACGAGGCAGAGTATGGGAATACCTCCTGTCATAGGAAGGGTATGGCCCTGAAGAAAACTCTTGGACACCAATGTGTAATATCCTGAATAAAGAAATGCTACAGGACTTCCATCAATTGCATCCTCAAAAACAGAATGGTAGGAAACAGCAGGGACGCCCTTTGAAGGGGGGTACTGTTGCGTCCGTCGGTCCTAGATGGCTTTGCCCCGTTTGCCTCACCTTATTCACGGCTCCTCCCGCTTACCTGGGAAAGATGGCTACTGCCGTGTCTACAAGCCGACCTCTCTGGCGTCCCCGGAATGGCTATGGTGCAGCCTCCTGCCATTGCTCCTCCCAGGTACCTACTAGGGCAGCGCTTCTCAACCGGTGTGTCGCCAAGCACCGGCAGGTGTGTCGCGTGCTCCCGGTCTTTCCCGCTGCTCTTCCTTCCCTGCTGCCGTCGGGCTATCAGCACATTCAAGCCCAGCGGGAACAGCAGCGGCACTAGAAGAAGCTCTGGCACCCGCGGCTGGCCTTTTCTTCTTACCGTGCCTGCCCCCCCCCCCCCCACCGTGACCTGGAACAGGAAGTGATACGCGGTGCGCGGGAAGGAGAAAGGCCATGCTGCATGGAAAAGTAGCAGCGGCAGCCCCCGAGCAATCAAAATAGACGGTAATCGGGAAAGAAGACAGCAGCATGAGCCTCCCACGGCCGATGGGATTCTTCTTTCTTGGCCTGCGGGGGCTGGAGGAGGAGGCTGCTGCAGTAACATTTGTGCTGGGGGGGGGGGCGGGGAGAGAAAGAGAGAGAAGCAGCCAGCCAGCCTGTGTGTAAGTTAGAGAATGTGTGTGTGATTGAGAGCCTGTTTGTAAGTGAGAGAATGTATTTGATTGAGAGCATGTGTGTGATTGAGAGAAACTGGTCAGAGAGCTGATGTGGTGTATATGTGAGAGACAATGAAAGTGACTGCTCAGAGAGATGACTGATGTGCATGTGAGTGTGTGAGAGAGAAAAAGCATGGAAGTGAGAAATCTGGGTATGTGAGAAAGCATGGGAGTAAGAAGCTGATTATGTGAGAGAGAGCATGGGAGTGGGAAGCCTGTGTGTGTGTGTGCGTGCATGAGAGAGAGACTGGTTGGTAAGGTGACGGTGTGTGTGAGAGAAAGAGACTGGTGTGTGTGAATGAGAGAGAAAGAATGTGATTCAGGGAATGAGAAGCCTGTGCACGTGGAAAGCGAGTATGTAAATGAGAGAGAGACTGGTGTGTGTGTGTGTGTGTGTAACAGAGAGAGTGATTATGGGAATGAGAAGTCTGTGCATGTTAAGAAAGTGAGCATGGGAGTGAGAAACCTGGGTGTGTGAGACACAGCATGGGAGTGAGAAGCCTGCATATCTGAAAGAGAACATGGGAGTGGGAAGCCTATGTGTGTGTGTATGCATGAGAGAGATCAGGTAACTGGTGTGTGTTTGTGTGTGCGAGAGAGAGAAAAAGTGATTATGGGAATGAGATGCCTGTGCATGTGAAGAGAGTGAGCATGGGAGTGAGAAACCTGGGTGTGTGTGAGACACAGCATGGGAGAGAGAAGCCTGTATATCTGAAAGAAAACATGGGAGTGGGAAGTGTGTGTGTGTGTGTGTGCATGAGAGAGATCAGGTGACTGGTGTGTGTATGTGTGTGTGTGTGTGAGAGAGAAAGAAAGTGATTATGGGAATGAGAAGAGTGAGCATGGGAGTGAGAAACCTGGGTGTGTGTGAGACACAGCATGGGAGAGAGAAGCCTGTATATCTGAAAGAGAACATGGGAGTGGGATGTGTGTGTGTGTGTGTGTGTGTGAGAGAGAGGGAGAGAGAGAGAAAGAAAGTGATTATGGGAATGAGAAGCCTGTGCATGTAGAGAGAACAAGCATGGGAGTGAGAGACTGGTGTGTGTGTTTGTTGTGTGAGACAGAGAAAGTGATTATGAAAGTGAGAAGCCCGTATATGTAAGTAGAACACGGGAGTGGAAAGCCTGTGTGTGTGTATGACATGTGAGAAACTGTTCAGGAAGGTGACTGGTGTGTGTCAAAGACTGGGAAATGATTGGTGTGTGCGAGACAGAAATTGGTCATGGGGGCATGACTGGTATGGTGTGTGTGTGAGAGACATGGGCCCTAAGGAAGAGGACCACGAGTATAGAGCTTAGCCACTACTGCTGCTTCTGGTGTGTGCTACGGCCTGCATGGAAGAGGAGTAGGAGAGCTGCTGGAGGGGGTAAGTAAAGGTGGCTTTTTAAGTTTATTTTTCTTGATTGACTGCCATTTTAATTATTTAATATTATGTGATGTGTCTGCTTTTTTTTAAATATTGTATTGGTGTTTGGAGAATTTTTAATAGTTTTTATGAGTTTTTAATTGCTGGATGTTATTCTGTTCATAGCTGTTTTGAAACATTTATTCTGCTTATTAGTATAGTTCTACAATTATTTATGTTTGGGGATTTATAGCAGCTTGGCTTGTTCTGTTTTCCTAATAGGAGGTGTATTGGTTTTTAGGGCCTGATTTAATATTTGTAGTGTTGCCTTTTCATACATAGGGTTGCTCCTGTTTGAGTATATTCCATAATACAGGTGTAACTGTGTGCGGATTAGTTTATGTGCATTACTACAGATCCTGGAAGTATGTTAGGTCGGTTCTGTGTCTGTTACCGAGATGAGGTATTTTACTAGCATATAAACGTTTGTATCAGTCTTATTTGTTGTATTTTCTCAAGAGGACATACATTGGTGGTAAACTGCTTTCTTTTCATAAGTAGGGCTATTGAGCCTGGAACTGAGAAGACACCAGAACATCTTTTTTGTAGGGTGAGTTGTATGGGGAATGTCGTAATTCTATTTTACATCCATTATTGTGGGTCAGGGGGGTTCCCTTGGATGCAAACTGTACTTTTACATCTAGCCCCGTGACGATCATGGGTCAGTGTGTCATGCATGTGAGAACCTCTGTCAGGTGTGTCTCGACAGAAAAAAGGTTGAGAACAACTGTACTAGGGTTCGCGCGTGCAACCCACGTCTTTGTACCACTCTTGGCGTGAACCTCGAGGGCATTCCCTCATGCTGACGTCACTCCATCCGGGTATATTACCTTCACTAATTTGCTAGCTTGTTGAGTTAGCAAGGACTCAAATCCGTTCCTGTCTATGCTACTCTGCTGCTTCCGTGCTGCCGCAGGAAGCTCTCTCTCTGCCCTTTGGGGTAACTGCTAACCTGGGTACCCGCTCCTCGGAGGCCCTCTGCTTTATTTCAGTTGCCTTACAGGGAATAGTTACTCGCTCCTCGAGTGCCTGCTCTCCCTACCTGTACCTTCTACAACATACCTGGTGGAATCGCATACCAACAGCAAATATCTAGTGAATACTCTAACTCTCAGTCTATCTTATCTACAGTATCTCCTTGCTGGGAGACCTGCTGCGGAACCTCCTGACGTCATCAAGGAGAGAAGGGCTACCTCTGCCAAGGTCCCTGAGACTGCAACTACAGACTGCCTCACTACTGCCACCTCTGGTGGCTCTCTTCAAGCTGTCTAATAAAGAACTATCTTGTGTTTTGTGTAGTATGAGTCTAGCCCAGTGCTGTGTATGGGCTAGACTACCCGTGGGCGTGGTCATCTCCACAGCACCCAAGGATCCACCAAAACACATGTAACCACAATAACTACCAGGTTCACCGAGATCTGTTTCTATTTCTCTGAATAGTCATCTTTATTAAATATAATTTCTGTCTAGTATGTATATCTGCATTATATCTTCTCAGTACAGACTGTAGCAAAGAATTCATTTAGTCTCTCTGCTATGAACTTGCCTTCCTTAAGTGTCCCTTTTACCCTTAATCATCTAGTGGTCCAACTGACTCGCTTGTAGGCTTTCTGCTTCAAATGACCTGAAAACGTTTTTATTATGAATTTTTGCTTCCATGGCAAGCTTTTTTTTTTCAAATTCTCTTACAGGCCGATACAGTACACGCGCGTCAAACCCCCCTTCCGAGACTAATAGCGCCCGCAACATGCAAATGCATGTTGATGGCCCTATTAGTCATTCCCGCGCGAATAGGAAAATTAGTTCTTACCTGTTAATTTTCGTTCATGTAGTACCACGGATCAGTACAGACAGTGGGTTGAGCCTCCTTTCCAGCAGGTGGAGACAGACTAAAACTTGAAGGATGCCCTATATCAGGACAGAGCCTATCCCCTACCCCTTCAGTATAACGTATGTCAAAGCATAAAACAACAAACCCAAGAATAGTATCAAGCAAGTAACTGTAAAGCTCAACGGAGCAAATATAGAATAATGTAGAAAACATGGTATACCTATATGCTCTTGCATCAACTTGGTATAAGAAAACGACCAAGGCTTCCGGTGTAATTGCTCAGTAATCTTGCACAAAGAAATATATGGAAATCTGCAGACCTGCAAGAAAACAAGCTTCGAGAGGACAGAAGACAGACAGGGAAGGGCGACTGGACTGATCCGTGGTACTACAGGAACGAAAATTAACAGGTAAGAACTAATTTTCCTTTCCTGTACGTACCCGGATCAGTCAAGACAGTGGGATGTACCAAAGCTTCCCTAAACTGGGTGGGACCGGTACAGTCCCGCTCGAAGCACTTGCCGCCCAAAGGAACCGAACACCGGAGCGTGTACATCCAGACGGTAGTGCCGAGCAAAAGTGTGCAGAGAAGTCCAAGTGGCAGCCGTGCAAATCTCCTGCGGGGAGACAGATTGACTCTCCGCCCACGAAGTAGCCTGAGAACGCAGAGAATGGGCCTTCAGACCCTCAGGAAGCGGACGACCTTGACAAAGATACGCCGAGGAAATGGCTTCCTTCAACCACCGCGCAATCGTGGTCTTAGAAGCCTGTTTACCGCGGTTGGGACCACTCCAAAGGACGAAGAGATGGTCCGATACCCGGAAGTCATTGGTGACCTGGAGATAGTGAAGCAAGATTCGTTTCACATCTAGCCGATGAAGGTCGCCACCCGCCGTACCCGCAATCTCCTCCGGAGAGAACGCTGGGAGTTCGACCGACTGGTTGACATGAAAAGCGGAGACAACCTTAAGCAAGAAGGAAGGAACCATCCTGAGAGAAACCCCGGAATCCGAGAAACGCAAGAAGGGCTCCCGACAGGACAGCGCCTGAAGCTCGGAAATACGGCGAGCAGAGGAAAGAGAGACCAGAAAGACAGTCTTTAGAGTAAGATCCTTGAGCGAAGCGTGGCGAAGAGGCTCGAAGGGAGCCGCACAGAGAGCACGAAGGACTAGGTTGAGACTCCACGACGGACACGTGGACCGAGAGGGGGGGCGGAGGTGTCTAACGCCCCTCAGGAAACGAAACACGTCAGGGTGAGCTGCTAAGGCATGACCGTCTACCCGACCCAGGAGAGAGCCAAGCGCAGAGACTTGAACGCGTAGAGAACTGAAGGAGAGGCCCTTAGAGAGACCCTTCTGAAGAAAAGAAAGAATCAAAGGAATCGAGGCAGAGCGCGCAGGGACACCCGCCTCCGTACACGCAGACTCAAAAACTTTCCAGATGCGCACATAGGCCAGAGAAGTCGACTGCTTCCGGGCTCGCAGCAGGGTGGAGATGACCTCCTCCCTATAACCTTTGCGCCTCAGGTGACGCCGTTCAAAAGCCAGGCCGCAAGACAGAAGCGATTGGCCTGGTCGAAAAATACAGGCCCCTGCCGGATGAGACGAAGGAGATGACCGAGGCGCAGGGGCCCATCCACCGCTAGATTGATGAGATCTGTGAACCACGGCCTTCGCGGCCACTCGGGAGCGACGAGAATCACCAGTTCCCGGTGGAGCTCGATTCTCCTGAGAACTTTCCCCACCAGTAGCCACGGGGGAAACACGTACAGAAGGACGTCCGCTGGCCAAGGTAGAGCCAGAGCATCCACGCCCTCTGCGCCGTGCTCCCTCCAGCGGCTGAAGAACCGATTGGCCTTGGCATTGCGCAGAGTCGCCATGAGGTCGAAGCGAGGAGGACCCCACCTGTCCACTATCAGAGCCATGGCCGCATCCGAGAGCTCCCACTCTCCCGGATCGAGCAACTGCCGGCTGAGGAAGTCGGCTTGAACATTCTCTTTTCCGGCGATGCGAGAAGCTGCAAGGCACTGTAGGTGATGCTCCGCCCAAGCGAGGAGACAGCTGGCTTCTAAGGCTACCAGGGGACTGCGAGTCCCCCCTTGGCGATTGATGTAGGCCACTGTGGTGGAGTTGTCGGACAGGACTTGTACCGCCTTGCCGCGGATCAGGGGAAGGAACTCCTGAAGCGCCAGGCGGACCGCCAAAGTTTCCATTCGATTGATATGCCAGCGCGACTGAGTCTGCGACCATGTTCCCTGGGTGGACTGAGAAAGGCAGACCACACCCCAGCCCAACTGGCGTCCGTGGTTACTATCATCCACTGTGGAGCGGGGGGGGGGGGGGGGGCGCTTTCGTCCAGCTCATGCAGGCTAGCTAGATAAGATTTGTGCATGAGGACGAAATCCGCTGAAAAAGGGACCCTGCATTTGGCAGGGGGAGAGGGGCGAGGGAAGGTCAGGACCCCCTCCTGGGCACCCGCGGGGGCCAAATCAGAGGTTAAATCAAAAAAATCTGGCCCCCCAGCCCCAGGGAGCACTGAAATCAGCCCCGATGAAAAATCCAAGATGGCGGCCGTTCCCGGGCTCTGCCGACCTGGGAAAGGCCTAGCCATGCCGGGAGGAGTGGAGCCCCGGGCTAATTTGCTTGTCCTGCTGAGGAGGGACCTTCCCCACCCGGCAGGCAAGCAGTGCAGAGGCCCTGCCGCGAAAAACGCGAAGAGGGCAGCCCACAAGAAAGGCAGGCTGCCAGCCGGGACATAGCTAAGCCGCGGCTGAAGAAAAAAAAGCTGAAAAAAAAAAAGCTTGATTGACAGCCTGCACAGCAGGAGAGAGCAGGCGGGAAACCTGCTGCCTTCTGCTTCTCTGGCTGCCGGTTCTAGCCCTACTCTGACCAGAAAAAAATAAAAAAGCTGGTCAACTGCTGCAAATAAGTTAGAGGTAGGTGAGTACCTGCAACTTATTGAAGTTTGAAACTTTTAAACTTTTTTTTCTTTTTTTTACTGAGCGCAGCAGCGGGTTAAAAACCCTCTCGGCAGCCAGAGGGGGAACGAGGCCCAGAGAGCGTCGGTCCCCACACCTGGAAGCGTCCACGGACTCAGGACTATGCAAGGAACCCCCTCCTGCAAAAGGGGCAAAGCACCCCTGAGCCGGACAAGAGCTGGGAGACGGACGTCTCCCACACAAAAACAGTAAAAGCACTAAAAGAAGGCAATTTCCTTCATAGATTTTTGTTTTTGCCTTTGTTTCTAAAACAAGCGGGAATCAAAGAACTACTTGCTTGAGCCGAAAAAGAAAGAAGAAGAGGCTGACTAGCCTACAGCAGAGAACCGAAGGGGAGATGCTGCACCTGCTGGAGACAGACGAATACTGAAGGGGTAGAGGATAGGCTCTGTCCTGATATAGGGAATCCTTCAAGTTTTAGTCTGTCTCCACCTGCTGGAAAGGACGCTCAACCCACTGTCTGGACTGATCCAGGTACATACAGGAACAGTAAGTAAAATGTGCAGCCAAGCCGCACATTTTACTTTAAGAAATTAGCGCCTATCCAAAGGTAGGCATTAATTTCTGCCGGCGCCGGGGCAATCATGGCGATATTAAGTCGGAGGCCCCAAAAATTAGAAAAAAAGTAAAAAATAATAATAATAAAAAAATTTTAAATGGGCCCGCGGCTCGCAGGTTGAAAACCACACGCTCAATTTTGCCGGCGTCCGGTTTCTGAACCCGTGGTTGTTAGCGGGCTCGAGAACCGACGCCAGCAAAATTGAGCGGCGGCTGTCAAACCCGCTGACCCTGTCCAAAAAGAGGTGCTAGGGACCCGCTAGTGTCCCTAGCGCCTCTTTTTACCACGGACCCTAATTTAAATAAATTAATTTACTGTATTGCACACTCGGGAGAGCAGGCGCTTGCCCGCTCTCCCACGATTTTTACTGTATCAGCCCGTTAGTGAACAACGAGCAGAAATATGTTAAAACAATTCTACTTTTTCCTTGCCATTGGTCTCTTTCATCTTCAAGTCTCACAATGCCACATTTGCTATGTGCCCTGTATATTTACTAAAAGGATGCCCTACATAAATGTCAGGATTCGAGAATTTTACAATGTCAGGGTGAAATATACCCAGTGCATTCCCACAAAGTTTGGAAAGATGTATTCCACAAAGTACACATTTCCAAAGACATTCTTTACTTTGTGTGTGTGTGTGACTGCTCAATCCTAGCACTTTCTCTCCTACGCAATCCATAATCCTTCATTAGCCTCTCCCTTCCACAAAGCCTCAATCATCATCATCAACACAATCCCACCTTCCCAATCAGCCTTCCATACTCTTATTTTTGACCCCTCTAGTCTGAATTCTCTCCTTCGACCAAAAGGGCATATAATCGTCCTCTATCTTCCACTTCTAGTTTCTATTACATTCTCAGCAGCCTCATCCCCAGTCTTAAATCTCCACCTGGTCTTAGTATCCACACCACAAGCGTATGTAAGCAGAGGACGCAGCTCCTCTCAGCAACTCAAACAAATCTGTGATTTGGAAACGTGTCTCAAAGCAGCGTGGTTGCCTGGCAGCCAGTTCACAAGCTGATTGGCTCAGGAGAGACTTTATGACATCTGATTCCTTTTATGGGAATATGATGGACACATACCAGCTTTTATTATATAGGTAGGTTATTTTACTATTTGGCACATAATAAAGCGCTTCCCAGCCCATTCGGAAGACAGAGAAATTCGCTAACAGCACCAAGACAGAAACACCCTCACCCTTGTGAGTCACAGTAATGGCGCAGCTCCACAGCGCACGAGGCCTGCAGACTTTTCTTCTGCCTAAGCCTGACTCCCGTCACTTCCCGCTCACTCTCGCGAGAACACGGGAGCACGTTGAATGAATCCACATTTGGCGCCATCGGTGCGGTAAGACTAAAAGGCACCTATTAGGCTCCGCCTCCAGAACCGGAGTTGCATACTCTCGTGAAAAGTCACACAGTGCCATTTCTTTCCTCCCCATTGGGCAATATTATAGTGACGTCGGCTTCCGGGTTCTCGACGTTTCTCTCGTCTTGGATACACCCACGGCGGCAGGTGCAGGTCTACCCTCTTCTCGTCTACTTCAGAGCACTCATCCAAGCGCCTGCGCTCTTTGCCCTCTACAGACACTGTAGCACTTGACCACGCGCTAATATAGTGAGAGTTTACATCATAATACACCACAGAACCAAGTCTTACTCTCCCACTATTCCCTCTGCACACTGCCCGCCTGAGTTCAGCTGATTCCGGTAACACCTCTCCGCCCACTTTCAGGCTCCACGGGCCAACTACGTCATCCTTTGCGGGACTGATTTAGAGCGGCGGAGGGATACAGTGTGGTAAAATCTGAACGCGGGTTTATTATTTATTACAAGATTTATTTGTTTTGTTTTTTTTGTTACAGTTTCTCCGGTCTATCTCTTAAGAAGCGCATTAGGCATATCGTTATAACCGCAGCAGAGCAGGATAAGGGTGAGTGAGGTGCTGGAACGCAGTCTCGCGGAAGGAGCATCGCTACCTGCCGCCAGAAAGCAGCCTATACGTAAAAGGGGTAGAGAGAGAGTGGGGGCGGAGCTAACACATCACATACGGACTCCCGCAGCAGGAGCGCATGCGCGCTCTCACTCCAGCTGCGCTTTGCGGAGAAGGGAAAAAGAACAAGCTAAAATACAGAAGAGGAAGCGCGAGGCTTCGCGCGGCGGCGGCTCTTGTGACTCGGGTTCGTGATAAAGCGCGGGGCGGTTGGCGGCGGGCAACGCACACGCGCTCGTACTTCACTCATCCAGTCGGCCTCTACCGACTGCCCGGCGCCTTCCTTTCCCTCCCTTCCCTCCCTCATTTTCCTTTCTTTCCCCCTTTTCCCCTCCCTCCTCCAAGCTGCTGCTGCTTTTCCGCCCGCATCAAACGGACGTAAGCGGGACTCTGCCGCGGACGGCGGCGACTGCTACTAGTAAAAAACAGAGAGGGAAGCGGCTGCGACCACAGTATCTCCCCCCCCCTGCGGAGAAGAAAGCGGCGCCCGAGGCCTAGAAAAGCGGAGGAAGAGGAAAGCCGCGGTGGTCGGGCGGCAGTTATCCCCGGCGTGGTGAGAGCGAGGGAGGATGGCGCTGAAACGCATCCACAAGGTAAGGAGGCCCCCACGCCCGGTGAGGGCCATCCCGTCCGCCATTCTTGCTTTTCTTCCAGTTTATCCGAGCTCTAGAAAGTCGTTTTGTTTGCCCTTAATTCTTTGGGCCCATGTTGAATGCCAGCGCTTAGCGCGCGCCGTGACCTGAGATCGCATCCGCTCACATATATATATATATAGAGAGAGAGAGAGTGTATGTGGGTGGTCTGTCTCCTTGACTGTAGAGCTTGGCCTGCACCTCTGTGGCCTCGTGTGGGTCCGGCTGGGGGTGGGGCAGATGTGCGCCCCCCCCCCCCATTGTAACTTCCCACTATAAGATGGAGGTTGGGGGGAGGTATACGGAGGGGCCTGGTGTCGCAGACTTTCTCCCGCCGTGCCGGAGCTCCGGCTGCAACCGGCCTTGGGCGCTGGAAGGAAGGTTTCCGCGCTCTTGCACAAGCAGGGCGGGGCGGAGCTTTCTCGACTAATGCCAGAGGAATCCTGATGAGCTCACGCAAAGTGCTTTTTTTTTTTCCCTGTCTTTTTTTGTAAATTTCCCGAAGATAGGGAAGGAAGAACGACCTTTTTTCTTTTTTTTTTTTCTTTTTTTTTATTTTCAGTTTCAGTTGACGTTTGTGTAGGAAGGGGAGGTAGCATAACTTGGGGTAGGAGAGCCGGTCGGAGCTGGTTCTTCTACACCACCATTTTCTTTGCAGCCCTACATTTTAGCTGCAGGTGTAGTGGTGGTTTTAGTGTCTACTCCGAAGGTTTTTTACGTAAGAGCATCCTGTCAGTGTTCAGTCTTCTAGCATTCATGTCTTTGAATGTTTTGTCTATTTAATTCTGTACTTATTACGCATTGAACACACTGCTTTGTTCTACTTTGCAGGAATTGGAACAAATACTTAGATCTTTGTTTTACCTTACTATACTGTTACTTACAAACCGTTCAAGTGAATATTGGTTTAATGCATTTTATGGCTTCTTTTTAAGTACAAAATACATTTTTAAAATTCTACATTTGGCTTTTCATTACTGATCAGCCACTTCAAAGTAAACTACCTTCAGGCACCGTAGGTATTTCCCTGTCCCCAGAGGGTTTGCAGTCTGCCTATTTACTAAAGGTTTTGTCCTTTCTTATCTGTAGGAAAAACATTAAATGGAGTGTGAAGTGATTTGCACAAGATCAGAGTATAGTGATGTTTTACTTAAAAATGATTTTTTTGGGGGGGCACACTAATCGCAGTGTGTTACATCTGTACAGAAGACTTTAGGTGGCTAAAGTTTTGACTTTGCATCAGGTCTAGTGCAGTTAGCTCATGTGCAGTCAAACATAACAGCACAAGTTTAAAACTTGTGAGCACTATTGCCAGTTGTCAAGGCTTCAACCTTAGCTATTGCCCATTCATGTATGTTTTTAATGTAATTCAGTTGAATTTAGTGTCTGAATTTTTATCCAGAGTATATCTTAAGCCATTTCATGCTTGCATTAGAAAGAGCTTAAGGAGTCTTGTTAGGTTCATTTTAAATTATTTAGGAAACATGGAGGTTGTGAACCTTTAAGGAAGATGGGGATCTGGGGAGAAATTCAGAGTACAAGGAGTCTTTGGGAATGAGCCTAAAATAAAAATGTTGAAGGAATCCCACTTTAAACTAGATTCTTCCATAGTTTACATCTTGTGCTGAATTCAAAACTAGTGTTTAACTGATCTAGGAAGGGTTAGCAACGTTTTTTGGTCAAAGTGCCAAAGGAAAGCAATTTGATAAGACTGAAGTCAACAAAATGGTGATGGGTTAGGGTCTTGGGCTGTTAATGGGGGAATTAATAAGTTTAAAGGAGGCACTAAAACAGATTTTGTATATGCTCTGTAAATCTGCCCAGGCTGATCCTATAGCACACCTGTCACCCTATCCTATATAATTTGCTGGAAATGGGGGTAGCCTGACAGTGCCAGAGCTAGCTGTTGCCTTAAAAAGGGATCACCAGACTTTTCAGGAGAAGGACCACATAGGGCACTTCAAATCACCAAGTGGGGCAGGTAGTCTTCTTTGGAGTTTGCTGAGCTGGGAGGGAGAGATGGGTGAAGACCCCCCCCCTCAGTTTGCTGAGGAGGGTTGGGGGGGGGCATGTCTCTTTGGTTATTTGAAATGCTGGGGAAGGTGGGAGGCAGGAGCAACATTCCCAGGGATGTGGGGTGTGGTATCTAGTGAATATGTCTAGATTTCTTCAAAACTGGCAGCCCTGCCTTGCCCCCTGCCTCTTCCCACCAAGAGAGAGAGAGTGTAGCAAGTGTGCAGGGTGAATTGATGGCAGGATATGGCTTGTGTGCTGTGCGTTTACATCCTTCCCTCCCCAACACTTGTATACTCTTGCTCCACATCTACTTCCTTCCCCTATCTCAATTTTCACCCTTCTAATATTCCCCTCTCTTGCAACATTCCAGGTTCACAATATGATAAACCTTTTCTAGAGACCCTAGTCCAGGGACTTTGTATGTCTCTCCAAAGCCTGTAACTTCAGGGGATAATGTCCATGCCTCCTTTCCCACAGCTCTGAAGAAATAGCAGCATGGTTGGGAACTCCAGGATCCAAATCCTTGCCTGCAGAACCCTGACCCAGTACAGCAAGTGCCTTCATTCCTGTGATCTGCCTACCCTCCACAGTGGCAGAAAACTCATAGTTTTGCTGCATCACCTTTTCCTGTCTTTGGCCCAAATTGCTCCACCAGCACAAGCAGCACTAACACCAGCGATGCATGCGACAGCGAGTCAACAGTGACCTTGCACTGGTATCCCCACCTGTGTTGCTTTGATGTGCTACCACTTGCACTTCTGAACTGTCCGTGCAGAAAATGCCGTCACTTCTGCGGGCCAGATCAAATTCTTAATATTGCTGCTGTAGATAAAGCTTTTTCTGTTGCTGCCAGGGACTGGATGAAATTTAGCCAAGGACCTTATCTGGCTTCCTGGCCATATTTTGGGAACTCTGCCTTATGGCAGTGCTCTTTGGCTATGAGGAGCAGGGTAGGATGCCTATTCAAGTTTTCAGATGCCACAATCTGACACATGGGAATTGCTAATCTCTGATCTAGGACAATTTCCTGCCCTTTTCGCATGTACATTAACAAATGTGTGGCCTACCAACTTACTTGGAGGTAGCTCATATGGCTAGAAGAGCTAGAAGAACACTGAAAACCCACTAGTCGCCTAAATTCTAAAATAGAGGGCAAAGACACACTTGGACAGGTTTCTATGTACAAGTGCGGGACAAGTCAGTGTGACGAGGGTAGCAGGCTTAGTTAGCTGCCACATGCAGCTACCAGTCCTCCTTAGTTACTGCTCCAATGCTGTTGTGTCCAGTTTTTGGTACATTTACCATCCTGCTCAGCCTGAGGATAAGACAGGACAGAAGGAGTTGCTGTATGAAATATGAGCATAAAGTGGGTTCTAGCTATCAGTTCTGCATGCTGCCCATTACCTCACTCTGGGGGTCCTGCTGTGGCTAGGAAGAAGAGGCATGTATGATTACATATGTTCTCAGGAGTTTTGAGTTTAAGAGCCATTGCTAGTGTCTCTTATTGCTGTGAAGTGCTGAGCAAAGCCCAAGTACTGACCTGGATCTGAGGATCAGGTAGTGGTAACTTTTCGTGGCACCTGATCAGGTCTAAAGGGACACAAGTGTTTTTTTATTTAGATTTTTATATTCCACTTTTTGGCAGCTCAAAATGGATTACATTCAGGTACTGTAGGTATGTCACAAGGAGCATCAGTGGGACTTGAACCCTGGTCTCCTAGGTTCAAAACCTACTGCTCTGACCACTAGGCTGCTGCTCCACTTCATAGTGTGTGACATGGCGCAGTGGTTGGGGAAATGCTAATGTAGGATATCGATGGGGGAATGTCTATAGAATACTATAAAAAGCTAATTTTTTGGTTTAAAGTTTAGCTATTGTAAAGATTATTGTACTGGCCCCATTGAAAAAAATCAAATGTCAAACTAAGGAATGTAAACGTGTTTAGACACTTAACCAGTGGAAGAAAAAGATTCAAAATGCTTAACATCACAATGTGCTGCAACCTAAGTAATCAACTAAATTGATTTGTTTCTAATTTAGAATGTTTATTTCATAGTTTTGGGGGGATTAAAAGTACTTGAAATGTCTGCAAGGGATCATTGGTGCTCTATTCTGGTTTTGTTTTGTTTTTGTGAGCAGAATAGTTATTGGATTATATTTGAATGCAGTGCTTGCCCTTGGGTAGGGCATGCTGGGTGGTCACCCTGGGCATCTGTAGCATTGCCCATTAGGCTTAAGAGCTGGTGGGTTGTAATTTTGCTGAATATGTGCAGAGTTGCCTGCACAGTCAGTGAGGACTGATTGGTCTTATAAAATCATCCTTTTTCCTCTGTGGGGGAAACCAGGCCAGAGTAGGCAACTCTGGTCCTGGAGTGCCACACACAGATCTGGTTTTCAAGATATACTATACACAGTGAATATGTAAGGTATGTTTGCATACACTCCTCTATTATATGTAAACTTCGTATTTAAGGATATCCTGAAAACCAGACCTTTTTAGCTCTTCAGAACCAGTTACCTATCTCTGAAGTATTAACCAGTTGACAGATGTGAGCACAGGTACATTTTACACAATGCTAAAAACAGTGCTGTAGCAGTGTCCTTCTGACCCACTGGACCTTGCGGCTTCTATAAAGTTGATACATTGTGAGGTAGCTGGGACTGAGATCCTGAAATAGGCCAATATGTGGGTAAAGGTGGTAGCACCTGATGAGCTTTATGCAAAATGGCAGATAAAATTTAGTATCCAGTGGCATCAAGGATCTTGCTCTTCATAACTGATTTTTTTTGTAGTGCATTTTTTATTGTAGATAAGGAGTTTAAAGTTCTACAGTGGTGAATGCCTATGAATCCTGTTTTTAAGTAAACAAGCTTGCATTGTTTAGAAAGCTATGCATTGGTATGTCTTTGTTAAAAACTTGGCCCAGCAATTTTTCTGCTCTGTCTTCAACTCAATCGGACCCAACCTGTGGTGCCGTGAGCCTTCATTTGTAGCTTTTGGGGATTTTCTCTTGTTTTATATTCCCCATACCCCCTTCTCCCCTATCATACTTGGATGATCATCCTTGGTGGGGGGGGCATAATTCAACTTGCGGTCTTCGGCACCATATAAAGCTGTTGAAACTGTACCAATTGATTACAAAATTCCTACTTGCAGATTTTCTCAAGAAAATGTTTTCAAGATCCTCATTCTGCACCGTATCAGTGATTGTCAACGCACCACTTGGCACACACCCAAACAGGTTTTCAGAATACTCTCAATGACTATAAATGTTCTAGTATCCTGAAAACCAGACTGCTGGGTGTACCCAAGGACTGGGTTAAGAACCCCTACCTCTTTTCTATATGATTATTGTATCCCAAGCAGAATCGCTTACTAAAGAAGTTTTGCTTTATTTAAGCATAGTAGCAGTCTGAGCTAGAAAAATCCAGAGTGCTTAGAATTTGGGGCCTGCTCCTACCCTGGACCTGATGCAGGAGGCCACTGCTAAACCTAAGTGAATATCTTAAAGGGGCACTTACTTGATGTGGAGGTTTTTTCTAGAATTTACACCTGCTGAAACACAAATTGACCCTGAACCAACACAGAAATGTTCAGCCACTCCCTGGGATGCTTTCCATGCTGGCAGACTCAAAGCTCAGTTAACAAAATATGACCTTAGTATACTAAGCTTTTCCTATAGGTACAGAATGGAGAAAGCGCAGGCTTCCCAAACTTTTAGCCAGTATGACCCCAGAGGACAACCAAAACAATTTAGCAGGGTTTTGATTCCCCCTCCCCCCCCAAACAATTGCTCCTCACCTTCCCTGCACTCCAGCTGAACCCCTCTTTCAAACTCTATCCCTTACTCTTGGGGGGAATTCTGTGCAAAGAAATTCACATTTCTGCAAACTTTATATTAGTCAAAATAACACAATTTACATGAGTCTTTAAGTAATTAGATTTTAAATTAATACAGAAAAACGTTATTTAAAGATGCAGAATTTCCCTAGAAATTCACTCTTCCATTCGCTCTCCCTACTCCCCTGTCCACTTTGCCCTCTCAGGCCCCAACTCTTCCACCTCTAGGCTCAACCCCTTCCAATCTATCGCCAGTCCCAGAGTTTGACCCGTTCTCAGTGCTCCCTCTGTCCCTCCCTCTCTCACACACACGCTCCCCCATACAGGGCCCTCTCTTGCATACACACCCACACAAGCTTCCTTTCTCTCACATACATCCTCACACAGGCTACCTATGTCCCTCTCATGCACCCCTTCACACAGGCTCTGTCTCACACGTACACAATCTCTTCACACAGGCTAGCACCCTCACATGCACACAATCCCTCTTTCATACACACAAGTTCCCAATCTCTCTCACACTTCACAATCTCCTCATATAGGCTCTCGCTCGCTCTCTTTTATCTTCGCTGCAAGCAGACTACACTCCATTTACATAGGGGCCTTTCATGTTCACTGTGAGCGGAGCACATCCCGTGGCACATGCAGAAAGGATATTAATGTAGTTTATAATTTTTAGAAGCAGGTATGCATATACTTCAGTGTCCTCAATTTATATCATGGCATCTACTTACATTGCAAGGATGTTGCAGGACAACTTCCAAAGGGTTGAAAATACTATTGATGGATCTGCATGGTTGTGGCACAGCTTGTTCAGAACATCTTCACTCCACTAGCACCATAAGAGTCCCACAGGATATTTGGTGTTAAAGGCCTGTAGACATATCTAATCTAGGGCATGATGTATTAAATTGTGCAGGGCTGTGCTAAGTGCACAGTTCTTGTGCATAGACTTTAATCCAAAAGAAGCAAGCAGTTGTGTTAAAAAAAAAAAACCAACAAATTAGTGCTCCTGTGTTAATGAAGGTGTTAGCTGTTACTCCCCAATGCAGAGAGAGAAATAGGCTTAATGTGGGTTTTTAAAACTGGAAATTTAACTCCTAATTAGAGCAGGAGAAAAGTTACTTTGGCTAATGCTTACACTCTGGGGCTGAACACAGAATTCTTGGTCCTCTACTCAGAATTTATATGCATATATTTTTTCTGTCTAAAACATGTTTTATGAACAGACAATGCTCTGTGCATAAACTTTGTGCATTTAAATCGTGCTTTATGTGCAGAAGACACTGCATAAAGTTTTCTGTGCAGGAAACAAGTGTATAAATCACAATTTATGCATACTAAACCAATTTCTCATTTTTGGGTTAGCATGATTTTTTTCTTTAACTTTTGTTGCATTAACATACCATTAACTTACTACATCAGGAGTTATACTTTAGTGTGTTAAACTGTGCTGTTTGTGTATGGTTTCCTTGCATAACTACTTACTTCAGCCACATAATTGACACAGGGATGGTTTATTTAGAAAAATTTAAAATCAAGCTTCCTCCTGAAAGGGTTACAACCCGTTTGGGTTTTCAGGATTGCCACAGTGAATATGCATGAGCTCTGCATATCCTGCTTCCCTTGTAGGCAAATCCCATGCATATTCATTATGGCAGTCTGAAAACATGGCTGGGTTGCATGCCTTGTGGATTGAGTTAGGGGAACCCTTCACTACAGTGTGGTGTAATTTGAAACTGGAATACCAAATCTTTATCCCTGATTGTTCTCAGAACTGATGCAGCTGAATCTGTTAACAGTGAGATGGTTAAATTGGGCAGATAAGCCTTGTAGCAGGGATGGCCAACTCAGTCCTCAAGAGCTGCAAATGGGCCTGACTTTTCAGGTTATCCACAATGAATATGAATGAGAGATTTGCATATAATGGAGGCAGTTCATGCAGATCTATCTTATGCATATTCATTGTGGATTTACTGAAAACCTGGCCTGTTTGTGGCGCTTGAGGACTGGAGTTGGCCACCTAGTCTTATTTGCTGCCATAATCTGAAATTACCCTGTTTGGGAGCATTAGTAGTGTTTTAAGACATTTTCTTATTGGTAGGATGCACCTCAGCAAATTCCAGTGTTGGAGCAACCTTGCCATACTGGGTCGGACCAAAGGTCCATCAAGCTCCTTATCTTGTTCAAACAGTGACCAGTCCAGATCATAAGTACCTGGCAGGATCTCAGGTCAATAGATTCCATGCTGCTTATCCCTGGGATAAGCAGTGTATTTCCAAGTCCACCTTTTCACAGATCGTGGGGTTATCTGGAATGCCCTCCCAGAAGAGGTGTTGGTTAATATAGCAGTTAATGAATTCAAAAGAACATGGAACAAACACATTGGATCCCTAAAGACTTAGAGCCATGGTATAACTTTTCTGCATGGAATAGCAGTTACTACCATAAGCAAATTGCTGGGTGGACTAGATGGATCATTTGGCCTTTTTCTGCTATCATTACTCTGTTAATGGTTTATGGACTTTTTCTTCCATGAATTATCTAAACCTTTTTTAAACCTAGCTACACCATCAACATTCACCACATCCTCTGGCAACAAATTCCAGATTTTTTAAATTATGCATAGAGTAAAAAAAATATATTTTTCTATTTGTCTTGGTCTTTGTACTGAAAGTGTAAACTGAGTTGCATTTACCCATTCCATTCCCCTCATTTTACAGATTTGTCATATCTCTGCTTAGCCATCTGTTCTCCAAACTGAAGATTCCTAACTTCTTTAGCCTTTCTTCAGGGAAATCATTCCATCTCCTTTATTGTTTTGGTTGCCCTTCTCTGTACCTTTTCTAATTCTGCTGACTTTTTTTGAGATGAATATTATGTGCAGTTCTGGTGACTGCAAAGTGCAGATGCACCATGGAGCAATACAGAGGCATGATATTCTTTTATTCTTCATCCCTCTCCTAATAATTCGTATCATTGTTTGCTTTCTTGGCTGCTGCTTCACACAATTGACAGAAGATTTCAAACCATCCACGATGATGCCTAGATCCTTTTCCTGGGTGGTGACTCCCAAAGTGGAACTTTGCATTGTGTAGCTATAATTTGAATTGCTTTTCCCTATGTGCATCACTTTGCACTTGTCCACATTAAATATCTCCCATTTTAGATGCCCAGTCTTGCAAGATCCTCTTGCAGTTTCTCAAAATCCTCTTATGATTTAACAAATTTGAATAATTTTGTATCAGCAAATTTGATCACCTCGCTTGTCATTCCCATTTCTGGGTTATTTTGTGAAGATGTTAAAGCACCAGTCTTAGGACAGATCCTCGGAGCACTCCATTATTCACTTTTCATCTAGCCCTACTTTCTTGTCTCTTTTAACCATTAAGGGGTATATTTATTAAAATACATATGCATTTATTCAGTCGACCCATTAATCTCAGTAACAGTGCGGTGTCTGTCTCCCCACCTAATCAAATTTCAGGTCAACTACCTGACTACTTGAAATACTTTTTTTTAGGTACTATGTGGGAAATGTATTAAATGTACAGTGCATGCATTCAGCAAGTATTCAGACTCCCTTCACTTTTTCCACATTTTAAGTTACAACCTTATAAAATGGAATGCATTTTTTCCTGTTCAGTCTACATACAATACCGTATAATGACAAAGCAAAATCAGATTTGTAGAAATTTGGGCAAATTAAAAAAACAAAACAAAACTGAAGTACACTTAGATACGTATTCAGACCTTTTACTATGACATTCAAAGTTGAATTCAGGTGCCTCCTGTTTCTATTGATTATCCTCGATTTGGAGTCCATCTGTGGTAAATTAAATTGATAGGTTGGATATGATTTGGAAAGTCACATACCTGTCTAATATAAGGTCCCACAGTTGGTGGTACATGACAGCAAAATCAAAGCCATAAAGTCGAAGGAATAGTCTGTAGACCTCCGGGACAGGATTGTATCGAGGCACAGAACCTGGGGGAAGGGTACAAAATGTTGCTGCAGCATTAGAGATCACTGTTCTTCAGGACCTTCATCATTCTTAAATGGAAGAAGTTCAGAACCACCAGGACTCTTCCTAGAGCTGGCTGCTTGCCTGCCCAAACTGAGCAATCGGGGAGAGAAAGCTCTTGGTCAGGGAGGTGACAAAGAACCTGATGTTTTCACCCTGACAGTGCTCCACAGATCATCTTCTCCACGTCTTAGTTGTAAAATTTGTTTATTGAGCAAGCATTACTTTATGGAGTTTGATGCTATGTTAGTAACACTTGTATGATGTCCAGAAGGACAACTATCTCTACAGAACCTCACTAATCGGGCCTTTATGGTAGAATGGTCAGATGGAAGCCACTCGTCAGTAAAAGGCATATGACAGCTTGCTTGGAGTTTGCCAAAAGGCACTTAAAGGACTCGGAGCATAAGAAATGAGATTCTCTGGTCTTCTGAAACAGAATTCTTTGGCCTGAATGCCAAGCGTCATGAGTAGAGGAAACCAGGCATTGCTCATCACCTAGCAAATATCCCTATAGTGAATCATGGTGGCAGCGTCATGCTGTGGAGATGATTTTCAGCTGCATGGACACTAGTCAGGATCAAGGGAAAGATGAATGGAGCAAAGTATAAAGAGATTCTTGATGAAAACCTGCCCCAAAGTGCTCTGGACCTTGGACTCTGGAGATTTACCTTTCAACAGGACAACCTTAAGCATGCAGGCAAGATAAAGGATTGGCTTTTGGCACAAATCTGTGAATGTCCTTGAGTGGCTCAGCCAGAGCCGAGACTTAAAACCAATCCAACATCTCTGGAGATAACTGAAAATAGTTGCATATCGCTTCCAAGACCTGACCAAGCTTGAGAGCATCTGTAGAGAAGAATGGGAGAAAATCCCCATATCCAGGTATGACAAGATTGTAGCGGCATATCCAAGAAGACTTGAGGCTGTAACCGCCTCAAGGTGCCTCCATAAAGTAGAGTAAATTATCTGAATACTTTTGCAGATGTGATTTTTTTGCTTTTTTAAAAATTGCACGGGGTTGTCGATTGAGGAGGGAAAAAATGTATAATCCTTTTTAGAATAAGGCTGTAACAAAACAATGTGGAAACTGAAGGGGGTTGAATATTTTCTGAATGCTCTATTTAAATATATAGGTCAAATCATGCCAAATAGAACCCAAATCCTGTTTAGGGCATGAAGACAGTCTAACATTTTGAGGGCCATGTAAATGAGAAATATTGCCTGAAGAAAATTTTTCCAGAATATACCCCAGCTAGCCATAATTTCATGTAACCAAATGAATTCCCTTGCCACAGTGGCCATGAATGTTAGCCTTACCTGGCAGACCTGAATCTTACATGTCTTAACCGAATCATCTGAATCTTTCAAGATTCCCTAACAAAGCATCTCCACAATATTTGTAGTGAGTAAGCAGTGGTAGGGTGGAAATTTGGAATTAAATTTTTTTCCTGGTCTATTTAGTGTAAACAAAAATGAAAAATAGGAGTTTGAATAAATTTAACTGAATAGCAAGAAAATGAAACAAGCTAGAGGAGAAGCCACTGGTAGACTGAAGTAGCACTTAATGAATTGCTTAATTGAAGCTGTTAGCCTTATCTATTTTTGTACAACTAAGACCTGAAGAAGTATTGTACTCTTATCCATTTATCACCCTGTAGATTTGTTTATTGCGCCAGCATTACTTTATGGAGTTTGATGCTATGTCAGTAGTACTAGTTTGATGTCAGATTGCTGTTTGAGTGTCCATATTTTTATGCATCTTGTTAATGTAAAGAACACAGTTTTGATCAGACATGGAACCAGAATGCATTGGGATCCTCTGTGTATGCCAGGAAGGAGTCTTTCTCTCCCAGTTTAGGATTGTTCTCGGAAGGGGGTGTGGTTAAGGTTGGATGAGAGCTGAATACCAGTTATGTACATTAAAACTGTTTAAACAAATACTTTAATGGTAGTGCATCTTCAGTATTCAAAGATGCAGAAATGTGTACAAAATTGTTGGTGTCATAAATATCCTCCTTATTCTGTATCACATTTGTGGAGGTGTGGGAAAACTCTTAAACTCAAAGCTACTTAAATCTTTCCACCATTATAAAGTGCATGTAATTCATAATTTTCCTGTGCTAGTCAACATTGTGACCTCATGCAGATGTTAGTACATGCAAAGCATTAATATGGAATAAACAGCTGAAAAGTAGACTTGAGGGGAAAATGCTTTAAAAATGAAGGCATGGTTCTAATAAAGTGGGTGAATACAAGACTAGATTTGGCAAAAAGATGGGTAGTAGAAGAGCAAAAACAAGCAAGCTGTTTTAATTAGTATGTCTGATTTAAATTCGAGTAAGTGTTGTCAGCTGCAGATAGCTGACTTACATACTTAGGAATCTGTTACCAAAAGCTTTCAATATATGAAAATGCTTTGTGACTGTACAATTTTCAGACTTGGCAGTTCTAAATATACTTCTAGATTCCAGTTTGGTAACACTTATATAACTGGGAGGGGTAAATTCTCATGAAAACAGTATTTTACTGCTTTGAAAAAAGCTATGAACATAACTTCACAAGATTAATTTTTAACTATTTGTTCTTTAAATTTTACCTATCGTTTAGTAGGTTTTGGAAGAAAACTTTAGTAATGCATATTGCATAGTATGAGGGCAGACTCTTTAGACTACCTGAATTGTTTGCACAGAATTCTTTAAAATGTCTGATTCAGTAACTGAGAATCTGAAAACAGTATATGTCTAAAAAAACCCCACAGATTTCTAAAGATGACCCATTAATGGATGTAAACTTTTTTTTACATCTAATTGTGCAGCAATTTTTTAAATTTCAGTGATTACTTTTTTTATTTTAAGTTGTACTATTGCCATCTGAAGTGAGCTTCATGGAATGCAGTGTGATTGAATCTGCTACTTTAATTTGATTTCCTGCTATAGTTAACTATAATCTAAAACAAAAATACTGAGATCCTGCTTTCCAGGTTAATAGTCACTGCTAGACATCAGATTCACACAAAACAGGTCAGTTTACTTAGATTTCTGTACCTTTTTTTTTATATGTAGTTTAAGGTGTCCTAGTTCTTTTCACGGACTACTGAGGTGTGGCGTTTATAGCTTAGAAAATAGAGGTAGCTCTTCATCTGATTCAAAGCAGTTATATCTACTCATATGTGAATGGGTGGAATGATGTAATATAATGTTGTACTGAAATATAATACAAGTCAGATGTACAATAATTTGGGTCAGTAATCTTACTCTGGGTTTTCTTCTTTTGCTGTTTTTATTTTCTGGTCTTAAATTTGTCTTGCTGTTAGAGTATTAATATGCTGTGGGTTTTTTCTTGACTTTTTTTGCTCTAATTTGTTATGCCTTGAGTCTGTCTTATGGAAAGGCATGTTGAAAATGTCATATGGAGGGGGTAATAACACTTAAATGTTCCACAGCACTCAATGTATGGTGGGGACTCTTGAGATTGCTGCTGTTTTTTTCATTTGATTGTAATTGAGTGGTGATGGAAGGAGACTTGTATTGTGTAGCACATAGCAGATACATGCTGTGCTACAGAAACACACAGTTCCTTCCCTGCTTGTAGCTTACAATTTAGTTAAAGATCAAGATACACAACAGTTTTCCTTATCGGTCTACCAGACCAAGTCTAGATGGACTTGCCTCTCAAGCAGCAGATGGAGTCAGGCAATTTGTTTTTGTCCTGATGTCCCTCTCTGTCAAACTTGGTGCAACAGGGATTGCATCGGTAGTCCTTTGCCTCCAGCAGATGGTTGGCAACTTCTGGTACAAAAGGGTGGAATGGCAGCTCCTGGGGCAGTAGTCTTTCTAAAGACTGCCTTTCCCCAGTGGATGCCTTGGCTGAGTTGGAACATCCAAAGATGACATCTGATAAAAGGATCTGTTCTTCTTCCCCCTAGGGCAATCTGGACTTAGATTCCTGAATTTCCTCTCACTGGCACATTGGAAGACCCGTGTCTTTAAGAGATTCCATTAAAAATCTTTGGTAGCTAATAGCAACCCATAGTTTGGCAGTGACTTTGCTGATTCAGCCAATGTTTTCCTAGTGGAGAGCAGGTAAGGAAAGTGGCTGGAGGTGTGGAAGCCCATTGTGTTCCCAATGTTACAGGCATGAGGCACCGGGAGGAGAGGAAACAGTGTTGAAAGCTCCTATAGAGCAGCAGGGCCTTTCCATCTGTCTCCAGCATTGCTAGAGCAGGGGAGTACTTCACAGTGCTGTATGCATTTCTCTGCAGCCTCGGGGCCATGTTTGTTTGTACTTAATTGAGCAATGGGAGCCATGGGGCCTGGAGAAAGAGGAGCAGCAGGACTTCAACTGCTTGTCATGATCATGCATAAAGCCTACTGTCAGATGAAAATAAAACACAGGGCAGTGCAGGAAAAGCCACTGGTGGCATAATCCAGCCATGAAAAGTAAAGGACAAGGAAGGGGCTTTCCATCTCTTCTGGAGAAAGATCTCCTTTTAGAGGAAGGATGAGGAATTTGGGACACATTCCCTGAGTGAAGAGGGGGAAATAGTTGATAGGTCAACCTGGCCGTCAGGCTGTTTAGGAGTGAGAAGTTGGGGGTGCTAACACGTGACTCAGGCCCTGAAATTGGAGGAACATCAGCCAAAACACATAGGGCCAAGAAGGGACCCATTCTTACAGGAATTAAAAAGCTGCCAAGGGCTTTTAGTCCACCCAGACATTGATATGTTAAGAGTAGGGTGGGAGTGTCCTGGTGCACCTTTTAATAGTAGAAGAGCAATGGAAAGGCTGTATCCAGTACAGCAATGGGAACAGCTATTCAGACTCTCCAAAGTTGATGGAACAGTAACTGCGGTCACAAATAAGACTAATACCAGTTGGAGGGGTGGCCCTAAAGGACTCACATGATAGGTGTTCTTGAGGTGACCAGCCTGTCACTCCAGGTAGCCATTTCTAGATGTGACGAGCACTGGTTTAGTGGCTGCAGAACATGGACTTGGTGTCACAAGCCGGTAGTGTAGAGGTGGGTCAGTGGGAGCCAGCAGCATTTCTAGGAAACAATTTTTATGATCTTGTGAGATCAGCCAAGCAGGTGGCAATCTGTATTGGCAAGACACCTGCTATGGCAGAGGATTTAGGCAGCTGACTCTGCCTCCAAAGCTAGACTAAGCAGACTCCTATTTAAGGGCTGGCTACTGTTTTGGAGGGGACCAGGTAAGGTTATTAAAAAAAAAATGTTAGTGTGGGGAGAAAAAAAAAACCTTGGAGAATTGAAGCCCCAAAAGTTCCCAGAGGATGAAGGCAGGTTGGGACTTAGGAGTACAGGAAAAGCCTGATTTTAGAGGAATATAAACCATACAAGTCCTTCAGTTCACGGAGGTCCAGGCCGATAGGCCAGGTGCAGCCCTTTTGGGTGAGCTGCCATGGTAACTTGAATAAGAAACTGCAGTTCAGCTAAGGGCCCTCAGTGACGGTGCACAGGGTCACTTTTCAACCCTACTAGTAAGAGGAAGTTTAAACTATCGCAAGTGGTGGACCTAAATGGGGGTCACCCCAATGGGATCTAATGGCAACACAAAACACCACCAAGGAAGTGGTTCTTCAGCCAAAGAAGAAAGAGGGGATCCATGGGGGATATGCACCCTGTCTTAGATCAGGCCCAGAAAGGTACCACTATTTTACCACCTTGGCCAATGGTGGGAAAAGTGCTGAGTGAGAGCATACAGTGGCTTGCAAAAGTATTCAGCCCCCTAAAGTCAGCAGGTTAGTGTGGGTTACAAATGACACACAGAATGTTCCACAGTATTTATTGCCCTAACAGCTGGCTTCCAATTGGCCTCTACCTATTAATCATTATCCAGAAAAGCTGACTCTTTTTTTAAGGACCCCCCCAAATTCCAGTACCATTGGTCAGACTGTGAATTTGAAGAAAAGCTGTGAAATTGAAGATCAAAGAGCATTCTTAAGAAAATTAGAGTTAAATATGCACAAGATAGGAGAAAGTGATGAACAATATCAAGGTGCTTGGATATCCAGTGAACATGATTGGATCAGTTGTGAGGAAATTGAAGCTGCATCATACCATCTAGACAAGGCCGTCCCTCAAAACTTGGTGTCAGAGCAATGAGACTTGTTAGGGAAGCCACAGATGCCAACAATCACTTTGAAGGAGCTACAGGGTTCAACCATATCTAGAGCACTGCATACAACTGGCCTGCATGAGGGTGGCCAGAAATAAGCCATAACTGCAAAAAAAAAACCCCCAAAAAAAACAAAGCACATCTGGAGTTTTCCAGAAAGCATCAGTGACCTAGTTAAAATGTGAATTAAGGTTTTGTGCTCAGATAAGACAAAAATGGAGCTTTTTGGACAAAATTCAAAGCTACGTGTGGCGCAAATCTCTCTGCCCATTCTTCAGAAAACACCATCCCAAAGTAAAGTATGGGGGTGGCAGCCTCATTTTGGGGATGCTTTTCCTCAGCGGGGATTCGGTATCTTGTTAAAATTGAAGGACTGATGGCACAACATAGAGGGAGATAACTGCAAGACAACCTGCTTCAGTCAGCTGAAAAACTAAAACTAGGAAAAAGTTCACCTCTTAGGACAATGATCCATATCAGAAAGCCAAAGCAACACAGAGGTTGAACAAGAAAAAGGTGAATGTTCTACAGTGACAAAATCCAGATCTCAATCCAATTAATGGGCCGATACAGTACAGTGTGCTCTGACGGAGCGCACTGTTAGCTGGCATTTGGACGTGCTAACTTTACCCCTTATTCAGTAAAGGGTAATAGCATGTCCAAAATGCACGTCCAACCCCCCCGAAACCTAATAGCGCCCTCAACATGCAAATGCATGTTGATGGCCCTATTAGGTATTCCTGCGCGATTCAGTAAGCAAAATGTGCAGTCAGGCCGCACATTTTGCTTTCAGAAACTAGCACCTACCCAAAGGTAGGCGTTAGTTTCTGCTGGCACCGGGAAAGTGCACAGAAAAGCAGTAAAAACTGCTTTTCTGTGCACCCTCCGAGTTAATATCATGGAGATATTAAGTCGGAGGTCCCGAAAGTTTTAAAAGTAAAAAATTTAAAAAAAAAATTTAAAATGGGCTCATGGGTTGAAAACTGGACGCTCAATTTTGCCGGCGTCCGGTTTCCAAGCCCGTGGCTGTCAGCGGCTCGAACCGACACCGGCAAAATTGAGCGTCGGCTGTCAAACCTGCTGACAGCTGCCACTTCCGTCAGAGGCGCTAGGGATGTGCTAGTGTCCCTAGCGCCTTTTTACCGCCGGGCCTAATTTAGATTAAGTTACTGTATCACGCACACAGGAGAGTGGCCTGTGCGAGCGCCAGGAGAGCAGGCGGTCACCCGCTCTCCCGTGTTTTTACTGTATCGGCCTGTAAGAATCTTTAGAACTATTTGAAACTTACATTCTCCCGGGACAAGTAGTCACATATGGGAGACATCAGATGGAGCCCTGTCACGGAGCACTTTTGTCAGTTTCTAGAACTTTGGCACACTGAGCATGCCACTAACCCTGTAGCCACCAGGGGTCCCCCTTCAGTCTCTTTGTTTTTTTTCCCCACCACACAGCAAGTTGCCTCGCGGTTAGGAGCTCCTGAGAAATTTCTCAACTTTCCTCACGGAACCTTTGAAGCTTAACCCTCACCGGGGTTCCCCATCGCGCTCTGATCGTCCAGTGCTCTGTAAGTGGCTTTTGTGCTTAGGTCCCTCGCACAACATCCATCAATGCCCTAGTTGCACACAAATGACCCCTAAAGGCCGGCGTGCTCATCTGGACAAGATGGAGCAGTTGTTTGCACCAAAATGTTCTGCTCCATCGACTCCAGTTCATGTGCCATCGACCTATGAGATGCCCCACTGTGAACATCGAGCGGGTGACAGTCACCCACACATCAAAAGCATCGGTGTCATCGTCCTCTGTGCTGGAGAAGGACTGAACCGAGCACCGAGGGAAACATCACCACTGGCACTGACATGTCTGATGCCGGCACATATACAGCAACGGCATCAACTTCCACCGAGCCGCCTGCGAAGAGGGCCCGGGAATAGGAGCCCCATCCTCCTCTGGACCTGGGACCCCAAGGCGTTCCCCCACATATCTCTGCAGGGTACTGCGCCTGCACAGATTGCTGTGGAGCGTCCAGTAACGCCTAGCCTGCCTCCTACCCCAGCTGCCGTGCCATGCATGCTGGCTTTTCGGGAGGAATTGGACCGCATGATCCAAGAGGCAGTGCTGAATGACCTTTGGGGCTTCCATTTGCCACCGGTGCCGGCCCCATACTGGAACCAGTGTCCTTGATGTTCACACCGCTCTTCGAGCGTCTAGACGATCTCACCGGTGCCCTGTCAACTCAGCTCGGGCCATCTGACACGCCGGCACAATCGTACATACAGGCCTCTGCAGGTCCCGATTCCCATACCGGGTTCCTCTGAGGAAGAAGGGACGACTGGCCCAATTCCAGCATGAGATCCACCGATGCCTGAGCCCGATCCAGGGCCATTGGGACTGTCTATGCCTAAGCGCACCTCATCCACCTCTATGCCTGCACCACAGCCTTCAATGCTGATGCTGCATCCATTGCCTTCTCGTCCTCCTGATTCTGGCACCCTTTCTCCCTCAGCAATCCCGGTGGGTCAGGAACACACTCCCTATGATACTTGGGAGGATGTATCCTCAGACTATTCTTCACATGATTCCGAGGAATTGCTTTCAGAGCCTTCACCCCCGGAGGAAAGGTGTCTTTCTCCCCCGGAGGACCTCTCTCTATTGCCAGCTTTGTCAGATGTCTGAGTCCATAACATTCCCACTAATAACAGAGGAGGACACTCGCTACAAAATTTGTAGATGCTCCAAAAGAGGTGATGGTGATACTGGTTCACGAAGTTCTGCTTGACCTCTTGCACCGCCTGTGAGACCATCCAAGTACTGTTCCTCCAGAAGAAAACAGGAAAACAGATTCTACTTAACCTGGTCTAACAAGCCTCAGGTTTCCAGAAGAGCCACTTGCCCACCATTCTGTGGTTGTAGAATCAGCCCAGAAGAAGGCTAAAAGATCTGTCCACGCTCCTCTGCCCCTCCTGGAAAGAATCAGAAGGCATTGGATGCATTGGGACAAAGGGTCTTTCAAGGGTCCATGTTGATAGCACAAATAGCATATCAATTATATGACCCAATATAACAAATCTCTGGAAACAAGTGTAGGATTTTGCAGAGAATCTACCACAGCAGGTAGAAGACACCTTGTCCTCCATCCTACAGAAAGGATTGGAAGCAGGTAAACACGAGGTCAGAGCTGCTTAGGACTCTTTTGAAACAGCATTCAGAGTCTCTGCAGCGGGCATCAGTGCTAGGCGCTGGGCATGGCTCAAGACCTCAGACTTATGGCTGGATAAGCTTGCAGATCTCCCCTGCACAGGAGAAAACCTGTTGGGGGACAAAATCCAAAACGCAGTGGCCCAGTTAAATGACCATCATGAGACCCTGTGTCAACTATCAACTGTCACCTAAGATGCAGGGGCTTACGTAGGGACGTCAGAAAGCAATTCTGTAGACCACACAGATATCCTGCTTCCCATGCTCCACCAGCTCTGGCCCCTCAGAAGACATATCTGCCAAACGAGGACACCTAGAGTGCAGCCAGCTCCACAAGCTGGTCCTGCGACCGTTTTTTGACTCCTTTCCAGAGACCAGCAACTCCCCACCCAGTCTAGCGTGGAACCGGAATGATCATACCACACTTCAGTCAGAGCTCTTAACCCTTCTGTGTGCCAGGGCTGTAGAGCCAGTTCCCTTGAACCAGCAGGGAAGAGAGTTCTCCAGGTATTTCCTAATTCCAAAAAAGACTGGCGGTCTCCAGCCTATTCTGGACCTCCTAGCATTGAACACATTTCTTTGCAAGGAACAGTTCAGGATGGCATCTCTAGGCACCATGCTTCCTCTACTATTTCAAGGGGATTGGCTCTGCTCTCTGGACGGTAACGGTGGTGGGGCCGCTTGGCAATAGTGATCATAATATGTTCAAATTTAATGACTGGAAGAGGAACAGTGTACAAATCCAAGGCTCTCATGCTAAACTTTCAAAAGGGACACTTTGAGAAAATGAGAAAAATTGTTAGAAAAAAACTGACAGGAGCAGCTACAAAAGTAAAAAATGTCCAAGAGGCATGGTCATTGTTAAATACCATTCTAGAAGCACAGTCCAGATGTATTCCACACATTAAGAAAGGTGGAAAGAAGGCAAAACTATTACCGGCATGGTTAAGAAGAAGAAAATAGCTTAAAGCATAAACGTTGCCAAGTTATCCTGTCTTATCAATGTCTTACGTTAAGAGAGAATTTGAAAAGAAGTTTGCTGTAGAGGCAAAAACTCACAGTAAAAACTTTTTAAAATATATCCGAAGCAGAGAGCCTGTGAGGGAGGCAGTTGGACCGTTAGATGATCGAGGGAAAGATTAAATGATTTCTTTGCTTCGGATGTTGGGGAGGTACCCATAATGGAGAAGGTTTTCATGGGAATTGATTCAGATGGACTGAATCAAATCACGGTGAACCTAGAAGATGTGGTAGGCCTGTGACAAACTGAAGAGTAGTAAATCACCTGGACCGGATGGTATACACCCCAGAGTTCTGAAGGAACTAAAAAATGAAATTTCAGACCTATTAGTAAAAATTTGTAAACTATCATTAAAATCATCCATTGTACCTGAAGACTGGAGGATAGCAGATGTAACCCCAATATTTAAAATGGGCTCCAGGGGCGATCTGGGAAACTACAGACCGGTTAGCCTGACTTCAGTGCCAGGAAAAATAGTGGAAAGTGTTCTAAACATCAAAATCACAGAACATATAGAAAGACATGGTTTAATGGAACAAAGTCAGCATTGCTTTACCCAGGGCAAGTCTTGCCTCAAATATGTTTCACTTTTTTGAAGAAGTTGATAAACATGTGGATAAAGGTGAACCGGTAGATGTAATATACTTGGATTTTCAGAAGGCCTTTGACAAAGTTCCTCATGAGAGGCTTCTAGGAAAAGTAAAAAGTCATGGGATAGGTGGGGATGTCCTTTCATGGATTGCAAACTGGCTAAAAGACAGGAAACAGAGTAGGATTAAATGGGCAATTTTCTCAGTAGAAGGGAGTGGGCAGTGGAGTGCCTCAGGGATCTGTATTGGGACCCTTACTTTTCAATATATTTATAAATGATCTGGAAAGAAATACGACGAGTGAGATAATCAAATTTGCAGATACAAAATTGTTCAGAGTAGTTAAATCACAAGCAGATTGTGATAAATTGCAGGAAGACCTTGTGAGACTGGAAAATTGGGCATCCAAATGGCAGATGAAATTTAATGTGGATAAGTGCAAGGTGATGCATATAGGGAAAAATAACCCATGCTATAATTACACAATGTTGGGTTCCATATTAGGTGCTACAACCCAAGAAAGAGATCTAGGTGTTATAGTGGATAACACATTGAAATTGTCGGTTCAGTGTGCTGCGGCAGTTAAAAAAGCAAACAAAATGTTGGGAATTATTAGGGCATGGTGAATAAAACAGAAAATGTCATGCCTCTGTATCGCTCCATGGTGAAGACCGCACCTTGAATACTGTGTACAATTCTGGTCGCCGAATCTCAAAGATAATTGCGATGGAGAAGGTACAGAGAGAGGCTACCAAAATAAGGGGAATGGAACAGCTCCCCTATGAGGAAAGACTAAAGAGGTTAGGACTTTTCAGCTTGGAGAAGAGACAGCTGAGGGGGGGATATGATAGAGATGTTTAAAATCATGAGAGGTCTAGAACAGGTAGATGTGAATCTGTTTACTCTTTCGGATAGTAGACTAGGGGGCACTCCATGAAGTTAGCATGGGGCACATTTAAAACTAATCGGAGAAAGTTCTTATTCACTCAATGCACAATTGAACTCTGGAATTTTTTGCCAGAGGATATGGTTAGTGCAGTTAGTATAGCTGTGTTTAAAAAAGGATTTGATAAGTTCTTGGAGGAGAAGTCCATTACCTGCTATTAAGTTCACTTAAAATAGCCACTGCCATTAGCAATGGTAACATGGAATAGACTTAGTTTTTGGGTACTTGCCAGTTTCTTATGGCCTGGATTGGCCACTGTTGGAAACAGGATGCTGGGCTTGATGGACCCTTGGTCTGACCCAGTATGGCATTTTCTTATGTACTTATTTTCTTAGGTGGTGAGGACAAAAACAGTAAAAGATTTCAAAAGGGCATTGGATAAGCACTGGATACCTAAATACTTAAGGATGAAGAAAAGGGGGCATGGGGTAATCTGCATGGACCGGCAGTTCCCTTTAAACAGAAGCATGGGTGATTACTACCCTTAACCAATTAGCCTTGATGTATTAGACACAACTGCAACATCACATTCTGCTTTGATGGCAGGATGGGAAAATAAAATAGGTGTTGGATTCTGACGTCAGTGAAAGCAGGGTCCTAACTTTTATGGTCTAAGGTACTTATACTCTGACAGGGTTAATGCTTCTATAGCTAAGTCCAAAAGCAAAGAACATTAAAGCAGCATTGTCTGTATTATCAGGAAGACTGCTCACCATGTAAAACTGTTGCAGTAATTTTTGTTATGGGTTTGACAGTTTGGTTTTTCTTGTAAGTATACTATTAACATAAGGCATGGGAGTAACCTGCACGAAGCTGTCATGGAAAGCTTGCTGGGCAGACTAGATGGACAATTTTGTTTTTCTGCCAACAATCCTGTTACTATGTATCATGCATGGGTAATTATTCTTGTAGCCCTAGACTGGTGAGGTGGCTGTGGTATGCAGATCTGGTCAAGCTCAAAAGAGAGAGCCCCTCAGGTTAACTCAGAACAAGAATTTGCCACTTCAGGGAGCGGTGTCCATGGAGGGCCTGGTGAGATTCTTATAGCATGGCTTTTGAAAGGAAGAGACTTGGTGGGTACTAAGCAGGCAGCTTAAACCTTGCTGAGGACCAGAAAAAGTTCTTTCATTGGCCTATTTTAAAGTTTGGAAAATCTTTGAAGCATGGTGTAAAAGAGGCAGGTGGCCAATGAAAGCCCAGATACCCTTGATCCTACAGTTTGTCTGATATGGATTGGAGAAGGGCCTAGCAGAGAACTCTGAGTTCAAATAGCCCATATCATGTTAAGTGGGCCCCCCATTAGTATCAAACCCATGTACAGGCTGCTTGCTGAGGGGCAAGCTGTTCTATGCTGCCATTAAGACCACCTGTTTTTCACTGTGACCTGATCTTGGTCCTGAAGGCATTGGCAAAAATGCCATTGAAACCTATTGAGAGTGAACTCAAAAGAGGGTAGTTTTGGTTATAGTCTATTCAGGCAGAAATATCTGAATTGCAGGCTCTGCCCTGTAGACCCCCTTCCCCCCCTTATTTCCTGTTGATAAGTAAGGCTACAATCAAACCCATCCTATCCTGGTCAAAGGCAGTATCAGATTTCCACTTGGAATCAAGTAATTACATTTCCAGGCTTCACAAAGGAAGAATGCCAAGGTCAGAGAGAGGACCTCAGCATCCTAGATGCTTGAAGAGCCTTAATATACTTGGAATCCACAAATGAATTTTGAGAATTGGACAGACTATTCTGTTTTTCAGGGGCCTGCAGAGGTTAGGCAGCCTTAAAGGCATCAATTGTGAGATTAAAGAAGCAATAAAAGTAGTGATGTATTAAAGGGCAAAGGTTGCCAGAGAGGCTAAAAGCCCACTCCACAAGGGCAAAGGCAATATCCTGGGCAGAGAACAGACTAGTGACACCAGGAGGAATTTGCAGTACAACTATATGCACTTCCTTACATTTTGTTTGCTAGGATACTCCCACCCATAAGTAGTGCTTAGATACATCCCACTTGTCTGGATTGGTTTGGCAGGATGATGAGGAAGGTTGCTAGATCTTGCCTGCTAATTCTTTGAATCCTGACAGACTATACAGAGCTTGCCCTGACAAGAAAGAAACTGTGGGGCCATGTTCCAGGAAGGAAATGTAGCTCAGGGAGAGAAGCAAAAGGTGGTGCTAAATCCTTCCTTGCTGCATATTAGGATAAACTTATAGGGAGGGATGTCGGGACAAAACAGGTTTGTCTTCTGCCTCCATTTACTGGTACTGTAGGAGGGACAAGTCCCATTCATCTGTCAGGACTCAAGGAAAGACAATTAGCAGGTAAAATCAAATTGAACCTTGAGTTAAGATAGCAAGCCATGGCTGACTAGATTTAAAGTAGGTGGAAGTAAATTGAGATGGGAAAGTTCAACTAAGTATTCTGAAGCTTGGCTGTTTTATTCTCCATTTTGTATCAATTCATCTTAAACAATCTTGCATAAATTTTAGGAACCCTTAAATACTCATGCAATTACCATAGATTCGCTTCACTTCATTTTTATTGTAGCACTTCCTTTCTGATCTTTTTTCTTTACACTTTGTGGCTTTTTGAATTTCCTAATCTTATCTAGGTATTTATGGTATTGTTTTTCTGAGTTGGTGTGGCTGGCTTTTTTTATACTACCTCTTTTCTAAACTGCTAGTTACCAATATGTTTAGCACAGGGTAGTTTAAGATGTATAAAGCAGGGTGGAAAACTCCAGTCCTTGAGAGCCCCAAACAGGCTGGTTTTCATGATATCCACTATGAATATGCATGAGATTTCCATGCACTGCCTGCAATATATATACAAATCATATGTGTATTCATTGTATGTATTCTGAAAACCTGTCATGTTTGTCGCCTGAGGATAGGAGTCTTATTGGTGGTCAAGCATTTTTTATAGATATATATGGAAAACTTTGTTAGCCAACACTTCTAAAAGCCTGTGAAAAATATTTTCATTTGTTTGCTTTTCATATTTTTGCCTTTTTCCCATCCCTTTTGTTTGCTGCTTTTGTAGTTTACCTATTTGCAGCAGAGGGGTGACTTTGGGGTTTTTTTTGTTTGTTTTGTGTGCTACTTCTATCCTTAGCTTCCCTTTATCCAGCTTTATTATCCATTTTTCTCTGAACTTCAGGTCAGTAGTAGGGACTGCACCAGGCCATAGTTACTAGCTCTTTCAGCTGAGACTTTGCCAAACTGCAGCAGTGCCTTCAGCAGATATCAGGAATGTTTTAGGTGCCTTGGATTTTTCTACCCTCAGGACCCAGACCCAAAAGAATAGATCCTGGTCTCTTCTGTCTTGGTCCCAATGGGATAGATTAGCTTTAAATTACTGATCTGGAAGCTTTGATTGAAATCATGGTTTTCCAGGAAATTTTTTTTTGTTTTTGTTTTTTTTAATATAACCATATAACTAAAACAAGGTTTTATTTTTAGAAGATATACATTTTAAAGCAATAAGGTATTGATATTTTTTCAGGTTATTTTGCTACTACATCAGAAAACTGAGTTGTGTGGTTATTTACCAAATCTAACTGATGAATCAAAAGTTTCTATAAGCTTGAGTGAGTTTTTCACTTCAGTTCATTTCAGTAAACAAGTGTCGAGACTTAGATGATATGGGAATATTACTAAAAATGGCTTTCAAACTATGAAATATGGGGAAAAAAAACTGGCTTATGTATTTGAAATTTTGTTCAATAAATGTGTGTAATTCTTTATTTTTTTTTTTGGGCCCAGCAGGTTCCTCCTGCCCTTTGGGTTTCCAGCTCAGTTGGTTCTGATGTAATGAACAAACACAAGACAAATTAGTGCGAGATGTTTTTTTTTTTTAAACTTTCTACTTGCTGGATTGAACACCAGGATTCAAACGGTCACTTTATTGGACTTGGTCCTTCCTATGAAGCCTGGCGGCAAAACACGGTTCATATTGTGGGACTAACACGTCTATCATACTTGTTTGGATATCATGATTTTTACTTGATTGAATAAAGATTATTTATTTTATTTATTTAAAATTTTTATATACCGGCATTCATGTTGCAAACACATCATGCCGGTTTACATATAACAGGGGTGTACAGTGAACAATTCAATAACCTATTTGTGTAGAAGGAAGTAGTTACAAATAACAAGGTAATAGAACTGGGAGGAGAGAAGAAAAGGGAGAGAATAACATTAGGTATAGGTATTTACATTAGTAATAACATTTTTACATGTGGAAGTGGTAGAATCTGGCTGAATAGAATTAATCGGTGTCCGGGAAAGCTTTTTTAAACAGCCAGGTCTTGAGTCTCTTCCTGAAGGTTGGGAGGCTGGGCTCCTGTCTTAGGTCCGGTGGGATGGAGTTCCATAGAAGGGGGCCGGCTGTTGAAAAGGCCCGATCTCTCAAGGTAATGTGTTTGGTAGTTTTGGCTGGGGGCATTGAAGAGATCCTCTGAGTTTGTCTCTTGTTGGTCTGGAGGAGTTATAAATTTGGAATGGGACTTGTAAGTCGAGTGGGGTGAGTTGATGGATGGTTTTGTATATTATGGAAAGAGATTTGTAGAGGATTCTAAAGTGAACAGGCAACCAGTGGAGATCTTTTAGGATTGGAGATATATGGTCCCTCCTCCTGGAGTTTGTCAGTAATCTTGCCGCAGCGTTTTGTAACATCTGGAGGGGTCTAGTATAGGAGGAAGGTAGGCCCAGAAGGATAGAGTTACAGTAATCGATCTTAGAAAAAATGATGGCTTGTAGAATGGTTCTGAAGTCCTGAGTGTGGAAGAGTGGTCTAATTCTTTTCAGAACTTGGAGTTTGTGGAAACAGTCCTTGGTGGTTCTGTTGATGGAAGCTTTAGGGTTCATCCGGTTATCAATTAATACTCCTAGATCTCTCACCTGTGTAGTAGTTGGGATAGTTGGAGGATTAGAGATGGCATTGTTATCTGGGGAGATGAGAAGCAGTTCTGTTTTAGAGGAGTTTAAAACTAGGTTTAGGTTAGCCAGGAGATGTTTACCGGATTAATCTTCAGAGACTTTATGAATCCTAGTGTTCCATCTATCAAGCAAAATGTTTTGTTAAACTCCCACTAATTTTTTGTGTTTTTCATACTGAGTTGGAAAGTGCATTTATATCCACTTGTTGGGCTTTCTGGTGTAATGAGCCTTTGTGTATAATTTTATCAAGTTTATTTTTAGTTAAAACATTTTTGATATTCAAATGCATTTTGAGTTATTCATTTTTTAATTAAAACATTTCAGTGAAAGTCATGAGAAACTTAATACTACAACTGGGTTAATGAAACTACTCTCTCATTTTTCTGTCATCCAGTAGGGCTGAATTAGCCATAATATGGTTGGCACCGAACTACTTCTTAGCTGGTGAGCTTTTGCTCTACTTGGCATATGTGGAAGTTCCTGCACAAAAGTTGCATTATGAGCCACTTGGTCTTTTTTTTCAAGAGTGCCAGAAAGATGATGTACCTCTAAATTTTTCTGTAAATTATTCATATTTTTTCTTCAAGTTCCCTAACAGCCCCCAAACAGCACTCTTCAGTGCTACTTTTCCAAAAAATTACATATTTTTTCTTCAGAAATTCCAGCAAGAAGAAAGCCACTGAGTGGCTTTAAGGAAGGTATGTGTTAGGAAAATGTCCATCCACGGGTGGACATAACCTGTTAACTCTGGGACTGAACCATGACCAGGCAATTTGTGGCTGGATGTGCCTGTGTTCTCAAGTCAAGGGTCTGGAAAATGGAAGAATTGTGTAAAGAGAAGCCACTGTGTAGTCTGTTCTTGAAGTGCAGCTTAATCTGCCTTCTCAGGAATGAAATTGAACATGAGCTTCTCCAATTTTTCCCCATTTGGAACAGGCCGAATATTTGGTCTATAAACATAAGTGGAATGTGTTTAAAAAAAAAAAAAAAAAAAAAAAAGTTCCACTCCACTCCACCATGCAGACGTTGCACAGTCTCTCTTGCATTGGAATGAGAAATTAATCAGACCTTGCTATTGGAGCAGGCTCCATCATTGCTTCTGATGCAATTATATGCTAGCCTGCTGAGAGTGTTCCAAAATAAGAAAAATGGAAAAACACCAGCCTTGCAAGTAAGTATCAATATCAAGGCGTGAGGTGGAAATACTTTAGGAGAAAATTGTAATCCACAAATTCAGAATCGTGATACATTTGGACTACTTGACTTTTAACAAAAAGTAATGTAACATACAGACTGAAGCAGTCATAGGGGACAAATCTGGTTGTTTGCAGAGGCTTTTTTTCTGTAGGTGGTGTAGTGCTTTGGAACTTTTTCCAAGTAGAGTTGTGTAAACAAGCCTGTACAAAAACTTTTAAAAAATAAACTCAAAATGCACTTATTTAAACATGCTTTTTATTAATTTTACTGACTTGACTTTAATGGGGTCTTGAATATATTATACTGGTTGTCTAGCAGCAGAGTTCTTTAGTGTTAACATTTTGTTAAAATACTAAACACTTTTTGGTTTGTATTTCACTTTTAACCTGTTTGAAGTTTTGATTTGTTCTATATTTTATGTATATTAGAGTGTAAACCATTGTGTGGCTTATACATTTTTAATTAAATTCTCAATTTGTGGATTACAACTTTCTCCTGAAATATTTTCACCTCATTCCATGATAGTGCTGAGAATTCTGACAGGGGCAGAAGGGAATATAATACGTCTACCCCTACCAATTATCAGAGCCTCACATCAACAAAATTAATGGATCAAGGTTAATGTCTGGAGATGCCAGATCCCATTTGTTTTCTGGTACCTCTCAAATCTAATCTGCCCACTATTCAAACTTTGCAGATCCAGTAAAATGTACAAGATTCCATTCTGACGTCTGTTCCACCACCCGTATCAGGGCAGAGGGCATGATGGCCCCTTCAACAGTAGCAGGGTTGGTGAAGGGTTTCTTTACCTTATTTAGTGGCTATAAGGAGAATACCTTCTAAATTCTCCTTTCTAGGATATTGGATTTCCTCCTTGGAGGAGTCCCAGTGGGCCCCAGATTGCAAGGATACTTTTATCAGAAACTCAATGGTTCTAGCCCATGGCATTCACTTGCAGCGGAGCCCAGCCAGTCAAAGGATGTGCATCAGGGGTATACTTATGCGACCAAGGGCCCCCTCATTCACAGTCGCTACCATATGTCCTGGATTAGTGTTCCTTCATTTCTAAGCTCTGACGGGGGTCCCTTCTGGAGCCTCCAGATATCTCGTTTAGACAAGGCCTTTCCTGCTTCAGGAAACCTAGCAGAGCATATACCATTCAAATTTATAACCTGCAAGGATTGCAAACGAGAATGTAGGAAAATCCTATTTCCTTTGCCTCAGTTACAAAGAAATCTGACCTCAAGAGTGCAAAAATCCCTGGGATTTGGAATAGTGCAGCTATTCCATTGTTGATTTGCAATAGAATCTGCTTGTAAGAGCAAAGAAAACCAAGGATATATTCAAATTCTCCATGATAGGATCTTAGGCTATTGGACAAATTTCAGTAATGTTCCAAAGCTCTAGGCTTAATGAAGGATTTCCACTACCAATTCTATATAATTCGATACTTGTATACAAAACTGAAACCTTTTCTTTCTTCCAGCCAGTGAAGTTGGAATTGCATACCTTCAGCTCCTGTTGGATGCTGAAGAGTGTATATGCCATCTTGTTTGATACCATATAACACTCATCAGCTTCCATCAGAACATGGCTTGGTTGAGATCTAGTATCCTATGTGATCAAGTTGGCAGAAACCCTTTCTGGGTTATTTTTGGAGAAATTTTAGAAAAACAGCTTAGTATAAAGAACGTTAGTCCAGTCCCACTCCATTGGACAGGAACAAGGCTTCTGAAAGGCACAGCTATGCTTTAAAAAATATATATATTTCTAAAAGGCATCCCTTCCGGCAATTCCAATGATATTGGATTCCACCTTTCTTCCGCAGCAGCAACGCTTCTGACTTAATTCTAGACAGCATGAAACTGAGTCAGTTAAAAGTAATAGAGCAAGTCTAGCCCAGGCCTGAACTGTTTGGTCACTTATCAAACCTAGCAAATCTTCTCTCCAGTAGGGTGGAGAAGAATCTAGCTCTGCCTAGAGAAGTGGTTCAAGATCACTGGGTTCTCAAGATTGGGTAGTCTGAATACCAGTTCTGTTTCTCCCTACTTCCCACATTTCATCGCTCAGCCTGCAGTCTGGATCAGTCTCATTTGATTTAACGTCACCTGGAGGTATAGCCACTCTTCACAGTGGGGGATAGAAATATTCCTTCCCATCACCATGGCCAGGATTTATATCCCCAACCCCTGCTTACTTATCTGTAAAATCTGGGTGACTGACTCCCATCCTGGACTTAACCTGAACAAGAGTTTACTCTGGGAGAAATTCATAATGAATTCCATCTACACAGTTCTCCCCTTCTAGTGCGGAGAGTGGATGTGTGCCCTAGATCTAAAAAATGCTTATGCTCACATTTCCATCCATCCCTCCCTTTTGGCATTATCTGCACTTTATGGCTGACTCCTCTCACCATCTGTACAAAGTGCTCCCCTTTGGCCTGAAATAGTGATCTGTGGGGACAGGGCCACTAGTCTTACTATACCTGGACAACTGCCTTGTGATGGTGAACTTCCAGGAAGGTGTACTAACCTCACTGCAAAAATCTATACAACTGCTAAAATTAGTTTCCTGGTAAATTTTGAGAAATCTTTCCCTTCCAGAAAACTATATTAATTTAGAATTTTAATAGATTCACCACAGGAGCTTTCCTTAAGACATCAGGTGAACACTCTTGGATACCTTGAATATAGACTGTTGAACAGAGTGGTCATCAACCAGGGAGGTGCTGGTTGTTCTGGGCCACATGGCAGCAGCAATTCATATAGTTTCACTAACCTGTCTTAACATAGGACTCCTGCAGTGGGGCTTTTGTTCCCAATGGGATCAGTTTATTCAGCTCTTAACTAAAGTAGAAATTTTGAAAACAGGAATTGCACTGGTGAAGAGATGCTTTCATTCTTCAGGAAGAACTACCATTCCGTTTACTTCCTCATCAAGTAATGGTGACAATGAGGTTTCCACAAAGGATTGGGGGGTCCATACAGGCCCTTTTCAAACTCAGGGGACTTGGTCACTGAGACAATTTCAGATCAGCCACCTAGAATTGAGCCATCAGATGCACTCTAACATTCACTTCCTTCAGGGGAACAGTATTCTCATTCAAATAGACAACCAAGTAGCCATGCTGTATGTGAACAAGCAAGGGGGCATAGTCATGGACTCTGTTTCTTGGCAAAAAAAAGATGGGAATTGACTGCAGACATCAAGTAGTCCTGCATGCAACTTACCTTCCACGAATCTCCATCTTAGCAGATTTTTTCAGTTTTTTGATCACATGCCTGGTCTCTGCAGCAGTCAACAGTTGACAGAGTATCCAGTCTATAGGGACTTCAGCAATCTACCTGTATGTGTCAGAGCAAAACTGGAAATGTTTTTTGTTCTGTTTTTCCTAGCAAACTTGGATCAGCCCTGGATGTTTTTCTGCTAGATTGAATTTCAGATTTTATGTATATCTTTACAATAGTTCCACTAATAGCCAGAATGGTGCGCAAAGTGCTCAGACTGGACCTGTGATTCTCATAGCTCCAGCATAGCTCAGACAAGTTTTGGTTCACATTTCTAGTATAGCACTCCAGCAGCCCTCTGATCTCTCTTGGATCAGATCTATCCTTACTAACTCAAGAGGGATGTCTCTTCTGAACATTCCTTCCCTCAACTTGACTTGAAAGTTCGGTGCTCCTTGATAGCTGAATTGAAATAATAGCGTCTGCCAGAAAACCACCAACTAGAAGTGCTTATGGTTTCAATACAATTTCTTGGATCTGTTCACATGTGAACCCAAAGTTACTGAGCTATTTAGCACTTCATCAGTAAGAGTACAACTCCGTATCGTAGCAGCTTACATGCTCAGGTAAGCCAATTTTCCACTCTTCTGATAGTTTCCAAGTTTGTGAAAGATTATAGCATATTGAACCTTCAGTTGTGAAACCACCTGTTCCATGGGACCTAAACTTGGTTCTGGCACAACTGATGAAGCTGTCATTTGAACCATTGGAGTCAGCTTCTAAAGTTTATAGCATTGAAATTAATAATCCTTCTTGCAGTAACATCATCCAGAAGTCAGCGAGCTTTAGTTAATTATCCTTCTTTTATATACAGTTCTTTCACAATAGGGTGGTGCGCCGCATCCAGTTCAAGTTTCTACCAAAAGTATCAGCTTTCCATATTTATCAAGCCAAGTTACCGTATTTTTCGCTCCATAAGACGCACCTGACCATAAGACGCACCTAGGATTCAGAGGGGGAAAATTTAAAAAAAAAAAAAATTGTGCTAAACCGGCTCTGCGTCTGGGCGTCTTATGGAGCAAATTAGGGGAGTGCATAGTTTTTTTTTTTCTCCCCATTTTGTTTTCGGGTCTGGGGAGGGCCATTTCGGTCCACTCCCCAGATCAGAAAATTTTTCTTTCTGTGGGAACCCCCAAAACCCCCCCCCCCATCCCAACCCTTTAAATTAACAACCTCCACCCCCCTGACCCCCCCCAAGACCTGCCGAATTAATTTCCTGCAACCCCCCACCCTCCTGACCCCCCCAAGACCTGCCAAACGTCCCTGGTGGTCCAGCGGGGGTCCAGGAGCGGTCCGGGAACGATCTCCTGGGCGTGAGCCGTCGGCTGCCAGTAAACAAAATGGCGCCGACGGCCCTATGCCCTCACTATGTCACTGAGACCGACCAATAGCAGCGGTCGGTCTCAGTGACATAGTGAGGGCATAGGGCCGTCGGCGCCATTTTGTTTACTGGCAGCCGACGGCTCACGCCCAGGAGATCGTTCCCGGACCGCTCCTGGACCCCCGCTGGACCACCAGGGACGTTTGGCAGGTCTTGGGGGGGTCAGGAGGGTGGGGGGTTGCAGGAAATTAATTCGGCAGGTCTTGGGGGAGTCGGGGGGGGGGGGGGGTGTTTGTTAGATTTTTGTTTGGTTTTTTTTTTATATTCGCTCCATAAGACGCACATACATTTTCCCCCCACCTTTGGGGGAAAAAAAGTGCGTCTTATGGAGCGAAAAATACGGTAACTACATTTTTCCTGAGGCACTACTCATGAAGGTGAGAACCCTTCAAACATTAGACTGTAAAAGAGCCTTGTCCTACTATAAGGACTCTGGCACATAAGTCTTCGCAACTATTTGTCCCTTACAATCCTAACGGACTGGGTATAGCAGTGGCCAAACATACATTGTCCACCTGGCTAGCAGACTGCATCATGCACTGCTACATTCTAGGACTACAGATTAAAGACACCATCGGGGCTTCAAATTAGAGATTAGTTGCTCATTTGTGAGTCATACTTTGAAGACATTTGTAAATCCTGCAACGGGGAATTTTGTGTGTACATTTGCATCCCATTACTGTCTGGACTATTGCAGAGTGACAGTAAATTCGGACAAGCAGATTTGTTAGCCTGTTCACCCAGTAGTCTACTCTCAGCTGTGGGGACCAGGTTTAGTTCAGTAAATGTACTGCTGCAAGTCTTAGCTTGGAACTCTCCCATGTGTCATGGCTAATTCAGCTGTGCTTGTCAACAGAGAAAGTAAGTTTGCTTATCCATAAATGGTTTTCCATAGAATAAATTAGCCATGTTAAATACCTGCCCACCTCCTGGAGAGTCGACTAGCTAAAATTAGGTCCTCAATCTGAGGGGGCTCACAAGGCAATGCCTGTGTGAATTCCCATACATGCTGCTTAGAGTAAAAGTGCTACTGGGCCTGTCGTCACACACATGTTATGGATAATTCATCCTGCTGTCCATAGAGAACACATTTATGGTAAGCAAACTGGTTTCTTTACTCTGTATTCAGAGTGAAAGAGATGCACAAGCTTTCCTTTTTCAGTTTTTAAGTAACTTCTTCTCCACCTCTTCATAGCAAAATTGTGGCTATCTTGAATAGTGACCTAACATTAGGTGCTTTCATTTAGTAGTCTGTGGCTTCTGAAACACTAAACTGGGGAAGAGTAGAATAATCTGGTCCTTCCCAGTCGGAAAATCCTTGTTCCAGTATCTTTAAGCTTTTATTGTGAATACAAGTTAATGCAGCTCTCATTTGATAAAATAGCAAGCATCTTAACAAAATGAAGTCCAGTTTAAATAAAACTGATATTGATTTTTATCCAATTTGATACTTAGAGCACTGTTGCAGCTTCTTATGCATGGTTTGAAGAAGACCCTTTCAATGTGCAACTTCTAAACAATCCATTTTAGCAAAATTCATTTTCATCTCTCCTCTTCCCCCCACACATTTTTAGGTAGTAATATTTGGTTATAAATTAGATGTTAGTTGGTTTTGGTATTACTGTGGTTTATACCAGTATTGGTATTGGGCACCGTGGGGATGGAAAGGGAGAGAGAATTGCAGGAACTTTTCCTTTTCTAAGATTTGAAAGTAATATATGTAATCTACCATATTTACAGGTATTAATCTTTCATTTTTGAATGTTAGAGTAGTTCTTTAACTGTATGGAAATTGAGTCTGAATATGCTGTTAGTTTTGGCCTTCATTTTATACATTCTATCCATCTTGAATCTACAACTAAATTGTAGGGCAAATTGATACCCAGTTTTTAACTTTACTGTAGGCTACTAGATGTTTGCAGCACTATACAGATACACTAGGCAGTCCCTGCAAGCCATTTGTAATGGGGCTCAGATACAAATCCAAAGACTTGAGGCACATCTGGAGACTGGAACTCAAACCAAATCTCCATAATGCTTTGGGATGTGGGTGGTAGAGAGTCATTCAGCCAATCAGATTGATCAGTTGGACTGCTTCTCTTTCTAGCTAGTACAGTATTAGTATATGCAGAACCTTCACAGCATGCTGAGCTTGGCAAAATATTAAGGTTATAAACTAACAAGGCTGTTTTAAAAAAAACAAAAAACTGAAATGTTCAACTTTATTACTGACTTGAGAAACTGTAGTATATTTGCAAACTGAATTTATATACACCAGTGTTTCCCAACCCTTTCCTGGAGGTACACCTGACCAGTCTGTCTTTCAGAATATCCATAATGAATATACGTATGAGATTTGCATACACTGCAGATCTAGGAGAGGGTTGGGGAAACACTGGTATATACGCTGGCTAAATATTTATCTTTATTTGCAAATAAGGTCAAATACATGGTAAATCTTAAAGTACAGGCTGTAACCTAATGAGTTTTACCCTACTGCAAGTGTGGATTTGTAGTCTTTATTAGAAAATTCCCTATTTGTAATGGGAGAAAGGTATAGCTAACTCAACTTATTTCATGAACTGAAATAAGGTAAACCCTCTTCCATATACCTTACTCTTACTAGAAAATAGTAAAAGCTGCTGTGTATAGTGTAAAAAAAAAAAAAGTTTACTGTGGAAAACAATTTGATATGAATTCTGGTTGCATTTAACCTACCATATATGCACTTGTTTGATTTCTAGGAACTTAATGATTTGGCCCGTGATCCTCCAGCTCAGTGTTCTGCAGGTCCAGTTGGAGATGACAGTAAGTAGTCTGAAATCAAACCTATTTGACATTTTACTTTTCCCTTTTCTATAATTCATTTTGTCAAGTATACTATATTACTTGGGCCCATATTTTATGTAAACACATTTTTATTTTATTTTGCAGTGTTCCACTGGCAAGCTACGATTATGGGACCTGTAAGTATTTTAATTTTTTGGTTATGTGAATGCATTAGGCTGGCATGCTTCAAATTTTGCTCATGTCAGATAAGCGAGTTATGCTGGCTGCCCACCCCCCCCCCCCCCCCCCCACACACACACACACACACACACTTTCCAGTAGATGGAAAGAGGGGGAAAACCCCTCAAAAGTTAACTCTGAGCCTCCCAGGAACAACCTCCAGGAGTAGGCTGTTCCTGGTAAGGCTTTAGGCCCAGGTTCCCAGTGGAATGTAGGCCAAATTTTGGGGTGGTACTGGTAATCCTGTGGGAACTGATTCTCATTTCCTCCTGGGAGCCATCACATTTTGGGGTCTGAGTTCCCATACTTGGAAATTAAGCACGAATGATCTCTGGTGACTTTATTCCCTTGGATCTGGCAGCAGCAGTCTCAACTGACACACTTCTTGGAAAGCAAGAGGGAGGCAGTAACTTTTATTAAAGGAAAAAAGTGCAGCTCGGCCTTTTCCCTGAACTGCTACTCATTCTCCTATGGTGCTCCTGCTGGATTTGGAATTTGGTAAGGGGATCTGAGGTGATCATGCTCCCCTCTCCCCCTTTCATTTGCTTCTGGTATGGCTGTAAAAGGAGAGTGCAGCACCGTAGGTAAGTCACAGCGGCTCCAGTGCTTACTTTCTGGATTAGGCAGTTGCCAGGTGGGTGGGTGTGACTCAGACCAAAATTGGGTGGGTTCCCCAGATCCTTCCCTGGCCCCTATGATGGATGGCTGCACTGTACTGAACATAGAATAGGGCCTGATCTGCACTCTTCCTATTTTGGCAGGATAAACAATTCACTGCTTCATGTCAAAAATCAAGTATGCCAGGTTATAGTCTAGGGAAGTTCTGTGGGGGGCTACATATTTCCCTCTGGTATGGCAGTGTGGCGACTCATGGGGTCTTCTGCTTTGGTTGTCGGGGGGGAGGGGCCTTCTCTGTTGCTCTCAATATAGGATTGTTCAGTCAGCAGTGGGTTTTGGAGCTCCGACCCTCCCTCAGTGGTCAAAGGAATCGAGCTATTTGTGTTTCAGATCTTCCAGTAAGTGCTGTGAGTGCTTCTATTCTTTGGGTCTCCATGCAAAATAAACCTCTGCTAGGGGAGTTCCCTCCCCCAAAGTCTTCTCCAGGGTAAACTACCAGATATGGTTTCTAAATTATTCACCGCACACTCTGGCGGTTTACAGCTGAAAAATATTCATAAAAACGATTGTAACCATGACCTTGGTTACCTGCTGGTGAAGGGGGTCATAAAGTTATCCCAATGCACAGAGGGACTCTGGTTCTTCCCTTAGTCAGATGTCAGTCTACTTAGTCTGAATCAGAGCAGGAGGGCTGTTTGGCTGCAGCCAAGGTTATGCAGATGTGGAACACAGGCTGCCTGATCACCTTGAACAGCAATCAGTCCTTCCCAAAGTATAGAGAATACTTTTTATCCAAAGTGGTTGTCTTCATTTAGTCAGACAAGTTGAGTTGAATGGGTTATGCCCATCGACCAGCAAATAGATCAACAGGTTCACTGACACCAACTTATTGGCATTTAGGCAATAATGTAGATTAGACGCCAAGGAATGTCCAAGTTAGATCTTTATTTAAAGAGCAGACGTATATTTTGTACTTGTGCCTGACTCAGGCCGAGTTTCGCCCCACTAGGGGCTGCCTCATAGGCTATATATAGGTGATAACTAAATGAGCCAGAAAATTTGTTTAGCTTAAGTGCGCCAAAATTTACACACTCTTTTGGTACAAATATGACGATGCAGCAATTCAATCTCTGCTCTTGAATAACAAGGACCCTAATCTGAAGGTAGCTCTGAGTGCTCCTTCAGCTGGCAGTTTCCTTCTGAAGGATAGGTTTGGGCTAAGGTGACCCCCCCCCCCCCCCCAAATTTGAGGCTTTTTTTTTAAATGCCATTTCTATGGATGGTCTGTCAAGTTAATAAAAAATTAAAAAAAGCCCAAGAGAACAGGCACTTCAGTAGAGCCAATGTCTGGGCAGAGGCTGTATGAAGGCATCTAGATGAGTCTGGTTCCTCCAGTACTCCTGGGCCATGGTGGTCGCTTTGTGAAGGGAGCACGTGGAGTAACATGGCTGCCCTAACAGAACTTCCTGCTCTCTGTAGTTCCTGTGGCATTCGCAGGAGCCACAACAGTCTGGGGTGTTTTCAAGAAGGGGGAAAGCCACAGGGAAGTGCTTTTGCTGCCTATTTTGGGGGGGGGGGGTGCAGGGGATGACACGCTTCAGGGACCATCTGAGCAGCTTGTTCCCTTCAGAGAGATGACCTTGGACTTCAAGTGGTAAAGGCCAATATTTAGTCGGGGGGAACTGTTCAGTTTGCTTTCCTGTTGCATGTTTGTTTCTCCCCAAATTGGTGAGTAGCTTTATGAAATTTTATTCTGTGAGCTAATACCGTGTTTCCCCAATAAGCCCTAGCTTGATTTTCAGGATATTTGGAGTAGGGCTCAAAATATAAGCCCTAGTTATAGGTGTACCAGCGCAGCGTGGTTGCACCCCAAGACTTGCCCCCCCCCAAGACTTACCGAAGTCTCTGGGTGTGCATGAAACCTGGGGGGGGGGGTGTCAGGGGGGGTTGTAAAACAAAAAACCCCTAAACTCAATCCTCCAAATTTAATTCATTGCAAACCCCCCCCCCAAAAAAAAAAAACTTGCCAAAATTCGCCAGTGGTCCATCTGCACCATTTTGATTACTGGCAGCCGATGGGCCCGAGAGCAGGAGATCTCTCCTGGGACCCCTGCTGGACCACCTGTGAACTTTGGCAAGGTTTGGTGGGGGGGGGGGGGGGATGGGATGGGAGGGTTGCAATGAATTCAATTTGGAGGGTTGGGTTTGGGGGGTTTTATTTTTTTAACCCCCCTCTGGATTTTGGGCTTTGTTTCGGGGGGGAACAAAATTTCCCACGACGGGCCGATAACAAAGGCTGAACAAAAGGTTTGACAGAAAATTGAATCTGATCGGTGAATGAAAGAGGAGGCGGGCTTAGCCTTGTCCTCATTCACAGAAAAAGACATCCCTGAAAAGAATCCCTAACCTTTTTTTCGGAGCAAAAATTAAATATAAGACCTATCTTATCGGAGAAGCCCGGTAGGAGTTGTGCTTATTGAACAATTCATAGTGGTTTCAGGACACTTTAGGTATTCTTTGCTATATCATATATCAGGCATGAGCAAACTGGAGGACCTAAAACAGGGCTGAAGGGGGGTATACTGGCTGCCCAATCAGGGAAGAGAAAAATGACTGTGCTGTGGAGGCCCTACAAACGGGAGCTGCCAGAACATAGTGATGACATTTGTAAGCGGTGCCACACCTTAGCTTTGCATCTTTCAATGGGCCGGGAGGAGTTGCTTCTGCGGTGGCAGGCCAGAAGAGAACCATTTAATGTGTGGTAGAATTTGACATGGTTGCAGTCATTGCATTGTTCTATAACCCAAGAAGACCTGCCACCCTTCAGCTTCAGTGTGGGATGAGTTCCTGCTGCCCTCAGGTCCCCTACCCAGGGAGAAAGACCACAGTTGTTGCATGCCCTGGCAAAAAGTAGAAGAGAGAATGGACAAAGGCCAGAGAGAATGAGGAGAGAGGGAAGGGCGAATAAAGGCAAAAATGTGTGTGGGGTGGGGGAGAGAAAAAGTTAAGCAAATCAAAACATGAAAAAATAAAAATGAGCAAACAAGAACATAAAAATAGAGAAAATATTATGGCACTGGTATACATATCCTCTTCCCCAACTCTTTAACATACCATCCATGACCTTCCCTGAACTGTCAACACAGAACTTTTTTATTCCTGAATGAAACAGACCGCAGGGTCTACAGATATTTACCCTTGTCTACTTATTTTTACTGTCTTCTACTGTTATACCTGTACAAGTTATATATTGTATGCTGGTTTTTTCTAAAAGTTTTATATAAAAAAAAAGGAAAATGAAAACTAAGAAAAACAGGCAGGGTGGGATAAAAGTTACCTAAGTTTTTGAAAATGTTTCCATTCCTTACCATTGTGTTGTGTGCCCTGTGGGTCTGGATGTGTTGTGGGGAGGGTCTGGTGTGTTGGTTTGTGTAGTCTCATTGTGGTGTAAAGCTTACTCTATGCTTATGGCTTAGACTCAGTAAAAGTATAATGTATTTTTATTAATATAAGTGTTCTGGGTATGATCTTGTCTGTATCTTTTGAGTCTTTGGGTGTCCGTTTTTGTTCTTTCAGTCTGGGTATGAGGTATCTTTTTGTCTGTCAGGGTGTGGGGTGTCTGTCCATGTGTGTACATAGAGAGCTTGCTCCTTTTATCAACTTGAAGAGATATAAAAGGGGGGCTTTCTGCCACTGAATGGCAGTGTGGTTGCCTGGTGAATACCCTTCATGTATATACAAGCTGTTAAGCCCGTTAAAACGGGCTACATTACATTTTTCTTTCAGTCCATTTTCAAACACAGCCCCTCTCTCCTCACCTTCCCCCTCCCTCTCCCACTCTCACCCTCCCTAACTCTCACCACAGAGTTCACAGCTCGCCCCATCCCTCACCACCGAGTTCGCCGCTGCTCCTCACCGCCGATAGAGCTCCTCGCCGTCTCCATGTTTTTTAACAGCTGACGCTCCGCTTGACTGACGTGCTCGCCCGCACATGCGTGGTAGAGCTGCTATCTACTGCACATTTGCGGCATGTCTGTCAAGCTTCATTTATCTAGTTAGATATTTTATATAAAATATATATTTTAACCCGTCTTGGGGGGGGGGGCCTTAACCAATTGTGTACATGGAAGGGGGCCACAGCTCAAAATGTTTGCTCAGCCCTGGCATAGACCGTGCTTAAAAAAAAAAAAAAAATCCATGGTGGAGTCAAGAACTAATTTTGTATTAACTGAAAGGCTCTTTGAACAGCTCACACTTAAGTAATGCTAACATTCACCATTATTGCCATCAGGATTGTTGGTGATTTAAACTGAAAACCATGTTGTATAAAGCACACTCTCACTGAGTTTAAAATAAGTATTAATGTATGTTAATATCCTAAATGTTTGAAAAATGGAGCCCTTTTTTTTCCCACAGAATGACAGCCCCTATCAGGGTGGTGTGTTCTTCCTTACAATTCACTTCCCTACTGACTACCCTTTCAAACCACCTAAGGTAAGTGATTTTTTTTGTTTGGCATTTACCATGTTACATTGCATGGGATGAGCTCTAATTGTATGTTTTAAGCTTCAACTCACTATTTTAATGTGTATTGCTTGCAGAAAGAACATGCTGTAGTTGCGGAAAATATTTAAAGTGTGTGGATATTTCTTAAAAATAGGTCAGATGGTAAACCTGTATATAGTTAGCATTTAGTACTTGTAAGGAAATATACCAGGAAATAAGTACATTTTTGTACAAGTTGAAGATGTAAAAATCAACATAGAAATAATGTTCACAATTTGGAAATGTTTAGTATTTGTCCCTAAAGGGTTATCTGTATATGTCTAATGGAATTACACTGGTGGTGTCCCTTGTTCGGTGTATAAATGAATAAAAAGCCAAACTTGATGACAAGTTGATATGAGAAAAGGCAGGAACTACTGAAATTATGATAGGCAGTATATTGTTTGAATAAATGTACAGTGAAACTTCTAATCAATGCATCCAGTGGAAGAGAAGCACTTAATTGTAGATATCAGTTGATACTTATTCTTGTGGGAGCAGATGCCTTCAGCAGCGTTTGCCACTATATTTCTGGGTTCTACACATTGTATTAGTCACAGATAACTTAATTATAGAACACAAGTTTGAGGGTGGAGAAGGGGGTATTTCAAATATTTTTAAATATTTTATATCCCAATCCTCTGTGTGGTTCGGGGTGGGTTACATAATATACATAATTTAACATACTAAAATACAAAATAAGAACAAGGTTACTTATTAAATATGATGGAATAGTATCATCAAATGAGGCTAATACATTTAGAAACTTCTAATCTCAGACATTGAAGTCATGCAAACTTTGATCACTCTGAATATGGCGATGTGAAAATGGCATGCTCCATGTTCAAAGGCTTAAGTGGCTCTTAAGCTTTTGGCCACATTCATGGCTCATCCAACTTGTTAGCTTAGGAGCCTTTCTCATTGCCATCTCCCATACAGCCCTGTTTATGAAATTTAGGTAAGCACAAATTAGTATTGAAACTTCATTTAGGCTGCAAAGAACCTTTTAAGAGCCTGCTGGAGCAACACAATTTTTAAAATTTTAAGTTCATATTTAATTGGACTGTAGGAGCATCAGTTTACAAGAATGTTCCAGCATTGGAAATTACTGTCAGTAAAATATTTTTTGTAGCCCCCCTGTTCTTCAGGGGTTACCAGTGGTTGCAGGAGTAATAAGCAAACATTCTGCAGTCCTGGAACATATTGAAACAGGGTTCAGGTCACTGAGGGACCAGGAAAAAAACTGAGGCTTAAGGGGGAGGCTTGTACTAACTTGGGAAACAAAACAGGTCCATACTGAATGGATGTTCTAAAGCAAAATTACAAGATTCAACTCAAAATTCCAGTGGAAAAACACACACAGTACAAACAGAGAAAAAAAAAATAAAACAAGCAATACAGCATCTAAACAGCTTGATCCTTTTCTGTCAGCAAGCTGAATTAGCCAATACATGTGGGGTAATGTTATCTGGCAGCACTGAACAGACTTCTCTCCAAGTTGTAGGACTTTGAGCTACTGCCCAGGAGGGAAGAGTTGTCAGCCATCATAGTTGGTGATTCGATTATGAGAAATGTAGATAGCTGGGTGGCTGGTGGATGTGAGGGCCACCTGATAACTTGCCTGCCTGATGCGAAGGTGGCAGACCTTACACATCACCTAGATAGGATTATAGACAGTGCTGGAGAGGAGCCAGCTGTTGTGGTACATGTGGGCACCAACGACATAAGAAAATGTTCTGGAAACTAAATTTAGGATTTTAGGTAGAAAGCTGAAATACAGAACCTCCAAGGTGGCGTTCTCTGAAATGCTTCCTATTCCACGTGCAGGTCCCCAGAGGTAGGCAGTGCTCCAGAGTCTCAATGTGTGGATGAGACGATGGTGCAGGGAAGAGGGTTTGTTTTGTAAGGAACTGGGGAACCTTTTGGGGAAGGGGGGATAGAGCATCTTTTAAACTAGAACAAGGGAGAAAGCAGACAGTCACTCAGCAGTGCGTGGTTCAGAGGAATGTATCCGTGAAGGATACTAATGAAACATGAGTTAGGGCATCCCAACAGAGGTTAGAGCAGTGGACTATGAACCAGGAGACCAGGGTTCGAGTCCTGCTGTCGCTCCTTGTGACTTTGGGCAAGTCACTTTACCCTCCAAAAACTTAGATTGTAAGCCCTCTGGGGATAGAGAAATACCTACAGTACCTGAATGTAAACCGGTGTGATATCTCAATTGAGATCGAATGTTGGTATATAAAAATAATAAATAAAATAAACACATGTAAAAAATCACCTGAGCTAAAGATTTCCAAATTATCCCTATCAACTGAAAAGCAGGTTGTTAATACAAACAAAAAACACTTTGAAATGTCTGTATGCCAATGCCAGAAGTCTAAGAAGTAAGATGGGCGAGTTTATAGCAGTAAATGATGAGAGTGACATAATTGGCATCATAGAGACCTGGTGGAAGGAGGATAACCAATGGGACAATGCTATATCAGGGTACAAATTATATCACAATGATAGGGATGTTCAACTTGGTGGGGGTGTAGCACTTTGTCTGGGAGGGTATAGAGTCCAACAGGATAAAGATCATACAAGAGACTTAATGCTCAGTAGAATCTATATGATTAGAAATCCCATGTTTGGATAGGCGTATACTACAGTCCACCTGGACAAAATGGTCAGATGATGAAATGCCAAGAAATTGGGGAAGCTATCCAATTTGGCAGTGCAGTAATAATGGGAGACTTCAATTACCCCAATATTGACTGGGTAAATGTAATATCAGGTCATGCTAGAGACATAAAGTTTGTGGATGGAATAAATGACTGCTTCATGGAGCAATTGGTTCAGGAATCAACAAGAGGGAGCTATTTTAGATTTAATACTTAGTGGAACACAGGATTTGGTGAGAACATGTAATTGGTGGGGCCACTTGGCAGTACTTAAATTTGATCATGTTATGGTCACTAACAGGAAAGGGGTACAATAAGTAAATCTACAGCTCTAACACTAAATTTTCAAAAGGGAAACTTTGATAAAATGAGGAAAATTTAAAAAAAAAAAAGGAAAGGTGCAGTGGTTGTGTTAAATAGGCATGCTCATTGTTTAAAAAATACAATCTTGGATGCGCATTCCAGATATATTCCACACATTAAGAAAGGTGGAAGGAAGGCAAAACGGTTACCGGCATGGTTAAAAGGTGAGTTGAGACTATTTTACCCAAAAAGAAAATACTTCAAAAATTGGAAGGATCCATCTGAAGAAAATAGGATAAAGCCATAAGCATTGTCAAGTTAAGTGTAAAACATTGATAAGACAGGCGGACAGAGAATTTGAAATGAAGTTGGCCATAGAGGCAAAAACTCATATTAAAAACTTTTTTAAATATATCGGAAGCAAGAAAAACCTGTGAGTTGGTTGGACTGTTCGATGACCAAGGGGTTAAAGGGGCTCTTAGGGAAGATAAGACCATTGCAGAACCACTAAATGAATTCTTTGCTTCTGTGTTTACTAATGAGGATGTTGGGAAGATACCAATTCTGGAGATGGTTTTCAAGGGTGATGAGTTAGATGAACTGAACCAAATCACTGTGAACCTGGAAGATGAAGTAAATTAGATTGACAAACTAAAGAGTAGCAGATCACATTGGCTGGATAGTATGCATCCTAGTGTTCTGAAAACTCAAAAATGAAATTTCAGATCTGTTAAAATTTGTAACCTAATCATCCATTGTACCTGAAGACTGGAGTATGGCCATTGTAACTCCAATATTGAAAAAGTGCTCCAGGGGTGATCTGGAAAATTATAGACCAGTGAACCTGACTTCAGTGCTGGGAAAAATGGTGGAAACTATTCTAAAGATCAAAATCACAGAGCATATAGAAAGACATGGTTTAATGGAACATAGTCAACATGGATTTACCCAAGGGAAGTCTTGCCTCACAAATCATTTTTTTAGGTTAAACATTTATTTATTTATTTATTTATTTATTTTATATACCGACGTTCGATCGAGATATCACATCTGTTTCCAGATAACTAAAAGAATAGGGTAGTAACAGCCCTATTTTACATTATAACATTGTAATAAATATAATAAATTATAACATTGTAATAAAATATAACGAATTGTAACAGAAATAACAGGATTACATGGAACATTTGATATAGTATATAACATATGTACATAAATGACTTGTTGATGAGGATATTTTAAGGTTAAGGTTGGCAAGGAGGGTTGAAAGGGGGGAGGGTGGGGGGATAGGTGGGAGGAAGGTGGATAAAGGTGAACCGGTAGATGTAGTATATTTGGATTTTTAGAAGGTGTTTGAAAAAGTCTCTTGTGAGAGGCTTCTAAGAAAACTACACAGATATGGGATAGAAGGCGATGTCTTTTTGTGGATTACAAACTGGTTAAAAGACAGATATGAGAGTAGAATTAAATGGTCAATTTTCTCAGTGTAAAAGGGTAAACAGTGGACTGCCTCAGGGATCTGTACTTGGACCGGTGCCTTTCAATATATTTATAAATGTTCTGGAAAGGAATAAGAGGTTATCAAATTTGCAGATAGAAAATTATTCAGAGTAGTTAAATCTCAAATGTAATAAATTGCAGGAGGCCCTTGCGAGACTGGAAGATTGGGCATCAAAATGGCAGATGAAATTTAATGTGGACAAGTGCAAGGTGTTACATATAGGGAAAAATAATCCTTGCTTTAGTTACACGATGTTAGATTCCATATTAGGAGCCATCACCCAGGAAATAGATCTAGACATCACAGTTGTCAGCTCAGTGTGCTGCAGCAGTCAAAAAGCAAACAATGGTTAGGAATTAGTAGGACGGGAATGGTGAATAAAAAGGAAAATGTTATAATACCTCTATCATTCAGTGGTGAGACCGCACCTTGAATTCTGTGTACAGTTCTGGTTGCTGCATCTCAAAAGATAAAGTTGCACTGGAAAAGGTACAGAGAACAGCGACCAAAATGATATAGGGGATGGAACAACTCCCCTATGAGGAAAGGCTAAAGAGGTCAGGGCTGTTCAGCTTGGAGAAGAAATGGCTGAGGGGGAATATGATAGAGGTCTAGACCAGGTAGATGTAAATCAGTTATTTACACTTTCGGATAATGGGACTAGGGGGCACTCCATGAAGTTAGCAAGTAGCACATGTAAAACTAATCTGAGAGAGTTCTTTTTCCCTCATTGCATAATTAAGCTCTGGGATTTGTTGCCAGAGGATGTGGTTAGTGTAGCTGGGTTTGGATAAGTTCTTGGAGAAGTCCACTAACTGCTATTAATCAAGTTGACTTAGGGAGTGACCTCTGCTACCAGTGGCATCAGTAGCATGAGTTCTTAGTTTTTGGTCCTTGCCAAGTTCTTGTAGCCTGGTTTGGCCACTGTTGGAAACAGGATGCTGGGCTTGATGGACCTTTAGTCTGACCCAGTAATATATTCATGTGTGGGAATTCCTGTGCAGGTGTTGCCTCATGAGCCACCTCAGTAACTTTATGTTCAAACTTAAGCAAGGATATGTACTTCAGCGCTCTTTTTTTTCTCTTCAAACTTACCTTTTTCCTGTTGATAGGGCTGAATTAGACAGTTCCATGACAGCATGGCTATCAGGGCCTAGGAGGCGGAGCTTCTAAGTAGAATTCAGAGCTCTGCTCGGCTGCGCGTGCCTTCCCGCACAGAAAAAGTCTCTCCTCAGTGTGTTTTTTTTTTTCCGTGCACGGGATCGCATGCGGGACTTCGTTCTCCTCAGGCTGTACAAAAAAACAGTTCCTGTACGTACCCGGATCAGTCCAGACAGTGGGTTTAGCCTCCTTGTCAGCAGGTGGAGACAGACTAAAACTTGCAGGATGCCCTATATCAGGACGGAGCCTATCCTCTAACCTTTCAGTATTCGTCTGTCTCCAGCAGGTGCAGCATCTCCCCTTCGGTTCTCTGCTGTAGGCTAGTCAGCCTCTTCTTTCTCTTTAGGCTCAAGCAAGTACTTTTGGTTCTTGTTAAAAAAAAAAAAAAAAAAAAAAAAAAAAGATCTCTGAAGGAAATTTCTGCCGCCTTTAGTGCTTTTCTGTTTTGTGTGGGAGACTTCCGTCTCCCAGCTCTTGCCCGGCTCAGGAGGGGGTTCCCTGCATAGTCCTGAGTCCGTGGACGCTTCCAGGTATGGGGACCGACGCTCTCTGGGCCTCGTTCCCCCCTCTGGCTGTCGAGGGTTTTGAACGCGCTGCTGTACTCAGTAAAAAAAAAAAAAAAAAAAAAAAGAGTTCAAAGGTGTTAAACTTTCAATAAGTTGCAGGTACTCACCTACCTCTAACTTATTTGCAGCAGTTGACCTGCTTTTTTATTTTTTTCTGGTCAGAGTAGGGCTAGAACCGGCAGTCAGAGAAGCAGAAGGCAGCAGGTTTCCCGCCTGCTCTCTCCTGCTGTGCAGGCTGTCGATCAAGCTTTTTTTCAACTTTTTTTTCTTCAGCCGAGGTTTAGCTATGTCCCGGCTGACAGCCTGTCTTTCTTGTGGGCTGTCCTCTTCGCGTTTTTCGCGTCAGGGCCTCTGCACTGCTTGCCTGCCGGGTGGGGAAGGTCCCTCCTCGGCAGGACAAGCAAATTTAGCCCGGGGCTCCACTCCTCCCGGCATGTCTAGGCCTTTCCCGGGTTGGCAGAGCCCGGGAACGGCCGTCATCTCGGATGTTTCATTGGGGCTGATTTCAGTGCTCCCTGGGGCTGGGGGCCGGATTTTTTTGATTTAACCCCCGATTTGGCCCCCGCGGGTCCCTAGGAGGGGGGTCCTGACCTTCCCTCGCCCCCCTCTCCAGCAAATCCAGGCTCCCTTTTTCCACGGATTTTGTCCTTCTCATGCACAAATCTTATCTATCCTGCATGAGCTGGATGAAAGCCCCCTACCAAAAATCCCTCGTTCAGCGCCGTTGACCACTGGACCGGCCGCAGAGCCTCAGGGACCAGTTCGGGTGCGGGTGGTCCCGGGGGTGCCCCCCGTTTCTCCCAGGTCCTTGGACCCTGCTGCTTCCTCTGATTCGGCGGATGACCCCAGAGCCCTTCGTCTTTTTCATAAGGAGTTAGAGCCCCTCCTCCCTTTTTGTTTTGGAGGAGCTGGGTCTGGAAAAGTCCCTCTGTGGATAATCTCATGGCCTCACTCCCTAAGGACATGAACCAGGTTTTGGGAGGGCTCCGGGCTCCAGCCTCTGCCTTTCCCTTCCACCCCTTGCTTAAGCTCCTTATCCTGCGGGAATGGGAGGCTCCTGAGGGTGCGCTCCGGGTGGGGCGTGTGATGGATAAGCTCTATCCCCTCCCGGAAGAGGGCTTGGAGCTGTTGCGATATCCATCGGTGGATTCTTATGTTTCTGCAGTGGCCAAGCACACCACGATTCCGGTGGAAGGTTCCATGGCCTTGAAGGATTCACAAGATCGTAAGCTGGAGGCTCACCTGAAGCGCATCTTTGACGTCCTAGCCCTCGGGGTTCGGGCGTCTTGCTGTAGCAGTCTCATGATGCGGGCGGGCCTCCAGTGGGTCCAACAGTTACTCTGCGCCTGGGAGCTTCCGCCAGGTGAGGCAGAACAAGCCGAACATCTGGAGGCGGTAATCGCTTACGTGTCAGACGCCCTCTACGATTTGGTCCGTGTGCAGGCGAAGGCGATGGTTTCAGCAGTGACTGCCCGGAGGCTCCTTTGGCTACACCGCTGGTCGGCTGATCAGTCCTCTAAGACCCAGCTTTGCACGCTTCCCTTCAAAGGTAAGATGCTCTTTGGCGAGGACCTCGACAAGCTTATGGACTCCTTGGCTGACAACAAGGTCCATAAGCTTCCAGAGGACCGCCCTAAGTGTTCTCGGTCCTTCGCGGCCTCTCTCTTTCGCTTCAGGGGTCAGCGTCGCTCCGCTTTGGCGGAGCGGTATTGCGAGGGGGTCTTCTCGTGCGCAGTCCTGGTTGCAGTCCTTTCGTGGCAGGTGGCCTTTTCGCGAGGGCCAGCCCGTGCATACCACCGCTAAACCTGCCAGGCAATGAAGTTCAGCCGACCCATTTCTCAGTCCCTTACCTCGGCGGACGCCTCTCCCTGTTTTTCGAGGAATGGGTCAAAATCACGTCGGATCAGTGGGTCCTCGACATTATCAGAGACGGGTAGGCTTTCGACCTCGTCAGGGAACTTACAGATCTTTCTGTTCTCCCCTTGCGGCTGGGCCAAGAGGAACGCGGTGGTCCAGACTCTCTCCAAGCTTCTGGATCTGGGGGCGGTGGTCCCAGTCTCAAAAGGGGAAATTGGCGCCGGCCAGTATTCTATTTACTTCACCGTGCCAAAAAAGGACGGGTCCTTCCGCCCAATCCTGGACCTCAAGAGGGTCAATCAGGCCCTCAAGATCCCCCACTTCCGCATGGAAACCCTATGGGCGGTCATTGCGGTGGTCCGTCCTGGAGAGTTCCTTGCTTCCCTCGATCTCGCCGAAGCATATTTTCATATTCCCATCCACCGCGACTACCAGAATTATCTCCGATTTCACATTCTCAACCAGGACTTCCAGTTTCGAGCTCTCCCCTTCAGCCTCGTGACCGCTCCTTGCACCTTCACGAAGGTCATGGTAGTAGTGGCAGCGGCCTTGCGCCGGGAGGGGATTCTCGTCCATCCCTATCTGGACGATTGGCTCATCAGGGCCAAGTCGGAGACTTCTTGCCGGCGGGCAGTGGATTGCGTCTTGGAGTTCCTTGCCTCTCTCGGGTGGATAGTGAACTTTTCCAAGAGCAAGCTTCAGCCCTCCCAGGAGTTGGAATTTCTGGGAGCACACTTCGACACCCGAGTAGGCAAGGTATTCTTACCTCAGGCGCGAGCCCTCAAGCTGATCGATCAGGTCCATAATCTGATTGCGCTATTCCCCGACAGCCTGGGATTATCTCCAAGTCCTGGGCTCCATGGCTTCTACCATCGATCTGGTCCCCTGGGCCTTTGCTCATATGCGTCTGTTACCGAAAGCTTTGCTGTCTCGTTGGCAACCAGTGTCGGAGCAGTTCCACGTAGTCCTTCCGTTCTTGGAGTCTACTACCGACGAATTAGTGGTGGCTGTGTCTTCCTCATCTCCTGCAAGGGATGCCTCTTCAAGCTCCACAGTGGACGATAGTAACCACGGACGCCAGCCTGTTGGGCTGGGGTGCGGTCTGCCTTTCTCAGTCCACCCAGGGGACATGGTCCCAGACTCAGTCACGCTGGCACATCAATCGACTGGAAACTTTGGCGGTCCGCCTGGCCCTTCAGGAGTTCCTTCCCCTGATCCGCGGCAAGGCGGTATGAGTCCTGTCCGACAACACCACAGTCGCCTACATCAATCGCCAAGGGGGCACTCGCAGTCCCCTGGTAGCCTTAGAAGCCAGCCATCTCCTCGCTTGGGCGGAGCGTCACCTACAGTGTCTTGCGGCTTCTCACATCGCCGGAAAAGACAATGTTCAAGCAGACTTCCTCAGCCGGCAGTCGCTCAATCCGGGAGAGTGGGAACTCTGGGACGCGGCCATGGCTCTGATAGTGGACAGGTGGGGTCCTCTTCACCTCGACCTCATGGCGACTCTGCGCAATGCCAAGGCCAATCTGTTCTTCAGCCGCTGGAGGGAGCACAGCGCAGAGGGCGTGGATGCTCTGGCTCTACTTTGGCCAGCGGACGTCCTTCTGTACGTGTTTCCCCCGTGGCCACTGGTGGGGAAAGTTCTCAGGAGAATCTAGCTCCACCGATGATTCGTGGTTTGCGGATCTCATCAATTTAGCGGTGGATGGGCCCCTGCGCCTCGGTCATCTCCCTAGTCTCCTCCGGCAGGGGCCTGTATTTTTCGACCAGGCCGATCGCTTCTGTCTTTTGAACGGCGTCGCCTGAGGCGCAAAGGTTATAGGGAGGAAGTCATCTCCACCCTGCTGCGAGCCCAGAAGCAGTCGACTTCTCTGGCCTATGTGCGCATCTGGAAAGTTTTTTTGAGTCCGTGTGTACGGAGGCGGGTGTCCCTGTGCACTCTGCCTCGATTCCTTTGATTCTTTCTTTTCTTCAGAAGGGTCTCTCTAAGGGCCTCTCCTTCAGTTCTCTACGCGTTCAAGTCTCTGCGCTCGGCTCTCTCCTGGGTCGGGTGGACGGTCATGCCTTAGCAGCTCACCCTGACGTGATTCGTTTCCTGACGGGCGTTAGACACCTCTGCCCCCCCTCTCGGGCCACGTGTCCGTCGTGGAGTCTCAACCTGGTCCTTCGTGCTCTCTGTGCGGCTCCCTTCGAGCCTCTTCGCCACGCTGAGCTCAAGGATCTTACTCTGACTGTCTTTCTGGTCTCTTTCCTCTGCTCGCCGTATTTCCGAGCTTCAGGCGCTGTCCTGTCGGGAGCACTTCTTGCGTTTCTCGTATTCCGGGGTTTCTCTCAGGGCGGTTCCTTCCTTCTTGCCTAAGGTTGTCTCTGCTTTTCATGTCAACCAGTCGGTCGAACTCCCAGCGTTCTCTCCGGAGGAGATTGCGGGTATTGCGGGTGGCGACCTTCGTCGGCTAGATGTGAAACGAGTCTTGCTTCGCTATCTCCAGGTCACCAATGACTTCTGGGTATCGGACCATCTCTTCGTCCTTTGGAGTGGTCCCAACCGCGGTAAGCAGGCTTCTAAGACCACGATTGCACGGTGGTTGAAGGCGTATCTTTGCCAAGGTCGTCTGCTTCCTGAGGGTCTGAAGGCCCATTATCTGCGTTCTCAGGCTACTTCGTGGGTGGAGAGTCAATCATCTGTCTCCCCGCAGGAGATTTGCAGGGCCGCCACTTGGACGTCTTTGCACACTTTTGCTCTGATGTACACGCTCCGGTGTTCGGTTCCTTTGGGCGGCAAGTGCTTCGAGCGGGACTGTCTTGGTCCCACCCAGTTTAGGGAAGCTTTGGTACATCCCACTGTCTGGACTGATCCTGGTATGTACAGGAAAGGAAAATTAGTTCTTACCTGTTAGTTTTCGTTCCTGTAGTACCACGGATCAGTCCAGACGCCCCTTCCCTGTCTCTTCTGTCCTCTCGAAGCTTTTTTTTTTTTTTTTTTTGGCAGGTCTGCGGTTTTTCATATTTTCCTTGGTGCAAGATTACTGAGCATTTACACCGGAAGCCTTGGTTATTTTATACCAAGTTTATGCAAGAGCGTATAGGTATACCATGCTTCTACATTAATCTATGGTTGCTCCGTTGAGCTTTTTGGTTACTTGCTTGATCCTATTCTTGGGTTTATTGTTTTATGCTTTGACATACGTTATACTGAAGGGTTAGAGGATAGGCTCTGTCCTGATATAGGGCATCCTGCAAGTTTTAGTCTGTCTCCACCTGCTGGAAAGGAGGCTCAACCCACTGTCTGGACTGATCCGTGGTACTACAGGAACGAAAATTAACAGGTAAGAACTAATTTTCCTATCAAATGTCCAAGAAAACTGATCTGAGGCCTTCAGGGTTCAAATTGTGCGATTGCGGCAAAATCGCTGCCTCGGACAGGATCACCAGCAGGCCACATGTGATGTCGCCGCGAGCCAGACATCAGCGGGCCCAAAAAATTCAAGCCCTTTGGGAGGCACAGACAGGATTGTATGCTCCACCATCAGATGCTCACTCGTCCCCAGGGCCTATTAAACAAAGGACCCCGAAGGTAAGAGGGGCGGCATCAGTAGAACCCTCCACCTGGTGGACTGGGGGATCCATCTGAGAGGATCAGGCCCTGAGTCAGTCCCATAAATCGCACAACTCGACCGGTCAAAAATTAAAGCGTCGACTGAAAGACTCCACGACGCATAGTGCAGGTGACTCGCACAGACCTGTGTCGAGTAGTTCCGCAGGGGCGTCAACACCATCGATGCACAAGTCACTAATAGCGCCGGGGCACAAAACTTCATTGATGCCGGGATCGGCGCACATAGGACAATCGATGCATTCGGCGTCGCTTGCTTCAAATACTTCAACATCAATGCATAATGCGGCGCAGGGAGCGTCTGATTCACATAAAACATCCAAACCAACACGGCACACAATGCCAAAACCGGTGCATGTCTTGACTCATCTTTCTAGAGGTGAAACCTGCTTGGAGCATGCGTATCGAAAGGAAAAGCGCAGGACAAGGTCGAGGGGAAGCAACCCACAATCTTTCCCATCTCCAGGGAAGGAATCAACTTCCAACTCTCGACATCAGGACATACGTCTGCTTAGCCCACACTTATGACCACTCCATATCCCCTAGAAGTGGGAGCTACCATATGTCTACAGCACAATCAGAGGAAGAATACATCAGGGTTACATCCTCTTCCTCATCCTCCCCATGACAGGCGGTATCAGAACATTGGCAAACTCAACTAAATCAGACTATGGTGCTGGATAGCACTTTGTGCTTGGGGAAAAATTCACCACCACAAACGGGGAACCCAGTGAAGCCAAGGATGCCTCCACAAACACAAGAGGCTTTCTCTCAGCTCTCGTTAGCCCTATCGGACTTCTTTGAAACACTGCAATCCACGTTCATACTACCTCCATCTCCCCCCTCAACCACAATCATCGCCGGAACAACCAAGAAACCCTTCACCACCAGTTCCTTCCCATCACACAACCACGCAGCCAATAAGGGGCCAATCACTGGTAATGGAAGATTCGGACTCTCTCTTCCGTCATCACCCTTGTCATCAGCGGGATTCCCATCGGACCCGCCGGAGGACTCACCCCTGGAAGATCTATCTTATCCCAAGTTCCTGGATAAGATGGGAGCAATCCTTAAACTGGATGTCCAAAAGATACTGGATCCTCAGGCGGAAACGCTTGGCCTCTTCAAAATATTTGATGTGCCAGTTGAACCCACCTCCCTACCTTCACACAAGGTGTTGGATTCAGTCCTGTAAAAATCATGGGAAACCCCCTATACTATCCCACCAGTCTCCAGAAAGACTGATCTCAAATTCAGAATGCAAAAATCACAATTTTATTCTACACTGCAACTACCGCACTCTTCTCTGGTCGTAGAATCAGCGATGCAGCGGGCCAAAAGATCTAAGCTACACGTATCTGCGCCTCCAGGAAAGGAACAATGATTCCTGGATGACTTTGGAAAAAGTGCGTATCAGTCGTCAATGCTATCCTCCCGCATAAGTCAACACCAGCTCTACCTGGTTCAATATTTATACGAGTATCTGCAAACACGAAAGTCGGCGCTTCCTACTCCGGAATAGTCATCTTCAATCACACAACCTATTAGGACATAGAAGGCATTCGACACCTTCTCCGGACTGTGTATAAAGCGTTTGACTCTTCGTCTCGTACGTCAGCTTCTGCCATAGCAGCCCGGAGAATGGCCTGGCTTCGCTCCAGTGCCAATAGGAAATATTTGAGAGGCTGGCAAATTTACCATGCAAAGGTGAGAATCTTTTCAGTAACAGGTTCCAAGAGACTGTGGCAAACTTAAGACCAAGCAGTTGCTGTCCAGTCATTGACCCAGCCATCGTCCTTTGCCACACAGCAGAGGTACTATGCATCCATCCGCAGACAGCCAAATCACCGTTGTCCTTTTAGGAAATAGCAGTATAGACCTGCTCCTTACAACCCGCTACAGCGGGCGCCGCCACAACCTCTTCAAAATAGAAGGGGTAGACTGAGACCGCAGAGAACCCCGGCGCAACAACCTCAGACGACATCCAAGACTGCCCCATCTTTTTAAAGGAGATGCCATCATCGCTGCTACTGAACCCACCAGGCAGGATTACATTGTGCCTACCATGCTGGGAAACTATAACCACAGATCTATGGGTTCTAGAAATAGTAAGACAAGGATATCAACTCCGTTTCAACAACAAACCTACTCAATTGGCACAGGAAATAGCCCTAATCCAGCAGCGAGCAATCCGAATTGTTCCACCTCATGCTTGCAACAAGGGATTCTATTCACCGTATTTCCTAATTCCCAAGACTGATGGGCATCAGCCTGTTTTGGACCTATGCGAGTTGAATAAACACCTAGTCTAGGAGAAGTTCAAAATGGTATTGCTAAAAACAATCTTACCACTTCAACCCAAGGACTGGGTGTGCTCAATAGATCTAAAGGATGCTTATACCCATGTCCCTATCCACCACTCTTCGTGGCAGTACCTCTCCTTCCAATTTCAGTACCAGCATTATCAATACATAGTACTGCCATTCGGCCTCTCAGCAGCCGCCAGGGTTTTCACCAAATGTATAGCAGTGGTGGTGGCACATCTGTCAGCGGGGTATCAAAATATTTCCCTACCTGGACAACTGGCTCATAGTAGCATTGGAACCACAGCTTCTCAATGATTACCTTCAGACTTTGCAATGTTTGAACAGTTTGGGAATTGTAGTCAATTATCAAAAGTCCATTTTCATTCCAACACATGTCTGAACATTATCAAAACCAAAGCTTTCCTATCAGAGGATCGGAAACTGGAGATGTAACATCTTTCGTGCCATCCAGTTACTCAAGCCTTCAATGTGTCAGGGCCTCACTGTACTGGGGCACATGGCAGCGGCCATTCATACTGTTTCCAACACGAGACTGCCCATATGTCATCTACAATGGGGGCTCCAACGACAATGGAGGCAACATTCACAGCCATTAACGTCGTGGGTGAGTTTGACTCCCGCCATGCTGCAGGCTCAAGGAACCGACTCTCAAAACAGGAGCACTGTTAAGTATACCCCCCTCACAACGTAGTTCTTACTACCGATTCCTCTCACAAGGGTTGGGGGGCTCATTTGAACCAGCTACAGGCCCAAGGTCTGTGGTCCGCACGGGAACAACGTCTACAGATCAATCTACTAGAGCTCAGAGCGATAAAGAACACTATTCAAACATTCCTTCCGCACTTGAGTCATGGTCTACACAGACAATCAGGTAACAATGTTCTACATCAACAAACAAGGAGGGTCCGGGTCATGGTCCCTCTGCCAGGAAACCCTTCAGATTCTGGATCACGCATCTCATCACCCAATACACCTTCAAGCGATGTATCTGCTGGGGGCCATCAACACTCAGGCCGACCGTTTTTAAGCCGCATATTCTACCCTCACGAGTGGACACTCAAATCAACAAGTGGCGGGACACTCTTTTCGAGGAGTGGGGAAAGCCAGTGATGGACCTCTGTGACAGAGCTCAACGCGAGTCTGTTTTGCTCGGTTTGGCCCAGTGAACATCGAACGGCGCAGGATGCATTCCTACTGCCATGGTCAGAACCTCAAGGGTTGTGGTTGTTCCAGGAACGCAATTATCACAATCTCCTGGAACTACGAGCCATCAAATACTCTTCGAGCTTTCATGACGATATGTTGTCTGTCAAAAGCTCTGACAACATATCGTCATTATCCATACTGACACCCAAGTGGCGATGCTTTACGTAAACAAGCAAGGAGGTCCATAGAACCTCTGCAAAGAAGCGGTAGAGATTTTGAACTGGTCTCACAGCAAGGGAATTTCCCTACAAGCCACATACATTCCGGGAATCAACAATTCCAAAGCAGACAAGTTGAGCAGAATATTTCACCCGCACAACTGGAAACTGGACCAACGTATGGCCGACCGGATTTTTTCAATTTGGGGTCTCCCCCACAGATCTCTTTGCAACGGAATGCAACCGAAAGGGTCCCCTCTTTTGCTCAGTCTATCCCAGTGCTCACCGGTTGATACAGGATGCATGCCTACTGGATTGGTCTCAATCTGCTCTACCCATTTCCACCAATTCCCCTGATCTCTCACACAATACAGAGATGCATAGAGGACAAAGCAAACCTAATTGTAATTGCTCCAGCATGGCTGCATCAACCATGGTACTCTTACCTACTTCAACTATCAATCTGCAAACCAATTCTTCTGGGGAACGCCCGCACTCTTCTCACCCAACAGAAAGGTTCACTTCTACATCCACTCCACGCATCCTTGAATCTCACTGCATCTAGATTGAACGGCTCACATTCCAAAACCTAAACGTATCTCCACAACTGGAAGATATTTTGGTGGCACCAAGGAAGCTATCCACTCGACTGAACTATCAAAGTGGAAACATTATGCCTCATGGTGGTGTTCTACGGACATAGATCCACTCACATGTCCACCTAAAAGACTTCAGACTTACTTCCACATCCTTTATGCACAAGGTTTAGCCACCGCTTCCTTACGTGTTCATCTCAATGCGATATCAGCGTATCACACTCCACTCAATGGAGAATCTATAGCATGTCATGCTCTGGTTTCCCAATTTATGAAGGGTGTTCTACATTTATAACCTCCAATCAAGAAACCCCCAGTACCCTGGGATGTTAACCCAGTTTTGGAACAACTTATGCTACCTTCCTTTGAACCAATGCAGAACTGCCATCCTAGATACCTATCCTGGAAAGTGCTGTTTTTAATTGCCCTCACTTCAGCATGAAGAATCAGCGAACTTCAGGCACTGGTTCACTATTCGCCTTACTTGGAATTCTACCATGACAGTTACACTACGTACGCACCCTAACCTTCTACCTAAGGTAGTTTCCACCTTTAATTTAAACCGATCTTTCATTCTAAACCGTACGCAAACGACAGCGAGCGGCGTCTTCATTCCTTAGAATGTAAACGTGCTCTTGCATATTATAAATGCACTCAATCTCTTACTAGACCTTCGCAACTCTTCCTCTCATTTTAATCCAAATGCGCCAGGTCTTCCACTTTCAAAGAGAACATTTATCTTCCTGGCTTACCAACTGCATACGTTTCTGTTACCAAAAGTGTTCGGAATCCTTAACTACCACACCCAAAGCACACCAAATTCGTGCCATGGCTACTTCCATTGCTCATTTTCATGATGTCTCTTAGATATCTACAAAGCAGCCACACGGTCTTACCTTCACATCCAATTACTGCTTGGACAAAGTCGGGGGATGTCGCAAAAATGGGGCAGATATTCTCCAAAAGAACACTTAATTAGTTCACTCACTTCAGAACCGTCCGCCTCCTATTCTGTATTGAGCGATCACTGACATACAAATGACCACATGCCTACTACGCTCAGTACTTCAGCCGGGGACTCCCAGACAGCACGGCTAATTCAGCTGCTTATGGGAAACAGTGTTTTCCGTAGATAGCAGATGAATTATGACCCTCCCGCCTCCCCGGACAGTTCCAGCATTGATATAGTCTTGCTTTGACACTGACTGAGGAGCCTCGAGCAGGCACAGGGACAGGCAGGAGGGAGCACCTCATCTAAAAACTTTGGGTGATCTTGGAGAGCTCTGCCACCTAGTGGTACGGAGGACATACCCAGCCAGCATGGCTAATTCATCTATGTACGGAAAACACCGTTCACGGTAAGCAAACTTGCTTTTTTGGTCAATTTTTTTCTACCTTGACTCACTGCTTCTGCAGCCCCACAAAAATTGTGCTGCTTTAAAAAAAAAAAAAACAACAAAAAAAACCCAAAAAAACCAAACAAAATAAACTGACATTTTTGGACCAGAAGAGACTAGTACAGTGAGTCTTTTTTTTTTTGTTTAAAGAACTGCCTGTGTGGTAAAACTGTTTCCCTCTGGCCACAACCTCTGCTATTGCTGCTTGGGACCCAGGTCATGACCAGAAAAATTGTGAAGCTTGTGGACAAGTGTCCCACTGCTCACAACACTCCAGGGCCTTGCATATGGAAGAACTGCTTAAATATGTCACAGTAAATCTTCCTCTTATGGTGCAGCCTCAACTCAGGAAAATTTACTTTATTGAACATGACCACCTTCTGATAGATTCTACACCTTGGCAAAAACTTCTTTCTAGTGAATCCAGGGCAAGGTGTCACATTCAAACTCTCTGTTCCTGTAGTATGCTCTTCAATTAAGGGCCGTTCCTATGGTTCACTTACAGTGAAATGCTTCCTTGGTGACTGAAATTTTACTTGGTCCAATTTATTAATTCACTGTCAGCCTCATGTGCTTTGAGGAAATCCTAGGGGAGTTTCTACACTTCAAGAAAGCTCTCCCAGCAGAACTGGAGAAGCAATAGGTTGAAGTGTTTTGACACTGTATAATACTTACATGAAGATCAGTTTGGCATGTAGAATGTATTGCTTCTAGTAAAGTTGTTTTCTGTTAGAAATGGTTATCACAAGCAGCCTCAAATGATTCAAATGGGTCACATGACTACATTGAAATACCTGAGCATGTGTGTGTGTGTGTATATATATATCAAGTATTTTGCCCTTGTTCTTGAATCAGGAGCTGCACACCTTGTTGCTTTTGAGATGTGAAAATACTGTTCAGTGATAGTTTATTTGGTCTTTAACACAGTCTAAAGTTCTGCACTGGTAAATATTAATTATTTAGTGTTAAATTCCAATTGTACAAATCCTTTATGGTAGGATAAACCAATACTAACTAGACTTCTTAATGTGTTCTTTAACTGCAGGTTGCGTTTACAACAAGAATTTACCATCCAAATATAAACAGTAATGGCAGCATTTGTCTTGATATTCTAAGATCACAGTGGTCCCCTGCTTTAACTATTTCTAAAGGTAAAGAAAGCTAAATTTATTTCTGATTTTAAAAACTTGCATATTCAGGTATTTTAAGCTGCAGTACTTGATTTTTCCTTCTGTAATTTTGTTACCTTTGGTATGTATTTTACAGTAGATTTGAGAAGCAAACTGTGACTACCTTATGGCCAAAAATACCAAAATATTGGAAAGCTGGTAGATATTAATGAATTTGCCAAATGATTAGCCCCCTGCCCAAGTGTACATCCACAATAGATAGTGCAGCAAATATTTTCTTTTTTGAGAGCTGTGTTTTTGCAGGCTTCAGTGTATTCTAGAGCTGAGATTACAGGTAGTATTGAGATTGGCTAACTGCATATCTTGTGTAGATACTTGTTTGAATCCGTGTCTCCTTTAGCTTTCTGAAGAAAACAAAGTATGGTGCTCCTTTTTAATCACTTCTTGTCCCCTTATAAAGTAAGGATTTGTTTTCACTACCCACAAAAACTCTTATCCATCTTGTACCTTTGCTTGTTAAATAATAAACTGGGATAGACATTGAAGCAGTGAAATATAGTGGCTATAGAAGGTCGTATACCCTTACAGAATGTTCTTTTTTGTTGCCTTATAGCCTGGAAGTAAAGTGCATAAAACCAGTGTTTTGTTCCTTGTGTTTGCACATCATACTCCACAACTGCCAAATAAGTCTGTAATTTCTTAGAAAATGAAGTAGAAAAAAAACATGGAATTGCTTGGTTGGATATGTGGCCACCCCATTGTACTACCTACATATGTAAAACACTGGTGTAACTAGTTACCTTCAAAAGCACACACCAAGTGAATTTGGTTCCACCAAATTTAAATTGTATTGTCACATGATAAACTGTTTTGTTTGGTTTTCTCTGCTAGCTGATGCTTTGCAAAGACCTAACCATGAGCACTAAGGAGCTGTCAGAACTCTGGGACAGTTGTGGAAAGGCACATATTTGGGGATGGGTATAAAAATTGCAAAATCCTTGAATATCCCTTGGAGCAAGGTTAAGTTTATTAAGTGGATAGTATATGGCATCACCAAGACCCTGCCTAGATCAAACTGTCCATCCAAACTGGATGACTGAGTAAGGAAGAGCCTGATCAGGGAAACAAGAACTTTCAAAGAACTACAGGTTTCCATGGAAAAGACTGGTTAGTGTTCATATTACAATATCTCGAGCATTCCATAGCTGGCCTGCATGGTAGAGTGGCAAGAAGAAAGTTACTACTCAAAGCATTCTTGAATCCCATTTGAAATTGCAGAGGATTACTCAAGGAAAACTGTAGCCATATGGTGCAATTTTGTGGTTTGAAACTAGAATACACTTTGTGGTCTAAACACAAAGTATTGCATTTGACACAAACCCAACCCAACACAGCACATCACCTCTTCATAGCTAATGTGAAGCATGATGGCATCATGCTATAGAGAAACTTATTGGCAGGGACTGGGCACATCTCAGGATAGAATGTAGAAAAGTACCGGAAAGTCTGAGGGAAAACTTGCCCTCTGCAAGAAAGCTAGAACTGGAACAGAAGTTCACTTTTCAGCATGACACAAAGTGCACAGCCAGAGATACATTGAAGTGGCTAAGAAACAAAAAGGAAATGTCTGGGGCGGGGGAAAGCAAGAGGTTAGTTTCCCTTGGGAGCCTTTGTCCCCCTTGCTTTGCCAGCCTCTGTGTTCTCAATACTGATATCGCCAACACAGTGGAGGATCCTGCATAAAGAAGTGCTCTGTACTAGTGATTGGGAGTGCTGTGAGAAGCTAGAGATACCTGCCCGTTTCCCTTGGGAGCCCTTGTTCCACCTACTTTGCCAGCCCTGGGATCCTCCTTAGCATCTGATATCACTAGCTTGAAGGAGGGACCTGCATAAAAGGGGACTCCCTTCAAAGGGGCCCCCCTCTCGGTGTGTGCCTTTTTTCTTTTCTCTTTATATTGGCTTTATGGAAAGGAAGAAGAAGGTGTGCTCTACTTTTCAGCCAGCTATAGAGGGTTTTATACAGCCATATTTAAATGCAGGATGTTGTAGTTTGCTGCTTCTGCTGCTCATGAAGACTTCTGACTCTGTCCTGTATACCACCAACATTATGTAAGGAGTTGTCTGTGGATTCCCTCGAAGAGGGTCAGCAAGTCTAAAGTTGCAATGCTGCCACTTCAACTGGAGGAACCCCAATGGGTTGAATTCACTTTCTGACTTAAGAACCCAAGAGTCATTTGATTCTACTCCTAAGCCATCTGTTTATTACACTAGAGACTTTATGGAATTTAGTTAGAGGGTTAAAATTGATAATACTTTAAAGACTGGGAGAAGTGTCTACATAAGTTTCTCATTCATGCTTGCTACAAGAACGGGGAAAATTGCAAAATGAAGAGCAAGCTAGGAAATCTCAACATTGAGGACAAGTGCTTCATTGATTAAAGAATTTTTGAAAATTTTTCTAGAATGATCAAACTTAGGTTTTAAAATGTTTCTTAAATCTTCCATTTCCACCTTTGGATTTGCTTAAGAAATTTTTATATGGAATTCCAAATGAATCCTTTCCTCCCATGTCTAAAGTATACTATCTTCCCATTAATGGGTGGGAAGAAACTGAATGTTTCTTCAAGGGTAGTAGTAGATGGGAGTTTGGATTTAACAGGATTTTTTTCAGACTCAGAGGTTATAGTTGCCTCAAGAGCTACTTGCTGAGTTTGTTTTATGGGTCAGAAGATTATAATTCTTGTTGTGGCTAGGTCTACACGAAACTTTTGAAGTTGCTGTAGGTGCTACTTTTGTATTGAGATTTTCCTTCTGTTTAGTGAGATTTGAGGGGATTTTTTTTAACCCTGTTCAACTAAAAGCTTTTCTTCAAAATAGAGTAGTTTCTACTGGGTTTTTTTTTCATAGTCTTCTAGTATTGGGATAATTACCTAGGCTACTGTATGCACCTCCAGTTTCTCCCCATGTGGAGGTCTGATTTATAAATTCTTTCTTGTAATTTTGATTTTTCTGTATTTGTTTACTTGATGTCTTTGAGAATTTTAATAAATGGGGGGCAGGAAGGATTAATTGTCCTGGAGAATCCCAGTCAGCCTTGACCTCAATCTAATAGAATCTGTGGCATGATTTGAAGATTGTTCCTCAGGGCTCCTCAAGTCCTTGACAGAGCTTGAAGAGTTTTATAGAATGATAAAAACATAACAGCAGGAAAAGACCATATGGCCTATCTAGCCCATCCACATCAACTAATTTATCTTTATAATCCCTACCACTCTGAGATTCCCTTTATCCCATGCTTTCTTGAAATCAGATACTACTGTTCTCTTCATCTTCATAAGGATCCTGTTCCATGCATAAGAATACTGTGCAAAGAAATACTATTCATGAGTCTATCCTTTCACAACTCCTCATTCTAGGCCTCGTTCAACAGAAAAGAGGCTCTGCTTCTAGGGTTTACATGCATGGATCTTTAAGTGTGTCCCATATGCTTTAGTATGACGACCACTTATTTTAGTAGCCACTCTTTGGACAGACTCAAACAGGTTTATATCCTTTTGAAGGTATGGCTTCCAGAATTGTACACAGTATTCCAAATGAGGTCTTAATGGGGACTTGTATCGGGCAATATCACCTTTTTTTTTTCTGATGAACATTCCTTATTGTATGCAGCCATGCATAGGTGCAATCACCTCCAGATCCCGTACTACTTTCATGCTTGGAAGAGTTTCCACCCCGTACTGCTTCCTTGCATTTTTTGCATCCTAAATGCATAATTCTGCATTTTTAAGCATTAAATCTTAGCAAAGCTCGAGGAATAGTCTAGGGTCTGGCTACTAAGTCCCTCATGTTTCCCACACCTTCCTGGCTATCTACCTTGTAGACTTTATCATTGGCAAAAAGATAAGCCTTTCCATAGTATCACTCATGAAAATGTTGAAAATCTGTTCAAGGACTGACCTGCAATCCACTGCTAGTAACACCCCCACTTTGAGAGCTCAATTTACTGTTACTATCTGTCTCCCATTTCAACCACTTTCTGTCACTTTAGGGTCCATACCAAGGGCGCTCAGTTTATAAGAAAAGTTTAACATTTCTCACTGCATTCCCTTCATAGGTGTCTCCCTGTCGTCACTGGCTGGTGAGTACTTGTTTTTTTTCCCGGTCGATTCCGGTTAAACAATTTTTGTCAGAAGGCCGTTGACGGCTGTCCGGCCTTCATAATGGCAACGGGTTTTAAAAAAGTGCCCAAACTGCCCTCGCACTGTCGATCACCAACCCGCATGTCGAGTGTGTGCTGTGCTTGGGTGAGTCGTGTGATCTCCTGTCCACAATGTGCTGAAATGACTGCCAAAGGTAGGCTAGCCCATCAGGAGAAGATGGAACATCTCTTCCATATTCAATTAATATCATAGACGCCAACATCAACTCAGTCGTCTCCGGCTGGAGCGGCTAAAAAATTAGTAATTCAAAAGCGCCGTCCTGTCTGCTCTGGTGACCGATTATCACCAACTCCATCCCAGTCATCTGTAAAATCTAGATCGGTGCTTGAGAAAAGCATCGCCATCATTGGAATTTGACACCCAATGTTGCATTGGCTCCGGGAACCCCGTCGATACCAAGGAAACCATCGCTGAAAAGGTCTCGAGTGGAAGAGCCCTCGATGCCTCACTCCAAGGCGTTTCCCGCTGGTAACAGTGCCAGGTACCGAGCCACCAGAAACCTGTGGAAGTGCCGGTTCCGCCTTCTCTGCCACCCCCTATAGCTGCTCTGAACTCACCAGCTATACGGGAGGAACTGGATGGTTTTATCCGCCAGGCAGACGCTCTCCAAGATCTTCAACCATCGATGCCATTTATTTAGAGCTTTCCTATACCGACATTCATGTAACATCACATCAGTTTACATAGAATTCGGGTTACTTAACGCAGAAGCAGAAAGTACAGTTAACAATAAAACTAGGGGGTGGAAGGAACAAGAGAGAGGTAGAGAAGAGGGGTACCAGGAAGGGGGTAGAGGGTGAAAGGGTCAGGTGGTTTCTTAGTACATCTGTTTCAAAATACAGAAGAATTTATATAATTTATAATACATAGGTTTCATCATACATAGGAATTTATACCGTGATTGTATAACAAACAGGGTTACATACAAAGTTGAAACAAGGCTAATATGCCAAGGGTTATATACAAGGAAAAATATATATGTAAACAGAGGTGGTGTAGCAGATGGTGCTAACAGCATCATGTACAGTTCGGGAAGGAGGGGGCAGGGAGAAGGGGGATACCTGTGCCGATGCCAGCACAGAGGCTGATGCCAAAGCTGGACCTTTCAATCTGCGCCAATCCTTTCAAAGCTCGATGCCCTCGTCGGTGCTCTCCCAGTACAACCAACGACACCGAAAATACCAATCCCCGTGAGTGAAGACGACGCCTGAACCCGGTCCAGGGCCGTCTGGGATTTCTCGGCTGATAATTCTGGTGTCTCCATCGATGCCACCGCAAAAACCATTGATGCATTTGTTCATACCTCACTCTACTTCCCCATGATGCCCTTCATCGGATACCTGGGAGGAGGAAGACACAGATTCCTCATCAGAAGATATACTGTCTGAGCCATCCCCACCTAAAGAAAGGAAGTCACCTCCAGAGGACCTCTCCTTTTCAAACTTTGTAAAGGAGATGGCTGATAACATTCCTTTTCAACTAGTAGCAGAAGAGGACACCAGGCAGAAGACCCTGGAAGTTCTGCAGTTTGTGGATCCTCCTAAGGAGGTTTTAGCAATCTGTCCATGAAGTCCTGGTTGACTTACAACACAGACTGTGGGAGCATTTATGTGAACAAGTGTGAACATAAGTGCATCAAGAGGATGGACGAGTGAACAAGAGGATGGATGCCACCTACCTAGTTCAGCATATTCCAGGTTACCAAAAGGCCCAACTCCCACACCAATCTGTGGTGGTAGAATCCGCCCAGAAGAAATCAGAGGATACATCCCCACTCATCGACACCTGGCAAAGAACAAAAGTTCTTAGTCACTCTGGGCAGAAAGGTCTTTCAAGGCTCAATGCTTGTTTCCAGGATAGCATCATATCAATTATATTTGACTCAGTATCAGCGCAATCTCTGGAAGCAGATGCAACAACCATCTGAGACTTTACCTCAACAATATCAAGACTCAGTAAATGACATACACAAGGGCCTAGAAGCAGGCAAACATTTAAGTCCGTGCAGCCTATGATGGTTTTGAAACCTTGTCCAGGATGGCTGCAACTGGAATCAGTGCATGTAGGTGGGCCTGGCTGAAGGCCTCTGACCTCAGGCCTGAGGTTCAGGAAAAGCTAGCAGATTTGCCTTGTGCTGGTTACAACCTTTTTGGGGGTAAGGTTCAGGATGCAGTGGCACAGTTAAAAGAACACCCTTAAACTCTGCGCCAGCTCTCTGCTTTTCCAACAAACACCATCTTCTGCACGTAGAACAGTACGAAAGGACACCAGAAAACCCTATTACCGACCACAGAGGTATTATCCACCAGCACCCCATGGTAGGGCATCTAGACCAGCACTCTGAAGTCAGCCTAGGCAAACAAGGGGCACCTAGGCCTCAACCTCTGCCTCAGACAGGCCCAGCATCAGGATTTTGAGAACCCACCAGAGGACAGCAGCCACTCCACCAACCCGATCCTAAATCTACCAGTGGGAGGTCTGGTCTCTTTTTTTTTTTTCAACACAATTGGTCAAACATCGCAACAGATCAATGGGTACTATCCATTATAACACATGGTTACCAACTGGATTTTCTCACAGTACCAAAAGACTCTCCACCAAAGTATCTTTGAATACACAAAGATCATATCAGTCTCCTGAACACAACTATCCACTCTTCTGAGAGCCAGGGCCGTGGAACCAGTTCCACGACCTCAGCAGGGCAGAGGATTCTACTCCCATTATGTCCTCATTCCAAAGAAAACAGGAGGCATACGTCCCATCTTAGACCTCCGCAGTCTCAATAAATTTCTACGGAAAGAAAAATTCAGAATGGTCTCCTTAGGCACCATGCTTCCCCTTCTTCAAGCAGGAGACTGGCTCTGTTCTCTGGATCTGCAAGACACGCTCACATTCCAATATTACCTCATCGCATGTTTCTGCGTTTCCTGGAGGGTCATCAGCATTTCCAATACCGGATTCTGCTATTTTGGACTTGCCGCAACACCCTGAGTATTCACAAAGTGCCTAATGGTAGCAGCAGCTCATTTGCACAAGGAAAGTGTACACATTTTTCCTTCCCTGGACGACTGGCTCATCAGAAGCCAGTCGAAGCAAGCAGCTCTCGCCTCTCCTATGCTCACAATCTGCTCCACTCAGGATTCCTAATCAACTACCAGAAATCCCACCTCATACCATCTTGCCTACTGCAATTCATTGGAGCAGAGTTGAACACCATAATATCAAGAGCCTTCCTCCCAGAGGACTGTGCAGAGACACTCCCTCCTCATTAGTGAAATCTCTGCGCACAAAGACAGGCGACAGCACATCAGTTTCTAACTCTGCTTGGCCACATGACCTCCACAGTTCATGTCACTCCTATGGCCAGATTAGCCATGAGAATAACCTGATGGACATTAAGATCACAGTGGATACAAGCCATTCAACCACTGTCATCTCCAATTCAAATAACCCACCAACTATGTTCATCTCTCCTCTGGGCGAACAAGAACTACTGGCGCACAGGCCTACCCTTCCAACAACCAGTTTCGCAAGTAACTTTAACTATAGATGCATCCACCTTAGGTTGGGGAGCACACATAGGCAATCTCCAACTCAAGGTACTTGGACAAAACTCGAAGCAACATTTCAAATCAATTTCCTGGAGCTTCCAGCTATACATAATGCTCTACATGTGTTCAAGGACTGCCTTTCACACAAGACTGTTCTTATACAGACAGACAAAACGGTAGCCATGTGGTACTTGAACAAACAGGGAGGTACGGGCTCGTATCTCCTTTGTCAAGAAGCCGCACAGATTTGGGACTGGGCCCTCACACGTTCCATATTTCTCCAGCCACTTATCTAGCAGGCATCCACAACATTGTTGCAGAACGCCTCAGTCGTCAGTTCCATCCCCATAAGTGGTCCCTGGATCCTTTGGTAACGACCAGAATATTACATCGCTGGGCCCAACCAACCATAGACCTCTTTGCATCCAAACTGAATCACAAAGTGGATAAATTCTGCTCCCTATACCAGCAGACCAGCAAGTGCACCAGGGAAACCTTTGCTCACCCCTGGAATTCAGGCCTTCTATACGCATATCCCCCGATACCACTAATTACCAAAACTCTAGTAAACTACAACAGGACAAAGGGTTAATGATACTCATAGCCCCATATTGGCCTCGACAAGTGTGGGTTCCATACTTCTCGACCTCTCGATCAGACAGCCAATTCGCCTGGGTGCAGCTCCCACTCTCATAACTCAGGATCAGGGCAGGTTGCACCATCTCAGCCTTCAATCCCTATCAGCCTGGATGTTGAAAGCTTGATCCTGCAACCACTCAATCTTTCAACTGTCTCAAGTGCTGGTAGCTTCACGTAAACCTTCCACACAAAAAACCTATCGATCTAAGTGGAAAAGATTCACCATGTGGTGTGCACAGAAAAGTATTGACCCCTTTTTTCCTGCCCCACAGCATATTTTAGACTATCTCTGGCACCTTTCAGACTCTGGTCTCCAGAACACGTCTGTAATGGTACATTTAAGTGCCATCTCAGCTTACCATCATACAATAGGGGATGCACCAATATCAGTGCAACCCCTTGTCAGTAGATTTATGAGAGATTTAATTCACCTTAAACTCCCATTACGACCACCAGTCACAGAATGGGACCTTAATGTAGTACTAACAAGACTCATGCGTTCTCCTTTTGAACCCATGGATTCCTGTGATATTAAATTTCTTACATGGAAAGTTCTCTTCTTAGCTATTACATCTGCTAGAAGGATGGGTTAGTTACAATCACTTGTCACATACTCACCCTGTACAAGGTTCTTACATGACCGAGTGGTACTTCGTACTCCACCCTAAATTCCTTACAAATTCCACTTGAATCAGTCCATAGTCTTGCCCACATTCTTCCCAAGACCCCACTCTCACCAAGGTGAGAGGGTTTTGCACACCTTAGACTGTAAATGTGCACTTGCATATTACCTAGACTGCATTGCAGTCAATAGGAAATCCACTCAACTCTTTGTTTCTTTTGATAAAAACAAACCGGGTAAAGCAGTGGGCAAACAAACTCTCTAACTGGCTTGCAGATTGTATAAGAGTTCTGCAATGAAAAAGCAGGCCTTCCTCTCCAAGGGCGAGTAAAGGGATACTCAGAGTAATGTCAACCTCCGCACACTATCGTTCAGTACCAATAGCTGACACATGTAAAGCTACAACATGGAGTTCTCTTCACACCTTTGCAGCTCATTATTGTTTGGACAAGGAAGGACAAGATTCAGCCTACAGACAATCTGTCTTAAAGAACTTGTTTCCAGTGTAATCCCAACTCCTGCATCCAACTGTGATTTCAGGCTGGCTCATTTTTTCCAACAGTACACCAGTTGTGCCTGTTGCACAAGTTGTTTGGTCCAATACAATTGACTCAGCCTGTAGCTTGCTGATCACCCATATGTGAGGACTATCATCCTGCTTGTCCTGGGATTAATCAAAATTGAATACCTACATAAGAAAATGCCATACTGGGTCAGACCAAGGGTCCATCAAGCCCAGCATCCTGTTTCCAACAGTGGCTAATCCAGGCCATAAGAACCTGGCAAGTACCCAAAAACTAAGTCTATTCCATGTTACCATTGCTAATGGCAGTGGCTATTCTAAATGAACTTAATAGCAGGTAATGGACTTCTCCTCCAATAACTTATCCAATCCTTTTTTAAACACAGCTATACTAACCACATCCTCTGGCAACAAATTCCAGAGTTTAATTGTGCATTGAGTGAATAAGAACTTTCTCCAATTAGTTTTAAATGTGTCCCTTGCTAACTTCATGGAGTGCCCCCCTAGTCTTTCTACTAGCCGAAAGAGTAAATAACAGATTCATATCTACCTGTTCTAGACCTCTCATGGATTTTAAACATCTCTATCATAACCCCCCTCAGCTGTCTCTTCTCCAAGCTGAAAAATCCTAACCTCTTTAGTCTTTCCTCATAGGGGAGCTGTTCCATTCCCCTTATCATTTTGGTAGCCCTTCTCTGTACCTTCTCTATCGCAATTATATCTTTTTTTGAGATGCGGCGACCAGAATTGTACACAGTATTCAAGCTGCGGTCTCACCATGGAGCAATACAGAGGCATTGACACTTTCCGTTTTATTCACCATTCCCTTTCTAATAATTCCCAACATTCTGTTTGCTTTTTTGACTGCCGCAGCACACTGAACCGACAATTTCAATGTGTTATCCACTATGACACCTAGATCTTTCTTGGGTTGTAGCACCTAATATGGAACCCAACATTGTGTAATTATAGCATGGGTTATTTTTCCCTATATGCATCACCTTGCACTTATCCACATTAAATTTCATCTGCCATTTGGATGCCCAATTTTCCAGTCTCACAAGGTCTTCCTGCAATTTATCACAATCTGCTTGTGATTTAACTACTCTGAACAATTTTGTATCTGCAAATTTGATTCTTACTCATATTTCTTTCCAGATCATTTATAAATATATTGAAAAGCAAGGGTCCCAATACAGATCCCTGAGGCACTCCACTGCCCACTTCTTCCACTGAGAAAATTGTCCATTTAATCCTACTCTCTGTTTCCTGTCTTTTAGCCAGTTTGCAATCCACGAAAGGACATCCCCACCTCTCATGAGGAACTTTGTCAAAGGCCTTCTGAAAATCCAAGTTTTCCTAGCGTGTAGCAGATGGACTCAGAACAAATGGGTATAGTGTGCTCGTGCTAGCAGTTGGAGACTGATCTGATGTCAGCACGTGGTACATATACCCCCGCAGGAAGTGCAGCAACTCAGTAATTTCAGTCTCCAAACAGTTTGGAGCTACCTCACGCTCGCTGAGGGTTTTCTTTTCCAAATTCTGACTAAATTCATAGAAGAATCCTACCTGAAGACTAGCCCCACACTCCTGCGGTGATACCCTCTGGTCCCTCCCCCAGTTGAGTTTCCCGAGGTGTTTTCCGTGGTCCCTCGGAGGTAAGAGCCGACTCGCAGCAGGGACCTAGTCCCCGAGTGAGAAGGGCTCGGGCGCGGCATAGAGGCAACCTCTGTCCCAGTGAGGACTTGGCCCCCGAGCGAGACGAGTTCGGGCACGGCCTAGAGGCAGCGGGTGCACTTCCTCGAGCGCGGCAGTGACTGTAATCACCCTCTCCCCCCCGCAGCCGGAGACCGCCCGGGTCGCAGCCGGGAAGCGCCGAAGACAAGGTAAAGCGTACATCTTTACTGGTGGGTCTCCGAGGAAGCGAGGATTAGCGGGGTCTGCCTACGTGGCAGCCCGCCAAGGAGGTCGCCATTTTACCTGCCTGCTTGCAGTCACCATCTGCCCTGGTTCGTCGCCTCACTCTAGCGCTCAACACTGAGCGCACAGGCGACGGTTGCATATGTTGGGCGCCCGAAAATAATTGGGTGCATATTTGATAGGCGCACGTGGATGGGCGCACATCTTTCGCGCATATTACAAGGCGAATACTCCGGCTGGGAGCGCACCGCATAGTGATATCAGTCGAGATGGAGCGTAGGAGAGCCCATGCGTCCGCAGAGCCGGCACCTCCAGAATCAGGCATAAGAACTCTAGGCCTCTGCTCAGCATGCCAGAGCCACACAGAGCGAGGAAGCAGACTCCCTATGTGCCCAATGTGAGGAGGCCCTGGGAGTTCCAGGCCAGGGCCGGTCCCAGCCCAGCGTACTTGCCAGTTCCTCAGGGAACACCCCGGACCTAGCAGGCAGCGGTGAGCAGCCAGGGAACCCGAGAGACCTGGTGCCCCTAAGGCTAGAACCTGCTTCGCTCTCCTGGGTGGAATTATTCAAGGGGATTCATGCCTTTGTCAAGATGCAGTCTGATCCCCGAACGGACCCATACGTACCGGAGGACCCCGCCCCTGGACCCTCAAGACCTAGGCACGGCCACTCGCCTCCCGGAAGCCCCACTTATGGGGATTCAGATTGTTCTGAGGAAGAGGGCGAGCCCCCTGAGGGAGAGCTTCCCTCTGGGATAGAACCGTATCGAACCATGAGGCGCTTCTTTATTAAAGAGGATCTCCCAGACCTGGTCTCTCAATGCCTGTCTGAGCTGGCTATCCCGGGCCAAGGCACCCCGGGGAACCTAGAATGAACCCTCTGCTAGAGGGCCTGCGCCAAATGGCTCACCATTTTCCCCTCCTACAAGCAGCACAGCAGCTAATCGATCTGGAATGGAATGCGCCGGAGGCCTCATTCAAAGGGAGGTCGGGCCTTATCTGGCATGTACCCCCTGGACCCGGCAACCAAGGAGCTACTGGCTTGCCATAAGGTAGACGCCATAGTTTGCGCAGTTGTGAAGCGCACCACCATTCCGGTGGAGGGGGGGGGGGGCGGCCCTCAAGGATGCACATGACCGGCGCATGGACGCCATTCTGAAACAAGCCTTTGAGGTGGCAGCCATGTCCCTACGAATTGCGACTTGCTGCACCCTGGTGACGAGTTCCTGTTTATCTCAAGCTAGGAACAACACCCCAGGAGAAGAAATGGAATCAGCTCTCTCGTTCCTCACTGACGCAGCCTCCGACCTAGTTCGTACGGCAGCCAAGGGAGTGTCATCCTCAATAGCAGCCAGGAGACAGCTCTGGCTACGAAATTGGTCGGCAGACTCCTCCTCCAAGACACGCCTCACAAGAATACCCTTTAAGGGATCCCTCCTGTTCGGCAGCGACCTCGAGAAACTGGCTAATAAATGGGGCGCCTCTCCATTACCCTGTCTACCAGAAGACAGGTCAAGGAGGAGCCAGCCATTTTCCTAGGCCATCCAGAGGTAGAAGCTCTCAGCGCTTCAACCCTTACAGGGCTCGCTACCAAGCACCTCGTTCTCAGACCAGGAACCAGTCCTTTCGGACCAAGCACAACAAGAGAAGAACCGGCTCGGGTTCGAGTCCCGGCCGCACCCCTCAATGAGAATCAGCCGACCCATCTGGGGGAAGAAGCCATAGGGGGCAGGCTAACCCTATTCTACCGCAGGTGGGTCGATTACCTCGGACCAGTGGGTCCTCGACATCATCCGAGAAGGGTATTACCTGGACTTTCTTCGGCTCCCTCCAGACAAGTTTGTGGAATCTCCTTGTCCACCCCTCAAGAGGGCGGCACTGGAAGCTACCTTGCGGAGGCTCCTGTCACTAAACGCCATAATCCCAGTGCCTGCAGGGGAGATAAATTCTGGGCATTGTTCCATTTATTTCATAGTACCCAAGAAAGAGGGCACTTTCAGGCCCGTCCTGGACCTCAAGTCAGTCAACCGGCACCTATGGGTCCCCAGCTTTCGCATGGAAACTCTGCAGTCAGTCAAAAGTGCAATACAGCCAGGGGAGTTTCTCACATCCCTGGATCTGTCAGAGGCCTACTTGCATATCCCAATCCATCGGGATCACCAGCGCTATTTACGCTTCAAAGTCCTGAGCCAACACTTCCAGTTTCGAGCTTTACCCTTCGGGTTAGCCACCGTGCCGCGGACCTTTACCAAGGTCATAGTAGTAGTGGCGGCGTCAGGAAGAAAGGAATCCTCGTCCATCCCTACCTAGACGATTGGCTGATCGGTGACTTTGCCCTGGAGGAGAGCCACCAGGCAACCAACAGAGTTGTATCTCTTCTAGAAAGCCTAGGATGGGTAGTCAACACAAACAAGAATTCCCTGCAGCCTGCTCAGTCGCTGGAATACCCAGGAGTCCGATTCGACACCCAGGGAGACAAGGTCAGCCTGACCTCCAAGAGGAGATCAAAACTCCGGAATCGTCTGCGGACCCTGCTGAGCACCACCCGGCCCACAGCTTGGGATTACCTACAGGTCCTCGGCCTCATGGCATTCACTCTGGAGGTGGTACCATGGGCGCGGGCTCATATGAGACCATTACAACGCGCCCTCCTATCTCGGTGGAGCCCACGATCACAGAACTACTCCATACACCTACCTCTACCAGCCAGAGTGCGGAATCAGCTACGGTGGTGGTTGCAGCCCGGCCACATGAGCCGGGGGTCAAAAATGTCCTCCCCCCAACCTGGACTCTGATCACTACAGATGCCAGCCTGAACGGATGGGGAGCACACTGCGAAGAACTAACCGCCCAAGGGCGGTGGAACAAAAGAGTCGGGGTGGAACATCAACCGACTGGAGGCACAGGCAGTCAGGCTAGCCTGCCAGCGATTTGCCCACAGACTTCGAAACAGGGCGATCAGAGTGTCGGACAACGCCACCACGGTGGCATACATCAACCGACAGGGCGGAACCAGAAGCCGACAGGTATCCTTAGAAATAGTCCCCCTGATGGCGTGGGCGGAGGCAAATCTCCAGGACATCTCCGCCATCCACATCGCCGGGAAGGACAACACCATGGCAGACTTCCTCAGCAAAGAGAGCCTAAACCCGGGGGAATGGCAGCTGTCGCCCACAGCTTTCCAGATGATTGTGGATCAGTGGGGGACTCCAGGCATGGACCTACTAGCGGACAGGTCCAATGCTCAAGTACCCAGATACTTCAGTCGCAGGCGAGATCCTCTCTCCCACGGGATCGACGCCCTGGTACAGCCATGGCCTCAGGGGATTCTGCTATATGCCTTTCCTCCATGGCCCCTGCTGGGCACCATTGTACACAGGATTCAGCGGCACAGAGGCCTAGTTCTTCTAGTGGCCCCGGACTGGCCACGAAGATCCTGGTACGCAGACATGAGAAGACTACTGGCAGGGGATCCTCTACACCTGCCTCCTCACATGGACCTGCTGCGGCAAGGTCCCATCCTCCACGAGGATCCAGCTCAATTCTCTCTTACGGTCTGGCCATTGAGAGGGCTCGACTGAAGAAAAGGGGATACTCTGCATCTGTGATAGATACACTCCTCCGCGCACGCAAGTTCTCCACGTCACTAACTTATATAAGGATCTGGAGAGTATTTGAAGCCTGGTGCGAGACTCGTATCACCAATCCGCATGCCGCCAAAATCCCCATTTTGGATTTCCTGCAGGATGGGCTTCAGAAGGGGTCTATCCCTCAATTCAATCAAGGTTCACGTGGCAGCACTATCCTGCTACGGCCCCAGGAGTGACGGCAACAGCATCGCCACACACCCAGACTTTTCACGTTTCCTGAAAGGGGTGAAACACATTCGCCCGCCACTGAAGTGGCCAGTGCCCCTGTGGAACCTCAACCTAGTTTTGGAATTCCTAGCGGGACCTGCTTTCAGACCCCTCCGAGGCCTGTCCCTCCGTTTATTAACCTTGAAGATGGTGTTTTTGCTGGCCGTATGCTCAGCACGCCGCATCTCAGAGCTACAAGCACTGTCCTGTCGCGATCCGTTTCTCAGAATCACCCCTGGGGATATCCATCTTCGCACGGTTCCTTCCTTCTTACCCAAAGTAGTCTCACACTTCCACCTCAACCAAACCATATCCTTGCCAACCACGGAAGGTTTTTGAAGAAGTCAGAAGAAGGTTGAATACTGCACCATCTCGACATCGGCAGGCTTCTGTCCAGATACCTGGAAATGTCGGAAGCAGTACGAAAGACGGACCACCTGTTCATCCTTCACAGCGGGAAGAAGCAAGGGGAAGCGGCCTCAGGGCAACCATTGCCCGCTGGATCAAAGAAGTTATCAAGGCGGCCTACGTAGAGGCGGGAAAACCACCACCTCTACGGGTCAAGGCTCATTCTACAAGAGCGCAGGCGGCCTCCTGGGCAGAAACTAGGATGCTGTTGCCGGCAGAGTTATGTAAAGCGGCGACGTGGTCCTCCCTCCATACCTTCTCCAGATTCTACCGTCTGGACGTCCAGGCCAGGGAAGATACAGCATTTGTGAGGGCAATCCTAAACGGACCTCGGGCAGCCTCCCATCCAGTCCGGGAATAGCTTTTGTACATCCCATTTGTTCTGAGTCCATCTGCTACACGCTAGGAAATGGAGAGCTTACTTACCTGATAATCTCGTTTTCCTTAGTGTATGCAGATGGACTCGGCATCCCGCCCGGCTGCCGGTATACATGGGGATTCACCGACTCACGGTAAGCCATGTTTCCTTATATAGGGCATCCACCCTGCCGGGTGTCGACGCCTTCTGGTTGAGAACACTGGCGGTCTCCAGCTGCTATCAATCGGTCAGGTTAATCATGTTCATTTAATCGATCGGTCAGTCACACATATATCCATAAAGCTTTTGCAAGGAAGATTACTGAGTTGCTGCACTTCCTGTGGGGGTATATGTACCCCGTGCTGACGTCAGATCCGTCTCTCAACTGCTAGCACGAGCACACTATACCCATTTGTTCTGAGTCCATCTGAATATGCTAAGGAAAACGAGATTATCAGGTAAGTAATCTCTCCAATACTACATCTACCGGTTCACCTTTATCCACATGTTTATTAACGTCTTCAAAAAAGTGAAGCGTATTTGAGGCAAGACTTGCCCTGGGTAAAGCAATACTGACTTTGTTCCATTAAACCATGTCTTTCTATATGTTCTGTGATTTTGATGTTTAGAACACTTTCCACTATTTTTCCTGGCACTGAAGTCAGGCTAACCGGTCTGTAGTCTCACGGATCGCCCCTCGAGCCCTTTTTAAATATTGGGGTTATATCTGCTATCCTCCAGTCTTCAGGTACAATGGATGATTTTAATGACAGGTTACAAATTTTTACTAATAGGTCTGAAATTTCATTTTTTAGTTCCTTCAGAACTCTGGGGTGTATACCATCCGGTCCAGGTGATTTACTACTCTTCAGTTTGTCACAGGCCTACCACATCTTCTAGGTTCACCGTGATTTGATTCAGTCCATCTGAATCATTACCCATGAAAACCTTCTCCATTATGGGTACCTCCCCAACATCCAAAGCAAAGAAATAATTTAATCTTTCCCTCTATCATCTAACGGTCCAACTGCCTCCCTCACAGGCTTTCTGCTTCGGATATATTTTAAAAAGTTTTTACTGTGAGTTTTTGCCTCTACAGTCAACTTCTTTTCAAATTCTCTCTTAACGTAAGACATTGATAAGACAGGCTAACTTGCCAACGTTTATGCTGTATCCTATTTTCTTCTGTTGGATCCTTCTTCCAATTTTTGAATGAAGATCTTTTGGCTAAAATAGATTTCACCTCCCCTTTAACCATGCCGGTAATCGTTTTGCCGCCTTTCCACCTTTCTTAATGTGTGGAATACATCTGGACTGTGCTTCTAGAATAGTATTTAACAATGACCATGCCTCTTGGACATTTCTTACTTATGTAGCTGCTCCTTTCAGTTTTTTTCTAACAATTTTTCTCATTTTATCAAAGTTTCCCTTTTGAAAGTTTAGCATGTAATAGGTGTTATCCCAGGACAGCAGGATGTAGTCCTCACGAAACCCATCCGCCATCCTGCGGAGTTGGGTCCAAAACGTTTTATTTTTGCGAACGCTTATTGCTACAAACGAGACTGAAGGGAGACAGACCCCTGTGGCTCGATGGATCATGGCATGCTCAATGTGCCAGTCAAGTTTCTAGAAACTTTGACAATTTTCTGTGATAGTCCAGTGATGTCACCCATATGTGAGGACTACACCCTGCTGTCCTGGAATAACACCTATTACAGGTAAGCAATTTTGCCTTATCCAGTTTATCAGATTCCAATAATTTATTCGTCAGAGGTCAGCTAACCGGCATGCAGTTTCCACCTTCTCCTCTTCTTCCTCCTCCTCCTCTTTCTTTGACTAGGAACCACATAAGCCTATCCCCTGTTTCCTGGAGTTTCTTTAACCTACAGTATTGAAAAGGTCACCTTGTAAAGTTGCCAGAACTTCTCTTAAGTTCCCTTAATATCCTTTGATGTTTGCTATCTGGCCCCATCACTTTATTTACTTTATTTTAGCTCCTCCTGAACACAATTATTTTGAAATTCAGTTGTTTACCTCACTTCCAATCTTGTCTGTTTGTGATCCTGCCTTTAGAACAAATATTTAAGCAATTTTGCTTGTTTGCCGCTATCTATTCCTATCCACCTCTGTGTCTCAATGCTACTTTTGCACCTCCTATCACTAATGTATCTGAAAGGTCTTGTACATCTGTTTTGCTATATTTGCTGCTTTTTTTCCATTTGAATCTTTGCGTTCGACTACTTTTTCAGCTTCTTAGCTTTTCCAGATGTCTTACTCGTTCTGTGATCTTTTGTGAATGCTAACCTTTTCCCCTTACCTTTTTCAGCTGCTGCTTCAGAAAATAAGCTATTTTTCTCTTTAGTTTCTTAAAAAGGTTAGTTGCCCTTATCTTTTGGTTTTGCCTACTGCTCTTCTACTTCCCCCTAGATTTTGCCATCCAGCTAATGACTCCTTGAGTAATTCCACCCCCCACCCACCATTTTAATGTTAACTTTTCTGAAGTCTAGGACTAGGGTGCAGGAGCTAAAGTGCTATTCAAATACCAACACACACCTGATAATGACAAATTCTAGGTGTGCATTTTTTGAAACCTATCCCAGTAGACCCTTATCTCTTAATTGTTGCCAGAAATGCTGCCACTAAGTATTGACTCGGGAGTGTGGAGACTTATCCACTTGTGCTTCGGTTTCAGATATGTATTTGCTTTGTCCCCCAGTAAAACATTTTGACCCTGAAAAGTGAGGAGCATGGTGTATGGAGTGGGGAAAAATGTTATCTAAATGTATGGAGTGGAGCAGTGGGCTATGAACCAGGAGACCAGGGTTCAAGTCCTGCTGTCGCTCCTTGTGAACTTGGGCAAGTCCCTCCATTCCCTCAGGCACAAAACTTAGATTGTAAGCCCTCTGGGGATAGAGAAATACCTACAGTACCTGAATGTAATCCACTTTGAAGCGCTGAAAAAGTGCAAAAAGCGGAATATAAATGTTAAGCGGTGTAGTCTTTCTATAGCAACTATCAAGTCTTGTGACTACTTCTGTGTGTCTCCTTCAATCTTTAACAAATAAACTTAAGAGGAGAAATGTGCTTTGAGCTAGGATAAGTTTACTTATTTAACCAATCCACAGCAAATCCTTGTCTGAGGGGGAAGTATGGGAAGTATGGTCTGATTTGCATTTGGTTTGAATTGATCTACTAAACTCCAGTATTTTCCCCTGCAAGGAAATCTTTCCTTTAGTTTGCATTTACTTTTATTTTATTTAAACCACCAGCAAGCTGAAGAGCAATATAGAAAACAAATTTCAATGGTAATATTTTGCTGCTGCCTGATTTACTGATTTAAAGGATAGCTGTCCTAACCCTCCCCAAAGAAAAAATAGGACAGCTAGTATAAGTACCTGAGTTGCTGGATAAGTACTTATATTCTCGAGGGGCTCCTTGAGGGAGCTTACTGGAGAGAGTATATTATACATGGCAAATGCAGCATACTATATCACTGGCCCTCCCCTACCTTAGCAGATAATTTTTTTTTTTTTAAAGGCACTGATTCTATTTTGCCTCACTTGTCTTAACTTTTTACTGTAAGTTAGTGATCATTATCAGTATCTGCCCCTCTCCCAACTATCTAGCAGATAAATGTCCCCCTTATGCAGGAACAAAAATCACAGGAAAAAAATCCTTCATTGTCACTCTTCATATCAAGAAGAGTTCTTGCTACCGTGAGTTGTTCCTCCCTGAACACATGCATTGTATTTGCTACGTTTAAAACTGTTTTCTAATTTGAGCAGTTTCTTCTAAAAGTAGAGGAAATAAAAGTATAATGTAAATTTTGTGTAATACTAACTCCGTTGACAACCTGGGTAACAGATTCTTCTGAAATGTAACATCAGGAGCTTGTCAGAAAAGCAATGTTTAACTCTGTTAAAAACTCTATTAAAAAGATTGAAACATTTTTGGTTATGTTGAATTCTGATCTTGCATGTTTTCTTGTAGTTCTCCTCTCCATTTGTTCACTGTTATGTGATCCAAATCCAGATGACCCGCTAGTGCCAGAGATTGCACGGATCTACAAAACAGATAGAGAAAAGTATGTATGAACCTAAATCAGGGTGAGAGATGCTATTTCAGAGTTGAAGAAATCAGATGTTAACTTACCATTTTTAATATATGAAACCTGTTGAATTTTGTTTTTAAAATACACTTCAGATTCCTAGCTTGAGTCATTAAGTAATTAGAAAATCAAATTGTGTAAAGGTATGGGTTATGTATTTACACTGTACCTCTCTGTGGATGTATGCCGAAGAGGGTTATTCTGTTGAAGCAAGGCTGAATGAATACACAGTTTATCTGGTGTTTAATGGACCCTTCTCTCTAAGCCTTAAGGGCTTTTGCTCTAGTAAGTATATATGGGAATTTTTTCATGGGTTTTGCCTTGAGGCCCTCTTTTTTTTTTTTTTTTTTTTTTTTTTTTTTTTTTTTTTCCCCATCTGAGCATCAGCATGGACACTTTATTTCTAAAATGTTCTTTTTAATAGATTATTACAATACTTTTTTGTTTATTTTTTAAATTGTTGCATTGGTGCCTCTACAGTCCCCCAAACAGCACTAAAGGAAGATGTCTGTTATGGATGGGCATGACCTCTTTTATTGCTGCCTTGGACTGGACTACAATGATGATCCCAGAAGTTCAGGGCCTAGAAAATATCCATAAGACTGTGAAGAGCCACTGTTGATTCTCCTCCCTGAGTAGAGCCTCTTAGTGCTCCTCAGATACAGAGTTGACTCAGCTCCTCCATATTTCCTTTAGTGGAAAAAGCCAAGTTCTCTGGATCGAGCAAGCAGAAACAGGTGCTATTAAGCAGCATCACTCTTTAGAGCCAGTTGTGCACCTGGCATAGAGAAGAAATCCAGCCTTGGTTGTTGATGCACCATTCTCTGCAAATGGCTCCAGCACACGGTCTCAGCAAAATCAAGGCATAGGAATAGGCTGCTCCATTTGTTGCACTGGGCTAACACACTTTGATGCAACTGTTCACTAAATTGCTAGTGACTCCCATGTGTAGAGGAAAGTTTTAAGAGGCAGGAGAGATTCATTTACCCCTCCAATCTCCAGAACAATGTCACCATCGAGGATACTGGGCAAGGCCTTTGTCTAGGTACACTAGATCCCATTTGTTCCATGTTGCTCTTAATTTCTAACTAGCCTTCAGTGCAATTTTTGCAAAATCAGGGATTGTGCAAGGAGAGTCTATCCTAGTATCTGAAGATGTTTCACTTCCCAATGCCTGGCCAGAGGGCATGTCAACCCTTGGACTAAGTGGTGGAGTTGGTGAAGGCTCTTTACCTCTCTGGTGGCTAAGTATAAGGAGGGTAATCTTCAGCCCCTCCTTTCCAAAATATTACTTCTGCAAGAAGGAGACCCAGTTTACACAGATTGAGTGGGTACTGAATCAGTTCCTCCACCAGGTGGTTCTAGACCCTGGCATTCACTTATAGCAGAGTCCAGTTATTTGGAGAATGTACACCAGGAATAAATCCATCCCCAGTTGCCTAATTTCATTGTTGGAGTCCTGTATTAGTGTGCTTCCCCTCCTGGATCTGAGGTGGGTTCAATGGGAATACCATCTCATTCCTGCTTATTTGAGTCTTCAGAACCTTCAACTCCACCTGAGGACATCTTAATTCAGGTTTTTTGACAAGTTGGGTACAGCACTCTGTCCATGTTCATAAGGGCAATGATCAAGTAGATATCTTTGGCTGCCGTCAAATTCAGGAGACCTCAGCAGAACCATCACTGTTTCAATCTATTTTGCAAGAGTTAGACAAATGTGGGAGAACCAGATTTCTTGTGCCCCAGTAGCAAGAAAATTAGACCAGGTATAAAGCATAGAAATGTCCAGGTTTTGGCATAGTACAACTATCTCTCATCAACCAAGTTGTTCTGGAGTCAGCCACTAAAGCAAAGAGAACATTTTTTGAATACTCCACCAGGGAAAGGTTCCAGGTTACTAAACAACTTTAATAAAAATGTTAGAGTTCCATGTTTAATGCATGGATGCTCACTAGTTCTACATTTAGTACTTGATTGTATGCAAAAATTGAAGCTCGCCCTTCAGGTGATGTCAGCTCTGCATACCAACGGCCTTTCCTAGATATGGAAGAGTGCATAGGCCATCATATTCAATTTGCGACGTGTTCGTTACATCAGCCCACCTCTTCATCAGCCATTGGATGATTTGGTTGAGTTACCAGGAGTTCCCTATGTGAGAGACAATCTTATTGGAGACAGAGATGGTTGTTCAAATTAAAAAGCTATAGGTGGCAGTGCAGTCTCAACGGGCGTAGAGCAACAGCCCACTGCAGCCCTACTATGCATTTAACAGGTTGTACTTTCAGACACCCCCCTTTCAGCAATTTGAGGTACTGGATCCCACTTCTGTTTCTGCAGCAACTTTCAACTCAAGTTGACAACACAAATGCTACCAGCCCAAACCTGGATCAAGTTTTTGACCAGTCTCCAAACTCAACAATCTTCTTCGGGGGGGGGAGGCATAGATAATTCAGCTCAATGTAAGACTGGTACAGGATTACAAAAGACCACTGGATTCTCAAAATTGTGAAGTAAGGATACTGTGTGTATTTCTCCTAACATCCCACACTTCCTCATTGCTCAGCCTTCAATCAAGGTCACTCACTCAGCACAACTCCACCTGGAAGTGGAGAGTCTCCTTATCAGCAAGAAAGTAAAACCTGTTCTATCCCATCATTCCCAGTCCTCCCTTTCCTCAAGAATGAGACCTATCCTAGTTTTAAGTCTGCAAAAGAACTTTCTCTAGGAGGTGATCTCACCTCCCTGAAGAAATCAATTCAATTTGTACAGTTATTAGTGTTCTTGGTGAATTTTGTAAAAATTAATTCTAATTCCTACACAGGGAACTAAATTCATTGAAGCATTGATAGACTTCTATAAAAGATTTTTCGTCAGAACAGGCAAACACTCTTAGGGTACTTGTGTACTGACTACTAAACTAATATCTGATAACAGCCAGGAAAATTGTAGTTCTGGGACACATGGTGACAGTCGATATAGTTTCATTAACCTGCCTTCACATAACTCCTACAGTGGGGCCAGTTAACCTCTGTGGATGTCTAGTAGGAAATTAAATTGGAGCTGCTTTGGTAGCTACAATCCTTCAAGTAGGGGCACCACTTTGTTTCTTTGCCAAGTAGTATTGGTGATTGACTCCTCCACAAAAGTATTGGGGTGGCACCAGGCCCCTTCCAAACTCAGTGGATTTGGTTATTAATAGACCATTGCAGATCAATCTCCTAGAACTGAGAAATTAGATATGCATTTTGATATCTTTCATGCATTTCCTCCCAAGAGAAGTTTTCATTCAAACTGACAACTAGGTAGCCATGTTCTATGTGAACAGACAAGTTGCCAAGAGGAGATAAAAGTAATGGGAATGGACATGCAAACATTAAGCTGCCCTGCAAGCAACCTACTTTCCAGGGATTTCCACCATATTAGCAGATTGCCTCAGTATTTCACTCACATGAACAGCCCCTGCTTCAGTTTATGGGGATTTCAGGCATAGCATATTTGCATCAGAAGCAAGTGGAAAGATTTTGCTCCATTCTTCCCAGCCGACTCAGGTCCTCTCAGAAGGCTTTATGCTGAACTGGAATGCAGATATATGTATACTTTTGTACTCATTCCACTGTGCAAGGAGTACTCAAAGACTGGGCCTGTTTGCTTCTTGCTCCAGCTTGGCCCAGACAAATATAGTTTATGTACCTGGTGAGCTATCTAGCAGCCCTCTAGGGGGCAGATCCATTCTTAACTCAAGAGAGATGCTGTATCATCTGAATCTTCCATCCCTCAACCTGACAACATGGATATTGAATGCTTGCTTGCTAATCACCCAGTTTTCCTTACCCAAAGAAGTTGAGAATATAGTAGTATTCTAGGAAATCATCTACTAGAAAAGCTTATGGATTTAAATCAAAATGGTTCTTATCCTGGTGTTAAGACTTCTTGGAATCATTTGCATGCAAACCAAAAGAGCTAAGTACTTGCTCTCCCTTCAGATCTCTAAACCTCAGTGAGAGTACATCTCAGTACAGGAGCAGCCTACCATTTTCAAATTGAGACTGGGTCAGTCTCCACCCATCTTTGGTATCAAGTTCATGAAAGGCTTATGGCATACTAAATCTCCAGTTGTCAAATCTCCTCTTCCATGGGATCTGAATGTGGTTCTGGCATACCTATTGAAGCCACCATTTGAACTACTCAAATTTTTCACATGGAAAGTATTCCTAGTTGCAATCACATCAGCCATAGTCAGTGAGCTCCAGTTCATTCTTTTCTTATATGCAATTTTTCCCACAATAGAGTGGTATTCTACACACAAAGCTGCTTTCAAGTGTCTGCTTTCCATATTAATCAAGTTATCTTATCTATGTTCTTGAGACCAAATTAATGTGAAAAGGCCATTCATGCCTTAGACTGTAAAGGCGCCTTGGCTTACTATAGGAAAAAACTCAGCTACATCATCGGGCTTCAAAACTGTCTTTTATGATTGACTGGATGTAGCAGTAGCCAAGCGAACATTGTCTAATTGGCTAGTAGATTGTATTGCACATTAGAGCAGACTCTATCAAGGCTAATCAAATTCAAACCATGGCCATAGTGGCTTATCTGAGAACAGTACTAATTGAAGACATCTTCAAACTGCCATTTGGTTCTCTTTGCACACCTTCATATCCCATTGTCTGGGCAGTATTTCAAAAAGTGAGTAAAGTTGAACAAGCAGTCTACTCAAGTGGATCCTGGGTTGTTTATTTAGTAAATACTCTGTTGCAACCTCATCTTGGAACTTCCCATGAGTCCAGTTCAGCCCTGCTTTTCAGAGAAAACATCGACTACTTAGCTAGACTTAGCTCTAAAATCGACTGAGGGGGCTCACAAGGCAATACCTGTGCATGGAGTTCCAAACTTGTGCCATAGAGCAAAAGATCTATGAATGAATGGTCCATTTGCACTGTTGGATGATGTTACCCACATTTCATGGATAATTCATTTTGTTGACTACGGAGAACAGATTTTACAGTAAGCAACTTGTTTTATGCTTTCATACCACTCTGAAACAAGTTCTACACAAGGTGGTTTACATCAGTGAAAACAAAATTAAAATTCATCATACAGATATACCTATAATACGATATATAATACAGCATAAATATATAAATACATCCACCTAGACCAGGACTTAAAAAAACAAAACACTTCACTAGGGGATGCAGTCAGTTTACCTAAACATTAACAGCATAACTAAGATGCTGCTAATGGTTGTCGCTAGCCTCTCAATTTCCACCTCATTGGTTGGATTTTGTTGCGCAGCTAAAGTTTTTGCATTAAGGGTGGTATTAACACAGATATATGGATGGGGCAGCTTTATATGTAGGCCCAAGTGCTTTAGTAAAGCTAAGAGGTAGGTTACAGGAAAAGGGTGATTGTGAAGGTGGTGACTGATTATGTCCACAAGTTGGAGTTAATGCATGTGGAGACCTGGTTAGTCTTTAAGTATTCATATTTATTATATTTATATACTACCTATAATTACATACACATCTCAGGTTGTCTGCTACAGTTCAACCAGATAGTGATATTTGCAGTTTGACTATTTGGCATGCACCAACATTTTTTGTAATAGGAGGCTTTTATCAGAGGTTTGCCTTACAAGTGTTTTCTTTTTATTTATTTTAAAGGTCTGTTTTAGTTTGAATTCTGGAGTTTGGCTGGGCAGTGGAGAGCACTTAAAATTAACATGTTTGATACATAAGTCTGAAAGTAATTCATGAAACAGTGCCATACAGGGTCATTTAACTTCAATCCCCAAGGGCTACAAACACATCTGGATTTCATTATACCCAAAATGACACATCCAGCGCTTTTGTATAAGAATAAGGCTAACATGCATATAGTTTACTTAACTTAAGAACAGATCTGTTGCAGCCCTTGGACTTAGACAAGCGTTGAAGAGCCCTAGGTATTATATAATAGACCACTTATAAAGGCCTTTATCTCAATCTCTTCAAAGCTTTTTCTTTCAAATGGTTTTAATTTTAGTCATAGATTAAACATTTTTGGAGTTTAGTACCATTAACAGTTAATTGTCTAATTTATTAGGTATAATAGATTAGCAAGAGAGTGGACAGAAAAGTATGCCATGTTGTAGGGTAAGAGTGTGTTTGTCTTATGGCGATTTTAAGAGTTTGGTTTCTGCATGCAGACATTGGATTGATTTAGGATAGTGGATGAGCTACTTGCTGAAACAGTATTTAATAGCTTGATTTGATCCTTTGCTTTCTCACAAATGTATGTTGCATGAAAAAGATTTCTCAATTCTGGAAGCCTGGTAATGTTTAATGGAAAATACTAAACACCCAGAGTTTGAGGAAGTTTTGTAATGTACTTGTGTTTAAACTTGCCATAATTGCTTCAAAAGTGTACTGCTTGTTTGGCTCTGTATGCTATGAATGTAGATCATTTCCCAGTTGGGAAGTGTAATGGTAAATGAACAAATTTGGTAACTTTCTTGGGGTAGGAGGGTTCGTTGTGTAATTTTATGCAGTTATTGCATAACTGTCATTGCTAGTCAAGGATTTAATGTGGCAGTAAGCTAATATTGTGTAGCAAATTTTAAAATGAGTGATTAGGCAAAAAGGCTTCCTTTTATATTCCTTTGATTTTTTTCATTAATTCATGTATTGAAATACAATCTCTGTCCTTTAACTGTTTCCTGCCATCTCTCCCCAAGTTATCCCTTCTCTACTTTTTAATTTTTATAAAGCATTGTAAGATACAGAAACAAGTGACAATTAACTCCAAATATAGCCAAGAAGTACTTAATCTTATAGTTTAGGATCTAATAAATGGGGCATAAAAATCAGCAAAAGGAAATTTAATCAGATGTACTGCTGGTAGTTGCACATCTCCTACTGACAAACTAGAAAAGAGCAAATTGTAGCCAATTCTTAATAATTTGTTTTAAGAGGAACTCATTACAATAGAGGGATTATCTGAATCATAAAAGATGAGCCTTTCCCTTAAACTTTTATCCTGGCATATAGCTGGGTAGTTCAATTAAAACGTAGACCTGTGTGCCAAGTCTTTCTCTCCCGAGTAGATATCTTGGTAAAGTGATATTAAAGCCACAGGAGAATTTTTGTTTGAAGTACTTTACCCAATTCCATTCTGGCTCCACAGCGAAGGAGACACTGTATCTTTTGACCAATAAACAGTTGACTACTCTAGATATTGCATTAAATTCTCATTAGTTAAGTCAGTCAGGAGTTGGTTCATGTCAGTTATAATTTTTTGGGGAATAAACTTTAAAGGCAATGTTTGCAAGTGGAATGTGCAAGCACTCTAGCATTTATTAAAAAAAAAAAAGACAATTGTACAAGGAAAATGGATCTTAAGTTCTTTTCATGTAAAGCATTTCTCAGATTCTTGTTTAAGAGTAGTGTTATCCCTGACCATCATACATTGATTGTCTGAAGGTTGCAATTCTAGATCTTCTACTACTTTCTCTAGAGTTGAAGTGACCAAGCAGTTCATATTTTTGTCTAAGTCAAAGGTAGATTTCTTTTAATGCAATAAATAATGTGGCACCTTATTTCCATCAAACTTCTCCAAAGTAAGAAGGGAATCTTCTTGGGCAACTGCAAGAACTCTCCTCACTGCTGAAACAGTACAGTTGCAATCTTTCTGAAGACACTACCTTAGCCTACCTCTCCTCTAAGCCTGTGATTCTAGAGTTGAAATACCAAACACTGGTCCCAGCAATCATAAAGGAATCAATAGCAGGAGAAGCATTTGGTCTAGACTCCAGTGGACAGCTGTGAAATATCACCTGTTAAGCTTTGGAGAAGCCTTTGATTAGGGAAGGACAAATGTGAATGCAGGCTCCTCCAGCAAGGAGGCTGGCTGGATGATACCACTGCTATTCTGTCTGCTCTCTCAAAACCAGGAAGGTATCTGTCTGATCTATGCTTGAAACAGCTTCCATCATAGGAAATGTCATTCTCTGTATCCCTGTTTTGATATTCACCGGCTGATGGTAGCAGCAAGGATAGAACAAACTTCAATAAAGTCTAATTTTTGTGAATGTTTATGTACGCCCAACAGATCAATATATTTGGATGTTGCAGGTTATAAATGTAACACATAGCTATAGTTGGGATGCGGTGAGACTGCACTCAATAGCATGCCTTCGTTTTGTCTGCCTCTATCTTCACAGAACCCCTCTCTCCCCTTTTCCTTCATTCCCTTCAGTCTCATTCTCTTAAACATCTGGATTACTATCATTCATCCTTACATAACTTTTCTCCTATTCAATTCTTTGCTTATCCTTTTTCCATTTTTTACCTTTCCCATGACTCCTCTTCCCTCTCTGCATTTGCATCCAGTGGGATGGACTCTGCTAGGCTGCTGTAAGCTCCCTTAGATTGTGTTCTTTAGGACACTATTGGGTCAAACACGGTTGCCTTTCCCATGCGTGGCCTCACTGATCTAGTATGCCAGTGGCCTCTGTATAGCCTTCTATAGACAAGCCACAGCAGTGCTTCCCTTAAATGGCCATGCCACACTGCTGCTGCTTGCTAGTCTCCGTTCTAAAGCCTGGTGGCTCTTCCTAACAGTGCTCTCTACTATGTGAAAAACAGCACTTTGTAGTAGAAGGTTCCACTTGCATTGTTGCTGTTGATACCAGTACAAAATCACATTGTGAAAAAAGCTTTCCCTCATGTTTTTGCAATGCGGTACAGAGAATGTTGTTCCCTGATAGCCCATGCAGTTCATCTTCCTTCTCATAGCTGTTTTCCACATTACTCCTGGGGGAAGGAAGAGATGTATATACTATCCAGCTTGGTTGGACATCTTGAGACCTTGATGTAGTAAGTGAATTAAAACTGTGCTTTGGACTTGAGCGCACATTTTTCACTTGCACATTAAAAAGTTAACTCCCGATGCATTAGCATACCATTAGTTTACTGCATCTGGAATTAACATGCTTGTAACTCAGATGCACATGCACAGATATTTAGCTTGCTCAAAACATGGTTTATGTGCATTGTGCAGAAAACATGAATTGTATACAATGACTGTTAGTATCTAGGGCTGGAAAAATCCTATTGGTGCCGTTTCCCGTTCCCTCTCCCTCCCCCTTCTGTTAGGTCAGACAACCCCACTCTTTTTCCAGTAGCTGCTCAGTGGTAGCTTCTGTGGCAAAAATTTGAAAATTCTTAACCATATGGACAAATATTTCCATCATTTGTAATGTATTATCTTTGCTTTTGTCTGTATAATTTCCTTTTATTGGGTACAATAAAGGGATCTCAAGTATTAGTATTAGATCTCAGATGGAATAGGAGAGTGTTTTGAAGACCAGGTATGGGAAGAGAAAGGGAGGATGACAAGGAATGGGGGTGAGAGGGGGTGGATAGAACAGGAATCTAGGATGGGAGGAAAGTCCTGGGATTAAGGAAGGGGGAGGTGTGAGAGGTAGAAAGGATCAGTGGTTCATGGATCTTGTGGATAAGAATCCAAGATCAAAGGGGAGAGCATGTGAATTGCAAAAAAGGGGAGGGGGGTTGGCTGTGGCTGAGAAGGCAGGTATCCTTGCTGACCCTTGCATTCTCTTTCTAACCTATCACTCATTCTGGCATAAACATACACCCAACACATTCCTCCTTGCTTATGCAAAAATACTCTCAGGGGTGGCCCAAAGCAATCTGCCTGAGGTAAGGAATGAAATGACACTCTCCTTCCCTCGGTTTTGTGACAGGTGGTTTGTTATGTGGGGGGGAGGTGGTTGGGGTTCCTAGAAGAGTGGCAGATAGTGTTATTGATAACATTTCTAAGAAGCTGGCAATCCTGCCACACTCCTGGGAACCCTATCATCTGCCCCTGGGGATGTGGGAGTCTGGCAAACTCTTAGGGCTGGTGCAGGGGACTTAAGATACTCTAGGTGAACCTTACAGCCTTATCTCACCTTCCCTTCTCTCCCTATACAATTAAAAATTGCTTTTTTTTGCCATTTTTAAATTAACCACTTCCCCTTTAAACAGGAAATTTTATATGGAAAAGGGTCAATCTTCAGAAGTAAAAATTGATTCGACATGAATAGCTTATTTACATGCACTGCTAAAAAAAAAAAAAAAAATTGGATTCCATATGGCATTAGTCCTGTCATAAAGTGCACTGAGTGTGGACTTGGCTCACAGAAAGCCAAGAATAAACTGAACTACATTTACAATAGAATAAATCTTCCATACCGTAACTGCCAGCACTCAACCTACCTATGAAACACTGCAATACACTAGGCTGTAACACCAATGCACTTCCTATTAGGGAAACAAAACAAGCCAGGCTGTTGTAAATCCCTGCACAGAAACTACACTATAGCAGAATACCTGACCTCGGTCACATATGCAGAGCACACTCACCAAATACAGAATAGAGACCATAAAATATAAATAGAAATGTGCATATAAAAACTGAACTAGAAATCACAAGAAGCCAGACTTAGTACATCAGATACAATCAAGAAATATAAAACATCAATCATACCATAAGAACACAAGAAATTGCCATGCTGGGTCAGACCAGGGGTCCAACAAAACCCAGCATGCTGTTTCCAACAGAGGCCAAACCAGGCCACAAGAACCTGGCAAGTACCCAAACACCAAAAAGATCCCATGCTACTGATGCAATTAATAGCAGTGGCTATTCCCTAAGTCAGCTTGATTAATAGCAGTTAATGGACTTCTCCAAGAATGTATCCAAACCTCTTTTGAACCCAGCTACACTAACTGCACTAACCACATTCTCTGGCAACAAATTCCAGAGCTTAATTGTGTTGAGTGAGAATTTTCTCCGGTTAGTCTTAAATGTGCTACTTGCTAACTTCATGGAGTACCCCCTAGTCCTTCTATTATCTGAAAGTGCAAAGAACCGATTCACATCTACTCGCTAAAGACCTCTATCATATCCCTCCCTCAGCTGTCTCTCTCCAAGCTGAACAGCCCTAACCTCTTCAGCCTTCCCTCATAGTGGAGCTGTTCCATCCCCTTTATCATTTTGGTTGCCCTTCTCTGTACCTTCTCCATCGCAACTTTATCTTTTTTTTTTTTGAGATGCGGCGACCAGAATTGTACATAGTATTCAAGGTACAGGCTCACCATGGAGCAATTATAGAGGCATTGATATTTTCCATTTTAATCATATTCCCTTAATTCCTATCATTGTTTGCTTTTTTGACTGCTGCAGCACACTGAGCAGACTATTTCAAAGTATTATCCACTATGGTGCCTAGATTTTTTTTCCTAGATAGTAGCTTCTAATATGGAACCTGAACGTTGTGTAACTACAGCAAGGGTTATTTTTCCCTATAAGCAACACCTTGCATTTGCCCACATATTTCATCTGCCATATGGACACCCAAACTTCCAGTCTCGCAAGGTCCTCCTACGATATATCACACTCCGCTTGTGATTTAACTACTCTGAATAATTTTGTATCATCCACAAATTTGATAACCTCACTTGTACCAATAAGTCAAATCAGCTGATGAATAGAACATCTAATTAAAAACATACGAACATGTTTAAAAACTTACCAATAAAATTTCAAAACTGCACACACCAAATTTAAAATTAAAGAATAAAAAAATCCCAGTTCTGCATTCCTGGGAACTTTAGATTTGCAGTCATCCTGAAGTTGTAGATTGGAAGGCACATAGACTTTAACCTTTCTCTCATATACCCACATGAGCGTGCAGGCACTCTTTCACACACCCTACAAAAATCTTCATTATACAAACTTAAACTGGTGCTTAGTGAAAATGAACCCAATTTTTGTTTACAGTGGAGGAAAAGACCTCAAATGTTTAAACATGACATTACTGATAAGCAGATAGTGTTCAAGTCTTTGTAATCATTGGTCTAAAAAATCTCAATGCTACAAGAAACGTTTTAAAACATTTTTTGGATTAATCTAAAATCTTAGAAATTTCTTCAGTTCTTTAAGCGAATTGCTATGTGAAATTGAGATTGTGATCAGTGGCCTGCAGACAGCCAACGTTTTTGCATAAGCTGCTTTCAGGGCTCACTGCACAATCTCAATCATGAAATTTAGCAACAGATGCTGTCAACATACAGGCACACTCATGTCAAGTCTTGCGCGCACTCGCTTTTTTTCATCTCACAACTACATATACACGCTCACTTTCCCACATAAGCACAACATCCTGCAAAACCCCATTGCCTTTAGATAAGGGATAGTCAACCTTTTTGAAGTGGTGTGCCAAGATTTGAATTGTGGTTGTGTAACTCTGGTACTGAGTGCCACAAGCCATTTGGCAGCCTGATTGCCAGACTCCTTTCACATAACTCTTGAATTAATTTTAATTGACATGTTCAGAATATTTAAACTATGTAAAAATGATTTAAACTGGTTTTCCTCATTTAAAAAATAAAATAAAAAGCAGAGAAGTTTCCCTCCCCCCTCTTCACCAATACTCCCTTCACCAATACTCATTAGGAAAACAGAACAGGCCAGGCTGCTATAGATCCCTACACAAACTACCCGCTAGCTAACAGAATACCTCACTTCAGTCACAAACATGCAGAACCTCACTAAATACAGAATAAAGTGACCATAAAGTATAAATAGAAACATGCACACCAAAACTGAACTGGAAACTTCAAAAGCCAAACTCTGTATGCATTGCAATAATTGGAAACATCACCACGCCTCAAAACATAAAACAAAATTAAGAAATATAAAACATAATAGTAAAACTATACCAATAAATATTTCAAAACAGCTAATAGAATAATTAAAAAAAACTCCAGACACTAATAAAATATTTCAATACACATCAAATAGCACCCAATAATTAAAACTAAGGATAACAGCCCCCCAGGCTCTCCATACCTGAGAATCTTTGATTTCCATTCAACCTGAAATTGTCATTAGTTGGGGTAGGAGAGTGTGCACACACTTTCCTCTTACACACACACACTCCAATACTCTTCCATATGCAATTACACACACACAGTACTTGTGTGTGCTCTTTCCCTCCCACATGCATTCTCTCACACATGCAATCTTTCTCCCACCCAGATGTAGTCACACCCATACAGTCTCCCACATGCATTCATGTGCACAGGCAGTGGATGACCCAGGAGAGGAGTATGAAAATTGGTCACATGTAGGAGAAAGTGGATTTGAGATTAAATCCTTACAGCAGTCCTCACAGCAATGCCCAGTTCATTTACTCCCCCTTCCGCAGTGATCCCAGATTCATTCATTCTCTTAAGGACAAGCAGGAATGCAGTCCTCACACATGGGTGACATTGGAGTCTGGCACGGAGAACTTTGAGCCTCATTGAGCATGCTCTTGCATACAATATTCCTTGTGTCCATCAGGTGTCCCCTCTGTCACCCAACAGTGTCCCCTCAGATGACACAGTTGGGTGAGCCTCAATTCAAAAGCTTGGCAGTTTTAAAGTGCTTTTCTTTTCCCCCAAAGATTCCTTTTTGCATTCCTTGAACGTTAGGCGTGTTCACGTTAACATCCAAAATAGGTTTCTCAACATTTTTTGGGTAAACTTTTTATTTTCATTGTCTATCCCTCACGGTGGCAGTGTGCTCTGTGCCCATCAACAGCTACTGCCAAAGATTTTTATCTTGCATCGCTTTTGTTTTGCGACATGTCCACTTCTGGTTTCAAGTGATGCCCCCCAGGTGTACAAAGACCATGTCTATCATGGATCTTTGATAGATGTGTCCTCTGCCTTGGAGTATTGTACGACATCCAGAATTGCAGCAGATGTGCCAAGATGACACCAAAGGGACATAAGATCCGGCTTGATAAGATGGAGTACCTTTTCAGGCTAGAGAAGACACATCAGCATTGGAGGCATTGGCATCAAGGGACCTCTGAGCCAAACAGAGCCATTGATAACGGCGAGGCAACAGGTTCTGCGATGTCTGCCAAAAGGGATGCCGGAGACTGGCCATCTCGGGCTCCTCCAAGTCAAGGATGTCTGGTTCCGTTAGTCCTCGACTTCGGGATTTCTGAGCTCCACCAGTCCTGATGCCTACCATGATCCTCCTTTTTGGTTCTGAAGAGGATCTGATTACAATTAAGTCCCAGTCTGTCCTGGCATCAGCGATTTTCAAGAAGGAATTGGAGAGGCACATGTTAACTGGCCATGGAGAGGGTGATGTGAGGCCTCAGCATTGGAACACTGGCACCAGTGCTCCTCGAGCCACTGCTTGAATCCCTGCATGCATTTATCGGTGTTACTGACCCAGTCACCGGTGTTAGTTCCTAGGCCTGCATCGATGATTGCGGGGCATTGGCGCCACTAGCCGATCCGGTTGTCATTCCCAGTTCTTGTAGGAGGAAGCCCCCAATATTGGAGGCAGCACCGGGGCCAAAATGGCCACTTGTAGGCACTAGTTCACTGAGGGCTGAGCGCCTAGGGTCCTGTCGCCAGTTGATGACAGCAGAGATGACACCTATAACTCATGGGGGATGATCCTCCATGGCTTCTGACGATGCATCAGATGGGCTCCGCTCAGAACTATCTCCTTCAGACGATCAAAGGAAGTCCCCGCCAGATGACCTATCCTTCTCAGGTTTTGTTCAGATGATAGCAGAGGCAGTCCCATTTGATTGAAAAGGCTACCAAGCACAAAATACTAGATATTCTCTAGTATATGGAGCCTCCCAAGGAGATTGTGGCAGTTCAGTGCACAAGATCCTTGAGTTACTGATGTGGGAGAACTCCCCCCTCAGTGCTTCCCATGAACTGGAAGGTGGATGTTTTCTCATTCAAAAAGCTCGCAGGTTTGACAAATGTCAGCTGCCCCACCAATATATGCTGGTTGAATCTGCTCTCAAGAAAGCTGTGGTCTCTGACCCATTTTTTAGCACTCCCAAGAAGAGAAGAGCAATGTATGCTCTTGTGGGGGAAGGTATTCCAGGTGCTATGCTTATTGCCCACATAGCGGCCTACCAGCTCTATATGAGCCAGTACACGTGCAAGATCCTGAAGCAGGTGCAGTAGATTGCCGAGCAACTGCCTCAGCAGCAGCAAGATACCCTCCACTCTGTTATATAAGGGTCTAGAGTGCAGGAAACATGGGGTGCTTTCGACCTATGTTTTTTAAACTGCATAGATGGTCTCTGCAGCAGAATTGGTGCCCATGGGCTTGATTGCTGCAGATCTCAGACCAGAGGTGCCAGGTGCAAGTCACTGATGTACTTTGTATAGGAGAAAATCTCCTTGGAGATAAGTGTAGGATGCAGTGGCCCAGATCTTGGGACCACCTTGTGACACTCCAGCTCTCCATTGACTCAGGACCTGTCCTCCTAAGCCCAGGAGGCCGTTGAGGTCTGGGCCCAGGAAGTCCTGCTTTTGAAGTACTACCCTCTGCTACCTTGTTCCGTTAGCAACACCGGGGCCCTCGTGGCCGTCCAAGCAACAGAGGGCTCCAAAGCCCCAGCCAGTGCCTGTCAGCTCTAAGGTTGGGTTTTTGACTGGATTTCAGGGAATATAGCCAAATCAATCATACCTGGAGCAATGGACCTGCTGTTCGGGAGAAGCATCTGTTCTTTGCACACCAGTGGCCCAGTATAATCTGACTAGTGGGTTCTTTCCATTGTCCGTGGAGGGTACAAATTGAACCTATTGGATACTCTGGCAAATTGTGCCCCAAGCCCTTTTCCGGAGCCCGGTAGCACATCGGGGAAATAATGACGGAGCGCTCCTCCTTAATGGTCAGAACAGTCTAATGCGTTCCGGGGCAAAGAGGGTGGGGACTTTACTCCCACTGCTTCCTGATATGAAAGAAAATGGGGTACTCAGTCCCATCTGGACCTAAGGGCCTTGAACAAATTCATCAAAAGAGAAGTTCAAGATGGTTCCCTGGGAACTCTGTCCTCTTTTAGCAACAAGGGGATCAGACTATGCTCCCTGGATCTGAAAGACTCTTACTCGCATCGAGATCTTCCCAGGTCACTGGAAGAATCTCAAGTTTGACAGGAAAACAGCACTTTCAGTATTTGATTCTGCTATTCGGCTTGCGTTAGCCCCATGTGTCTTTATGAAATGCTTAGCCAAGTTGGTGGTGCACATTTGCAGACTGGGAGTTCGTTTCCTGTATCTGGACAATTGGATGGCCAAGCACCTCTCTGGCAAGGGCTGACAAGTCCATGCACTTAACAGTCCAAGTGAGGAAGACAGTAAGGTTTAACTACCCCAAGTCCCATCTCAGCCCGACACTACAATTAGACTTTATTGGAGCCCTGCTAGACACGGTTGATGCCAAGGCCTTCCTCTCCCAGCAACGTATCATCAACCTGATGACCATTTTGGCGGGGATTCAACAGAGCCAGCAGGCATCAGCATGACACATGTTGGGATATATTGCCGCAACAGTATACTTGCACATGCAAAAACTCAGTGAACCTTAAAGTTGTAGTGGCAACAACCACTCAAGACTTCCAGTCAAGCCATTTCTCCGGGACACTCTGTCCTGGTGGCAGGAAGTTTTGAATCTGGAAAGGGAGGTGTTCTTCCAAAGTCTTCCCACCCAAATTATCCTAACCATGGATGTGTCCAGTCTGCTGGGGATGGACTTGGTCCCCAGGGTCTATGGCCCACCCAGAAATGTCTCTATCAAATCAATTTTCTGCATCTCTGGGCAATCAAGTACACACTGGGGGTTTTTTAGAGAGGGTATCCAACAAAATTGTTCTGATACAATCCAACAAAGTGGTAATGTGATATGTTAATAAGCAGGGAGGTATGGGGTTGTCATGAAGCAGTCCAGATTTGGTCATGGGCCCTCTCCCAAGGGATGTACCTGGTTGGAACAGAGAATATGATAGTGGACAGACTGAGTCATGCCTTAAGCCCCATGAATGGTCTCTGGACCAAGGGCTCTTAAATCGAATCTTCTTCCTCTGATGCCTTTGCCTTCCATTGGTGTGAGGTTCTCCTATATGCATATCTTCCAGCTTCACTGGTAGCAAAGACTTTCTTGAAGCTTTGTGAGATCAAAAGGACTATGATCCTCATTGGCCAAGGCAGGTCTAGTTTCTACTCCTCAGGGAGATGTCCATCCAGAAACTGATCAAGACGGGGCTTCTCCAGATATCATCACCCATGATCAAGGCAGGTTACGCCATCCCGACCTCTAGGTCCCGTTGCTCATAGTCTGGATGTTGAGAAGTTAATATTACAACTCGTCTACCTCTCAGAAGATGTCTTGGGTCCTGGTGGCTTCCACAAAGCCTTACATTGCAAAGTCCTACAGACTGAAATGGAGGAGGTTTTCTGTATGATGTGAGCAGAAAAACCTAGATCATTTCCCCTGCTCCCCACAAAAACTACTTGACTACCTTCTATGCCTGTTGGAACTGGTTTGAAGACCAATTCCATTAGAGTTCATCTGAGTGTGATTGGTGCATATCACTGTGGTGTAGATCAGAGTGAGCAAACTTTTTTTGAGCCTCTGCCCCCTTCCATCCATAGAATTTGTTGGGGGCCCCCCCCCCCAAAGTGGGGTTATATCATATACGTTTGTTTCTCACCAGCCAATCGGCTGTTGAACCGTTTGCCCAATAGCAGGTAATCACGCTGGCAGCCAGGCGCGCAAAATTCCAATTTTGATTCTCTTCGGGTTGCTAATAGGAGCAATCGGATAAACAGAGGCAGATGCCGCACCAAATCCAGACAGGCACCTCCCAGTAAAGCAACACAAATGCCTTTCACTGCCAGACAAATTGTAAAAATACTCAGTCTATACTGCAAACTTAACATAACAGTAGTAACACCAAGAACTCAAACAACCCTACCTATGGAAAAGAAGCACTGTAAATATTATATTGAGTCCCAGAATACCAATACAGCACCTATTGGGGGAAGCAAAATAAACCAGATTGTCTCCTTACACACACTATATGCTAGCAAAATCTCTTCCCTTGGTCACACGCACAGAGCAGAGACACATCCTCACCAAATAGAGAATAATGGATCTCAGATTAGAACCAGTCAGATTATTTACAGTGTAACAATGATAGAACCACTATTCATGAAACAAAGCATCAAATATAATGGTAGAATCATACTAATAAAAAAATATTTCAAAACTGACAGAACATTTATTAGTCATAATTCCCAAGCACCAATAAAATATTTCAAAACAGCGTGCACATACAACACCACCCAATTAAAACTGAGGATAAAATAATCCCCTGCTGTCCATACCTGGTATCTTGATTTTCAGTCACTCTGAGATTGAGGATCAGGGGCTAGGAGGACAGCCAAACTTTATCCATTGCTTACACACACTTGCATCCCTCCCATGCACACAAAAGCTTACTCCCCCAGATTCCCTCATACACACACAGGCTTGCACCTACACAGACCCCCAGGCAGGCACTCATTCTCTCACACACACACTGATTTGTGCTGCTTCTGGCACTGAAGCTCATTCTGCTGCTGCCACCTCTATGCAGGCCATGCAGTATTAAAAATTGGCACTTCCTCTATACTGATCTCTTGTGAGTTCTAATACTGTGGGCCTGCACAGATGGGTGTCCTTTGCTCAGCTGCCGGTGGGATGAGGTCCACTGGCGGCTGCACGTTTCTGTTTTTTGGCCGCTGGTGGGATCAGATCTGGTGGCTGTATGCACCTTCTCCCTCAGTACATTTGTGCCCCCCGTCCCCATTTGTGCAAATCCGGTGTAGATAGTATACCCATCTCTGTACAGCCTTTAGTTATACATTTCATGCGGAGCTTTCTTAAGTTGAAGCCTTCCTTAAGGCTTCCTGCTGTGTCCTGGGACCTCAAAGTGGTGGTAGATCAGCTGATGAGTTCTTTGAGCCACTGTGCTCCTGTGACCTGAGTACCTGACTTGGAAGGTCATGTTTTTGGTGGTGGTTACTTCAGCACTCAGGGTTCGAGAACTCCAGGCCTTCGTGACTTACTCACCTTATTACGTTTTTTCATGACTGGGTCATCTTATGCATGCATTCAAGTTTCTGCCTAAGCTGGTGTTGGACGTCCAACATCCTGCCAACATTTTTTCCCAGGACCTATTCGCTCTAAGGTGAACAAGCCCTGCACAGTTTGGATTGCAAAAGATCCTTTCCCTTCTGTGAGGAGCGGACAGAGGCCCATAGACAGTCTAACCAACTTTTTTGTTTCTTTTGATAGTACGTTTGGTATCGCCAGGCAGACGCTTTCTACATGGTTAGCAGATTGCATCTCCTCCTGTTATGCCCAGGCAGGACTCTTATCTTGGGGGCTCTGTTCAGGCCATGGCAGTGTCAGTGGCCCACTTGTGAGCAGTTCCCATGGAGGAAATGGCTGCAGCATGGAGTTCTCTCCACACATTCACATCGCATTATTTAGATAGGGATGGCTAGTGCGACAGCAGGTTTGGCCAATCTGTTCTTCAGAATTTGTTTGAGGTGTAGAACCCAACTCTTTTCCTGGCTAGAGCCTGTTGGTTTTGTTCAGACTGCCACACCTGTTACCAACAAAACTAGTTGTGCCCATTGGCACTTATTTCGGTGTTTTGGTCCACTTTTATGTTGGGGGGGGGGGCAACCTGTAGCTAGGAATTCACCCATGTGAGGACTGCCATCTTGCTTGACCTTGAAGAAAGCAGAGTTGCTTACCTGTAATAGGTATTCTCCATGACAGCAGGATGTCAGTCCTTGGGGAAGCTTTCCATGCCACAGAATTGGGTTTCCAACGTGGCTTTTTTCATTTTAATTTTATTCTGAAAATTCTATATGACTGAAGGGACACCACATGGTATATTGCATGTGTCAGCATGCTCTGTGAGGTTGAGTTCTAGAAACTGCCAGGCTCCATCCGATGTCACCCATGTGTGAGGACTATCATACTGCTGTCCTTGGAGAGCAACTTATTACAAGTAAAACTCTGCTTTCACCTGCTAACCTAAAACAGAAGGATGGGGCCTTGTAGCTGCTCAGGCGCTTCCTACTTCCTCCCCTGTGGGGTCCCAGTAACATGCTTTGAAGCACATGGTTCTAGGCATGCCATTCAGGTCCTGGCAGGGGAGGAGGAAGGATGTGCCTGAGGACCCACAAAGCTCCATTGTCCTGTTTTAGGATAGCAGTGAGTAAGTTAAGGGATGAGGCAGGAGAGCTGTCCTACTGCCACCAGTACTTTATGAAGGAAGAGGGACTGTAGCCACTAATACATTTGATGGTTCCCAGTTTGTTCAGCCCATGTGGGCACATCTCTGCAGTTGTGTGAAGGTGGTCTCATGCTCAGTGAGACCTTTTCCTAATGCAGCAAATCAGTTGCTGTTGTGTGGCAATAAATGCTCTCATGTGCTGCAGGTTGCTGACCCCTATTTTAGAATGAGAAAGGGTGAGGTAGCTGCAGCAAGCAGGGCTGTGTGTTTTTGGTGGGGAGTGGCGGGGATGGACACCTTGCTTCAGCTCTCAAAATGTTGCTGCCTGAAGCAGCCACTTCACCCTGCCTCATAGAACTGCTCCTACTGCCTGCTTTTTCTCATTTCTCTCTCTCTCACACAGAAACATGTGCCCCAGCTGATCTCCCCCCCCCCCCAAACACACTTGATTCCTCACTTTCCAAAAATGATCCTCTTTGCTTTCTCTGCTCCAGGTTTATCCCTTTTTTGTCCCCTGCTTATCTGCAGGGGGTGGGACTAGATCAGGAAGCAGAGAGCTGTTCTCTGCTGAGTGAGATTCAGTACAACTGGAAGGCATTAAATCTTCAGACAGCTTACTCTCCCTCAGACCTTTGCCACCCTAGGCACAGGCCTAGTGTGCCTATTGACAAATCCAGGCTGTTTGTGTATAAGTTGTGCACACATGCATTCTCTGCACGTAATACGATTTGTTTATAAATTGCTTTGTTCATAGATTACCACTAGCCCTAAAAATGTTACTCCCATTTTTGATCAGGAGTATAATTTCCAGCATTAAAAAAGTTAAGCCTACACAGCTGTGTATCGGGGAGTAAGTAATAGCTAATGCTTTAGTTAACACCTCTATCATATCCCCCCTCAGCTTGGAGAAGAGACAGCTGAGGGGGGATATGATAGAGGTGTTTAAAATCATGAGAGGTCTAGAATGGCTAGATGTGAATCGGTTATTTACTCTTTCAGATAATAGACTAGGGCAGTGGTTCTCAACCTTTTTCCCATCGTGACACACCTGACAGGCCACGCTCACATGTGACACACTGCTCATTACAATTCACGGTGGAAATAAAAAGTAAAGGTCCGGTAATTCATTTTATTGTTTAAAATGACACAAGAAAAAGATATGTATTCTGTCTGAACAGAAATTACATAAATAGTAAACTTCCCACACCGAAACAGCACCAATTTCCAGCACTTAACAGTAACCACCTTACCGAAGAAAAGTCAACCCTGAAAATATTACACCAGGCCTTAAGACACCAATACACCTCCTATTAGGAAAACGGACCAAGCCAGGCTGCTATAAAGCCCTACACAAACTACACGCCAGCAGAAAACCTCACCTGAATCACATGTGCTGACCCTCACCTAACAAAGAATAAAGAGACAAATGCATAACTAGAAGCATGCAGACAAAAACTGAATTGGAAACTGCAACAAGCCAGAGTCTCTGTATGCAGTGTAACAAAGGAAAAAAGAAACATCACCCATCCTTATAAAACAAATCAAGAAATATAAAATCAGTAGCAGAAAAACCATACTAACAAAAAACAGATTATTTCGAAACACTGAGTGGAATATCCAATAATTAAAAACTCATAAATTTCTAGATACTAATAAAATATTTCAAAATAGCAGACACAAAGACCCAGTAATGAAAAATAAGGATACAAAAATGTTTTTGCTCTGCATACCTGGGAGCGTTTGATATCCAGGTCTCCTGAGATTGTTTTGAATTAGCAGGAGGGGTGGTTTGCTTGGAACTTTCTCCTCTCTGTCACATATGAGCGCTCTCTCTCACACTGGCTCTCAATTACACACCTATATACATATGCTCTGTCACTCACATATATACATGCTTTTTCTCTCACTTATATAGGCTCTTAATTACACATTTACACACATGCTGTCTATCTTTTCAGGCTTATACACACAGGATTTCAATCACACGCATACATGCTTTTTCTCTCACACACTCTCATTCACATGCTTACAAACATGCTCTCTCTCTCATTTACACACAGGCTCTGTCACATACTCTACCTAAACCAGCTCTCAATCACACACACATGTTCTCTTACTTATACACACAGGCTCTTAATCATACATACACATGATCTCTCTCTCACACAAAGGATCTCAATCATACACACATACTCTTTCACACACACAGGTTTTCAATCACAAACTTACAATTACAGGTCCCAAATCGTAAACTTACATTCATGCTCTCTCATAGGTAGGCACTCAATCACAGACATACTCTTTCACATATACAGGCTCTCAATTCTTCACATTCATGCTATCTCTCAAACACATGCTTGCTTGCTCATTCACACTCTCTCCTTTCCTCCCTCCCCGGAACTAGCGGCAGCAGCAGCCTCCTCCCAACCCTAACCTCCTCCATTTTCAACCCTCGCGTGGAGAAAGGAGCCCCATGGGCCGCGGGGGTTGACGTTCATTTTTTTTTCTGAGCCGCGCTGCTCTTTCCTCCGGCCGCGTCTCTTCTGTTCTTCGAGCAGAGGCTGACCAAACTTGCATGATCTCTTCTTCCCGCGTACGCACCCGATGCTCACCGCTTCCGGGCCGCGGGGGGGGGGGGGGGCGGGAAGAAGAGACCATGCCGATGCCACTGACACCACCTGATCTGCCGTGTTCCGCCCGGGCTGACAGCATTTTAAGCCCGGGCAGAGGAGGACCGGGGAGCAGCTGGGTCAGCGGGGGACCGGGAAGTATGGCGACACACCTGTGTGTCCTTGGCGACACACTGGTGTCGTGACACACCGGTTGAGAACCACTGGACTAGGGGGCACTCCATGAAGTTAGCATGTGGCACATTTAAAACTAATCTGAGAGAGTTCTTTTTTACTCAACGCACAATTACAGAGTTTAATTTGCCAGAGGATGTGGTTAGTGCAGTTAGTATAGCGGTGTTTAAAAAAGGATTGGATAAGTTCTTGGAGGAGAAGTCCATTACCTGCTATTAAGTTCACTTAGAATAGCCACTGCCATTAGCAATAATAACATGGAATAGACTTAGTTTTTGGGTACTTGTCAGGTTCTTATGGCCTGGATTGGCCACTGTTGAAAACAGGATGCTGGGCTTGATATGGCATGTTCTTAACATGGGATATGTATGAAAGTACTTTTTTTTTCCTTATTCCCTAAATTCCTTTGTGCATTTAATTTTATTCCCAAAGTAACAGAGCTCACCTTTTTCATCAGAGCTTGAATTTGTAGTAGTCTATATCCCTGGGATGAGGAGTGTTAATGACATTTGCGAAAATTGTTGAGTGAAATTGGAGGCATTTGAAACTGGAAATAGCTTTGTGCATCATACTGTGTTTTTGTAGGGTTGTAGGGCTTGACAGCTGCTAGTAAGTTTACTGACAGTATTAAAAATGAGCAAAATGGTCCTAACTTTTTCAGTAAAAATGTCATGTGACTGGACCTGTTTCCAGGGTTTTGGTGTCAAGTTCTAACACTGCAGTTTTTGGGATTTAGAGACTCTGCATAAAAGGGTAAATCTTGGCATAGTAAACCTAGCTGTGCACAAATTTAATGATAAAATGGGTTTCCGTAAAAGTTAGGTTCTCTGATAGGGCTGAATAAGCCATGACATGGTGTGACATCTGGTGCTGAAAAGACCCTTTCTCCCAGGACAAGCAGTGTCGTAGTCCTCTTAGATGGGTGACTTCATCAGATGGAGCCTGGCAGACTGGCACACTGAGCATGCTCAGCATGCTACTAACACCACAGCCACGCAGGGTACCCTTTCAGTGGTGCTGTTGCCTTGGAATTTCTGGAGCTCTTCACTGTTTTTTCCCTCATGGAAGAAATTGACTTTTTCACTGCTTCGGGGTTCCCCTTTGCGAATCTGTTTCTCCGGCATTTGGTAGGTACTTTCTTTTTGTGTTGCTGGGGTTGGTTCCCAAGTGTCTACCTCCTGGAAGCTGCCAGCTGCCGACTGCATGCTGTCTTTTTTTTTTTTTTTTTTATGGCGACCAGTTTTCGGAAGTGCCCCCCCAGTGTCCCCAGACCATGTCCATCACGGACCTGCACGACATTTGCATCCTCTGCCTGGGACCTTCCCACGATGTCTGTCCCAGCTGTGCTCGCTTGACCCCCCCCCCCCCCCCCCCCCCCCAAAAGGCTGGTATGCCCGCCTGGACAAGACTTGTTCGGTTCCAGACAATCTGCTCCAGTACCGGGTACATCAAGTCGCAGGGATCGATCTGACTCAGGGCCTTCACCCTCTGTGCCCTGCCACGATGAGCACAGTGCAGGAGATCGCCCTTCACCGGCATCTGGCCAGTATTCTGAGCACTATGGGAAGTACAGACACTGGCACCAACAATCATCACTGTCCGGTGCCAGCACTGATGCCAGAGGGGCACCGGCTCCAGCCGAACCCCCTCCAAAGCGGCCCTGAGGTGAAGAGGCCACCATCCCCCTCTAAAGCCAGGAGCCCAGGGCTTTCCCCACAGATCTGTCAGGTACAGAGGCCCCGGTTACACCCCACCTGCCTTCTCCTCCTCCTGTGTTGGTGCTCACTTCACCTGCATTTCGGGAGGAGTTGGACCATGTGGTCTAACAGGCAGTGCTCAAGGCCTCCAGCAAGCACAGACACTGGCCCCCAAACCGGTGCCAGAACTGGCACCCTCTATGTTGGCTGGAAGGTTGGGTGTGGTACTCAGTGCCTTACTGATGCAGCCGGTGCTCGGAGGTCCTCCAGGGCCCCGTCTGCCACCTCCCTTTGACACTATACTGATTCCGGGTTCCTCTGAGGAGGATGCGCTTGCCACCATGGGCAGAGTCATTGCCAGAGCCCACTCACGGGCCATCTGGTCCCCTGGCCTCATTGAAGATCCCATTGCCCTTTATGCAGGCACAGCCATTATTGGGGCTCTCTCATCGGCTATCAATGCCGGTGCCCCAGACCCAGGGTTTGCACTCCTTCCTCGACCCAGACAGTTTGGTGGTGAGGAGGCGGCCCCTTATGATCCATGGGGTGATGCTTCCTCCGACCTTTCTTCGAACGCCTCTGATCTTCTGTCTGAGCCTTTGCCTCTGGATGAGGCACCGCTTACCTCCAGAGCACTTATCTTTTACCAGTTTTGTTCGGGCAATGGCGGAGGCCATTCCCTTCCAGCTATTGACGGAAGAGGTGTGTGGGCATTGCTTTGAGAGCCCTTTAGTTTTTTTTTGTCTGAGCATCAGCACAGATGTGTACCTTTAATCTTTTTCTTTAATTGCTATATCTTGGTATCTTCAGTTTTTTGTAACTTTGTTTTTTCTATTAGTACATTGCCTTGCTTCAGTAGCGTCCCAAATATCACTTTTCAGTGCTATTAATAAAATGAAAGATGTATGCTTCTTAGATGGCAGTAATAAGCCAGTCATCTGTGGCTTCAGAAACTGATAGGAAAATGTCAGTTTGCTACTGATGCCTAGGACCAAACTACAACCAGTCCAACTGCTATCACTGTGGCTGGACGTCTCCACAGGCTCAGAAGTCCAGAGTCTGGAAAATATAGGAACTTCATAAGTTTCTGAAGAGCTGTAGCTGTTCCTCCTGGAGTGGAGCCTCTTCAAGCTCCCTCAGCACTGTTAGCAGCCCTGGGGCCCCTCCACTTCATCAGTCTCATAGGAGAGAGCACTGTTCTCAAGAATCAGTAAGCCCTTTGCATACATCATGGGGCTCTGGGCCTAGTAAAAAAAAAAAAGAAGCATTCCTCTGACCTGGTGGCACAACAGGTGCCAATGATGCAGTCAGTGCATATAGTGCCAATTCTGTCAACCTACCATTCACTGCTGTGTTGGGCCCTGGAGCACTAAATGCATCAAGCCTACATTGATTATGATCCTTAATATAAGTTGCCAAACTGGGTCAGACCAAGGGTCCATCAAGCCCAGCATCCTGTTTCAAACAGTGGCCAACCCAGGTTACAAGTACCTGGCAAGTGCCCAAACATTAATTAGACCCCATGCTACTAATGCCAGTATTAGTGGCTATTCCGCAAGTCAGTTTGATTAATAGCAGTTAATGGACTTTTCCTCCAAGAACTTATCCAAACCTTTTTTTTAAACCCATCTACACTAACTGTCCTAACCACATCCTCTGGCAACAAATTCCAATGCTAACTTCATGGAGTTCCCCCTAGTCCAATTATCTGAAAGAGTAAATAACCGATTCACATTTACTGGATCTAGACCTCATGATTTTATAGATCTTATCATATCCCTCCTCAGCAGTCTCTTTTCCAAGCTGAACAGCCCTAACCTCTTTAGCCTTTCTTCATAGGGGAGCCATTCCATCCCCTTTATCATTTTGGTTGCCCTTCTCCTGTACCAACTATCTCTTTGAGATGCAGTGACCAGAATTGTATACAGTACTGAAGGTGCAGTCTCACCGTGGAGCAATAGAGGCATTATGACATTTTCCGTTTTCACCATTCCCTTCCTAATAATTCCTAACATTACTTTTGTCTGCCCCGCAGCACAGTAAGCTGACTATTTCAAAGTATTATCTACTGTGACGACTAGATCTTTCTTGGGTGGTAGCTCCTAATATGGAACCTAACATTGTATAACTACAGCATGGGTTATTTTTCCTTCCCTCAACAGCTTGGAGCAAGGATTCACACTAGGCCTCAGCTACCAATGCAATTTTTTAAATTAAATTACCAGTTCCTCCCATGCACTTGAGGCTGGCAGGTGCAAAGGGATATATGCTTTACTTCCTATTTAAAGGACAGATTCCTCATTAAAGCAACTGGAGCAAGGCCTATGTCTAGACACATCAGATCTAGCAAGTAACACATTTAAGACTAATCGGAGAAAATTATTTTTCACTCAACGCACAATAAAGCTCTGGAATTTGTTGCCAAGAGGATGTGGTTAGTGCAGTTAGTATAGCTTGGTTCAAAAAAGGTTTGGATAAGTTCTTGAAGGAGAAGTCCATTAATGGCTACTAATCAATTTTACTTGGGGAATAGCCACTGCTATTAATTGCATCAGTAGCATGGGATCTTCTTAGTGTTTGGGTAACTGCCAGGTTCTTGTGGCCTGGTTTTGGCCTCTGTTGGAAACAGGATGCTGGGCTTGATGGACCCTTGGTCTGACCCAGCATGGCAATTTCTTATGTTCTTATCTATCTGCTCTGTGGTGCCTTTAATTTCTAACCAGCTCTAGGACAGATTTTGCAAAAATCTACAGGATGAACAGTCAGACTTGATCTTAGTCTCTGAAGAGGTTCCAACACCTGGCCAGAGAGCATGACTGCTTTTGGACCAAGTGGTAGTTAGCTGCCAGGGAAGTAAAGGAAGTCTTCACTAAGAACAAAGTGGTCCTTCAACTTCTCCTTTCTAGAATTTTAGATGTGCTTCCTCGAAGGAAGCTCTTTTCTCCTAGGACAAGCAGGATGGTAGTCCTCACTCATGGGTGACATCTGGAGCTCAGCACGGAAAACTTCAATTTTCCTAGCATGTAGCCAGATGGACTCAGGACCAATGGATATTGTGCTCTTCCGCTAGCAGATGGTAGACTGAGTCAGATTTCAAGGCTGATGTCACTCTTGATATACCCTTGCAGTAACTTCAGCTCTTCAGTATCTGTCTCCTAGCAGATGTGGATACTATCCCATGCACTAGAATAGTGTTAAGAATTACAGTAAAAGAAACAAAATTTACCTTAAGGAAGATCGAGCCTCACGCTCCTGCGGTGATACCTAAGGGTCCCTCCCCTAGTCAAGAATTCCTGAGGTTGATCTCAGATATCCCTCAGAGGTGTGCCTTGGTCCGGTAGCCGGTTCCCGGTGTGGACTTAGCCCCCAGTGTGGCTGATAGGCAGTGGGTGCAGAAACGAGTGCGGCGGTGAAGGTAATTCCCTCTCCCCCTGCAGCTGGAGATGTCCGAACCTCTATCGGTAAGCACAGAGACCAGGTAAAAAATCTTTTAAATGCAGGTCTCTGGTCTTCAGAGCTCGGATTGCTGTTTCGAATCCATCCCTGGCGAGGTTAGAAGGGTTGAGCAGCCTTGGTTGGGCTAGGCCCCGATCCGGTGCAAGGGTCCACACGTGGAGACCCTTGGGGGGGGGGGGGCGCCGCCTTATGTGCGGGGGGTTGTCTGCGCCGTCTTCCCTTCTCAACTGGCAGGGCAGGCTGGGCGGCCGATGCGCCTAACTTGCACACGTCCAATACAGACGTGTGCATAGCTGCACTCACAACTCACATGTACACAACGGTGCGCACCCCAGCGCATATATACAAGCACTGCCACGTTTACAACTGCTCGCGCTCAAACACATAGACAATGGCATCGGCACCCAAGAAGGCCAGAAGGCGCTCTTTGTACAGCCTGCCACATAAGAGCCGCGCAGCCTAAATTGGAGTCCTGCCTGTGTCAACATTGCAAAGAAGCCCAGGGGGAACCAAAGCCTGACCATTTTACTGTCAGGAGGTGGTTCCGGAACTACCGATGATAGCTCCCCCGGATCTATGCATCTCCGATATGGCTTCTCCACAGCAGGGCACCTCTAGGGCCCCTACTCCAACACCCCGACCCCCCCCCCCCCCCCCCCCCCCCCCCGGGTTAACATGGACCCAGGGACCTTCTCCTGGTTGGAATTTTTCCAAGGGCTGCAAGCCTTCGATCAGGCGCAATCAGCCCTAGGCTCAACCCCTGCCGGAAGCACAAGATCCTGCCTTGACATGCCTCGCCTAACCAAGAACTTCCCTAACAGGGACCCAGACACCTCAGATGATAGTGATTCCCTGGAAGAAATCCCTCCAGGAATGGAACCATACTGAACTATGTTTCTTTTCTTCCACAAGGACGAATTACCAGCCCTTGTTTCCCAGACTCTGAAGATGCTGGGTATTCCAGGCATGGAACCCTATGGCGGAACCAAAGAACACCATCTTGGTGTCCCTTCGTAAGGCCTTATGCTACTTTCCAATGATGGAAGCCATCCAGGATCTGATTGACCTGAATGGGATGCCCCGGAGGCCAGCTTCAAAGGAGGTTGGACCTTGGAAGCCCTATACCTCTAGAACCAGCGACCAAGGTACACCTGCATTTCCCGAAAGTGGATGCTATGGTCTGTGCCGTCTCAAAGCAAGCGATTCCCTTTGAGGGAGGGGCTGCATCGAAGTACCCTCAGGACAGATGATTGGAATCCATCCTTAAGCAGGCCTTCGCAACAGCAATGACTCTGCAGATTGCTTCCTGCTGTGCACTGGTGGCACGTTCCTGCTTGCTCCTCTTGAGAGAGGCAAATAACTCTAACATATACCGGTGAGACGATGGAACCTGCAGCAGCTTTCCTCACAGACACAAGCTCAGACCTGGTGCGCACCTCAGTCAGGGGTTGTTGCCTCGGTAGTGACAGCCAGAAGACAACTTTGGCTACAGAATTGGTCTGCGGACACGTCATCTAAAGTGAATTTCACAAGAATGCCGTTTAAAGGATCTCTCGTTTGGAAGTGAATTGGAGAAGTTAGCCAGCAAATGGGGCGAATCCAGAGTGCCTTGGCTACCGGAAGATAGGGGTTAAAGATCCCCGCGTCCCTCCCCCAGAAGAACCAAGGGCAGAGGATCGCAGCGCTTCAGACCCTACAGGAACTCGCAGTTCCAGGCACCTCGTCCTTCCAGAAGGTCCCAGCCCTTTCGGAACAGACCAAGAGGGGGGCAGGTTCCAGCTTTGCACCACAATGAGAATGGGCTGACCCATCCACAGGAAGAGGATATAGGGGGTCGACTTGCCCTCTTCTACCAAAGATGGGTCGAGATAACGTCAGACAAATGTGTTCTAAACATCATTCGAGGTTACTCTTTGGAGTTCCACAGCATCCCTCGAGACAAATTTGATGTCACCCTGCCACTCCCATTCCAAGAGACTGGCAGTAGAAACCACTCGAGCAAGACTACTCAGTCTGAAGGCAATAACTCCTGCTCCCATGCCCCTACAAAATAAGGGGTGCTATTCCATCTATTTTATCGTTCCCAAGAAGGAAGGATCTTTCCGGCCTATCTTGGATCTCAAGAATGTCAACCGTCATCTGCGAGTTCTATACTTCCGCATGGAAACTTTTCTCTCTAATAATGGCAGTACAACTGGGAGAGTTTCTAACCTCCCTGGACCTTTCTGAAGCCTACCTTCACAATCCAGTCCATCAGGATCACCAGCGCTTCCTGCGCTTTGTGATACTGGGTCACCATTACCAGTTCGGAGCACTACCCTTCGGCCTAGCAACCGCCCCCAGAACCTTCACCAAAATCATGGTGGGTCGTGGCGGCAACTCCTGAGGAAGGAAGAGATCTTGGTACACCCATACCTGGATGATTGGCTAATCAGGGCAAAGTTTTCGGAAGAGAGCCGGCAGGTGACCAGCAGAGTCAAGAGCCTACTGCAGGAACTCGGTTGGGTCATGAACATGGGCAAGAGCAGTCTGCAACCCTCTCAATAGCTAGAGTACCTGGGGGCCCGTTTCGACACCAAACAGAACAGTGTCTTCCTCCCTGAGGAGAAGGAAACTGGAACAATTACGATGACTGACTAATGCACGCCCCAAGGTATGGGACTATCTGCCTCATGGCATCAACCCTGGAAGTCTTCCCTTGGGCAAGGGCCCATATGCGACCACTCCAGTGTTACTTATTGTCACGATGGAACCCACTGTCCCAGGACTATTCAATTTGCCTCCAACTACCAGCAGAGGTACGTTCTCAGCTCCAGTGGTGACTACCGGAAGACCAGCTAAGCAGAGGAGTAAGTCTATCCCTACCGAACTGGATCTTGCTCACCCCTGATGCGAGCCTGCGAGGGTGGTGTGCCCACTGTCATGAACTGACAGCCCAGGGACAATGGAACATAAACCTCCTGGAAGCTCAGGCAGTCAGACTAGCATGCCTGCAATTCAGTCACAGACTCAGAGGCAAAGCAATTCGAGTAATGTCAGACAACGCGACAATGGTTGCTTACATCAACCGCCAGGGAAGAACCAAGAGCCAGCAGGTGTCTCTGGAGATAGACCCTCTCATGGCATGGGTGGAGATAAACCTACAAGGGATCTCTGTCTCCCACATCGCAGGAAAAGACAATGTCTCAGCAGACTTCCTCAGCAGAGAGAGCCTGGACCAGGGGGAATGGACGATGTCGACTGGGGCCTCCCAGCCATGGACCTACTGGCCACCAGTCTCAGTGTCCAAGTCCCCAGGTTCTTCAGCTGCAGACAAGAGCCACAATCCCAAGGAATCAATGCTCTCATCCAGACTTGGCCAGAGGAAGACTTACTGTATGCCTTCCCCCCCCCCCCCCCCCCCCCATGGCCACTACTGGGCAGGGTCATCCGCAAGATAAAACATCACAGGGGACTAGTTCTACTAGTGGCCCCGGATTGGCCAGGACGACCATAGTACGCAGACATGCAGAGGCTCCTTACGGGGAAACCTCTGTGCCTACCTCCACTCAGGGACCTTCTCAGGCAGGGCCCTATTCTCCACGAAGATCCATCTCTATTCTCTTACGGTCTGGCCCTTGAGAGGACTCTCCTGAAGAAGCGTGGCTACTCAAAGGCCGTGATTGACACGCTGCTCCGAGCGCACACATTCTCCACATCCTTGTCATACATATGGATCTGGAGAGTATTCGAAGTCTGGTGTGAGGACCATGGGATTCTCCCGCGGACAGCCAAGATTCCCATGATTCTGGAGTTCCTACAGGATGGTATGAAAGTGGTGTCACTCAACTCCCTCAAGGTTCAAGTAGCCGCACTGGCCTGCTTCAGAGCGAAGTGGACGATATCTGGCTATCAACCCATCCGGACTTGTCCCGCTTCCTGAAAGGGGTCAAACAACTCAGACAACCCCTAAAGTGGCCGGTGCCCCTATGGAACCTCAATCTGGTATTAGACTTCCTAGCGGGGGCTTCCTTCAGACCAACACGCGGTCTGTCACTATGCTTCTTAACATTGAAGATGGCATTCCTGGTGGCAATATGTTCAGCTTGTCGCATCTCCAAACTACAGGCTCTATCCTGTTGGGACTCAGGTTCACACCTGGAACCATACAACTGCACACTGACCCCTCCTTCCCTCCGAAAGTGGTTTCAGAGTTTCAGTTGAACCAAACCATCTTGCTATCAGCTCTGGATGAATGTAAGGACTCGGAAAATTCACGCCGTCTTCACACCTGAATGTCTGCAGACTCCTGGTGCAATACCTGGAAAGATCGGAACCGGTGCACAAAACAGATCGCTTGTTCGTTCTTCACAGCAGGAAGAAACAAGGAGAAGCAGCCTTGCAGGCGACCATAGCCCGCTGGATCAGAGAAGTAATCGACAGCCTACATAGAGGCAGGAAAGCCCTTACCTCTACAGGTTAAGGCTCATTCTACAAGGGCCCAGGCAGTCTCTTGGTCAGAAACCAAGCTGCTGTTGCCCGCTGAGATCTGTCGGGCAGCGACATGGTTCTCCATACACACTTTCTCCAGGTTCTACCGCCTGGATGTTCAGGCCCAGGAAGATGCAGCCTTCGCCAGGGCAGTATTAGGGTGGGAGGCTGCCCAGGCCCACTTATCTGGGAGTAGCTTTTGTACATCCCATTGGTCCTGAGTCCATCTGGCTACATGCTAGGAAATGGAGAATTTACTTACCTGATAATTTCGTTTTCCTTAGTGTAGACAGATGGACTCAGCATCCTGCCCACGGCTGTCCCAGAAAAGGAGAACCTCAGATAACAAACCTAGAGACTAAGCAAATACAGGTAAGCCGCAGCCTACCCCTAGTTCGACACCCACAGTTTGTCCAGTGTCTGTGTGTAATTGGTTGAGTGCACTGGCGGTCTCCAGTTTGGAAATTAGTTGAGCCAGTTCGTTTTAATCAAGTTTAATCAGGTTATTTAAGCAAAGATATATCCACAACGGCTTTTCGAAGAGAATACTGAAGAGCTGAGGTTACTGCAGGGGTATATCTAGAATGTCAGTCTCGAAATCTGACTCATCTCCCATCTGCTAGCAGAAGAGCACAATACCCATTGGTCCTGAGTCCATCTATCTACACTAAGGAAAACGAAATTATCAGGTAAGTAATTTCTCCATTCTAGAAATTTGACTAGGCACACTGAGCATTCCCCAGCATGCCCTTTTCAATGAGGGGTTCCTCTTCGGTCTTTTTCTGCAGAGCTTCGCCTCAGTTTCTGAACTTGTACTGTTTTTGCTAGAAAAATTTTTTGGAAAGTTGTTGCCAATCCCTTTTTTGTTTTTTCATGTTTTTTCTCTTGTGCGGGTGCCTCTTCAGTTCCCTCTTCCCAGTCAGAATGTTTGCTGATTCAGAAAGTATTTTGGGTTTTTTCCCCCCTTCAGTGCCTGCCAGCATCAGTTTGCCCACCACCTCTGTTTGTCTTCATCCCTTTCAGTTTGTCGCCATGGCCTTGGCTTTTTGCCAGTGCCCTCTGTGCCAGAGGACTGTCCCTCACAGACCCACATGGTGTGTATCCTCTGCCTGGGGGTATCGCACAATGTTCGGGGGTGCCGCATGTGTGACCAAATAACCTCGAAGAGACATCTTGCTCACCCCGATAAGATGGAGAAGCTCTTTGGGGCTACAAAGTCCGAGCCATCAGCATTGGTGGCATCAACGCCAAAGGACCTTGGAGCCACACCGATGGACACAGCCATAGACACTGGCGGAGCCGTTCACTCTGTCGGTGCTGCCAGTGGATAGGGGCTCCTGGGACCAACTTCTGTTGGTCTCTTCCAGGTCGATGACATCAGGTTCCTTGTCTTTGACCTCTGCACCAGGGAAAGATCGGGCCGAGCACCAAGGGAAGCTAAGGAAGCATTGGCACCAGTTGCCTTTGCACATTTGGTTGGCGCTGGCACTTGCTGTGATGACCCCATGGCAAGGAGGGCCTATCCTCCATCAATGCCGGGAGTCTGCAATGGTCTCCACCGGTTCTGGTTTCAGTCGTCAATCCACCTCTAGGTCAGAGGAATATCTGGGCAACCCTCCTACCTCCCAGTCCATTTTGGCATCGGCAACATTTGAGGAGGAGTTGGAGCACAGAGTCCAGATGGCAGTTGATTCAGTGCTGCGGGGTCTTCAAGCCGATGGCACATGCTGTCTGTGCCTGGGCGCTCATTGCTCGAACCGCTGCTGGAACATCTCAAGTTGCTCATCGGTATTACCAACTCAGCTGGTGTTGATTCCTGGGAAGCCATTGATGTCCAGCAGTGCACCGATGCTTCTCCCAACTGATGCGGTGGTTGTTGCCACTTCCTCTGAGGAGGAAGCCCCGTTGGTGCCTATAGCCCCCTATACAGCTTTGCCGGGGCCAGTCTCCTCTTTTTGAGGAGGGGAATCAGCATGTGCAGTGAGACAATCTTGAACAAGTTTCTTGCAAGAGAAAAGTTCAACGCCCTGAGGTTGAGGATGGGGCACAAGCCACCATTCCTATTTGGAATGAGATACCTCTAATAGAACCCTTGGCCCTGCTGGGGGTGAGGGTCTGGCCCTACCGTGCCTGCTACAAGAAGGGCAGAGTTCCATTTGAAGTATGACCTGCTGGGTGGATGAACCTCATGATGGACATGGAGACGTTTCTGGGAGCAGACTGAAATTGAGACGATACATCATCCGTCAGGGGTAAGGGTCCAACTGTCCGACCATAACATCCTCCCAACAATGGGCAAAGCAGAGGAGTCTGCCTCCCACTGGTGGATCCGGCGTCGGAGGTACGCCCAGCTGACTTTCGCTTCCTCACCGCCAGTCAAGAGCCGTAGCTGTTGGCAAGGGCAGCCCCTGGTGCTGGTGTGTGGTAGACTAGCCCAGGAGGCTGGAGGATAATACTTCCTCTGTCTGTAGAAGGGCTTCCATGATCCAGCCTGGAGGATTTCTTGGCCGAGGACGGGGTGTTGGGAGGTGTTGGCAGAAAGCAGGGTGTCATGGTGGTCCTTCAATTGCACTACTGCATCCCTATCCCCAAAGAGGTTTTCAACTTTGCATGGAAGGTCAGCTAGCCTTTCCTGCATCTCTGGACAGAGGTCAGAAGCTCTGAGTCGGGCCATTCTCCAGATGCAGATGCCCACAGCGGCCACATGGGCTGCTGTCTCGGACATCATAGTTGGAACACACCTCATGCTTGCCAGCTTCTAGACCCAGTGGGACAATAGCTGAGAAGTGCCTCTTGTTGCTGTTGAGGCAAGCCCTCTGCAAGGTCCTGGACCTGTAACCAGAGGTTCCGGTTGTACTGGGTCGTTTATAGCTGGTAGGCAACAATATGGGCGACCAGCATAGCACCTGGAAGAGCTTCCTGCCCAAAGAATCAGGCTGTCTATGCTTTCGCCCTGGGGGCAGAGGCGTGCAGGAGCTCCGGACCTTTTTTCAGGGCAGACTCCATGACCACCAACTGGTGGAGGTGCCTCTTCTCAAATTCCATGGCTTGCTTGCACCAAATAGGTGGCATCAGCCTTTCTATTGACTGGGGAGATAGAAATAAGGTGCTCCCACATCCAGAGGTCTTTGTAGATGTTGTGAATAGGAATTGCCACAATTTCCTTAGTGTCAAATTGGAGTATTTCCAGCATCTTATGACGTGCATCCTCCTCTGTGAGCAACTGAAAGAGTGGCTTCAGCCATGGCCCTGACGAACCCCTTAAAGGACAGATCCTCGGGGGGGGGGGGGGGGGGGGGGAGTGACCGGTGCCATTCCTCCAGCAGGGAGGGTTCCGAGAGGGGGTCGTCCAAATACTCTGAGGACAGCTCTGTGGAATTCTCCAAGGATGGTAAGGCCCTTCCTCCTCACTAGGGCCAGCGTGATGTGGGCGAGGTCTGTGAGGGACATCAGCTCTGGGCTCAGATTGGCTTTGGAGGCCTCAAGAGCACAGTGGTAATCAACATTTCACCTGGCATTGAGGGAACTGGAGGCCAGAAGGACCTTGGAACTATGGCCTTGAACATGGTAACGGCTGTATCTTCCTCCTCAGCGGACCTGAGGATCAGGATTGCTCTGGTGGGGGGCATCGGTGGCTGTTGGAGGAACTGAGGGCCCCTTGGGCACCGGTTGCATGGGTAGGGTGCCTAAAAGGATGCCCAGATGCTCCAGCAGAGGTGCTAAAGTTGGAGGCTGGGGCACCAGTATGGGGGCCAGTGGCACTGGCAGCTCAACACTCTGGAGTGCCTTGAGCTCCACAGACTGCACCCTGTGGTCCAGCTCCTCCTGAAAGTCTGGTGTGGCCAGGACTGAGGAAGGGGGACGAGTTGTCATGGCTCTTCTTGGGTCTCCAAGGTGGTATGGTGCCCGGCACATATCTGTGGGGAAACACCCGGCACTCCCGGGAACATTGGAGGATGGGGCCTTCAATGGCCGTTGGCGGTATGGTGGCTGCCAGTACTGCACCAGAGCCATGCGATGACGGCGACCAGTGGCGATGCTTGCGAGATCTCCCACTGTGCTTGGCCCAGTCTCTCCAGTGCCGAGGCGGAGGACCCTGATGTCTGGAAGAGTGGTGAAATCAGAGGATCTGTCACTTATCGTGATCCTTTGAAGAGACTTGGCGAGAGGGGCTCCCCGTGACCTCTCGGCATCGAGGGCTCCAACGCAGGAGTGGAAGGAGCAGACTTGAAAGAACTGAAAATTTTCTCCATCTTATCGAGGTGTGCCTAACAGCCTTTGGGGGTCATCTAGTCACACATGACACCCACGGACATCGTGAGGCCCCCAGGCAGAGGATTCAAACCTCATGCAGATCTGTGATGGACATGGTCCGTGGGCACTGGGTACACTGACAAACTGGTCAATGCCATGAAAAAAAACACCTGGCGTGTGGTCGATGACTGGCGGTCACCGTGCAGCAAGTAGTTGGGAATCTACCCCAAAGTTGGAAAAGGCAAGAATAACCTACCACACCGAGGAGGAGGCACTTACTACCAAGGAAAAACCAGGAAAAGACCTAATACCATCGAGAAAAATGAGAAAAGAGAAGCTCCATGAACCACGAGGCAACTGTTCTGTGGAAAAAGAGACTGAAGGGGGACCTTGCATGGAGGTGCAGATAGCGGCATCTGAGCATGCTCAGTATGCTGCTCAAAGCATCTAGAAACATTGACAGGTTTTTCCACGCCGGGCCCCTTCGGGTGATGTCACCCACATGTGAGGACTAAAATCCTGCTGTCCTACAAGAACATCTATTACAGGTAAGCAACTGCACTTTCTGTTCCAGGGAAATAAATCTAGGTGTATATTTTTCTTAAAACTGGATAAATTAAACCCTCCATTGAAGATTCTGCTGCCAGCAGTTTGTTCATGGAAAGGGAAATAATTCTTGGTCAGTGCTTCATATTCAGCCCTGATGAGACATAGATTGGGGGATGAGCTTCTTGAAGACTTGTTTTAATGCAAACGGTTGTTCATGTTGGCCAAACAAGTTTCAAATCTTTTAAATTATATCTGCTGTAGAATAAGCAGGTTCCTCCTTTTTGGCAGATTTCAGAATGCCAGTGAAACCAAAAACAGAAATATGTCTCTGACCAAAAAAGTAAATGTAGTTAATATCGGGGGTGGGAAAATATAAAATGTAGGTACCAGCCAAAAATGTTAGTTAGGGAAATGTTTTTGTTCATTTTTTCTTTTTGGCTATCTTACTGTTTGTTCATTTTTTAAATTGAAATTTTACTTAAATTTTACATTTTGCTCTTCTCTCAGGCACATTCCCCACCCTTCTTTTTGCCAGGGAGCCTTTTTCTATCTCCCCCCCCCCCAAATAGAACTGTTGTGGCCTGTTGGCATTTCTTGCATTGAGTGCAGGATTTTAGACTCCCTGGATTTTTCCAGCCTTGATTAAAATACTGATATATGTAAGAGGAACTATGGAAACAATTGTGTTCAGTATACATTGAACAGTGTTTGTAGGATAGTTACTGAAACTGCAGAGATCCAATAGCATGAAAATAGAATGTAGAAATCACATAGCTATAGAACTGGTTTCAAAAAGTTGCAGGGCATGACATTTCACCTCTGGGAAAGTTAACTGCCTTTCCAGGCTCGAAATAGACTATAGAACTTATTTTTGTAAGAATGATTTGATTTTTAATGGTCTTCACAATACTGATTATGTATAACACAATTATTTATAGAATTGGGCTAGAACAAAAACTTTTGGTATGCTCTTCCCACAAGCTTTGTAGACACCCTGCACTATTTTAGATTGGATGAGTAACAGTTGCACTGGCCTTGTTCTGACTACTTAGACTTAAATGATTCTTTTTTCCATTTCTTCACAGGTACAACAGAATAGCTCGGGAATGGACTCAGAAGTATGCCATGTGATGCTACCTTAGAATATCCTGCATATAGCTGGAATAAACTATAATTACTGTTTCGTTTTTTTTCATTTTCCTATCCAACTGCTCCATCAGACTTTTTTTTCCTTTTGCCTCCCTCCATTCATGCACATGCTCATTCAAGAAGAAGTTAGTTGATTCATCTTTGGACAAAACTGCTTTTTAGAATCTGTAAAATAGCTACAAGAACAGTTCAAGATTCAGGTTCATTTTAAAATGGAGCATGTGTATTACATGGCCAATATCTTCACTCGACTTGGTTATGAGACCCACAAAAATCCATCTTTGCCCTAAGAAAAGCTGAAGATACACCTCAAGGGGGGAATGGATGCTAAAGTCTTGCATCGAAGGAAGCCTCATAAGGGTGGCAGCATCCCTCTTATGTAAACTTTTCAATGTTAGACATTTGAGGTTTCATGATCTAGTTTATGCTCATAACTGATGTTGCGACTGGAGAATTGGTACAGAATTTGTAGCAGCAGCAGAACAGAATCTGATGTATGTTATGCATGTCAATAAAGGAATGACAAGTTTTGTTCCACAAAATGGAAATTGAAAAGTGGCACCTCCCCTTGCATCCCAAATTAGGATCAAATCATTTTGTAACTGTCCTTTTTGTTTTTAGGAGGCTTGGAGCTATTAGTTAATCTATCTTCCAAAACTCTAATATAGCACTGATTAAAATGATGCATCAGTGGATGACTGGTCAACTAATAGCTCTGGTATAGTTATTGATTTTTTTCTTCAATAAAGTTGCATAAACCAATGTTAGCTGCCTGGATTAATCAATGTTAAAAAAAAATCTTTTGTAAATTCAAAAGCTGTTTTGTGTGTATATACTATTGGGATTTGCCTCACTGTTTGTGGCTTCAAATGTAAAAATTCAGTGAAAGAATGAATTTTCTGTCTGCTTAACCCACTTGCTATGTTGCAGATTGATGCATTGTTCTATGTGATGGATGCAGAGCTAATCTGAATTTGGTAGTGTAGTTGCCTTTTGCTGCAGCTGGGGTAGAGGACTTTTAGCTAAATTATGGACTTGGTTGGTTGAGCTGTTTGCTTTGTGGATGTGGTACACTAAATTGTCCACTCTTATCTGATATCTGCTGAGGTATTCCACCACTCTAACAGGAAGCTGCTGAGAATTTCTAACATGGGCATATAAGTGGGGTAGTGATAACATTCAGTGGTGTGCAGGACTTAAAATGAGGCTGTTTTTGAATTGATTTTCTTAATGTGGCTTGTTCAGTACTTAAACTTCTGCTAGCTACAGTAGTATTTTAATGCAGTAGAACCTTAAGTCTCCCTTCAGGTTACTAAATGCAAATGAATAAAAGGCTTTAGTTATTTCATTTGGCAGTAAAAATTCATGCCATTCAGTTTTTCTTTGGCATGGTAACAGCATTGTCTGTCACATTCCCCTATTTTCCCAAAGTTTTGATGGAATGCAGCAAAACATGTCTATTGGTTTGACAAATTTTTGCTGGTGATTTCTTGGGCACCCTTTTTGTCTAGGTCTAGCTGTTCACGTTGAACCTTTTATGTGGGTACAGTGTAAATCTAAATTTGTATGCAGTGAGCTTTACTCGTTTCACTTGAATGAGGGGAAAAAGGGTACACTTTCATGCATTGGAGGTCAGTCTAAAAAGCAGGAGTTTAGTAGCTTTAAATTATATTTGTGATACTTTCTTGGTTCTCTGGTTCAGAGGCTAGTCCACTGATTCTTGTGTAAAAATAGTTCTTGTGCCTCTGTGTAGCTCTAGCCAGATGTAGGAGCAATTAGTGCTTATGTGGTTTCTTTTCCTTGAGTCTAGCTAGCCCAGTTCAGCTGCATGGATTGTTCCCTGTGCCTCTGAGCCAACACCAGATTTACTACTACCCCTTATAGTGTCCCATGCTCCACTTACCCTACCACTCACTATTCCTTGTAACAACCTAAGCTGCCAAGTCTTCCCACCCCTAGAATCAAAGGGCTTCCTAGCAATCAAGCATTTGATAAAAGATTTCTTTTGCATATTCTGGTCTAAAGTTTACTTGTAATGAACAAACACCTTATCTTACATTTAAGTAAGAACACACTTTGGCAAAGGCTGAAACTTTTTCTAGGCAGAATGGGTCCTAGGTTGATCTGGCTGGACTCAGAAAAAGAAACTATCCAATGCATACTCATCTTTATTTCCAGTTCAGCCTGAACAGTCCACATGCATGGGCAGTATCTGATATCCTTCAATTACCTATGATAGTGCTAACCCTCCTTTCAAGATCCTTTACCTGTCCTTCCTTAGCACACTGATATAATGTTTGAAAGGATAAAATGAAGTTCAGACACTCCCTAACAAATGTAGTAATACAAAACCCTCTTTAGGTTGAGATGCATCTTCTGCCCTACTCTTGTAAACCCTCAACCTGTAGGCAACCAGTAGGCCTCTGTTCCTAGCCCTTCTTCAGTCTACCAAGCTATTGCCCCCTTTGATATAGGCTCATATTTCCTGGGCCTAGTGCAAACAGATTTTCTAAAACTTTGATACCTTCAAGTACTGCAATAATTATCCTCACCTTAAACTGATATAACTGAAGACTATCTCCCCCGCTCTCAATCTTTTTGGCTTGGAGGGCAAATACCATCTGTCTCATATGAAAGGATGACACGTGGCAAGAAATGGAGGCACTGTACATACATGTGCCTTCTGAGAGCTTGCAGCTTGGCATTGTTTGTACCTTATCACCATACTAAGATGTTTAACTGTAGCCTTCTTCATAGGCTCAAACAGATGGCTGACAAGAAATATGAAACCCAGATTAAGATTCCAGGCACAGACTGAGTGTTTTATTCTGGGAGAAACTAAGGCCACAGCATGATTGGAAAATGCTGCTGTAGCAGTCCCCACACCCAACCACTAGCCTTGTACCTGCAAAAAAAAAAAAAGCTAGCCCTTCTAAAGCAAATCCAAAATTGGCAACACGGTCTTGGCCAAAACTCTTCTCTCCACAGCATTCAGTCTCTGGAGTCTCTCACCCATGACATAGAAACTTTCCTTCCCCTCTAAAAGAGGATCCACACTGTGTGAATAACCTCTTAACTAAACTCATCTGCTCAAGGTCAAGCTGTAAGAGAATTGAGCTGCTGCTTCATGAAACAGTTCTGGAATAACGGAACCCTATAAAGAAGAAACATAAGGATCCCTTTCCAATGTTTATAGGGTGTTTCTCTTGGCTAATTTGAAGCAACTAAGATTGCAAGGGCCTGATACTCAGAAACCCTCTCTACAAATCTACCTATGAAAGGCTCAGGTGCCAGTACATGTAGTTGGCATGACAGCATTGAACTTCCACACTTTGGATCTTGAAATTTACTTTTGGATATAGTACTGTATGTGACCCCTTTGTGCTTATCCTCTAGTAATCTAGGTGGCTTTAGATTTTATATATTTACTTATTTCAGGGCTTTGGGAGTAGGCGGCCTATAAATATGTCTAAGCGGCATCCAGAGTTAACACAATCCATAAGTTTAGATGCATAAAAAGCACATCCCATCACAGACTCTTCATGAAGAAAATACAAAAAAAAGGAACACAGAATAGATCTGTAATTGGCAGTTGTCAATAATAGTTTGCTAAATGTTTGATAAAATGAACATGTCTTTATATCTGTCAACAATAGAGCATTTCATCTAATAGAAGCAGCCACTGAAAACTCTTGTTTCAGCCAAGTGAGCCTGTTGCTGATGCCACATCCGCCAAATCAGGTTGGGACGAGCTGAGTGTGCGTGTCTGATTATAGACTTGGAGCATGATGTTAGCCCATGGCACGGATTCTAAACCAAGCTGTTTATACTAATAAGGCTGTTTTATATTTTATCCACCATGAGACTGGAGATGGTGCAGATCATAAAGTACTAGTGTGCTATGATCCCTTAAGGCTTCTCTCAAGATCACTTATTCTGCAGTGTTTGGAGGATCTGTAGTGTACTCGTGATATAAGCAGGAAACCCTAAATAATAGTAAATTGTAGGAATCTAGAAGGGGTGGTATCATTGCCTCTGCCTTACAACTAGTTGTACAAGCTATTTAATAAAGGCTTTGAACACTTAGCTTTAAAAAGCATGTTCTGCATACTGACTTAAGTCAAATTAAAATCAATGGGAATACCCAGACCTTTTAATGGAAGGAACAACAAGTATCTCAATTACCAAAACAGAAGAAGGATATCTTTCAATGCAAGAACGCTGCAACAGTTATTTCTGTTTTTGCAAGATAAAGGGAAAGCTTGTTATGAGTTACTCATTGCTTGATGGCAGATAGACAAATGGCTAACATCTGTGATGTTTCAATTCGAGAGGAAATTGGTGGAATAAAAAAAAAGAATATCGTTGGCATATAAGCATTATGTGGCAGAGTCCAGCCAAAAGTTGACATCTAACATATAGATGTTAACACTGCTGACAATGCCAAATCATGAGGGACTCTAGTATACCATGACAAATGACGATTGGTCAGAGAGGTAGTTTCGGAACCAGTTCAGTTCTCATACTATGATACCACACTCTTGGAGCCATTAGTCAAGAATTTGATGATCTAAGGTGTCAAGCTGCTGAAATGTCTTAACAAAACCAGCATAAAGCTTTGCTCAGTATCCAACCCTCATCTCATCACATCCATGCTGGAAAGCAAACTCTCAGCATTAAGTAATTTTCTGAAACCAAAAGATATTAGTTGAAGGCTTGATTATCTTAAATAAAATGATGTAGCTGGCAAAAGGCCAAAATGTCCATGACCTTGACCTTCACAAACTTCTCTAGATCTTCACTGGAGAGATGATTCCCCTTTAAAAGAAAACAATCAGCAGAGTCTTTAATATGGAGTCTGCCAACCAGTATTGTGTACACAATAGAAGCCATACTTCAAGCTGCAGCATGAATCAAAGCATGAGGCATCCACTGAAAAGGCCATCCCTGGCTCCCATCTGAGCTGCATCCTCTGGCAGACCCTTCCAAGGAAGACTCCTGTATACGCTGAGACAGCTGCAAACCCGCTCTAGCCACAATGCCATTACATACAGCTGCTGCTCCTTGAGGGATGCCCCACCCTCCACAGGAATAGTGGTTCTTCTGGTCACCGCACAAATGACTGCACCTAGTTTAGGAACTTTCAGCTTCTCCATCACCTGTGCATTCAGTGACTAAACTTAGTCATGGTCTTACCCCCCCCCCCCCCCCCCCCTCCCCTTAAACTGGCTTCTAGAGAATCCTGCTCTCTAGAAATCATCATTGTTATGGACCTGTTAAGAGGAAATGCTGAGGAAGGTTTTGGCAAATCTATTATCGACACTCAGAATTGATGACCTTCCCCTTCTCTTCAACATTCAAAATGTGTAATGATTGAGAAATCAAATTAGTAGTTCATCCTTATGAAATAAGCAAATCCTTGGAAAATCATTGTCATTCCTGGGGGGAATACTCTCCCTCTTCCACAGCCTCATCACTTTATGCATGCAGTTTTATTTCCTTGAAAACCTTGAAGGAAGCATCTGAGCTGGAGGACTTTTCCTCTCCTAAATCCTTTTCTGCTTGCCTTCTTGGGTTCTTATGACCAGAAGTTGAAGACAAGACTAAGGCAAATGAACTGAAGAGAATGCCCCATTCAAAAAGCATGATGCAGGCACTTTAAAAATTCGGAGCATGAGGGATTTTGCACAGGCTTTTACAAAAGTTCCTGCTGCAGCACTAAGAGCTCCTGTGGGGCCCGTGCCTGTATGAAACACCATGGGAAACTATGAAGGGGGCCCTAGCCCCATGCTAGTTGCCTCCTGTGGATCCAAAATGATTGCTGTTTCAGCCATGGCAGCAAGTTCAGTGCCAAGAACTAATCTGTCAACCCTGCCAATGCCCTCCCCCCCCAACGTTAAAACTTCTGATGGTCAGTCTCTCACTATTCAGAAGTGCACCACATCCACTACCGATGGGGCTTCTCTTCCCAGGCACTGAAAGGGTAGCCATCCTTCTTCAGCACAATACTGTCCTGGCCCAAAAAAAAAAGTAAAGAATAGACCTGGTCTACTTCTAAGCCAGCACTGTGTAACTGCAGTACCCTGCTGCTTCCACCGAGTCCTGCCCGGGTGTCTTTTTTTTTTTTAAACTTTATTAATGTAGCTTAAGACCAAAGGCAGAACAGGTTAGGTAGCAGGATAAAGGAAGGAAACCCTCTTTTTTTTTTTTTTGTTACCCAGGAGCAGAAACCTTAGACAAACAGGAACAAGAAATCAGAGAAGAGGAATTTCAGTGTTGCTGGAAAGAATTTTATTTATAAGGAAGCACCCATGCCCACCAGCTGACAGGTAAAACTCAACCAGGGGAAGGAGTCTAACCTGGGGATTCCCTCTTCTAATCATCCCAGAAGCTGCTAAATCCACCAGTTTCGTCACCCAACTTAAACCAGTACTCATTCACAGCATGGGTTGCTTGTCTACCGTCTGCTGGATACAGCATGGCACCCAAGAAAGTGTGATATCATCAGACCTGTTTTCTATCTCCATCTGCTAGCTGGGGAAAATAACTCATGCGTCTGGACCGGTCTGGCTAGAAGAATAGGAATATTGGTAAATTCCTTTTCCCCTTTTATGAGTTTGTTAAAGCATAAGTTGGATTTAACAAGAAATGACAAAGCATCTACATTTCACTTGGAAAAGTTTGAATATAAAAATGGTCCACACACGGTTTTTCCAAAGCAAGTTAAAGGAGCTCCCTCCCCTGCTTATGTAATTTGTATATACTATAAATAGGCAGGCTGTATGAGGTGCTGTGAGGAGCATAAGTAGGAAGTATTGCTCTTCTGAACTGCAGTAGCCTGTTGGATTATTATACTTAATCTGAAACCTATAGGCTTCAGAAGGAAGAGGTAGTCAGGAACATGAGAGAAATGTTTTGCTTCTGTGATTATTCTTAATGCTCGGTATTGTGACATAAACATTCACTGCTTGAGGTGGGGAAGTGGGCAGAGTGCACCCCACTTGTACATCTCTTGACTAATTTGGGGGACTGCATGTGAATTGGTGTGTATATTTAGACCATGAAAAATCAGCTGGCACAGATTTCCCTCCCCCCCCCCCCCCCCCATTAAATTTTCAGTTGTTTCTTAATGCTTTATGCATCTTAAGGCTGTAATTGTTCATATGTGCAGAAGCTTGTGTGTAACTTTACTAGCAGCAGAAAGATATGCATAAAAGTTTAAAAAGAACAGAATGGCTGATTGGTGGTTCCCCAGGCCCCACTAGCTAAAGGTGTGGAGGACCTGACAGTGGGGACTGGTGGGGTTCCTTAAATCCCAACTCCTGTCACCAGAGCTAGAGTAACCAAGTGATTCATCACAGACCAAGGACTGTTGTAGGAGGCAGAGACCTTGGCGACGCAGGAAAGAATGCACTTAGATAGGGGGAATGAGTAAAGGAGCAGTGTGTTAAGAATGGAGGCAAGAGAATTAAAGAGTGGGGGGGAGGGGAGTGAAGAGGACAGTAAGGGGTATGAGAGGACTGAGAGAAAGGGGTGAGGTGTACATTTGCTAGGAAGGGTAAGTTGGGAAGGTTGTGCTGGAGCAAGGAGAACACACAGTGACTAAGTGCTGGAGGTAAATGCCTTTAAAAATTATATGCTCGGTTGAGTATACTTTTCTAGTCTTATTCTTGTATACTCTTATACAGAGGTTACCAACAGTTTTTGGAGCATGGATCCCTTTTCAGTTGCTAAATATTTCACAGACTCCCACATGCCTCTTTAATTTTTACATGCGGTTAAATGCCTTATAGAAAACTGATGTGATTACAAATGATTCTGGAGTGCATATTTATGTATAAAACTAAATATTAAAGAATACTTACTGATACAAACTGTGCTCTCTCTCCTGGCTGCCACCATGACCCCTTCCCAAGAACCTGGCCTTCTGCCCTGATTCCTTCCATCCATGAGCCCTTTCCTGAGTGCCTGCCCTCCTAGCTCCCTCCTCAAGGTCACTTCAAATACTCTCCCATCTGTAATCCTCCTCCCCCCCCCCCCCCCCCCCCCCCCCCTGCCAGTGGTCCCTTCCCATATGCCTACACATTACCCTCTTAAGAGTCCATCCTGAGTGTTCTCCCTCCTACCCTGCTTCCATGGCCTCTTTCCCATGTTTCTCACTGCTGCCCCTTCCCCTTGGGCCCTGGTCTTCTCCCTCCTGTTTGAGTGCTTTCACTCTTGTGCTCTGTCCTACTTCCTGCCCTGAACTTCACCCACAGCCTATTCCTGGGTTCTCTCATGCCTTACAAAACTGTTCCTGAACCTCCCCAACCATGGCCATGCTATTCAATGCAGGTGTTCTCCCTCATTATCAGGAGAGCCAGAACACATGCAGCAGTGACCAGAAATGTTCCTTGAGGTTATCGCCCTTGCCTCCAGCCTCTGATCAGGAGGAGTAGTGGCTGTTGGATGCAGTGGTGCTTCCCACCTTCTCTTTGTTTTGATTCCAGTTCCTTGTGGTAACAATTGGTTGTACTCTTCCATGCCTCCTGTTTGGATTCCTCAGGGCTATAATCGTTTGGTAGGCAGCAGCAGCAGCCTTAGAGCAGAGCTCAGAAGTGAGATCAGCTTGCTCTTTTTTTGTAGCAACTGTGCTGTAGTTGCCTACTGGTGGACCACCTATGATGGTCTTGCAGACCTCAGTTAGAGAACCTCTACCCTAATAAGTCTTCTGTACATCAAATTGTATGGTTCATTCCGAGTTTGTAATACAGAACATGTAGAATCTTCTCCCCTTCCCTCCCCCTAGAATCATAATAAGAAATGGAATGTGCATTTGTACTGTTACAGGTTTGACTATTTTAGAAATGGGCAAGTATGATGTATATGATTAGATGACACATTTCATTATTGTCTAGCTAGAATGAATGAATACCTGTTGGGATGTTTCACTACCTCACAAGTTCCTTTAGATCTGTTCTTAACCCAAATTCTCATGACACATTCATCCAGATTTTTTCAGGGTATCCTGAAAAAGTCTGATTTGCAGGGCTTTGAAATATGCATAATCATTGTGGATATCCTAAAAGACTGACAGGTTAGGTGTATTCTGAAGACTGGATTGAGAACCATTGCTTTAGAGGTTATTTATCTCAACTTTACTGGAAAAGCCATTCCAGATAAGCATCTGATATAGTGATGAAAAATCAGTAGTGGTAACTGCACATCCAGATTTCCTTTGTACCTTGCTGTGTTATTTTTTTAATTATCATCACAATCTGAGAAACCTAAATGGTCTTGTTTTTTGAACTAAATTCGTGCTCGCTTATTTTGGGTTCATTAGTCCATGACACAAGTATGTAGTGGTGGGATATTAAATGCCAGAAATAATTTAGATTAAAAAAAAAAAAGAAAGGTCAACATAGGTTATTAGTACTTTGAGTAAGTTAGAACATTTAAATATAGCATCACAATGCCACACTTTGAAATGTTTTTTGTTTTGTTTTGTTTTTAAACAGAACCCAAAGACTTGAACAACTGCCATGACCACCTCAATTTCATTTAAAGAGGGAATGGGTGAAGTTCTTTCTCAAATACCATGAAAGTCAAAGCATCATTCTTTCTAACCCTGCTAGAGCAGTTCAAAAAGTGACAATTTCTGTCACCATTAAAAGGAAAATGTACAGAAAAATCTTTTCTGCTGGTTTTTGTTGTCAACATAAACAATAAGCATGAGCAGGGGCAGACTGCAGGAAAATAGCCTGGGGGATTTTTTCAGAACTGGTCCATGGGCTATATGTGACTCACTCATGCACTTTCTCTTCATCACATACTGCAACAATTCCCAAAAGCACACCACGTTGACCCTTAAAGTACATCATGCAACCTGGAGCATGGCAGAATTGAGAGAGAAAATCTCCAGGTTTCACATTTTTTCCTAACAGCTATGTGCAGCACACTCTAGACCAAGGGTAAGCAAACTGAGCTACAGTCCCTTTCCAGCCATGTAATTGGTTAGGCTTTTCATACGTTTGGTTATATCTCATATATATATATATCTTGGTCTGGTGTTAAAGTTGCTTGCCGTCCAACCAGTGGCTCAGACACAAAGACATTTGCTATTGTGCTGCTGCTCACATGCTTACTCAGCAAATGTCCCCCTGCCCCAGCATTATGTAAACGTTCTTGCTTTGTTGCCAGTCTTTCCGCAGCCTGCACTGGCCCCTTCCTTTTTCATTCTCGCCCCTTATTGGCACCACTTTCCAAGAGACTCAATGGTTCCATTGCTAGCTGCCCATCTCAAACCCCCGGCACCTCTTGACAGCCTCACTAATGCTGCACAGGCACTTTTTGGCTCACCCCTCCCTTCTGATAGCTTGCTCTCACTACACAGGGCCCCACTCCGGCACATTCACATTGATTGTGTGTTACACTGTTTGCTGCTTTTTATGGTTCCCTAGGCTCTGCTCTGCCAACTTAACTCCAGGGAAACGGGGTTCAGAAGTGAAGCATCCTGCCAGCTTCCTCCACAGCTTAAAAAAGAGAAAAAAAACACTGGTCAAACTATATGCATTACTGCTGCAGCTGAGACTGGGAGCTGGAGTCCTGCTTTCCTATATGGAGCCAGGGCTAGCCTGGTATAAGAATATTGGGCATGCTAGGCAAACCATACAGCCCTCCACACACACACACAGAGTTAAAAGTTATGCATTTATAATAAGGCTTTTTCAGTCTTCTGAGGTAAAAAAAAAATGGTACAATGTGTATACTATATTTACATGTACTGCTGTGGTGCCAACCAGAAAACACTGCCAAAATATGAAGACACTTGGAACTCATATGGTATTAGGCCTATTGTAATACATGTTGGATATAGACTTGGCCCTCAAAAAAGCCATGAGTAAATTAAATGACAGTATAATAAACCTCACCTACCAAAAGAGCACTAACTGCCACACTCAAACAGTAACAAGCCTACATATGAAAAGGCAACACTGCAAAACCCCAATAAATACCAATGCACCTCCTATTAGGAAAACAGAACAAGACAGGCTGCCATAGATCCCTACAAAGAAACTATATACTAATAGACTACCTCACATTTCTCAAACATGCAGAACACAGACATACCTTTATCAAATGCAGAATAAAGAGACCATAAAGTATAAATAGAAACATGCAGACAAAAACTGAACCCAGTAACTGCAACAAGTTAGACTGCAGTGCAACAATAGAAAAACAGAACCTAAAAAGTTGCCTTACTGGGTCAGACTGGGGTGTCCAAGCCCAGCATCGTTTCCAACAGAGGCCAATCCAAGTTATAAGTACCCAAACATTAATAGATCCCATGCTACTGATGCTGGTAATAAGCAGTGACTATTCCCTATGTCAACATGATTGATAGTTTATGGACTTCTTCCCCAGGAACTTATCCAAACCTTTTAAAACCCAGCTACACTAACTGCCTTAAACACATCCTCTGGTAATGAATTTTATTGTGCATTGAGTGAAAAAGAATTTTCTCTGATTTATTTTAAATGTGCTACTTGCTAACTTCATGGAGTGCCCCCCAGTCCTTGTATTATCTGAAGGAGTAAATAACCACTTCATGTTTACCCATTCAAGTCCTTTCATGATTTTTATAGACCTCTCTGATTTCCCCCCTCAGCCACCTCTTCTCCAAGCTGAACAGCCCTAACCTCTTCAGCCTTTCTTCATAGGGAAGGCGTTCCATGCCCTTCATCATTTTGGTTGCCCTTCTCTCTACCTTCTCCAGTGAAACTATATCTTTTTTGAGATGCGGCAACCAGAATTGCACACATTATTCAAGGTGCAGTCTCACCATGGAGCGATACAGAGGCATTATGACATTCTCTATTTTATTCACCATTCCTTTTCTAATAATTCCTAACATTCTGTTTGCTTTTTTGACTGCCACGGCACACTGAGCTGAGGATTTCAAATTATTATCCACTATGTCGCCTAGATCTTTTTCCTGAGTGGTAACTCCTAATGTGGAACCTAACATTGTGTAATACAGCATGGGCTATTTTTCCCTATATGCATCAACTTGCACTTGACCACATTAAATTTAATCTGCCATTTGGACGCCCAATCTTCCATTCTTGGAAAGTCATCCTACAATTTATCACAATCCGCTTGTGATTTTACTACTAAGAATAATTTTGTGTCATCTGCAAATTTGATCACTCGTCGTACTTCTTTCCAAATCATTTATAAATATATTAAAAAGCACCAGTCCAAATGCAGATCCCTGAGGCATGCCACTGTTTACTGTTTCCTGTCTTAACTAGTTTGCAATCCATAGAAAGACATCACCTCCTATATCATGATCTTTTAGTTTTCTCAAGAAGCCTCTAATGAGGGACTTTGTCAATCGCCTTCTGAAAATCCAAATACATTACTTCTACTGGTTGACCTTTATCCACATATCTATTTGCCCCTTCAAAAAAACTGTAGCAGATTTGTGAGGCAAGACTTCCCTTGGATAAATCCATCTGGCTATGCCCCATTAAACCATATCTATATGTTCTGTGATTTTGATCTTTAGTTTCCATGGTTTTTTGCAGCACTGAAGTAAGGCACACTGGTCTATAGTCTCCTGGATCACCCTGGAGTCCTTTTTAAATATCAGAGTTACATCGGCCACCTTCCAGTCCTAAATGGATGATTTTAATTATATTTTATAAATTGCTAGTAATAGGTCTGCAATTTCATTTTTAAATTCTTTCAGAACCCTGGGCTGCATACAATCCAGTCCAAGATATTTGCTACTCTTCAGTTTGTCAATCTGGCCTACTACATCTTCCAGGTTCACTATTATTTGGTTCAGTTCATCTGAATCATCACCCCTAAAATCCATCTCCAGAACAGGTTGTTTCTCCAACATCCTCATCAGTAAACACTGAAGCAAAGAATTAATTTAGTCTTTCTGCTATGCCCTTATCTTTCCTAAGTGCCCCTTTAAGCCATCAATCAGCTAATGGTCCAACCGACTCCTACTTCAGATATGTTTTCAAAAGTTTTTATTACGAGTTTTTGCCGCTACAGTCAACTTCTTTTCAAATTATCTCTTAGCCTAGTTTATTAATGTTTTACATTTAACTTGTCAATGTTTATGCTTTTTCCTATTTTTTTTCAGATGGATCCTTCTTCCAATTTTTGCAGGAAGTTCTTTTGGCTAAAATAGCCTCTTTCACCTCCCCTTTTAACTATACTGGCAGTCGTTTGGCCTTCCTTCCACCTTTCTTGATGTGTGGAATACATCTGGATTGCGCTTCTAAGTTGGTATTTTAAACAATGTTCACGCCTTAGGGACACTCTCTTAACCTTTGAAGCTGCACTTTTCAGTTTTTTTCTATTTTCCTCATTTTATCAAAGCTTCCCTTTTAAAAGGTTAGTGCTAGAGCTGTAGATGTACTTATTGTCTCCCCTCTTTGTTCCAGACAATATAACAATTGATCCTGCACAAAGATTTAAAGGAACAAAATCCAAAATAGCACCAAGGCTATTTACAAAGTGCCCCACAGCCCCACCCTCCCCTTCCCTTACAACTGAAGCTCAACTAGTGAAAAGACTGAGTACACTTGTGCGAGGCTGGTGTGTGAGAATTCCTGCACATGCTCAGAAAGAGAACGTGTCTGTGTCTGTCATCGGATAATGTCATCCCATTTGTGTGGCTGAATTTTCTCCTGTCTACAAAGAACTGTTACAGGTAAGCAACGTTGATATTTTCAATGCACAGTGTTTGTATGTAGTCTGAAACAGCAAATCTATCCTCCCACCTCTCTTCCCACTGTCATCTCTCTGCGAATACCATACCTAGGAACTTTTGTGTTGTGGTCACCCCTAGGTTTTGTGTGGATTGGGGAGGGGAGGTATATGCATCAACTTTCTTCCACTCCCCACACTTGCGTGCAAACAGTGTCTTTATCTCTTCCCCCCACCCTTCCAGGGATAGCTCCAGTAACCTTCCCTCTCCAAACTCTACCTCAGCATTTTTCCCCTCCCTTGGGCCTCAGACTGATTCTAGTACGTGCCCTTTCCATAGCTATATGCACTCGGCTTGTGCAAGGGATCTCACGCAGCAGAGAATAGCCCTCCGCTTCCTGCACCAATTCCTCCCCTATCAAGCAACTTACATGGTAGGGGAAGGGCTGTGCTAGGCAATGGCTAGAACAGACAGCAGAAAAGAGCCCCCTCCCCCTCCTGTCTTCCAAGCAACAGGAGGAATTTGGAGGGGTTAGAGTAGGACAGGGCTGGTGCTTCCATTAGGCAAACTAGACAGATGCCTAGAGCACCAAAATCCTATCAGCGATAGGCCCAGAAGTGGAAAGCCAATACTGCCAAAGAAGGGAGAGCTGTGCTTGAGCTGCCATCAATAGGTAAGTGGGGGTGGGAGATTCATGACCGAAGGTTCGCCTACAGCATCACGATACTCTTGCACCAGTCCTGAGAAGACCAAAAAAATTCTTCTGCTTCTTACTCCAACCCTTCTTTTCCTGTTATTTCCCCCTCTGGGTTGCATGCGCAACACTTCTTTCTGGCAGTGGTGTCTATGAGCCAGGCCATGTTGGCCATAGGTTAGTTACAGCTCTGGCCCTATTTATAACTTTCCTTTGCTTTTTCTGTTGCCTATACTATTTATTTATTTATTTAAGTTTTTTATATCTTCTAGCTTTCAAAGCTTCACCACCCACAGGTCGTGTTTTAAATGTTTTGCTATTTGCGAGGGTAGCCAAACGGTACTACTTCCCATGCCATGCTATGCCTATCTCATCTCCCCATGTCTTTCTGGGAAAATACCACCACCCTACCACTATGTTGCTCAACTTGCCAATTCTTCCAGGGATCCTGATGCTATCAATGCAGGTAGGTTTTGGCAACATTCCTAGCTGGAATGCAGTACTATTTGCATATACAGTTAGGATGAGCTGCTTGAGATATCGTACCGTGCAGAAGCACAATAACACAATGCTTTTGTATTGTTTTTATATATTGGATTTTGTTAACAAGCAGGACTATTCCTGGAGGGAGAGGGGGTGGGGGAGTACATTGAATTGGAGTGGCTACCGCTACATAACATCCATCCTTGTTAGGCTGTGGGCTTACAACAGCTTCTCTCAAACCCCTACCATTTAGTTGACAGGAGGAGCACAGTGCTTCTTACATTTCTCTTTGCCACTTCCTCTGAACTATGGATCCTGCAGGACTATGGGTCCCCATAGTCCTGCAGGATCCATAGGTCCTGAATTTTTCATAGCGAAGCTGGCAAAGGAGGTGGCGGTAGAAGCAGTTCTCTCTAGCCTGTCAGATGGCAGGAGGATTTGCACCGGCACAGGATCACACTCAGCAAGAGGAGAAAGCAGCATTGGGTGGGTGGGTGTATTGGAGGAGCCTAGGCCAGCTAATTTGCCCCCAGCCCTGCACAAATTCTGACATGTTTTGATTGTCTGGGCCACCATGTGGATAAGTTAATTCTAGCATCTTACCTTTTCTATTTGGCAGATGAGGAAGTCTTCAGAAAAATGGAAAATATTTGCTTTAAAATGTCCTTGCTGTACAAAAAGAAGCATTTTCTTTAAGACGTGCAATACCACTTCAAAAGCCGGCCTGGCTGTCAATGAACTACTTTGCAAATGCTTAAGTGTTTTTCTCTTAGTTTCTTAGCATTCGGATAGGTGAATCCATGACCTGTGAGTTATGCACCTCAACCGACAAATAGAGACAGAGGAAAGCTGATGTCACAGTATATATACCGCTCCCTACTAAGGATTGCGTTAAAATATTTTTGTAGAAGGAGAAAAGAAGAAAGAAGCTTATTGCCCCGATCCCCCATGATGATATCTTATGGTCCCTCCCTCATTTGAGTTTCCTGAGGTGATTTCTTGGGATGCTTTCCTCAGATGAGTGCCTTGGTCTAGTAGCTGTTTTTTTTTGCCAACATGGACTTGGCAGTAAAAAAAAAAGAAAACCAGCTGAATGGCAAGCAGGTGCAGTAAGCTGAGTGTGGCGGTGAAGGTATATGCCCTCTCCCCCTGCAGCCGGAGACTGACTCTGTACCCGGCTGGGACAGGCTGAACTCGGGTAAACAGTTTTTAAAAAAAATAATAATAATAAAAGGGGGGGGGGGTTTGATTTTAGGGATTCCTCTCCCCTCTGGTATACTTGCTTGGTGCCTCCAGGGGGCCATGGGGGTCTTGGGCAACTTGGGTTGAGCAGCCTTCTGGGCTAGGCCCCGCTCTCAGACTTAAAGAGTTTTCACTGCGATGTAGGCCACAGCAGCATTCATGTGCTTTTTCTCTGCAGCTAAGGCTGCCCTCTTCAGGTACATCGGTTCCCGCTTACACGCCCAGTTGAACATCTAGTTCTGCACCTAGCTGGATGCTCAGTTGGGTGTATAGGAATGCCTACCTGGGCACTCAGTTTTGTGCCTAGGAGCACCTAGTTGGACACACAGTGGTGCACTTCAAGGCATCTAGATGGGCACTCAAGTTGGGCATCTAACTGAATAAGTACATTGGGTGCCTATTTTTTGGGTGTCTAGTTTTTTGTTTTTTTTTACAAGCGCCTATTGCAAGCACAGCTAGCTGCACAGTTCTCAGTCGCTTGTTTAGAGCGTGCTGTTAACTATGGTGCCAATAGTAAAGAAGCCTAAGCACATTGCTCTTTGTGCTGCCTGCCATATTCGGGCATCTCAGCATGGCGTTCCGTCTAATTTGTGTCGGCACTGTTTGGAGGCTCAGGGAGACTTGTCTGTCTGATTTTGCTAAGCCCGGTCCTTCCCAGCTTGATGCAGGAATGGAAAAAGAGTTGCCAGAGGTTTCGCCTGGAATTGGGGCTCCCCTAACTGGTTCGTCAGCTGGGGGAGGTAGTTCAGTGGGCGCAGGTTCCCTCTGCCTTTTCTTGGGTGGAATTTTTTCAAGGGCTGCAGACCTTCAGCCACAGTCGTTGGCCTTGTACAAGCTTAACAATTCAGGATCGCAGGGGCTCCTGGTGCTGCGGATAAGTGTTGGAGTATGTTTGGACCTGCTGCAGATCGTGCTGATAGGGACCCGGATGACAGGGATGATGAAGCCAATCCTTACTCCCTGGAGGATGGGGAAATTCTTCTGGGGCTGAAGCCATATAGAACTATGTTGCGTTTCTTTCATAGAGATGAGTTGCTGGCTCTGATTTCCCAGACATTGAAGATGCTGGGAGTACCGAAGGCTGATTTCGTGTCTGAGCCAAAGAAAGATCCCAATTTGATTTCTTTGCGTAAAGCCTCACTTTTTCTTCCCTATTATGGAGGCTATTCAAGAATTGATCTTGGACGGGACGCACCAGAAGCTAATTTTAAATGGGGACAAAACTTGGAAAGGCTGTGAGAACAATTGCGCTTTCTGAAAGTGGATGCACTTGTGTGTGCCGTCACCAAGAGGACAACGATCCCCGTAGAAGGGGGGAGCAGCATTGAAGGATGCACATGAAGGTTGAAGGATGGAACCAGCCTTTTTGGCAGATGCAGGCTGAGACCTGGTCCACACTTCAGCCAGAGGGGTGGATTCGGTAATGGGCAGGCATCAGCTTTGGCTTGTTTCTTAAAAGGGTTTAAGCATCTTCCTCCTCCCCTGTGGAGTCTTAATCTTGTTTTGGATTTCCTGGTAGGTCCCATCTTTTGAACCTTTCCTTGAGGTTACTTACTTTGAAAACTATGTTTTATGTGGCTATTTGTTCTGCATGTAGAGTCTCTGAATTGCAGGCATTGTCTTGCCGGGAACTGTGTCTGCGAATCACTGCGGGGGTGATACAGTTGCATACTGTTCCATCTTTGCCAAAAGTGGATTCGGATTTTCACTTGAATCAATTTCCATGCTGACTCTGGACAGGGAGAGAAATGTGGATGAATATCGCCTGTTACAGTCCTTGGATGTCAAGAGGCATATGAGGTATTTAGAGGTTTCTGAACCTCTCAGTAAGATGGACCGGCTGTTTATATTCCATGGTGGGAGTAAACAGGGTGAGTTGGCGTCACAGGCTACAATAGCCCGCTGGATTAAGGAGGTAGTCATGGCTGCTTACGTGGATGCTCAGCTGCAATGTCGTCCTCTTTAAATACCTTTTCCAGGCATTAACTGCCTGGATGTGCAGTCCCAGGAGAATGCAGCCTTCGCACATATGGTATTGATCAGTCCATGGGCAGCCTCCCGCCCTGTTTTGGGAATAGCTTTGGTATATCCCACTGGTCGTGGATCTACCTATCCAAATTCTAAGAAAGGATAAAGTACTACTTACCTGATAATTTTCTTTTCTTTAATAAGGTTATGTGGATCCACCTTCCTGCCCTCGACTGCTGGATATTGGTGCTGTTGTCCTCCTGTGTGGCTGAGTGTTCCAGGGCTTACTGGTGTCAGTCCAGTCCCTAGACTAGAGTTATTACACTCCTTGTCTGAGCTCAGTGGTTTCCTGTTAGCTGAATGCTGGAGTGTTTGTCTCCAACCACTCCATTGTTAGTTTGCCCACAATTGACTTTTGTAGAGAATTCTGGTGGGCTGGTGTCAGTGCAGTGACGTCAGCTTTGCTCCATCTCCATCTGCTGGTGGAGGTGCATAACCCACTGGTCATGGATCCACCTATCCTTATTAAAAAAAAAAAAAAAAAGGAAATTATCAGATAAGTAGTAATTTCTCCTTTTTACATGCCAAGACTTAAAAAAAAAAAAAAACCACAAAACCTGAAAGTAGCACAATGGTGAGACATTGCTGTGAAAACGCATGCAATGATAATGGCAATTTTTCTCAGTCATGTTGGTTTTTTTTATCTGCCCAAAGGGAAAAAGACACCAGAATTAAGTTGTCCATACAGTGCCACAGCGAATCAAAATCCCTATGATCAGGCTGAGGAAACATGTGTTTGGATTTGATACTAGTAAGCAGTGCTTCTGACCACATATTTGTAAATTATATGATATTGTAATACAGCTTCTGCTATACGTTTATGAATTTAAACAGTGTAGATTTTATTACTTTCTCTGTGTTGCCAGTATTTTAATAAATTATATATTGGAAGTTTTAATTTTAAAATGTTTTATTGTATATCTGTAGTGCAAGATTTCAAATAGTTTATTATAACTATGGGCAGTGGCTTATTCTAATTTAATGTACTATATGGAAAAACTCAAGGCATGTTTATGTAATTTTCTAAAAACAGACAACTCCTTCTGGGGCTTTATCAAAGGTATTTAGGGATATGTTTGGAAGGAAACTTAAGGTCCAATATCTACCTCTATTATTGGCTAGCAGAAGTACAAACCACATTTGTAGTATTATAAATATAGAAAAAAAAATTCTGAAGGTGATAGTCAACTTGGGCAGCAAAGGCCTGGTAAGGAACAGTATCACTGTCATACCAGGGCAGTTAAAAAAACTGAGAAGAGGAGCTTAAGCACCTAGCAAAGACCATAGCATTTTCTGAAGTAGGACCTGTTCATGAAGGAAAGGCTATGTTATATTGCCTGCTCAAATATATGTAGGGTTTTTCATTTTCAGTTTTTATTTTATTATTCTTGTCAGTTTAACAGTGTTTATTACAATAAAAACAACATAAGAACATAAGAATTTGACATACTGGGTCAGACAGAGGGTCAATGAAGCCCAATATCCTGTTTCCAACAGTGGCCAATGAAGGCCACAATTTTCTAGCAAGATCCTAAACAGTAAATAGATCCCATGTTGCTATTACAGAATAAGTAGTAGCTAATTCTTATGTCTTCTTGGTTAATAACAGTTTATGGGCTTCTCCCCCAGGAACTTGTCCAAACCATTTTTAAACCTAGCTACGTTAACTGCCTTAACCCCTTCCTCTGGCAATGAATGCCAGAGCTTAATTGTACCATTGAGTGAAAAAGAATTTTCTCACAGGACAAGCAGGATGGTAGTCCTCACATGTGGGTGACATCACAGGATGGAGCCCAATCACGGAACACTTTTGTCCAAGTTTCTAGAACTTTGACTGGCACCTACTTGGCATGCCCAGCATGGCACTAAACCTGCAGCCAGCAGGGGTCCCCCTTCAGTCTTCTTTTTTCCGCGCAGCAGTAATCACGCAGGTTAAGGAGCTCCACAGAGATTCCTGATAGAATTTTCCTCACGGAATTACTAAAAACTTTCATACCCCACAGGGGTCCCTCCTTCGAATTTTTGACTCCGCTGTACTCTGGTACATTTTTTACCCGGTTCAATCAATTCCCGTCGAGTTTGGCCCTCGTGGCCTACTGGCCGTCGATCGTACCGCGGCTAAATTTTTCAAAGGCCATGACGTTGGGGTTCCGTCGGTGCCCGGACTGTACTCGCACCATGTCCATTACAGACCCACATAAAGTCTGTGTAATGTGTCTCGGGTGCGAGCATGATGTCCTGACTTGCACCAAATGTGCCTTAATGACACCAAAAGGTCGCAAGGCCAGAATGGAGAAAATGGAACTTCTCTTCCGTTCTCAAACTCCGACGCCGTCTATTGCATCGACGTCGTCTGAACTGGCACCGTCCACTTCGTGCCAGTATCTGCCACCGGCCGGTGACCGTCCAGCGACGATGACTTCTCTGCTTTCAACTCCCTCTGCTCCCCCTCAGGACCGAGGGGATCGTAGAGAGAAACATCTGCATCGATACCACAAGTCTCGGACCATCGAGGAAGGAAAGTCTTTGACCTCACCATCGTCCGAGCTGCCATCGAAGAAAACCCCGTCCAGAAAAGGCACCGACCCTTTCTGCGATCTGGTCACCGAGGCAACCCTCATCCGGACGGGTATCGGGAGCCGCCACTCCGCCTTTAATGGTGGTCCCTCCGGCTATGCCTCTGCCTCCTTCACCGTTCAGCATTACTCCATCGGGAGTTCTACCGATGCCTCAGCCGACGATGCCGATACGTCCGGTGCCACCGATCCACCCATTGGTGCCAACGCGTCCATTGGCACCACTGAGCCATCCATCGATGCCCTCGATGCCTGCACCGGTGCCTTCGATGCCTTCATCGGTGCCTCCAGTTATTCCTTCGAGTCCTTCGGAGCCTCGACCAGGACCTTCAGGGATCCCACCACCCCGTCCTCTTCTAGTCCCTAGAGGAGCAGGTGCTGATTCCTACGACACCTGGACTGATGATTCTTCACCAGACACCAATGATTTGCCTTCACCACCTTCACCTACTGAAAGCAGAAAGCGTTCTCCTCCATAGGACCTATCCTTCATAAATTTTGTGAAGGAGATGTCTGAATTGGTTCCCTTCCAATTGCAGACTGAACAAGATGACAGGCATCAAATGATGGAGCTGTTACTATTCCTGGATGCTCCATCCCTATCCACCAGGTTCTTCTGGATCTCCTCAAAAAGAACTGGGAACATCCTGGTTCTGTGGCTCCAGTCCACAGGAAAGCTGACACCACCTATTTCGTTCAGTCAGCTCCAGGCTTTCGCAAACCTCAATTGGATCACCAATCTGTGGTTGTCGAATCTGTCCAGAAAAGAGCAAGGAGATCAAAACCTCACACTTCCTTTCCCCCAGGCAAGGAACAAAAATTTCTAGATGCCATTGGTCACCGTGTCTTCCAGGGATCAATGCTCATCTCCAGAATTGCCTCTTATCAGCTCTATATGACCCAATATAATAGGGTCTTATTTAAGCAGATACAAGACTTAACAGATTCCCTGCCTCAGCAATTTCAAGAGCAACTCCAAACCCTAGTAAACAAGGGTTTTGAGGCAGGCAAGCATGAGATCAGATCATCTTACGATATCTTCGACACTGCTACCCCAGGGTATCTGCAGCTGCTATCTCGGCAAGACGATGGGCCTGGCTCAAGTCTTCTGACCTTCGCCCTGAAGTTCAGGACAGATTGTCCGACCTGCCCTGTGTAGGAGACAATCCTTTTGGCGAGCAGATTCAACAGACGGTGACGGAACTCAAGGACCATCATGAGACCCTGAGGCAGCTCTCTGATGCCTTCTGAGTACTCTTCAAAACAGCCCTTTCGGAAGGACTCTAAGAAGTCATTCTTCCGCCCGAAGAAGTCCTACCCACCACCAACTAGAACCCGTTTTACAAGACCATTTCAAAAAGCCCAGTCTCGTCAGACATGGAAACAAAAACCGCAAGCAGTTCCTCAGCCGGGCCCTGCTTCCGGTTTTTGACTCCTGCATAGAGAGCAGCAGCCAGCTTCCATTGACCCACATACCAGTGGGAGGTCGATTATGCCATTTCAAAAACAGGTGGCACTCAGTCACCTCAGACCAGTGGGTCCTAGAGATAATTGCTCAGGGTTATCATCTGAACTTTCTCTCCATTCCACCGGATTCCCCACCTCTACAGACGTGGAGAACATCCGATCACTCCATCCTTCTGCAACAGGAGGTCTCCCTCCTCCTCCAGTCCAAGGCAATAGAACCAGTACCCTATTCTCAGCATGGCCTAGAGTTCTATTCCCGGTACTTTCTAATCCAATTCTGGATCTACGTGCCCTCAACAAGTACCTCCAACGAGAGAAGTTCAAAATGGTAACCTTGGGCGCTCTTCTTCCTCTTCTACAAAGAAGAGACTGGCTCTGCTCTCTAGACCTCCAGGACACATACACTCATATTGCGATAATTCCATCTCATTGCACATACCTGAGGTTTCTAGTAGGCCCCAAGCACTATCAGTACCGAGTGCTTCCATTCGGCCTCACGTCTGCACCACGAGTCTTCACAAAATGCCTCGTCGTAGTTGCAGCCTTCCTCAGGACTCAAGGTGTTCACGTCTACCCCTATCTAGACGATTGGTTAATCAGGGCTCCCACTTAGCAAGCTGCTCTGTCGTCCCTACACCTTACTTTACATACTCTAATTTCACTCGGATTTCTCTTCAACTACGACAAATCCTACTTAGTCCCATCTCAAACCTTATCGTTTATTGGGGCAGACTTGGACACCTTACTTTACATGTTCACGCAGGCCTTTCCTAACTCCAACCCCATCTAATCTCCCTTCACACAACAAGCTCCGCTAGTATTAGCGTTAATAGCCACCTTTCAAAATGTTATTTATACTTATATTTTACTATCTAATCTTCATTTCCCTTCTCATTCCAAGTTATTGTTTTCCCTTGTTTTATGTAACTGCTTTTCTGCACTTTTGTTAAATGGTAAAGTTTCACCCCTGTTTCTTGTGAACCAGCATGATGGGACCACCGTCTTGAATGTTGGTATATAAAAAACTTAAATAAATAAATAAAATAAACCTTGCAGGCAAGGGCTTTTCTGCCTCGAACGCGAGCTCTCACTCTCGTGTCTCTTGCACACCAGCTGCAGTCTCAACACTCCACGACTGCACAGCATTTTCTTATACTCCTGGGACACATGGCATCCTCAGTTCAGGTCACCCCAATGGCCCACTTGGCCATGAGGGTCATGCAGTGGACTCTAAGGTCATAATGGACTCAATCCATTCAGCCCCTGTCGACCATTGTCCACGTAACCGACTCACTCCGTCAATCTCTCGCCTGGTGGAGAAATCAGGTCAATCTCCTCCAGGGCTTGCCCTTCCAGGCTCCAGCCCCTCAAACAACTCTCACCACCGATGCTTCCAACCTCGGCTGGGGAGCCCACGTGGCCAATCTGCAGACACAAGGATCTTGGTCTCCAGAGAAAGCCAAACACCAAATAAAGGTCCTGGAGCTGCGAGCAATCAGATATGCTCTCAGGGTATTTCGGTATCGCCTCTCCAATCGAGTCATCCTGATCCAGACGGACAACCAGGTGGCCATGTGATACATCAACAAACAGGGAGGGACGGGCTCCTACCTTCTGTGTCAGGAAGCTGCACAGATCTGGGCGGAGGCCCTCTCCCACTCAATGTACCTCAGGGCCACCTACTTGCCGGGAGTGGGCAATGTGTTGGCAGACAAGCTGAGTCACACCTTTCAACCGCACAAGTGGTCTCTCAACCCCTCGGTAGTGAACTCCATCTTCCAACAATGGGGTTATCCTCAAATAGACCTCTTTGCATCACCTCAAAATCGCAAAGTAGACAACTTTTGCTCTCTCACTCGCCGCCAACACTATCAGCCAAGAGATGCGTTCTCCCTATCATGGGCAACCGGTCTCCTATATGCATTCCCTCCACTTCCACTTCTCTTGAAGAACTCTCTGAAGTTACGTCAGGACAAGGGAACCATGATCCTGATAGCATCCCACTGGCCGCGCCAAGTGTGGTTTCCAATACTTCAGGATCTCTCCATTCGCAGGCACATTCCCTTGGGAAAGGACCCGCTTCTTATCACTCAAAACGACGGGTGCCTACGCCACCCCAATCTTCAAGCCTTGTCCCTGACGGCATGGATGTTGAAAGGTTAATCCTTTCAACCGCACGAGTTAATCCTTCAGCCACTTATCCTTTCTGAACCAGTTTCCTGTGTCCTGATTGCTTCACGGAAGCCTTCCACGAGGAAATCATATTCTTACAAATGGACCAGGTTCACGTTATTGTGCTCTTCGCAATCCCTTGACCCCTTTACCTGTCCAATCACAAAGTTTCTGGACTATCTCTGGCACTTGTCAGAGTCAGGTCTAAAAACTTCCTCTATCAGGATGCATGTCAGTGCGGTAGCCGCCTTCCATAGAGGTGTCGGGGATGTTCTCATATCAGTACAACCCCTTGTAACACGTTTTTTGAAGGGCTTGCTTCACCTCAAGCCTCCTCTGCATCCTCCGGCCCCTTCTTGGGACCTCAACCTGGTTTTGGATCGGCTCATGAAACCACCATTTGAGCCTCTTCAATCCTGTGACCTTCGATATCTCACATGGAAAGTGATTTTCCTTTTGGCAATCACTTCCGCTCGCAGAGTTAAAGAATTACAGGCTCTAGTTACCTATCCACCTTACACTAAACTTCTGCAGGACCGGGCAGTACTCTGCACTCACCCTAAATTCTTACCTAAGGTAGTTTCGGACTTTCATCTCAATCAATCCATTATACTACCTACCTTTTTTCCCAGGCCCCGGTCCAATCCAGGAGAGCAGGCTCTGCATACCCTTGACTGCAAACGGGCTCTAGTGTTCTACCTAGACCGTACAGCTGCCCACAGGAAAAGCACTCAATTGTTTGTCTCTTTCCATCCTACCAAATTGGGGCAGCCTGTGAGTAAGCAGACTCTCTCCTCCTGGTTTGCAGACTGCATATCCTTTTGCTATCAGCAAATGGGCATTCCACTTCAAGACCGTGTTAAAGTACATTCTGTGAGGGCCATGGCGACTTCAGTAGCACACCTACGCTCGGTGCCGCTTCCTGACATTTGCAGAACTGCCACCTGGAGTTCTCTCCATACCTTTACAGCCCATTATTACTTAGACAAAGCCAGAAGACAAGATTCCATCTTTGGCCAGTCTGTCTTGCGCAACCTATTTACAACGTGACGTACCAACACCCTTCCGCCTGCCCGGTAGGGTTCAGGATGCCCTCGGCCAAAAATTCATCCCAGGCCTAGTGCCTTGCATGCCTGAGTACATTTGGTGCATACTCGGACATCCTCAGCTCGGTACTCACCCATATGTGAGGACTACAATCCTGCTTGTCCTGTGAGAAAGCAAATGTTGCTTACCTGTAACAAGTGTTCTCACAGGACAGCAGGATGTTAGTCCTCACGAAACCTGCCCGCCGCCCCGCAATGTTGGGTTCGTTACGTTTTCTTATTTTATTTTTCGGCATTTCCTGTAGCTTTAAACAAGACTGAAGAGGGACCCCTGCTGGCTGCAGGTTTAGTGCCATGCTGGGCATGCCCAGTAGGTGCCAGTCAAAGTTCTAGAAACTTTGACAAAAGTGTTCTGTGATTGGGCTCCATCCTGTGATGTCACCCATATGTGAGGACTAACATCCTGCTGTCCTGTGAGAACACCTGTTACAGGTAAACATTTGCTTTCTCCTGTTTGTTTCGAATTTATTATTTTACAAACCTCATGGAATGTCCCCTAGTCTTTGCATTTTGTGAAATAGTAAATAACCGATTTACATTTACCCATTCTATTCCACTTATGATTTTATATATCTTTATCATATCTCTCCTTAGCTTTCTCTTCCCCAAGCTGAACAGCCCTAACCTCTTTAGCCTTTCCTCATAAGGGAATTGTTCCATACTCTTTATCATTTTGGTCACCCTTCTCTACCTTTTCCAATGCAACTATATCTTTTTTTTTTTTAGATGCAACGACCATAACAGCACACAGTACTCTAGATGTGGCCTCACCATGTAGACATTATGACATTTACAGTCTTATTCTCCATTTCTTGCCTAATAATTTCATACTGTTTGCTTTTTTTTGACCGCCACCACACACTGAACCGAGGATTTCAAAGTATTGTCCACTATGATGCCCAGATCCTTTTCCTGGGTGGTAATTCCTAATATATGGGCCGATGCAGTAAAGTGCGCTCAGGCTGAGCGCACAGTTAGCCCCCATTTGGACGTGTGTTTTCGACGCGCTATTTTTACCCCTTATACAGGGGTAATAGCGCATGGAAAACGCCCGTCCAACCCCCCCAAAACTAATAGCACCCGCAACATGCAAATGCATGTTGATGATGCCCGATAAAGAAAGTAAAATGTACAGCCAAGCCGCACATTTTACTTTCAGAAATTAACGCCTTCCAAAGGCAGGAGTTAATTTCAGCCGGCACCCGGAAAGTGTACAGAAAAGCAGAAAAAACTGTTTTTCTGGTACTCTCCGACTTAATATCATAGCGATATTAAGTCTGAGGCCCCAAAGATATTAAACCCCCCCCCCAAAAAAAACCCTTAAAAAAAAAAATCAGCTCGCGGGTTGGAAGACGGACGCTCAATGTTGCTGGCGTCCGTTTTCTGAATCCATGGCTGTCAGCGGGTTCGACAACCGACACCGGTAAAATTAAGTGTCGGCTGTCAAACCTGTTGCCAGCCGCCACTTCTGTCAACCTAACCTCTTTAGCGGGCCCTAATTTGCATATCCGGGCTTCCTGAATCGCGCGCCAGCTCTCCCGCAAAGTTTTCTGTATTGGCCCAAAAGAAACTAACATTGTGTAACTACAGTGTGGATTACTTTTCTCCATGTGCATCACTTTGCACTTTTCCATATGAAATTTCATCTGCCTTTTAAATGCCTAGTCTTCCAGTTTCCCAAGGTCCTCCTGCATTTTTTCATAATCCACTTGTGATTAACAACTCAGAATAATTTTGTGTCATTTGCAAATTTGATCATTTCACTCGTTGTTCCTCTTTCCAGATAATTTGTAAATGAAGAAAAAAGCACTGGTCCAAGTACAGATCCCTGAAGAACTCTACTATTTACCCTTTTCAACTGAGAAAACTGACCATTTAGTCCTACCCTCTGTTTCCTATCTTTTAACCAGTTTGCAGTCCACAATGACATTGCCTCCTATCCTGTGCCTTTTTAATTTTCTCGGGAGTCTCTCATGGGGCACTTTGTCAAACGCCTCCTGAAAATCTCAATACACCGCATTCACCAACTCATCATTATCCACATGCGTATTAACCCTTTCAAAAAACTGTAGCAGATTGGTGAGGCAAGACTTCCCTTGTGTAAATCCATGCTGGCTATGTCCCTTTAACCCATATTTTTCTATATGTTTTGTGATTTTGCTCTTTAGAATAGTTTCCATGCTCTTTCCTGGGACTGATGTCACTTGCCAGTCTATAGTTTCCCTGATTGGAGTCACATTGGCCAACCTCCAGTCTTCAGGTATGGTGGATGATCCAGTGATAGGTTACAAATTACCATTAATGGATCTGCAATTTAATTTTTTTTTACTTCTTTCAGAACGCTGAGCTGTATAAGATCTGGTTTGGGCACTTTGCCAAACTTTAGTTTGTCAATCTGCCTTATTATATCTTCCAGTTTCTCAGTGATTTGTATCAATTTTTCTGAATCATCATCACTGAATACAATTTCCAATCCAGGTATCTCCCTGACATCCGCGTTGTAAACTCCAAAGCAAAGAATTAATTCAGTCTTTCTGCAATGACCTTATCCTCGCTAAATGCCCCTTTACCATCTAGCTAGCCAACTACCTCCCAGAAAAATGACATCATTTTTTCCAGGTCATGACCCATGGCAAAAACAATGCACACAAGAAATCCTGATCTTTGCCTTATACTGGATCCGTTCACACATTTGAACTCAGTTTATAAAAATGTACATAAAAGAAACTTGTTGTGCATATAGCCTTTCAAAAATGAGAAGGAACATTGTGTCCTTCATTATACCCCCGACAGAACCTGGTGGCTGCGTTTGCTCATGGAGAGACGGGGGAGAGTTGAGGGAACCTGGCCTTCTGGGTGAGCTGCTTGGTAAGCGCCTGAAAGTCTCCCCTTCGCCTGGTGTCCAGTGAACACAAGTCGTTTATCACATTTATAGGATAACTGCTTCCTCCCCACCCCCTCAAGAAACATTGATGCTGCAAAAATGTACACTCTTTTTTTTCACTAATTCACTGTAACACTGTGCAGCAGCCACAGAGAGAGGCGAGAAAAATCCTTGCCAGCAGAGGCAAAATAACGCAGGTTCAAACTAGCTCGACTGCTTTGCTATTTCACTTCCCCGTTGTCTGCAACCAATTAGCCGAGCCCGGGGGAGGGCGTTCTCATTGGCTTCCTGCAACACCGGGAGGGGCGGAGCTTGTTATCTTTCCCTGCAGCCTTCCTCTTCCTGCTGCAGTCTGCAGCCAATCAGCGGAATCCTCACGCCCCTTAGACTTTTAGAGGTACCTGGGAAGGATGAGTAGAGCGGAGTTGGCTGCTCGATTTTGGTCCCGGCGGTAATGCTTCCTGCTTTGAGCTACTTATCAGGAGGTAGATGGGTGAGCGGTGGGACTGTGGGGTGGCGTGCATGCTAACTTTTGCTCTTTGTGTCTGCTCTGCAGCAGCAGCTCCTGCCTGACCAGTTCGGCTCTATGCCAGATGACTACATGACACGTTCAGATTCACATAACTTTATTGGCATGACAATTTTGCATGTGTTACCAAAGTAATATGCACGTGCTAACGGGTTGGTGACTGCTAATGTTGACAGGTGGCTGGCCCCTTGCTGTGTGGTGCTATCACCACCGGTGACTCGTCCTCCCTGCTGCATCCCACCGCTCTTCAGTGAGAGGTTCAAACTCCTGCGCAGATATCCCTGTGTGGTAGGACCATGTTAACTCTTAATCCTTGTCCATTTCAAATGTAGTCGGATGAGGATCTGAATAGATGATTATGGAGGTAGATTATTCCACACTGTGCTGTCTTTTATTACACCTCCACCCAAAGTAAAGAATAGATTATTAATAAATCATGATTTGAAGTCTGACCTGAAGAAGAGAACACTAATTCTTGAAAGCTAATCAAGAAATGTATTTGTAATGCAATAAAAAGGTATCACCTTATATGCATTTTTTGGTTTTCTTAATCTTTATTTCTGTGCATTCAAGTGGATTAACACACAGCCAAAATAACTGAATACATTTCAGTAATAGTTGTTATTAAGAAAAGGTTTTCCCCTCTGTCTAGGGCTAGGGCAGGGGTATTAGGTGCCCTAAGCAACTTTTAGTGTTGTACACCCCCAGACTTTCTTACTGGCAGCAGCTCCTGCACTTTTTGGCTGCCATTGTGATGGGCTCTGCCAGCAACCCTGGGTTTCCTTTGGTGCTCTTCAGACAGCAGGCAGGACGTGCGCTGCCGACAGCCCCATGCTGTCAGCAGAGCTTTTCGGTCATTGGCAGGATAGGGTCAACTACCAGCTGCAAGCCTTCTCTCATGATTTAACTGCCCCTAGGTTTGGTGCTGTAGGAAACTGTCTAATTTGCCTAATCGAAGTTCCAGTACTGCCTCTGTCTCTCCCTTCTTTGTCCCATGGTTTACTGTACTCAAGAGGATGCACGGAGGAGCCCATGTGTACACATCACTGTCTACAGATAGTACACTCCTGCCTTCCTCCCTCAACCCAAAAATTGTTTCATTTTTGGGAAATCCATCAATCCAAATATTGATATGTCCTCATGTCTTACCTAAAATAAAACCACATTTTTTTAAATCAGTTAATTCCACCTGCTTGTTTTTTTTTCTTTGAAGATAGTGAGGTTCAGTGAAGATCTATTCTTTCTTCTTAATAACTTGTTGAGGGTATTGACACCCTTTGCTGTAGTAACTAGTAGAATGTAATAGTGACACTGCTGTCCTTCAGACAGAAGAATGTCAGAAGATTACATTGGGTGTAATATTGGGAGAGAGGCCATCCTCCTACAGTATGGAAATGCACCCTGGTTAGGTCAATCAGAGATTAGAGACTGACCTTTTACCAGTGACAGTTACCTTGCAAGTGACCACCAATATCTAATGCCTTAGATTTCCCAAGGTTCAGTTTTACACCTGAGAAGCTACCATAATCTTTTATTATATCTAATGCAACCAGTAAAGAATGACGGGCATCCGCCAAGGTCATCAACATATCGTCTCCAAATAATAAAATTTCAGATTCTGCATTTTTCAATTTTTATCCCCTTAATGCTTTCTTCCCCTTTTTAATTTTCTAATGATGGGTTCTAGAGTCAAAATAATAAAACTGGTGACAGGAGGGAGGGAGCTTAAACTGGAGCATGGGGATTTTTGGTTAATATGATGGGCTGTGGTTTACTAATTAACTGTCAGGCAGGATTACATTACTTTTATATCGTATTACTACTATATTTAAAATTTTAAGTGTATGGAGAGTGGGAGAGATTTGTTAGTTTTATAGCTATGATACAGCTCATTGCTTTCCCTAGTGAGAGTAGGGATGCATAGAAGTCTGTATTAAAGAATTTGTATTTTATTTTATATTTGTTCTGATGCATTTTATTATGATTCAATGTAAAGCACATTGGGTTTTCTTTTCAGGAAAATAAGGCAGTTTTATAAGATTGAGCTGGAAGCCCAAAGAAACAGGAGGAACCAGCCAGTCACAAAAACAATTACATAGAGAAATCCAGTGCTGAGAGTTGGGACAGTAAGAAGTCTGTCACTTTAATTGCTGGTTATTTCTCTTAACATGGGCAAAAGATTCACTTCACTGTTTAGGTATCACAGTACACAGAGACCCATAACAATGGTACAGACATAATATTACCACAGAACAAAAATTACAATCTTGGATGTACTTCCCAGTTTCACTTATGGGCAGATTGGTGCTAGTTAAGATGTTTCTGGTACCACAGATGATCTTATATTTTATTCATGGTCCCACTTATTCTGCTCAGGAAAGACTTGGACTTACTACAGCGGACGTCAGTTCTTTTTTTTTGGGGGTGGCGGCTCATAAACCCAGAATGGCAATGTCTAAGATGATGAACCCAAAGGAAGAAGGAGGGTTAGATTTTTCTAATAGAATATTTTATAATGTAGCCTGTAACTTGTTGTCAGTGGGAGAATGGTTAGGTAGTAAACAAGTCTCATGAAAAGGGGTTTTACTACACCTCTGGATATACATTTTGTGTATTTACACACCCAGAGACATTCACTGCCTGCTCATGTGGCTCAGTCTGTTAGTAAAGGCAAATAGGGCAATGTGGCAATTTCTGAGGCGGTCTTTAAACCTTTCTTGGGAGGTATCTCTTTGCCTTCTGCTTGTGGGAAAATTAGATTTTCCAACAGGAGATGTCTGTGCTTTTTTATAATAAACTGGAGATTGCAGGTAAGGCTCTTACAAAATTCTTTATTGAACCAAGCTCAGGCAAGGTGCATTCTTTTCATTATTGTACTATACATATACAGTACCATTACAGTCAGGCTAGGTTACTTTTATTACCTGCAAACGAAGAGTTACACAGAAAATTTTTAACAAGAAATGTTACAGATTGCATCTCAGGATTCTTCCAGCGTTTGAGTTGCTTATATCAAAAGAGAGAAATATCTGTCACTGCTATATAAATATTTACATACAATTACAGATTATCTTTTGTTGGAATCCTTTGCTGATATTTGGAGTAAGGATTTAACTGCTGTGATTTCTGATGATATTACAACATGTAGTAATTTGATACAGAGAGCTGCTCAGAGTGTAGCACTGCGAGAAATACAATATAAAATTCTGAATGAAGTTAGCAAGTAGCACATTTAGGACTAATCGGAGAAAATTCTTTTTCACTCAACGCACAATAAAGCTCTGGGATTTGTTGCCAGAGGATGTGGTTAGTGCAGTTAGCGTAGCTGGATTCAAAAAAGGTTTGGATAAGTTCTTGGAGGAGAAGTCCATTAATGGCTATTAATCAATTATACTTAGGGAATAGCCACTGCTATTAATTGCATCAGTAGCATGGGATCTTCTTAGTGTTTGGGTACTTGCCAGGTTCTTGTGGCCTGGTTTGGCCTCTGTTGGAAACAGGATGCTGGGCTTGATGGACCCTTGGTCTGACCCAGCATGGCAATTTCTTATGTTCTTATGAATGCTTTATTGGCCTCTTAAGGCATTTAAAGCTGATATTTTACCATTTAATGCATGTGTGAAATGTTCTGCTGTTGATGTTACATTTATGCACTGTCTCTGGGAGTGTTCTGCTGTCCAACTATTTTGGAATACAATACAAAATTTCTTGAACACTGCTTTGCACATAAGAACAATGTGGACTGTATCTTCTGTATACTGGGACATATAAAGAAAGATATTATCTTGACGTGAGGAAAGCTCAAAAACAGTTGCTTGTAAAATGTTGCATCATTGCAAAGAAATGCTTTCTGGGTACTTGGATTGAAAAGCAGGGTCCATCTCTTAGTGTGGAAGATGTCTGTGCTAGATTTTGTTGCTTTTGGATTATAAATCAGCAGATCCATTGCATCCTAAGACTTTAAAGCATTGTAAAGAGGTGTGGTCCCCTTTCTTTGCCTCATTACCTGCAGAGATGAGACGTAAGATATTGTGACAGGGGATCTGGAAATCTATCTATTTGGAGTGAAGCAGTACTTAGTGGCATAGGTAATTTTCTTGAAGCATGGATGGAGCAGTCGCCTACAGGGGAGGGATTGGTGTGTGGGACATGTTCTGTTACTGGTATTGTGAAACATTTCTATTGCCTACTATTGATGTATGGTATTGTTGGTTGTTAAAAAGAAAAAAGGCAAAAAAAGATAATTAAAAAACCACCCTTCCACTCACTCTGAAAGGGGTGTCTGCTTTAGAAGCAGGGTCTGGGATCCGGCGCAGTAAGTCTTAACCACAATAACCTATTTTTTATCCCTGCCCAAGTCGCCTAGCTTAGTCATCACAGTGAATGTTCTTGGCTAGGGGCCATGGACCATACACCAGGCCTCCTTCCGGAGCCCTGCAGTCATGGATCCTAAGTGTGGCCAATAGGCATTGTCATTGTGCAATGACTAGGACTTACTACTCCTCCGCCGCCCCCCTGGGGTTGCAACCCCGGCCAGCAGGAGATGTGGAAGACCCCAGCTGGAATTTGAGCTTGGGTCCTGGTTATGCTATGCACAAATGGCTGAGGGGGGATATGATAGAGGTTTACAAAATCATGAGAGGACTAGAACAGGTAAATATGAATTGGTTGTTTACTCTTTTTCAGACAATGGAAGGACTAGAGGGCACTCCATGAAGTTAGCAAGTAGCACATTTTAAAATATTAAATTAATGCACAATTAAGCTCTGGAATTCATTGCCAGAGGATGTGGTTAAGGCAGTTAGCATCCCTGGGTTTAAAAAAGGGTTGGACGAGTTCTGGAGAAGTCCAAACATTGCTATTAGTCAAGGTGACTTAGGGAATAACCTCTGCTTATTACTGACATTAGTAGTATGGGATCTATTTAATGTTTGGATACTTGCCAGGTACCTGCATCCTGGTTTGGCCGTTGTTGGAAACAGGATACTGGGCTTGATGGACCCTTGGTCTGACCCAGTATGGTAGCTTCTTAAGTTCTTATGCATATTTACCCATTTTAGCACATAGGATCATAATTTGTAAGCCATGATAAGTTTGAGATTCCCATACAATAATTTTATATTTCAGATTTGGTAACACTGTCCTGGCCTGGGGATGTCACTGCTGGTGCTCGTCTTGCTGCTGGCCATGTGCTGCGGGGGAGGGACCAGTGCTGCAACAGCACCTGGGCCTGTGGTGCACAACCTCGGGGGACGGAGCTGGCAGGTCCGCAATGCGAATGGCTCGGTGGTGCTGGAGGCAGCGGCCGTGCCGGGCTCTGTGCACATGGCGCTGGTCAGCCAACGGCTTATTCAGGTACTGTAATACACAAGCAGCCTAGAGCAAAACTTACTTCTTGTCCTTAACACTGAGGGTCCTACTCATAGTCCAGCTTGTACTGGTGCTCTCTTACCCCCTCCAGAGAGACTTTTCTATAAAGTGTGGTTTGCTTTTGTTCTCTCGCATTTTCTGCTTTCATTATTTCTTCTCTTTATTTATCTATTCTGTGAAAAATCCACTTTGGTGTTTGTCACCATCACTGTAGAGATGTGTGCCTGTGCAGGAGCACTGCATGCTCGTAGATGATTCAGTTGCACTAGAGTTGCTGTTTGGCGGCGATGCATTTCAGCCATCCAGCAGGTATTTGGAATGATTCCCCATGACAACCTACTTGTCTTTTCGAAAAAATGTCAGGTCATGGCTTTATGACTAGGCTTCGGGGTTTATACTTGAAGAGAATTATGTATTAAGGTGAAGTGTATAGTTACATGGGCAGAAGAATGGAGGGGATAGGGACAGGAAATGTTAATTTTTATACTGCATATGATTTGGATGGAATGATTGTATTTTGTTTCATTTGAATTGTAATCCATCCACCTTGATGTCCAAAAAGAGGCTGACAATCAAGTTTTTTTTTGTTTTTATTTATCATTTTGCACTTTATTATCCTTCCATAAGTATATCATTTTAACATTTCTCAAAACTATTTTCATATAAAATCCAGTGATTAACCTCCAATAAATCAAATAATATGGTAAGGATATTTAAATTTAACATTTACAAAACTAGCCTAAAGAGAGGCGAACCAATATATTTATCAGGAGCTGAAAACCAAAAATCATTATGGAATGGGTTTTACATAGATTTAACAGTGATATATTCATATAGACCTTCTACCTCTCAAGCATTGGGAGATGACGTTACAGGCCTATGAGCTTCAATAAACTGCCGTAACTGTTCAGTTTGAAAAAATACAAATGTTTCTTCCCCTTTCTTCAAAATACATCTGCATGGACATCGTAATGAGAAAGAAAACCCTAAGGAGGTTACATTTTGTCTTAATGATAATAATTCTTTTCTATGATATTGCGTAATCGGAGCCATATCTGGATGCATCCTTATCTCTTGATCACAGGAAATTTCCTGAAATAATTTCGCATTAAATTTGTGGCATCTTGGGTAGAAATAAATGAGACTAAGAGAACTTTCCTCTCTATTATATCAAAATTGGACGTCTCAAGGAAACTCGTCAAATTAGATGGAATTTCAATGTTTGCATTTTCATTTCTAACAGTTGCCCTATTTGATATAAATCTACATGAATTGACTGAAGGAATATTTTGCTCAGAAAAACCGAGGCAAACTGTTAGAAATCTTTTTAGAGTGGTATATGGGATTTCTCCCATAATTTTGGGGAAATTTAATATCCTCACATTCAATTGTCTCAGTCCATTTTCTAGTATTTCCAAACGCCTTGAGAATGAAAGTTGCTCTTTTATAATTGCTGAATTTACTTGGCATTTGTTTGAACCCTTTTTTCAATTTCCAGTAACTTATTAGTCAGGACAGTTTCTTGTTCTTGATGTCCCAATATCTTCCCTTGAAAATTATAATTAAGGGACACCACTTTTTTGTTTCCAGCCGGGTTAAAGAGAGCCCCTGGCTTGCAACAAGGTCCCAAATAGCTTGAGGGTCACAGCACAGAACATATAAAAATCTTCTCTTATTAAGGTTGATTACATTTCTTTTTTTTTTTCCCCTTCTGTAATTTACTTTGAAGAACTGAAAGCCTTGCATTTCAAAAATGATGTGATTCTGAGGTAGGCCCCCAAGTCTTTAGGCAGTCCTAGCTGGCACCCTGTGCAGATGGAGGTGTGGGGGGTGTGCTGGAGATCCAAAGAGCGGGAGTGACAGCCACACATGTCACCCAGTCCTGAAGCCAGCCCTGAAGGCAGTCATTCAGATTTGTTTCTTTCATCTTCATGGGTTTCTATGGTATTAGCCTTTAAATATTTCTCCCTTGTTACTTAACTTCATTAACTTTACTAACTGCCATTAGATTAGTTAACAGGTGTTACTGCTGGTGTGCCTCACTGTGACAATCGGTGCATGCTGGTTAGGCCAGGAGGACTGTGAGATGTGTGATCCATGGCAAGTTAAACCTGTATGCAGTGAAAGACTTAAACAGTAAGACATAATAGCAGCAACATCAGTTAACATACTGGAAAACACCAATAAAAGTTACATTTCTAGATGCTTTTATAATATATATATATTTTTTTAATTTTGAAACTTTTTCTCATGCCCACTGAGGACCATCCAATTTCTCTGTGTTCCTTGTCTTTTAAGAATGCTAATGATTGTTTTCTTTTTTTTTTTTAAATAGCAGCTTGTTAATGACTTTTCTTCCTGACTTTATCTTGATCATCACCGTGTTGTTTAAAACATGCAGTGCAAGTCCCTGGCATAATAAATATCTTCTTGTCTGGTTTCTCACTGCACAAAAAAAAAAAAGTATGAGAGATGTACTTCTCGGATAATGCCGAATTCTGTTTGCCTGCATTTATTTAGGATTCTCAGTTTTGGTTTCGGTTACAAACTATATTTTTTTAAATTGTAATTTCCAAAAGAAAAATGTCATCTTTTCTGGCTCAGTGTGGCCATCTCTAAAATTCCAGTGGTGGTTCCAGATTCTGAGGAGCCAGCTATGGCCATTATCAACAGGAGCAGGGGTGGTGAGGGTGAGGAGGCTGACATTGGCATTTGGAGGACAGTTTTTTTTATCTTTCCAGAAACAAGGCCTCCAGAAGTGGACACAATAGTTTACCAGCAACCTGCAAAATGGCATAATTGCATCCTTTTTTTTCCCCTTGCTGGTTATATTGTACCTTGTAAAAGTCTTCATTCCCTTGTACATTTTTCACCTTTTGCTGTCTAAAATATACAAATGCATTAAAGCAGGAATTTGCTTCACTAATCTAAACAACATACGCTACACTATGAAAAAAGCAATTGCAGAAATATTCCAGAAGTATTAAGAATAAAAAACCCCCAAAAAGACTTGATTACATAAGTTTTCATGTTCCATGGATTCAAACACTCAGTACAGCCATGGGATAAGTGTCTACCTGCTTTACATAGTGGGATGGTGCAGACTTTGCATATTCCTCTTGATAGAAGAGCCTATGCTCTTTCAAGTTGTCTGTGGACTGCAGTCCAAGTCTTGCCACAGATTTTCTATTGGATTCAGTTTGGGCTTTGACAAGGCCATTCGAGGACGTTCACGTTCTTCTTGCTGAGCCTTTTGCTTTTTTGCTTAGGATCATTGTCTTGCTAAAAGTTGAATCTTCTCCTCAGGCCTAGGCCTGTGGAAGATTCAAACAGGTTTTCCTCCAGGAGCTACCTGTAAGTTCCTCCATCCATCTCCCTGTCTGTGCTGCTGCAAAGCATCCCCACAACATAATGCTGCCATCCCATCATTGACTGAAGGGATGGGCATTAGCAGGGTGATTTTGCTGTTTGAGGTACGCATGCCACACGTATCTCTTAGAACTGAGATCAAAAAGTCCCTCTTTGTTCTAATCTGACTACAAAACCTTTTCCCATAGGCATGCAGTGTCCCCTAAGTGTTTCTTTGCAAATGCTGTGCGACACATCCTGTGGCTTTTCTTCAGAAGTGGCTTCCTTCTTGCCATACAAGCTGTGTTTGTGGAGAAATCTTTAAATTGTTGAGCAGTCAACATTTTTCCCCATTCTCAGCCGCAGACCTCTTTTTTTGGTTCTTTTTAAAGTAATCTTAAACCTTGCAGTGACCTTCCACATCCGTTTCCTTAAGTGACAAGTTGCTAACTTTGGAGGGATGGCCTGACTGCAGCAGTGTCTGGATGGTGCCAGACTGTTGTGCTTTCCAGCAATGGACCCGATAGGAATACTCACATTGAAATGTTCTGATAGATTTACCCCAGTCTGTACCGTTTTGAAGAACATTCTTTTCATAGTTTGTTTGGCATATGTTGACCTTTGCTTCAAGTTTACTTTGTACAATGGATTATTTATTTATTTATTTAGTGCTTTTATATACCGACATTCATGATACAGATCATATCATATTGGTTTACATGGAACATAGGGAAATAACATTAACATAACCAAGAAGAAGCGAAAGTTACAATAAAACAGGGGTACTCAAACTGGGAATAAGAGGAGCCAATGGCAGAGGAACTCTGAACTAAACCATATCAATACAACAATATTTACAATAGCGGTAAAGGGGATGCGATGACTGGAGGGCCTTGGAGTGAGCCTGTAGCTGGGGAGGTCCCAGATTAAGGGAAGGCTTGTTGGAATAGCCAAGTCTTCACTTTTTTTCTGAAAGTCAATAGACAGGGTTCTTGTCTAAGGTCAGAGGGCATAGCATTCCAAATGGTAGGTGCCGCTGTGGAGAAGGCTCTCTCTTTGGTGGCTGAGTGGAGTGTGGATTTGGCTGGGGGTGGGGTGGGTGAAGCGATCCCCTGTAGGCTTCTCTGATGGGTCTTAGGGACGCGTGTAGAGTGAGTGGGTATTGGATATCGATGGGGGTTTGATTGTTAATAGATTTGTGAATGATGGTGAGACATTTGTGTAAGATTCTGAAGCTTATAGGAAGCCAATGCAGATTTTTTTAGGATAGGTGTGATGTGGTCTCTTCTGTTGGCGTTTGATAAGATTCTGGCGGCCGAGTATTGCAGCATTTGAAGCGGTTTGGTGGAAGAGGTGGGAAGACCTAGTAGAATTGAATTGCAATAGTCTAATTTGGAAAAAATGGAAATTTGGATTAGTTCTTCATCCAGGAATATTCAGCTCAGCTACTGTGACTGCACACAGGTGGGCTCTGATTAACTTATTATGGGCCTTGTTAAGGCAATTTTTTTGAACTGAAATTAATTCTGACAAATGATGTGAACCCTCGTGCAGTTTAAAATTTGTTTTTATTTTTAATTACTTTTAGAATATTTCTGTAATTGGTTTTTCATAATGAAAGTGTGGAGTATGTTGTGTAGATCAGTGAACCAAACTATTTTAATGCATTTTGATTTGTATATTTTGGACAGCAGAATGTGCAGGAGTGTGATGAATTTTACCAGGCACTGTAGATATGTGTCAAGACTTCTGTCTCTCCCTTTGATGCACTATAGCATCCCCTGCTTTGTTGTACTGTTTCACTATTTGGAAACCACTGGATATGATCTCCCTAAGGTCCCTTTGCTGCTTCGTGGACACCAATAACTCACCCTCCACCATGTACTGCTGCCTCAGATTTCTGCACTCAAATTTACATAACTGCATTTTTTAGTATTGAAATTTAGATGCCAAGCAGTCTCCCACTTCTTATACCTTCTTCTCCTTTTGGGCATGTCCACTCTGTTGCAGAATTTAGTGCTATCCGTAACTGCTTCTCCCAATTCATTCTGCTTTATTGCTCACAAACAGGCCGATACAGTAAAGTCCGCGGGAGAGCGGGTGAAAGCCCCCTCTCCCGGCGCGCGCATTGGTCACTCGCCGGTGCGCGCGATTCTGTATTTAAATTAGGCCTGGCGGTAAAAACGGGCAAAAGGAGGCACTAGGGACACTAGCGCATCCCTAGCGCCTCCTTTTTGACAGGAGCGGCGGCTGTCAGCAGATTTGACAGCCGACGCTCAATTTTGCCGGTGTCGGTTCTCGAGCCCGCTGACAGCCACGGGCTCGGAAACCGGATGCCGGCAAAATTGAGCGTCGGGTTTTCGGCCTAACAGCCACGGGCCAAATTTTACTCTTCGGGACCTCCGACTTAATATCGCCATTTTCCTCCCCTTACTGAATAAGGGGTAAGGGAAAACGCGTGTCTAAGAGGAGGCTAACAGTGCACTCCGTCGGAGCGCACTGTACTGTATCGGCCTGAAAGATATTGGAAAAAATGGGCCCCAGAAATGATCCATGAGGAACTCCACTCCTCACATTTTTGTTCTTCGGAGTGTATTCCGTTTACTATAATGTCCCTCAACCAGTTTTCTAACCCAGTCCACCACCTTAAATCATATCCCTAGACTGTTCAAGTACACCAAATCTAGTGCCTGACCCCAATCTAATTCACTGATCACCCAATCAAAGAAATTGTTCAGATTTATCTGACTTGATCTCCCTTTGGTAATCCATGCTGCCTCAGATTCTGCAATCCAGAGGATTCAGCATGCTTCACTGTTCTTTCCTTCAGAAGAGTCTCCATTAATATGCCACCACTGAAGTCAAACAAACTGATCTGTAATTTCCAACCTCCTCTCTATTTACCAGTTTTATAAAGAGGAACAACATCCGCTGTTCTCCAGTCATGTAGAACTATTCGTTTTTCCAAAGATCTAGTGAACAGGGCCTTTAGCAGATCTGTCAAAACCTCTTTGACCTTGTGAGGGAATGCCCTTAAAGCCCCCTCTTTAACCTGTGCAGCACCAGGCATCTAGCCTCATCCACCTTCAAGGCCATAGAGAGAGAGAGAGCTCAGTGGGTGGGTCCCTGCTGAGTAGGATAAGAATATGGGCTCAGCTGGGAAGCAAGAGGCTCTGCGTCTCCAGGAGAAGGCAGCTCATGACACATCTGTGTCCTTAGGTAAAGGCTGTGAGTTATGCTGCTGGAGGTAAGCAGATGATATTGTGAAATTTTTGTTATAGTAAAGTGAAATCTTTAAGAAAGAAGGCTGGAGTCGGTGTGGCATATGTCTCCAGCCTAGAAAGTTTACTCGACTAACCCACAGGCCTCCTTTTATTTTGCTCGAATATGTCCAATTTGGCCCCATGGTTTTGCCAACTTTCAGTTTTTTTCTAGTTCCACACAAACCCTCTCTTCCATAAATGGCGTAGCATCTACCCCACTATTATATGCACCCTTGCCAACAATCAGCGGACCATCTCCAATCCCTTCTTCAGTGAAAATAAAAATATTTATGTAGCATTTCTTTTTTTTCCCTTTTCCTCCTTTCCTCCTCTTACAATCTTACATCTGCCCTTTCTCCTTTCACTTTCATACCCAAAATTCGTCACCTTGCTTTAGCTCTTTAGCTATTTTTTTCTTCCACTCATACCTTTGCCATCCTGTGTATTTCAGCTTTACCAGATATTCTTCTTGCTGCTTCTCTTTCTGATATCCTTTGTACATTTTGAATTTTCATTTGTTTGCCATTCCTTTTTCAATCATTTCTTTTTGAAAACCATATTTCAATTGCTTTGAAATTATCAAGCCTCCATTTTAATTGTTTCATTAAAAAAATTAAATCACTATTATTGTAATGCTTGTAATATCAAAAATGTCTTTGGTTCTTTATTTTAAAAGATTTCTTAACGAGAAAGTGATATCAGATGGGATGGCAGCCTGTATATGTAGCTCTAGACTCAAATCGATAATCATCCTTGTCCCATGGAACTTTTGAGCATTTATCAGGCCAATCCAGTGACTTCTGAGGCATCTGTAGTGGAACTATGTCCTTGATGAAGAAAAAGGTGGACTTGAAATGCTTCTCTTTTGTGGAAACGGCGGATGCGAGTGTGGAGGGCCTAGCTAAAGGAATGGATATGGCGACTAAGACGGTGGAGGTAGGCCATGAACAGGCTACACATGCAGTGAATGATGTACCAACTTGGGCAGAATTCCAAGCCTGGTTTAAGGAGCTATGATCTGACATGGCAGCTTTAAAACAAGAGATAGTAGAAACGGTAGCTGGCATGAGAAGTGAAATTGTGGATTTGGGAAGGAGGGTCCAAATTGAAGCGGAGTCCCAAGTTGAATGACAAAACCTTAGATATTTAATGCTTGGCCTGAAGCACATAAGTTGGGACGTGAGAAAGAGGAGATATATGATAGAATTAAGGACATTGAAAATAGATCATGAAGATCAAATCTGCGATTTCGGGGGGGGGGGTGGGGGGTCCCAGAGGTGGCCGAATTCAGGAATTACTTCCAGGTAGTAGTATTTGTACTGCAGTGCTGGGAATGGACGAAAAGGAATCTGTGATGCCAGAGAATAGTGCTGGAAAGAGTGCACAGGGCGCTGGGTCCCCCGAGAAGGAATAAGCCACAGCTTCACAACAAAAAATAGAGCCCGGAAAATGGGCTCCTTGACCTGGAAGTGGCACAAAATCAAAATCTTTCAGGACCTGGCAGCCATAACCTTAAAGAAAAGGAGAGAGTTTTTCAAGATTTACTGGCTCAGATGCGGAGTAGTGGTATAAAATACAGATGACTGTTCCCCTTTTGGGTTAAGTTTCAGTATTAATGGAGTGTCATCCCGAGTGCAGTCTGTGGAAGAGGCGGCAGAGATGAGTGCCTCGAGAGAGAGGGCAAAGAGCAGATGTCGGACAGAGTCGGAGGAGATTTTCAGAAACGGCATTGTGTGGTAAAGGGTGGCAAGAGACTGCAATGGCATTCTGGGACATTGATGTTGGAGAAGGACACATGAATCAGTCAATAACAGAGGACTGAAAGCTAGCTGGGTTTAGACCCCAACTGAGTCTTGAAATCGCGAATGTGCAGGTGTCAGATATATGAGGGGGATGGGAGAAAATTTATAGTTATACGTATGGTTTAAGTTTGGATGCGGCGTGGTAGGTATGGTGACCCAGGTGGGGTCCATGTATGGTGAAGGTGGACATAGTGTGGGGAGATCAGGGGGTTGAGGGGAGGGGTACCGGGAGGAGGAGGAGGGTCAATATAGTATTCAGATAGTGCTTTAATTAGAATGTTTTATTGTACTTCAGCTTATTGAGGTGAAATCTGATATTACAGAATTGTTTGATTATGGTATTGCTGTTCAATAAAGATTAAATTATTAAAAAAAATAAAAGATTTCTTACCCACACATTAAAATTTTCAAGGCAGGGTACATAAGTCTTGTTGATTTTATTATAAATGTCCTTATCAGTATTCCTGCAACCTAAATACTCAATATTGACTTTCTACTATCTCATCCATATATCTATATCTACAACCACAACTTCCACTGTATTTAAAAGCAAAATTAATGACAGATTCTCTCTTATTTTACAACCTAACTACCTGCACATTGAATTTCCACTATTTTAATCTTGGGCCTTCAAAAGCCTGCACAAAAGGTTTTTAAAATTTTATCTTAAGTCTGTACACTATCAGTTGTGCCTTAGCTCATCCGGAAGGGAATTCCACAGTATGATGTCAGTCACCCCAAAATTTCTAGTCTGAGTATCCTCTAGATATACCACTGGGAATTATGGTACATCGAGGAGAAAGCAGCTTGCAGATCTTGGTGGCCTAAGAGGATTGTGGATCTTTAAAGTGATATTTGTGCAAGTGCTGGTTCACTGTAAAGGGCTCTTTGTAACTTAAATTTTATCTTCCATGTGATCAGGATGCAATACAGAGCATGCAAAACAGGAGTGATATGTTCATATAATTTTTTGCATATCAAAATTCTAGCTGCTGTATTCTGGACTATCTGCAGAGGTCTTAAAGTAGCTATAGGTAGTCCAGTATATAAAAAAATTACAATAGATTATGCCTGACAACACCAGGGCCTGCAAGATTATATGACAATTTTGGCGTGTTGCTAGAACAAGGCCTATCAATGTGGGCTGATATTAAATCATTGGTAACATCATTGTTAAACTTCAGATGCTGCAAAATTTAAAATCTTTTCTGAATTACTCTAATTATTACAGGAGGACCTTGCAAGGCTGCAAGATTGGGCATCCAAATGGCAGATGAAATTTAATGTGGACAAGTGCAAGGTGTTGCATATAGGGAAAAATAACCCTTGCTGTAGTTACACAATCAGATCGATACTCTAAGGCCGCGGTAGAAACAGTGCGGCAGTGTCAGGCGCACCCTCGTTCCCCGCACGCACAGTTCTCTTCACCTACCGCTCGATACTCTCTTCAAATTGCATGCAAATGCATGCCGTGGCTGCGAAGCCTTAGGCAAGCGTTAGGCCCACGCAACCCATTTTACTGTATAGAGCGCCTATACAGTATCCTGGGTTCGCGGGCCTAACGCTTCACGGCCACGCTGGTATCTGTCATTTCAAATGACATTTGAAATGACAGGTACCAGGAAGTGGACAGTTATGTTCCCCGATGCTCAGCAAACTTTCCCCCAGCCCCCGCTTACCTGCCCTGGCCCCGTCCGGTCTCCGGTGCAGCCCCAGTCCTGTCCCCTCCTCCCGAAGCAAAAAAAAAAACAAAAAACCGAAAACGTAGCAAGGCTCGGGCCTGCTACGGTAGTCCCTTCTCCCTTCTCCTCTCCTCCCGATTTCGGCGCTCAAGGCGGCCGGGTGGGCGTGCATTCATCCAGGCAGAGGGAGCCGGCGGCGAAAGCGGCCTCCGGCTCCCTCTACCTGGATGAATGCACGGCCCCCGCCGGCAGCGAATGAATGCCCGTGCGATTTTGGCGCTCAAGGCGTGACGTCACGGCATGTGACTGCCTTGAGCGCCGAAATCGCACGGGCATTCATTCACTGCCGGCGGGGGCCGTGCATTCATCCAGGCAGAGGGAGCCGGAGGCCGCTTTCGCCGCCGGCTCCCTCTGCCTGGATGAATGCACGCCCACCCGGCCGCGGCCTGGATCGAACACGCGCCCACCCGCTCGCCGGCTCCCGCCGCCGCCGCCTGGATGAACGGGCGCCCATCCGCCCGCTGGCTCCCGCCGCCGCCTCGATGATCGCACGCCTGGGGGATTAGGAAAGTGACAGGTATTTATACATATATATAAACAACTTACGCTGCAATGTTTTTTACACTTTACGGTTTTACCCCCATTTTTTACGCTTTATTCCCGTTTTAATTTTCGAACACCACACTAACACCACACTAACACCAAGTAGAGGGTAGGCGGTAAACTAACAGGTTAAGGACGCGGCAAAATAGCGGGTTACAAAGGAGATAATCTGAGCGCGCGTCACAGTATCGGAGGGGAATAGCTAATTCCTTCATTATACAGCTAATTCGTTCATTTACATATCATATACATGCTGCGTGCGGAAAGGGTTATGCGTCTGTTTTAAGAAGCGCTAAGGACGCGTGAAACTGGAGACTATCACTGGATCGCCTTACGCGTCCGAATTGTGCGCTCCCAGCTCGTTACAGACGGGAAATCTTCAACAGCACGTTACAGTATCGACCTGAATGTTAGGTTCCATATTAGGAGTTACCCAGGAAAAAGATCTAGGAATCATAGTGGATAATACTTTGAAATCGTCGGCTCAGTGTGCTGCAGCAGTCAAAAAAGCAAACAATGTTGGGAATTATTAGGAAGGGAATGGTTAATAAAACGGAAAATGTCATAATGTCTCTATATTGCTCCATGGTGAGACTGCACTTTGAATTCTGTGTACAATTCTGGTCACCACATCTCAAAAAAGATATAGTTGTGATGGAGAAGGTACAGAGAAGGGCAACCAAAATGGTAAAGGGGAGGATAGGGCTGTTCAGCTTGGAGAAGACGGCTGAGGGGGGATATGATAGAGGTCTTTAAGCGCATGAGAGGTCTTGAATGAGTAGATGTGAATCGTTATTTACACTTTCGATAATAGAAGGACTAGGGGGCATTCCATGAAGTTAGCAAGTAGCACATTTAAGACTAATCGGAGAAAATTTTCTTTCACTCAATGCTTAATAAAACTCTGGAATTTGTTGCCAGAGGATGTGGTTAGTGCAGTTAGTGTAGCTGGGTTCTAAAAAGGTTTGGATAAGTTCTTGGAGGAGAAGTCCATTAACTGCTATTAATAAAGTTTACTTAGGGAATAGCCATTTCTATTAATTGCATCAGTAGCATGGGCTCTTCTTAGTGTTTGGGTAATTGCCAGGTTCTTGTGGCCTGGTTTGGCCTCTAGTGGGAACAGGATGCTGGGCTTGATGGACCCTTGGTCTGACCCAGCATGGCAATTTCTTATGTTCTTATTCTCCGGTGAGGATACAGTTATTTCATGGTCTTCAAATTGTATATTTACCAGCTTATCAGCAAAAGAATGTTGCGTCCGTCGATCCTAGACTGCTTCACCACATTTGCCTCACCTTATTCACGGCTCTTCCCGCTTACCTTGGGAAAATGGCTACCGCCACATCTGCAAGCTGCCCTCTCCGGCGTCCCCGAAACGGCTATGGTGCTGCCTCCCGCCATACTCCTCCCAAGGACCTACTAGGGTGCGCGCACGACTACCCTCATCTTTATTCCAGCTATGACGTGAACCTCGGGGGCGTCCCCCTCAAGTGATGTCACGCCATCTGGGTATTTAGCCTGCCCTTACGTGCTAGCTAATCGAGTTAGCAAGGATTGGTCTCGGCCGGTCTAAGGTACTCTACTGCTTCCGTGCTGCCGCTGGAAGCTCTCTCTATGCCCTTCAGGGTATTGACTAACCTGGGTACCTGCTTCTCAGGGGCCCTCTGCTTTATTTCAGGTGTCTTACAGGGATCAGATACTCGCTCCTCGAGGGCCTGCTCTCCCTGCCACGGTGCCAGTACCATCTACTTCAGCCTGGTGGAATCGCAAACCTACAGCTACCATCTAGTGAGTAATCTGTCTCATCTACAGCATTGCCTTGCTGGGAAACCTACACCGGAATTCCCCTATACCAACGGGATGAGAAGGGTTCCCTCTGCCGAGGGTCTCGAGACTGCTACATCCAGACTACCTCACTACTGCCACCTCTGGTGGTATACATCAAGCTGTACAATAAAAGATCTAATTCTGTGTTTGTGCGTCCTGAGTCTAGCCCAGTACTGGGCTCCCCACGGGGCCCCTCCCCGTGGGCGTGGTCATCTGCCACAATACCCAAGAATCCACCCAAACACCGCTCAACCATAACAAAGAAATTCTACTTGGTACTATGAATTCAGTTTTTTTGTGACCTTGAGCGTAAATTTATTGGGTAGCCACCACTTCACCCACCTTCAGGCAGCTTTGTACCAAATAGCTTCTGACCATTTTGATGAAATTTGATTAAAAAACTGTATATCGGCATAAATTTGTTAACTAATGTCCATCCCTCCTAGCACCCTGCAAATTGGAGCTAAATAGATGTTAGAAGGTTGCAGATAATGCAAATCCTTGCGCCACCCCTGTATTCAAGGGGTATGGGGGGATGCAAATGAATCTGTACAAACTTGCTATGATCTTTTATTAGATAGGAGGTAAACCAAGATAACATCTTGTCAGCAGTACCAATAGCCCTTAGCTGACCCAGCAAAAATTGATGTTATTCTTTATTTAGGGGCGGATTTTCAGAGCCCTGCTCGCCTAAATCCGCCCAAAACCGGTCGGATTTAGGCGAGCAGGGCCCTGCGCGCCGGTGAGCCTGTTTTACATAGGCCTACCGGCGCGCGCAGAGCCCCGGGACTCACGTAAGTCCAGGGGTTCTCCGAGGGGGGTGTGTCGGGGGGCGGGCGTGTCGGCAGCGTTTTGGGGGCGGGTACGGGGGTGTGGCTACGGCCCAGGGCGGTCCGGGGGCGTGGCCGCGCCCTCTGTACCCGCCCCCAGGTCGCGTCCCAGCGCGCAACAGGCCCGCTGGCGCGCGGGGATTTACTTCTCCCTCCGGGAGGCGTAAATCCCCGGAGAAAGGTAAGGGGGGGGTGTAGACAGGGCCGGGCGGGTGGGTTAGGTAGAGGAAGGGAGGGGAAGGTGAGGGGAGGGCGTAAGAGGATTCCCTCCAAGGCCGCTCCGATTTCGGAGCGGCCTTGGAGGGAACGGGGGTAGGCTGCGCGGCTCGGCGCGCGCCGGCTATACAGAATTCATAGCCTTGCACGCGCCGATCCAGGATTTTAGTGGATACGCGCGGCTCCGCGCGTATCTACTAAAATCCAGCGTACTTTTGCTTGCGCCTGATGCGCCAGCAAAAGTACGCCTATTCGCGTTTTTTGAAAATCTACCCCTTAATTTTTATTAGTGTGTGCATGCACTTGTGAGCCAGTTAACCCCATGAGAAACTGAAAAGGAGACAGTGGCAAATAGCTATTCAGGAGGGTGAGCTGTACCCTATGCTGGGTTTGGAATGAAGTTCTTGAAACTCTGAATATCTGTGAATGAGTGATTTTATGCGAACCCCCTCCTGAAGTGCAAAATGTATTATCTGCCTCATTACCCCTTTTTGGACATGTAAAATTGCTTTTGTGACATCTATGTCCTATACAAAAAGGCAGAGCAAACGCACTGAACATGCCAGAGAATGTGGTGAAAACTATTAGTGTAGCTGTGTTTAAAAAAAAAAAAAGAAAAAAGATTTGGACAAGTTCCTGGAGGAAAAGTCCATTAACCATTATTAAGGTAGAGTTGCAGAAATCCACTGCTTATTCTTGGGATAAGCAGCTTGGAATCTATTTACTCCCTGGGATCCTGCCAGGTACTTGTGACCTAGCTTGGCCCCTGATTGAAACAGGATACTGGGCTTGACCCCGGTATGGCAAGTCTTATGTTCTTATGTTGAAAGAATTGATGTCAGCACAATCTAAGTGTAGGAACCTGTGAATGCTTGCCCATGCTTCAGACACAGCTCGGGTTCATTTATATATGTCCAGAAACAATTACGTGACCCGACTCCTAAGGAAATTAGTGGAGAAAAGTCAGTAATTAGACATGGATAGAAAATACCTGAACAGAGTCCACAAAAAAAAACTCCTGCAGTGGTTTTTCAAAGTTCATAGGATGGTGAAGAGCAGTTCTGAATTGGAAACATATCCACCCCCACAGAATTGAACACTTTTTCCATGTTTGTATTTCTCCTTAGCTGAACCCAGCTGTTCTGCCTCTAATGATGAAACGCTCACTTCTCAGATGGTGAAATACACCTTTCTCTTATTCCAAAGAAGCTGCATGATGCTTTACCAATACTAGAATTCCATAACACTTTCAATATGCTTAAATTGGGTCAAAATAGCATCAGAAATTTAGGGGCTGTTTAAAAAGGATGTCTTGTCTGCCTGTACCTACCATGTCATTGAGCACCTTTTAACAGAAGAGCACCTGGAAAAGAAAGCCCAATCAAATTAGATCTTGAACACAGATACTCTCAGCATTTAACATCTTTGTCCACTGTCATTTATTTATTTATTTATTTAAAGGCTTTTATATACCGGAGTTCATGCACTTGTGCATACCACTTCGGTTTACACAGAACAAGGAACAGAAAATTACATCAAACAGATTGAACAATTAAACAAATATACAATTACAATATTGTCATGATGTCATGATTGTCATGATGCTATCACCTTCACAACTATTATGTGAGATATTGGTGTTCAGCTAGGTTTTCCAGCCAGGAAAGACTGTGCTGGACGGACTGACTGACTGACTTTATTTATTTATTTATTTAAAGGATTTTTAGCCCATTCAATCACCAGTTGTAGGTGGGCAATGGATTAAACATTCATAAACTGCATATAACCAATATACACAAATTATAATAAGGAGCACCAGACGCAGTCATATGCAACACTCAAATAAGATGCAATCTAGACTAATCTGAGTGGGTGATCAGTTAAAAAATCAAAAGCTACGATGTTCAAGTGCAGACATTAAAAGGTTGTATAAATAAAACCTTCAACAGCTTCCTAAATCTTAAAATGAATACCTCCTGACTTTAAACCACCAGGCAGTGAGTTCCAGAGCTCAGGCCCAGCAACAGAAAATAAGCATTTGCTAGACTTAGCTAACTTTCATCTGTTTCACAGAAAGAATGTCTAAACGATCTTGAAAAGAAAATCTTAAAAGTATTGAGTAGGGTGGTAAACTTTTAAGATAGTATTAAAACCTCTAGGAACCTGGCCATGCAAAGCTTTATACAGTAATGTGTTAACAGAAGGCATGGAAATTACTACCCTTAATCAATATGCTTTGAGGCTTTTAATGCAGCTGCAACATTGTTCCTTGCTTAGACAGCAAGGGGAATAGAGGAATTGGATTCAGACGACAACAGAGGGCACAGACTTCCATGGTCTGGGATACTGATACGCAAACTTACAGGAAAAAGCACAGGACTGCTTCTAGAGCCAAGTCCTGAAGGAAAGCGTGGGGGTAACTTGCTGGTGTGGTGGTTACTACCCTTAACCAGTAAGCCTTGATATTTTTGATGCAACTTTAACATTGCTGGGTGCTTCAATGGCAGGGGAAAAGGGGAATTGGATTCAGACAGCAACCAATAGGGATGTGCAGCAAGGACGGATTCGTCCCATTCGGGATTTGGATTCGTAGGGGCCCAAATCCGTTGCATCCGTTCTCAGGGGCCCCCGATCCGTTCATATGTCAATACATTTGTTCCCCCCACCCCAAGACTTGGCAAAAGTCCCTGGTGGTCCAGCGGGGTTCCCGAAGCGATCTCCTGCACTCGGGCTGTCGACTGCCAGTATTCAAAATGGCACCGATAGCCTTTGCCCTTACTATGTCACAGGGGCTGTCGGCACCATTTTGAATACCGGCAGCCGACAGCCCGAGTGCAGGAGATCGCTCCGGGAACCCCGCTGGACCACCAGAGACTTGGGGGGGGGGGGGGATCAGGAGGGTAGGGGACCTATTCGTTGGTGATCCGTTGTATTCGTGGGGGTTCGCCATACGTTTCAGAACCCCCATGAATACAACGGGTATGGCATATACGTTGCAGATTCACAATACATCGAAAATGAATGCACACCCCTAGCAACCAACGAACATTTATGGTCTGGGGAACTGATAAGCATGGGGGTAACCTGCACAGAGCAGCAGTTACTATCCTTAATCAATAAGCCTTGATGCTTTTGATGGAGCTGCAACATTGATCTCTGCTTTGAAGGAAGAGGTGAATGGTGAAAGAAAAGAGGAATTTGGATTCAGAGACAACCAACACGAGCCACGAAGTTTTTACAGTCTGAGGTACTGATGCTCAGACATTAAGGAAAAAACACAGGCAGGGACGGATTGGCCTATCGGGGGATCGGGCTTCCCCTGGTGGGCCGGTCTAGCTGATCACGTGGTCTCGACCGCGTGGCTCTTCCTCAGCACCTCCCAGCCAGCCCCCGCCGGAGACAAGCCAGCGGGGGCCGAAGAAATAAAAATCGAGGCCGGCAGAGGCCGAAGAAAAGAAGATCAGCCAGTCCCCGCCGGAGACCAAGCCGGCAGGGGCCGAAGAAATTAAAATCGAGGCCAGCGGCGGCAGAGACAGAAGAAAAGAAGATGGGTGCCGCCCAGCCAGCCCCCGCTTGAGGCTGGCTGGGAGGCGCCCATCTTCTTTTCTTTGCCTCTGCCGGCCTTGATTTTAATATCTTCGGCCCCCGCCGGCCTCGATTTTAATTTCTTCGGCCCCCACCAGAGACCAAGCCGGAGGGCCGAAGAAATTAAAATAGAGGCCGGCGGGGGCCGAAGAAGTGAACACCGGTGCTGCTAACCGCCGCTGGAGACCAGCTGTTCAGCTGGGGGGGCCTTAGATTGGAAGGGTGCTTCTGTGTGTATGTGAGAAAGGAACGGTGCTTGTGTGTGTGTGTGTTATGTTTGTGAGAGAGGAATCTGCCAGTTTAAAAAAAAATGAAATGTGATAATACATATACCTCAACTTTTGTGTTGGTAGCACAACTTTTGAAAAGTTGGATGAAAGATGAAATTACTGAATTTTAAGCATCCCTCTTCTGGAAAATAAAATTTAGCAAAGTGGGTAGAGACAAATACTAAAGCAAAAAAAAAAAATTAAACTATTTAAAATGTTCAGCAAAATCACAAATTTAAGATACTGATGCCAGGTGGGGGGTTTGGGGTTTTTTTTTTAAGCATAATTTAAGCATGAAGACTAGAATAGTTCCAATCTGAAATGGTTTTGCTATTTTTTTTAAGCCTTTAGAAAATGTATATTTTTAAATGACTAAGACTGGAATCTTCCCATTTAAAAGGGAAGTTGACTAAGGATGTCTTTCGGTTCCATATCTCCCACATGAATAATCATATGACTGATAGTTTGAAGAAAGACACTTGCTTTATTGCCTGAAAGCGTAAAACAAGAGAAGCTGTACGGTGTGGGTGGCTGTCCCTTGGGAGGACAGAACCTGAAGGAAAGGTGTCATTTCGCTTTCTGATAGGAATGTGGTTTTCTTATTTAATGGTTGGGATCATCACTTTCACTTTTAGTAAAAGTGAAAAATGCTGCAAGTCTGAAAGCAAGGTGCTTCTGTGAGAGTGTAATGTGTATGTGAGACAGGGAGAGTGCTTCTGTGTGTCAATGTGTGTGCAAGAGAGATGGAGCATGTTTTTGGCTGGCTTGTGGCTGTGAGAGAGGGCATGTGTGTGATTGAGCCTGTTTGTAAGTGAGATAGAACATGTGTGTGATTGAGAGCTTGTGTGTAAGTGAAATAGAGCATGTGTGTGATTGAAATCCTGTGTGTAAGAGGAAGCGAGAGCATTGTGTGATTGAGAGAGACTGGCCAAAGAGGTGACGTGTGTATGTGTGAGACTGATCAGGGAGATGACTGGTGTGTGTGTGTGTGTGTGTGAGAGAGAGAGAGAGACTGGTTGGGAGATGATTGGTGTGTGAGAGACAGAAACTGGTCTTGAGGGTATGACTGGTGTGTGTGTGTGTGTAGATTGGTTGTGGTCCCTAAGGAAGAGGACCGTGAGGACAGCTTCAGCAGCTACTGCTGCTTCTGGTGTGGCCTGCAAGGGAAAGGAGTAGGAGAACTGCTGGAGAGGATAAGTAAAGGTGGCTTTTTAAGTTCATTTTTCTTGATTGACTACCATTTTAATTATTGGGTAGTATGTGATGTGTCTGCTGTTTGAAATATTTTATTGGTGTTTGGTAAAGGTTTCAAAATTTGCTTGAGTCTTTAATTATTGGATATTCTATTCATTAGCTGTTTTGAAATTATTTTATTAGTATGATTTTATAATTATGATTCATGATTTATATATCTTGATTTTATTGATTGTTTCATGAGGAATGGTGACATTTTTGTTTTTCCGTTGTTGCACTGTATAGAGTCTGGCATGATACGTTTTACAGTTTAGTTTTTGTCTGCACATTTCTATTTTTACTTTATGTGGCTTTATTCTATATTTGGTGAGAGTTTGTGTTCTGCATGCAAAAACTGAGATGAAGCATTCTTTTAGCATGTGATTTCTCTGTAGGGATCTGTAGTAGCTTGGCCTGTTCTGTTTTCCTGATAGAGGTCTATTGATATTTTAGATTCTGGTGTAATATTTATGGTATTCTTTTTCATAGGTGAGGTTGTTATTCTTTGAGTTTTGGCAAATAGTACTGTGTTGATACGGGAGGACCATGCTGAAATATAGGGGTGTGTACATATATATGTAAATTATATTGTATATGTAATTGGGTACCCATGGGCCAGTATGGAGAAAAATCCCCCGGACCACTATTTTCCCTCAATCCGCCCCTGAACACAGGACTTCTTCTACGGCCAAGTCCATAAGCAAAGCAAGTCAAGCAGCACTGACATACATAGGATAATCTGCATGGTGTGGCAGATACTACCATGAGAAGCTTGCTGGGCAGATTGGAATGACTATTGGTCCTTTTCTGCTGTCATTTCTATATGTTTCTGTATAAGAAAACTAAAATATAAATGGAAAAGTAAGCTCCACTAGATTAGAACAAATTGTGCTATAATTGAGCATTTCCAGAACTGTCCTGACTATGGACTATGTACAAATTTCTCTACCGAGCAAGAAAAGTTGGCATCATGAAAAGTTCACACATCCTTTTTCCTTTGCTTGTGTTAGTATATTTTATATTTAACTATGTTTTTCTTGTCAGTGGGAGACAAAAACGTATTCCACCCCATCCAAACAGGGCTGGATTATGGGCAGCTGGCACCCTGTAGGAAAAGCAGGCTGTCATGTCTCAAGAAATTTCATAATTGAAAACCAGAAGGGTTTTGGATTATGATTTCTTGTTTAGCCCCTGAAGAAGCGTTTCCATGCAAAACCACAGCCGTTGTCGGGCCTTTGGAAGTGGATTATATATAAACAAGGATGCTTTGTTACCTACTGTAGACTGTTGTTCATTTAAATGCTCACAAAAAATTAACTTAAAACCCATTACACTTAAGAGGTGAATGATCGATAAGACCGAGTGGCCTGTATGGTAACTGGGTGCACTGTCTGGCTTGCTGACACCTCTTTACTTTAATTTTTCAGAGCTTATACCACAAAACCTGTATCTTTAGATTTCTTTGGTTCTCATCTTAAGGAACTTTCACTGTCAGCAGATGTATTATTATTATTTTTTTAAAAATAAATTTTACTTTGAAAACTGGCTTTTTAGCATCCTAAATAAGGGACCTTACTCTTCAGAAGAGGTTGAAGAGGCTGGAGGAAGAAGTAAGCAGCCAGGCCAACAAGGCAAGCCTATAATCTACAAACACAAAGAAAGTGGCACTTCATGAAATGCTGGAAGCTATGAAGACAGCGCTAACACCAATGAAATATTCATTGGTTCCGGCACCTACCCAGGAAAGCCCTGTCTGCAGAATTCTGAGATCACAAGTACTCCAGGAGAGGCCTTCGTCTTAATATCTGACCATTATGGCAGGAAACTTAGCCACTACATCCGTCACTGGCAAACAGTGATTACAACACCCTTGAATACTTGCAGGTTCAGTAGAAGGCTTCTTGGAGGAAGCAAGCCTACATGAGTCTATTGTCTCAGTCTGACTGGTGCCATTTAATAGAAAGCTTGTTTGTACCTCTCTTCTCTTCTGCTTAGTACCAGGGTGTTGAATGTAATCATGAATGGCCTCCGAAAAGGAGTAGCAGCAGCTGGAGAAAAGAGGACGGCCTGATACCTATCATATCTTCTACCATCCTCTGCAAAGAGCTGGTGTCCAGATAATGCAGACGTTATTTATTTATTTATTTATTTATTTATTTATTTATTTTTAGAAGCTTTTATATACCGATGAACGTTGGGAACATCTCATCGGTTCACAATAAACGAAATGCAGCTAAAAGAGCTTTATAGTGAAACAGAGAACAATATGCATAAAATTAAAATTAAATAACAGAGAACTAAGGGTCGAAACGTACAAGAATAAAACTGAATGATTACAATTATGATAACTAATTACAATATAAGTAATTACAAGAAAAAAGTCATATAAGTCAGAAAGTCCTATAAGTCAGAGGGCATAAGAGTCATGGGGGAAGGTGAGGTGTTAGAAGTATGCTTGCTGGAAGAGGTGGGTTTTCAAGTTCTGTTTAAATTTTTTAGGGCATGATTCTTGACGTAGGGAGGATGGGAAGTTGTTCCATAGTGTGGGCCCCGCTAAGGATAGTGCCCGAGCTTTGGTGGAGCAGAGTTTAAAATGTTTAGGTGAAGAAGTGAGTAGTGTTGCTGTTTTGTGGGTCTGTTTGTGTTGTGAAAACCATTGCATTTTTTGGTTGTGGTGAGCTTTGTGGATTAGCGTAACCAATGGAGGTGTTTAAGTATAGGAGTTTATGTGGTCACTTCTGTGGGCGTTTGTAAGGATCCGGGCAGCAGCATTTTGTAGTAATTGAAGCGGTTGCAACGTGCTTTTGGTTAAGCCTAGGAGCAAGGCGTTACAGTAGTCGATTTTAGATAGAATGAAGGCTTGTAGAATGGTGCGAAAGTCGCTGAGATGTAGAAGGAGTTTAAGTTTCTTGAGGGAGTGTAGTTTGAAGTTATCAGTTTCACTTCAGTGGAGAAGCTGAAAGGGTGGTAGATATGGGAGGCCAGGCGTCCATGCAGCTTCTACAGAGCTAAGAGATGAGAGCTCTGTTCGGCCTGAATCTACTCAGGCACTCCGTCTGCTACTCTGAATCTGGCCTGAACTGATTCAGCTGTGGGAGGCTCAGGTCTTTTACTGCGAGATATCCAGCACGTTTACAATCAGGGACTCAGGGGATGAGAACAGGAAGGGGGGGGGGGACTGAGTATTGGGGATATCTCTGTTGTATATTTTTCTTCTGAAATGGCTAGGAGTTGATACAGAATCCATCACCTCCTAGTTGTTTGTAACTTACTTTGAAAATGTGAATAAAAACCGTTTAAACAAACAATGTGCCCAATAGAGCAGATACGCTTTTAGAGTCTGTGAGGTGTAGCATATCTATTTTAGCTTTCTGTGGTAAGGAAAGCACTACCCACTTCCTTCCTCTTTTTATAGAGCTTGTTACTGATTTGTGAGAAATAAGACAGAAAATATTTCAGCTGTTTGAAATGAGCAAGACTATAACCTGTCCACTTAATTAGTTCCGATGTGTGTTTCGTGGCCATGCTGCACAGCATTACATTTGCTGAGATCAGGTGCTGCTGCTGCTGCTGTTCATGTGAGTGCGAACGTGCTAGGGGTCAGAGGTCCCGCCTGCTCAGTCCCTTTAACTGGTTCTCTTATTGACTGACATTTGCTTCAGGAGCACGCTGGAGACTAAACTGAGACAGAAACTCTGCCAGTGTCAGGCTCTCTCCCTAGTGGCAAATATTGCTTTTCTGCTTGGCCGAAGAGAGTGCATAAGCCCAGTCTAAACATTCAGTTAAGCTTTCTTTATTTGCTCTTTAATACAATTTTGTTTGATCTATGTAAAATGCTTTTGATATAGCCATGTGGGAGCTTTAGTTAGTGATCCTGTTCATCTATATCTTTTCACAACTAAAGGATGGTTTTTTTTTTTCAAATGTTTTCTAATCTCAAAATAGGTTTTTGCTTGCATAAAAATTTTAAAATTATTTTTAAAAAGAGGACTTGTATGTGATTATACTATGGTTGCTTTAGCCGTTCTTTTGGCTTATAGGCACGTGCTATGATAACCCTCCCTCCCCTTTTCTGATTTGTTGGGTTAGGGTAGTGGGTTTTGTTTTTTTATTTTTGCAGTGAATAATAAGTAAATGAAATACAATGAGTGATTAAAACCAAGCCTTCGGGGATTCCACAGCTCACTAGTCTAGGTTCAGACAGAGTAGCTTCCCAGCTCACTGGAAACTGCTGGTTAACTAAAAATGACTGAAACCAGGATAAAACACCCCCTTCCATACTGCCATATCTAATGCCATATGATAATGGATAAGCAGTTGACGATCTACTGTGTCAAAAGCTGCACTCATGTCTATTGAGACTAGGAATGCATCTTTCCCTTGGTTCATATTATGTCTAATATCATTGTTCAGGGCTATTAGGGCTGAATCCAAATTCTCTAGGATGTAATCCATTAGTCTTCTCTATAGAATCATCCAATTGCCTAGCAACAACCTTATCGATGACTTTCATAATAAATGGCAGGTTTGACACTGGGTGGTTAGTAGTGATTAGTATGAATTGAATTCAAAGATGTTCCTTTAACGAAGGATGAACCAAAACTAATTTCAGGGATGTAAATTTAAGTTACACATATCACTATAAATATCAGGAATTTGACCTTCCCTAGTTTCCGTCCTTAGAAAATCTTGGTTGGCATCGGGTCACATGTACATGTACTAGAACATTACTGAGGCCATAATTTTATCCACCCCCATTTCTGAAATATCATTAAAAGTTTCAGACTTACTCGTCAGTAAATCTGGTTCCACTTCTCAGACTTACTCTTCAGTAGATTCTAGTTCTACTTCTAGTTTTTTGTCAGGGTTGACGGTGTTTGAACTCTTGGCCCTGGAAGTTTCAGGTGGTGCACCTAGCATGGAGCTGCAAAAGTGGCTGGCTGTCCAGAGAGCCCTAGCATTTTCACTCTCTCTACTAGGGAGAGCTATACACGCTTCTGCAGAACTCCGATTGGATCAGCACTGGGCATCCTGCTTATTGACACCAGCATATAAGGTATGGTCAGAAGGCACACAATGCTGGTCCAACCAATCTTTTTGGCAACCACCCTGTGGAAGCACTGTCCATCTGACTGCTGATGACCCTTTTTCCAGTGTTCTTGCCTAGTAATCTTGTTTCTAGTATTCTGGCCTAATAATCCTGTTCCAGTGCACCTTGTCTATGTAGTTCCTGTGCTCCTGGTTCCTGTCCGTCCCCGGGCTCCACCATCGTGCCAGGGCCTTTCCTCTTCAAGGTACACACCTTTCCTCTGGGACAGCCTCTGCTTGTCGACTCTTGAAAGCCGTGACAATTATGTTTTTCCAAGACAGGCAATGCGGCTGGGAACCTTTGGTGAATTACTGAGAATGAACGCTGCTCATGCAGTCAGGCAAGTGGTGGTGGACTTAAAAATAAAATAAAATAGTTAGTTGTAGGTCCCTGAAATTCCAAAATTAGTCTTTTTAGTTTGATAACTTTGTCCTTATAATTTTGTGTCCATGCTTATTAAAATTAATGTGATCCTGAAATGTTAACTAGGACACTGCAGTGTTATTTAGCCTTGCCTAGATGTTCTTTCTGCTTCTTCAAAAATCACTTATTTATTTATTTATTTTATTTATTTATTGGTTTTATATACTGTCGTTCAGTATTCTATCACAACAGTTAACTAAGCATAAAACATTAAAAGAAAAACATTTTACAAGCAAAAAGTAAAATTATAAAACCAACACTTATTCATTAGAGGCTTGCAAATCATTGACAGAATGAGTAGCCCTACCAGTCAACTTTTCTTAGTTACTATTTATATTGTGTTACTTTCATTAGTTATTAGTTACAGATACTTATGTACAATTAAATCACTACCTGGTACACGCATGAATATCCCCCTCACGATGAGAGATGTAAGGTTAGCATGCACAGGAAGCAAGCCTTTTTCAGAAGTAGGCCCGGATTTAGGTGCAGCCAACATAGGCAACTGCCTAGGGGACCACATTTTGAAAGCACCGAATACCCATGCCAAAGGGGGCGCCTTCTCCCTCTTTAGGTCTGTATGCTGTTGCTATTTTAAAAAGGCACCACCAAGGCACTCTGGCCCAATACCCACTTCCCTGTTTTCTAATCTGGATGAATTCTCCACACTCTGGTTGGGGGCAGGATCCCCCCTGCCCTCATGCTTCAGTCCCACCTGTAGATGCCTATTCTTAAATATGGAACTGTTCAGAAGAAAAAATACTCTAGAATAAGAGCTCAAGGTATGAGGCTGCAAAGGAGTAGACTTGGGAGTTAACCTCCTGCAAATAATTCTTCACGGAAAGGATGGTGGATACATGGAATGGCCTCCCAGTGGAGGCTGTAACAGAATTCACGAATGCCTAGAATAAACACACAGATATCCCTGGAATAAACATATAGGGTTGTGAAGTAAGAGGAAAGCCAGAGATCAGTTGTGATCTATGGCGGGGTGAGCAAAGTTTTTGAGCTGTGGCCCCTCCCTTCTATTTGTTCAGTTGGTTGGGACCCCTCAAGATGGTTCACTTCTATATATCTGTCTATTTATAGATATATTTATGTATATCTGTATATATGGGTGTGTGTATGTATATATATATCTATATATAGATATATATGGACAGAAAGGATGATACCCAGGCAGCTTACAGCTCCCATATTTTTCAGTTGAGGAAAGAAGCAAACGCACGTGCACGCACACAAACATATGCCAGAGAGGCAGATACCCCTTACACAGAGACACCACGCACAGTTATCCCATACCCAGAAACAGAGATATTGCATCTAGACAGAAAAACACACATCACCCACAGTCAGAAGACAGACACAGAGAGAGGCACAGATGTAGACACTGCACACCAGACAAACACAGAAAGACACACTTCACACCACACCCAGACACACACAGGTCAAGGCCACAGTGGTAAGGGCTGGAACATTGTTCAAAAAATGAAGGTATGAGCCAAAATTATTTTAGAAACTGAAAAACTCATCCCACCCTGACCAACCGTGGTGGTGGTGTTTTACTGTTTCTTATTTTTTTTTCATAATTTGTTTATCTCTTTGATTTTTTTTTTCATGTTGTGATTTGCTTATTTAACTATTGTTACACATTTTGCCTTTATTCTCCCTTCCCCCTCCATTTCCTCATTCTCTCCGGCCTCTTTGCCCATTCCCCTCCCCAACCTCGCCACTTCTTTTTCCCTGGCAGGCAACAGCTGTGATCTCTTTGCTTGGGTAGAGACCCAGAAGCAGAAGGAACGCCTCCCGAGCTGAGGCCTGAGGCATGGCAGGTCTTCCTGGGTCTGTGTTGGTAAAGCTTACTCTGTGCTTATGGCCAGGGACACAAGAACACTTAGACTCAGTAAAAAGTATAATGTATGTTTATTAGTCAATATAAGTGTTCTCGAGAGATGCTGGGTACTGGGTGCCCTTCGTCTTACAATCTGACCAGCAATCTCTCCATATACAGAAAGTGATCCTTGTTTTATAGGTAACATTCAAATACAGGGTAGAAGGTTCTAGGGACTTGCATGACTGCCCAAAGAATCATTTACATAAGTTGTGATGTCAACTGCATGATTAAATCATCGCTAACTATCCCTGATTGGCTTCCCAGGATGTGTAGCCCATTTCCCATGACTTTCTTTGTTCTGGTAAACTCTTGCTGGTCAAGACAATCAACACGTCTGTAACTGTGTGGATTACAAACTCCTGAGAACAGTGCCTGAAGCTCCCCTGTGGTGACTCTATGAATAGACATCACCTGTCTGGTGCCAGCTTGCCTCCACAGATATCCAGGGACATTCTGTAAGTCACTCAGAGTCCATTCAGCTCAGGCAGGCCAAAGACACGCAGAGGCTTCTGGGATTTCCTTCTCCATGTTGGTATACTTCTCAGTGTCCATGTCCAGTTCTGCTGCAGAATAAGCAGCTCCCCCACCTGGACCTGCCACAGCCGAAACAGCTTCTCACCCTGGCCTCCTGAAAGAGATGCATGGCTAAACTACGGCAGGCTTACAATGATGCCACTACGTTCTGGCAGCTCCCTCCCTCCTGAGCTTGCAGTGGCTCCACATCACCGAGACTCAACAGCATAGCCATTTTTTTCTTCCCTGATTGAGCAGCCCTCCTTCAGGATTGTTTATATACACACACACCCCTCTCCCCCCCTCCCGGAAGGCAGCCCATACTCTAGTTTGCGCACTCCTGATCTATGGCATTGCACCAGGGAAATAAATTTGACAAGGCTAGAATTGTCTTTATTTGCCATCATAAGTCTATGATTCAAACTAAATTTACTCTGGAAGCATAGCTTAATTTTTTAAAAATCTCTCTAGGATCCTTACTATCGATTTAACGACCTGGCCTATAAATGGATCTCTCTGGATAACTGGACCTACAGCAGGCCATTCAAACTTCCACCTGACATCAGGTACATTATGCAAAAATACATACATTTTATGCATATGATTCTATTTTGCACATATACATGTTATGTTATGTTTAAACATGAAGTAAAGTAGGCAAACTGTAAAGCTGCCATTTGGACACCTTAACAAAGTTTCACGAAACATTACTAATGTCTTGAATCGCAGCTTGCTGCAGGTGGGCTGGGCTGTAGGGGCTGCAGTGCCTCTGATGTGCAGCAAAGCCGCACATTTTACTTTCAGAAATTAGCACCTACCCAAAGGTGGGATCTTGAATGGAAGTTTCAAATGATGACAACCTTTTTGATAAATTTGTATGCAAAGGGAAGCTGAGAAATTGGAATGTCTTCTGAACAATGATGATACGCTGCAATTGCAATCAAATGTATTCTGACCAAATTTGATTTTAGGCTAGAATTTGAAAGACGGAGAAGATACTGAAATAATATTGAAGTTGAAAATGTAAGTGTTCTCCATACAAAGGAGCACAAAATAGAGAATCTCTTCTACTTGAAATTATAAAAGCGCCTTGTGGCTGTTTTTTTGGCTGCAAGAATAATCTCCTTCACTTCTGTGGGACATGGCATGTCCAGTTCTATTTTAGTTCTCACAGCAGGGATATTGAGAGCAAAGGCTGAAGATTTGGCTGAAGAAGAGAAACTTCAAATTGAGTTAGGAGATCTGGAAAGATGGGCAGGCAGACAGGAGGGGCTTCTGCTAGTCTTAGAAGCTGAGGCCTTGGAGGGAACGGAGGAAGGCTGCTTGGCTCGGCGTGCACAAGTTGTACAATTGTTGCACCCCCTTGCACGCACAAGTTATAAAATCAGTCGTAGATTTGTTTGCGCCGGGTTGCGCGAAACAAATCTACGCCCGCGCGCATGTTATAAAATCTGGCCCACTATTTTTACTAAAGTAAGTATTATTTGAAACAGGAGAAAAACCTTTTCCTGAATGGTATTGAATTGTGCTGATATGAATTCTAGCTAACTTGTTGGGATGAGGTGAGATTTTTCACAATTTACTCTGAATCCTGGAGACTGCAACATCTTGGGAACTAAGGACATGTTGCTCTTGACTTATGCATAAGATATGCTGGATATTAGTTGACTACTAAGGAAAAATATATTTTTTTTCTGAGATGAGAAGCAACTAATGCTTAGCACTTTGTAAAAAGTCTGGGAGCTCCTGCTAGATCAAATTGCAAAATTCTGTATTGAAAATGACAAAGTCTCACCCCCCCCCCCCCCAGATATTTTCTGTGAGATTTGTGAATAAGAATATGAAGATGTGTTCATGAGATCTAGGGTTGTCAAAGAATCGTCTGTCTGTATATGAGGGAGAATAGTGTCTAAGGAATTCATCTTGAAATTTAATTGACGTCTAGTATCAGACAAAAATCTCCTGTTATCTCGAGTAAAAACCTTTGTCTTCTTTGAACTTGTGGAATATACTGTACTGCATGAACTTTTTTTTTTTTTTTTAATTTATACCTTATTGCATTTTTTTTTGCATTTATACAAGAATTTTAATAATGTGCATATACATAAACCAGATAAAGAAAATATCATTTCAAACAGCAATATATAATCTCTTAATAGTTCCATATACCATAATCTGGATGCAATCACATTGAATCTTATAAAGGAAATAGTGGAGACCAAGAAAAGAATATAGCAGATATGCTAAAGAAATATTATTTTTTCTAACAGTACAAAACTGTAAGGCATCGCCAAACTTTCCAATTACCAACTCCTTAAGAAGGATCTCAGGAACATGGACTAGCATCCAAATAGGAACAAAGTTGTTCTGGATCGTTAAATATATATTTAGTATCACCACAAAGCAATATACATCGACAAGGGAAACGAAACATGAAACACCTCTATCAGTTACCTCCCCTCTCATCGCAATAAACTTCCTCCTCTTTAACTGTGTTATTCTCGCAATGTCCGGGAAGATTTGGATTGTTTAATTTGGATTGTTTAATTTCTGAAGATTTGGATTGTTTAATTTCTGAAATCTGAAATAATGTCTCAGTACATTATCTCGTTCAGATAGAAAAGAGAACTGCACAAACAGCGTTGCTCTTGATTTTATATCCGCATCAAAAGATTTTTCAAGGAAATCAGTTAAATTCAGATTTAAGTCGTCTTGATTTTCCTGTAGTGGAACACTTTCACCCATTGGTTGTCTCGTTGGCAAATAATACATAGTTGAGATCGCAGGTATCGCAACTGATGAATATTTCAATATGTTTAAGAGAGAGCTTTTAAATAATTCCATTGGGGACATCATTTTTGTCTTAGAAAAATTTAAAATTTTTAAATTTGCTCTCTTAGATTGATTTTCAAAAATTTCCATTTTATTTTCAAACATTTTTTCAGACTTAATCAAATTAAATTGAACTTTTCCAATCTCTCTTACGCTCCCTTCCATTGCCTCCAGTTGTTTCTCCACAGTCACCACTTATTTTAGTAATCGCTTCTTGAACTGTAACAGTTAGAGGTAGATCTTCAAAAAATACGCGTGTGCGTACTTTTGTTCGCGCCATTGACGCGAACAAAAGTACACCAGATTTTATAAGATACGCACGTATCTTATAAAATCCGGTGTCGGTGCACGCAAGGCTGCGCCGAGCCGCGCAGCCTGCCTCAGTTCCCTCCGAGGCCGCTCCGAAATCGGAGCGGCCTCGGAGGGAACTTTCCTTCTGCGTTACCCCACCCCCAGCCCTACCTAAATCCCCCCCCCTACCTTTGTTGGGCAAGTTATGCCTGCTTGAAGCAGGAGTAACTTGCGCGCGCCGCCCCAGCATCCCCCGGCACAGGCCGCAGTGCCGGGGGACTCGGGACCGCCCTCCCGGCCCGCCCCCGAACCGTCACCACGCCCCCGGACACGCCCCCTCCCGCCCCTTTTAGGAAGCCCCGGGACTTACGCGCGTCCCGGGGCTTTGCGCGCGCCGGCGGCCTATGCAAAATAGGCGTGCTGGTGCGCGAGTGCCCTGCATGCCCAAATCCGGGAGGATTTACGTGTGCAGGGGTTTTAAAATCTACCCCTTAGCGTGTTAATTGATTTCTGCATGGAAATCAATATATTCCTTATTTTTTCTAAGGAAGAAGAAGCGAGAGTTGGAGTAGCACTGTATAAGGCGATATTATTATTACTCACAGTTCCTTCCTCCGTAAGGCCTTCACCACTTTTTCCTCGTTGTTCTGGGCGTGGTTGTTTGTCCCGGTCCTCGTGGCTCCTGGAACCCGGGCCCCCAGGGTTCACTGAAGAGTCGGAGAGTCCCTCCTCTCTTCTCTAAAAATAGATTTAGAGAAGGAATCTTGAGTTGAAGTAGATGGAGTGTTCGCCATGTAATTTCTTGCAAAATCTATCAACATTTTCTGAACAAAGGCATTCAGGTAGATCAGCTGAGTCTTGACTGGGGATATGTTTGACCCTGGCACTAAAATTGATGATGAAGTAACATGTGATAAAAAAACAGTCTTCTGTATTTCAAGTCGAATTATTGGCGCAGATGCAGTTTGGCAACAAAGGCTTCTGCACTATAGTGGTGCTTTCATTGTATGGTGCCAAAGACACTCGCTCTGAAATCTTAAGAATACTGGATGGCAATAAAGATGTCCACGTTGATGCTTTTGACACTGGATGCCACTAAGACTGTTCACGCCAAAGATTTGGAAAGGCTGTATTGTGTATTGTGCCAATGAACTTTGCCGTATCACCTGCACAGTGCTTTCTCTTTATTGGCTCATAGGCATCAACATGATGTTTAACCAATGACTGCTCTGGAGGAGGGGATTTTCTTTTCCTATTTTCTGTCTGGGAGGAGGAAGTAGAGCCTGCACTCCCTTGAGACTCTGCCTTTATTAGTAGATCCTTTCTTTATTGAAGGTAATCTCTTATTTCTAAAAGTCCTGGCTCACAGAGACATGCAGCCACATGAGCCACAATTGGCAGAATCATACATTGGACCTGGACATTTTAAGCATAAATCATGAAGATCCAAACTTGCCATTTTATCTTGGCATTTTAAAGAATTTAACTGGCTTCTTACCGACTTAGTGATTTTTTTTTCCTTGAAAACAAAAAAAATACTATTCTAACAATTTTTATTTTGTGGCACAAATTGAGATAAAATAAAGAAGCAGAATTGGAAAAGAAAATAAAATCACCCTAAAATGTGATGACAGCACCGAAAGAGAGAAACATTTTCCGTCTCTAGATGCTGAGGTGGATAAAAAAGTCAGGACGTTTGTGTGGTGATAGCATGGGAACTCCTGCACATACTCGGACTTTCTGAGCTATGAGAGAGAATGTTTCACGTTGGCACTGCCAGTGACATTGCCCACTTGTGTGTTTGTTTGTTCCTGCTTGTCCATGGAGAAAACTGGATGTATCTGGCACATTAGACCAAAGCAGCAATAATCCAAAGGTATTGCAATATGTGAGTTTTTGGGACCGCATCTGAAGAAAGGGCCTGCGGGGTGTGGAAATTTCCAGTGCTACGATGTACATAGTCTGAACTTGGCCCAATAAAAGATATACAAGTATCAAATTTTGTTAATGGAAGATGTTTATAAAGAAACTTCATAATTAAACATCTAACAGACATGACTTGCAAAATGCCCACATATTGTATAGGCTGTTCCCGCCAACTGTGCCAGGGCACCTCATTCCATCCAGTCACAGGTTCAGATGCAGGGGTGCTCAATAAGTCAGTGTGATGTAGAGGGAGCTTATAGCATCCTGTGAAGGTGGAGAAGTCAAACCAGTTCTGGTTTTACCCCTCTGGCAGATACTTGGAGATGCACTCTATTTTTCTTAAAGAAATTAATTGGGAAAATTGAGAACTACATCCCTATGCATGCCAAGTTAAAACCAAGCTAGTTCAGCTAGTCCTCCGTGATATAGCACTATATGGCTAGTTTAGTAGGGAGTCATCTAGCTCATTGGTTAGTATTGCTTTTAGATCTTTGCATACGCTTACCTAAAACAACCCTTAAAAGAAATGTCTTTTAATATGCCTGTATAATTCTTTTTTTTTTTTTCAAAGCAAACGACAGAAAGTGAATTTGGTTTGCATGGGAATAGATACAGTGTCAACGATCTTCATCAACAATGTCACTGTTGGAAGAACAGACAACATGTTCATAAAATATGTGAGTAAACCTGTTAATGCATTTTAATTGGAGTAGAGGAATAGCCTAGTGCAGGGGTGCGCAAACTGGGCAGGCACACCAGCAACGGGGTTGAAAAGACAGGAGTGCCACCTCTGCTGCATGGGCCTAGTAGAACATCGTACTGCGGGAGAAGGTACATCCCACCGGCGGCCGAAAAACAGAGGGAGAGGCTGTGCAGATGCCAGTGGACCTCATTCCACTAGTGGCTGCACAACCGATCGCTCGTCACTGCTTCTGGCAATGAAGCCCGTTCTGCTGCCTCTTCCTCTGTGCAGGCCTGCAGTATTAGAACTCATGAGAGTAGCACTTTCTCTATGCTGATCTCGTGAATCATGAGATCAGCATGGAGGAAGTGCTAGTCCTGACAATTTTTAATATCGCGGGGCCTGCACAAAACGGGGGTTAGCGCGTCCAAAATGCACGTCCAACTGCCCACGTAGCTAATAATGCTCATCGCATGTAAATTCATGTTGATGAGCGCTATTATGTATTCTTCTCAATACAGAAAAAAAATGTGCGCCCAATCCGCACATTTGTATGCTTAGAAATTAACGCCAGCGGCCAAAAAAAAGCATTGAGCGCCTGCTTTCTACGCGCTGATACTGCATTGGCCCGAATGTGTCTGGCAGTGGAAGGGGTTTGTGCTGCTGTTACTGGTAGGTGCCTGACTGGATGTAGTGCGGTATCCGCCTCTTTGTGTTTATCTGATTGCTCCTATCAGCAACCTGAAGAGAATCAAAACTGGAATTTTGAGCTTCTGACTGGCAGTGTGCTTGCCCGCTATTTGGCAAACGGTTCAACAGCTGATTGGCTGGTGAGAGACTTTGATACATATTTGTATACACACACACACAGATCCATACACAATGTAATCCAACTTGGAGGTGGGGGGCACAACAAATTGTATGGAAGGAAGGGGGTGGGGGCCCGAGGCTGAAAGGGTTGCTCACCCCTTGCCTAGTGGTTAGAGCCATGGAAACCAGGGTGCAAATCCCACTGCCACTCCTTGTGACCTTGAGCAAGTCGCAAACTTAAGATTGTGCGCCCTCAGGGGATAGGGAAATACCTACAGTTACCTGAATGTAATAAAAATAAATAAATAAGCTGAGTTCAGTCATTTCCATATATAAATGTCAACACGATTCAGAAACTGATGTTTAATTAAACGGTCATGGACTAGAGACCATGGTCACCAGATTGAACAATGAGCCTTACTGCCATGGTTACTGAAAATCCCTTCCCCTGAATCTTGTGTAAGCTAAAAGAACTTTATCCATGGAAGTGGGTTTTTGAAAATTGCTATAACATATGCTTTTGATTTGTTTGCCTACATTAGAAGTCTATAAACTTCTATTAATCAATATGGAACAGCCACTGCTTGTTGCCTGCATTAGGAGCAAGGGATCTATTTAATATTTGGGTATTTGCCAGGTACTTGTGACTTGGATTGGCCACTGTTGGGAACAGGATGCTGGGCTTGATGGACCCTTGGTCTGACCCAGTATGGCATGTGCTTATGTTCTTATGTAAATTACTAATGTTAAAGAGGCATAGGATTTCAGTGTCCTTGCGGATAATTATCATTGTTTTGCAGGAGTTTATATCTGTTTATGGCCGTATGCTCTTTATTATGGTACTGCTTATGGACCCGCAGCAAGGGGAGTCTGGTCCACCTTTTTATGTTTTTCCCATTTTTCACTCTTCTCAACGCCCCCCAATTGTTTATGCGTAGCTGAACCTAGATTTCATGCTGACCTTCACATCTGTTCACGTGCGTAGAGAAAATCCCCATGCTTGCATGAGAGTCACGCGCCACTCCCAAATGTGCAGGACTGGGGTCCTTGTATCCGGCTGAAGCAATTCTTGCCAGTGCAGAGGTGGTGAAGCTCCACATAATTCAGAGCTCCTCACAGAGTAAACTGTTCCTATTGATTTAGGACTAGAGCAAGAAGCTTCTTCCACGTCTGACCCGTTCACTGCCATATTTTGGCAGCAGAGTTTTCCCTCTGCAGAGTGCTTTCTCGCTCACTGTTTGAACACCCCTGCTCCAGGATCTTTTGCATGATAAGCCACTGAGCTCAAGTCCAGCTTCTTTTCATTATGCTGTACTGAAAGCAAAAAGGAACAATATCTATTGCAAATATTTCTTTGGGTCGATAGGAAAGGTGGCACGCTCTTGGATTTCTCTGTATTCTCTTGCCTTAATTAAGGCACTAGTTGAACGCATAGAGCACCCGACTGGTAGACACTTGGATAATGTCGATCATTTTTCGAGTCTGTTTTTTATGTGTGCTATTAGGCTGTCTCCAGCTTAGTCTTTCCCATAGCAAATTATACAATTTGCCTTTGAGGTCATGCTCTTAGAAGATATGTACTAAAGAAACCTTCAGAACAAAGTTCATGATTGATCTTAGGTTGGCAAGGCCTTAAGGAAGAGAGTCTTTATTCCATTTTTGTAATTGTTAAATTTTAGGACTCTTTAGTTTAATTTTGTTTCATAGAGGTTGGCTTTTTGAAGCTAGGCATAGAAACAGAATAGAACCTCAAGACACTCTCTTGCGCCTGGCTGCAAGAGAGTGAATGAGCATCAAAGCATTTTCTGTCCAGGGATGAGGATAGTTTTTAGAATTGTCAAGCAAACGAGACCATACCTCTCTTCCTCACACACAACTGCTGAAGAGTGCATCCCACCTCAGGTGGAAGGAAGCTACCATCACTGGTATCTTGGCACGGTATGGCATGAGAGCAGCAAAACTTGATCAGTAGCAGCAGGGCCAGCGCTTGTTCTAGCAAATGTACCCAAAGCCAACATCTCCTTGAATGAGTGGCATTTCCAGCAGAACTTGACTTTCTGTTGCACCGCTGCAGGGTGTAAATCCTGGTCCGGTCATGAGAAGTTGAACCCACGGTCTTCCAGAATGAATCTAAGGTCAGACACACTCCATGAGCGCTACTGTGATTTCATATCCAGGGTTTGTGGAGCTTGATCATTTTACGTCCATTTAAAGTAGCAGTAAACTCTGTTCATAACAAAACTAAAATATGTTGCAGGTGGGAGCAGAAGTACTGAGGTGGTTGGTTCCTCCCCCCTACTCCCAGGTTCTCCTATTCTATGGTGAAAACCCCCAAAACATTTCCAAGTGAATTAAACAGGAACGGAGAAAATAGCTAATAGCCTGACAAAGTCTGCCTCTTCTCTTTCCTTCTTTACTTGTCTGGTCACTGATCCAGGTTTGCCTCTGTTGGCCTGTTTTTCAGGCTTGTCCTTGGTTACTGCTCCTTTGTCTTGGGGGTTTTTCCCCCCCCCTTCTCTCTTAGCCTGGCAGCATCCTCCATCTCTTCCTTTGAGCTTCTAGTTCAGTCAGCGTCTGCCTCTGTTAGGCTGCAGTATCATGAGCCTTCATTTGCAACTGCCCGGGGATAAATCCCTTTCTTTCTCACTCCCAACCCATCAATTTAGGCCCCTTCATCACAGCGATTTGTCCCTGGCCCAGGGGCCACAGAGCGCAGCCCCTTCTGGAACCTGCTGGGCAGGCATCCCCAAATCTCACCACGAGATGTGACCGCTAGCGCAGTGACCCGTCACCTTGGGCGCTGCGAACGCTGCCTTCATCGCGTACTCGGCCCAGCCCAAAGTGCAGGAGCCCGGGCTCTGGAATTGAACTTGGATCTCTTGAATGGCAGAACCACCAGGCTGACCTTTTTTGCCCTGATTTTTAAGCACGTTGTCCATAAATCTCTCTGACGTGAATGTTATTATATTTGAATTCACTGCTGCAGTAGGGGGTTCTAGATTGAAGAAAAAAAAAAAAAAAAAGCCCCAAACATTCAGCAGCATTTATTTATTTATTTTATTTTGGCATAGATCTTTGATATTGCCAACGTGATCAAAGAGGACAACTTCATAGAGGTTCGGTTCTCCTCAGCAGTGTCCTACGCAGCTGACGAAAGCAGAGCTCACACAGCTTACGGCGTGCCTCCAGATTGTCCTCCAGCCGTGCAGAAGGGAGAGTGCCATGTGAATTTCATCCGAAAGGTAAGCCTGCCCGGGGGCACCAACCGGCCGCTTTTCAAGGTTCGTGCTGTTGGCAGGAATATTGCAGTTGCTATAATTCATGCCCTCGGAAATCTTGCAATGACACTGAAGAACTGGAGCATAGATAGAGAGTAGGAAGGAAGTGTGGTTTAGTGGGTTTAGCGCTGACCTGCCGCTTGAAACAAACCTGAGGGAGGGCAGGCTCATATGTGGCATACCGCTGATTCTCTTGTGTTGCTTTGGGTAAGTCACTTAATATCCCCGGCCTTAAATTGCCCAGCGGTAACTGAGTAATAGTGAAACCATTTATCCTCCACATAGTTTATGCACCTTGGTGTCAGAAATGTCCCCCAAGCCCTGTGACCTTTGGTGCTGACATATCAAATTGGGAAGTCTGTTGGAATCCTGCTTGGATGAAAGGCGTGGCAAAATTCAAATGACTATCGACAATAAACGGGCCTGTTTTTTGATATTTGCCAATAGCCGTCTGGGTTTCTGCGAACAGGCCTGGGTTTGTTGTGAAACCTATTATTTTTGGGGGTGGTGCTGGGCATCGTATGCTTGAGTTCTAAAAATTCAAAGTGCTCCTGAAGGGCTACAGATTTATTTCTATTTTAGTATTTGTTACAATTGTGGACTCCTCTGCTGGGCTATTATTTGGTCAAACAGGATTTGCCTGAGATGAGGGAGGCAGGTGTGGTGAGGGAATAGTTCTGTGTTTTTTGGGTTTGTTTGTTTTTAGATGTCCTCTGATTCTCTTGGTAGAACTGATTTGTCTTTCCTCTGTGTAAAACTGCTCCTGCACACAGAATAATGGGTGAATAAGCACAGGCTTAAGACATGCAAGCATAGTGGTGCTGTTCTAAAATAAAGGTACTAGAACCAGGCCAGCGGCTGTCAGTGTTCAAGGCATGTCCGGGTAGGTTGGGCATATAATATTTTGCAGGTAAGCTGTGAGGATGGGGGTCCTCCCCTATTTCCCCTTCCCCTATCATCCGTGCACAGGACCCCAGATGCAGGCTGAGCGCCAGAGTCTCAATGTGTGGATGAGACAATGGTGCAGGGAAGAGGGCTTTAGATAGGTCAGGAACTGGGAAATATTCTGGGGGAGGGGGAGTCTATTCCTGTGGGATGCGCTCCACCCTAACTAGAATGGAACCAGGCTACTGGCGCTAACATTAAAAAAAAAAAAAAAAGAGAGCAGTTTTTAAACTGTACCCTGGGGGAAAGATGACAGTTGATCAGAAGCGCACGGTTCGGAGGGCGGTATCTTCCAAGGACACTTGCAACACAGGGAAGTTAGAATATCTCAGTAGAGAGGTTATGGTTTAAAGCTGAAGTTGCCCAGATGGATACAGATAAGGAACACACAGATGTGAATGACTCTACACTAAGAGTCCCCAAACTGTGACCTCCAGAACAGTTCTTTCCGGCCCACCAAAAGTTAACAGGAAGTGCTGGCAGGGGTCCTCATCCCCCACCAGCTAAAGAGAAGCCCTAACAAGGAGAGGGGATCTGGGAAGAGACCAGCTTGAGAGAAAGGGAAATGTGTATGTGTGGGTGAGAATGGGTGCCTGGGTGTGGGTCTGTGTGTGTGCATAAGAATGGGAGCCTGGGGGGTGAGAGCTTGTGTGTGTGAGGGAGTCTGTGAGAGAAAGTGTGAGTGTGAGGGAGGAAGGGAAGAAGACAGGAGGAGAGAGACACTGAAAAGGAATTTAGGAAATGAGTGACAAGGGAAAAATGGGAAAAATAGTGTGTGTGTATAGTATTTGCATTGCTGCTTTTTCATAAGGTTGCTGTTATTTGAATCCTGAGAGTCAGTGCTGTGACTGTATGATATGGCAAGCTTCTAGATGTCTCTTTCTTTGCAGGAGTTTGTGTTACTTCACAAAATAGCAGTGGAGGGATATTTTATGCTGAGGTGACACCAGAATTTAAATATTTTGTTTTTTATGTTAGTTGTAATGTGACTTGTCCTAGCTCTGCTCTGCACCTGATCTGATGATTAATGATATTTTATTGTAGTTATGATGATTTCTGGCTCTCTGCAAAGAGGATTTATGAAAATATGTTAATTTTTGTTTTATTACATGATTGATTGGATCTGATTGTTTGTTTTCTTTGCTTTTTACATAATATACTTGCGTATTTATAAACTGCAATAAATATAAAATAAATTAATACAGATTAATAAGGAATTTTTAATGCTGGTAATTGCTTGAAATATTTTAGGTAAAATATTTTAAAGTTTCATGCATGATGCATAATGACTGTTGCAAACTATTTAGAAAGCCATTGTAGGGTGCAGTATATGGCATTATTTATCAATAAGAATACAATTAGTAGATCTCAAACTTGCATGTCTACAGCCCACCCATGTTAACCTTATGCCCACCCAAAAATCAATTCTGGCTACGTCACTGATCCCCACCCAGGAAAAGGACCTTGAAATCCTTGTGGACATTGAAATCCTCAGCTCAGTGCACAGTGGCAGTCAAAAAAGCAAATCGAATGTTAGGAATGATCCAAAAAGGAATATAAAATAAAATGGAAAATATTATATTGCCTCTGCATTGACCCATGGTTTAACAACACCTGGAGTATTGTGTGGAGTTTTGGTCACCCCCATCTCAAAAAAGACATAGCAGAACTCATCTGTCAGCATGTGCTGCTCTCCCTGCTGTTATTCTCTCAGGCTGTGCTAACCCTGAGAGTGTTTAATATTCACGGGTGGCACTTCCTGTAGGCAGATTCAGTTTATCAGGAAGTGCCAGGTGTGAGTTCTGAGCATGCTTGAAGGGCTGACACAGATTGAGAGGAACAGTGGAGATAGCAGCGCAGGGGTTCCTGTCATTCTTTTCACTGGATCCAGGTCTGTTTTGTGCATGGTTGAAGGTGTGGAATGCAAGGCCACTGGAGGAACCCTGCATGGCCGTGTAATATGCACAGCCATGCAGGGACCAGTGGGAGAGGGACCAGTGGTGACAGTATTCCCCTTCCACTCCAGCTGCAATGGGGAAAAGGAAGCAGTTTGGCAAAGGTCTGAAAAGTTCCAGTGGGTGACAGAGAGAGTCCAGGCAGAAAATCAACACCACGTAAGTAGCATCACCATTGTCAAGTTTCAACACTCATTATCTTGCATTTGCCCTCTTCTTCCAAGCATCCATTTCCTAGCGTGTAGACAGATGGACTCAGGACCTGTGGGTTTATGCTTCCTTGCCAGCAGATGGCGACAGAGCAAGCTGACATCATAGTAGATATATAGCTTCAGTGACCCCAGCCTGCCAGTATTCTCCATTTCCAGCAGATAGTGGACTTACATCTCCCTATGGGGATTGCTTCGAGCTTTTTTGGAAGGAGAAATTTGAAATTCTAAATTAAGGAAAAGAAAGCCCCGCTCTCCTGCAGTGATACCTAAAGGTCCCTCGCCCAGTTGAGAATTCTTGAGGTGATTTCCTTGGTTGCTCAGAGATGTGCCTTGGTCTGGTAGCTGGGTTTCCTGGCGTGTACTTAACTGCTAGTTCAGCTGGAAGGCAATGGATGCAGGAGGCTGAGTGTGGCAGTGACAGCAGATGCCCTCTTCCCCTGCTGCTGAAGACCTTCTCTGTACTCAGCCGGTAAGTTCTGAGCTCAGGTAATAGCGACCAGGCATCAACTCTGGTTGCGAAATTGGTCAACAGATGCAGCCTCCAAAGATAATTTTACCAAGATGTCCTTTAAAGGTTCGCTCTTGTTTGGGAGCGAGTTGGAGAAACTGGCCAATAAATGGGGTGAGTCTCTGGTTCCTCGGTTGCTGGAGGATAAGAAGCAGTTACAGCTCCCCTTTGGTATGAGGGGTTGGCTCCGGGGTTCTAGGGGGTTTTGTCCCTACAAAGGGTCGACCTTTCAGCAGACTTGGCCTTTCGGTAGTCTTTTCATCCCTGACAACCGAAGAGAAATGTGGTCTCAGGTGGTGGACCTTCCCAAGCTTCCCAATGAAGGTTTGCAGACCTACCTTCCGGAACAAGTGATAGGGAGACGTCGCTCTCTTTTATCGGAGGTGGGTTGAGATCACATCGGACCAGTGGGTCCTGGAGATGATACGAGAAGGATATACACTGGAATTTCACAATATTCCTCGGGACGTGTTCATGGTGTCCCTTTGCCACTCCCTGCAGAAAAAGCAGGCAGTGGAGTTCATGCTTCAAAGGCTTCTGAAGCTGAGGGCTGTAGTTCTGGTGCCCACATCTCAAGAAAATATGGGGCAATATTCCATTTATTTTGTTGTGCCCAAGAAGGAGGGCTTCTTTCTTCCAATCCTGGATCTCAAGAGGGTCAACTGTCATTTGAAGGTGACTCATTTTTGCATGGAAACCTTACACTCTGTGATAATGGCGGTGCAGTCGGGGGATTTTCTGACCTTCATATTCCCATCCGATTGGAACACAAATGTTTTCTACTCTTTGCAGTGTTGGGATGCCATTATCAGTTTCCGGTACTGCCCTTTGGTCTAGCCACCGCTCCCAGAACATTTCCAAGGTTATAGTGGTAGTGAGTGCAGCCTTGCGAAGAGAAGGGATCCTGGTGCACCTGTATTTGGATAACTGGCTGATTTGAGCCAAGACTCAGGAAGAGAGCCGCCTAGTGACACACAAGGTGATCTCCTTATTGCAGGAGCTCAGTTGGGTGGTGAATCTGACCAAGAGCAATCGTCAGCCATCCCAGTCGTTGGAGTATCTGGGGGCTGTGGTTCGACACGGGACAGGACAGAGGTTTTTCCTACTGGAGTTCAGATCCAGAAATTGATATCTCAGGTGTGTCAGTTGGTGAACACCATACGCCTGACGGTGTGGTCCTACCTATAGGTGCTTGGCTTGATGGCAGCTACCCTGGAAGTGGTGCCATGGGCAAGGGTGCATATGCATCCTCTTCCGCCCTCTCTATCTCATTCGAACCCACAGTCTCAGGACTATGTGATTCAGCTCCACTTGCCGATGGACATCTGTTCCCACCTCCAGTGGTGGGTGCAGGAGGATCATCTGAGATAGGAAGTTCCCTTGTCCTTTCCGTCCTGGTTGGTAATCACAACAGATGTGAGTCTCCATGGTTGGGGGTTCACTGTATGGAGTTAACACCAAAGTGCATTGGAATGCCAAACATCAGTCGCCTGGAAGCCCGGGCAATTCGGCTGGCATGCTTGCAGTTCAGCCACAGGCTGTGGGATCAATCAGTTTGCGTGATGTTGGTCAACACAACAATGGTGGCCTATATCAATCACCAGGGATGAACCAAGAGCCAGCAAGTGTCGCAGGAAATAGATAGATTATGGAATGAGTGGAAGATCATCTGCAGATGATATCAGCCTCTCACATTGCAAGAAAAGACAACATAAGAACAGACTTTCTCAGCAGCGAGAGTCTGGACCCAGGACAGTGGATGTTGTCAGCCAAGGCTTTTCAGCTGATTGTGGATCACTGGGGCCTTCCATTCCTAGACCTGCTGGTGACTTCTTGCAATGCGAAGGTTCCTTGATTCTACAGTTGCAGGAGAGATCCGAGATCCCTAGTAATAGACGCTCTCGTACAGTTTTGGCTGGAAGACAGATTGCTTTATGCCTTTCCTCCATGGCCCTTGCTGGACAGGATAATTTGCAAGATCAAAGGCCACAGGGAGCTAGTAATCTTGGTGGCGCCAGACTGGCCCAGGCATCTGTGATATGCAGATTTGCGAAGACTCTTGGTGGAGGCCCCCCTTCGCCTTCCACTGCACATGGATTTGTTCCAGCAGGGACCAGTTCTTCACAAGGATCTGACTCTGTTCTGTCTTATGGTTTGGCCCTTGAGAGGACTCGCCTGTTCAAGTGTGATTATTCCTCTGCGGTGATTGACTTACTCCATGCTCACAAGTTCTCTACTTCCTTGTCTTATGTGTGGGTTTGGGGAGTTTTTGAGACTTGGTGTGAGGAGAAGGGTATTCTTCCTCATTCAGTTAAGACCCCTCTCATTCTGGATGTTTTGCAGGATGGGTTGAATAAAGGCTTGGCCCTTAATTCCTTGAAAGTGCAGGTTGTAGCTCTTGCCTGTTTCAGAGGCTTGGTGAATGGTGTTTCCTGGTCATTTCATCCTGATGTGGCCTTTTTTTGAAGGGAGTGAAGCATCTTAGGCCTCCCTTGAGGTTACTGGTTCTATTGTGGAGTCTTGACTTGGTGCTGGATTTTTTTGGCAGACCCTGCATTTCGACCACTACTTAGCCTTTCCTTGCGGTTGTTGACCTTGAAGACTGTATTCCTTGTGGCTATATGTTTAGTGTGTTAAATTTCTGAGCTGCAAGCCTTGTCTTTCTGGGAGCTGTTCCTTTGGGTGACTCGGCGGCGTTACTGCTGGTACTGTTCCATCCTTCTTGCCCAAGGTAGTCTCAGATTTTCATTTGAATCAGTTCGTCTCCTTACCATCCCTGGATAAGGTCAGGGAAGAGGAGGAGTATCGCCTCTTGTGCTCCTTGGATGTCAAGCGACTTATCTTGCAGTATCTGGAGGTATCTGAACCTTTTCGAAAGACAGATCTCACCTGTTTGTTCTCCATGGCAGGAGTAAGCAGGGCACTCACTGGATTAATGAGGAGGTCACAGCTGTGAATGTAGATGCTGAAAGGTTGTTGCCTACTCAGTTTAAGGCTCATTCCACTAGGGCTCAGGCAGTGTCATGGGCGGAGGTTAGTTTGTTGTATCCCGTCGATATCTGCCAAGCTGCGACGTGGTTCTTCTTACACACTTTTTCCAGGTTTTATTGTCTAGAGGTGCAGACCCGGGAGGACGCAATCTTGGCACGTGCAATGTTGACTGGACCATGAGCAGCCTCCCACCCTGTTGGGGAGTAGCTTTGGTACATCCTACCGGTCTTGAGTCCATCTGTCTACACGCTAGAAGTGGAGAAATTGACTTACCTGATAATTTCGTTTTCTTTAGTATAGACAGAAGGACTCAACTTCCTGCCCTCGGCTGCCGCATGATTGTGTTAATAGTCCTCGTGTGGGGCTCTGGGTTCTTCCAGTCCCTAGTGTGGGGTACCTAGAATCTTAAATGAGTTCAGTGTTTATGATTGGTTGAATACGGTTCTGGTTACCTGTTTTATAATCATGCTCTTAATCAAGTTTTTTGCTAAGTCTGTCCACAATTGCTTTTGAAGAGAATACTGGCAGGCTGGGATCACTGCACGGTTATATAAACTGTGACGTCAGCTTGCTCCTTCTCCATCTGCTGGCAGGGGAGCATAAACCCACTGGTCCTGAGTCCATCTATCTACAGTAAGGAAAAAACATTTCTCCATTTGCCATTTATGGTTCGGGGACACAAAGCCCGCAGCAGTCACTGGTAGGTACTTGCTATTCGGACCAATGCAAAGTGGATGGGAGACATTAATGGCTGATAAGAAGAATGGAAGCCTTAATGATGATGATATTGCTGCTCCTCAGCTTGCTGGCTTTCACCAGTTCAACTCATTCAGCTAGGATTGTGTGTGCTGTTTTCTTTGCCATATGCTGCATCCAATATTTCTTGCTGCTGAGAGGTGATTCTAGAGGAACTGATGGCTCTCCCTCAGCCCTCTTCCAGGGCCGCAGAAAGCTCATGTATTTGCTGGTTAGTGGTGAGTGGGTTTTCAGAGCTGCGTGAGCAGGGTGTATGTTTCTTCCCGCCCTGGTTGGCAGGAAGAGAATGCTGTCTTCATGGCAGTCAGTGCAAAAAATGTCCCCTCTCCTTTTTCCAGCGATTAAAGCCCTCTTTTTCTCTCTTTGACACCTCTCTCCCTCCCACCGTGATTTCTTTGTCTCTAGCACATTTTATTTTTCAAGTGTGGACCAGGCCCTGCTCCAGCTGCTACGCTTTTCAGGTTGCTCCCAAGCCTGGGCCTTCTGCCTGGTGGTAACACGTCACTGTGTCAGCTGAGCAATCTTAAAATAGTTAATACTGGAGGTGTATAAACTGGAAGACGTCAATCCAAGGGCGACATTCCCATCACCATGGCTGGAGAGAGCTGTATGAGACTGTGGGATCAAGGTCTATCCCAAAGCGTTATAGTGTTTCCTTTAGGAAGTAAAAGGAATGGTTCAGATGTGAAAAACTCAGAAGGTTATTTGATGCCACGAAGTCAGTGACATTGCTTTCACCCTGCTTATTAGAAATCTATGCTTTAAATAGAGGCCAGGACAGCTGGCGTGGTTATTTCTGGAAGGGAAGCTGCTATAACTGATTTTTTACAGTTTTGCTGGGTTGCAAGACTTCTTTGACTGCTTCTTTTCACAAAGGAGAATTTTATTACGCTTCCGAAGCACTCTGTAGCTTACTAAAATGTTCTTTTATATTATGCTCGGCATTGGATACAAGATCGAACAATTTGAAATGAGACTGAATGAATTAAAAAATTAAAAATAAAAATGATCTTTTTTTTTACATATGAACATAAGTGCCATGCTGGGTCAGACCAAAATTCTATCAAGCCCAGCATCCTGTCTGACAGTAGCCAATCCCTAAAAGTAGATTGTGAGGGTTTTTTGGGGTTTTTTTTTATGCTCACGCCCTATAAAGCAGTGGGGTCTTCACAAGTGACCTGGTTAATAACTGTAAGAAGTAACTTGCCTAAGGGTCTGTGAGTGGGATTTGAACCCTGGCTTTGTTGGTTCAGGGCCCATTGCTCTAATCACTAGGCTACTTTTCCACTCCTGTGTGGTTGATCAATTTTTCTGGCTCAGTGGTTTCAAGGAAGCTCTTCTGATCTCTCTTGCTGATGAAGCTGAGGTGCCCCTGGCTCTTCAGCAGCAGTCGCAGATGCTTTCTCTCTTGACGTCTTTCCTGGATCTCAGCGCAGTTGCAGGTAGAGGGGCAGAACCCTGACTCCTCCTGTAGGTGGTGCTCTGAACACTGCTTGCCTGCATGTTCTTTCCCTTCTCTTCCTGGGATGGACTTCCTTGTCCGTGTTTCTCCAAACCTTCTCCAGCCCAAGGATTTTTGGGAATCAAACCAGCAATTAAGCACAGCGTGCTATTACTGGGAGAAACAAATCATATTTTTGATATGAAAAACAATTCAGGGCCAGCCGGATGGCCTAAGCTGACCATAAAAGCTTACCTGGATTCAGTTCCTGACTCTGGTTCCTGTTCTACAGTTTCCAGCTGACTCCATTTCTTTCCAGGATAGGCTGATCTAGGCCTGGCTGGGACCTGTAGTCCTGCATTGCTTAGACAAATCAGAACAGCAAATCCATCCATGCAATGGGATAAAACCAAGACTAGCTCAATATACCCTGACAAAGTGGAGATCCTGCCTCAGAGACTAACTGGGCTGCTGAGGCACTCTAGCACTCTTGAGCCATGGGGGAAGGATTCAGCCTAGTTCTGCCTTTCTAGGGACCATTAGTAAGCAGCATTAATAGCCGCTTTGGAAGGATACAGTATACAAACAGATCTGGCATTCTCCAGAAAGAGATATCTATGCTTAAAAGGTAGCAGCCCTAAACATGCTGATGGCCCCTGGTGGAGCAGCTAGTGTTGTGAAATCTGTTGTAGGCATATTAGGAACCATTGTGGAAGATGGAAGTGCAGACTGGGTAATCTCAGGTCTTCGCTGGAATTGACAGATTCTATTTTTTGTGGCCAGGACAGACTTCTTTTAGCCCTTATGCTGGATGTTTGCATTGGCAATAGGTGAGACTGAATTTTTGGGGAGGCTGCTGGCTGGCTACTCCACCTAGTACCCAGAGCATTTTCAAAATTCATGGACCGGCTGTGTGGATCTTGCAGTGGAGGAGTCTTAGCACAACCAGACCATAAACTATCAAACAAAAAGTACTCGTGTGTACCGGACTAGAGATGCTTCTCGGTGCAACAGTAAGGGCCCAGGATAGCAGCTGCTCCTCTTCGGTGACCAGTAGGATTGGTCATGCATGCGTGTCTCTCTCCATCCCCCAGTGCCAAGATCAGCTCGGTGGCGAGAAAGCATATTTAAAATTTGTGAACAAGCGTCTCTGGCTGTACTGATCTCATGAATTTAAAAAATACTCAAGGATGGGTGCTGACGATTCACGGGATAACGTCGGAGATCAATTGAGATGAGCCGCAACGACTGGGCTTCTGGCAGTTTTGGAGGAGGCTTAGCTGCTACCTATGGATGTGCGCTGGTGTTGGGGTAACTCTCGTGTGTGCCTTATACTGGATTCTCAGTTGAAGACCGAGATGTTCCTCATATGGCATGCTTTTCTTCTTTGTAAAGACTGCCTAAAAAATTGAGAGAAATTATTGCTGTTGATGCTAGTATGTTAGCTTTGGCAGTTTCGGGAAGAGGTGGGATGCATCTGTTAAAGCTCTGAGCACCACCAGGTCAGGAGGAATTGTTTTGCCTGTGCTCAAGATGACTTCTGCTTAACTGATTGCATGTGACCCTTCCCCCCCCCCCCCCCAGCAAGTCTCTTCATCTTCAGGTACCCTCGTTTTATCCAACTGTATTTGGGTAATAAACACGAGTAATGCTTTCTTCTCCCATCATTCCACTGGAGACTCTCCTACAGGAATGGGCAGCAAAATACTGGTAGTCAGGCTTTCTGCTTCTGAGATGGCTGTATAGTATGAACTTTAGCTTGTGACGCAATAAATCGTTAAAGCCATTATATAAATCTCAGTAGTTATGATTGTGCTAATAAAATAGTAAACTTTTAGTTTAGGGGTTTTTTTTAAATTCAAAACATTTCTCATGTTTTCTTCAGGCATGTTTCTGTGTACAAGGCATGTTCGTGCACCACGTTGTGAGTTAAAAATCTCCCTTTAGTTCCAGGAAAGGACTCTTTTTCTTTTTCTAAGGAGTGTTTGTTCCCAGCGTTGAGCTTGGAAATCTTGGCTGCATTTTGTTCTCTTTTTTTTTTTTTGCAACCCGATAGGTGACAAGTTATACAACCTGACAGGGCTAGGCTGGCATGACGAGGGCAGCTAAAATTAGCTTGCCTCGGTTGTATTGCAGTATTTTACAAACTTAGATTTGTAAGTCACTGTAAAAGCTTTTAAGCCTCCTTGGTTGGCACAGAGGTGGGAGATATGGAGGAGGGGAAGGGCGACACTGGGTAACGGGCCGTTTTCATTCCACCATGCTTTGATTCTTCTTCGCTTTGCTCCTGTTCTATCCAACCATTTGGAATGGTTGCATGGGTACATTTTGGGATGGGATGCCTGCTTGTGAATAGTCAGCTGCTGGTAACATTTCCTGCCTTAGCTAAGAGGAACGGGAGAAGGAAAGGGATGGAGCAGAAGCTCAACACAGTTTGGTTTTTTTACTGCACAAGTTGGGTTCCTGAGCGATTCAGGGTTGATGCACGTATCTGGCACGCTGTGAAGCCAGGACGTTTGGGCTGGATCTGGCCACCCTTGTTCTGAAAATCCATAGTGGGATGTTGCCTTCCTTGTTTTTCATTTGAGAGTCAGTGGCATCAGTACTCAACTCCTGCCTCCCCTTTTTTTTTTTTTTTTTCCTTTTATCAAAAATCAGCAGAAAATTTTAGTGATTCAAGATCAGGAGGCAAAAGAAAAACCCTTTTTATTGTTTGATTTTTTTTTATCTTGATGCCTGCCTGCCATTCGGGAGAAGGCAGCCCAGCTGCAGCATTGCAGAGATTGATCGCATGCACACTGTGCTGGAGAAAACACTAGTGCAGGGGTTTCCAACCATTTTGGGAGCGTGGACCACTTTTCAAATTTTCACGTACCCCCCCCCCCCAAGCTTCCCTTTCATATTTACCTGCAGTTATGAGCCATATATAGAAAAGCCATTAATGTAATAACAAAGAAATAATTATATGGACACCAGGCTCATTCATAATATATAAACATTATTAAATAATGCGTACTGATATAAATGGAATACATGTAATTGCAAAGCCCAGCAGTAAATGTGCAAGAATGTACTTAAATTCAATAACTTATGCAGTGAAACTACAGGCACCACACAGCTGGATCTGTAGCCACTGGGGGGAATGGACTAGGGGAGGGAGAGCAAGAGACTGGGATGGACTGGTGGGGGGAGAGAGAGAGAGACTGGCAAGAAAGAGATTGGTGGAGGGAAAGAGAATGAGAGATTGGTGGGGATGGACTGTGGAGGGAGAGAGTGATGGGGTATGAACTGGTGGAGGAGGGAGAGAGAGAAATTGGTGGGGATGGACTGTGGAGGGAAGAGAGAGTCTTGCAGGATGGACTGGTTGAGGGAGAGAGGGGAGCAACTGGATGGGATGGACCATGAAGCAGAGACAGAGAGTGAGAGACTGGTGGGGAAGGGAGAAGGAGGGATGTTTGAGACAGGCCCACACCACTAAAAGGGAGATGTGGAGAGAGGTTTGTTGCAGATATCCCTCCTGACCTCTCTTCCCCAACATATCATCTTTTATTATTATTTTTTTTTTTATTTTAAAGACAATCATCTGTGATAAGGAAACCACCCTGTTATTTCAATCTTGGTGGGTGTCCAATGGCTCTCTCCACAACTGCCTGTTACCAAATTCCATACATGCAGAGGTAGAACATCCCCGACTCCTAAAACAAGAGGCATCGCTACAAACATTCTGCACCATTGTCACAAAGTGCTGGGCATGCATGTCACTGGCATCTCTAGACAGAAGAATCTTCTAAGTAACAAAGAAACCCCTGACCAGTTTCAACCATCTAAGAAAACTACCACCAAAATTATTCAAGTGCATTAAAAAATAAAAGTTCTTCTTCTGTATAGGAGTGGGTGAAAATCCCAATATAAAAGCTCCACTTCAAGTTCTACAATACCTTGCATTCAAATAAACTCCCCCAACAAAGGGTGCAGAGCAGAACAAGAAAACTTCCCCTTACCCCTAAAAAAAAAAAAAATTAAGAAATTCTGATGTCACCTCATTAACAGCAACACAGACTTCCTCCACTACCAGGAACATTGTATAATACAAAAGCCTGCAAAAAATGTACTTGGGACCTATAGAAAGCCTGCCATATCATAACACCCTAACTGCCAGACTCAAAACAGTAACAATCCTACCTATGAAAAGGCAATACTGCAAATATTACAACAGGCCCTAAAACACCAATACACTTCCTGTTTGGAAACTGAACAAGTTCAGCTTCTGTAGGTCCCTATATAGAAATGACATGCTAGCAGAATACCTCACCTAAGTCACACATGCAAAACAAACAGACCCTTGCCAAATACAAAATAAAGTATAAATACAAGCACACAGACAAAAACTGAACTGGAATCTACAGTGCAATAATGGAAAAACAAAAACATTGCATTCCTCATCAAACAATACCATAAAGAAATATAAAATATGAATAATAGTAAAACCATACTGATAAAAAGAATATGTCAAAACAACTGATATATAGAAAATCCAATAATTAAAATCTAATAAATTATTTTTAAATTTCACCAAACACCAATAAAATATTTCAAAACATCAGTCATATCAAATAATAGCCAACAATTAATCTAACAAGGATTAAAAAAATTCCCCACTCTCCATACCTGGAAACTTTTGATTTCCAGTCGCCCTAAGATTGCTGTGGATTAGGATAAGACACACAGTTTTCCTCCTCTCTCTCATGCACCCACATACGTTCTCACTCATACACGCATGGTCACTCTCTCACACAAACGAAGAAGGAGAAGTATTGCACGTAGTAAATCAACAATCCAAGGGAATAGTACAGTGCAATTGTATGAGAAATCCACACAGTAAGTCGAATTTCAGGTAAATAATTTTTAGTAGGTATGGCAACTCCACAATTTCAAGGATTACATGTGATACAGTTTTTAAGCAATCCCCCGACACTGTCCCGTGTTTCGCCGTGCGGCTGCATCGGGAGGGATGACAATAAATTCATATTTCTTAGCCAAGTGTCGGTGCACACACATACATATACTCTTAGACATTCGCTCCCTCTCACACACGCGGGCTCTCATAGACACACACATGCTCGCTCTCATATACATGCTCTCACAGACACCCATGCTCTCTCTCTTGTACAAACATGCTCTCTCTCTACCAATCCTACGGGCTCTCACACCTTAATTCTCACTTGGACCTCTTCCTTATTTCCTGGAGTCTGCAGGGAGGGGGGTCCCAATGCCACTTCCTTTCTCATCCTGCCAGTGGGTTGGGATGCGGTGGCGGAGGCCTCGTGGCATTTTTCAGTTTTCAGCCGCTGGCGGGATGGGTACGCCAGCGGCCTGTCAGGACTCTCTTAATTTTCAGCCGCCGGTGGGATGGCTGTACTGGTGGCTCTGCTGCCTCCTTCAGCCGTCTCTGGCTGGGGTGCACTGTCAGCCTATCGGGCTTCTTTCGCGGTGCAGGCTTTCTTCTCAGGAGGATAGGGGAAGAGGAAGCAGATCCAGATCACTTCCTGCGGACCCCCTGTTATGGTCTGGCAGTCCTCTAGGGGTCTGCAGGCCACTGGTTGGGAACCACTGCACTAGTGTATGAGCACAGAACTTGCGAGCCCTGTAGATGCAGGTGTGGAATTAGTTGCCTTTGAAAATGTATTTATCTTAAACTTTTCTAAGAGATTTTCTGGTGAATTTTCTCCTCTCCTAACTGTTTTAACTTCTTTTTAGAGTCAGCTGTACAAAGCCAGGGCTTCACAAACCTGTTCTGATGACCCCAAAGCCAGTCATGTCTTCAGGATACCTACTATGAATATGCAGGAGATAAAACTGGCTAAAAGACAGGAAACAGAGAGTAGGATTAAATGGACAATTTTCTCAGTGGAAGGGAGTGGACAGCAGAGTGCCTCAAGGATCTGTATTGGGACCCTTACTTTTCAATATATTTATAAATGATCTGGAAAGAAATACGACGAGTGAGATAATCAAATTTGCAGATGATACAAAATTGTTCAGAGTAGTTAAATCACAAGCAGATTGTGATAAATTGCAGGAAGACCTTGTGAGACTGGAAAATTGGGCATCAAAATGGCAGATAAAATTTAATGTGGATAAGTGCAAGGTGATGCATATAGGGAAAAATAACCCATGATATAGTTACACAATGTTAGGTTCCATATTAGGTGCCTACAACCCAAGAAAGAGATCTAGGCATCATAGTGGATAACACATTGAAATTGTCGGTTCAGTGTGCTGCGGCAGTCAAAAAAGCAAACAGAATGTTGGGAATTATTAGAAAGGGAATGGTGAATAAAACAGAAAATGTCATAATGCCACTGTATCGCTCCATAGTGAGACCGCACTTTGAATACTGTGTACAATTCTGGTCACTGAATCTCAAAAAAGATATAATTGCGATGGAGAAGGTACAGAGAAGGGCTACCAAAATGTTAAGGGGAATGGAACAGCTCCCCTATGAGGAAAGACTAAAGAGGTTAGGACTTTTCAGCTTGGAGAAGAGACGGCTGAGGGGGTCATGATAGAGGTGTTTAAAATCATGAGAGGTCTAGAACGTGTAGATGTGAATCGGTTATTTACTCTTTCGGATAATAGAAAGACTAGGGGGCACTCCATGAAGTTAGTGTGTGGCACATTTAAAACTAATCGGAGAAAGTTCTTTTTCATTCAACGCACAATTAAACTCTGGAATTTGTTGCCAGAGGATGTGGTTAGTACAGTTAGTATAGCTGCACTATCCACATCCTCCTCTTGGAGGAGAAGTCCATTACCTGCTGTTAATTGACTTAGAAAATAGCCACTGCTATTACTAGCAATGGTAACATGGAATATACTTAGTGTTTGGGTACTTGCCAGGTTCTTGAGGCCTGGATTGGCCACTGTTGGAGACAGGATGCTGGGCTTGATGGACCCTTTGTCTGACCCAGTATGGCATGTTCTTATGTTCTTAAGTTTGCTTATACTGGGTCTGATGTTTGCAAACTTGTCTCCTACATATTCATTGTGGATATCCTGAAAACCTGACTAGCTGTGAGGTCACTAGGAGAGGTTTGGGAAGCCCTGTACTAAGCTTTATTTTCCTGTAGACACAAAATGGGGGAAATCCTTTAGTATGTCTGATCCTTAGAGAGCAACTTGCCAGAGAGGAGGAAGTCTGTCAGATGCCACAATCACTCTCCTGCATAAACAGGATAATGACAGACTGGACTGTAATTCTTGGGCCTGTCTTTGTAATTCTGACATTCAGATTTTTGCCAGAAATCTTCAGTTGCACATGATAAACACTATGCCCTCTTGCGTGGGTCTTGATCAAATGGGATTTGTCTGTGTTTTTTGTATTTATCTGTGCCGGAAGGCTTTTTAATATTATTCAGTTGGCCTACTCAGAAAAATGAGCAGATGTAGTGTTTTCCTTGGCTGTCATTTCAAGGCCTTCAGCAAAATATAATGACCATTTTTGTTTAACGCCTTTCAAAAATTTGAGCTCCCAGTTGATTTTATGTCCTGGAATCGAGCTTTATGCACAAATCTGTGCTAGAATTCTTACTGTGTGGCACCCATCTCCCTATTTTCAGATCCTTAAGAGAGTACTAGGCAAAGGCATTCCTTAAATCTTTTGCTTTTTGATTTGGCAGTTGGCTGGATCTTTTAATTTCAGGGAGTTTGTCCTAAAATATCTCTCTTTGATGATGATGTATTAATTTACTTAACTAATTGTATAATCTTAGTCTCGGCTGTTCTGAATGGCCCTGGCCAAGTATAGGAGAGTTTTTGTATAAGATTCATTGCATTCCACTCTCTCTAGTCAGATTTAAGCAATCAAAGTAAGGTTTTAAATATCGAAGTGTTTAGGTTGTTCCCACTTCATTGGATTTATTTTTTTAAGGCTAATTTCACCCTTGTTAGTTTGAAAATCCGAAAAGATTTTTCAGGGTGTCCAGATTTATATTTTTCATGGGTGGCTAGGATTAACCTGCTTAAAATGAGCATACTCCTACATAAAAGCAGGTTCAGGAGATATGTTATCTGACCTAGCTGCCATTCGAACCCGGTTTCAAACCTTTTATCAGGAATTATATACTCCGGAGGTCCGGGCAGATGCGGAGGATATTTCCTCCTATTTGGCGGAGATAGATCTCCCCAAATTGTCTGTTCAAGATCAGACTTTACTGGGGAAACCAATTTTGGAGCTCGAAGTAGGCTGGGCAATCAAAGATTTAAAACCAGGAAAGGCCCTGGGTTTAGACGGTTTTACCCCCCTTTTCTATAAAAAAAAAAATATAGGCCCATTTTACGGGGTCCTTTGGCACAAATGTTTAACCAAATTCGGGAAGGAGGGCAACTGTTAATGTTTGGAAATGTGGCGGGTATTACAATCCTCCCTAAGCCAGGGAAAGACTCCCACGAATTGTGCCTCATGTAGGCCCATTTCATTACACATACCACAACGTAATTAGAGATCATCAAACAAAGGTCTCCTCGTGATCCCGAATATTAAATCTGCTCATTTATGTGAAGTCAGGGAGCAAGCGCTATCAATTGCGGGCCCTAAATACTGGAATGAAATGCCCACCGACCTGAGACTACAGCAAGACAAGAAGAAATTTAGGAAAGATCTGAAAACATGGTTATTCCATCGAGCATTTGATGCGGAATAAATGGTAGTGTTCCCATGTAAGCAATTGGAATCTCTTTAAGGGCATCACCTTTTATCTTATCTATTTCTACTTTTTAATTTGTCTTGGCCTTATCTGTAATTTATAATTTTATATACTCTTGGGATTTTATAATTCATATTTAGATGGCAATCTTAGAAGTTTTTATTATAAATAATTACTGTCTTTAGTGACTTTTATATTTATGAGAAATTGTAATTTTTTCCTTTCTCTTTATGTTAATTGATGTATAGAATGTGAACCGTAGAGATGGACTTTTGTCTAATCAACGGTATATAAAAACTGTTTAAATAAAAATAAATAAATAATCAATATTGATTTGAAAATATTAGCCAAAATATTGGCATTTCGCCCTCGTGGGAGGATAGCCGGGCTCATCCATACTGATCAAGCAGGATTTATGCCGGGTTGGACGACAGCAGATAATATTAGAAAATTAATAGACTTGATCCACAGTTCTAAATGAGTGGGTGCGCCGGCGATTTTTCTGAATATAGATGCCGAAAAGGCCTTCGACCGAGTTTATTGGCCTTTTTTGTTTGCGGTTATGGACACGGTAGGCCTGGGGGGTTCCTTTTCCACATGGGTCAGGGAATTATATAGAAAAAATTAACAGTAGTTATAGAATTTTCTGATAAAGCGTGGGACTAGGCAGGTCTGTCCTTTGTCCCCGCTATTGTTTGCTCTTAGCTTGGAGCCTTTAGGGGCGACTATACGGCATGCCTCGGAGGTGCATGGAATCCCCGTTGGCTCAAAGCAATGTAAAATATCGCTTTATGCCGACGATATTATCTTCTCTTTAACCCATCCACTGTCCTCCTTGCAGGTGGAAAAGTATGGGTGCCTCTCCGGATTTCGGGTGAACCCGCACAAGTCAGAAATCCTATCGGTAAACCCCACGATAGGCTTTGAACGAGAAGGGAAAAGGCTCTTCCCTTTCCGTTGGACGACGGGCCCTATTTGATATTTGGCCATTAATTTAGGACTGGATCTGATTGGTTTAGTACAGCAAAATTATCAGCCACTGGTGCGTTTTTTGCTCGGAGAGCTGGACAAGTGGCAATGCTTACAGCTCTCTCCTGGTTTGGGAGGATTCATGACATCAAAATGAATATCCTACCTAGACTGGGATACCTTTTTCAAGCACCTCCGTGCCTGCATCCGACCCATGAATTGAAGCTGCTCCAGAGGAAAATGTTCTTTTTTTATCTGGAGCCGAAGACCACCTAGGGTTGCAAGGGCGGTGCTCTATAGGACTAGGAGGGAGGGTGGGATAGGACTGCCCTCCTTGGTACATTATTGTGTTGCATCTCAACTTAAGCATATGATTGACTGCCATGACCTGGGCTCCACTAAACAGTGGGTGGAGACAGAGCAGGCCCTATTGGGGGGCTCCCCATTATACGCATTGTTTTGGTCGGGTGGGCTCACAGCCTGAGATATCATGGCCTTTCCTCCGCCACTGCAGAGTACATATACTATTTGGAAACGCTGGAGACTGAAATTGGTGGGTAGTAAGCACTATTCGGCCCTTTCTCCTATCCGGTATTTGAGAGAATTTTTAACTGGACGAACCAATCAGGTCTTTTGCTGCTGGGAAGAGAGAGGTCTCACTGGCCTGGGACAGGTGTGGATAAATGGGATGTTATCATTTGAGCACTTGCAACGTACCTATGGCCTTCCCAAGATGGACTTTTTAGCTTACGCCCAGTTAAGACATTTTATTTCCACGTGTGGAGTTACACTAGATTTGCAACAGGCGCGATCTATATTTGAGGGGTATTGTATTTTGGTGGGCAAAATGCAGAAAATTATTTCTAAGGGCTATCAGTTATTGGTGGGAAGGGAATGTCAAATGGCAACTCATTTAGTAACATGGGAGACTGATCTGGGAGCCACTTGGGACCGAGGCAAGTGGGAGGCAGACCTCTATGTCGGCGGCTATGATGGAGAATAAGTATAAACGTTTGTATCACTGGCACTACTCCCCGGCCAGCATTGCACAGTGGCTCCCGGACCGCTCTTCCATGTGTTGTCGGCACTGCTCCCAAGTCGGCTCCTTTATTCACATGTGGTGGCACTGCCCACGAATACAAATATTTTGGCAAGATTGCCAGGGGCTGCTGGAGAGCGTTCTGGGAGCTAGGGTCCCGCCCTTGGTAGAAATATGGCTACTGGGGCTTCAGTATGAGGCGCTTGCGGAGGAACAGCAGGCTTTGTTTACGTACGTGGTCACTGCAGCCAGATTGCTGGTGGCGGCCCAGTGGAAGTCCATTACTATACCGAATCGTAATCAACTACTTACTAAATTATGACATATATATCTTATAGAGAAGCTGACAGCAATCAGGAGAGACACCATCCCTGAGTTTCATAGGATTTGGTCACGAATGAAGTCTTACATTTCAGGGAATAATTCAGGATAGGAAATATACGGATTCACCCCCGTCACGGTAGGGGCTTTGATGGGTGAGGCGGGGAAGCTAGACAGGGGTTGGGAAAGGGATGGGCAAGGGGGGGAGAGCGGAATCATACCAGGGAGGAATGGGGCCATAGGGGAGGCAGATTCCGGATCATGGTACTCCTATTGTCTGTCTGTTTTTTTTTTTTTTATTAACAGTTTTTTATTGCTGTTATAGATAAGTGATAACAGGAAAAACATGTACAAGCAGAACAGCATATTTTCTAGTAAGCATCACTAAATAACACACTATAATATAAGAAAACTCCAAAGTGTTCCAAGTTATTCCCCCCCCCCCACCCTCCCCGCATGCTATGTGTTGGCAATAGAACTCTGAGCAGTCAATAAGTCATCTCTCCATACAGCACATTCACCGTCAGCATGGTAGTAAACGATTCGATTAAACCTAAACTGAAAAGTCAGCCTATGATTAGGTCGTGAAAGTCAAAGGTCTCCAATATATGTAAGGACCCCAAACTTGGTTGAATTTGGCAAGGCGGTGGTGCTTCAAAGCCGTGAGACGATAAAGAGTACAGGCCCTATCCAGGCGTTGTAAAAGTTCCTCCGATGTGGGGGGATGAGTACGTTTCCAATGGTAAGCAATCTCCATTTTAGTAGCCGTGCAAACCTGTTGCATGAAGGTTTGAGCCGGAACCGGGAGAGAGTCATCCGTAAAAAATAGGAGCGCTTGTGCCACGGTCAGGGCACAAGGAGCTTGGAAGAGTTCAGACAATAACCGGGATACATAAGACCAAAGAGGCTGAATGAATTCACAGTCCCACCACATGTGTATATATGTTCCAATTTGACGACAATTGCGCCAGCAGTGGGGATCCACTCTGGGGTAGCAGCGGTGTAGTCTAGTTGGAGTCAAATGCCATCGGTAAAGAGTCTTATAGTTGGCTTCAATAATCCTGGTGGATATATTACCGCGGGCAACCGCGGAGAAGAGAGATGTCCAGGCCTCTTCGGATATTGAGATCTTAAGATCCGCTTCCCATGCAACCATGTGAGCATGTCTGCCAAACGGATGAGAGGTCAGCAGCTGGTATAGTTTAGATATAAGACCCCCTATTAACTTAGGAGAATCACAGTATCCTTCAAACAGAGATCGGGTGGGGGCCAACAACCCCCTGTGCTGAATGTGGAGCAGGAAATGTCGTAGCTGCATATAGGATAAAAATTCCACAGAAGACAGCCGATAGGACTCTTGTAGGGTTAAGAAAGAAATAGGTCTGTCCTGTCGGAGAACATGCTGGATACAATGAATGCCCCTGGATTTCCACTGAGCATAAGCTGTATGAGGAAGGCCTGCTGGGAACAGGTTATTGTGAAATAGTGGGGTAAGAGAATGGTAATCATAGTGTCCCACAAGTTTGTGCTTCCACTGTTTCCACACATTATATGTGTGCCTTATGCAAGGTGTCAGCTGCAGATTTGCGCGCCACGTTTTAGCAGGTTGCCAGAGGAGGGAGGCCAAAGGTACCGGCGCAATCCACTCTTGTTCGAGTGTGACCCACGGTTTCACAGAAGCCGAACAATGCCAGTCAATTATGGGCCGAAGTTGTGCCGCCGCATAGTATCTGGACAAATTTGGCAGTCCCAAACCACCAGTAGACTTAGACTGATAAAGAATTTTTTGTGCCACCCGCGGTGGTCGGTGTCGCCAGAGAAATCGGAGCAGTTTTCTTTGCCATTGCAGCAAGATAGAGCGTCCCACCAAGATAGGTAGTGTCTGAAAGAGGTAGAGAAATCTCGGAAGCAGGTTCATCTTGATAGTTGCCAGTCGTCCAAGCCACGTAAGAGAGAGTGTAGACCATTTCTCTAGATCTAAATCAAGTTTCCTAAATAAGGGTACATAGTTAAACTGAAAGAGATCAGACACGTTATTACTCAAATATACCCCAAGATATTTAAGTTTAGAAGCAGCCCATCTAAATGAATGCCTTTCCTTCAAGGCACTGACCCTGTCAGGAGGACATGTGAGGTTCAAGATTTCAGATTTGTCCCAGTTGATTTTGAATCCTGAAACCGCGCTAAATCGCGCTAGCTCCATTTCAAGTACTGGGAGAGTCAGGGCCGGACCACCCACTGTGAATATAATATCATCGGCGAACAGGGACATCTTGGATTCGCAAGTATGTAAAGTAAATCCCTGCACCTCCCGGTTGGTCCTGATAGAGATGGCCAGGGGTTCTAGAAAAATGGAGAAAAGCAGGGGCGACAGGGGACAACCCTGCCTTGTCCCTCTTCTCACCGGGAAAGGCTCAGTATACCGGCCATTAATTTTGATGCTAGCTAAGGGGTTGGAGTACAATGCTGAGATCCAATTATGAAAGAAGGGTCCGAACTCCATTTCCTGTAAAGTATGAAACAGAAAAGGCCAATGTACCATGTCAAAGGCCTTCTCTGCATCAATGGCCAAAAGGAGATGTTCTTCCTGACTTTGTGATGCGCCCCAAATGATATTAATAATCTTGCGTACATTGTCGCTGGCCATACAGCCTGGAATAAATCCTGCCTGATCAGGATGTATGATTTGTGCAATGAAGCAGTTTATTCTGTCGGCCAAAATTTTGGCTAGGATCTTAAGATCTAGGTTTATTAATGAGATCGGCCGATAGGAAGCGCAGAGGGCAGGATCCCTTCCCGGCTTAGCTTTAATAGTAATGCCTGCGGTATTGGAGTCCGTATGCAAGGTATCCCCTCCCCTAAGAGAATTAAAATGACTCTGAAGATGCGGGGCCAGGATGTGTCTGAAGGTTTTATAAAATTTAACTGTCAGGCCATCGGGACCTGGGGCTTTGCCCACCTTAAGAGTCTTAATAACCTCTAAAATCTCCGGGGTCGTAATTTCTGCATTTAAACTATCTCGCATCTCCAGCGTAAGTCTAGGTAGGGGAATTGCTCGGAGATAGTGTAATATATCCACTGGTTGGATATGAGTGTCTGCTGAATAGAGATCCCGATAGAATTTGAGAAATTGAGAAATGATGGCCGAGTTGGCAGTTTCAATCTGCCCTTGTTCGTTTTTGATTTTAAGAATGTGATTTTGAAAGGATTGTTTTTTTAACTGGTGGGCCAACACCCTGCCAGCCTTGTTTCCCCCCTCAAAGTGGGTTTGTCTAGTCAGGTTCAAGGCATGTGTGATATGTTCTAATTCAAGCCTATGTAATTCGTCTCTACTCTTAGTTAACTGAGTCAGTAGGCGCTTAGAGCGGGAATGACTATGTTGGGCCGTAAGATCCGCTATACGAGTCCTGAGATGGGAGCAAGCTGCCTCCTTCTTTTTCTTAACGTAAGATGCATGCGAGATAAAATGTCCCCTAATATAGGACTTGAAACAATCCCACACTGTGACTGGAGAGGATACAGAGCCCACATTGTTAGTGAAAAAATCTCTAATCACTTGGGTAGAGGACTGTATAAACTGGAGGTCATGTAAAAGAGAATCATTAAGCCTCCAGTGTCGGCGCCCATGGTCCCCGACTGGAATACTCAACTGGAGAGAAATAGGAGCATGATCAGACCAAGTAACGATCCCCACTTCTGGTCTACGGACCATATGGAATAAGTTTTTATCCACTAGTAAATAATCGATACGAGTATAAGAATCATGTGGTTTAGAGTAAAAAGAGTAGGATCGTGAATGTGGGAAGGTAGTTCTCCAGGAGTCAACCAGGTTATGATCGGTCAGTAGGTCTTTAAGAGCCCTGGTATGGACCTGTGCTGTATGCGTGAAACCCTTAGAGGTATCCAATGAGGGTGAAAGCGGTACATTAAAATCCCCCCCCATAATAAGATGACCTGCAGCATGTTGAAGGAGAACTTTGTGTAAGCGACCAAAGAAGGCAGCCTGCTCTCTATTAGGGGCGTAGACAGTAAGCAGAGTAAACTCCAGACCAAACATGATGACATTCAATAGTAGATAACGTCCCTGTGGGTCTGCAATCACCTTCCTACATTCAAATACCAGATGTGATGCAAAAAGGATGCCAACTCCTGCATACTTTGCCTGCTTAGTAGCTGCTGAGAAAAACTGAAATGGAAATTTAGGGGACTTCATTAAATGTTCATATCTGCGGCTTAAGTGCGTTTCCTGCACAAAGACAATGTCAGGTTGGGAAACTCCCGTCTCTCTGTAAAAAAGAGATCTCTTCTGAGGAGTATTGAAACCCTTAACATTCAACGATAGTATTTTAATCATAGCCATATAGAAAAAAGAAAAAAGTACAACCTACCATTAGCAAAAAATATGCAGCATGGAGGAGTAGCGCACCGACCTGCACCACAAAAGAAAAACAGAATAACCACAATAGCATGCCCCCTGAGAGAACCCACACCAACTTGTGGGTCTCTGTAACAGCGTCTGCCAATGCCTCCAAGCAGACTGTCTCCCATACCGAACAAAGGGGATATTAGTGAAGACACAGATTTAAGAGATGGGTGCTCCCCACACCCCTCCCCCCCACATCCACAGCACATGTAAATCTAAATATGACAAAAACAAACTGGTCGCACTCATTCAACATTGCAGCATAAGCAAACCAGAAAAATATTTAGTAAAGTAATTAGATGAACTCTGGCGTTGTAAAAGGAATCTCCTCCGCTGTTGAAGCCCAGATGAGGATCAGCCCTGTCCTTGGGCTTGAGCTTGGTAATGGCCCCCTGACTGGCGGCGGAGCCTGCTATTGCGCTTCCCAACCCTCTGCCAAGCAGGGTGTTGTGGTCGGGCAGGGAAGGCACTGGATGCCTTGAGTGAAGACTGAGATGTCGCAAAGCCCAAATTAGAAAGACCTGGCATGGCTTCTTCTGGGGTCAAACATCTATGAGTTACTCCTGCATGCGAAAAAGAAAGTCCAAAGGGGTGGGACCATCGGTACTTCATGGCCTTGCTGCGCAGAAATGTAGTGATCTCTCGAAAGGACTGCCGGTTCTGAAGCGTGGCCAGAGAGAGATCTGGAAATATGGCTATTTTATGATTTTCCCAGGCCCATTCCTGGCGTTCTCGCGCCACTGTCGCAATCCTTTCTTTAAGTTGATATGAAGTAAAACAAGCTATAATGTCTCTTGGTCGATTAGACTGTGGGGCACGCAAAGCCCGATGAGCCCGGTCAAAATGAATTTCAGGAGGCTCAAAGTCCCCATCTTTTGTGGCCTCCCGAAGCAGAAAGAGGCAGAACTCGCGGATCACCGCGTGGCAATCCTCCGGCCCCGCCGGCTCCTCAATGCCCCGGAACCGGAGATTACTCCGTCTTGCCCTGTTCTCTAGATCAGCAATTTTCGCCGTAAGTTGGGCATTGTCAGTGCGTAGCGTATCCAGCGCTGTAGAGTGGCCGGAGATTTGCTCGGCCTGCCCCTCAACCCGCACGTCAATGTCCCCGACCCTATGGCCCAGCGCCGTCAAGTCCTCCCTCACCTCTTCCACCCGGGTAAAAAGTTCCTGCCGGTACGCTTTGAGGTCTGACCTGATACCTGCGAACCACTCCCGAAATTCGGCCCGCGTCGGGTGATCTGACAGCGCTCCGTCTTCAGATGGTGAGGCGGGCAGGGGCGGCTCTGGTGAGGCAGCGCGCGAAACTCCGCCATCTTGGGCTCCGTCTTCCCCGATCTGGGGGCAGGCCTCAACCTGATTGCTCTCCTTCTGATAAGAGAAGCGCTGGAGATCTATATTTTTTTTCTTGCTTGCCATGGCGCTGCTAGGGTATTTACCCAAATTATTGCGGGGTCGAGATGGGCCCTAGAATCGCTGATTGCTGCGGATCTGGAAGGGAGCCGGCGGGAGCCCAAAGATCAAGCCTCCATCTCTCAGCGTGACGTCACGCTCCCCCTCCTATTGTCTGTATTTTACTACTAGAGAAAGGCTTAGATGTTATCTGGAATTTGAAACTTTTCATGGTTTTATTGTCAGTTGGCTTTGTATGTTTGGTATACTTTTATAATAAAAATTGTCAATATAAAAAAAAATGAGCATACTCTTCACTTAATAAATTTACTTCAACTTTTATCATCCTTTATTTGGAATAACAAAGTTCCTAGAATCAGATTTCGTTCTATGTGGCTAGCTAAATCTTGTGGTGGTCTGGATGTTCCCTGTCCTCCAATTATATCACCGTGCAGTTAGAATAGTTTTGTTTGCTGGCCCGGCTTACTGCGAGTTGGTTTTTTATTGGAATCTTCCCGGGTGGGTCAGTGTCACTTGATTGCGGTTTATGTTCAACGCCAGCCTGTCTGTGTTAGGCAGCTGTGTAGGAGCAGCCCAATGGCAGGATGCACACTGCGAATTTGGTTTGCAATTCGCAAATTCCTGGGTGCAACTAACTAGGGCCTCCCTCCTATATCTGTTTTCAGGGTTAATCCTTTTAGGTTTGTTCCTGATCTTGCATCATGGTAGGGAGATGGCCTTGGGTATCCTCGGCAGATATGGGACGAGATAGGGTTAAAGTCCTTTAAGAATCTGGTGGTAAAATACCTGAATTTGCACTTTGAGGATAATTTCCAAACAGCCTGTATAACAATAAAGTCTGAGTGGATGTTGTACATTGCATACGCTGACGTTAGAGTATTTTCACAACAAACTTGTGTAAGTTTGTTTTGAAAATTCTCGGGTAATTTGCTGAGCATACGCACCCATTCACTTGTGTAAAGTTACACCTCTTCGGATGGCATAACTTACGTGTATACACTTATATCCTTCCCTCCTTTTTAAGGTCAGAAAGTATGTTAAGAAATTTATCTCACAATTATTACTTGCCAGGTTTGAGGTAGCTTTTTTTTTTCTGGAAAGACTCAGGTGGGATTATTGGCAGAGATTTGTATCTGAAATTGCCATAACAGAAAAATGTATTTAGGGAATCCAAGATGGTGCCATAGGAGAGGCTGTACATAGCAAGAGCTCCTCACCGTCTTCTGAAAAATGTTCCTATATGGTGAGGAAAAGAAAAGAGGGACTCAGAACCTACCCTGTCAGGGGCGGATGGGATTATTGGGATTACTGGGCATTCCCCGGTGGGCTGGTCGCCCTGATCACGTAGTTATCTCGGCTCGTGCGTGTGTGTGTTATGAAAGGGAGAGAGGATAAAGATTGTGTGGCCGTCTTCACCCAAATCCACAACAATCTCTGGGAAATCAAAAGATGCCAGATATTTATTTAGTTAGTTAGTTGTATGAAGAGCTGGAGACTTTTTTTAATTATTTATTTTATTTTAAATTTTGGGGTGTTATTTCATGTGTCTGCTGTTTTGAAATATTTTATTGGTGTTTGGGAAATATTAGAACAAATTTATGTGACTTTTTAAATCATTAGGGGCCCAATATTGAAAGATGGCCGTTTAAGTAACTTGGCCAGATATAACTTATCCAGCTAAATTACACGGTATATTCAGCAGCACAGCCTCGTCGCTGAATATACGCATATATATTTTTACTTAGCCGTATCAGTTATAACATCTAACGAGGCTGGTAAACTTATGCAGCTAAGACAAAATATTGCTACTTCGTTGCTCCACCCACTGCCTGCCCATAATTTATGCAGCTAACATTTTAGCCATAGAAGGGACTTGTGTGGCTAAGCAGCAGCCACTAAATGTAAGTGCATATTCAGTGGTCACTACTTAACCCCATAAGTCCTACTTATCCAGCTAAGTAGCCCTGAACGTGCTTTGAATATTGGGCCCCCTATGTTTGTCGGCTGTTTTGATATATTCATTCTTTTCATGGTTTTAATATTATGAATGATGTCTTATATCTCTTGATTTTATTGCTTGATGTTTTGTGAGGAGTGAATATGTTTCTGTTTTTCCATTGTTGCACTGCATAATACAGTCGGGCTTGTTGTGGTTACCAGAGCATGTTTGTGAGCGAGATAGAACGAGTGAGCCAATGAGCATATGCTTGAGCAAGAGGACTATTCAAGCCACTGGGCCTGTGTGTGAGTATAAAACAGAGCGATTGAGCCAGTGAGCATGTTTGTGAGCAAGAACAAGTCAGTGAACATAAGTGAGCTTGTATATGAGAGAGCGATTGAGCCAGTGAGCATGTCTGTGAGAGAGAGCATGTGAGTCAGTGAGCATGTACGAGAGACATCATGGGATCTAGTGAGCATGTGTGTGAGAGAGAGAGAATATAAGGGAGTTTGTGTGAGAATGAACATGTGTGTTAGAGAAGAAAGTTGTGCATATCTCCCAACTCTTACTAATCCATGACAAATCTCAGGGTGACTGGAATCTAATGTTCCCAGATACGGAGAGCAGGGGATTTATTTTAGCTTTATTGGGTGGTGTTTGCTGTGTCTGCTATTTTGAAATAATTTATCGATGTTTGGGAAATTAAAAAAAACAATATATGTTTGTAATCATTGGATGTTCTTTTCATCAGCTGTTTTGAAATATTTATTCTTTGTATGAGTTTGGTTTTACTATTATGAATGATGCTTTATATTTCTTGATGATATTGTTTGATGTTTAGTTAGGAATTATATTTGTTTTTCCATTCCATACAGTCTGGCTTGTTGTGGTTTCAAGTCCAGGTTTTGTCTGCATGTTTCTATTTATACTTTATTATCTCTTCATTTTGTATTTGGTGAGGGTCTGTCTGCATTCTACATGTGACTAAGGTGAGGTATTCTGCTAAGCAGACTTGTGGGGTGGCCCCAACTGATTTGCATGGATGGAATGGGAGTCTACAGCTTTGTTTATTCACTGCTGGTCTAGAGTTTGCTCTATTTCTTAGTTATTTAGGAAAAATTGAAATTTATTTTGGAGATATTTGGGCTTAATTCTGCCAGGTTTCAGAGTCGACTTGGCGTGTTGATGCATGTGCTGCAGAGAAAGTGCACAAGGGAGTCAGATACCCCATGGGCCGGTTTTGAAAAAAATCCGCCAGGCTGATATTTTCCTGCAATCCGCCCCTGTACCTTATGGTTCCAGTGCTGGTCCAATTGACCCTTTCATTGTGCGACTACCATCTGATCATTTTTTTTTGTGGGGGGAGGCTGGAGGGCAGAATTGAATTTTTTGTGGGGGGAGGCTGGAGGGCAGAATTTTTGTGGGGGGAGGGTGGCGGGCAGAATTGAACCCTCACTTACCCCTACGCGAGCTCTGAGCACAGAGTCCTCTGAGCACAGAGTCCTTCTGATGGGTGCTGAGCCATCTGTGCCTCAGTCGAGCAGGCACTGGGTGATGTCAGTGGACCCGATATGAATGCAGGGAGAACCACAAGGGTGGAACAAACCATAGCACCAGGCAGCAACAGCATCTGAGGTCTGAAGAGTGAGAATTGTGCTAGTGGTGGCTGAATTAGCAAGCAGAAGGGCTGCCTTGGGAGAAGTGGACTTCTGAGTTTTTCTTCTTTTTAGCAGAAGCAGGGACCGATTCTCCGTGGTCTTTTTTTCCCCTCATGGACACAGTAGGGGGAGAAAAACGGTGGTGACTCAAGGTCTTCGAAATAAAAACAGGCGCACAGAGGGTAATTTTGAAACCCCCCCCCCCCCCACTTCAGCACTGTACCCTTAGGCATGCATGAAAAAAACGTTCTAAGGGCGGGGTGCGCACACCACTGGTAATTCTGTGCAAGCGAACTTTGAACCTGTAATAGGAGTGGATGCAAAGTACATGCAGAAATTTGAAAACGAAGTCCCCCGCACTCAAATTATGTGCTCTGTGAAACAGCACACGTCCTTTCACTTAAGGGGGAGGGGGGCAATAATGGTACCACATTTTTACAAGGGTAAACATGCATTTTCCTGTGTAAAAACTTTAGATTATTGCCCTCATAATCGTAAAACAGGTCTCGGCGGCTCATGAAGGCTTATTCCTTGTTGCCAGCTTGAAAAAAAATAAAGTGAAAAATAGTCAGCTATTTTTTTTTTTTTTTAATTCTGCATTACTGAGGCACAAAAGCAGAATAGATAGCATTCCACTTACAAACCTTGAGCAACACTGGTTAAAAATCATACCCATGCCAAATATCTATAGGCCAGTTACAAAACGTGTAAGCTGAAATCATTCAAAGGGGGCAGCCAGGGAAATACCCACTCGGAGAATCTTTTCCGTAACCACCGAGGGGTCCAAATTAAATAATATCTATCAAGCCCTGCTTTTAAGAAATGAGTACATTTTTCTTTTCTTTTTTCTATATTCCATCTGTAAATAAATCTTCAAGAACACTTTAGAAAGAAATCACTCAGCTCTGCAATCCTCTTCTAGAGGATTGCAGAGCTGAGTGAATCTCTCACTGCCCAGAATGTCCTAATTGTGGCTTTAGAAAGTAAATTGTCTTTTCAAGAGAATTTAATGAGGAATATTAAAAAAAAAATTGTATTGGAATATTGGAAAATTAAAGCTGAGAAATATTGGAAAATTAAAGCTGAGAAATCTGCAGGAGTTTCAAGAGGCTGTTATTAAGGACAAATGAGAGAATCTGGAAAATTTGATGAGGAGATGCCGTTTATAAATTTTCCAAAAATTCTAGAGGCCAGTATTTAGTAGGCTGTATAGAGGACATATTTTATCCGGCTACAGTTAGCCAGATAAAACTTGTCCAGTGGGATAAACATCCCACTGAATATACTTATATAGCCCGGTAACTTTAACCCTAACCAAACATTGGTTGAATATGGCCAGTTAGGCCTTGTGTGGCTGGATAACTCACTATTTACCCAGACATCTTCAGAGATATCTGGGTAAGTAGCGCATCTTAAAAAAAAAAAAAGTCGCAGGCCTCCCGGCTCAATGCTCATCACCCTACTACACTTACACTGTCCCAAAAAACTTGCCAAAACCTAAAAACAAGCTTTAAAATGTCCAAACAAAGATCGCTGCTGCTGGGCCTTCCCCCCACCCACCACCCTCCCACCCACCCATTACCTGCAGAACTGGCCCCCCCTTGTCCTTGCCGGGACTGGAATGTTCTGCGGTCCCGGCTGCTTCCAGCGTTATTCAGGAAACAACGCTGGAAGCGTACTGATCCATGTAAAAGGGATAAGATGACATAAAGAGCGGCAGATTCCCGGCCTCTTACTCTTCTGCTTCTGGATTTCTTTTTTTTTTTAAATTTTTTTTGGTACTTGTTGGGCAGTGGGATTGGTTCTCCCACGAATGGCGAACTTGAACAATTAAGTTAAATTTTTTTCCCCCACTTTTGACCGTAATTTTGCTTCAGTTTTGATGATGTTTTCTGAAACCTGCATTTTTCTTTCTAAAGTGTTCTTGAAGATTTATTTACAGATGGAATATAGAAAAAAGAAAAGAAAAATGTACTCATTTCTTAAAAGCAGGGCTTGATAGATATTATTTAATTTGGACCCCTCGGTGGTTACGGAAAAGATTCTCCGAGTGGGTATTTCCCTGGCTGCCCCCTTTGAATGATTTCAGCTTACACGTTTTGTAACTGGCCTATAGATATTTGGCATGGGTATAATGATTTTTAACCAGTGTTGCTTAAGGTTTGTAAGTGGAATGCTATCTATTCTGCTTTTGTGCCTCAGTAATGCAGAATTAAAAAAAAAAAAAAAAATAGCCGACTATTTTTCACTTTATTTTTTTTCAAGCTGGCAAAAAGGAATAAGCCTTCATGAGCCGCCGAGACCTTTTTTACGATTATGAGGGCAATAATCAAAAGTTTTTACACAGGGAAATGCATGTTTACCCATGTAAAAATGTGGTACCATTATTGCCCCCCCTCCCCCTTAAGTGAAAGGACGTGTGCTGTTTCACAGAGCACATAATTTGAGTGCGGGGGATTTCGTTTTCAAATTTCTGCATGTACTTTGCATCCACTCCTATTACAGGTTCAAAGTTCGCTTGCACAGAATTACTGGTGGTGTGTGCACCCCGCCCTTACAACGTTTTTTTCGTGCATGCCTATGGGTACAGTGCTGAAGTGGTGGGGGGTTCAAAATTACCCTCTGTGCACCTGTTTTTATTTCGAAGACCTTGAGTCACCACCGTTTTTCTCCCCTACTGTGTCCATGGGGGGAAAAAAGACCACGGAGAATCGGTCCCTGCTTCTGCTAAAGGCCCTGAGAAAAAGATTGAGTGCTTTTCTTCTGCATGCTCTTCTTACATTTGCAATTTCTTGGGATTTCAGGAGCAGTGCTCGTTTAGCTGGGACTGGGGTCCGTCTTTTCCCACGCAGGGCATCTGGAAGGACCTCTGGATTGAAGCCTACGATGTCCTCCGCCTTCGCTATCTGACTTTTATCCCTGGTTACGGTAGGTGAAGAATGATTGTGACCTCAAGCTTTTCCCGTTTGGATGACAACGAATTCCTTCTTCTGTTATTTCCGAAAAAGAGAGGTCAGCACTGAGCTGGAGGTTTGTTTCTTGTGGCGTTGGGTCCTGGTCTTTTAAGGGGCCTGTTCACAGCTGATCCCTGCAGACAGCTATAGCCTCACAACACAGGCTGAGCGTGCGCACTTTGCAGGTGCAGGGCATGGTGCTGCTATGACACTGTCTTTGGCCTCCCATAAAGAAAGTAAAATGCTGTGCCCTCAAGAACAGAGCTCACTGAGTGTGCAAGGTTTGCTATCTCTTCAGTAGCACTGTGGGGAGCCTGGAAGCCTCTGCAGTTAATGTCGTCATTACTGGGGTTTTTTTGGGTTTTTTTTTTAAACATTTCTTAAGCTGTGTTGTTTTTGTTAGCAGGTTGAAAGGTTTCCTGTGCACCTGCTCTGCTTGGCAGTGGTTTTAATCCCAAATTCCCACACATGTAATTGATAGGTCTTCTAGTTTGAAACAAACACAGTGCAGTGCCTTGAAAGTTTTCACTTTTGGGCGTATAGCCAAAATTCTTCAGATAGCAAGAAACGTTATCAGTGTGTGTTGCATTCCAGTTGTTTGTGCTCCTGTTTGCTTGGGGTTGGTTTTTTTTTTTTTTTAACTCTTTCATTTTGCTCAGAAGCTTCCTCATGCTTCTTTGGGCCTTCAGCTCAGTTGGAACCTGGCCTAATTGAGCTTAGGTGCCATAGCAAACCTCACTGTTGAGGTGGCTGGGACTCTCTGCCTCCCGGGAGGGGCTGGGAGCAATACACATCCTCGCCCCTGGGCTGGCCCGAGGACTAGCAGAAGCTGAGTCTGGTCTGCTGTGCTGGGCAGCATGAAGCATTGACGCTGGGCCCATTGGGCTATTCCCCTGCCCCCAATCCATTTCTTAGAGTTAACTCCATCGAAACAGATGTAGCCGCTTAAATCAGGCAGCAGGGCAAGAGCGCCTTGCCGTGCATTCTGCTTCCTCTGTGAACGCTCTCCAGAGGGTGCTGTCCGTCAGGTGAGAGGGTAAAATGAAGCCCTGTTCATCCTGGAGCCATTAAAATCTCCTAGGACATTTCACGCGGGTAAGGAAAACGATTCCCTCCCTGGTGGCTAAAGATCAGCACGGGATGTACCGTCTGCTGCCTGCCAAAATTCCTCCTGTAGTAAAAAAAAAAAAAAAAAAAACCAAACAAAACTTAATCGAGCTAAAAAATTAAGCTACTCCTTCTTCGTTCTGACATACAAAGCCCTTAATCAGTTGCAGGATTGCCCTCATTTTGCTTCCTCTCACATGATTTTCCCAGTTGAGTTTCCTTATAAAATAGATTTCAGACCCATTTTGCGGGCGAGTTCAGTGCGGGCTGAGCCGTAATTGTATGGAGCAGCAGTTCTCGGCAAGAGCCACAGACAGGTCTGGTTTTCAGGATATCCACAATACATATTCGGCAGATTGTATTTGCATACAGATGGTGAAAGAACAAGGTCAGTTTGGCCTGAAAAGCAGACCTGTTTGCAGCTCTGAGGAAGGACTCTTTACAGAATACCAAATAATGCTACTATACAGTTGCATCCTAATTTATAAAAAAAACCCCACAAAACCTATTTACTTGTGCTTTGGGTACTTTTAGTAACCTAATGGGGGAAGACTGTCAAAGTCACAGGGTGGCTGTGATGAAATGTTTGTTCCCTAAGGAAGCAGCTTTCAGAAAATGAATTTTCTTTTCATGAAAAAAAAGGCACAGTGCTGCCTGCATCTCTGGATGGGTGAATGCAGCTTCTGACACAAACCAGGCAAACTTCAGCCTTGTGTGCTTTCCATGAAAAAATGCAGATGTTTCCCCAGAGTACGAGAGAGCCTTGGACAGAGAGGATCTATGGAAAACCTGCAGGGTGTCCATGAAACTCTGAAACCAGCAATCTGAGGAGATTCCCAGCAGATTTTCTTAGATCTGTTTTGACTTCTGCTGCAAATGCAACTTTTAAATGAAGAGGAGAGAGGTTTAAGCCAGCTCGACAGACTCCTCCAGTTTGTCATGTGCTTCTCTCATTTAAAGAGCTTTCTGCACTGCTTGTGTACTTCTGCTTGAGCTGTGCAGGCATTACTGGAAGAAGCACAGCTAGCTTTGAACTGAAGCAGACTAGCAAGCAGCGGCATGAAGTATAGAGCGAACCTTCCCTTCCAGCTAGGAGTGTTGGATGCTGTATTCGCTAGGCAATAAGAGGCGTTAAGTCCCTTGTACCTCAGACAGTGCTGAAAAGAAGGTCTGGGAATCCCAAGTATAATAATGAGAATTACAAGTTCTTATCATGTCTCCCTCGTTTATTTGAAACCAACCTTTTCTTGTGCAATAAGAAGAGTATAAATTAAGCAATTCTGTGGTTCTTGAGATACAATAGAGGTTAATATTCAAAGGCATTTTGCCGGATAATTTGACTTTTGAATGTTCCTGTCACTTATCTGGCTAAATCTTAGCCAGGGTAAGTCATTAAACAGCTAAAATTGAGCCAAATAAGTAAAGGGTATCTGGAGCAGAAGTGAGATAACTGAATAACTTATGTGCTCAACACCAATACTTGGAGTTCGTCAAATAAGTTATTTGGCTGTGTATAGACATGGCAGGATAACTTCAACTTAAACGGTGGTGTTGAAAGAATATCACTGGTTAGGCAGCGATTACAGTTGAAATAAATAAATACATGAGAGAGGTCTCTTGTGCAGACCTCAAGGCCCAATCCCCCAGCCCTGCCAGTGGATCCTGGAGACCCACCAAATAAATAATTGAAGTTGCAGGCTTTGGGGGCCGAAAAGTCATCTTCCTTTCCCTCCAAAAAGTAGACCCCCCCCCCCACTATTAATGTGATGGCCACATCAATATGTCTCCTCCCACTTCCACACCTGCCAAATAGACTTTAACCCTCCCCCCTACCTCATGTAACCTGCCAGCGTTACTGTCAGAATAATAATAGCTTGGGGGGGTGAAGGCCTGCAACTAATGGCTTCTTTGGTGGAGGGGTATCCAGGATCGGCTGGCAGAACTGGCAAGCTTGCCACTTGGCTGCAAGGCCCACTTGTGGGCTTTTATTTTTTAAACTGTAATTGCTGCTTAACTGGCAAATTATTCTTTCAGTATTGCCACTTGGGTTAAAATCCGAATATATGTACCCAGTTAACTTTGAAAAAACATAGGTGGTGATATTTTCAAATCTAGGATGTGTATCCTGCTGAATGTCCAGGATAACTTTAGCTGGATAAATTCTCTGATATATTTTGTTATATTTATTTATACTCCTCTTTTCAGCATTTCAAAACGGATTATCTAGTTAGTTATTTATTTCAAGAAATGTATATGCTGCATATACACAGCTGTATGCGGCTAACAGTAAAAACACTCATAATAAAAAAAGATAGAAACAAATTAAAACACAAAACCAATTAAAACAACAAGAAAACAAAATAAAACAAGAAAAGTGCACAGACAGTACCTATTCTAGCTAACATCTCAGTCTTTCAGCTCTTTGAATCTTCACTACTATCTGTATCAAAAATCAGGGAATGCTTGTTGAAATAACAGTCTTCAACACTTTCTTAAAAGTCATAATGCAGTCAATCAATTGAAGATCCCTTGGTAGAGAGTTCCACGAGATTAGCCCAGCAACTGAAAAAAATCCTCTCTGGATTCAGGCAATCTTACTGCATGAACTGAAAGAACATCTAGCAAACTCATTTAGATGATCTCAAGTATTGTAGATATTTACAGCTTTTTAAATATTGGCCTCAATAATGTACAAAGATTAATTCAGAATCAGTGTGTATGAAATAGTAAGTGAACCTCTAGTTTCCTTAGCATAAGTAATTGGCTAATTAGAATCAGATGCTTAAATAATTTGGTAGCAAGTAAACTGCAGGACTGAGCTTGGGTATCTTTTATATATAAATGCAAAAGGTTTTGAGTTTGGACCACCATAAAAATTAGTGGGAACTCATGCCAGAAGCAAAAGAAAATTCAGAGGACCTATGAGAGAGTAGTTGATGCTCATCTGTCTGGACAGGGTAACAGGACCATTTCTAAATATTTGGGGCTATTGAAAAAGTTAAAGACTACAGTGCCTGTATGCAGGAGCGATCATCCTGCCAAAATCACCCCAAGAGCAAACGGGAAGATCATCCACGAAGTTGCAAAGAAACCCCAGATTAGCATCTAAAGATCTGCAGGCCTCCCTCACCGTGACTCGTGTGAGGGTTCATGCGTAAACCATCAGGAAAAAAACTGAATGGGAATGGTGGATCATTGGAGGATAACTAGGAAAGAAACCACTGCTTTCTAAAAAAAAAAAAAAAAAAATTACTACCTGCCTTGGGTTCACCAAAGAGCATCTGGATGACACAGATTAGTCAAAAATTGAACTTTTCGATGACAATAATAAACATTTTGTTTGGCGAAATCCAAAGCAAGAACCTTACCCAGATTATCAAGCACGGTGGTGGAGGTATCATGATGTGAGGCTACTTTGCTCATTGGAACTTGGACAGTTTGCCATCATTGAAGCAACCATGAAATGTGCTTTATATTAGAAAATGTTAGAGGAGAATGTCAGGTCACCTGTCTGTGAGCTGAAGCTGAGCCAAAAGCGGGTCATGCAGTAAGACAAAGACCTTAAACTTTCAAGTAAATCTACGACAGAAGAAGAGGTTTCCTGTTTTGGAATGGCCAAGTGTCCTGACCTAAGCTTTATTGCAGCAAGACCTGACGTGAGCTGTTCCTGCGAGGAAGCCCTCAAATGTCAGAGAGATGAAACGGTTCTGTATGGAAGAATGGACAACATTTTCCAGGGAGATGGGAGACACCGATCAACAGTTACAGGAAACGTTTAGTGGAAGTTGCTGCTGTCCAAGGAGGAGCCACCAGCTACTGAATGATAAGCAAGGATACTGATTATTTTTTTTGTTAAAATAAAATATATCCTGTTTGTCAGTTATTTATTCAATGGAGTTATCTTTCACTTTTATCAGAGTGTAGGTTAGGATTTAATCATGTTTTGTGTATAAATTGTGCTAATATACAGACCATCCTAGAGAGTTCATACACTTTTTTTCTCTCTTTTATTTCTGGCTGTAGTAACGAGCATTCAGCAGTGGAATCTGAAGATTGTTCCCATTTTTGATGTCGTCGGCTCAGAGCCGGTTGCTGGTTTTGTCACTGTGACCATTCCCGAGCTGAGAACCCAGCAGACGTATGCCCTGGAGCTCCAGCCGGGGGAGTGCAGCCCTGAGTTGCTCCTCAGCATCAATGCGGTGAGACGTAGGGTTCCAAAAACATTGTCTCTCCTTTTGTGTCTGAAAGCGGCAGAGAAGCGATTGTCCCAGTCTTGTCTTCTTAAATCCCAACCCTATGGTTCTCCACAGGCTCAGCTCATCTGATTTTATAATTTGTAAAGCAGATTTTGTGTATATGAACCCCAATGACTTGGACAACAGATATCAGGAATATCAAGAGGAATTGGCTCGTGTTTCAAAGCAGTGAGGAAATAATCTGTTTTAGTCAGATAAAGAACTTGTATAAATGGTGTCATAAGTTAGCAATAGCCGTTGGGGACTGGGTGAGCCCATGCCATAGATTTTGAGCATTTTGGGATGGAAATATTTTTCTTTACAGCAGTGATGTTTGTTTTTTGGAAAATACATTTTGGCACAACCATGGAGGTATGTTTCAGAGCTGAGATATTGAGTTGGCCAGTATGGGAAATTCTGTGTCACGTTCAGCAAGATTCTTTACGCAATCAGTTTCTGAGAGGTAGACTTCAAGGTCAGTGCTGAATTGGTCTGCAATTGCACCAACCGCTTTTTGCGATCTGTTCATGGCTGGGGCAGCAGTTTAGAGAGAGATTTAAATACATAAAAAAAAGAAACTCTGCCTTTGGGGTACCATGTGATTTCAAAAGTGCAAATGGGCCACCTCTACGGCAGCACTGACATTTTATATAATGGAGGTGGAACAAAGGGACCCAGGCCAGTGTGCCACATATCTGATGTAATGACACATGACTTTCTAGTGCAACATCATGAGCAACTGACACGAAAATCTGCATATTGATTAATGTTTTGGAGAAACGCTAACCAAGTCTAATAAATAGTAATAACCAACAAGAAGTTTCCTACCAGAAAAATAATGGGAAATGGCTCACCTTAGAAGTCGTCATTGCTGCCATAAACTGCTATCTATTTTTAAATGAAAAGAAAGCCAAACAGAGATAATTTATTTAAATTTACATTTTCAAAATTGTCTTGTTTTCAGAACTTCTGGATGCAACAGAATATGGAAGTTAGCCAGTCACAATACAAGATTCCCTCCAAGCAAACTCGTGCCTGAGCACCCATGCATGCGATTTTAAAATTGTGTGCGCATGTTTTTAAAATCTGCTTCGTGCAAATAAGTATGTGCCTAATCATAAAAGATTTCACAAGAAAATGTACTTCACATATCTTTCCTAGGACTTTGCTGATTTTTACGTGCATATGTAGGCGGATTTTAAAACATGCTCACGCAAAGGCCAACCTAGGTTTTCCAATTATTCACCAGTTTGCCCAGTTAATATCGAGGTCTTCAAGACCCCCTCTGGTTCTTCATCCTGCACGCCTCCCAGTTGACGCAGACCCCTCATCCTTTCCTGTAAGCCCCAGAACACGAGATCTCCAGACTTGCTCCTCTTCTGGAGCAGCAATAAAGTTATGCGGTTAACAAGCTGACACACGTTGCGGTCTCCGGTTTTAAAATCCAGAGTTACGTTCATAATTGTTAGCCCCACCCATGCCCTGCTCCTTTTCCGCCTCTTGCTTTTGATACGCGCCTCGGGCTTTTAAACTGCCTTTTAGAGTTTTTCATCAGACATTTGAAGTTGTGAGAACTATGATTTTTGGAACAAAAATTTCACAAATAAAGCAGCATATGCCCTATTGAGCTTATGGAGCTTCCTTCTTCCGATACTATTGAAAGAAGGCAACTACATGGTCAGATGACATCTGAAGAAGGAATTTGTATAGTTTCAAAAGCTCATGCACATCACTGTCTCTGGATAATCATGCAACAAATCCCAGTTTTCTCCAGGACTGCTGTTCTACAGACGTCAGATCATCAAAACTTTAGTTTCTCTGTCCATAGAAACATAAACATGGCAGGTAAAGACCATATAGCCATTCAGTCTGCCCATCTCCATCTCTTGCTCATCTTTACAGTCCCTTCCTATCCCTCAGAGACCCTCTGTGCTTATCCTATGCTTTCTTGAATTCAGATATTGTCCTTGTCTTCACCACCCTCACTTGGAAGGCTGTGCCATGCATCCAGCACCTTTTCTGTAAAGAAATATTTCCATAGATTACTCCTCAGTCTACCTCTTTCATCCTCATCCCATGATTCATTGATCCAGAGCCTTCTTTCCATTGAAAGAGACCCACATCCTATGCATTTAGACTTCAGAGGTATTTAAGAGGGTAATTTTCAGCAGCCCATATAAGACCAGATTTTCAAAGCGGGTGCATGGGGAAACTGGCAACATACACACATCCTGCTCTCAAGCAGACGTAAATGCGTGCATGTAGATTTACGTACATATTTTTGGAAATCAAGTGTACCAACTTGCTCCCCTGAAACACTTCTTTGAAATGCATGTAAAAGTACACGTGAAACTGTTTTTACGCTTACTTTTACATGCACAACCCTTCCTCCAGGAAATTTTCAAAGTACCATGTACATGCATAAAATTGAGTTTTATGCATAGAAATAGCTTTGAAAATGTCCTCTATCTCTTATATCTCCCCTTTCCCACCTTTCTTCCCGGGTGCACATGTTTTTAGATCTTTAAGTCCGCCCCCACATGCTTTATAATAGACAGTTATCCATTTTAGTAGCCTCCCTCTGGACTGATTCCTTCCAGGCTTTATCCTTTTTAAGGTACCGCATCAAGAATTGCATACAGTACTCCAAATGAGGTCTCACTAGGGATGTATTCAAGGGCATTATTGCCTTCTTTTTCTATTCTTCTCTCTATTCAGCCAAGCATCTTCCTTGCTTTTGCTGTCACTATGTCTACTTAGTGGCCACCTTAAGATCATCAGATATGATCACGATCCACCCTTGTTTTATGTGTAGAAGAAATTCCCCCCTTTAACTGTATTGCTCCCTTGGTTTTTTTGCAACCCAAATGCATAATCCTGCATTTCTAGCATCTCATTTTAGTTGCCAAGCTCTAGACCATTCCTCATGCTTCACTAGATCCATCCTCTTGTTTTCCGCACCTTCCAGAGTCTACCCTCTTGTACACTTTGGTATCATCTATAAAAAGGCAAACTGTACATATTAGGCCTTCCTCAATATTGCACACACAAATGTTGAAGAGAACTTGACCCCATCAATGGGATTTGGCAAGATAGTCAAAATCAAAGAAGAGTCTGAGTCATTAAAGCTCCAGAAACATGGGAAACCAATAGTCCTGTAGCACTCCTAGTACTGTTTATGTGATTTTAGTTCTTGAAATGCTGCAGGAGGCCTGGTCCAATGAGTGATGCTACTCTGTGTTTGTATGAGTGGGCATGTCTTAAATTTCAGTTTTTGTCAACTTGACTTTTCTTTGTAGTGTAAATTTGGCTGCTAAATTTCAAACCTGTTTTTCTTTCTAGGGTGTGGCAGTGAAGACCTGGTGGCCAAGTGGACACGGAAATCAATCTGGATACAACCTAACAGCAACTTTCGGTTTTGAGGGAGGCTACCAGATTGAGAAATCAGCTAAGGTAGCCGATCATTATGATTCACAACGTACATGATTCAGAAGAGCAGGGCGTCCACGTGACCCACTGCTAGAGCAGAAGATCTGGGTGTTATCTAATTGGGGCAGTGCTGAGTTGAGGATTCTGACTTGACTCTGAGAGCCAAACCCAAGCTGAACCAAGGCAAATTAATTAGCATAGAAAAGAATCATCGGGGCATCCTCGCCCCCAAAAAATTATTAAACTATTTTCCACCCTTTTGCATCTCTGGTTTTGATTTGTTCCTTCCTCACTTGGTCTTCCCCATCTCAAATTTGAGGCGTAAATTATGCACAGATATTTAAAAATGCAATCTCTGATTATACTTTGCCTCCCCCTACCTGTCCCTGCCCCCTTTTTTAATGGGGATAAAGCATGCATGCTTTTACCCATACTGGGGAGGAGGGGGGTAGTTTTTACAGTAATCAGACTGGGTTTTTACGCAAGTAAACATGTTTACCCCCATAAAACACTTTGTTGATTGGCCCCCATAGAAACATAGTTAATGACGGCAGAAAAGACCGCTGGCTCATCCAGTCTGCCCAGACTGACACTTGTTTCTGCCTGGATAGATGAGCATATAAATCCCATCCTTAACTCAATGTCAGCTCCCCCCTCTCCCTTTCTCTCAACCCTTCTCCCACCACCGCCTGCCATAACTCCCCCAAAATGTCCCTCTCTTGTTACCCCCACCCGTGCCTCTTTACCACCGTACTCTGCTGTCCCAGGCATGTTTTAATTCTGTCATGGTTTTGGAGTTAGTAGAAAATGTATAGGCTTTCATCACATTTTTCGTAAACCCCACCTGTTTCTATTTTGCCCAAGGTGTGACCTTACATTGCCCCAGAAGTAAGTGAAATGTTATCAAACTGCTCTTCAGGATATACAGGAAAGCTGCACACCGAGTGCAGAAATAGAATGACTGATTGCTTTATTGTAGATATAGCCACATGCTTTGTGGTCGCATTTGGATTCTTGTGCATAGGAAATGATCCTATTGCAAATTGCTGTTCCATTGTTTCGGGCATTCAAAAACCTGTGCTTCGTTTCACATGGAAGAGTTTTTCCACTGGGGAAATGCATAGTAAGAGAATACAGCTAGTGTTGTGGCATGGACCTGTACCACGCACACAGAGGAATAAGGTGAACCATTGTGTGAGACCCGAGAAACTGGTCAATGTTTTCTTTTACGTCAGGAACATAAGAAGATAAGCAATGCGATGCTGGGTCAGACCAAGGTCCATCAAACCCAGCATCCTGTCTCCACTGGTGGCCAGTTCAGGTCACAAATACCCGGGAGTTCTCAAATAGTAGGATCTTTTTCTTGTTGCTCACTCGCAGGGGGATAAGTAGTGACTTTCCCTGGTCTGTCTGGCTTAATCATTGTTTATGGACGTTTCCTCCAGGAGCTTGTCCAAACCCCGCTGTGCTAGTCGCTCAGTGTTTTGCTTTCTCCGTTATGAGGTTGAGGTTAAGGTATACAGTGCATCAGCTAGCTTTTCTGCATCTGTACAATGATTTATGGTCAAAGTGATATTCCAGCTTCCTTCAGATCAAGCAATGCACATCTTAATTCTGGGGCTGCAAAGAGTGGCCTGAGGAGCTAGAGTCAGTTCCTCAGAACAGTTTAGAGTGAATGGCAGTAATCCAGCACATGAGGATCACTTGACTCGCTCACTGTGCAAAATTCCCCTGCCTCCTCTGTCGCCGCAGACCCTACTCGAACTCCCAGCCACCTCTTTCACTTGCCTTTTACCACAGCCGTCTCCATCTGTCACCAGGAGGCTTGAATGCTGCCCATGTTTTGGTTACTGCCTGCTTCCCCCGAATGTTTTGTGGGCTATATATGTGTGCAGAATGGTGGTTGTGTGCAGCACAGTGTATCAATTTCTGCGCACTGTGTTTTGAAGCCCTTTTCTCTTGCGTGCTGTGTTTTCCAGCGAGTGCTTGTTTCATAACCTGTGTGTGTGTGTGTGTGTATTCGCGCACACATCTTACCGGGATTATTAATTTACCACCTCTACTGATTAGGCTATTTCAGGCATTAGCTACTCTGTCAGGAAAGTTGTTTCCTCACATTTCCTGTCATCCTTCTCACTTGTAATTTTATGTCCTGACCCTTTGTTCTTGAGCCTCCTTTTCATGTAAAATGTGGCCGCCTGCTTTATTGAAGCCTACTAGAATTTGTATTTAATTGAATGAGGGAGGACAATGCTGTGGGATTATGAATAACAAAGGATATGCATTGTATGTACAGGGGCACTCTTCTTTCCTCCCCTACAGACAACAGCTCTATCACTTAAGTTTTTGCTGACAGGGGAACAAATGTAATAAGGTGTGCAGGAAAACTGTGCGCTGAAATTCAGCATACAGCTTTTTAACCGGTTAAAAAAAAAACCAAAAAAACTTCCCATGCAGTAAGCAAATGGGATGCTAATGCATCGGGAGTTAAATAAGAGAAAACACAAAAATGTGTGCACAAACCCCAGTTAAAGTGTGTGCTTGGCCTTTTGCATGACCTGAGCGCACATTGTAACTTGCGGTGGAGGAGAGGAGGGAGGAATCTCAGGCTCATGATATATGCACACAAACAGGCACAAATCATGTTTAAGAACATAAGAAATATCATGCTGGGTCAGACCACAGGCCCATCAAGATCAGCATCCTGTCGCTGAGAGTGGCCAGGCCAGGATCCCAAAGAAAAGATCCAATCCTTCTTGCTCATAACCAGGGATAAGCAGTGACTTTCCCAAGTCTTCATGGCTAATAGTGGTTTATGAATTTTTCCTCCAGGAACTTGTCTAAACCCTTTTTTAAACCCAGCTGCAGTAACTGCTTTCACCACATTCTCTAGTTAACAAATTTCACATTTTAATGGTACAGTAAGTGGAAAAATATGTATTTTCTCCAGTTTGTTTTAAATGTGCTACCTATAATCTTCATGGAATGTCCCCTAGTTCAAGTACTATTGGAAAGAGTCAGTAATCATTCCCTATTTACCTGTTCCACGCCACTCATGATTTTATAGACATCTATCACATCTCCTCTCAGCCATCTCTTCTTCATGCTGAAGAGACCTAACCTGTGTAGCCTTTTCTCAGAAGAACCCTTCCATCCCCTTTATCATTTTGGTCACCCTTTTATGCACCTTTTCTGGTTTTGCAGGTTATTGTTTTCGGAGATGGGGTGACCAGAATTGCATACAGTACTCGAGGTGTGGTCACACCATGGATCAATGTAGAAGAATTACAATATTTTCCATTTTATATTCTCCATTCCTTTTTGAATCATCCCTAACCTTGCATTTTACTTGGTTGACTGCCGCTGCACACTGAGCTGAGGATTTCACAGCATAGTCCACAAGGACTCATGAGATCTTTTTCCTGGGTGGTGACTCCTAATACAGAATCCAGCCTTATGGACCTAGAATTTGGATTATCGTTCCCTACGTGCATCGCTCTGCACCTGTCCACAGTAAATTTCATCTTCCATATTAAGACGCCTAATCTCTCAGTCTCGCAAAGTCCTCTTACAATTCCTCACAATCAGCTTGTGATTTAACTGATTTAGAATAATTTTTGTGCCACAAAATAGGATTTGTGCTTGCTTGTGCGCATAAATCGCTAGGCTGAAGAGCTGAGCCTGGGCCAGAGGCAAGGGATGGGACGGGACGGGGGAGGCAATGAAAGGACAAAATGAGACGCATGACCATGGCGATTCCTCCAGGCGCCCACGCCCTTGGGCCTGAATGGCAGGGGCAAGGCTAGCTGCCAGTTCAGGGAGGGAGCAAGATACGGCTTCTGGCAGCAGCGGCCTCACCCTCCTCCTCCTCCTGTGGGCTGGGCTGGGCAATGTCCATCTGGGTGCACATTTTAAAAATATAAAGGAGGGGAAGACTTATGCGCACACATCCTCCTATTGCGCACATAAATCCAGAGTGCAGGTCCCCAACACCATGAACGTCCGATCAACCCCACGCACTGACACTAGTGCTGGAAACGTTAGTCCCCACCACTGACTGGGAGTCAAATGTACAGCGTCAGAACGTGAGTTAAGCCTAGACACCACCTCTCTGCGTTGGGAGGTAGTAACTCGGGGGTCTAAAACTTTTCAAGAGAAGGGGCCACATAGGACGTTTCAAATCTCCAAGAGGGTTGGTGGGGGTGGTCCTCCTCAGAATTTGCTTAGATTTGGGGAAGGGGCCGGTAGGGGGAGAAGCCCCTCAGAACTGTTAGCTGAGAAGATTTTGATGGGAGGGGGGGAACGAACGGGGACCACGTCTTGCCCTTTTGGTGATTTGAAATGCTGGGGAAGAGAGAAGGCGGGGGGGGGGGGGTTCCCAGGGGTGTAGGAGTATGGCAGATAGAGCATGAGTAGATAGAGCATGGCTAAAAGACAGGAAACAGAGAGTAGGATTGAATGGGCAATTTTCTCAGTGGAAGGGAGTGGACAGTGGAGTGCCTCAGGGATCTGTATTGGGACCCTTACTGTTCAATATATTTATAAATGATCTGGAAAGAAATACGACAAGTGAGATAATCAAATTTGCAGATGACACAAAATTGTTCAGAGTAGTTAAATCACAAGCAGATTGTGATAAATTGCAGGAAGACCTTGTGAGACTGGAAAATTGGGCATCCAAATGGCAGATGAAATTTAATGTGGATAAGTGCAAGGTGATGCATATAGGGAAAAATAACCCATGCTATAATTACACAATGTTGGGTTCCATATTAGGTGCTACAACCCAAGAAAGAGATCTAGGTGTCATAGTGGATAACACATTGAAATCGTCGGTTCAGTGTGCTGCGGCAGTTAAAAAATCAAACAGAATGTTGGGAATTATTAGAAAAGGAATGGTGAATAAAATGGAAAATGTCATAATGCCTCTGTATCGCTCCATGGTGAGACCGCACCTTGAATACTGTGTACAATTCTGGTCGCCGCATCTCAAAAAAGATATAATTGCGATGGAGAAGGTACAGAGAAGGGCTACCAAAATGATAAGGGGAATGGAACAACTCCCCTATGACGAAAGACTAAAGAGGTTAGGACTTTTCAACTTGGAGAAGACGACTGAGGGGGGATATGATAGAGGTGTTTAAAATCATGAGAGGTCTAGAACGGGTAGATGTGAATCGGTTATTTACTCTTTCGGATAGTAGAAAGACTAGGGGGCACTCCATGAAGTTAGCATGGGGCACATTTAAAACTAATCGGAGAAAGTTCTTTGTTACTCAACGCACAATTAAACTCTGGAATTTGTTGCCAGAGAATGTGGTTAGTCAGTTAGTATAGCTGTGTTTAAAAAAGGATTGGATAAGTTCTTGGAGGAGAAGTCCATTACCTGCTATTAAGTTCACTTAGAGAATAGCCACTGCCATTAGCAATGGTAACATGGAATAGACTTAGTTTTTGGGTACTTGCCAGATTCTTATGGCCTGGATTGGCCACTGTTGGAAACAGGATGCTGGGCTTGATGGACCCTTGGTCTGACCCAGTATGGCATTTTCTTATGTCCTTAAGTACTAATGTTATTTTCACGTGCTTGTATTCCGCAATTCATTACCAAAACCCTTGGAAGTGGATGATTTTATCCAAAGCTGAAAACCCTGCCACCCCCCCCCCCCAGCAGACTTGCCCCCTGCCCCCTGCCTCTCCCCTTCCCCGATATCTGCCTGCCTGGGGAAGTAGTGGAGAGTGGATGGATGGTGGGATGGAGGAGTCTGTGTGTGACGCATTCTCCCTCATTCACACCCCCACCCCTGTCTTCTCCTCCCTCTCCACTCTTTTTCGCAACATGCCAGAGCAAAACAACCCCCTCTGGAAACCCTAATCCAGGGAGAGACACCTGATCTTAGTAGCTGGGTTATAACCATGAGGATTTCTGCGCTCTGATGTCCATGGCCCCTCCCCCACAGCGGGCACAGTTGGGAATTCGGAAACCACCATCATAGTCTGTCTTTTACCTGGCAGCCCCGCGGAGCCCATGACTTGGTACCACCTGTGCCTTCCTCTCTGTGGCCTGCACCGCTCTCCACAGTAGCTGTAAACTCCTTAGAGCTGTGCTGCAGTTTCTCTCCCTGTCTTTAGCCTAAGTGGCTCCACCTGCACAAGAAGCACTATCACCAGCCATGCATAACACGCCCACCTGTGCTGCTCTGATGTGTAGCTAAGCTACTTGTACTTCTGACTTCAGTATCTGAGCCGGTGGTAGTAGCGGAATATGCTCCCACTACCAGCTCAAGGACCTTTTGTCCTTGTTGCTGGGTGGGGGGCCTGGATGAAATTCAGCCAAGGACTGCACCTGGCCCTCGGGCTATAGTTTGGAGATCCCTGTTTACATTAAATTTACATCAGAGGGTGCTAATCTGTACGTACATCATGTGCAAAGCCTCTAGGTGCATCAGGAGTAGAGTTAGCCTGCAAAAAATGTGCACATAGCTGTGGTTAAAACTGTGCGCTCTGCCAACCACACCTTCTTCCATCAGTCTAGTGTGGTTTACAAACATCCTGCTCTCATCTGATCTCCTCTGCTTAAGTGCGGGGATGACGTTCCTGAACCCTGTCTAGAATGCCGAGAGCTAATTCTGTAAGAAATTGTCATTGGCCCATAGCAGCAGTAGCACACGTTCGCAGGATAATAGAAGGACAGGTCACAGAGGGTAGTACATCAGGAAATCTTGAATGTCACAGAAAACAATATACATATTTCTGTAACAAAAATAAGCCAGCAGAAGCATACCCTCATTAGCCCCTGATTTTGGTGCAGGGCTTTTCCTTAACAGCATCCCAAACAAAGGATCTGTCGTTTCTATTCTCAATAAGACAAGGAAGATGGAGAAGCAGGAAGGGGATTTCCTGAACAAAGTTCATGAAATCATCGTGGCCAGCTTTCAAAAGAGATTTTGTGACGAGTTTTGTAATGCATTGTGGAGGAACATAACAAAATCCATTGAATTGCTTTGTTCTAGATTAATTTGTTTTGCAAAATAAAAACACAAAATTGGCATTTCCCCCATGTCCTCCTCCCCCAAAATTGTGATATTCTCTGCAAATGCAGGCTAGTGTGCCTCCCTGGCTGCCACCGGGGAAGGAGAGTGTATCCACATTATAAAATGTCTAGGGCTAACAGGCCAGTACCTAGAAACCTTGCTGCATATTGTAAATGCCTGTTGTCCTCTCAGCATTTCATGGCTGTTTGCCAACAGGTTTATTTTCGGATGGTGGAGCTCATACAGGAGCCAATCCCAGGTTCCCCTGGTCTGAGTTTCTACTTCAGAATCAACGGCCTTCCCATTTTCATAAAGGGATCTAACTGGATTCCAGCCGACTCCTTCCAGGACAGAGTTACTTCTGACGTGTAAGTTATTTCTAACTAAAGGCTGATATATATATATAATCTCTTTGTATCCACCTGGGGGAATTCAGTGTCGCTGCAGAATTTTCAATTTGACTGGCTGCCACGCCAGCGGGAATCCAACTTGGGGACAGTGGCAGCATCCCTGACCCAAATGGGGGATAGAGGGAGTGAGTAGATGCAGCTTCAGACTGCAGGATAGGAGCAGGTGGGAAGAGCCCACCTGGAAGAAGCGATGGCAGCTTCAGAGGTGGAAAGGAGCTGGAGGGGGAGGATAGAGAGTGGAAGAAGGAAGCTGGGGGTGGGGAGAGAGTGATGGGGTCGAGAGTTGGGAGGGTGAAAGTGATGCGGGGAAATAAATTCCTAGGAACAGTTATTGGCTGATCGGCAAACAGCTGACCATATATGAACTAACATGACTGTACTTACTAGACAGGGTTGTATCTCTCTGAGTTGTCTTCCTAATTACTTGATGAAGGATTTTGAAATGATTTGTAATAAAATCTGTTAGTAAGCATATGTGCATACATTCAAACACCTTTTTTTTTTTTTTTGCCCTCCCTCAGTATGTGTGGGATGGGGTGACCGGAGACAGCTTCATGTAAAAAGCGACAGATTCAGTATATCCTGGTTTCAACCCCAGTGCATGCTGGGAGACACAGCCTTTTTTTTTTTCTTAAGGGAAATCAGAGCTTCACCTCCATGCATAAGAGTGAGGTAAATCCAGAAATGGCATTTCTGACATGGAGCTATCTGATCACGCTGCTGCTGGCTCGGGCAGCAGTGAAGCTAGGGAACACCTGAGAACCACCTTATGTATCGGGCCTAGGTTTACAAAGCACTCTACAGTCGTGTGACAAATACAAGTACAATACTGAACTTTCTTTTCCCTGTTTCCACAGGCTACGGCGGCTTCTGCAGTCTGCAGCTGAGGCCAACATGAATGCGCTCAGAGTTTGGGGTGGGGGGGTCTATGAACAGGATCAGTTCTATGACATCTGTGATGAACTTGGCATAATGGTAAAAGGGAAAATCTAAGAGTCTAAGTAATTGCTAGAATTCTGTCATTTGTAAAAATAAATCCTGTCATGAGAAGTGTGTGTGTGCAGGCAGGCAGAGGTCCTATTGATGTCACTGGATGTTTGCTGTAAATCCTTAAATATTAGCCCTTTGGTGTGCTTGGTTAAGGGTGAAGGGCTCTAACACAGATAGGAGGAGCCTTGACTTGACTTGTAGAAATCTCTTGGAGATTTGGTGGTCATGTGGCCACCTTCTAAAGAAATGAAGGAAGCCAGACAGCTATGTTCTCCTCACAGCTAGATTTCAGCCAGCTGCCCTATTTGCTTATATTATATCTTTTTGGATTTTGAGAGTTTCTTTTATTTGTAGCCTGAGTTTCCAAATGATACTAAAGGCAGCTTACAGCATTATTAGAATCCAGGTGCAATAAGTCCTGTTCCACAAAGAATTTATAATTTAAGCAGGTACCTGAGGCAGTGGGAGGTAAAGTGACTCGCCGAAGGTTACAGGGAGTGGCGGCAGGGGAAGTGGTTTCTGTGGGTTTTTTTGAACTCTGGTTCTCAGCACATTGCTCCAGTTAGGAGGCCACGTCTTCTCAGCTGCATTAGATCAGGGGGAGGGAGAGTCCTTGTTTGTGCTTTGCCACTCTCTGGGATGAACTGCATGGGGTAGCCAAGCTCTCTTTCCTAGTGCTTCAGCCAGGTCACTGTGGAAGAGACAGGACCTGACGCAGTGTCGTACTGCCTCCACAACCGAACCAGTCTGACACAACACTGGACTTCAGAAACATTCACAGCTTGCAGGTTTGAAAAAAAAAAAATCTCCATTCCAATGCCACAGTCCTTATTTGTGGCAAGTTAAAAGCTGAATATTTCACTTTAGGGCCTTGTAAGCTGTTCCTTCTACCCTGTGTCATTGAGAAATGGTAAGCCAAGCTGACCTGGTTTCCATCTCACGAGTGGCTGTACGGGGTAATGTTTGAGAGTGAGTTGTTGCCGTTCTTAAGACACTTGAAAGGTCCGAGTTGAAAGAGCCAGTGAAGAGTATAAGTTATCTGGACCTGTTTCTCCCTGACCAGACTTACCTGCATAATGTTAGCCAGACAGTAATGAATATCTGCACTGGCTGGCCGAAGTTGCACCATGGCCCAGGAATGCCTTCAACCTTAACCCCTTTTTACTTGAGTACATTTTGTTTTTGGCGATCCGAAGATTTGTCTGGTCAACTCCCAAAGTTAGCCAGACGACTTCGCTGCCCGCCGCAGAGATTCTGAGATTTGTTCAAAGTGGCCTTCTGGTGGGAAAGCTGACCGCGTTTGGCATTCAGAGTCGCCGGTGATTGTTTTAGGAGCCAACATCCGTAGAGCAGGTCACGTGCCAGCAACCCAGAGCTCCTGGTTTTTACAAGGTAGCATTTCGTCCCGTGAAAGCAGATCTCTGGTGGGGGAGAGTGCAGGGCACGCCGAAAATATTTCTGCGTTTATCAAACCCCAGTGGGAGGAAAGCAATCCCTCAACAGCTAGGAAATAGTCCTAGCAACAATTATGAGATTGTGCCTTATAAGTATTTGGCTTGAAATGTATAGTGTAAACACATTTTATTTGCTTAAGTTCGTACAAGGCTCCAGCTCATTAGTGAACGAAGTGTGTGTGTGTCGGGGGCATGGGGGGGAGGGAGAGAGAGAAGGGAGGGAGGAGGGGTAGGTCTACTTGGGATTCATTATATGTGATCTCAGGAAAATAGGTTTGCCCCCCTGGTGGTGTTATAGAAAGGGGCCAAACTCCATATATATATCTCAGTCTGAGGAAGGAAGAGATGAATGTTTCTGCTAAAGCAGTGCTTTATGCTCTCTGCTTCCCTGGTTGAAGGCTGTCTTTGGCACCACTGGGCGTTAGGGTAGCTCTGCTCACTTCTTTCCTCTGACTTGAATGGATAGAAATTTCAGAAACCCCGGTGTATTGATTTGGGCCCTGCCTCCGTCTCTTTCACGCCAGCATGTGTCTAATCCTGGTGAGAAGGTGCCGGAGAGTCATGGAATTAAACTTTGGATTTAAACCGAAGAGCAAAGAAATGCAGAATGTTCAGGGACCTTTCTTTTTTTTTTCCAGGTTTGGCAGGATTTCATGTTTGCTTGCGCCCTGTACCCGACCGATCCGAGCTTCTTAGAATCCATCACAGCAGAGGTAACGCATCAGGTACGTTACAGAAAAAAGGGGGTTTGAAAAGCCAGACTCGGAGGGAGGGAGGGGGGGGTGTATAAATTCATCTTAAGGTCTTGGGGTTTTGTATCGCCGATTTCTGGCGCTCTGGAATCGTTTTTAAAAGAAAGCCACGGAGTGCTTGTCACGCTATGTACGGTGTTTGTCCTCTTTGGATACTGCTCTGAAGAAGCTGGCTGTCTGCTACAAAATCCACTGTACTGTAATTACACAAACATTGAGAGCGAAAAAATACCACATAATATATGTGTATAATAACCCAAAACTCACTCCTTTAAGCAAAAGTGGTGCTCATGTTCAAACTGAGAGCAAATTATAACCTCCTAGGGAAATGATGTGTGACCCTCATAAGTTAGCACTGGGCCTGCACAAATGAATCTTATGACTTGTCTGTCTGTTTGCTCATAAAGTCATAACCCTTGGTCAGCTGTATGTGAAGACAGCCGATGGCTGATCTGAGCTAACATTTACACCAGCGATGTAATGCATACGTGTCCATTTGTAGTCTGGAGCCACAACTGTTGCATCAGAATGTTGTTCTACTTCACGCATGATGAAGATTAGACAATTCGAAATGCTGCGGTGTTGGGTTTTCGTTTTGAGCACCAGAAGATTTTGCACGCAGTTGTGGAGTCCAATATGACGAGTATTTCTTTAAGACATGAGATAAATATTTATAAACATACTAGTTATGCAAGATTACCTGATGTGGAAATAAGTACAATTTTTTTTTAAAATGAGATGAAAGAGACTGTTGTTTCCAGTGACCAATGATTACAACTTTAAGAGCATCAAGCAAGGAGATTGATTTGTGAGGTCCCGATGTTAGCTTATGAGGGTCATACATCATTTCCCTATGAGGTTATAATCATACTATCTGTTTGAACATGAGCGCTGCTTTTGCTTAAAAGAGTGAGATTTTGGTTATATATAAAATCAACTGTTCCGGTCATAAGAACATAAGATATGCCATACTGGGTTAAACCAAGGGTCCATCAAGCCCATATCCTGTTTCCAACAGTGGCCAATCCAAGTCACAAATACCTGACAAGTACCCAAACATTAAATAAATCTCAAGCTACTATTGCTTATTAATTACTAGCAGTTTATGGAATTTTCCTCTAGGAATTTATCCAAACCTTTTTTAAACCATTACACTAACTGCTGTAACCACATCCTCTGGCAATGAATTCCAGATTTTAACTATGTGCTGAGTGAAAACGAATTTTCTTCGATTTGTTTTAAATGAGCTACTTGTTACCTTCATAGAGTGCCCCCAGTCCTACTATTCTCTGAGAGAGTAAATAACTGATTTACATTAACTTGTTCAAGTCCTAGTCTCTGCCTAGTCTGAGGTACCCTCCTGTTTTCAGACACTAGGGCCCAGCAATGTAACACTTCAAGATTCATTGAGGCAGTGGGGTTCTTGGGAATGTATTGCAGGCAAGAATGAGGGTCATCTGTCCTCTGTGCTATTTGAGAAGCTTTAAGAGTTTACAGTGGTCTCTGTGTAGGCAAGCGTACAAACCACCGACCATGTGATTTGACTTTGACACCGAGTCTGGGAGCGTCCTTCTGCTGGTTGTAAGACAGCATGGAATATTTGCCTTGGAGAAATCTTCCTGTCCCAGTTTCCCACGTCTGCAAAAGCCTCTGCCATATCTTCTGTAGTCACGCCAAGTCACTAGAGAGATGAATGCAGCATGGCTCAACCTGAATAACTGCCGAAAGGGTGCATTTTCCATACATAAGAGCAAAAGTCCATGCACAAATACCACAAGGACCAGCTAAACAGTGAATGCCAAATTTATTAGATATTCTGTTAGATAACTGATGAGATAAAAGCAAGTAAAATACGAGTCCAGAAGAATGCTGCGTAAGTATGATGGGCTTAAAGCAGGGGTGGGCACACTTTTCTACTGCAGCCACATCACAGGCTCTCATTTGCAACAGGCACCAGAGACCCCTTGGAGCTTCTCAAGTCACAGCGAGAGGGAGAAAGCAGCGGCAATAGAGAGAACTCTAAAGTTTTTTTAACCATAACCAGCAATATTATGAGACAGCAACACCAAGAGTAGCGTATACATCCCACTGAACTGAAATATGGGCAAATCAGCAGGTACAGTGCAAGAATGTCTCAGAGGGGAACAAGTGCTGAAAGATAAGAAGACCGGCAAGGAAGATTTTCCCAGCTCGCATCCGGTTTCAGGATACAAGATGGTTTCGTCCTAACAAGAGATCTTCGGCATTCTTGCAGAAGCAGGGAGCGGGAAGACAGGAATCCATTCAGGGTTCCCAAAAACACCTCAGAGATAGTTCAAGTCAGGGCACCAGAATTACTAAGTCTTTGCAATGAAGCCAATTTGGTCCACTCTCTCGGGGAAGTGGGTGGGGGACACCTAACACAATTTTACATGGAGTGGACCAAGATCACTTCGGACCAATGGATGTTAGAAGTGATAAGAGACATCCAAGATGGCTGCTAACTAGAAGGATGTGTGTACGGAGAGCTCCTCAGTTCTTTTGAATTTCCTAAGAAAAAGATGCCCCACACAAAGTGGAAGGGGAAAGTCAGGACGGAGATCCCAACTAACCTGACTCCTACACCTTCTCAGACGGTTATCGAGGGGTTTTTCACACCGAGAAACGTTAGAACCCCGGCAGAAGTGTCCGCTGCTGGCGTTGGGGTGGAGCCAATAACGATGCAATCGGACCTGCACATCTCACTAAGTCCCGGGGCTCCCGTGACGCCAGAGCCGCCTCAAGTCGCGCAGCCCTGGTATCGGGAGAGGCCGAACGTCTGGAGAGGTTGGAGGTGCTCAACCCCATCAGGGAGATTACCAGAGAAGGAGGAGCATGACCAAAGGTCAGTGACCCGCTGATGCGAGGAAGCAGTGGCAGCAGAGAAGGAAACTGTGTGGAGCCGCTGACCTCGATACCTGAAAGGCACTCTGGCATGGCTTTGACCTCTGTTTCGAGGCAGGAACGAAGTCAGCAAGGTACAGGGAGTGAACTGGCTAGTTCAAGAGAGAATCAAGTAATTGGAATAACCTTAGAAAATGTTTGGTCAGTGCTGATGGAGTTAAAAACCTCAATTGTGAACTTAAATTCAACATTGTCTGAAACTCAAAATTGTATAGTTCAGATTGATCCAGTAATATTAGCATATACTAAGAAATTGGAGGATTTGGATTCTCGTGTCTCTCAAATCAAAAAATTCAAGCTGGATTAATCCAGGGCGAACAGATGCATGCTAGAAAGATTGAGAACATGGAAAATGAGGGGAGATATAATAACTTAAGCTCATTTCTCCCTTTGAGCAATTTAAAAAATATATGATTGATAACCTTCAATTATCTCTGAAAACCTTACCAACAATACTTAAGATCTTTTTTGTGTTATCTGGAAAAAAAAGGGGATAATGACCAGCAAATTAAAGATCCACAGAACATGACTAATCTTACAGAATTTTTGGAAACAACAATGGAGGAACAGGTTGAATAACGTGGGACTCTATGCATAAGATTTGCTTTGGCTTCAGAGAAATAAAATATTGAAGTTATCCCTCTGGAATAGAGAGAAATCCTATCTAGGACAAAAGATCTGGGTATTTCCGGATATATCCAGAACTACACAATTGAGAAGAAAAAACTTTCTTCAAATTACCCAGGAGGTGAAAGATCTTGCAGATAATCTATTTTCCAAGCAAATGCGTAGTTAAATATAGCAATGAAAGATTTGTATTTCTTGATCCACCCGAATTACGTCAATTTCTTGATGCACGATTACCTAAATGATAATGTTACCTGGTCAGGGGATATGGTGATAGAATGTTTTATCCTTCTAAATGCCTTATTACTACTGTTGCTCTGTTTTGAAACTTGGATCTTCCAATTATGGCCTTATAACGGGAGTATTTCCTTTATTTAGAATTTATTGACTAGAGATTTTTTTCTTCTTATGATTGATGGATGTTAAATTGTATTTTGAACTAGCCAATAATCTGATATCTGATACTGAATGTAATGGTTACCCATTCAATGACAAGCTGTAATTGCTGTCTATTTTGTTTGAAAATGCATAAATTAAAAAAAAAAAGAAGTGATAAGAGACGACTACGCTTTAGAATTTTCTCGCTCCATCAGGGAAGCCTTTGTGGTCTCACATTGTGGGTCCCGTGACAAGCAAGAAGCCATTCGGGAGACATTGCATCACCTTCAACAGTTGGGCACAATCGTTCTGGTGCCATTAATAGAGCAGGGTCGAGGGAGGTACTCTATATACTTTGAGGTTCCCAAAACGTAAGGGACCTTTCGACCCATTCTCGACCTACAGAAGGTGAATGTGGTGCTGCAAGTGCCCCATTTTCATATGGAGATGTTACGGACAGTTATAGTGGCGGTCCAATGAAGGGAGTTTTTGGCTACACTGGACTTAATGGAGGCATATTTACACATTCCCATACATGCGAATTATCATAAATTTCTTCCATTTCATGGTGCTGGGGCCACATTTCTAGTTTCGGGCCCTTCCGTTTGGTCTAACGACTGCACCAAGCACTATCACAAATGTGATGGTTCTGGTGGTGGTGGCGCTCCGAAGGAAAGGGGTCCTAGTTCATTCTTATCTGGATGACTGGCTTATCCGTGCAAAGTCGAAGGAGAAATGTCATCAGTCGGTTTGGAGGGGTATTGGATATGTTGCGATCTCGGGGCTGGATGGTGAACCGAGGGAAGAGTCACCTGGTTCCAACCCAGACTTTGGAAAAATTGGAAACTAGGTTCGACAACAGATTTTTTTTTTTTTTTTGTACCTTAGAGAGGATTCTGAAATTACAGTCTCAGGTGTCCGACTTCTGCGAATACCAGTGCCCAGGGCCTGGAATTGTCTTCAGGTGCTGGGTTCTATGGCATCTATGCTGAATTTGGTGCCATGGGCCTTTGCCCATCTGCGTCTGCTCCAGAGGGTGCTTCTGTTCCGTTGAAATCCATTGGAGGAGTTTCATCAGCCCTTACTGCTGCAGGGGGGTTCTCCAGATCCAGTCTCTTATGGTGGCTGTCTTGGCCCAGTTTGGAGAGGGGAGTGGATCTGGAGGTTCCGGACTGGGCCGTGGTATCCCCCCCCCCCCCGACTCCTCAGAGGTTGGGGGGGGGCAGATGGCACAAGGTCTATAGTCGCCAGAAGAAACTTCCTGGTCTCTCAATCGATTAGAAACAAGGATGGTGCGCAGGGCATTGTTGGAGTTCCTTCCGCAGGTTTGGAGTCGAATGGTCAAAGTGTTCTCGGACAATGCAACAACAGTGGCATATATCTATTGGCAGAGTGGGACAAAGAGTCGAAGTGTGGCTCTGCAGGCTCAGGAATTGTTTGTTTGGGCAGAACAATATCTGGAAGGGATTGTGGCATCTCATGTGGCTGGAGTGGACAAGTACAGGCGGATTTCCTCAGCAGGCAGCAAATGGATCCATGGGACTGGAAGCTGTTGGCAGAGACTTTGGGTTTTAATAGAGCCAGGTAGGGCACTTCCCAGCTGGATTTAATGGCAACGCCAAGGCAGCGCAGTTCTTCAGTCACAGAAGAGAGGTAGGAGCCAAAGAAACCAATGCACTGGTTCTTCCGTGGCCAGCGGGAATCCTGCTGGATATGTTTCCTCCATGGCTGCTCGTGGGTCGAGTGTTGCTCAAATGTGTTTTTCAGGTTTGTGACCCGATTCCCTTCTATCCCCCTCCCAAATATGTCATACATATTGGACCATGCACCCCCAAACCCCTCTGATATTAAGAAATAGATGCAATCTGCAGAATTTTGCCTCCTCACATCTCATCCCTTTCCTGTTGTTTTTATTACTCTTTATTTTCAATCATTTTTTAACAATTTAAGTCAAAACTGACGTTACAGAATATTAAACGACAATAAAGAAGAAAAAAAATATTAAGAAATAGAAAGTAATTAACAAGATCATCGTCTTAATGAGACCTCAAATTGGGGATTTATTATCAACACAGAAAGTTATTGAAGAAAATAAAGAGCTCCCAATTAACTAATACAATCCACTGTATCATAGACACCGTAGGAATACTAATCTGAGGGAATAAGCAAGGATCTCTGTTCTGCAGAAAACCATCTAGCTGATCAGGCTCAAAGAAAATATATTTCAGTGTATCTAATTTAACAGTACATTTACAAGGAAATTGAAGAAGAAATGATGCACCAATATCAACCACACATTGTTTTTTAAGCAAAAAGGCCTTCCGTCTAAGATGCGTCGCCTTGGCAACGTCAGGAAGTAAAGCCAGCTGCTGGCCACAAAAACTTTTATCAGCGGCACGAAAAAAACATTTTTAATTGTACAAATTCTATCATGCTCTAATGCATTTACTACAAGTAAAGTAGCAGTACCTTGAATTTCAATCTGAGAATCTTGAAGTATAGCTGTTAAATTATCTAAGACATTAGACTGAATAGGAGGACTACTGGATAAAGAAGTGACTTGTCTAGAGGGTATATAGAAGGCCTTAGTAATAGGAGGAATTAAGAACCTAGGTATAAAATTTCCTAAGTAATTCAATTGGAGGGATACTAACTGGCTTAGGAAAATTAAGTATTCTCAAATTTAATTTCCTGGAATTATTTTTTAAAGCTTCCAATCTACGTTGAGTGAATTCCTGACCTTTAATCAAGGCTGCATCACATTTACCCAATGACTCACACTGCTTCTCCACTTGGGAGATACATTCGGTGTGAGATATGTTCTGTATTTTCTTTTGTAACTAAATCTAGCCCCAAAACCTGAGTTTGAATTTCGCCAACAACTGCAGTAACATTTTCAAGTTTGGACCCATCCTGTTTTTTTGTTTTAATTTAAATTTAGTCTCTCTCCTGCCCCCAATCATTCCACTTTTTTTTTTTTTTTTTGTAAAAAGCACCTGATTATGGGCTCGTGCACTTGGGAAAGGACACACTTGAATTTTAGATAAGGCTAGCACTTGGCTTCAGGTTATAGCAAACAGTAAAGACAGTCCCATTAGGCCTTTGTATGTTGGCATTTGTGGTCTCACTTTCCATAAGAAAAGTACAGCCACAATAGGATAAGAATTTAAAAAAATCGGGACAAGCTCTTTTCGTGACGTCATCTGCTAACCTTATTTCAGAGGATGAGAGGAAAACAATACAGCTATTTAAAAATATGAAGGTTTTGATTAGGGATGCCAGCTGACCCAAATGTACATAGTTTAACAGACATATGTTAACGCTATTATCTTAACATTTTATCAGTACTTTCTGACTGACTTATCTAATATTTTTCTGTTAACTATATATGCTACCTATTGTTCTATGTAAACGTTTTACTACGATATATAATCACTGTTTCTTGTAAACCGATTCGATGTGCAAACGGTTATCGGTATATAAAAGCGCTTAAATAAAATAAATAAATAAATACCGGATATCTTCAAAGATATACAATTAAATTGCACTGTTTAAAAAAAAAAAAGGCCAGATTCCCTCCCACCACCTGCCCCAATATGACCTATATGACCCTGCCGGACTGCACACCCCCATCCCATAAACCCCTCCAATGTTAAGAAATAGATGTAATCTGCAGGTCGGCTCCCACCTCATCCCCTTCCCCCATTGTGTTTTTTGGGTTTTTTTTAACTTTAACTTAGGCTGTCTCTTGCCCCTCCCCCTCCGCAACCTCTGTATCCCCGGACTGCGGGCCCTCACCCCGTACCCAGAAATCCCCAGCTGGGAGCGAGGTATTCACGTACCCACTTCCGGTGCTTCCGGCGCTGCTGTGACAGGAGATGCCCTTGGAAGCCTCACGTTCCCAGCCCTGCTCGGGGGCAGCAGCTGCACTAGAAGCACAGACTCTGGGTTAGCTTAGGCTCCCAAGCAATTCCTCCTATCGGAGCAACAACGCTGGAAGCGAATACCTCACTCCCAGCTGGGGATTTCTGGATCCGGAAGAGGAAAACCAGGGTTACAGAGGTGACGAGTGGGGAGAGGGGGCAAAAGGAAGTTTAAGTTTAAAAAAAAAAATAAACCCAGTGGGGAAAGTAGGTGGGGTGAGGTGGATGGCTGACCTGCGGATCGCATCTATTTCTGGTGGCGGCAGGTGGGGGATGCGCGGCCCGGCAAGTTCATGTATGATGTAATGGTGGGAGGGAATCGGGCCATAGGCACAAAAGGCAATTTATTTATTTTTTTAATTTAACAGTGCAACGTAACTGGATATCTTTAAAGATATCTGGTTAGGTAGAAAGTTATCCAGCCACACAGAGGCCAGTTCTGAAAGCCCAAAGAAGCAGGCTGGGCCAAAACAAAGAAACATGAAAACTGGAAACGTAAGAGAGAGAAGAAGGGCAATTATACCGAAGACAAAATTCAAAGGCTTTGTCCAGCAGACTTTTGGAATTAGTACAAAACTCATTGTTTGAATATTTCCCATCTCTCATCATTTAAATTTTCTCCAGATAAGTTCTGTCTTTTCATATTGCACGAACGTGCCTTTGTTTCGAGACCCTCGCTCAACAGGTAATCCTTTTTTTTTTTAATTCCCTGCTGTTGGCGCACTTTTTGATCCAAAGGTGGAATTTCCTTGCAGGTGAGGAGATTAAGGTCCCACCCTTCCATCATCCTGTGGAGCGGAAACAACGAGAATGAAGCCGCCCTAGCCAGGGACTGGTTCTCTATCCCAAGTAGCCAGAAGCAGATTTACGTCCAAGACTATGTCACGCTTTATGTGAAGAGTATCCGAGACATTGTTCTGTCGGTAAGTGATGCCTTAAAAGGATGAAGAAGGGGAGGACTAGAACTCAAAGGTCTTGTATGGCACAGCTGGAGGGTGCTGAGGGATCTGAGGTGGGGGGGGGGGTTTGTGTTTGAACTGTGTCGTAATAAATGATTGTTTGGCATTTTCCTAAAGGGGACTGAAATGGTGCGTTTGTGCTGGGAGTGTAGGAGGTTTGCTGAACTGTGTGATGTGAATTGCTGGCCTCTCTCATGTTCTCAGCGGAAAGGTGACCACATGACTAACACTGGCGTCACGGTTTTCACGCAGATTGTCACCTCAGCAGAGGGGCCAATGATTGCGGAGGTACAGAAATGGAATCACTTGCTCACCCGTATATAACAGGGGCAATTTCAAAGAGCTACTCTTGTCTGCATTGTACTTTTATCCTACATACATTGCAGCCAGTTTCCAAAGGGAAAATGACCCAAGTTAAAAATAGATACCAACTTACACCTACTGATGGCACCCATGTACTGCGCATCTGCTATTTGCATGGGCAGCCAAGCAGGGACAAAATAGTACGAAATCTAGGGATCCTCATAGATTGCGAATTCTCAATGAAATCTTGCGTTAAAAAAATCACAAGTGATAGTTATTTTAAATTAAATATCCTCAAAAGATTAAAACTACTCCTATTCCCAAAAGATTTTAGAACTGTTTTACAGGCACTTGTCCTGTCAGAATTAGACTACTGCAACTCACTATTTTTAGGCCTACTCGCAAATATTACAAGACCATTGCAACTTCTACAAAATTCAGCAGCTAGACTATTGACAGGAACTAGAAGATCTGAACGTATCACCCCAATATTGAAAGAACTTCACTGGCTACCTGTCAAATGCAGGTCCCAGCATAAAGTCTTGTCCCTAATTCATAAAACCCTCTACAATGAAAAAATTGAATGGCTAACTTCATCACTTCATTTCCACATCCCTTCTAGAACTACCAGATCAACCGGAACAGGGATGTTGCCATTTTCTTCCCCTAAAATTGCGCATCTAAATAATGTAAGAGAAAGAACTATCTCTATTGCTGGACCCCAACTATGGAACTCTATTCCACAGGAATTATGATTAGAAGCAGATATCAAACTATTTAAAAAGGGCATTAAAACTTGGCTTTTTAAACAAGCCTTCCAAGAGCTGTTAACACAGTGGGGCGGATTTTAAAAGCCCTGCTCGCGTAAATCCACCCGGATTTATGCGAGCAGGGCCTTGCGCGCCGGCGCGCCTATTTTCCATAGGCCTGCCGGCGCGCGCAGAGCCCCGGGACTCGCGTAAGTCCCGGGGTTTTTCAAGGGGGGCGTGTCGGGGGCGGGGCCGATCGGCGCGGCGTTTTGGGGGCAGGATGTGGCATTTCGGGGGCATGGTTTCGGGCCGGGGGCATGGCCGCGCCCTCCAGAACTGTCCCCGGATCGCGTCTCCGCGCGCCAGCGGGCTGCTGGCGCGCGTGGATTTACGTCTCCCTCCAGGAGGCGTAAATCCAGGGATAAAGGTGGGGGGGTTTAGATAGGGCCGGGGGGGTGGGTTAGGTAGAGGAAGGGAGGGGAAGGTGAGGGGAGGGCGAAAGGGAGTTCCCTCCGAGGTTGCTCCGATTTCGGAGCGGCCTCGGAGGGAACAGCGGCAGGCTGCGCGGCTCGGCGCACGCCAGCTGCCCAAAATTGGCAGCCTTGCGTGCGCCGATCCAATGCAAATATTTTAAAATGAATATCTGCTAACAACTGTAAACCGATTTGATATGCTGGCATGAAAATTCGGTATATAAAAAGTATTAAATAAATAATGGCATGCAAAGGAGGTGAATATCTAATCATGGGCATTACAAGGAGCCGCGCTAATGCTAGTACAGGTTTTTTTACCACCATGGTCAAGGCACGAGTTAAGCGACAGGGCTGTCTCGGGGGCTATTTATTCCATTGCTTGCATTGGTGTGGTGTGGTTGTGTCCGTGCAGCTCTAGTGTGATTTACATAGAAACATAGAAACATAGAAACATAGAAATGACGGCAGAAGAAGACCAAATGGCCCATCCAGTCTGCCCAGCAAGCTTCCCTCATTTCTTCTCCCATACTTATCTGTTTCTCTTAGCTCTTGGTTCTAATTCCCTTCCACCCCCGCCATTAATGTAGAGAGCGGTGGAGGAGCTGCATCCAAGTGAAATATCTAGCTTGATTAGTTAGAGGTAGTAGGAGTAGTAACCGCCGCAATAAGCAAGCTACACCCATGCTTATTTGTTTTTACCCAGATTATGTTATACAGCCCTTATTGGTTGTTTATCTTCTCCCCTGCCGTTGAAGCAGGGAGCTATGCTGGATATGCGTGAGGTATCAGTTTTTTTCTTCTCCCCTGCCGTTGAAGCAGAGAGCTATGCTGGATATGCATCGAAAGTGAAGTATCAGGCACATTTGGTTTGGGGTAGTAACCGCCGTGACAAGCCAGCTACTCCCCGCTTTGTGAGTGTGAATCCTTTTTTCTTCTCCCCTGCCGTTGAAGTTATGCTGGATATGCGTGAAGTATCAGTTTTTCTTTTCCCCTGCCGTTGAAGCAGAGAGCTATGCTGGAAATTCGTGATGTATCAGTCTTTCTCCGATGCTGTTGAAGTAGAGAGCCATGCTGGATATGCGTCGAGAGTGAAGTATCAGGTACATTTGGTTTGGGGTAGTAACCGCCGTAACAAGCCAGCTACTCCCGTCATTGTGAGTGCAAATCCTTTTTTTCCACATTCCTCTTGCTGTTGAATCTTAGAGTGATGTTGGAGTCACAGTAACCATGTGTATGTTTATTGACTAAGGGTATTGTCTCCAGGCAGTAGCCATCATTCTGGCGAGTCACCCACTCTTCATTGGCGGCCTCTTGACTTTATGGATCCACAGTGTTTATCCCACGCCCCTTTGAAGTCCTTCACAGTTCTGGTCTTCACCACTTCCTCCGGAAGGGCATTCCAGGCATCCACCACCCTCTCCGTGAAGAAATACTTCCTGACATTGGTTCTGAATCTTCCTCCCTGGAGCTTCAAATCGTGACCCCTGGTTCTGCTGATTTTTTTCTTATGGTAAAGGTTTGTCGTTGCCTTTGGATCATTAAAACCTTTCAAGTATCTGAAAGTCTGTATCATATCACCTCTGCTCCTCCTTTCCTCCGGGAGATTTCTGATTATGTCCAGCTGTTCCTGATGCTATGGCATTTCCTGCGGCTTTGCCAAGAGATGACAGCAGCAGAAGGTTTGGCAGGTGACAGAGGTCGTGGCAGGAGGATCCGGAGGAAGCAGGCAGAGAGGGAGGGATCGTGAGGTGCAGGCTGTTCCAGCTAGATTCGTGCTTAGCTGGGCACCTTTCTGGGCACCCGAGCAGACAGATTCGCACCCCAACTGAGCGTCTATGTCAGTGACCGAGTGGCCAGATTCCTGCTTAGCTAGGCACCTTTCTTGACGCCCAAGCATCCCAATTCGTGCCCAGCTGAGTGCCAGTTTTGGTGCCTGAGCACCCATGAAAATATTTGCCATGTTTTCTGCGGCGCACGGTTATTCGAAATATTTAAAAAAAACATTCTAGGGTCATACTTTCACTGAATAGGGTGACCCATTGGCTCGCTCGCTTTTATGCGTGGATTATTGGCATGGCTTTTCTGCGCGGATGTGGCCGCTTATTACATAGGGCCTTATCGTGCGCTTAGGTGTGTGCGTTTCTTCATGTGTGCGTGGATTTCTGCACGTAAATAATTTTACATCCCATGGAGGCACCAGCTTTAGCCGTGTGCAGTGATCAAAACCCACACTCATAACTAGCGCCAGTTTTGCCGCAGGTCTTATTACATCGGCCATCCGTAATGTTTTTATCCCGTGGTCACATAATGCTGTTGCAGCAGTCCTACAGCTCAGTTATTCGGTATTTGATTAAATAAAGGTCAACAGATAGGTGGTAAGTGATTTCCTTTTTGCTGGACTAGCTTTTAATATATTTGTGTCTAGCTTTTGAAAGAATGAGCTAATTGATCAGGCCTGATAGATCTGTTCGGGTGATGTGAGATATTTCCGCTCCTCTCTAGTCTTTTTTTTTATTTTTTTTTATTAAAAATATTGATAGTGCTCGCTATCTGTAAACCTGAGTTTCTGTAGTGTAGTAGTAATCACATTATAATAAAACATCCAAAAATACATGAAACTGTAATCATGTTCAACAGCACACGAACTCGGCCTGTGCATCGATATGCCACCACTATGAGAACGCTATGGGGGACTGAGGCACTTTAATATCGGGCAGCAAACGTGCGCAGAACCAGGCCGTCGTTCATAGAACGCCTGCGCCAATAAATGCCCCTTCGACTTTTCCCCAAATGCTTTGCTTTTGGCTTCTGCACGTAATCCATTGGCAAAACATTCCGTGGCGTGGGCCCAGCTACAGCGACATCCTCTCCCTCGTCTCGCACCTTGAGGTCGTGCCTCGGGTAAGTGGGAGCAACCCCCTAAAACCTCTTTGCCCTCTAGCCCTCCTGCTCCCTCCCTCCTTTCTTTTTTTTTTTCTTTAGTTTATTCCTTTCTGTGTTTTACGAGGGTTCCTTTATCTCTGGGCAGTTTTGTCCAACCTCATTTGAGGCTGTTTCGGTATGCCCTCCCCCCCTCAGGAGGGAAGGAAGCAGTAATCAGGTCCCCGAGAGCCACAAGCGGGCCTGATTGTCAGGATTACCCACAGTGACTCTGCAGGAGAAGTGTTTGCATGCGATGTCTTCATTGCATGCAGATCTGTCTTATGCATATTCATTACGGATATCCTGAAAACCTGACTTGTTTTGTCTCTTGAGGATCAGAGTTGGCCACCCCGGAATAAACAGTTTAATCCATGTGATGGATGCCGTGTTCGGCAGTTTCTGCTACGGTTTTTTAATGGGTAGAATGAGCTAAGGATGCTGCTGCTAGATCATTTCTACACATCAGAGTGGACTAACATGACAGTCATTTTACTTTGTTCATTATTTGATGGAAATCTATCTGTGATATTTTTTTTAAGAAACTAAAATTAAAGTGAATTTCTGTATCAGCTTTAACATTTCCTAGATCATATCTTGCAAGGTATATGATACACTTTATTCCAAAATATTCTTCAGGCTCTGTGCTGAAACATCATATTGGATCTTTAAGATAGCCCAATGTGTATTGGACAGGAAGGGTAAACCTTAAGATTAATAATCCAAAACATACTTTGCTCTGTAGTCTACATGTTAACTTCTCAAAACCTCTGTTGAAAAGACGTTGGTTCCCAGGCCTGCCTTGACTTCTGATTGCTCACCCTTCTTTCAAGGAGTATTTTTTCTCCCCTTATATCAGTCATCCAGTATTTCACAGAGCACTTGGTCTCATGGCAGCCAGTCAGGTCATCTGGCCAAGCTGCTGCTGCTGTTTTGTTCTTTTGGGTCAATCCTGTCCCCCCATCATAGCCATATCCACATTTACTATTGGGATCTGTTTCTCTCTGCCTATCCCCAAGGCAGGCACTGTCCAAGGTCTGAGTATTCAGCACTGCATTCGGTCTCTCTTCACAAAATGTGCCAGTGCTAGCTTGCCACTTGAGATCAGAACTCATGCTGGAAAAAGTTTAAAAGAAGTCGACCTTTATTTTAAAATGAGCTTCATGAAGCATTTTGCAAGCTGTCTTGCTTCTCTAGGGGGAAAACTTAGTAAGCATGTTTGAAAAAGGGACTTATGTAGGCTCAGAAGGTCTTGTGCAGGGAATAATTTATGGAAAAACTTTTTGAATTGTGGTTACTGCAAGTATGGGAAGCATACAGAGGCATGGCGTCAGTAAATATTTCTGACATCTGTTTGTAGAAAGGATGGGTGTGGGCAGGGAGTTGGGGTGGGGCGTATTGGAGGTTGTGGGGTTGTGAGGGTATATATGCATATATGGAGGTTATAGGGCTGTGTGTAGCATGGGAGGTGTACCAGGGGGATGAATATGTGTGGGATGTGTAGGTTTGGACTGGTAGTGGATTGTACGTTTCAGAATGTGTGTGTGTGTGTGTGTGCAGCAGGTGTGGTGAGGGAGTGCATGGGGGTTTGCATGTATGTGGGAGGGTTGTTGTGTATGCTGGATGTGTGTGGGGAGTTTGTTTATAAGTGGAGGGTGGAAGTGGGGATGCTTAGATATGGGTGTGCATGGGGGGATGGATATATGTGTGTTTGGATGAGTTTGTGTGTCGGAGAGGTGGGGGATTCTCTGTGAGAGTAATATGTAGCAGAATTTCACGTGTAAGGGAGGGTTTTTTTTTTAATGGGTTATGTCTGTTTAGGTGTGGGGGGGTTGCAGGGGTTTGGGGTTATGATTGGAGCAGGTATGTATGTGTGTTTGATAATTTTCTCTCCCCCATTGTCTTTGGGCTCATGCCCCTTTAATCTGGCTCTGGAGATGTGTGTGGCTATGGAAGTGTGGAAGATGGTTTTGGAAGTGCCTTTTGGCACCATCCGTTGCCAGTTGCTTCAGTTGTTTTCCCTCTGTCTCGGCCTGTATTGCTCTGTGCCTGTACTAAAGTGCTGGAAGAGTAACCGGAGGTCTCTTAGAATGGAGCAATGGTCAACATTCTACAGCTCCAACAGCTTATAATAGATACCCAGAGAAAGCTATGGGGATGATTTTTTGGAGGCTTGGTTCTCTGGAAATGCTGACCAGATGTTCCTGGTTTTTGAACTGGTCTGAGATATTCCTTCTTGCCAAATTTGGTGAATTTCTTTCCCTTTTTCTTGAAGAGTTTTATTTTGGTGACAGACAGACAAACACTGATCCCTTTCTTATAATTCTTTCCAACATTCAATATATTGGAAAGCATAAAAAGCCTGGCTATGGATACCCGACTTATCAGATAAGGGGAGAAACAATTTTCAGGGGACCCAGCATCGGTCTGGAACTAGGTTGAGACCCTGGCGTCATGCTTGGGCCTGCTTTGGGCCTCGGCCTATGCTCTCGTCAAGACTCCGGCTTTGGGCCTAGGCCCGAGCAGAACTTTTAACTGAATTAAACCAATAAGATTAGTTTAATTGGGGGGGGGGGCCCTCAATTCATTTTGGGGTCCATCCAAATGAAACGAATTGATCCTTATTCGTTATGTTTTACAAATTAGGTTAAAACAAATGCACATCCTAATGCTATGTCATCTGTTCCTCCTTATAGCTATTACTTAACATTTCTATAGCACTATTTGATGTAAACAGTCCTGAACAAACAACACATAAGAGATAGTCCCTGCTCAATAGAACTTACAGTTTAATCAAGACAAAAACAATAAGGTCAAGAGACTCGGGGAATTACATTTAGTAAGAAAATGGTTACAATTTAGTTAGTGATGCTGAAGTCACATAAGCATGCAATACAGACATCACATGAAATCACACTTGATGCCACACACACATATACAACAGTGCAATCAGCCAGAACAGCAACTTATCCTAGAGATGAAAACCAGACTCCTTCCCTAAACTGACCCTTTTCTCTTTCTTTCTTTTGTACCCTCCTATCCTCAACCTTCACTTTAATTTTGCCTCTTTCTCTACAACCTTCTCATCCTATCTGCAACTGTCTTGTTTTCCCAGAGGTCCATATTCAGCAAGCTGGGAAGTGGAAAAATTATCTGCCTGACTTTAGAATCGGCCTTCACCACAACCAGCCTTGGCTGCCTAACTTTATCCAGCCATTACTGAATATCAGTGCTGACTGGACAAAGTTTCCCTGTTCCCAAGAATGCTTCTAGACCTGCCTCCTGTTCATGTGGATAAATTTTATGTGGGCAATGATTTGTCTGGACAAAATATGTCTGCTGAGCGGGGGAAAATTTGAACCCAAAGAATTGTCCAGCTAACTCCCAAACCTCACTAACTATCCTTGACTTTCCTCTTCTTTCCATCCTTCATGCCATAAGTTTTCCCTGCCTACCATCCTTTTTCTCCTGCCTCGTTCTCCATATTTCCTCCCATACACTTTGGCTCTCCTCCACATTTTATCCCCTGTAGTCTTTCCCTCTTCCCTCAGTCCTTCCCCTCATGGCCTTATCTCACACTCTTGCCATATTTCTTCCCCACCCTAACACAGACTCTCTCTCTCTCTCTTTATTCCTCCATTTCCAGCCTCTTATTCACTCACAAGTGCGCTCCTCCAGTAAGTCTGTGGTTTGGCAGAGGTGATGATCCTGTGGCAGCTAAAAGGAACCTGCTCCTCCACCTCGCTCCCCATCCCTGCCCGCTCAATTCCCCACCCCGCGTGGTCTAATCTGTTTCCCACTTCACCCAGGCCTGACTTGCTCCTTGCCAGCTCCCCTCACCCTTTTCCCAGCCGGCTCCCCTCAAAGCTGCATATCAGGCAGATTGGCACCCAGGGCTGCTTGTGCACACAACTCTGCTATCCTCGTCTCTTCCTTCTCCAGCAAGAGACGGACAATACATGCTCGTGCTGCCCCGTCTGCCAGCCCGATGCAGCTCCGTCTGCTTTTCCTTAAAGCTTCCTTCTCCGTCAGAAGTGACGTTAATAGATACTAAGAGTCACACGTTTTCATACATGGGCCCTCTACTATGCAACTAGATTCCCAGAGAGCTGTGCTTTATGAAGGAGATACTGGCTTTCAGAAAACCCCTCAAAATAGGGATTCTCCAGCAGTCTTTCTATCGAGCCTTGTTCTTATTTTGAAATTGATATTTTTGGCCTTGTTAATTTTATTGAATTATGGTTTTTGTTGCCATTTTGTGGTTTAGATTTTTGTGCGCTTACTTGAGGCTGATCCTATATTTCTTATTTTCAGCTGCTGTTTATTTTATTTTTAGTTTTTATGTACTTTGCAATATGATTTATACCATGCATTATTTTTTTTATTATATTATTTTTACTCCGTATTTATCTGTTGTATCCTGCCTTGGGTCCTTTCCAAGTAAAGCAGTGGTTTAGAAATAAAAAAAAGACGAGTTAGTGGGCAGTGAAAAGAGCCAGGTAGGTGGATGGTTATGGAGAGGATCCTGCAGGCAGCCCACTGGTGAGATGAGCTGTGGGTGGACGGGCGGCTGACTGGAGAGGGGAGCCAGCAGATGTAGGCTGGATATAGAGGAACTGATAGCTCAGTGGCGCAGTGGGCAGGCAGACGACTGGGGAGGGTTGTTGGTGGGTATGTAGAGGAGCCACAGGCAGCTCACTAGCAAGGTAAGCTGTGGGTAGTTGGGCAACTGATTGGGCAGGGGAACCAGCAGTTGGGCTGGCCGGGCAAGGAGCTGTTCAGCCAGCAGGGGAGGGGGGAATCAGTGTACAGGAAGTTGTCTGGCAGGAGGGCCGGAAAGGGCTGGCAGCAGATGGGTTGGACGGGTGTGGACAGGCCAGAGAGCAGGTAGCCGCAACATTTGAATCACTGTTAAAACCAATTCAAAATGGTATTCACATCACGGAAAAGACTTGTTTTAAATTTTTCGTGATGCAATAACGGGAAGTGCACATCCTGCTCAGTTGTGACTACTTCTTTTGGACCAAAAGGTATCTCAGCCTGCACTGAAGCCCTTTCTGTTCTGTAATAATTGTTACAATTTAATGTTTATCTACCAGTGATATAATTCTGCTCATTTCCTTCAGTGTGAGACTTCCAGAGTCTGTTCAGAGACTCTGTGTGTGAAAAAAAACCTTAACAAATGAGTTTTCCAAGTTTTATTTTGTGCAGTAGCGATGCCTAACAAAACTCTTGTGAATCCTGGTCTGCTTTTGCCTAGGAAGACTCGAGTCGTCCTTTTCTCACATCCAGTCCCACCAACGGTGCAGAGACAGCCGGCGAGGGCTGGGTGGCCAAAGATCCTTACGACAACCACTATGGCGACACCCACTTCTACGACTACTACAGTGACTGCTGGGACTGGAAGACCTTTCCAAAAACCCGATTTGCCTCTGAGTATGGTTTTCAGTCATGGCCTTCCTTCAGTACCCTGGAGCAGGTAATCCTCCATGTCCGTGGGTAGGATTCTCTTTTTCCACAGAAACGTTTAGACGAGTATTCTTCCACACTTTGGGTGTAATAGAGAGGATAGCGTTCAGATGTATTTATACGAATAAACTGGCATCTGAAGACTACCCTCCCTCAATCCATCCGAAAGTACGCACTGATATTAATATGCATTTAAAAAAATCCTGTAAAGAAAGAAACAGTAAATCTGTATTACAAACTCAAAACTCTGTGTAATGAATCCACAATAACGGTGTGAGAGGGGCCAGTTGCAAAATGAAGAAAGCATATAAAATGACGCTGCGAGAACGGCAGTGCTTTGAGGGGAGTCACAGCCAGGATTAAGATGTTATGTCTTGGGACTGAAATTAAAAAGTAAATCATTTAGAAATAAAAATACATGCAAGTATTGCTCAGGGGTCCACAGTTTGCATATTTTTAGCTCCTGTTAGGAGAGGCATTCCTGGGGGGGGGGGGTGCTGTTGTGTGTAGGATCGGAAAGCGGAGCTGAAGGATGTGTGCACGGGTGTATGTATGCCCTCGGGATGTGGCGGATGAGAGATGCCATCTGGGATGGGGAGAGAAAGGACCATGGGAGAGAGGCTGGAGGGCAAGAGTGAGTGAGGGGGGGGTGCAAGTGGGGGTGGAGGAAGAGTGAGTGAGGGGTGCAAGGGGAGATTGATGGAGAGAGACCTAGTGAGGGGATCAGAGCTGCTCTGAGGGTGTTGTGAGAATGAGGAGATTGGAGGGGTGTGTTTGGAGAGAGTGAGCAAGAGGACTAGTGGGGATATGGAGTGTGGGTGAAAGAAAGGCTCAATATCTGGAGGAGTGGTGTGAGTGGATTATTCCTTTCTCCTCCTGCTCCTTGCTCCCTCTTCCCTCCTCTCTTCTCATTCTCTTACCCTTTCCTGCCTCTGTCTTTATCCTTCTCTATCCCTTATCCCTTTAACCTTCCTCCTTGAGATCCCTTCTTCATTTCCCTCTTTTGAGATCTTTCCCTTTTCCTTCTGATACCAATCACCAAGATCCCTTTTTTTCTTATAGTTACGTACATTAACTGCATACAGAAAGGTCAGAAAATGACTTTATTTCTATAAAGTAAAAAAAAAAGTATATATTTAAATTGCAGATGTATGCAAAATTATGCAAATTTGCTACACATTGCTGCAGAATTCTGAAAAATCTTTCACAGAATTTGCTAACTCTTGCCACAGAATCTTGAAAAATCTGCCTCAGGAAACCGGGGGCTGTGATTATAACTGCTCCTGATGAGCCCCTCATCCTCCTCACTGGATTAATGGCAGCACGATAGTCTTGTAACCTTAAAAGGTGGGGAAAGAAATGGAAATATTTCAAGCCTCTGGTCACTTATTAGTCTAAAGTGACTTGGTTATCACCTTCCAGTTGCAGCTTCTCTAGCTGAGTAAATACCAGAATTATAAAGAGCTTCATAATTCTCTAGGGAGGCTAATTGGATTAACCAGTTGCTAAACCTGTCTGTTTCCTCCTGTTTAATCTGCTTTAAGGTGTATGTTTTTAGTTTTAGGTGTATGTTTATATACAGTTTGCACAAATACTCTAGTGACCTATTTTCAGGCTATCTGTGCTATGGTCATACACTGGAATCTTGATAAAATAGCTGTCAAACTACTTAATTGTGTTTTGTTTTGGGTTTTTTTTGTTACTTTATCTGCCATACCCTTTACACCTGTATTAGATGTTTCAGGATAATTTAAAGTAAGCTGAATAAGTTTCCAAGCTAGGGGGTCATGCCATTTTGAAGGTAGAGTTGTTAACCTGATTATCATGGTGTAAAAAGCTTACCTTTGTCCTTGCTTGAATGAAGACATTTGAGCCGGCCTAGTGAAAGCATAATGCATGCTGGCAGAGATGTAAGTTCAGAGAAAGAGCTATCACTCTGTCCTGCCCTGCTTGTGCCCCATCACTTCCACAGAAGAAAACCACTTCCAGTTCCTGCCTCCTTTTTACTGAAAACATTTCATCATGTTAGGAGAGGTGTTGGAAACTTCTGGAAAGTGCAGCAAACATCTTCATCGAATAAAGAGCACACATAGCTATGTATACTAGTTCAATTCCACGCTGTTATAATGTAATTGTGCATTTTCTACGGTTCTGTTGTGTGTATATATAAATGTACTTTGATTGTGAATCAGACTTAGAGGGACGTGATTTGTCCATTAAAATAAGTTGCGCTGCCAGGCTATTTTCTCTGTTTCAAGAGTTCCAGTCACGAATTCATTAAGGGATTTGTAGTACAATGGAGTTGAGAAAAATGAGGAAGATCCTAGAACTGGTGTGTTGCCCTGCAGGAATACTTGGGAAAGGACCAGCTCTTAATCTTCCCTGCAGATGCACATGTGCATTAAATTGGATTGGATTGGGTTGGGAAGGACGAGGTGGAAGCAAAGAGTAAGGGTGGTATTGTTCGATCATATAAAGCGTTTGACAGGTTATGTGTGGAGCACAGGATTCAGTTGTGTACACTGGTTCTCAAAAAGGAAATTTTAAAGGCTGGACTGGTGGCTGAGTGGCAATGCTGAGTGCTGCCAGGTGGAAGGTTCCTGGTTCGATCCTCAGGCTGGACGGTCCATATTCTGGGTCAGCTGGGGCTGGGGATGCTGTGGAGACAGCATTCACAGCCCATGGAGGGCAGGGAGTCATGGCTTTCATTAAGGGCGACAACTGATGATTGCATTTAAATCCCATGATGCACCAGGGCTCCTTCCAGAGCCCTGCATATCTCCCATCCTAGACTTCTCAACTGCATTTGACACAATCACTGCTGACTAGACTATCAAGCATTAGGTGTCTGAGTGAACTTGAAAAACTGGTTCAAATTTTTCCTTACGGGCAAGACTTGGAAAATAATGTGGCATGCAATATCTTCTGAACCATGGCCCCGGAGATGGGGCATATCCCTAAGATTCCCCCACTATCACCCATTCTGTTCAGTGACAGATTCATGCCGATGCCATACAGATCCTCATGCCTTATGTGGAAAGAAACAACCGTGTTCCTCAGACAGTGCCTTGAGGCGGTAACAGACTGGATACTAGAGATGTGCATTCGTTTTTGCCGAATTGGAAAATTGCAATGAAATTGTCCAATTCGGCATGTTTCAGGGAGCCCGAAAAAAATCAGGATTTTCCTGTTTTTTCGCAAAAATTCGTCTTTCCGATTAGTGCGCACTAACGGGAGTCAGTGCGCGCTAACTCCCCGTTAGTGCGCGCTAAGTCCTGTTAGTGCGCACTTAGAAAAACTAACAAAAACTAACAAAAACTAACAAAATCTAACGGTTTTTGTTAGTGCGCGCTAACAGGAGTTAGCGCGCACTAACGGGGAGTTAGCGCGCACTAACTAAAAATCGATTTTTCGCGAAAAAAAAGACCCGAACTGAAAAAAAACGACATTTTCCATGGCGGCCGAAAAACGAAGAACGACACGAACACAAAAAACGATGCACATCTCTACTGGATACAGTCAATAGTACTCGCACACTTGGACTATTGTAACACTATCTGTATGAGACTGCGTAAAAAGACAATGAGCAAACTACAGGTACTCCAGCACAATCACAGGTGGCAGGAAATGGGAACAGACCTCCCTTTTTTTTTTTTTTAACACCCTGCACTGGCTTCCAATTGCTCTTTGTGTCAGATTTAAAATTCTATCCCTTACGTCTAAGGTATAGGCCCTACTTATCTGACCAAATCTACATTCAATCCCAAAGCAACGGATGGCCTCTGTTCCTCAAAACACTACATCTTGGGGGGAGGGGGAGCCAAGGTATGGGGGGAGGGGGAGCCAAGGTATGGGGGGAGGGGGAGCCAAGGTATGGGAGGAGGGGGAGCCAAGGTATGGCGCTTTCAGAGGTGCCGCACAGATCTGTGGAACTCGCATCTCCCCTATCTGCAAAACACTAATGACTGCTAGGACTTCCAGTACCAACTAAAAACACGGAGTCCCCAAACTTTTTAAATGAAGGGCTGTATGCAACATTTTAAATCATCATGAGGGCTGGGGGAGAGGGTAGGAATCCCCTTGGAGTTTTGACCAGCGGAGAGAGGGCGGGTGGCGATGGCAGGTTGTGCCTTGGAGTCTGACCCTTCCAGCGATTTGAAATGCAGAAGTGAGGAGGCAGACGGCAAGGTTCCTGCAGAGTTACGGCAGATAGGGTGTGAGCAGAAATATTCCTAAGAGGTTAAACTTGCTGCACACCTGGAAACTGGACCACCTCCCCTCCCCCACCCTTCTTCAGCGTCTGCATCTCGCCTGTGGGGGTGGTGTGTTTGCAGCACACTTTCTCCCACTCACAGCCTCCATTCACTCTCTTCTTCCCTCCCCTTTCTCAGCCCTCTCGCTCACGCTCCTCCTCTTTCATTCCCTCCTCTCCTCCTCTCACTCAGACTCCCCTCTCACTGCTTTCATTCACTCCCAACCCTTTCACCTCACTGGACTTCCCCGTCTGCTGGTGGGGGGTTGGGGGAACCCAGTTGCACATTCCGCTGCTCCTGCTGCCACGCGAGCCTTCCTCTTCTGCCGGCAGGGTTTGGTCACCTCGTTAGCACCGATTGCTGCCGCACGAGCCTTTCCTTTCTACTGGTAGGAGTTGGAGACCCTACCAGCACGGCCTAATTCTCCTGCCACTGCGTGCGGTTAAAAAAAAAAAAATGAAAGTAAACCTTGCTCCATGGGGACAGTTCGGCCACATGCAGGGACGTTTTTGGCAGGCCACTAAAATGTGCTCTGGAGGCCAGATGCGGCCCATTTGCTGTAGTTTGGGATCCCTACGTTAGTACAACAGGCCAAGAGGGGAGGATGGACTCAATCAACCTCTGGCCTTCTTTCAATCTCTGTGGCTATGGTGTTTTATAGCGATCACCACAAGTCTGTCGATAGTTTCCGTGAAATAACTTCTCATAACACAGCCCATGCTCCTCGCTGTCCATAGAAGCTCTTAGTACAAGGTTTCATTGGTGTCCTCGGCGTGAGATCTCTTAGCATTGTACTCTGATGGCAAGAATCCATCAAAGTAAAACCACGATGCCTTTAAATTTAGATAATATCGTTCTGGTGAGAGGGGTAGGTGTGGGAGGGGAATGGATTAGACTGACGATTTTTCAGTTGGGGTTATGAGCACTACTGCTTGGGCTGCTTCCTGTGTAGCTTAGGACTGCCAGGGTAAAAAAAAACGTTTTGCTGGCATAATGTGAAATGTCGGAAGAAGAAGAAGCAACTTCAGAGAGAACAATTATCAAAGGGATTTCTGCAGGTGAAAAAAAGATTTTACTCATGTAAATTAGCTGCCTGACAATTGGCCCCCTGCATGCGGGTAAGAGTACGTACACAGTCCCACCACCCACCCGCTTTTACCCACATTGTAGCTGACGCATTCCTGGGACGGGGAGAAAGCACCACGCATAGAGTTTGATTTTTAGAACTATCCATTTAATTTTGGTTAGAAAAAGTAGGAGCAAACCTCTGTAGGCAATTTTTCCTGGGGCAGCCTTTACGATAAAAGTGCATGCGGGCTTTTCCTTTCAAACCTGGCGTGAAGACCATGGGTAAAAAGTCACCATGGACTTTGCAGCAGCGCAGGGCGTCTAAAAATTGGCCACGTGCTGCTGCATGTCTGCAGTGTAGACTGGCGGACGAGTTGTACAGAGGAATTTTGTCCCACCCACCCGTTCCTTTTCACATCCGCCTGTACTATCATCTCCCAAAAATGTCGCTGTCCTGGAGAGCACAGCTCAGCCAGTGGAGGAGTAGCCAGGGTTAAGCCAGGGTTGAAATCCGGCTGCTGCTCCTTGTGACCTTGCGCAAGCCCATTTACCCTCTGTTGCCTCAGGTACAAACTTAGATTGTGAGCCCTTTGAGGACACAGAAATACTTTCAGTACCTGTATGTAATCCACTTTGAAGTGGAATATATATCAAATGAATAAACCTGCAGCATGGACCGGTCTGAGATCAGGGCAGGCAAAGAGAAAATTCCTGTTCCCGAGGCATGGTTTTCAGGGCTACAGTAGCTGCTTCAGCGACTCTACAGCACTCTCCGCCTCAGCTGGCATCGGACCGGAGAATCCAGATTGAGAACCAGACTAGTCCTCTGTGCGGTAATGTACAATGATACGGATCATTGCACAGGGGCTTGCAATAGAGAAGTAGAGGTTAATAACCCCTTCAGTAGGGACACATGCTGTCTACCGCAGTGACAAACTTTATAACAGTTCAGCACTAATACAGTGAAAGAGTAATTGAGGGAATGGGCATGGCTTACTTTTTTTTTTTTTCTTTTTTTTAATGTGTTTCCAACAGATCTCTGCCCCTGAGGATTGGTCATACAAGAGCAACTTCTCCCTCCATCGGCAGCACCACGAATCCGGGAATGATCAAATGTTGCATCAGGTTGGGCTCCACTTCAAGCTGTCCCAAAACCCAGATCCTGTGGAAGCCTTCAAAGATAGCATTTACCTCACTCAGGTGAGTCCTGCACGAGTGGCAGGCACTGATAACGAAGAGAGGTAACCGTATTGGAAGGCTCCTCTTCTTTCTATTGTGCCGCTGTGAATTACAGAGCAACAGAATACAGGTGGAGGTTTGGTTATGTTCACGTAGAGTTTGATATTCAGAAAGGTTTCATCAGCTAACTTGAGAGAGAGGAGAAACTCTTTGTAAGGCTCTCATATAAGTAAATTATTTATACCACTGTAAGAAGGGCAACTGGTAATCTCGGGGTGAGATTTTGGTGGTGGGCGAGGTTTTGGGGGACAGTTTTACATGCACAGTCAGAGGTATGAACAGCACAGTAGGCATCAGTGAAGATTTTAGGTGATTTGGAGAGATGAAAGGTACACAAAGATGAGATTTGTACATTGTACTCGCGATCTAACTTGATAGCGGCTAGGTAGAGAGTGCATCAAGCTAGGTTGAGAGTACATTGTACAAATCTCATTTTTTATATCTTTCATCACTCCAAAGCACACAAAATCTTTACTGATGGTAACTGTGCTGGTCATATCTCTGATTGTGCATGCAAAACTGCCCCCTAAAACCTAGCATAACACCAAAACCTCACCCCAAGTTCAGAATTCCCCCTCTTAAGTGGTATAAAAAGTTGACTAATATGTGTGCCTCCCCAGAGGTTCCTCCCTCTCCCTGCCCGAAACTGTATTTGTGATATTTATCGCAAATCCTGTTTCGGCCATAACGCCCAGGAAAAAGGTGTGGTTATTTCCGGTGAAAAATTTCGCGATAGCGTGCATTACGCTATCACACTCAACGTTAAGTGCCCCTCATTTTCATTTACTCTGCCCAAACTCCTCCCACTTGACTAAATTTTTAAAATTTGCATACACATCTTGTGATGTGTTATTTGTCGCGTGCATTATCAGAGGCATTAGGGCCCTAACACAATTTTAAAAAATGACCCCCTTAGTCGGGTAAGTCTGTTAGGAAAAACCACCTTCCTAAATCACCCGGATATCTTTATAAGAACATGCCATACTAGGTCAGACCATCAAGCCCAGTATCCTGTTTCCAACAGTGGCCAATCCAGGTCACAAGTACTTGGCAAGTACCCAAATATTAATTAGATCCCATGCTATTAATGCAGGCAACAAGCATTGGCTATTTCCTATTGATTAATAGCAGTTTATGGACTTCTCCAGGAACTTATCCAAACCTTTTTTTAAGCTCAACTACACTAGTTGCCTTAATCACATCCTCTGGCAATGAATTCCAGAGCTTAACTGTGTGTTGAGTGAAAAAGAATAAGAACATGATATACTGGGTCAGACCAAGGGTCCATTAAGCCCAGCATCCTGTCCCAACAGTGGCCAATCCAGGCTACAAGTACCTGCTAATTGCTAACTTCATGGAGTGTCCCCTTGTCATTGTATTATCTAAAAGAGTAAATAACTGTTTCACATTTATCCGTTTAAATCCTTTCATGATTTGTAGACTCCTATCATATTCTCCCCTCAGCCGTCTCTTCTCCAAGCTGAACAGCCCTTACTTATTTTGCCTTTCCTCATAGGGGAGCTGTTCCATGCTTTTTATCATTTTGATCGCCCTTCTCTGTACTTTCTCCGGTGCAACTATATCTTTTTTGAGATGAAACAAACAGAATTGCACACGGTATTCAAGGTGCGGACTAACCATTGAGCGATACAGAGGCATTATAACATCCACCGTTTTATTCACCATTCCCTTCCTAATAATTATTAATGTTCTGTTTGCTTTTTTGACCACCACAGGACTCTGAGCCGACGAGTTCAATTTAATATCAACTATGAAGCTGTAGTAGTAGTGGGTTCTGCTCTGTGTTTGCCCTGTGGCTTATAATCACACAGTAAGAAAATAGCAAGACTATTATGTCTTATGTAAAATAATGAAAAGCTATATTTTTCTGTATAAGATATTTTTGTACACATCGGGTGCTTATGAGAACACCCTAGATGGGTGAATCAGACAGATCAGTGCTGGAGATCCCTATTGTCAGTTCTCTGCAGGGAATCTGGCTAGAGTTTGATGGCTGAGGTTATATACCTTTTGGAGTAGCACATGCGCTGTTTGATTTTCTTTGTGTAGTAACCTTTCTTGATATATTGCCAAACTACTGATAAGAAAAGCTCTACTGTGTTTATACCCTAAAATGGTGGACTTTGTCTTTTTTTTGTTCACCGCCTATAATTGTCATATTGTAATCACTAGCTTTAAACCTAACTCATTCCATCCTGAGCAACTGCCAGGTGTGACCTTGAAGCTTTGCAAACTTCATGTTAGAAAAAGGGAGTGTTGGAGGGGGAACTGTTTAAGATGTGCTAGGCTGCTTCTCATATGCAGTATTATGTGTCTGTGTTATTTTAGCAAAAATATGCAGTATTCCCTATAATACTGAGGGAAAAGTGAGAACCATGAAGCTTAAGACTGCAACAATCATTATAACTGTATGACAGTATTTTTCTCTTATAAAAATCACACACTAATACAGGCGCCAGATCTTTTTCTTAGGTGGTAATTCCTAAAATGGAACCTAACATTGTGTAACTACAGCAAGGGTTATTTTTCCCTATATGCATCACCTCTCACTTGTCCACATTAAATTTCATCTGCCATTTGGAAACCCAATCTTCCAGTCTTGCAAGGTCTTCCTGCAATTTATCACAATCTATTTGTGATTTAACTACTCTGAATAATTTTGTGTCATCTGCAAATTTGATCACCTCACTTGTCGTACCCCCTTCTAGATCATTTATAAATATATTAAAAAACATTGGTCCAAGTACAGATCCCTGAGGCACTCCACTGTTTACCTTTCTCCACTGTGAAAACTGACCATTTAATCCTATTCTCTTCCTGTCTTTTAACCAGTTTGCAATCCACAAAAGGACAACTTCCATCCCATAACCTTTTAGTGTTCTTAGAAGCCTCTCATAAGGGGCTTTGTCAAACACCTTCTGAAAATCCAACTACACTACATATACCGGTTCACCTTTATCTACATACTTATTCAGCCCTTCAAAAAAATGTAGCAGATTTGTGAGGCAAGACTTCCCTTGGGTAAATCCATGCTAGCTGTGTCCCATTAAATCATGTCTGTCTGTATGTTCTATGATTTTATTCTTTATAATTAGTTTCCATGATTTTTCCTGGCACTAAAGTCAGGCTCACCGGTCTATAGTTTCCCGGATCACCCCAGAGCCCTTTTTAAATATCAGGGTTACATTTGGCCGTCTTCTGGTCTTCAGGTACAACGGATGATTTTAATGATAGGCTACAAATTACTTGTAATATGTCTGAAATTTCATTTTTGAGTTATTTAGCACAGTGTTGTTCAGTGGCAGACTTCTCCAACCGCCACTGAATATCCGGGTAAAGCTCCCCAAGCAAAATTACCCGGGTAGCTTTCCCGCTCACCAACCCTCTGAATGTTGACCTCGTAGGCGTTCATTCTAGCTGAAACCGTGTTTGAGCTCAAGAGCTTGAAGCTGGATTCAAATGTGGTGGGCCCGTGGCTTTCCTTGGCATAGAAGGGATTCCTTTGCTGGCAGGAGGTCCAAGTTCTCTCTCTCTGTGGGAGATGTGTGGGCTAGCTTGGTGACCTGGCATCCTGCTCTGTGCTCCTTAGTAAGGTTGTGAGCTGTTTGGCGGGGGTGGGGGGGCAGACAGCTCCCATAGGATGTGGCTCAGCTTTCGGATTCCTGTCCTTTTACATTTGCAGTATAACGACAGCTTGCTTTGGTGGGTCCTGCCCGTTTCCCCCCCCCCCCCCCCCCCCCCCCCGTCTGATCCTGCTGCAGGGCAATCATGGCTCAGCTTGAAGGCAGAATTCTGCCTCCTGCTTTTCCTGGTTTGGCGTACTCCCCTGAATGATGGATGTCCATCATTCCTTCCCTGCCTGTCTCAGCTGATCTCTGGCTATCTGGTAACACTGCTGTGTGCATTTCTGGTGCTGCATAAAAATAGTTAATACACTTCAAGCACAGACAAAATCTCTTGTAGGTCCAAAATCCTTTGCATTAATAATTTTATATTTTTAATATGGCAACTCCACTGTTTAAATACACAACATTTCAACACAATTCCACGGGTCCCCCGACACGGACCCCGTGTTTCACCAAGCTGGCTGCGTCGGGAGGGACAGCACAGTTAGGAAATTATTCTTTCTCTCTAATCAGTACAACAGGTAACAGGGAGTGCACAAGAGATTTTGTCTGCGCTTGTCGTGTATTAACTGTCATATAAAGTGCAGCCTCAGCTCAGCTCGTACTGTGTTTTTGGATTTCTGCTGCATAAAAATAGACCATAGTAGTAGTAGTAGTAGTAGTAGTAGTAGTAGTAAGAGACTGCTGCTAATATGTATGAATTATGATTAAGCAGTAGCACCAGATGTAAGGAGCAGGGGAGGAAAAGCATATCAGAAGTAACAGAGGAAACACATACTAAAGTGGCCTCCATGCAAACCGATTTTATTTTTTTCCCCAAGAATGCAGTAAGTACTTCTTCTGTCCTGTCTACAGAGCATGTGCTGAAGTATAAAAAGCAGAAGCCTCTCTAGACATGACGAGGGTTAACCCGTATCAGCCTGTCTTTTGGTTAAGGTGATGCAGGCCCAGTGTGTGAAAACGCAGACCGAGTTCTATCGTCGCAGCCGGAGCGAGATAGTCACTGGACAAGGACATACCATGGGGGCTCTTTACTGGCAGTTGAACGATATCTGGCAGGCGCCCTCATGGGCCTCTCTGGGTAAGTGCTCCAGAATCTGCCCCTGGGCAATGGAGTGAGTGTGAGTGTGTGAGTGAGTGAGTGTGAGTGAGTGTGCGCGTGTGTGTGTGTGTGTGTCCCCTGTTCTCTGGGAGCGTGGTGTACACAATACTGTGCTGTCTGGAAGCTCAGTCTGACTGCAGTTTACAAGCCCCTCGGGTGGACAGACTGAACTATTCAGGCTGGGGACATAATTGAACTTGGGAACTAATCATGTTGTAGTGCCCCCTTGTCATCTGACAAATGATGAACTTCCCTATGCAGAATGTTTTGTTTAGCAGGTCCCTTCCTCCATTAGCTGCAAATAGACATTTTTTTTTCTATTTTCCTTAAGGTAGTTTTCTTTCTGTTGATATGGCAGCAAACACTGTACACGTTGACCTTGGTAGGGCACAGTTTAATAATCGTCAATGGAAAAGCGTGAACACTTTTCTTGTGATGTGGATTGCTGGGCCAGTGCTATTTTAGTTGTGCATAATTTCTTCCCTCACTGCCACCATCTGCTGATAAAAAGAGAGCACTACACTGAAAATCTCCCATTTCACAGACCAAGGATTTATGGCCTAGATTGTAATTATGACTAAACTGAGAGCTCTCAGAATATCCAGACTTTTGTTTGTTTGTTTGATTTGATTTGCATGAAAGTTGCTCTGAACTTCCAATTCAGCTGGAACCTACCTCTTTGGGGGGATACTGTGCCACCATGAGCCTTTATTTACAACTACTTGGGATTTCTCCCTTCTTCTCTCCTCTGCTTCATTTTAAACTTTTTTTCCTCCACCTTCCAGCTCCTAAACCCAGTCTTTGTACACCCAGAGTCTGGTCAATAGGTGTCGCTGTTGCACAATGAATGGGACTCCTTCCCTTGCTGGGGGCCGGGAGCACTGCCTCTGTGGCATCCTCCACCTCAGCAGCAGAAGCTAAGATGGGGAACTTAGTCCTGGGTTTCAGTTTTTTAAATTATCCCTTTAGAGCCCGATCCACCAACCTGGCAATTTTCTGAGAGCCGCAAGTCGCCTTCCAGGTAGCCCCATCAGCACGGCTCCTAGACGAAACAGCACGGCTAAAACAGCACCACTTTAAATGGAGCCTGCATTTAGATCCGGAGGATAAAATAAAGCCAGTCTGTGAATGTGGTTGCCTGAGCCCTCGACTCCCTGCTGATGGGGCTCCCTTAGTGATGATGCTTTAATTAGTTCTGTGCTAAGCTTTCCACAAACCTAGAAATACTGGGCCCCATTGAAAGATTTTTATTGTCAGTGCCTGGATTCTGCTTCCAGACAATTGTATAAGCATTTATCCTAACTGCACTAGACTATGGTAACTCTGTTTACCTGGGGAGGCCGAGCTGCTTTTGGAGGCTTCACATCGTGAGCATGTTTACCCCCTCATTGCTCTGTCTCCTTCACTGGCTGCCAGTAGAGCAAAGGATTAAATATAAAACCCTTTCTGTATTTTAGAGATCATTACATGGCAGTGCTCCTATGTTTCTGTCCAACCTTTTTAAAAACAAAATATATTCCAAAAAAGAGCCTTGCGCTCTGCTGGTAGCCATTACCTTGAAGTGCCACCGCTAAGAGATGCACATCTTCAGGAAGCAAGGCGGGGCTCACCGTCTATTGCCGGGGCTACACTCTGGAATCGTCTGACAGAAGATGTTCAGTCTTGGACAGATTATAAACTATTCCAGAAGGGTTTAAAAACCGCCTTCTTTAATGAAGCTTTTCAGCCCGTGGCGGCCCATTTTTGATGTATTAATTGTAATATGAGCTTGTCTGTGAGCGGTTTTATGTTTATACTGATGTTTTATGTTTAGCTGTGATTTGCTTAGTATGACAAAGTCAGTGTAGGCGGAATGTAAATATTTTTAAAAAATTGAATGCCCGTGAATGAGCCTGGAAAGCTGTGTGTGTGTATCTGGAGAGGGGAAGGATTGGGGGGGTCACTGCCTCTCCTTCAGGCCTGAAATAGGGAGGAAGGGCAGTCCCCGTCTGTGTCTCCTGGCCCCTGGGTAGGGGTGGAGAAGAAGCAATCGCCACTGGAAACGCCCCTCCCCCCTCCCCTCCTCCGCTGTACACTATTTCTTGTGACTCTTTCAGAATATGGCGGCAAGTGGAAAATGCTTCACTACCTGGCTCGGCGTTTCTTTGCCCCGCTGGCACTGGTCGCATTTGAAGATGAGGAAACGCTGCACATATATGGAGTGTCGGATCTGCACCTGGATCACAGGCTGGCAGTTATAGTAAGTCTCTTAAAATTCTTTTTTTTTTTCCCCACCCCTCTTCTCTTTTTCTCGAGCGAGGCAGCAGCAGCAGCTGCTGCTTTCCTTAGCTTCCCTTCGAGTCCGAAGATGAGTGCAGAGCGAACGGGACCACCCGGGACTGAGCCGGCACCTGGCTTTACCCGCCGCAGTTAGGCAGGTGGTTTCTGAGGGGATGGCAAGGTGAGCTCCCCATACCTTTGAAAAGCCTCGGACCCTCAGTCTCCCTGCTGACCCGGCTCGTTGCATCATCTGCTCAAAAAAAAGTGTTGCTGTGTTTTTGCCTCAAAATGTGGAAACTTAAAAAAAAAAAAAAATTACCCAAAAGAATAAAATGATTAAAAGAAATAAAAGTAATAGTAAAGTAAGAGGCAGGACAATTTCGAAAGCAGTTTTCACGGTTAAGTAGTGATTTATGCAAGTGAACTGGCTGTGTGGAAAGCATGCTCCCTGGGTAGAGGAAGCGTGCCAGGGGCATGTCTAGGTCAAGAGAGGGAAATAACATGTTTGGATTTCATTTTCAAAATCCACCCAGGTTATTCCCCTTAAAAAAAAAAAAAAAAAAGTGCCGGCACAGAGAGCAGCTCTGAATGTCCACATGCGCTTTGTGCCCATGGCAAGTCCCAAAGTGAAAGCTTGCACGTCCTTGAGCTTTGAAAACTGAGGTCGTATGTGAGGAAGAAGTACCTGCAGACTTTGGCCCAATGTGGATAGCTTGAAAATTGACTCCTAAAAAATGTTTTATAGAAACTTCCCCCAGAGCTTTGTAGGGAATGTAAAACTGAAGGGTATGTTTGATGGTTGGGTGAGGTTCTTGGAGAATTCTATAAAAAAACAAAAAAAGTAATACATGCGGAAATATAGACTATAATGGTAGATAAAGACCTCAAAGCCCACCTAATTTGCCATTTTCACTTCCTCTTGTAAATTTACTGTTTACTCTTGGGTCTGTAAAGAGAAAACTCGCAGACATTCTCTGATAAACCACTTGCTCACCTTTTTTTTCCTGCAAAGAATGTGTTTTTTTGTCAGGTGTGATTCGCAGAGCGGTTTGGCCCTTTACTTAATCATCTGGCGTTTGACTGACTGCTCTTGTGGAAATCTTTTTTAAAATTGTCTTAAAACATTACCCAGTTTTAAGCGTCATGTTGTTCAGGAAAGTCCATAGGTGTTCCATGGCTGAGAGCACAGGATAAGATATATGCCAGGTAGGGCCGTGGCCAGTGTGCAGACTCTGGATGCGTGGCATCAGCATAGCTCTCTGCACTGCTGCTAATGCACAATCTCTGTGGCGTGCTGTGAAGAGGGGGCAGCCACATGGGCATGAAATTCTGGAAGTGCCGCAACAACAGAGAAAAAGACCTGACTTTCCAACATGAGTTTTCTTGAACACGGACCTCGAGCAGATCCTGCTTTTAAAATTTTATTATATAAAAGTAAATATTCTAAGTGGTGTTGTATGAATCAGAATAATTTTTTTCTTTTCTTTCTCCATTTGTTTACTCTTTTTGAATTTGCTGTCCATCCCTTTTTCTTTTCTCCACATCCCTTCTTCTCTCCTCTTACCCCACACTCCCTCACCACACTAAGCTTCTCTCCTGCCATAGGTTCCATCCCCATGCCCCTGTTTCTCCTTTTCTCCTTATCCAGATTTTCCTTTCCTTCCTCTTTTTCCCTCTTCTACCTTTCCTCCATTGTCATTCCCCTTTCTTTCCTAGTCCCTCTTCCATTCCTTCTACTGTTCTTACTCACATGAGCTGCTGCTCCTTTTCGCCTTCCTTTCACCTTTTCTCCACCCAGTTGCAAACGTTCTCCACGCGTTTCATCTGCTGCTGACCAGCTGCATTCTCTCCCATCCAACACAACTCCCCCCACCCCCCCGACCAGCACGGGCCCTGCTTCTGTCACTTTCATCTCCTCCCTTGCTCAGAAACTGTGGCTGCCTCCCCTCTTCCTCCTCAGAGAGAAGCACCTGCCTTTTTCCTCCTTTCCTCTGCCTCTCATCTCCCCGGCTCTGCCCCTAAACAGCCACTGGATTCCTTCTCTCTCTTCCTCCCTCTCTCCTCTCACCTCCCTGTAGACCATTACCAGCCTCCACGTTTTTCACTTTGCTCCTGTTCCCAATTGCTTGCTCCCGAACTGTTCATGACGGTATCCACGAGGGCTGCTGCAGCGCTGAGTGACTCCTTCGATTGTGAGGCTCATGATGCTGAATACTGACTCTGTGAGCTTATGAAATCAGAGATGTGGCCAAGGCAGGGCACACCTGAATATTAAAAAACAAACAAAAAAAAAAGGCCAGGACTTTTTGAAATGTTGGCATTTGCTGTCACTAACGGAGACGGAGCCAGCAGCTGGGTTATGGTTGGGAAGTAGGGGAGGAGGTTGACAGTCTGCAGTAGGTGGCCAGGAGAGGATTTAAGGGAAGAAAATAGCAGAGGCAATGGCGGGAGGATTGGGGAGGTTAGCTGTCCGTTTCCCACAGTTTTGCAGCATTTCCTGGGGTGGGGGATCATGACATGAGGCCCCCGCCTCCTGAGTCACCTCCAGGGACTTGTGATCATGCATGCTGCTTCATAGGGTAGCCAACTTATTGCGTGCATGGAGTTGTAGCTCTGCTTATCTAAAGAAAATCAATGGGGCAATCAGGAAACCAGATTGTAGAGCTGTGGCAGCCCTAATCCCTGCACATTATCTCACAGCAGGCAGGAATAAAGATCCTTTCCCTTCAGGAGTGCGTGCAGTATGGTGAAGCTTTCCCCTTTCTCCCGCCTGTGTTATTGGGAATGCCAGCTGAACCGTGGCTGGGATTTGCCTTTATCGTTTGCTGCTTTCCTGCAGATCCAGGTTGAACCCAGCTTGATTTGAAACTGTTTCCCTTTTATGAGAGAATAGCAGCGATAAACTAATGATTCATGGAGTAGGAACAATTTTATATATCTGTCCACAGTATCTACCTTTATTATTTTTCAAACTGGGATTTACATAAATGCATTTCAGACTTGGCCTCTACTGGCAAACCCAGTTACTCTGGGGTTCCCCCTTTTATTATGTATCTATTTATTTTTGTATCCTCCCAACAGTCAGCCGACATTCTGTAGCCCAAATGATGTGGACCCTGTGGCCACAAGGTATCAGGGTTGCGTGGCAGCTGAATCTCCTACCTCCCAGGGGCTGGGAATGCTGACTCTGCAGCAGCCCTAGCCCAGGGAGCCGAAGCCTAGTCTGGGAGTCCACCCCAGATTGAAAAGGGATTTTTTTAGCAGAGCTGGGGATAAGCACATCAAAGGTTTAGCCTGAAGCAGCCTCTCTGGTAATCATATGAGAACAGGGCTAAACAGAAGGGATAGGAAAGAGGGGGAGAAAATCCCTAGATAGATGCAAATGAAGGCTTGTGGGTGCCCAACAGAGCAGGAGGAAGCCACTGGGTCAAAAAACCAAACTGCTGCCCTTTTGGATCCAAAGGTTTTATATGGCTGTGAAGAATTTTTCCAATCCATTACTGAATGTAATTTAATAACCTGTGTGTCCATAGGTGAAGCTGTACCAGTGGAGCTCTCTGGAGCCCGTGTGTGTCCGCGTGACAGAACCCTGCACCGTTAAGGCTGGCAGCGCTGCTCCAGTCTACAAGGAGCTTATCCTGGACTTGCTGAAAAGATGCGGGAATTGTACCAGACAGCGCTGTCTAGTCTCCTTCTACTTTGCAGTGGAAGGCCAGCCTTACGAGCCAGCTAATTATCACTTCCTGTCTTCCTTGAAGGATGCGGAAGGGCTGCGAACGCCACAGCTTAATGTAAGCTGCTCTTGCGTCGGGGTTAACCTTTCTGCTTTGACCTTTGATTTCTTTTCTCAGCTGCTCTGCCACTGTAATTTCATGTTACAAAGTGAGTTCTGTTAAAAGAAAGCTAGAGTTCCTTTGAGTTCTGGTTCTTACTGTATGTGGTGACTGCAGAAGGTGAAAAAAAAACAACCGCAGTCTGTGTAGTTGTAGCTTGTTCACTTACACTATCATCATTATTTATTTGTCATGCTTGGCTAGCAAGAGAGCACAAACAGGCCGAATCTGTAAGAATCGTGGGAGAGCGGCCGCTACATGTTGAGCGCCCATTGTCCCGACGTGCACTCAGCCACCTCTCCTGGGTGCGCAATTCAGTATTTAAATGAGGGGTCACGCTAATAAGGAGGCGCTAGGGACAATAGCATAGAGGTGGCTGTCAGCAGGTACCGATAACCGACGCTCAATTTTACCAGCGTCAGTTTCCAAACCCACTGACAGCCACGGGTTAGGAAAACAGATACCGGTAAAATTGAGCATCTGTTTTTCTAACCTGCTGACCAACGGGCAGGATTTATTTATTTATTTTAAATTTTTGGTTCCTCAGACTTAACATTGCTAGGATATTAAGTCGGAAAGTGTACAGAAAAGCAGTATTTTCTGCTATGGGCAGGCGTTAATTTCTGAGAGTAAAATGTGCGGCTTGGCCGCACATTTTACTTTCAGTATCCCGGGCTACTAACTAATAGCCTCATCAACATGCGTTTGCATGTTGTTGGGGGGGGGGGTTGCCGCACGTTTTCAACGCTCTAAACTCTTTACAGCATAAGGGGTAATAGATGCGTGTTGAAAACGCGCGGCCAATTGCGTGCTAAACAGTGCACTCGGCCGAGCACACCGTACTGTATCGGCCTGAAAGTGAGTTACAACCAGATAGGATAACAGGATACCTGAAGCACTATGGTATCCTTCTCCATTCCAAATGTGCTGATCAGCTCAAGTTCCTGAATCAGCACTTCTCCTTGGTCTGTCAGATTTCTTTCCTCCAGGCTTTGGCCTGGAAAATTTGGTGCATCTGATGTGATGGGTAAAAGCACTTCATCTTCCTTTATTTAATTTCCAGCATTAAATTAGAAAAGATGCTTCAAAAAATAAACCCAGCTCGACATGAACTAGATTCTATTCCTACCCATATTCTAAAGGAAATATCACATATTATTTCTCCTACACTAGCCGCAATTATTAACAAATCACTTGAAGAGGGTCTTTTTCCATCTAATCTGAAAACTGCAACTATTACTCCTATCCCAAAGAAAAAGAACCTAGATCCCAATGATCTAAACAACTATCGTCCAATCTCAAACCTTCCTTTACTTGCTAAATTGATTGAAAAAACTGCTTTGCTTCAACTAAATGAGCATCTTGAAAACAACAACATACTTCACCCCGCTCAACATGGCTTCAGGAAGAACCGCAGCACTGAAACCCTTCTGTTAAACCTAACTAACAAATTAATAAGAGGCTTTGATAACAATCTGAACCACTTACTAATTATGCTCGATCTATCTGCTGCCTTCAATACAGTCGACCACAATTTACTAATATCAAGCCTTGCCAACATAGGACTTGCCGGAAATACCCTTGATTGGTTTACTTCATTTCTAAAAGACAGGTTTTTCAAAGTCACCTTTAATAACGTCTCATCTGATCCCTACCCTCTAGATACAGGAGTGCCACAAGGATCTGCCTTATCTGCCATCCTCTTTAATATTTATCTTCTACCACTCTGTCACTTCATCTCCAATCTTGGCATCACCTTCTTTCTTTATGCTGACGATATTCAACTACTTATCCCCATAACATCTACCATTGAAGAAGCAATATACCTCAATTCAATCAAAATTTTTCTCAACCAGCTAAAACTATGCTTAAATATGAACAAAACCGAATGGATCTTAATAAAAAGAAACTTCTCAACTCATTCTTCTCAAATTCCCTACATTCAAATCGACAACTCCAACATTCAAATGAAAAATCCAATAAAGGATCTTGGCATCTGGATTGATTATGATCTGAGTCTTAAGAATTGCATAACTATAAAAACGAGAGAAGGCTTTCATAAACTCCAGATCCTCAAACATCTCAAACCATTACTGTACCCGAATGACTTCAGAACAATTCTTCAAACCCTCATTTTCTCAAGCCTAGATTATTGCAACGCAATTTTCTTAGGACTACCTAAATCCTCCCTAAAACCACTACAGTTACTTCAAAATGCTGCTGCACGAGTGCTTACCGGCAAAAGGAAGTTTGATCACATCTCCCCAACCCTAAAAAACCTTCACTGGCTACCAATTTCACAGAGAATTAAATACAAATCCTTAACCATTCTACATAACGAAATTTACAAAGACAACAATTCATCTCTGGACAACATGATTGCAATTCACAAATCACCCCGCCCTTCAAGGTCTTCTGACAAATTACAGCTAATTATTCCTCCTCTCTCATCTGCGAAACTATCCTCTACCAGACATAGAGCCTTCTCTATAGCTGGACCAACAGAATGGAACTCTATCCCAGGATACCTAAGTTCCATCAAAGATTCCAAAACATTCAAAAAAGAACTAAAAACATGGTTGTTTAGACAATCATTCACAGAATGATTTGATCAATATATATATCAATATCAACCTTTATCTTGAACTCTAATACTTCTTTAATAAGTTTCTTCTTCTAAATTAAGCCTTAAATTGTCTCATTCTAACATGTTATACTCTGCTTCTGCCGAGATGTTATAACTTTGTTTATATTGTTTTATAATTTATAACCTGTTCATTGTATGAAGTTGTTACACTGTAAACCGGGCTGAAGGCACTCAGCTATACTTCGGTATAAAAAAGAATATAAATACTAAATAAATAAATAAATAATGGAACTCCTCATGCAGCTTGCAGTCTGCTGGCTCACTTTTCAAAGGGAAACTCTTCATAGAGTTTCCTTGTAAAAATGCCACTGGGGCGCACAACAGAGGGAAGTTTGTACCCGCATCCTTTGCACGTGCATGGGAGCAGATGCAGAAGGATGCACTGGAAAATACATCTAGAGATTTTGACATAAACTCTCTGCCCATACGTTCACTTCCCTGACCTTTCCCCGCAATGTCTTTATACAGTTAAAAGTATATGGGCCGTGAAACAAGGTGCATGTTTTTACCTGCACTGAGGAGGAGGAGGAAATGCTAGGCACACATTTACCCATACAAAAAGCTTTGATCAGTGCCCCCTTAATGTCTGGAAGGAATTGCCAGGGAGGTTTCATTATCTAGTTGAAGCTATGACTGCCCCTTCGATGATCAGTTACAGTATCTCATCAGACTAGGCATTCTGGGTTGCAGAAACAAACTTAATCTGACATTCCTTTTTTTTTTTAGCCCCCCCTGTTTTAGTAGACCCACCCTTCCGCTGTTCCTAGTCTGTCATTGCAGCGATGGTCCTGAGGTTAAGAGCCATGTGCTCCGGCTCATTCTGGAACCCTGCATCATGGGCTCTAAATTCGGCCACCACTTGTCAGCTTTAATGATCACCATGACTTCCCTCTCCCCTTCCCAGGGGCTGTGATTGCTGCCTTTCCAGTATACTCTGCCTCAGCCATGCTAGGGTGAAGAAGTTGGATCTCCAGTTTTAGTTTACATTCTCATTACAAGATGTCTGTTTCACAGAAGCTTGGCACTTTCCCATTCTCTTTCCTTCTTTCTGATTTTGTTTGAAGCGATCTAACACTCTCTGTGTGCCTGTGAAAATCAGAGCTGAGCACCATCAGCACCATAAAACAGTGTTTGTCTCGTGTAGCAGTGCTGGAAAATGAACACGCAGGTTCATCACTGTTCCCTGGCCCTGCAAGTTCATGCACCTAACGGTGAATTTATAAAAGAGATGCATGCACATAAAAGAGGTGCATGCACATAAAAGAGATGCATGCACAAGTAACTGTTTTATAAACCTCTCTCATACACATGCAAGTACCAGTGCGCGACTAACTTTGCTTGCGTAAAATAGGGGCAGGGCCAACGTTTACACGCACAAAACATGATTTTATAACCAGGGCATACAGAGCATGTGGGGCTGTTAAAGAGCAGAAGTAAATATGCACAAGTATCAGGTGTAAGTCAGAATAAAACTTTTTATAAACAAAAACTGACTAGGTGGGGGATCTGGGTAAAGTGGGGACATGAAGGATGAAGAGCCTGAGGAGTCTGACCTTCAGACAAACTGGGCAAACTGGTGGACTAGTTGGTAAAACTGGGAATTTCCTTCATGCACGCATGTTATAAAATGTGCTCATTTGTGTAGCTTAAAGCCAACAAGTCCTAAGGAAAATACACGACTAACGTTCCTTGTGTAACTGCTTAAAATTAGGAGCACATGTATGCACGCTAGGCATATTTTATATAATGTGCGTGTAGTTGCACAGATGATATAAAATTCATGCGCATGTGTGCTGTCGTCCACGTACGCGCATAAATCAGCACTCGCACACTCGTTTTAAAGTTACTATCTTAGCTTGCAAGGGAACCCAGATGCTCCCATTTTAAAATTGGAAAACCTCAGATATCCCACAATCTGCTATGTGCTGGCTTAAGAGTTTTCAGGGTTCACTATACTGGGGTGGGGTGCACTTTCAAACTTCTAACTGTTTGAAGCCAGAAGCCATCTTCTCCCTGTTGATGGAAAGAGACCGCTTAGAGTTGACGCCTCATGAAAAAAGTTTTTTCCAACAACATGACTTTCACACGGATACACATTTTACATAATATGAAAGCATCCACAATAAATAATCAAACGTGGCCTTAGCTGTGCTTTCTGGCTGAGCTCTCTATTAGGTGCCATGATCTCGCTGTGGCCCTGTTTTCTGTACAGCATCAATGTTACAAATTGGCTAAACTAGTAAGTGGACCCGCAAGACCCCATTGGGTGGAATGAGCTGCTCTGGATAACCTGTTTTTTACTGGCCTTGTTCTTCTTGCTTCTCAAAAGGATTGTATTCTTTCACTGAATCTTTGTGGTCAGGATGAGAATGGTTTTCCAGGCCAATATCGTCTTAAATTTCGTAACTGTCCCCGGCCTCTGTTAGACCAATAAAATAATTTTTCAAGTTTCTCTCCAAATAATATCTTTAAAGGGAAACTTTCATAGATGTGCTTTGGACCATGGGTTGGTCACCCATTGTCAGCCATAGAAGTCTTCTTGTACCTACTTATGAAGGTATAGATTTTGATACAAGCCATATAAGATCATATTATCCCTCTGAAAGGTATGCTGCTGCTGATTTCAGCCATGCTTCTTCATCCTCTTTTGGTAGTTGTTGCACCCTGCACAAAGGAGCTCTTACAACATAACCTGTACAAATTGCAATGTGAACTGTTAAATGCTGTGGTCCTTTAATGCTGTTCCTCTAGAGGAATGATTGTCTTTCTGGTTACTGCTGAGACCATTGCATTAGCTCATGGCATTTGAAGTAAACATTCTCAGACATCAGCAGATAAAGCTTGGAGAATGTTTTTACTAGCCTATAATCAGATTCTGGTGACTCCCATTCCGCCAATACCATGTTTTCTATTTCAGAGTGAAGGGAAAAGTGGTTGATTTGAAAACTCCTTTAATAATTAGAACCTAGTCAAGGGTCTCCTCTATTTTGTTTTTGGATATTCTCAGAGATTAATTTACCTGTGAAATTAATGCAGAAATCTCATCTTTATGAAAGAGTTGGATTGCTAAATCCTCTTATCCTTCTGAATTAATTTTCCCTTCTTCTAGTGAGCCACAACTATTCACCCCTATATTCATTCTTTATGTCCATATATGGTGGCTTGTTGGATAGTACAAGAACTATACCACCAGCTTCTGGAGTAATTTTAATTTTTTTTGGGAGGGTTGGCCTGCAGTAGTTGGTGATTTTTGTGTTTTAAAATAGCAGATTCTAATCCTTCCCCAGGTTTCTGTAACGCACAACATGCCTGGTGAAGAAATTTGAAAAATTCCAGTGTAACTTTGCTGGTGCTAGGAAAGCTTTTATTACTTCCTCCTTCCATAGTATGCTCATTTTATGGCATTAAAATCCAGAGGATCAAGATTTTTCAGTGTTTGCTGCTGGGCAGTGCTGTAAACAACTCGAGCTGCTTTCATAATGGCTGCCATTCCAGATTCCTTGCCTCTCTCTGGTTCCTCGGTTGCCTCTGGGTATGGCAGTAAATTCATTATTTGTATTTCTGCCTCCCAATATGCTTTTTATTTGTCTGTTTTGATTTTGAGGAATCCTCTGTACCAATTTAGTCACTGAGGCAAGCAGAGCATTGCATCAATGGATTGTCTGCACCCACATGTGACGCAGCGGCGTTTGCGCTCTGACAGGCTTTCTTAAATGTATAGCAACATCTTTTAAAATGGCTCCTTTCTTAAGGGAAACCAAGTAGCATTCACCTCTGAAATATATTTTGATTCCTTCCTTCTGAATACCTACTTCCTTCAAAAACTTTTTTTTTTTAATATGCTTAGAGAGAAAACAAGGGAAGGGAGGATTTAAAGGAGCACCAGCAATTTCTCAAAGGATCCTCTATCTTAATAGGTCAAAGCTCCTTTTAGGTTCTACTACCACCCCTTGTTGGGCTGGGAGCAAAAAGGTTTGCTACTCAGTATTTCAGGGGCCCTGGCCCACAGACAGCTGAGAACGTGTAGTATTTATTGCACGTTTTAATAGGATAAATGTAAATTAAAAACCTCTTCCCTTTGCTGGAGGCAGAGAATACTGGCTTTACCTGTCACTGCACCACAGGTAAGTAGTGATGATGTCACAGAAAAAAAATCATTTGTTCTGCCTCCATCTGCTGGAAGGGGGGAACATAACCAAAACATTCTGGGCTGATGTAGCAGGTTGAGAAGGAATAGGGTTTTAGTACAAGATCTCTGGAAATTGTAGTGACTCATAAGCATGCCACCCTTTTGACTTGAGATGTCCATGTGAAGTTTGGCTGTAGTGTAATGAGAGTTTTTGGCCACTTCTTCTCTTGTCCTTACAAACTGAAAGCAAATACAGCTGCCATTTACCATGAAACTGGTATAGTAGTAATGAATGCAGTTACATGGAATTGACTTGCTATCTGCATCTTGTTTCCTAGGCTTCAGTTTCTCGTCAAGGTGAAGAGTATGCCGTCATAGTACAGACCACTGCAGTAGCTCCCTATGTCTGGCTGGACGTTGGTGACATTCCAGGGCGGTTTAGTGACAATGGTTTCCTTATGATCGAGAAAATGAAAGTCGTGATCTTCTTCCCATGGAAGCCCACCAGTGTCTCTGTACTCACAGCATCCCTCCACGTGACATCACTGATGGGCCTTTACTGAGGGATCATGCACTGAACCATAAACTGTTAGCAAAAGTGAGATCAAAGCACTGCTGCAAGGAATGTAAATGAGCATAAATGAAAAAAAATCCCATAAAATAAAACTTTATTTTTTATAGGATTAATAAATTGTAGCCAGATTGCCTTTTTGAATAAAGAAATGTCTTGAGAGCACACCCTTGTTTTATTCAGTAAGATGTAAGCTTCAGCTCCTTTTTTTCATATTAGTGATGTATATTTAGCAGTGGTTTTGTGACACTAGTGCCCCAACCATGCAGACTCAACTGTCAGGATCTAAGAGTCAGCATAACTCCAGGAGTGCTATTTAAAGCAGTCTATACAGATAAAAAGTGTTTTACTCATGTCTATTAGATATTTGAAAATTGCCTGCCTTGAATGTGGCTAAAAGTCCCATGTTCAGCTGCATTGAGTGGGGGCATTTAGGGTGAGGGAGGGAAAATTGTGCACATAGATTGCATTTTCAAATCTATACAAATTCTACCCCCACTAAAAGTAGCTGCAAATGACTTCATATACTTTGCACCCTTGCATGATTTTCCTTTGAAGTTGGTACAGAGGCCACAGGTAAAAAAAAAAAAAAAATACAGGTGGACCTTGCATCAGAACAGGCAATTTGAAAATTGGCCTTCAAGAGTCTAAATAGAATGCAACGGTGAATTACTTCGTTTTGACTTTCTGCTAGTGTGGGTGATTCCAGTGATAATGGATTAAGTGAGACTGCCTGCCCACAAGTGTGTGAACTTAATTCAGAATTTTTTTCTTTCAGTCATATTTCTTACTTGGGTTCCCAGTGCAAAAGGTCTAGCCCTAACAGAGTTCCCAAGAGAGAAACTACATCCTGGGTTAGGAGAACTGGTGATTCGGAAACTACACCTTTTCCTTACCTGTGAGCAGAGGTGAAGCTCTGTTCAGTTAAGGGGAGAGTTGTGACTTTTCCATCTGAGCTGTCACTGTGTCTCCCTGTGCTAGCTTACGTACAGTCACTGTGTTGGAATTGCCTTCCTACTTCTCGCTTTGTTTACTGCTGCTATTGGTCTTTTCTAACGCACGAGTAGATGATTGCAGTGCTGTACAGAAACACATAAGAGACAGTCCCTGCTCTGTGGTGCTTACAGTCTAATTAAGATGCATAGACAAAAGAAATGAGTGTCTGTGGAGAATGGTTTAAAGCCTCAAAAATGGGGTTTAATTAAGAACAAGGACCACTTTCCCTAAAAGGGTAAAGCATCAAGAAATTAGGCCTCTACTGCTAGCCTGCAACTGATTTATCCTATGATATAGTTCCCTTTATATATTCTTCCCAAATAGTCCAATTCACTACTTAAAACTAGCTTCAGATAACCCCCCTAATTGCCCCTGAGCAGACCACCTATAAAGGGGAGGGGAGAGATTATACATCTTAACCTATTTCTTTCCCATTTTTTTTTTTGTATATTGAACAATATTTATGATATGTACAGAAGAAAAGGCTGGGTCAGTGTTAAGTAAACAATTATAGCAAGCAATAAGAAAAATAGAGCTTGAAAGCTTTGCCGAATACACCAGAGTACAAAAAGAAGATAAAATCAATGGGGCCATGCTCAGTCAAACAAATATGAGAGTACATGCATTGAATAATATGCTGAGAATATGCAGAAAAAGAACATATACATTTATTTATTTAAAATATTTCTACCCTGTGCTATCTATAATCCATTGAATAATATACAGAAAAAGAAAGACGAAGCAGTGACTCTGCAATCTGCAAACTTCAGAAATGGAAACTAAATTTGAAGAAATAAAGAAGATTTATTATTGCGTGTTGTGTCAGATGTTCCCTAACTAAGGTGCGCCAAGTCTTGTGTGTTAATCTGAGTAGCTAGGAGGACATACGCACTTCCATGTGGAGGCAACCATGAGTTTGATAGCTAAAAGGAGATAATACACTAAGCAATTTCTAGAAAAAATAGGATTTAAACTGGTGCACTAAGCAATTTCTAGAAAAAATAGGATTTAAACTGGTGCGTAATCTAAAGGATAATTAGAATGAGATGTGTTATTAACCATTGACATGGCTCCCTGCCTGACCTGTGGAATATAGGGTCAGTCCCACCATGTATGCTCAAATGCTCCCTTAAAGAAGCTGCCTGTCCAGCAGCTGTCTAGCATCAGACCAAATAAAGTGACACACATGTTATAGTTACATGATGTTAGGTTCCATATTAGGAATTATCACCCAGAAAAAAGATGTGGGCATCATAGTGGACAATACTTTGAAATCATCAGCTCAATATGCTGCAGCAGTCAAAAAAGCAAACAAAATGTTAGGAATTATTAAAGAAATGGTGAATAAAACAGAGAATATCATAGTACCTATGTATCTCTCCATGGTGAGACTACAACTTGAGTACTATGTGCAATTCTGGTTGCATCTCAAAAAAGATATAGTCGCATTGGAAAAGATTCAGAGAAGGGTGTCCAAAATGACAAAGGGGATAGAACAGTTCTCCTATGTGAAAAGGCTAAAGCGGTTAGGGCAATCAGTTTGGAGAAAAGACACCTGAGGGAGGATATGATAGAGGTCTATAAAATCATGAGAGGATGTGAATTGGTTATTTATTCTTTCAGGGGATGCACCTTGTTGTTAGCAAGTAGCATATTTAAAACAACTCGGAGAAAATTATTTTTCACTCTGCACAATTAAGCTGTGAAATTCTTTGCCACAGGATGTGGTTAAGGCAGTTAGCATAAGTAGGTTTAAAAGAAGGTTTGGAGGGGGGCGCTATGCTGTGCGTGACAGGGACAGACGTGATCCTGGAAACGTTTCCCTGAGCCCCTTACTGCTAAAAACCAGCATTGTGACCAAAAATTTACTTTCAGCGAGAAATAAAAGCCTTGAGATGACAACAACGCGCAAAACCGTGGATCTGAAACATTATGGGGTAGATTTTATAAATCTACATGCGCGCGTACTTTTGTTCGCGCACCAGGTGCAAACAAAAGTACGCTGGATTTTATAAGATACACGCATATCTTAAAATCCGGGATCAGCGTGCGCAAGGGGGTGCACATTTGTGCAACTTGCGCGCGCTGCCTGTTCCCTCCGCCTACCCCCACCTTCCCCTCCCTAACCCACCCCCCCAGGCCCTATCTAAACCCCCCACCTCTGTCGTGAAAGTTACGCCTGCTCGAGGCAGGCGTAACTTTGCGAGCGCTGGGCCAGCTGTCGCACGCCATGTTCCGGTCCGGGGGCCGTGGCCACGCCCCCGGGCCAAAACCACGCCCGCGGCGCCACCCCGGATGATGCACCGGCCGCATCAGGCCACAAGACATGCCCCCCAATGATGTGCGGATCGCGACATGCCCCCGACATGCCCCCCACCCCCCCCAGGAAAGCCCCGGGACTTGCGCGCGCCAGAAGCCTATGCAAAATAGGCTCGGCGCGCGCAGAGGTGTTTTAAAAGGGTTACACGTGTACCTTATGCGCGTAACCCTTATAAAAGCCGGCCCTATGGTTTCAGCAAACAGACGATTTAAATTTTGCAGGCAGAAGGCGTGCAGGCCACTGAGCCTAATGATGACGCAGCTAGCAGGGAGGAGGCCCCTATCTCCATGCCGGAGCCTCAGACATCAGACCTCCCGAGTCGTGAAGAAATGAGGGGCTGATTCTTGGAGTTGAGAGCCGACCTTAAACAACATAAATCGGACTTGCTAGCATCGATAGCAGATATCTGAGAGGACTTAGTGGCAATGGGAACCCGGGTAGATGAGCTTGATGGCCAGGTAGATGGCCAAGCAGCAAACATGGCGGCACTTACTACCGCAGTACCAGTATCTGCAACAGGAAAATCAAGCCTTCGCTGACAAGCTCGAGGACCTTGAGAACTGGTCCCGCCACAGCAATCTAAGGAACCAAGGTGTCCCAGAATTAGATATTTACAAAAATGCTATGGAGGTGGCATCCAGAATTTGCACTTTCTTTATGGGGAAAGCAACTTCGGAGGTACACCATAATACTGAAGGTGGTTCCATCATGGTGGAAATTGAGCGAGCACATCGTGCTCTTGGGCCCAGAACTGACAACAAAGTAAGGGATATTGTTATATGCCTATGCAGCTTTCACATTAAATCCCTAATATATGAGGTAGCCAGATGGCAATCTGACTGGTTGGGGGAAGATTATAAAATCTCCATATTTCAGGACTTGGCGCCCACCACCTTATGCAAAAGATTTGAACTGAGAGATGCTACTTAGTCACTCTGAGGGGTGCAAATTTGCTACAGATGGACATTTCCATTTGGCCTCTATTTTTCATATCAAGGGGTCTCCTATCATGTAAAAACTCTACCTGAAGCTTTTAAAAGTGCGGGATTTCCTAGCGTGTAGCAGATGGACTCAGGACCAATGGGTATAGTGTACTCCTGATAGTAGTTGGAGACGGAGCAGATTTCAATCTGATGACAGCCCTAATACATATACCCCTGCAGGAAGTGCAGCTCTTCAGTATTTTCCAGTCGGAAGATCTGAACTCTAATCTATCTGACAGGGGTGAACTTTTACTTCTCTGTCTACTTTGGATTTTCTCAAATTTAAACTCAGAGGTTAAGTATAATTATGCTGTTGGCTGGTTACAGGTCCAGTGCTCAGATTTTTATGGGCTCTTGACATCCTTAGGCCAATGCGCTAAGCTCACTTAAGAGTTTTATCTTTGGTTCAAGCTAATACATGTGAGAATTTTTATTTGCTTAAAATGTTATGCTGGTTCCTTTTTCAAACTCTAACCAGGATGGGATTTGGGAAATACTACCTGAATTGAGTACAATGATTATATGAGATCCCAAAAGCACAAGTAAATGGAAGTTATGGTGAAAGTTTTCCTATTGCACAGGGCACTCGGCAGGGGTGTCCACTTTCACCCCTATTGTTTGCCATATTCCTTGAACCATTTACTTAAAAATTAGGGGGACAGAGGGGATTCATCGGGTTCAGTTGGGTAATCTTCAGTTTAAAATGTCGCTTTTCGCTGACAACATCCTGTTCACCTTGACCAGACCACAGCATTCCTTACCGGTCATGATGGACAAATTGCAAAAATTTTGCGCTGTCTATGGGTTTAAGGTGAACTTTGATAAATCTGAGATGCTAAACATTAATACCCCAGAACCCATTACTCGTATGCTGAAATCGAACGTACCTTTTCGCTGGACTATAAAGCCATTAAAATATCTCGGTGTATACTTGGGACCCAATGTGACTCAATTGTATACTTTAAACTATGATCCCCTGCTGAAAGTTATAGATAGGGACCTTATGAGATGGCATAGGGAACCCTTTTCATGGTTAGGGTGTATAGCCATAATCAAAATGAATACTCTTCCAAGATTGTTATATCTGTTTTTGTCATTTCCAATGTATTTGTCACCAATTCTGCTGCGTAAAATGCAAAAGAATTTTTTAAAATTTCATTTGGAAGAAAAGACCACCAAGGGTGGCTCGATCAGTTCTTTTTCGATCAAAAGAGGGCGATGGTATGGGAGTGCCGAACCTGGGCTGGTACTATGCAGCCGCTCAATTAAAGGCTCTACTAAGTATTCACATGATTATTTAATCGAGTCCCTGGCAATTGATTGAGCAATATATGGTTGGGGACATGCCCTTAGCCGCATTGCCCTGGCAAATTGGAGAAATATATCCATCATCCCGATAGCTATGCAAACAGCCCAGAAGGTTTGGGGTAGGTGGTGGGTACATTTAGTAGAAGAGACACAATACCACTAGTATCTATCCCACTTGTTCCATAACACCACATTTCCTACTGGTTTACCCAAAAGCGCTTTCAATATTTGGAAAGAAGGGGTCTTGTTACACATGGGTTGGTTTATTCAACAAGGGAAAGTGGTTTCCTTAGAATCTTTAGTGTCAACACAAAATTATACATTTTTACACATTTTGGAGTATGAGCAAATTTCACATTTTCTCCACACCTTGATATCCTCCCATTCTTTCTCTGATCGCAAATCTATGTTTGAGACCTATTGTATGCAAACAAATGGGATACGAGGTGTAGTCTCAAAAATTTATAAATTGCTTCAAGGGCGCCTGGCCAGTAAACCCACCTTTATGTCCACATGGGAATCGGAGCTTGAATTGAATTTAGACTCTGATGCTTGGGAACAAATCTTCCTTGGGGCACGTAGATGCTCAATAATATCAGCCAATCTACAGGAACATTGTTTGAAGATATTGTATAGGTGGTACTACATGCCAGAGTGCATCCATAGAATGTACCCACAAATATCAAATAGTTGCTGGAGGAACTGTGGCCATGTTGGCCACCTACTTGCATATTTGGTGGAAATACCCAATAATTACACTGAACTGGGATAATATTGCAGATTGGATTGCCCAATTATTTGGGAATAGCGTTACCACTGATCCTTCTATTGCTCTCTTAGGGAACCCTATTACAGAACTGTCGACTTCCCAACAGCACCTTTGCCAGCAGATATATATATAGCTGCCCGAATAGAATTGGCTCATTTATGGGAAAAGTCCTGATATTCTCCAGATACGGACTATTGTTAGACGTTTACACACTATACAGAACTTGGAACATATAACTACTTTGCGTTATGATCGACTGAAAGCTTATTGCAATGTATGGGACCAGTTCAACACTCGGTGTAGTACTAATGATTACTGAAGGAATGATATTCAGTGCAATGACCTTTTATATTCTTAACTGCCTGACCTGCTATATTATGGATTGTATTAAAAACATTGATAGCAAATCAAGTATCTCGTTTATGGTATTTCATGATGTTCAGAGTAACTTTTGATCTCCCATGCTTAATATGTGCTCTGTGTTAAAATATCATTTATATGCAATTAGTATAATGAGCTTGGGGGTGGAGTGGTGGGGGATACAATGCACAATGCATGGATGGCTTTGTTTTTGCTGAATGTATATATTTAATGCACCATGTTATTATTGTAAATGTACATACATATCTGAAAGTTAGGGCAATTATTCATTGTTTCTAAGTGTTGTTGTTTGGTATGATATTTTGCCAATAAAAGTTTTAAATACAAAAAAAAAAATAAAAAAAGGTTTGGACAAGTTCCCAGAGGAGACGTCCATAAACTGCTATTAATAAAGTTGACTTTGGGAATAACCACTGCTTATTACTGGCATTAGTAGCATGGGATTTATTTACTGTTTGGGTACTTGCTAAATAATTGTATCCTAGATTGGCCACTGTTGAAACAGAATACTGGCATTAATAGACCCTCGGTCTGACCCAGTATGGCAACTACTTCGATTTAGATTGAGAAAGGTAGGGTCTCCTGCAGCAGATTTTTCAAGATTCTGCATCAAGGAGTAGCAAATTCGGTAATAGATTTTTCATAATTCTGCAGCAATTATTTGGAAAATGTGCATAATTTGGCATAAAGACTCACACCTCAATATTTAAACTATGCACAAATAAAAATGTATCAAGCACAAAAAGCAACAATTTATCAATTTGCCCTCAACATGAGCAGTTTATAATCCTATTGCACAGACCAATATATATGCATACAAGCCGTAAAGCCCGTTAAAACGGGCTACATCCCTCTGTCTCTCACCTCCCCCTCACTCTTCACCACCCCCCTCCCCCACTCCTCCCCCTCCTCTCACTCAGTCCCCCCTCTCCCTCACTCCCTCCCACTCAGTCCCCCCTCTCCCTCCCTCCCACTCACTCAGTCCCCCTCTCCCTCCCTCCCACTCAGTCCCTCCCTTCACCCACCTCCATTTCCTCCCGGCGCCGTAAGCGCGACTTCCCGCAACCCTCACCCGGCTCCATTAACTCCTCCCGCTCCTGCCGGCAGATCTCGGGGGGGGGGGGGGGGTCACTCCCGCGCGCGCGGCAGTGACCCCCCCGAGATCTGCCGGCAGATCTGGGGAGAAGTAGCGGCACCGAGCGCGCGCGGTGCCGCTACTTCTCCTCCCGCTCCTGCCGGCAGATCTCGGGGGGGGGGGGGCGCGGGAGTGACCCCCCCCGAGATCTGCCGGCAGGAGCGGGAGGAGTTAATGGAGCTACTTCTCCTCCCTTCTGGGGAGGAGAAGTAGCGGCACCGGCAGGAGCGGGAGGAGAAGTAGCGGTGCTACTTCTCCTCCCGCTCCTGCCGGCAGATCTCGGGGGGGGGGCGCGGGAGTGACACCCCCCCCCCCGAGATCTGCCGGCAGATCTGGGGAGGAGAAGTAGCGGCACCGGCAGGAGCGGGAGGAGAAGTAGCACCGCTACTTCTCCTCCCGCTCCTGCCGGCAGATCTCGGGGGGGGGGGCGCGGGAGTGACACCCCCCCCCCCGAGATCTGCCGGCAGATCTGGGGAGGAGAAGTAGCGGCACCGCGCGCGCGCGGCGCCGCTGCTTCTCCTCCCGCTCCTGCGGCCCCACCGCCATTTTTTTTTCTGACCAACGTCCTTGCCCGCACATGCGCAGTAGAGCGGCGCTCTACTGCGCATTTGCGGGCCGTCGGTCACAGGCCATTTATAAGGTAGATGTTATAAGTGGTGTATGATTAGCCAATAGCCACATATGCAGGTGCTAGAACCTTTGGATAAAGATACAATTCTAAATCGATATCACTCCATCCAGGAATTATATCAAAATCACCTTTGGTTTGATAAGATTTTAAGAGATCTTTTAGGGATAAACATTGACTTCTTTCTCTGTCCATTCCAACTTCACTTCTGTTCAGTAAAGGAGGAATGAGGGTGGGGAGAACAACAAAAGGAGAGGATTCCCTGCAGGCCAGAGCTGGAGCAGGAGTAGAGAGATTGAAGGAAAGCAGGCAGGCAGGCAACCTGAAGCTTGCTTCAAAAGAATGAATTAAGAGGTATGAAAACTTTCAGGAGTGTTGATGCTGTGGCAGGCTGTCAATTATGTGGCAACCTGCTAATTGTGTGGTTTCTCCCACTGATGCACAATCATGCAAGGCCAGGGACACTGGATAAGATACATCTAAAATCATGCTGAATTTCCAAATATGAGGAAAACATGAACATCTGCATATGTTATTCAAGGTAGAGGACCATTGATAGTCCAAGACCACAAGCCCCAGGTGTGCCTCCCATTTATACTGAGAACCAAACCTAAAAGATCTAGTACTAAGCATCAGCAATCTATACAATTTGAAGATTAACCCCCTATTGCTAACCAGACTAAACAGGAGCTCAAGCCCATTCAGGGGTCTCAGAATAATTGGGTTATGAGTATTTAAAAAATTAAACAGCTGCATAAAGGGGAAAGCTAGGATTGTAGTGCCCTCCTTGAACCCCCCCCCCCCCCCCCCCACACCCTCTATATTGCAGGCATAGATCATCAATGGACATGAATGAGCTACTCTGAACAAAGTCAATAACCTGTACCAGCCCATTGTCAGTAAGTAAAAATGAGAGAGGGATTCAAAACCAGGGACAAAAAGCAAATTGTGACAAATAGAAGTCAACAGAGAGACACACATAATATATGAGCAATCTTTCTCCAGACCAGAAAAGGCATTTGATAAGGGGAGCTCGTTGATTCTAGCGAGTGCTTGAGGTGAGAAAAGTAAACGTCCAAAACTGAACAGAGTTTATCTTGATCCAGTGTCTCTTAAGACACACAGAACTCCAATGAATAGCAGACTTTAGGTGAGGTCAAATACTATAGTTTAAAAGAGGCAGAACCAATCTGCTCCCCTGTCAATGAGAATATTACACAGTAAGGGAAACTCAGGGGTGCTTAACACAGCAAAGGAGCTGAGATAAAATCATGTGCAACCTCACATGGAGGCATATGAAAATAAAAATTCAAACATGGTGCACTATTCTTCTTAATTGATTTGATTCTGCTTTGTAAGAAATTGGGAAATTTTACATTATACAAACAAGAAAGCTTAGAAAGAATACGAACCCTTAATATGGCAGAGACCCAAATAGCCAGGAAAACCTAACTCTAAAGTGATCAATTAAGAATATAAGATTTGTCATACAGGGTCAGAACAAAGGTCAGTCAAGCTCAGTATATTGTTTCAAACAGTGTCCAATCCAGGTCACAAGTACCTGGCAGGATCCCAAGAGGTAGATTCCATGCTGCTTATCCCAGGGATAAGAAGTGGATTTCTGCAATGCCGCCTTAATACTGTTTTATGGGCTTTTCCTCCAGGAAATTGTCCAATCCTTCATTAAATGCAACTACACTAAGGGCCAGATTTTCAAAAGCATTTACTCGCGCAAAAGCCCACTTACTTTACTCAAGTAAGTGGGCTTTTCAAAATTGCTACAATATATGCCATTGAATTGTCCATAGGATTTACTCAAGTAAGTGCACTTTACTCGAGTAAATAGCTTTTGAAAATTGCTATGATAGTATGTCACATTTACATGCGTAACTCCTTTGAAAATTACCCCCTAATAGTTTCCACCATGTCCATGGGCAACAAATTTCAGAGCGTAATTATGTGTTGAGTAAAAAAATATTTTTTCTTATTAATTTTAAATGTATCGCATAGTAACTTCATTATGCGTCCCTTAGTCTTTGTACTTTTTGGAAAGAGTAAACAACTGATTAACGTTTACTCGTTCCATTCTATTTATTATTTTATAAACCTCTATCATATCTCCCTTCAGCCGTCTCTTCTCCAAGTTGAAGAGCCCGAATCTCTTTAGCCTTTCCTCATAGGGGAATTGTTCCATCCCCTTTATCATTTTGGTTGCCTCTAATTCGCTATTTCTTTTTTGAGATGTGGTGACCAGAACTACATGCAATACTCAAGATTAGATTGCACCATGGAGTGATATTCTATGTTTTGTTCTCCATTCCTTTCCTAATAATCCCTAGCATTCTATTTGCTTTCTTGGCTGCTGCTACACACTAAAAAGAAGATTTCAATGTATTATTAACGACACCTAGCTCCTTTTCCTGAGTGGTGACTCCTAATGTGGAGTCACCATAATTTGGGTTACTCTTCCCTAAGTGCATCACTTTGCACTTATCCATATTAAATTTCATTTTCCATGCCCAGTCTCCCAGTTTTACAAGTCCTCTTGCAATGTCTCATAATCCTCTTGTGATTTTACAACTTTGAATAATTTTGTGTCATTGGCAAATTTGATCACCTCACTTGTTCCCATTTCCAGGTTCTTTATAAATGTATTAAAAAGCAGGGGTCCCAGAACGGTTCCCTGGGGCACTCTACTATTCACCTTTTTCCATTGGGAAAATTTACCATTTAGCCCTACTCTCTGTTTTCTGTCTTTTAACCAATTCCTAATCCACAAAAGGACACTGCCCCCTATCCCATATCTTTTTTATTTCCTAAGAAATTGCTCATGAGGGAATTTGTCAAATGCTTTCTGGAAATCCAGGCACGCTATATCAACTGTCTCACCTTTATCCACATGCTTATTTATGCCCTTAAAAACAAGTAGCAAATTGGTGAGGAAAAACTTCCCTTTGTTAAATCCATGTTCGCTTTGTCCCATTAAACTATGTGTTATGGTTTTTGAGCTGTAGCCTGGTGAGGTAAACACAACCTGCAGGAGTGACACAGGACAGGAGGATGGGAGCAATAGCAGGTGATCTGATAAGGCTGGGTAGAGTCTCCGGAGCTGGGTGCAGGATGATAACGATTCCTGGAACTAGTTGCTGGCTGAGAAGAGTCTCTGGAGCTGAAAGCGTGGTGGTAAGGGTGAACTTCAGGAAATACTGGAACATCATGTGGGCATGTGTGGATGTGAATGCAGGTAAATGTAAACTGTTACACTGGAACTGGGTGCAGGTATGGGTGAAATCAGGATAGCGTGCAGGTAAGCGTGAGACTGGATGCAGGTAAGTGTGAGCTGGAGGAGGGGAACTGGGGCAAGGAAGACAGACAATGATGGAACTAGACAAACCAGGACAGGGACTACACTGAACATGAAACCATGAAATGCCCAAAGACAGCGAGGCAAGGAAGTCCAAGGAAGCAGGAGAGTAATAGGGCAGCAACAGAAAGGGATTCAGGGACAGAGGGGACAAGAAGGCAGGCAAGGCTGAATGCCTACAGAGCAAGATCAGCAAAGGCCCATAGGCCACAGAGCAAGGCAGGGAAGTGGGATGCCTGAAGGCACTCAAAGCAAGGAATAGAAGGCTAAAGCAGGGAGCCCAAAGGAACTCGATGCCAAAGCACCGAGGCATGGGCTAGGTGGGGTTAAATAAAGAGTAATGGATATGGGGCAGGTAGGCAAGGAAGACCGGGCCAGCCAGCCAGGGGAGTGTGCTCATGGGGGCCTCTGGTGGTGAGGAGGCTGCACAGCAGCCATAGTCGTAACACTGTGCTTATCTATATGTTCAGGAATTTTGTGTTCTTTATGATAATCTCTACCAATTTGCATGGCACAAATGTCAGATTCACTGGTCTATAGTTTCCTGGAATCCTTTTTAAAAATTGGCATTACATTGGCAACCCTCCAGTCTTCAGGTACCATAGCTGATTTTAATGATAATTTAAAATTACTAATAGGTTTGTAATTTCTTTTTTCAGCACTCTGGGATATATACCATCTGGTCCAGGTGATTTTTTTTACTCTTTACTTTATCAATTTTCCCTATTACATCTTCCAGGTATACTGAGATTTGTTGCAGTTCTACTGAATCATCACCTTTGAATATCATTTCTAGCATGGATCCCTCTCTCATATCTTCCTCAGTGAAGATCGAAGCAAATAATTCATTTAGTCTGTACTATGGCTTTTTCATCCCTAAGTACCCATTTTACTCTTTTATCATCTAATGGTCCAACTGACTCCCTTACAGACTTTTTAAAATTTGAATGTACCTGAAAAAGTTTTTAATTATGAGTTTTTGTGTCCACGGCAAGCTTCTTTTCAAATTTTTTCTTTGCCTTCCTATGCTTTGCATCTAACCTGCCAATGCTTATATTGTTTCCTTCATTTGGATCCCTTTTCCATTTCCTGAAAGTGTTATTTTAGCTAATATAGCCTCTCTCACCTCAAATTTAACCATGCTGTTAATTGTTTAGCCTTCCTTCCACCTTTTCTAATGTGTGGAATACATCTGGTCTGGGCTTCCAAGATGTTATTTTTAAACAAGGTCCTTGCCTAATGTAACTTCTTAACTTTTGCAGCTGCTCTTAAGTTTTTTCCTAACCATTTTCCTCATTTTATCTTAGTCACTCTTCTGAAAGTTAAATGCTGTCACAATAGATTTCTTTTTTGCGTTCCTTCTAGATATTAAGTTGTGATCACTATTGTAAGTGGCTCCAACACTGTTACCTCTCGCACCAAATCCTGTGGTCCACTAAGGACTAGATCCCCTCTTTTTGGTTCTTGTACCAGATGCTCCATGAAGCAGTCATTTATTTCATCAAGAACTTAACCTTTCTAGCATGAGCTGATGTGATATTCACTCAGCTAGTAAGATACACTATTTAGTATAATTGATCTTAAACTCAGACTAAAACCCCAAACTATTACAAGTGTTTAAAATAGTAGGAAGCGAAATCAGGCAGTTAGAGATGAACAACAGCATCATTAGCATATAATGCAATTTATGCTCCATTTGGCCAACTCTAATGTAAGCATTAGAGCAAAGCAAATGTGTACCAGCAAGCACAGTATTAAACACTTGGAGAAGAACAGGAGACAATAGGCCTTCAAATATCCAATAAAAATCTAACGAGAATCCATCTGGACCAAACAACTGACTTGGGGGAAGATTTCTCAATGCCCCATCTGTTTTAGCCAAAGTGATCTGTGGGTCTCACACAACTCTCTTCAGAGGTTGAAGGCACAACAGATTAATATCACTCAAAATGTCCTTAGTCTGAGAAGGCGATTTAGACTGCTCGCTTATGGAAATGAGTAAAGCAAGACAGATTGTCATCTGAATGACAAGCTATAATACAATTCTCAGTTTTTAATTTGGGAAATGGTATTCTGCTCCAGCCTCAGATATAGTTGCTGCCTTTTCTTCATTGTACCTCTGACCAATTTTCCTTATACAGGCAATCACTGAGTTTTGTCATTCAAATTTGGATATTTTGCACTTCTGATACAAAGGAATTGACACCTGTATTCTCACTATATGACACAAGTTCCACTTTATGATGTTCCAGCTGCTTGCAGTCCAGTGCTAACGTCAATGTGTTCAAGTGTCAGCGGCCAAGTGCTGATGTCAGGGTGGGGATACCCAAAGCTCCTGCCAGCACGCCCTCCTGATCGCAGCCCACCTCAAAACCCACTGCACCTCCAAACAGAGGGAAAAAAACAACAGGCTGCAGCTGATACCCAGGGACAGAGCTTGCCATGCAAGAAAACCTAAACCACCACCACAGGATTAATAAAGAAAAGGTGTATTAAATAATTCAAAGCTTTAAAACACGTGTGTTTTTTTTTGAGTACTGTACTAACCAGGATTAGTCTGGTGCCTATCCATGTAGTTTCTTTTCAAAAATTAGCTGACAAGTGTGCATGGTAAAAACATCTATGTACTTTGCAACTTCATGTACTATTCAAAAGTGCCCACACATTATTAGGATTTATTAAAAAGGAATAGGGAATACATCTAAAACTATCGCAATACCTCTGTATGGATCCATGGTGTGACCATACCTTGACCATCGTGTGTAGTTCTGGTCGCTCCATCTCAAAAAAGATATCACAAAACTGAAAAAGGTGCATAGAAAGACAGCAAAAATGATAAAAGTATATGGAACAGCTTACTTATGAAGAAACGTTTACAAATTAGGGCTCTTCAGCTTGGAGAAGAGAAGACAGTCTGGATAAGACAGAAGTTTATAAAATCTTGTGTTTTGTTGAACAAATAAATAGGGATTGCTTACTTACTCCTTCAAATAATACTAGGCCTAGGGGACATTCTGTGAAACAAACCAGCAGCAGATTTGAAACAAATTTAAGAAATTATTTTTCACTCAATGCACAATAATGGGTCGATTTTCAAAGAAGCGCGCGGCCGTCCCGCGTAGCATGGCACTGTCCTGGTCTGCCCCGGCCCGCCCCCTTTGGAGAGGCCTGGCACTTGTGCACATACCAGGGTTTACGCGCATGGCTGGGCCTGTTTTAAAATACACGCGGTGTGCGCAAGGCCCAGCCACGCACATAAACCCCGGTTTTTACGCACGTGGCCTTTGAAAATCCGGACTTAAAAGTAGAATTTATTGCAGGAGTGTTGCTGTTTGTATTGCATGCAAAATAATAATTATGGCAGAATCATACAAAGTCTAAGATCCCAGGTCCAAATCTATTGGCTGAAGATGGATTTTTTGTGACATCTCTTGCTAACCTCTGTGACCCGAAATGGAGTACTACAAAACTGCTGGTGCTAGTGAGAAAAGTCAAGATCAACATATTTGCTGAAACTGCTGAGGCCTGTGTCTGATGCTCCTGTGTGTGGCAGTCATTGCAAAGCCACACTCCTGTTTTCCTAACATAGGAGTCACATCTCTTCATGAAGGCAAAAGACATCCTGGGTGGAAAGTTAGAGACTCTGTCCATGGTCCATGCAATGAGGCTCATGATTGACAAGGATGACATCACCCATACCTGTTAGAGAGACACTGCCGAAACGGTACAAAACAGAGAAACTTTGGAGGAGCCACCACCATCACATAAAGGAAATATGGATGCTAACTGATTATCTGAACTCCCTGCCCATCTGACCTGCAAGAAGCAGCAAGTGCTAATATATTGCTTGCAAGAATAAGTAGCAGAACCTTGCTTTGTTTATTTCTAAAGATCCCCAGTGAATGCAAAATATCTACATTTCTGTATAATCATTAATCTCATGCTATAATCTGATTAGTGCTGTAATTTATAGCCCTTATAATAAAACATTAGTTTAGTTTGACTTTACAGTCTCCATGAATTATTTGGTTTCATTGGCAAGACACAAAACTGGTAACAAGAGGATGTGACCAGGGCTAGTAGTATGTCTAGGTTTAAAAAAGGTTTGGATGCATTTCTAGAGGGCAGGTCTGTTAACAATTATTAGGCAGACAGACTTGGGGATTGCCACCTTTTACCTTTGGGTGAACAAAGGAATGGAACTTCATATTAGTATTTGTTGGGTACTTCTTCCAAATGATCAGGACTGGCCACTGTCTGAGACGGGATGCTAGGCTCAATGAACCATTGACATGATTCAGTGTAGCAATTCTTAGTGTTTCTCTTGTTTAAAGATTGTAAACCTTAAAAGATATTTGAGTTTCATTGGGCAACTTTGTAATGGTCACATGTGTTAGCAAGCAATGAAAAGTATGAGGAGTCTGAGTATTTTGAGAAGAGTCCCTGAAATTGTTAACCTGGGAAAAGAAGTTTTAAAGACCACTGCATCATTTTTACAGCTGGAGCCCAGATCTTAGACGGTGGTAATCAATGCTCTTGCTTAAGTATTAGAATCAAGCCTTTTATATATGTTTTCGCCATGGAGTATAATACCAAAAGTGCTAGACAATCTGCAAACCGGCAATTTGAAGATTATAATCATCACTTCATTCTGGCCAAGGAGGCCAAAGTTTCTAAGATTTGTGGAGTTGGCAGAAGCAGGTCCCCTCATACTACTGCTATAAAAGAACCTGCTAAAGAGGGTCACATGATGCTCTAAGCCTGAAGCAGCACATCAACTGAGCTCCCGTTTAATATTTGGAGATTATCATTTTAAAGTGCTGGTAAATCATCAAACATTGGCAAAATAAGCACCAAAGGCTTGCTGAAGCGTTTGATAACAAAACTATGGACAGACAAAGTGGTTAAGAAACAGAATTTAACTGTTGATACACCCGAGAAAGATACTGATGGTAATGGGGCTGACAACTCCACCTCCAAAGAAGACTATGCTGAATCGTTGGTAATAAGGCTTCTGGAGACACATTTATAAAAGTATTTTGATACATTTTCAGATAAAATGGCTAAGAATATAGATGCAAAACTTTCTATAGTCATGGAGAAAGTAGTCAACTTAGTCTCTTCATTGCGGGAGCAGGAAGAATGATCAGACAATATGGACATGAGGGTCTGTGATTTGGAAACTGCTTATGCCACATATGGACAGAAAATTGATAAACTTGAGAAAAAAGTTAAATTTCTGGAAAAACATACTGAGGATTTAGAAAATCATAGCCGCAGGAATAATTTAAGAAGAGTGGGCTTACCGGAGTCCGTGGAAGGCAAAAACGCAGTAACATTCCTTTCAAAATGGCTGCTGGAGCTCCTTGAAATGACGACCAAAGGTGGCCATGGTAAAATAGATAGAGCTCATCGTGCCTTAGCCCCAATGGCAGGCCATGGCTTTAATCCTGCGACTGCACAATTTATAAGACAAGCAGCATATATTGGAATATGTAAGAAGAAAATCAGAGCTGGTTTATCAGAGAAAGAGAATATATATATATTTCCCGTTTTCTCAACGGGAGTTCACAAACGACAGTAGGAATTCGCTAATATTAAAAAGAAACTGCAACAAAGACCTGCTCTATACAATGCATTACCTGGCAAAACTACGAGATTCAGCCCAAGAGAAACAACTTATCTTTGCATCTCCGGAGAAAGTAGAGACTTATTTGAATACTGCCCTTTCTTCTGCGAGTGATATTGATGGCAAGAAATGAAGCTTACCAGCATTTCTTACATGTACAAGGTGGGTTGCAAACTAAGAAGTCCGTTCCACTTGAGTTATGAGCTCTGTGACACCCCCCCCCAGAGAATCTTGTCAAGTTTCCTTTTACTGATGGTAATTTGTTTTTTTCTTTTATTTTGAATGACAGAGATCCTTGTATCCTGCTTCTACTTTGCCTTACAAGTGAGACCTGCTCCATTATTTAACTTTAAATATTTTTATTTAATGACGCCAGATTTACCATATGCCAGCACTGAATTCTTATGGAAGATACTGTTACCTCTCCAGGACATGATAAAAGTTCTCGAATGGGACAAAAAATGGCATTTAGATTTTCTGCTTTTTATTGTAAGGGCCTCTTTTTGGATTGTGGAAAAAGAATCCCAAAGCTAGGAACAAGATTTCTCACTATAAGGTTATAACCGGGGTTGAATTTTGAGGGTTTTAGTTTCCCATCAATGGTATTTTATTTATTTATTTATTTTATTTAAGAACTTTTAATATATCGATGTTCGTGAGACACATCACACCGGTTTACAAATAACTCGGAAAGGAGGAATTACAATGAACGGGGAAAGGGAAGAATGGACAGGTGAGAAAAGGGGGAAGAGGGGGCAGGCAGGAGAGAGAAAGATAGAACTGAAAGGGCAGAATGAAAGAAGAGAAGAATAACCATAGTAACATAGGTAATGGTATCTTTTGTTTCAATGGAAATAATGGGCCTTGTATCCTTTCTTGCCCAATACCTTGGAGTTATGGGGGTTATTTCTCTGAAAGTTTATGAGCGTGGGGATGTGTTGGTTATATTGATTATAGATAAGTTGGATGGGTCTACAATTGTTAGTTATGAGGTGTTTTCTAATACTCTTTCAGATGTGTGTACTACACATTCAGGTCTGGGTTTTTTTTTAAGTTTTATTGTTTATACTATGTTAAAAGGAAATAACACATTGCTAAAGCACTACCTAGCAGATTGATGGACAGCCCTTCACAAATCATAGATTATTTCAGAGGAAAAGTATTTTTGGTTATTTGTACAAGCTCATTATCCTGATTTATTTATAGTATGCAGGTTAATGTCTCTTTCTAATTGACAAATCCTGTCTTTCAATGTTCTAATCCAGTTAAATGGATGAGAATTATGCAACTTTTGAAAAAACAAGGTGTACATTTAGTATTTCTCCAAGAAACACGTCTGTGTCTGAACATGCTATATTAGTAAGGGGGCTAGGTAGGGAAGGTGATTGCAGCATCCTTTTCCACTAAGAGCTGGGACACTTGTATATTGATAAATAAATCTCTACCACTAAATATTTTAAGAACTTATTATGATCCTTAGGGTAGATTTATTATTCTGGAGGGAATACTGTATGGAGAGGAATTGTTGATTAACATATATGGCCCTAACCAATACATGAAGGAATTTTTCACTTCCTTTTTTAAGAGATTGAAGATATTCCCCGTTCATGAAGTAGTTTTGGGCTGTTCATTGGAATCTATCTAACTTATTTGAAGCAGTTTCTACTTGGTGAGTCATAGGCAGTCCTCGATGTCAGCGGGAAATCCCCTGCAGTCTCCAAATAAGGTTAATGACGTCGGCACGTAGTTCTGACGTCGATTACGTACCAGAGCATATCAATCAGTTATGATTTTCGCGCCTAAAGATAGCGTTTATAAACCATAGTTAAAGCCACCGTGGTTGCGCTCCTGTCAAAATCGCTGTCAGATTGATACAGGTATGTTAACAGTTTGTAATGTTATTCTAAGATAGTAGATATAGCGTAAACCCACGGCATTTAGTCTGGACGGTATCAATTCAGTTCCTGGCTTTAATGTATTTTGTGTTCTTTACAGATCATTGTTAAAATTGACTCCCCCCCCCGAAGCAGCCGGGTGGCGAAACACGGACCGTGTTGGGGGTATTGTATTTAAAGTTTGTGACTTGAATTCAGGAGTTGCCGCAATAAAATGTTACATGTGGAACTTTAAAACTACACCAGGAACTAACTTTCTTCTTGCACTTGTGTGGATATCAGTATATTAGAGTGCAAGCATTACTCCAGTGTATTGTTAAATAGATAAATCACATCCACCAACATTCTCTCTGCCTATTCCAATAGCTGTACAGAACATAATTCAAATGTATAATTTAAAAGATGTGTGGTAGGAATGATATCGGCATGATGTGATTACAACTTTTAATCTCATCTTCATTGCACATATAGTCGGATGTAGATTATTTTCTTTGCAGTCAGTGTCTCCTGCCTTCTGTTATAGATTCTGATATAATGGATTCTTACCTGTCCGATTTGTTTGGGGATAGGGGTTCTCATAATAGATAGCGCTTTAATATATCATCGTTACAACAAAGATTTTATGAGTAAAAATTTAAAGGATTTTCGAATTCATCACCATACAGAGAATATAATCCTTGCCTTTCCTAGGAACCTTAAAAGCTGTACTGCGAGGGGAAATAATTTCCTATGTTAATCATAAAGAAATCGACAATTTTTGGCACATTAAATGATCTGTTACAAAAAATTAAGCATTTAAAGCATAAACATAAATTGGATTGCTCTGCTATTACGTATTGGGTTCTTCAAGCAGTTAGAGACGAATTGGCTAAACTACAAACTTTAAATGTTGAAAAAATGTATCGTTTTACTAAACAAAAATATTATGAATCTGACAAAATGTAAAACCAGATACCCTGCTAACTAGATTGGTGAATATTAAGAGGCTCTAATATAATCAATACCTTTAAAGGGACTACAGGTGCCTTCTTACTCTCTACATCTCACTTTGAACAGCTATACCAGGAACAGTCTGGAATTTCAGAGGATGTTATTTATTTATTTATTTATTTATTTAACGTTTCTTTTATACCGATGACTGTTCGCACATCGCATCGGTTTACAGTGAACAAAAAACCATTGGGCGGAGCCCTTACAAATAACAGATAACATAGTAAACTAGGCAACATATAAATAATATTTGGGAGGAGCCCTTGCAAGAAATACAAACATCAATGAGTAAATGCTATGGGGATATGCTATGGGATTGAACTATAACAGAAACTATATACAAGTTAGTGCACAGTACCAAATCAGCAGGCAAAAAGGCGTTCATACCAGGCATGTTATAAAACAATTTTTGAGTAGTTCAAATTTACCAACACTCTCAGCTGATATGGGTGAGTCCTTAACTGTCCAATTACATCAATCTAAATTTTAACAGCAATAAAGTCATTGGCTGTTAAGAAAAGTCCAGGCCCAGTTGGTTTTCCTTTGGAGTTTTACCATTTTTTTCAGGAAGAAATAGTTTTGGGGGAATTGATTAATTACCTTAGGGACCCTACAGTTCAAATGGGGAATTTATTGGAGGCATTTATTATTGTGATACAGAAACCAGGTAAATATCTGTTGGGACTGTAGTTCAGACAGGCCAATATCTTTGATTAGGTCAGATATGAAAGTAATGGCTAAAATATTGCAACAACGTCTGGAAAATATGCTGCCTTTTTTGCGCAAAATGGCGCCGGCCGTAGACAACATGATTCGACTGCAGGAGGTCGTTCCGGACCCCCGCTGGTCTTTTGGCAAGTCTTGTGGGGGTCAGGAGGCCCCCCCAAGCTGGCCAAAAGTCCCTGGGGGTCCAGCGGGGGTCCGGGAGCGATCTCCTACCGCGAATCGTTTTTCCGTACAGAAAAACGATTCGCATGCAGGAAGTCATTCCCGGACCCCTGCTGGACTTTTGGCAAGTCTTGTGGGGGTCAGGAGGCCCCCCCAAGCTGGCCAAAAGTTCCTGGGGGTCCAGCGGGGGTCCGGGAGCGATCTCCTACGCTCCTAACCTCGGGGACAAAAAACAAAATGGCGCCGGCGCTACCTTTGACCTGTCATATGACAAGGCAAAGTTGCGCCGGCGCCATTTCTACAAGCACCGGAGGTCCGAGAGTAAAAGATCACACCGGGACCCTTCCTCTGGACCCCAGGTAATTTAAGGCATTTTGGGGGGGTTCGGGAGGGTGGGGGATTTATTTTAAAGGGTCGGGGTGGGTTTTAGGGTTGTTTTAGTGTGCCGGTTTTCCCGCCCTCCCCCCCACTGGACCCCAGGTAATTTAAGGCATTTGGGGGGGGGGTTCGGGAGGGTGGGGGATTTATTTTAAAGGGTCGGGATGGGTTTTAGGGATGTTTTAGTGTGCCGGTTTTCGATTTACACGATTTTCACGATATTTAAAAAACCCAAATGGCGACGATCCGATTCCCTCCCCCTCCCAGCCGAAATCGATCGTTAAGACGATCGATCACACGATTCACATCTCTATAAGATATCATTGTATGCGGATGATATTTTATTATATTTAACTTAGGTAGATACCTCTCTTCCTGCCTTAGTTTCTTTATTAGATTATTATGGTAGTTTTTCCTGATATAAAATCAATTATAGTAAGTCTCTTTTGTTACCAATTGGAGACACAGGGAGAAGGAAATATAATGCAGGAGCATTTACCATTTCCAACCCAACTATTAAATATTTGGGAATTTTAGCTTATTTCATTATAAAGGATCTATATAAGCTTAATTATCTGGCAGTGTTTAGTGGACTACAGGCAGATTTGAATAGATGGAAATCCTTTCCATTATCATTACTAGGTAGGGCTTATTTATTTATTGCTTTTCTATACCGACGTTCGTTTGCACATCACATCACATATTTAATTAAAATGGTCATACTGCCTTGGATCCTGATGCAAATGTATCTCATGCATATTCATTGTGGATATCCTGAAAACCCGACTGGCTATGGGATACCCAGGACAGGTTTGGGAAGCCCTGCTTTACTTGTGCCAACATTTACCATATAATATACCTATGCAATGTTTCATAGCTTTAGATGGAGCCATGACATGGATCCAGGAGATACCTGGAGGTCTCACAAGGCTCCTACAATGAAAAGACAAAATCCTGAAAAATAACCCAGAGGAAAGCCTCAACCAGCCAGATAGTAGACTGGTAGGAACCACTTTCCGACCTTGCCTAGGATCCCCATGCAGGAACTTGTCTGATCCTCTAAGTAGGCTTGAATTTCTAATGCAGCAAATGCTCCTTATTGCCCTTTAACTCTCCCAAAAAATAAAATTACTGTCTCCAGTCTTTCAGTAGAGAGAGCTGCTTACAAATCCTACCAGGGGAATGGCCATCCTGGCACCCTCAAAGGGAGGAGTGTACCGAATGGTACCTCCCCGCACTTCCAGAACTCTCTAAAGGAGAAAACCAAGAGCTTTATTGGGTAAAGAGCCCGCCGGGGGGGGGGGGGAGATACCTTATTCCTGCCTGTGTCTCACCTTGTTCCTTGCTTTCCTAGGTCTTCTGTGGCCTCTCTTATTTGTGTGCTGTTCTGTCTCTCCCTGTCGTGTATCCTGGCCCTGTTTTGCTTTGTTCCAGTTCCTGTCCCTTGGTTTGCTCTGTTTCCGGTCTTACTCCGCCCCCTGACGATTCACCTGTACTGGTTCCTGATTGTCTGCAACTCCTTATTTCCAATGGACTTCTCAACCCTGGTCATAGCCAGTCTTTGTCTCTGTCTCCTGTTAGCAAAATCCTTACAGCCACCAGAATCTGAGAGCTCAACCCAAGGGGGAGGTGGCCAGTTAGGTGCTCTGCTCCTGCCAGGGGGGTTACCCTTACAACCAACCTGCCCAACCCATGACAGCGTGTGGGGGTCTAAAGTGTGTGTGTGTGTGTGTGTGTGTGGGGGGGGGGGGGGGGGGGGGGGGAGTTGATACTGGGGGCATGGGGGTATTTTGGGGGCTGAAGAGAGCCCTAACATGGAATAGACACTTTTTGCTCAGAGTGCCATTTGGCCTAGAGCCGGCCCTGAGTTGATCCACCCTATCATTGGGATATAATTTGTATCCTGGTATAGCACTGTCCCATTGGTTATCCTTCTTCCATCGGGTCTCTGAGATGTCAATTATGTCTACATCTTGATTCAGTGCTACACATTCTTACTCTGCCATCTTACTTTTTAGATTTCTGTCATTTGCATACAGCATTTCAAATTATGTTTTTTATTTGTCCATGCAACTTTCCTAGCAGTTAACAGGGATATTTTGGAATTTTTTTTAAACAATTTGTTCTTTATTTTTAGGCACACGTGCTACTTTTGCTTCTATTGGGACCTTTCTGTTGGGAATGCTTTCACTCCTGTTTCTTCAGTATCCTTTGAACCCATAGGCTGCTGAGGAACTGTCTGCTTTCCCCCTTGCTCTAGTTTAAAAGTTGCTCTGTCTCCTCCTTTTTAAAGATTCCTCTTCAGAAAAGTGGAAGTAGGAGGCGGCAGGGAACTACAGGCTGACAAGAGAAAACCAGAATTACTTAAATATTTCTGTTCGGTGTTCACTGATGAAGAGCCAGAAGTAAGACCACAGAAAAAGGACACAACAGGATTGGACATGAAGTAAACCTCAAATGTTTTTCTGGAGACTGTGTTAGTGAGGGGCTAACCAAACTAAAAGTAGATAAAACAGTGGGGCTGGATGTGGTACATCTAAGGGTTTTAAGGCAACTTGGAGAAGTTCCAGCAACTTATAAATAAACTGAACACCAACCAGTTAGAAACTGGTTGAGTGAGAGGTGACAAAGAGTAGTGGTAAATGGAGGTCACTCTGAGAAAAGGGGCATTAGTGGTGTGTCACAGGGATCGGTTCTCAGACTGGTTGTTTTCAACATTTTCACAAGTGATATCGCGGAAGGACTATCAGGAATGGTGTACTTTTTGAGGATGATATCAAAATCTGCAACAGGGTAGACACCCAGGAAGGTGTGGAAAAAAATGAGGAGGGATCTAGCAAATGGAGCCCTTGGCCGGGGAATGTATCCAATTTCAAAGGGCTATAAACAAATTTATTATATGTGGCTAACTCCTCAGTCTCTGGCCCCACATTCTTTTCCCAAGGGGTGGGTCCTTTCGGTGGGGGTGAAGGAAAACCCAGGCATGGTTGTGTAGTATCCCATAGGTGTATGTTACCCTTGATCTTTGGGATAGGTACACACAAACCAGGCTGGACTCTCTGGATGGGTGTTCAAATTAAAGTTTACTTGAATTGAGTTCAAAATAATAAAGACGTGCAACAAATGAAATGTCCAGTTACATCCAGGGTCCTTAGATTTACATATAAACATAGAAGTGACGGCAGAAGAAGACCAAACGGCCCATCCAGTCTGCCCAGCAAGCTTTTACACCTATTTGTTTTCATACTTATCTGTTACTCTGATCGCTGAGGTCAGGGCCCTTATTGGTAACTTTTTGGTTCCAATTCCCTTCCACCCCCACCACTGATGTAGAGAGCAGTGCTGGAGCTGCATCTAAGTGAAATATCTAGCTAATTGGTTTGGGGTAGTAACCGCCGTAATAAGCAAGCTACTCCCGTTTGTTTATCCTGCCTATGCAATTCAGTCCTTGTTGGTTGTCTGAATATAAATCCTCTTTGCTTCATTCACTCCTGTTGAAGCAGTGAGCTGCGCTGGATATGTATTCCAAGTGAAGTATCATGCTTAATTGATTCGGGGTAGTAACCGCCATAACAAGCTACACCCATGCTTATTTGTTTACCCAGACTATGTAATTCATTCCTTGTTGGTTGATGCTGAATATAAATCATATTTTCTTCATTCTCTCTGCCGTTGAAGCAGAGAGCTATGCTGGATGTGCATTGCAAGTGAAGTATCAGGCTTATTTGGTTTGGGGTAGTAACCGCCGTAACAAGCAAGCTAATCCCCTGCTTTTTTGTGGATGCAAATCCTTTTTTCCACATTTCCTCTTGCCGTTGAAGCATAGAGCAATGTTGGAGTCGCATTAACTGTGTGTATGTTTATTGAATAAGGATATTAATCTCCAGGTAGTAGCTGTCATTCCCACAAGCAAGCCACCCCTCCTTGCCTCTTCTCTTCATTCACATCCTCTAGACTTTATGGATCCACAGTGTTTATCTGTGAGCCAGGGTTTAATGGATCTCTAACTCTGTGGAGGTGTCCCTCTGGGCAGGGGCTTGAAACTGGCTTATCCTCCATGACCGTGAATAAGTGTCCCAAGGGCACTGGGGGTGTCCTAAAGGTGTCAGATACCCTACCCATTACCTGAGGTCCACGACAAATCCCATACTCCAACCTGGCAGTGTCCTGTGTCCCGGGATGGAAACTCCATTGGGGGTCTCCAGATGTCCTTCTCCTCTTTTCTCCCTCCAACTCCTCTTCACAATACAGATGCAGCCCTCCTGGAGGAAAGGCCAGTCACTGAAAGCACACTCCTTACAGCTTACAGCTTGGGGCAAGAATGGGTGACAGAAAATACTTCCTTCCCTCTTATGAAATTTTATGTGCATTGTTCATTGTTCTCTGTAAAGCTCGTTAACTGCATTTTTTGTTTACTGTGAACCGATGAGATGTTCCCAACGATCATCGGTATATAAAAGCTTCTAAATAAATAAATGAAATAATCTCTTATCAAAACACTTGTCTTCTTCCTGCACGGTCACTACAATCTCCTCTTAGACTGGGTGAAGAGGGTCACAGCTCCCTTCTGATCCATTGAGCAAGGGATTCTGCCTGCCAGAAGGCTCAGGGCAAAGCTTGTGAAAAAACTTCAGAAAAATGGCAAAGATACTTCTGCTTCTTTCTCTTCCTTCCAGCCCTCTTCTGAGGACCTGGAAGGGAAGTGACTCTCCCTCTCTGTTTTAAGCTGAGGGCCTAACTTTAAGACTTAACATAGTCCTCTCTGGACACAAAGACTAGGCCAAAGGTCTGGCCACCAACAAAGATTGTACTTAATCATTTGTTGAAGATCCAATCTCTCCATGGCACTAAGAAACTCACTGGCACACCCTCATTCCTGAGTTCAACATTTATGTTAAAATCACCCAATAAAATATTTCTCTTAGTAACACATACTTCGGTCACAGATTCAGCTAATTCCATGTACTTCAGGTATATACTAACTTCATAGCTCCCAGATTTTCAGAACTATACATTCTGCTGTCAACAGTCTTGTTTCTCACACTTCCAGACCTAGTGTAGCTAGGAAAACCACTACTACTCCTCCGCCATAATTCAATGGTCTAATCTTATAATGAAACAAATATCCTGGTGGACAGAGCTAATATAATACAGTGGCATCCTCCACTTCTATTAAATCATGGATCAGGAGAGTCTTGTTAATGGTCTGCACATTAATTAGACGTCTTTATTTCCAAAGGATTTCCTAAGCATCTCCCTTCTGATAATCCCGTTTGAATACACCTGAGCCTTCCTTCCTGTGATACTGCCAAATTGGGGAAACCAGCGAGGCTGGATGAGACTTGATTCAGCCGGTATTTATAATTGCTTAGTAAAGGACCCGAGGGCCAGGACTTCACCCCAGATGCAAATGACGTTGCGTAACGGACAAAGTCATCTCTTGGGAATGTAAAAAACTGAAGATATTATACTCATAAGAAAGCTTCCCATTCAGCCTGTAGATTTAAACCTGATATGCCAGGAATAAATGTAAAATTGTTCCTGTCATTGTAAAAGCATGGAAATGTTACCACCTCTAGGACGAATGACTTGCTGTATTATAAAGAACTTTAATTCATCAACTGTGTGTCCATGTTCCATCCAATGTTTAGTGGAGAATCTATTTTTTGAGTTCAGCTCTTGTACTGATTATTCGAGTTTTAATGGGCAATTTGGTTTGACTGATGTAGAGTTTTTGGTAGGGGCAAATAATTGCAGACTACCTGTGTTGAATTACGGGTAAAATGTCCATATATCCTATGTTGAATGGCTAATGTTGGATGTGAAAAAAATCCTAATTTGCAATACATTTATACATACCACACATTTAGGCCTTGATGTTCTGTATTAACTTCAATCTGAAAATGGGGTAAAGTATGCACTAATTTGTCTCGTAGATTAGGACCTCAAGTACGTGCAAAGAGAGGTGTATTTTGAAAGTCCTCATATAATATAAGGCAGTGCCAATATTTCTTATTTGCTGGATGGTGCCAGATTTTGCAGGAAAAGGTAGTTTGCATACTGGTCTGAACGAGGGTGATTTAAGACCTATTTTGAACAAGAGATCTCTATTTACATATAAACCTCTCTTAAAAGCACATTTTATCACTTTGGTGGGATATCCTCTCTCCACAAACTTATTAAACGCATGGCATGTTTGTACTTTGTATTCCGTGACAGACAGCATAACCACCTTAGTCTTAAGAATTGGTCCATAGGTTTATTGGCCTGTAGATTGTAGGGGTGATAACTGTTAAAATGCAAAACTGTATTTCTATAAATCGATTTTATATAGATTTTTGTAAACCAGCATATCTAAGAAAGCTATCTGTTCAAATTGGTATTGTATGCTGAATTGAAGATTTGGATTTTTGCTATTCAGTCTCCATTCCGGACCACACAAAAAATGCATCATCGATGAATCTGACCCACATGTATATATGCCAGTATTGCAATGTATAGATAAAGGTGTTCTCAAATTCTGCAATGTACAAATTAGCTACTGAAGGGGCCACTGTGGCACCCATAGCTCTACCTTTTATTTGTTTATAATATTGGTCATCATACATGAAAAAATTCTCTTTTAATGCAATCGTGGCTAATTTTACCACAAAATCATTAATGGTGTCTGAAAATTCATTAGCCATCAATTTTTGTTGAACAATGGACAAAGTTGCATCCAGTGCTATGAAAATCAATACAACTGACCAATGAGTATTACATTTCATGATTTTTTTTTTATTATAAAAGTAAAATAAGCATTTATAAAGCAATGTTTCTTTCTTAAGCAGTTCATGATAAAATATATTTACAAACAGTAAAATGAGGACACAATGAAAAATAAAGGCTGCCAGTCAGAGTTACATTTTAAATATATTCACTAAAATATACATTCTTATCTTTCAGCATGATTACTATTCCTTTGCCCATTCTGAAAGTTTCTCTTTGCACTGTACCTAAAGAGGATTCTACTTTATTTATGTGTGTAAATTTGATTGTGTGCCTTTCACAACTTACCACAAAATGGTTAATAAAACAGTGGTGCTTAAATTTAAGCTTAAGGAGGTAATTTTCAAAGGTATTGGGGCGGATTTTCAGAGCCCTGCTCGCGTAAATCCGCCCAAAACCGGGCGGATTTACGCGAGCAGGGCCCTGCGCGCCGGGAAGCCTATTTTACATAGGCCTCCCGGCGCGCGCAGAGCCCCGGGACTCGCGTACGTCCCGGGGTTCTCGGAGGGGGGGCGTGTCGGGGGCGGGGCCGGAGCGCGCGGCGTTGCGGGGGCGTGTCGGCAGCGTTTTGGGGGCGGGTACGGGGCGTGGCTATGGCCCGGGGGCGTGGCCGCGCCCTCCGTACCCGCCCCCAGGTCGCGGCCCGGCGCGCAGCAGGCCCGCTGGCGCGCGGGGATTTACGTCTCCCTCCGGGAGGCGTAAATCCCCCGACAAAGGTAAGGGGGGGTGTAGACAGGGCCGGGTGGGTGGGTTAGGTAGGGGAAGGGAGGGTAAGGTGAGGGGAGGGCAAAGGAAAGTTCCCTCCGAGGCCGCTCCGATTTCGGAGCGGCCTTGGAGGGAACGGGGGGAGGCAGCGCGGCTCGGCGCGCGCAGGCTATACAAAATCGATAGCCTTGCGCGCGCCGATCCAGGATTTTAGTGGATACGCGCGGCTCCGCGCGTATCTACTAAAATCCAGCGTACTTTTGCTTGAGTCTGATGCGCAAGCAAAAGTAGACTGATCGCGCTTCTTTTAAAATCTACCCCATTATGTCTGTAAATGCAACACACTATAATAGCAATTTTCAAAAGCCCATTTATGCACTTAAAGTGCACTTATGCATGTAAAACCTATTGACAATTCAATGGCATATATTGTAGCAATTTTCAAAAGTGCATTCCTTTTGAAAATTACCTCCAATGAATTCATCTCTTTCTGTCCCTGACCTTCTAAATATGAGTTGCTGCATAGGAGTCTGGAGACTGCAGGCTGGGGTGAGTCTTGTGTGCTCTGCAGGGCTCCCAGAGGCAATTACAACAAAACAACAGCAAAATCCACAGAGAGATCTTACCCAGCACAACTATGTACAATCTCTTACCTGTACCGTACGCGGTAATTGCTCTCATTGCCTAACTGCAGAGTCAGATTTTTCCATGCAATATGAGGGCAATTTTCAAAAGCCATTTATCCAGGTAACAGGGCTGTCTGAAAACAGCTCAGCCCTAACCCGGCTAAAAAGGCTGCGCGGGGGGAGGGGAAGTTCCACAACATGCACGCTTCTGTCTGCATGAAGGGGTGATGTTCCCAAAGGCACGTTTAAGATGGGGGCAGAAACGTGGGCTTGCTTCAAAGCCTATTCATTTCCAGAAACAAGTACCCGCAGGAGAAACACATGCAAAGGACTACGCACAGCGGTTTTCAAAGGGAAAGTCTTTGTGTACTTTCCCTTGGGGAACTGAGGCAAAGACGGCAGGGTGAGAAGTAACTGCAAGCTCTGCAGCGCTGCGGTGCAGTTTGAGAATTGTCGTTCCCCCCCCCATCTATGAATAAAGCAATGCGGCTGCCCTGTTGGGGAGTCATCCAAGATGATCGAAGGCTCCTTTGCTGCATATCCAGGATACCTTCCCCTCTTCGCCAGAAACAGCCTTTTCCTCGCGAAGAAAGTGGTCTCCCGTCCAGGGCTGCTGCAAACTGATCCAGAGCATGCCCAAGGGACTACACCATCATTGACCAACCAGAGGAAGGTGATCAGGAATACAGACCAGTTAGACCCTCTGAAAGCCACAGGGTACCTGGGTTGGTACCAACAGGCTACTTTCAGCCTGTAACTAAGTAGATCTGCCTGGCGGGGGTGGCAGAGGGTGACTGGGACATATTGGTACGAGCTATAACAAATCGGAAACCATTTGGTTTCTGTCTGATAGATTGGAGGTGGCTCAGCAATATCTAAGATAAATAAAATATCTGCAATGTATTTTAAATGCTGACTGTTGAACTTGGAAGACATTGTACCTCATGTTCTTTTAACCTTGACATTCGTAATAGAACTGTGCTGCACTGTATTGATCATATGTGTAATGATCACTTGTAGAATTCTATTTTCTATCAATAAAGTTTATTTTGAGTTTAAAAAAAAATGCAGCTGCTGTGTTAACCCACTTAACTCCCTTTATATTGGAATAACTTATTATATCATTAACTAGCTTTCCAGTGTTGTACTCCCTTCATCAGGTCAGTGCAAAATGAGCTCAAAGTCAGTCCAATAAAAAGGTAGCGCCTGCAACTTGTTTGTTGACCTTCACATAGGACGAATTTGCAGTACATAATGTTTGTTTTCTTTTTTAGTAATCCACTTTTAGCCGGGCCACTATCTTCAGTGCACATTAGCTGATACTTGTTTTGCAGCTAGTCTATTTGAGGGTTCGCTCCACTGGGCCTCCTCCTTTCTGTTTTAGGTAACACGAGGATGGATAGGTTAAACTTTGCTTTCCCCGGAGGGTTTACGTCCATTCTCCGGAGAAGCTGGCGTTGGGAGTACAAAAGGAGACTGGCCGTTCAGAGATTCTGAGTAGGACAGGCTCAGTCTGCGAAAGGACGTCTCCACACCACTGTCGCACATGCTCTCATTGTCCTGAAGCTTGTGACTGTAAACTTCATCTGATGAAAAAACAAACACAGATTTTTTTTTTCATTTTATTTTATTTTTATTTCGGATTTTTATATACTGGCATTCGAGACCGCAGTCACATCATGCTGGTTCACATAAAACAGTGGTACATAGTAAACTTAAACTAAAACAATGGTGCGGAAAAAGGCAATTACATATAACAGGGTGATAAGAACTTGGCAGAGAAGGAAGAGAAAGGACAGGTTATTAATTCAACAAGGTAAACGATAGTGGAGATGGTTAACCATGGTGTATATGGAGATAGGTAGTGACATGAGAGTGTTCGATCAATTGGAGTCCGGGAATGCTTTCATGTTTTCTTGATGATCTAGATATTATCTAGATCATCATGTTTTCTTGATGATCTAGATATTATCACTTTGGCAGATTATTCTAATACTCTGGGTTAAACAAACTTCCATAAAGTGCTTAAACTGGTTTTTTTAAAACTGATAACTCATCATTGTCAAGAAGTGCAATGCATATTTCAAATATAGTCAACTGAGAAAAGTATTAAGAGGTAGATCTTGGGTAGTATTGTGGGCAGCTGAGAATTTTCAACTCTAGTGTTTCCCAACGCTATCCAAGAGGAAAACCTAACTGATCTGGTTTTCAGGATATCTGTAATTAATATGCATGAGACAAATTTGCATATATTGGGAGACCCAGCACACGAAAATCCCTACCCTGAAGACTAGACTGGTTAGCTGTGCCTCCAGGATTGGGCTGAGAAACACAGTCACTAAGGCTCAGTACCTGGCTTGTGAACAATGACAGATTTATGTTTTTGCTATCCCCCTAAAGGCACTGTTAGGGCTATCGCCCCCTCTCCAGCAAGTCAGACAAAAGGAAGCAGAAGATCTAAGGAAAAAACCCCACTGTTTTCTACAGCGGGAATTAGAAAACTCTGAAGCACTTGCTTGTGTCTGTTGAATTTATTTTGTTTTTATTGCATGAGGAAAAGGGATCTGAAGGGAGGAGATCTTGGAACGAGGAGACGACAGTAACAGGACCAGGAATGGGGAGAAAAAAACTGGGGCTGAGGGAAAGGGGGAAAAGAGGAAGAAGATGAGGTAGAGGACCTGGAATCTGGGATGGGGAAGAGGAAAAAGAAAGAGGTAGGAGGGGTATCAAAGGAGGGAAGATCTGGGATTAGGATTGAAAGGGGCGATTCTAGGATGTGGGAAACAGAATCCAAGATCAAGGAAGATTAGATACAAACTGCAGTGGGGGAGGAGGGAGGTTTCCCTACTACAGTGGTTCTCAACCGGTGTGTCGCGACACACCAGTGTGTCGCCAAGCACCAGCAGGTGTGTCGCGGCTCCCGGTGTTCCACTGCCCCGCTTGTGCTTCCCTTCTCCCCAGGGGCGGGGCTGAAGAATGGAGAAACACTGCATGCCACTGCTGGAGCCCAGCCCGGCAGGGCCGAAGAAAGAAGAGATGCTGCGTGCTGCTACCGGCAGCTGAAGAGCGGAGAGACCTGCGCGCTGACGCCAGCGGGGCCGAAGAATGAAGAGATGCTGCTCGCCAAGGCCAGCGGGGCCGAAGAACAAAGAGAGCTGCGCACCGAGGCCAGCGGGGCTGAAGAACGAAGAGAGCTGCGCACCGGGGCCAGCGGGGCTGAAGAATGAAGAGATGCTGCGCGCCGAAGCCAGCGGGGCCGAAGAACGAAGAGAGCTGCGCACCGAGGCCAGCGGGGCTGAAGAACGAAGAGAGCTGCGCACCGGGGCCAGCGGGGCTGAAGAATGAAGAGATGCTGCGCGCCGAGGCCAGCGGGGCCGAAGAACGAGGAGAGCTGCGCACCGAGGCCAGCGGGGTTGAAGAACGAAGAGAGCTGCGCACCGAGGCCAGCGGGGCTGAAGAACGAAGAGATGCTGCTCGCCGAGGCCAGCGGGGCCGAAGAACGAAGAGAGCTGCGCACCGAGGCCAGCGGGGCTGAAGAACGAAGAGAGCTGCGCACCGGGGCCAGCGGGGCCGAAGAACGAAGAGAGCTGCGCACCGAGGCCAGCGGGGCTGAAGAACGAAGAGAGCTGCGCACCGGGGCCAGCGGGGCTGAAGAATGAAGAGATGCTGCGCGCCGAGGCCAGCGGGGCCGAAGAACGAGGAGAGCTGCGCACCGAGGCCAGCGGGGCTGAAGAACGAAGAGATGCTGCTCGCCGAGGCCAGCGGGGCCGAAGAACGAAGAGAGCTGCGCACCGAGGCCAGCGGGGCTGAAGAACGAAGAGAGCTGCGCGCCGCCGGTGGCGGGGCCGAAGAATGAAGAGATCTGCGCGCCGACGCCAGCGGGGCCGAAGAACGTAGAGACGCTGTGCGCTGCTGCCGGCGGCTGAAGACGGAGATACCCTGCGCACCGTGGGAGGTGGCTGGAGAGACGTTGCGCACCGCGGGAGGTCAGGCCAGAGGTGGCTGAGAAGTGGAGGCCAGGCTTATTGGGCCAAACAATGAGAAGAGCCTCCATGTGAGCTTGTGTGCCTGTGGTAGAATGGGTGCCTGGGTGCTTGAGTGGCAGCTTTGTGTGTGTGTGTGTTAGAATGGGTGCCTGGGTGCGTGAGTGGGAGCTTTGTGTGTGTGTGTGGTAGAATGGGTGCCTGAGTGCGTGAGTGAGAGCTTGTGTGCCTGTGGTAGAATGGGTGCCTGGGTGCTTGAGTGGCAGCTTTGTGTGTGTGTGTGTGTGTGTTAGAATGGGTGCCTGGGTGCTTGAGTGGCAGTTTTGTGTGTGTTAGAATGGGTGCATAATTGGCAGCTGTGTGTGTGTGTGTTAGAATGGGTGCCTGGGTGCGTGAGTGGCAGCTTTGTGTGTGTGTGTTAGAATGGATGCCTGGGTGCGTGAGTGGCAGCTTTGTGTGTGTTGGGGGGTGTGTGTGTGTGTTGGAATGCATGCCTGGTTGCATGAGTGAGAGCTTGTGTGCCTGTGGTAGAATGGGTGCCTGGGTGGTGAGTGGCAGCTTTGTGTGTGTGTGTGTGTGTGTGTGTAGTAGAATGGGTGCCTGGGTGCATGAGTGAGAGCTTGTGTGTGTGTGTGTGTGTGTGATACAATGGGTGCATGAGTGGCAGTGTGTGCGGTTGTAAGTGACAGAGCATGTGTGTGATTGAGAAAGACTGGTCAGGGAGGTGACTGGTGTGTGTGTGTGTGTGTGAGGAAGAGATACTAGTTAGAGAAGTTACTAGTCTGTGTGAGACGGAGACTGGTTGTGACTGGTTGTGGGCCTTAAGGAAGAGGACTGTGAGGACATAGCTTCAGCAGCCACTGTTGCTTCTAGTGAGTGCTATTGATCTTCAAGGGAAAGGAGTAGGAGAGTTGCTGGAGAGGGTAAGTAAAGGCAGCTTTTTAAGTTTATTTTCTTGATTGACTGCCATTTTAATTATTGGGTATTATGTGATGTCTGCTGTTTTGAAATATTTTGATATTTAGACAATTTTTATTAATTTTTATGAGTTTTTAATTGTTGGATGTTATTCTGTTCATCAGCTGTTTTGTAACATTTATTAGAAAAGTTTTACAATTATTTCTGAGTGGGGATCTATCTATAGCAGCTTGGCTTGCTCTGTTTTCCCAATAGGAGGTGTATTAGTGTTTAGGGCCTGGTTAAATATTTGTAGTGGTAAATTACTGTCTTTTCATAAGGAGGGGTATTGTGCCTGGCAGCAAAGAGAGTTTGTTTTGCTTTTACTGAGATGTCATCAGATCCAGAATATCTTTTTTTGTATGGTGAGCTGTATGGATAATGCCCTAGTTCTGCTCTGCACCCATTTTTGGGGGTCGATGTGGATCCTGAGGATGCAGAATGTATATTTACATTTTGTCCCATGACGGTCACATGTTCAGTGTGTCACGCACTTGAGAACCATCTGTCAGCTGTGTCCCAGCCGAAAAAAGGTTGAGAACCACTGCCCTACTATGCTCTGGTTTTGCACCGCTTGCATCCCCTCTCTGACTTTCTATCTAATCTTGTATACGTACACACACACACACACACACACACACTGCCCCCTTTCCCTTTCTCACACACAGACACATGCTTCCTGGCCAATCCCCTCATCTCCCAGCCCCTCTCCTCACCTCCTCAATGATCCTGGCCTCAAGCAGAGGGCTGTTCCCTGCTCAGCGGGATTTAGCACAGCTGGAAGGTGATAATTCTTCAGCCAGCCTGCTGAAGAATTGCTTGCACACTAGGCACAGGCCTAAAATCCAGGCCTGATTGTGAACATGTCACATGCCACCAGGTGGCGCCAAATCATTGTTCTAATGGTCCCAGTTTGTGGGGGTGGAAAAAGTTCAAAGCAAGTCACTTGGGTAAATACCGATTTAAATGTATAGAATGGCTGTCTGAAAACTGCCCTTCTTCAACATGGCTAAAAGCATTTGTGGTTTCAGAGGTGGTGTTCCCGGGGTGAGTTTTGGGTGGAACTGGAAAATATTGCTAATCAGAGATTCCTACCTGAGCAAGATTTCCAAATTTGAAGGAAACATCCAGTGATGTCACAACCACATGAGAATACCTCATAAATGTGTGATAAACACTTGGATTGTAGAAATGACAAAATGATGTAATGATTTGTTTAAAAAAACATCCATGAAACGTCATACACATTTATCTTTTTTTTTCTTTTAAAATGCAAGTAAAAATGGTCAGGTAAATCCAGGTTCAAAAGTCAGCCAAAAACGGCATAAGTCCCCCTCGCATAAAGTGATCACTCCTCTGCTTAACAGACTCATCGTTAAAACAGGAGAGATGACATTTATGAGGTCTTTTCATGTCACTGGATGTTTCCTTCACATTTGGAAATTTTGCTCATATAGGAATCTCTGATTAGTAATATTTTAATTTTCTTACCTTTTATATAGACCATGCAGTTTGATTTACTAGAAAATACTGCCCATAAAATGCATTCTCAATGCACGCAATACCCATATATAAAGCAGGTGCTAATGACCGTGGGTACTTTGCATCCGAGGCCAGTTTCAAAGCAAAACCAAATGCAAAATCGCCCCCTTTATAATAAAAAACCTGGAAGGGATTTCAAGGGGTCATATCCAGGCCAAAGGCTTTCAAACTCCATTCCTGGGATCCTCAACTAGCTCTGGTATTATAGAATATGCATTAGTTGTATCTACTATGCACACTTAGAGTCCCCCTGCTCTAAGAAGCAGCTTCATTTGTATATTTTATCATCTTGAGCCTGGAGACCAGCATTAACAAAAACATTAAGTCCATCTCCATAGCTCCAGGAAAGATCCACAATACATATACAATCCCACACAGCCGTTTTTCTGATTTAATTTTATTGGTTTACCCTAGTGCTTGCATGTAACACTTAGGGGTCACATTTTGTAGCAGTCTGCATAAATTAGATGGTAAATATGCACATAAGTGACACCAATTTTCAAAGCGGAGCTACATGCTTAAGTTTGCTTTGAAAATCTCTCTGAATAGGTTACATCTATTAAATAGTACAAATTTTTGGTGAAACTTTTCGCACATCAGTTGAATTGTGGCAGGCTGAGAGGCTGTAATTACTTCCATAGGATGAGAAAGTATGTTTTTGTTACATGTTAATCATGCTCTGACTGGGATTATGTACTATAGATGATATTAATGGGGGAGAGAAAGAGGGGGAGGGAAAGGTGAAAGGGAGGGGGAGAGAGAGGGAGAGGGTGTGTGTATGTGTATGGACGACAAAAAGAATCGAACAACTGGTTTGTTAAAGCGTTTGTTGTCTAGTTTTGTATAATTCACACTCCTATTGTTTTTCTTTTGTATGCATTTGTTGGTTTACTGAATATTCAAATATAAAAAAAAATATATGTATGCACATACATTTTAAAATCCAAAATTATGCACGTAAATTCAAACCCCTCCCCAACGCCACCTTCAGAAATGAATCTGTGAACATAAAGATGTGCAAGTTTACCTGCATATCGGGAGAGCAATTTTAGAAAAGCCCACTTCTGCAGGTAAAGCAGAGAAGCTTACCTGTAAAAGGTGTTCTCTGAGGCCAATCCTCACACATGGGTGACATCATTAGACAGAGCTCGGCTCAGACCTCAAAGCTTCCAGAAGCGTTGGGCAAGCCCCACTAGGTATGTGCAGCCTGACCCATCTCACCGCATCCACGTGGTGCCCCTCAGCCTGTTATATAACTTAGAACTTGGAGAACCAACTCCAAGGGAAGGCGGGTGGGTTTTGTGAGGACTGATATCCTGGTGTCCTCGGAGAACACCTATTACAGGAAAGAAACTCTGCTTTCTCCAAGGACAGGCAGAAAGACAGTTCACACAGGTGGGGCATCCCTAGCTTCAGAGTGCCCCCAAACAAAAAAAAAAAAAAGGGAAAATAGCTTGGAAACAGTGCCAACAGGCACAAACTGTTTTTGGTGGTAATAGGCAATTTTATTAATTTTCTGGTTTAATTTTTGTTGTTGAAGGGCAGAGTACAAACCAAAATAACAGGCACTAGAAGGGATGGAGATTATTTCTACACCTCACAGAGACTCCACAGGACAGACTGGCCAAACCTACTGTCACACTGGAAGTCCCTTTCTAAGCAATGGTGTGATGCGAGAGGGTGGCGAGAACTCCATGCTGCAGTCTTGCAAATCTCCTCTATGGCCGATCTTAGGCAGGCTACTGACTCTGCCATGCCCCTGTCACTGTCAGCCTTGACGTGCCCCACCAGATTCAGGCCTGCCTGGGAGGAGATGGAATCTCTGAGCAAATTAGAAAGGGTGTTCTTGGCAACAGCAAGTCCAGGTATGTTGGGGGTCAAAAGAAATAAAAAGCTGGGTGCACTTTCTAAGGGCTTCAGTCTACACCAGACAGAAGGCTAAGGGTTTTTTTTTTCTCTCAGTTTATTGTTTATTAGCATTTCAAACACAGAATATGTATGATGCTAAGAAAACATGTAATAAGTCAAGCTCAATAATACAAGAAAAATGAATCTCAATAAAGAGCAACATATTACATGTCAAGTCCACAAAAAAAAGGGGAAAGAAAGGATATAATAATCAAGGAAAATAAACAAGACCAAGCCCAAAAAGCAGCATAACCCCTAAGTACCAACTCTGTACCTCACACCATCTTCTGTCATTGTGGAAATGTTATTTATTCACTGTTATCAAAGCAAAATCTCTCCAGAAAAATAAATGTATTCCCTTGGGTATATAACACCACATTTACAGGGGAATTTCAAAAAGAAAGATGCTCCCAGGGCAAAATCCGCATTGGGCATATTTTTTGGAGGTGTGGAATAGAAAACCAAATGACTAAATAAATAAATAAAATTTCTTGAGATTTCAACTGGAGAAAAGCTTTCCTACTAACTTGAGGAGCCCCAGAAACATCAGAAAAGATTCAAATTTTATGACCATGGAATAAAAGTCTCCAGATTTTTGAAGTAGCATTTAAGTACCAAATATCTATCAAACACAGAAAAACAGGTAACTATAAGGGTGGCCCTTATTGTTATCGCATCTTCTGAAGATTCAAGGGATGCTGACAGAACTAAACCAACAGAAGAATCGAGAGTATCTAAACCACTCTCTCTCTCATTCATTTTACTTTTTAGAGTAGGAAAATAAACTGAGCTACAGATAAAAGTTATCACAATAAGCAGTTTTTAAAACTTTCTTCACACATTTCAGAAACAGCTCATAAGCTGGGGAAATTTAATAACTGAAAGTTTCTCGACTTGTATTTTCCAAGAATTCAATTTTGTTATGAAGCTGCAAGTTGTCCTTGATATGAGCCACATTAGTCTAATTCAAAGTAGAGATTTGGTTTCCCATCTCAGAAACTCGTCTTTCAATTTCTAACATTCTAAAGTCAGCTCCTCCAACTTGGACAACATGAAAAAAAACTTACAAAATGAAGAAATAGATTCCTTAAGAATAGTTTCAGTCCGCATTAGAACCTTCCAAATATCCAGAAGGGTAATGGTGGATGGTAAGGTTGGTGGAAACCCCTGAACTCCTACTTGCAGGCCCTGAGGTGGAGGTACTGTTGCTGGCATTGAAATAGCAGAGGTACTAGTGCCCCAAACCTCATCGAGTACTTGGTGACCATTAGCTTCCATATTTGCCATCTGGGATCTCACCAAGATTGTTCCAGTTTTCAACTGGGCTTCATCATGCCCTGCAAATTAATCTTCATTTCACAGGCTTCCCCCCTCTCAGCCTCTCCAGAAATTAGTCGAGTCAGCCTCTGATCTTCCAATGCAGTCCCTTCCAGCACTATATCCTGGGCTTTACAACACCTATAACCTTCAATCAATTGCTAAGCTGCTCGATCTGTAGTGGCTCTTTCTGCTCATTTGCCATCGGTGCTTGACAGATCTTCACTCAGGGACTGCAACAACTGGGGTGGCAACAGGGTTTGTACATCCAGAGACAGCGAAGCTCCTGATGAAACTGAGTCCTTGCTTCCTTCTTCTGTGGCTTCACTCAAGCGTTGGACATGGTTGTTCATCAGGCCCAAAATAGGATAACCACCACAGGTAATTCTCCAAACTTCCCTTTCTTCTTGCATCCATATTTATTTATTTATTTATTTTAATTCTTTTATATACCGACCTTCATGACGGGAGTCATATCAAATCGGTTTACATGGAACGAAGGGGTAACATTCTTATCAACCGTTTAACAGTAAAATAATCAGAGGAGGTAAAAAAAGTTACATATAACAAGGAGATCAAACTTGGGAATAGAAGAAAGAAGGACAGAGAGATAACCATTGTGATTAAAGGGTTTCGATATGTAAGTTGTCAGGAAGGCTTGAGATGTAGAGTTTCTAAAGTGAAAAGATTTGTAGAAACAGCCCCCCCCGAAAAAAAAAAAATATGAGGGATTTGGAAACCAACCTGGTGACATAGTGTCCTATTAGGTGGCCATCTTGAATTTCCCCCTCCCATGCTCTTTTGCAATCCAAGCCTATTCACTCTTGTGGACATGTGGCCTGGGAAAAAAGTGCTGAAAGCATGACTGACAGGTTAAGATAGAAGTCCAACACTACCTTAGGCAGAAACTCACAGTGGTTCTGTACACACCTCAGATTACACTGGTAAAAAGATTTCTGGGAACATTTTGTTTCCTCCACAACCTTCGGTGAAACAAGTAGATTTTAACAAGCTGAACACAAATATGCATTTATTATGTCTGTATCACGTTCTGTTTGCCAAAAAAGTGCGATATACATTAAGCATTGTTACGTGTCTGTAGTGGCATAAGCTATAATGGCAATGTTGGCACTAGAAAACAAAACTAAAAATGTTTTGCTGCAGATTTTCGTTTGTAATCACTGTCCGACGCTTCGTGGCTGAGAATCCAACAATAGTCATCCAGCATAGAGGGATTCCACTTGCCTTGATACTGTTTCTCCATTTTGACAATGTCTTGATGAAAACTTTCACCATGTTCGTCACTCACAGCACCAAGGTTGTCTGGGAATAAGTCCAAGTGGGAATGAAGGAAATACTCCTTTTCTGTGTTTTCAGAGTAAACTCACCACAGATGTAAAAAAACGTGTCACGGCTATTACGACTTTGGCACGACATTTCATAAAGTATATGAAATTAAATCCACAAGCTTTAAACTCAACTCTTTTAGCGATATGATTTGCTCATTCACACAGATGTTGCATAGGAGACTACGGATTGCTGCTGTTTATATAAGGCTGTGTCGTCATGGTTGGTCACCTGGTCACAGAGCATCACCCTTCTGTAGCAGGAAGTGATCCTGTAGCAAGGACCTGCTCTCCAGTTGATGCATTGTCCTCTCGCACTGAGGAAGAGTCTCCCAGGGCTACAACCCAGGAGAGAAGGTTTAGGTCAGCCATCATAGTTGGCAATTCAATTATTAGAAATGTAGATAGCTGGATGAGCTGGTGGACACGAGGATTGCCTGGAAATTTGCCTGCCTGGTGCAAAGGTGGAGGACCTCACACATCACCTAGACAGGATTTTAGACAGTGCTGGGGAAAAGCCCGCTGTTGTGATACATGTGGGCACCAACAACATAGGAAAGTGTGGGAGGGAGGTTCTGGAAGCCAAATTTAGACTTTAGGTAGAAAGCTGAAATCCAGACCTCCAGGGTAGCATTTTCTGATATGATCCCTGTTCCACGTGCAGGTCCCTAGAGGCAGGCAGAGCTCTGGAGTCTCAATGCATGGATGAGATGATGGAAGAGGGATTCAGTACTGTAAGGAACTGGTCAACCTTTTGGGGAAGGAGGAATTTTTTTCCAAATGGACGGGCTCCATCTTAACTAGGGTAGACCTAGGCTGTCGGCTCTAACCTTTAAAAAGGTGATAGAGCAGCTTTTAAACTAGAAAATGGGGAAAAGCTGACAGTCACTCAACAGCACATGGTTCGGAAGGAGGTATCTTTGAAGGATACTAACGAAACAGGAGAGTTAGTGCATCCCAACAGAGAGTTTCCAATAAAAGAAAAGTAGTCCATGTTCCTGTAAGTAAAAAAACCACCTGAGTTAAAAGATTTCAAATTATCTCCATCAACTGAAAAGCAGGTTGCTAATACAAACAAAAAACATACTTTGAAATGTCTGTATGCCAATGCCAGAAGTCTAAGGAGTAAAATGGGAGAGTTAGTGTGTAAATCACTGAATGAAGAGGTAGACATAATTGGCATCTCAGACACCTGATGGAAAGAGAATAACCAATGGGATAGTGCTATATCAGGGTACCAATTATACCGCAATGATGGGGAGGATCAACTTGGGGGCGGGGAGGCACTTTATGTCCGGGAGGGTATAGAGTCCAACAGGATAAAGATCATACAAGAGACTAAATGCACAGCAGAATCTTTATGGGTAGAATTCCCATGTGTGTTGGGTAAGAGTATAGTGATTTGAGTATACTACCGTCCACCTGGCCAAAATGATAAGATAGATGATGAAGTACTAGAAGAAATAAGGGAAGCTAACCAATTTGATAATGCAGTAATAATGGGAGATATCAATTTCCCCAATACTGAATGGGTAAATATAACATCAGGACATGCTAGATAAGTACAGTTCCTGGATGGAATAAATGACTTCAGAAACCTAGAAGAAAGGGAGCAATTTTAGATTTAATTCCTAGGGAAATGCAGGATTTGGTGAGAGAGGTAATGGTGGTGGGTCCACTTGGCAATAGGGATCATAACATGATCAAGTATGAATTAATGACTGGTAAGGGTATAATAAGTAAATCTACAGCTCAAGAACTATACCTTTTGAAATGATAAAATGAGGAAGATACGAAAAAAAATGAAAGGTTAAGAGTGTACAACAGGCATGGACATTGTTTAAAAATACCTTCTTAGAAGTGCAGTCCAGATGTATTCCATGCATTAAGAAAAGTGGAAGGATGGCCAAACAACTAGGCTCCATCTGATGAGGCCATCCTTGTGTGAGGACTGTCATCCTGTTTGTCCTCCCTTTGAAAATTACCCTCCCTGTGGCACATCACTGCACAGTTCTTGCTTGCCAGAAAAACACATCCGGGACCCCCGGGTATCAGCCCTGTCCAGCCAGGGATCCAAGCAACACAGGGTCCCCGACCCCCCCTCTCAAGCCTCACACACCAGAAGGGATGACCCCATCAGAGTCCAACAACCTTCTGGGAGGCGTAGACAGAAGCGTATGTGCCCTATCTGATTTTTTTTTTTTTATTACTCAGTCTGCAGGCTTTGCACCTCCATCATCTGCTGGAGTCAGAGAAATACCGAGGGACTGCAGGAGGGACCTCATCTTAAGTGGCAGTGGCAGTAAAACTTTCTCTGACTCCATCTGCTGGAGGGGAGGCAAAACCCAGGAGTCTGGACCGATCTGGGTACGTAGAGGGAACATCCTGTTTGTCCTCCCTTTGAAAATTACTCTTCCTGTGGCACATCATTGCACAGTTCTTGCTTGCCAGAAAAACACAAGTTTTTGCCTAACAAGAGCTATTAATTTTCACTGGTTGGCACTCATGAAATAAATTGCATTTTACATATTTTCATGAAAAAATATATCCAGGTAATGCTTTAGTAACATTCGTTAGCTTCCAAATTATCTAAGCAACAAAACCATATTTGTCAGCATCTCTCTGCCATCAGACACCCTTCTTTTTGCGCACCTGCCACCTTTAATTTTTTTATGTCAAAAGAAAAACAGAATTTATTTCTCATGTTTGATCATTGGTTATCAACTCCAATGCAGTCACTCCTTAGGTTGTAAAAAAAAAAAATACATTACTCACAAAAACAACCCAGTATTAAGAATCAAAGTTCATATTGAAAGAGACCTTAAAATAATGACACCTCAACAGCTGGGGTGCTGCAGGGAAACAACCTCATTATAATTCTTTGCTAAAGGATCTTTTCCAAGATGGTGACGAGTAACCCCTGATACAGAGTCTGAAAATGCTGTGCAGGGTCGGGTGGCCAGTCAAAAGTTGTTCTTCTCGTGCTTCTTGATAAAAGATAAGTTCTTCATTTTTTGACTGAAAATTTTGAAAGAACTAAATTTTATTTGCATAAAAAATAAAAATACCCTTAGCAGAGACATGATGAGAGTGTTTCCCTGCAGCACCCCAACCGCTAAGGTATAATTTTTTGCAGTCTCTGTCAACATCAAAAATATATATAAAATTTGATCCTAAGTACTGGGTTGTTTTTTTGTGAGTAATTGATCATTGGTTATGCCAGGCACTGGTGGCTAGGGCTTGCCAGCCCACTCCATTCATTTTTTCCAAACAGGTTGACCCGGTTTTGATTTTACCCCATTGCTGCTCTTTCTAAATTCTTCTTTGCCTGCCTTTAGAAAGAGATATATACATATATACATACATATATATATATGATTTTTTTTTACCTGTCTGCTCTGTGATGACAGAAAGGGGAGTTTGATCCGTCTCGGCGCTGGGCTTGTTTTCGGTATTGGACAGTGCTTCCTGAATAATTTCAATTGCTTCTCTATAGCCCATCTGTATCAAGCCATCTAGAAGTTCTTTTATTGTACCACCAGAAACCTGTGAGAAAGAGGAGGATGGAAGGTCAGGGCTCTGTGACATTCTGATCACTTGATAAGTGAGGCCATGGTTTCCGGCCTTACATGGGTACTTTAATTCTAAGGCACTTGGCCTGTGTTCCTCTCCTTTAGACCTCCTTAGCTTCTGGCCCTGTTTCTGGTCTCTGCAGTAACATTGCCTCAGAACTATTACGCTTTCAGTGCAGCTGGAGTTGTCAGCTGGACTAAGGAAAAAACTCTTCTCTGAAGAAGATTGCTGCTACTCCTAAGCTCCAAGTCACTGAAATCACTGATCTTGCTCCACAAATTACCAGAGCTATAAATTAACAGGGGGTCTTTAACGTGAAAACTACTCATGATTTAGCTAAGACAGTCATAAAGTAGATTTGTTCATATCTGCATGCCAGTGACTTAGCACCTGCCTCTTGCAAACAAAAGTGACCTGAAACAGACCAGACTTATCTAGAAATGAATTTTTATTTTCCTTATCTAAAGCACTTTACACATTACTAAGTTTAATGCACAAAACACTGATGATCTAGTGAAGAGGAGCCATACCAGCAGGGTCAGAGATTTAAGGCTGCAATACGAATGTCCAATTGAATTTGTGATCACTATCTAGCAATGGGCCATTCCTCAACTACTTTCTGCTCTTCCTCCAAGCTTCAGCTCTAACAGTTAGCATCAGATGCAGCAGAGCACACAAAGGGATATGGCTGCATAAATATCTACGAAAAGTGACTGTGATATGAATGGTAATGAAAGATGCATGAATGGATAGGAGCCAAGGTTGAAACCTTGATGCCTGGAAAAACTGATTATAAGTTCCAAGCTTGTGCTGATGCAAGCATTTTTCTGTGTCTATAAACACTGAGATTATTAGGAATGCTAGTGCTCCTATGTGGAGTGACAGTTTGCCACTAAGTCCACTTAACAGTGTCACACACAGTCTGGTGTCTTACTGAACACTGCTGCTAATAAAGGTGTGAGAACAGATGCTCCAGGCTAACATGACAAATTATTTTATCTTTATTTAGAATTTATAAATCGCCTATATCCTAAGCGATGTACAAAAGATCCGTAAAAGGCATAAAACATGCATAATAAAACATAAAATCAAATATAAAACAATAATAAAACAAAACAGCCAAATAAAACAGAAATCACTTAATATAACAATAAAACCACATGCACATAAGACGGATTAAAACTATAAAATACCATAATTCAAGAACATAAAATTTATTTTATTTATTTTTATTTATTTAAAGGCTTTCATATACCGATGTTCATGTAATAGTACATATCACGTCAGTTTACAGAGAACTAAAGTTAGAAATTACATCGAACATGTGGGATACATATAACAAGGCATACGTAATAAGAATTACAAATAAACCAGAAACTTAGTATTACATCAAATGTAGTAAGAATGTGTGATAAAATAACAAGGCGTAAGTAATAAGAATTATAAAGTTATAAAACCGAGAATTTAGTATTACATCTAACGTATTAAACACAATTGTATGAAAAAGGTGAAAAACAGACGAACAGAAGGACAATGGCCCCCGTGATTTTTCTAACCCTGGAACATGTTCCTGGAGTAGACTAGCACGGGGTAAAGGTTAAGAATGAGAAAAAAGCGGCCAGAACAAAGCTGAGGTGATGGGGTTAATTGAGGCCTTTAAGTGAAGGCTTTTGTGAAAAGCCAAGTCTTAAGCTTTTTCTTAAACGTTTGCCTGCCGGTTTCTCAATGGTAAAACATTATTGGGGAATAACCGAGCCATGAATCATGAAAGGATGCTAATAAAACACCTGTCTAAAAAAGACTTTTAAATGACTTTAAGCCATCTGCCTGTCTTACTTCGATAGGAAATGAGTTTCAGAGAACAGGTGCAGTCACCGAAAAGGCAGTCTCTGGTGGTGCAAAATCTAGCTTGTTGAGGTGATGGAACATCTAACATTCCTCACAGAGAGGATCTCAGCTGTCTACTAGGACAGTAAAGGCATAGGAGGGCACTAGCCCAAGGGGAAGTAGTAGATGAAATTAACTTATAAGTAATCAGCGCGACCTTACCATTTAGATTTCAGGGGATATTCAATGGTAGATGCAACATGAATGCTCTTGAATGATCTGGAGTCGTTGGCTACCTCAGCAAGGAAACAAATGCAAACTGCAAAATCTCTGGGCTTGGAAGGGTGGAGAAAGAGGGCCTTGTTCAGAGCGTGACCCCTTCCTGGGCAGCTGACATATCAGTCTAGGGGCAGCGCTATGTGCTCCTCCCGGTGTTGTTAACACCAGACTTACCTCATAGTTGTCTAACAACGTTTTGGATGGTAAGGGGCTCAGTCGGAAGGCGTTGTTGAGTATCCCTAGACCCAATTTCTGTGCTAGGGTGGACCAGCTCTTGCTGGGATCGGGGTTATCTAGCAGCTTGTACAGCTTCAGCTTTGCATTCTCATTCAGACTGTTCATATCCCCTGCAGAAATAAAGAGACAATGCAAGCCAATTATGAATCACAAAGCGCTAGTTGAAAGAACGGCTGGTAACAATAAGTAAAAACAAAAAAAACAAAACAATCTGTTTATTTCCAAAATGTCACATGACAAATGACAAACATCACCACCGGACATCAACTCTGTTCCGGTGGTGATGTTTGAGGAGACGAGACGTCCGAGAGAGAAACTGATGAAGCCAGATCTGGAACTCAGCAGGGTATTTAGCACTGCCACAATTGTGTTGTATAATTAATGAATGCATGGCTCCTGAAGAAGCATGGTTATGCGAAACATCGGCCGTTCTTCAGCTAGGATTCTGAAGCTAGCTGTTGTGGGTGTTAAAATAAACTACCTATTATTAGGAAAGGAAATTAAAATCAACTACCTATCATTTTGAAAGTAAATCACTATATACTGATAAAGATTACGCTACAATTTAAATTACAGTTAAAACGTTTTGCTATTTTTGCGCTACAATAGAAACATGTGATAACATCTTGAAACCGCAGATGACCGAGTAGTCCGGAAGACCTTATCGGTGGACGAGGTAACTTCGTCTGGCTTGCTGATGCGACTTCATAATTAAAATAATTAAATGTATTTAAGAATTTTTGGAAAATTATTAATTAATAGAAATATTTTGAATATATAAAATAGTGTTGGAGTGGGTGGTAATACAATTAGTTGATATTTGATGTTCCCCTTTTTTCATATGATTTGATATTTCCAAAATGTGACAGGCTAAAATAATTTTTTAAAAATATATTTTCTTTTTATTCTTTCGTGTCTTATTTCGCTGCTTCTTCTTCAATGTTTTGTGCTACTTTTGTCAACAATGTAGTCTGAGATATGCTTTGCAATTTGGCTTTGTTCACAACAGGACAACCAACCAAAACCGCACAGATGGCATTCAATTCAAAAATATCAAAATATGTAACATAAGAGGGCTAAAGGGACAGTCAAATATAACTTGGATCTTTTTCATACTGACTTTCAAGGACCCAAGATTTTATAATCATTTGTCCCAATTTCCAGTTTATTTCTTTTCTTTTTTTTTTTTTTTTTAGCTTTCATGAAAATTTCATGTAAGCACAATGACAATTTGAAACTCAAAAAGTGCATAACTCTCATAATGGGCCGGATTTTCAAAAGGTTACGCGCGCCAGGCCTATTTTCAAAAGGCCCGGCGACGTGCGAAAAGCCCCAGGACGCATGTAAGTTCCGGGGCTTGCAAAAAGGGGCAGGGAAGTCTGGGGGCGGGGGCTCCCGGCACAGCGGCCATTTGCCGCTGTGGCAGGTATTGCGCGCCAGCAGTCAGCCGTCGCGCGCAACTTACTTCAGCCCCAGGGCTGAAGTAAGTTTTGAAATAAAAGAAAAAAAAGAAAAAGGTAGGGGGGGCGGGGGAGGTAAGGGAAGGGAAGGTAGGATGGGGGGAGGGAGGGAACGGCGGAAGGCAGCGTGGTTCAGCGGGCGCAAGGTGCACAATTGTGCACCCCCTTGCATGCGCCGACCCCCGATTTTATAACATGTCCGCACCTACTTGCACATGTTATAAAATGGGGCGTACATGTGTGCGTGCCGGGTAGCGTGCGCACATGTTATAAAATGGGGCGTACATGTGTGCGTGCCGGGTAGCGTGCGCACATGTACACCTGCACATACATCTGAAAATCTATCCCATTGTGAACATTTCATATAAAAAAAAACCCCTATAATTAAAAACATCTAAAATACTTCCCAGCATGGAAAAGAAGAAGTCCAACTCTATAACAATTCAAATTTTGAAGAAAAGGAAATGTCCAGCCCCCAGACACGACAGTATTCTGATAGATATTCCTGCATCAGGGTGCAGTCTCCATCTTCCTAGATAGTGAAGAAATCTCCACTCTCTCATACTTTACTTCCAATAAACTTTCCACTTGACACAAACCACTTCTTTTCTTTATTTAAATAACGAGTGGAAAAAGCCTGTCAAAAATGATGTGCTGAGTGGCCTTCCGACTCGTGTACAGAGGCCTGGACTGACTCCCCACACTAACTCTTACCAATGCAGCTGTCACCACTCTGACAGTCCCTCCAGCCCTCTTCACCCCCATCACAGGTGATGGTGGCACACATGGGTTGCTACTGTCTCCAGCTGCAGACAGACCAGCAGGATCCTCAGCTGGAGACCATAGCAGTCCATGTGCGCAAATATTGTCCACAGCAGCAGATATACCCAAATGATCACCGCTGAAGGAGCAAGCCACAATTCAGAGTTTTTACAAAAAAGGATTTGATAGAATTTCCCCAATCTTTCTGAATAAATAAAAATTAATCAAAACACATTCTACTCGGTCTTTGAATTTGTGTCATTCAGAGTCACAATGTTCAGTTTAAAAATCCAAGTCTTCCATTCTTAGCAAGTAAACCTCCCTGTTACCCCCACATACATCAAGTCTGACGATCAAAAACCAAAATCTTCAACTCCTTAAAAAGAATGTCGATGTAATGAACAATGCTCTACCACTGGAGCAGAGACAACTCTGATGCTCGGACATTGCTGTCCGTAGCTTTCTTTTCATTCTTCCATTATATATATATAGTAGAGGGCATGGGCAAACACCACCACGGATTACAAATGAACCATATCTCCAGGTCTTGAATCTTAAAATATTTTAGTTTGCACAGCTTGAGAACATACATAGAAACATAGAAATGACGGCAGAAGAAGACCAAACGGCCCATCCAGTCTGCCCAGCAAGCTTCACACATTTTTTTCTCATACTTATCTGTTTCTCTTAGCTCTTTGGTTCTATTTCCCTTCCACCCCCGCCATTAATGTAGAGAGCAGTGATGGAGCTGCATCCGAGTGAAATATCAAGCTTGATTTGTTAGGGGTAGTAGGGGTAGTAACCGCCACAATAAGCAAGCTACACCCATGCTTATTTGTTTTACCCAGACTATGTTATTCAGCCCTTATTGGTTGTTTTTCTTCTCCCCTGCCGTTGAAGCAGAGAGCTATGCTGGATATGCGTGAAGTATCAGTTTTTCTTCTCCCCTGCCGTTGAAGCAGAGAGCTATGCTGGATATGCGTGAAGTATTAGTTTTTCTTCTCCCCTGCCGTTGAAGCAGAGAGCTATGCTGGATATGCATTGAAAGTGAAGTATCAGGCTTATTTGGTTTGGGGTAGTAACCGCCGTAACAAGCCAGCTACTCCCCGCTTTGTGAGTGCAAATCCTTTTTTCCACATTTCCTCTTGCTGTTGAAGCTTAGAGCGATGTTGGAGTCACAGTATCCATGTGTATGTTTATTGAATAAGGGTATTATCTCCAGGCAGTAGCCGTCATTCTGGGCGAGCCACCTACTCTTCATTGACGGCCTCTTGACTTTATGGATCCACAGTGTTTATCCCACGCCCCTTTGAAGTCCTTCACAGTTCTGGTCTTCACCACTTCCTCTGGAAGGGCATTCCAGACATCCACCACCCTCTCCGTGAAGTAATACTTCCTGACATTGGTTCTGAATCTTCCTCCCTGGAGCTTCAAATCGTGACCCCTGGTTCTGCTGATTTTTTTCCTACGGAAAAGGTTTGTCGTTGTCTTTGGATCATTAAAACCTTTCAAGTATCTGAAAGTCTGTATCATATCACCTCTGCTCCTCCTTTCCTCCAGGGTGTACATATTTAGATTCTTCAATCTCTCCTCATAAGTCATTTGATGAAGACCTTCCACCTTTTTGGTCACCCTTCTCTGGACCGCCTCCATCTTGTCTCTGTCTCTTCGGAGATACGGTCTCCAGAACTGAACACAATACTCCAGGTGAGGTCTCACCAAGGACCTGTACAAGGGGATAATCACTTCCCTTTTCTTACTCGATATTCCTCTCTCTATGCAGCCCAGCATTCTTCTGGCTTTAGCTATCGCCTTGTCACATTGTTTCGCCGACTTCAGATCATTAGACACCATCACCCCAAGGTCTCTCTCCTGCTCCGTGCACATCAGCCTTTCTCCCCCCATCGAATACAGTTCATTCGGATTTCCACTCCCCATATGCATGACTCTGCACTTCTTGGCATTGAATCTCAGCTGCCATATCTTCGACCACTCTTCCAGCTTCCTTAAATCCCGTTTCATTCTCTCCACTCCTTCCGGCGTGTCCACTCTGTTGCAGATCTTAGTGTCATCCGCAAAAAGACATACCTTACCTTCTATTAGATAGATATCTAATAGATATTCTTTTGAGGAGTTGAAGGTTTTGGCTACTGATTGTCAAGCCTGAGGTGTGTGGGGTTGGCAAGAATGAAGCAGTCTTGGATTTTTCAAGCTGAATTCCGACTCCAAATGGCATGAATTCAGAAACAAGCGTGGTATATGTTCTACTAAGTTTTATTTCTTTATTGCGCGGAATCAGATTTTTGGATTCTTCTTTCAAATCTTTTTTTGTAAGAACAGTGAACTGTGGATTGCACCTTTACTGGTGATTGTTGGGATATATGTTCTGCTACTATGGATGCTGTTTGCCAAGACTTGTTGGAATGCAAGCCCTTAATTTTGATAGGTTCCCTTGGGGATGAACGTACAATTCTTCTAGTCTCGCTTGTCATTGAATTGGATAGGAAGAGTGCTGGATGGTTAAACATTTCCGTGGCATTAGTCACCTTATTATTTGTATAAAGAGAAGATGCAGTTTACGCTCAAGTGGAAAGTTTATCGAAAGATGTTACTGCATGTATAAAATATGGGAAATTGTAGATTTTCTTCACTTAACAGCCAGTTGGAGATTGCACCTGGATGTGTCAAAATGAGGCCATTTCAGTGTTTGTTTAGGCTTGGACATTTCCTTTTCTTTAAAATTTGACTTATTTTGGAACTGAACATTTCTCTGGACATCTTTCCCAATTCTTTTCTATTATACATATTGGAGTTAATTTTCAAAATGTTCTGCATGCAAAAATTAGCATATAAGTACATAAGTAGCCTCTACTCATGAATTTTTTATTTTATAAAAGTTGAAAATACGCATGATATTTTACTTTTATGCACATATATAAAGAAGGAGTAGGCTGGAGCATTTTGGGGCAAGGCCAAGATTTACATGCCTAGGTTGCTATTTTATAAGATAGATTTGCCCATCTACTCATATAATTTTACACCCAACAGGCGGAATTATTTGACACCTTTAATGTGTAGTAATGACTGGGTGGAAGGTCTGGGTGTACTGGGGGAGTTCAGGTTGAAGAACAAGGGAGGGTCTCGAGGACCTGGAGAAGAACTGAGTGAACTGGTGGCTTAACTGGTAAAACAGATGTGCACATGTTTTAAAATACACCTATTTATGTGCGTAAATACAGATATATACAAGTAAGCCCTACTTTATTTTCGTATGTAGGTTTTTAAAATAGGTAGGAAAAGTACAAGGGGGTTCAGTGCATTGATATACTGTACCTTGCATCAATGTGTCATCAGATATCACTTTAGATTCATATGGTTTGCCATTTAATATGTCATATACCTGTATTAAAAAAAAGAGATGAAAATGTAAATATTTCAAGGAAGGAACAGTTTAGCAAGTTTGTTTACCTGTAAACAGGGTTCTCTGTAGACAGCAGGATGAATTAGCCATTACATGTGGGTGACATTATCTGATGGAGACAACACAGACCCAGCTCTTACAGATCAGTAAAGACTTCACTGCGCATGTGCCAGAGTTCCTGCATGCACAGACTACCTCATGATACCCTCAGTCTCTACCAGTGCTTACGGTTTAGAAAAACAGTTAACTTACCAGGGAGGTAGGTGGATATTAAGAATGGCTAATTCATTCTGCTGTCTATGGACAATCCTGTTTACAGGTAAGCAAACTCTGCTTTCTCAGTTGACAAGCAGGCATGAACTATCATGCATGGGGAGTCCCAAGCTGAGGGTTGCATTGCAGAAGTACTCACTTAAAGGTAACCCGGTCCCAATAGGTGAACAGGCTGTGTAAAACTGCTGGTCTAAAACTACTGTCCCTGCGACACATGTTGTCAAGACACTAGTAGGGTGTGAGCTGATGCCCAAATAGCGGTTTTGCATATGTCTTCAATATAAATGGCCCTTAGATGAGCTACTGAAGTTGTCATGGCTCTCATGTGATGAGCCTTGATAAGAGTTTATAATCTGTAAGCCAGCCAGTGCAGAACAGTCCACTAGCCAATTAAGACAGTTCTTTTGGCAATTGCCCATCCCAATCTATTGGGATCAAAGGATACGAACAGCTGAGAGTCTCAACGGACAAGTTGAATTCTCAAGTAATGCACTAGGGCAGAGCTTCTCAACCACTGTTTTCCAGCATACTGGTAGGTTGCAGCAAGATCCCTACTGTGCCACGGTGGTCTCCCTTCCCCCTCCTTTCTCCCATATTAACGTTGCTACTTTGCTTGCAGTGGTGTGCGGTCAGGGCCTTCAAGGGATTCAGTGAATCCCCAACCCATAGGCATCACTATGGTGTGGCAAGTGCCACCCCAACTTTAAACATCGGATTGGGCAGAGATAAACCAATCCCCTGTCCAATGGTGACACACCTCCCTATCCTAACCCCCCCTTGCCCCAGCAGCAGGAGTTGCATTTAAACAAACATCATCTCCTGCTGCCATGGGGCCAATCTCACAGTTCTTATCATGAAACCAGCCTAGTGGCAGTAGGAGATGACACTTGGCTAAACGCGACTCTTGCTACCGTCCACCCCACAAACTGGCAGGGCCACGAGCGGATCCCATCCCGCTCACGGCCGAACAAGAAGAAAAAGGCCTGGCGGCGGAACAAACAGAGCCCATCAGCTCGAGGTTGCAATTGGAGCCCATCCTGCTCGCGGCCAAAGAAAAAGGTTCAGAGAGGCCATGGGAGGAACCCATCCCGCTCGCAAAAAAATGAGGCCTCGTGGAGCTGGGATCAAAGTCAATTCCACTCACAGCCAAAGAAGAAAAGGCCTGGCAGCACCGCAAAAAGAGCCCACCTGCTCGCAGCCAAAAAAAAGAAAGAAGCCCACTGGGGCCACGAGCAGAGCTCATCCAGCTTATGGCCAAGGAAGAATAAAAGGCCCGGGAGAGGCTGCAAGCAGAGTCCACTCACTTGCAGCCAAATAAGAAGAAAGAAGTCCTGGTGGGGCCGCAAACAAAGCTCATCCCGCTCATGGCCGAAGAAGAATAAAAGGCCCAGAAAGGTTGCAAGCGGAACCCACCTGCTCATGGCCAAAGAGAAAGAAAAAGACTCAGAGAACCTGCGAGTGCAACCCATTCCACTTGTGGCCAAAGAAGAGAGGACCAGCAAAGCCATGAGTGGAACCCATCCCACTCGCAGTCAAAGAAGAAAGAGGCCTGATGGGGTCGGGGAGCTGCTTGTCTTTGTGCCTATGAGAGAGAGAGAGAGAGAGATTGGGAGCCTCTTGTGTGCGTGCCTATGAGAGAGAGAGAGATTGGAAGCCTGTTTGTGTGTGTGCCTCTGAGAAAATGAGAGATATTGGGAGCCTGCTTGCGTGTGCCTGTGTGAGCATGTGTGCCTGTGAAAGCCTGTGTGTCACATACAGGCTCTCAAAGGCACACATACACATAATGTGTCTGTGAGGGAGAGAAAGCCTGTATGTGTGAGATCATAGGCATGTACATGAGAGATGGAGGGTGTGAGAGAATGAATATGTATTTTGTGTGTGTGTTTGAGAGAGAGAGAAGATAAGTTTTGTGCTGCCCTCCCTCCCCCAATCCATGACAATCTCAGGGTGACTGGAAATAAAAAGATCCCAATTATGGAGAGCAGGAGTTTTTAAAATCATTTTTATTTTAATTACTGGGTGGTGTTTGATGTTTCTACTGTTTTGAAAAATTTTATTGGTGTTTTGGGAAATTTATAACATGTTTTTTAAAATTATTGGATGTTTGTCAGCTGTTTTAACATTTACTCTTTTTATTAGTATGACTTTAATATTATGAATGTTTTATGTCTTGATTTTATTGCTTGACGTTTTGTAAGTAATGATGATGTTTCTGTTTTTCCATTGTTGCACTGCATAATACAGTCGGACTTGTGGTTCAGTTTTTGTTAGCTCATTTCTATTTAATCTTCTTGGCCTTTCTATTTTGTTTTGGTGAGGGTCTGTCTTGAACAACTTTAATTATTGCTGTGAAAATGATGGTACTTATCATTGGCTTTTAGGGCATTATGGCCGTCCCTTCTTCAACTCTATTTTAACAAAACTGTGCTCTTTATTAATTTCACCTACATGCAGAAAGCTATTTTGAATGTTATTACTGAAAATATTTTTTCATATTCATCTTATTTTCACTGCAGTTAGTAGATATTAGGCGATTATTTTAAGCAAGGGATGGACTTAGCCAATGTTCCCTTTAAGGATTGGGTTGCTGTGAGCATAAAATTGATAGGCTTTTTGCATTAAAGAAAATAGTGCTCACAGGGTAATGTAGCCAAAAATTGTTGCATACAGCAAATCAATCCTTAAAAAGGCAACACTGGGCACTAGAAAGGAGGAGATTGGGATTGGATCTTGAGGCAGGTTGGGTTTAGAGAGAAAGAGTGCTGTTTGGGTTGGCCCTTTCGGAGGGAAGGTAGTGCGGTTTAATTGAGTTAAAAGTACATTTTCTGGCATTTTCACAGTCACATGACCAGTGACCAGGGGATACATGTGACATTGTAAAATTTGGTTCGGTGTGCCATGAGGATCAAGCAAACTTGTAAGTTTCCCCTGATATAAAAAAGATTGAGAAGCTCTGTACTAGAGCTCTCTGGTAGTCTAAAGAGTGAAGAACCCTTTCTTTTCTGTGTGCATGTGGTCTCAGAAAAAAAGCAGGCAGCATGCTAGTTTCTATAATGTGCAATGCAGATATCACTTTTGGAAGGAACTTAAGGTGAGTATGTGGAACCACCCTGTTGTGAAAGAACTGCAGGTACAGTGAATACAAAACCAGAGCCTGTAATTCACTTACTCTTTAAGCTGAAGTTATGGCAACAAGAAACAATATTTTCCACTAAGAAACTTTAAATCTATTGAGGTTCAAAAGGAGGTTTCATTGTTGTGCAAGGACCATGCTGAAATTCCAAGGCTAGAGGTTTACTGACCAGAGGCTTGAAAGGCCACCATGCCTTCAAGAAGTTTGATACTAATGGATGGAGGGAGATTGGAGCTCTTTCCACCTGATGGCGATATGCCACAATGGCAGTCGGATGAACTTTACCTGAAGAGGTGTTTAGGCCTTCGGACAAGAGGAAGAACAGATACTGAGGCAAGTCTCTTGGGCCACAAGAGAAAGGATGCAGCCGGCTGGGTCCCACACCAAGTTAAGAACCTCTTCCACTTGAACCTGTAGGATCTCCTCGTAGAAGGCTTTCTACCCAAAATCACCTCCTGAGGAAGAAGACTACTTACTACACATTCAATATGTATGCTGTGAGGGCCAAACATAGTAAGTTCAGATGGAAGAGCGTGCTGCTCTCCTGTACGATGAGAGTCAGACAGCCACCCAACAAAATTGGAGTCTGATAACCACACTTGATGTGGCCATGCCAGTGTTATGAGAATTAATCCTGCCTCGTCCTGAAAGACCTACTGGACCAGTCTGGGCAATGAGAGGAATTGGTGGGTACACAGAGTAGACCATTTATCCAGTTTAGTTGAAAAGCATTGGGAGCTGAAATGTAGCCGCTTGGAGGCAAGGAACAGAACTGCTTAACTTTTTTATTATCCTCTGAGGCATACAGGTCAAATACCGGCATTCCCCAAAGATTGTACAACTCATCCACGACCCTTTGATTCAAGGAGTTTGCAACACTGTGCTGAGGCAGACCACCAACATGTTTTGGGCTCCTGGAAGTTAAGCCACTTGAAGATGGGCGTTGTGATGACAGGCCCATGACCCGATTTGGAGTGCTTCTGCTCAAAAGACATGAGGCCGTACTTCCCTGCTTGTTCATTTAGAACATGGCTACCTGGTTGTCCATCTGGATCAATATTTTCTTGCCCGACAGCAAGAGAGAGAATTATCTTAGTGCATAATTGACAGCTCGCAGCTCCAGCAGACTGACCAACAGATGACTCTTCAGTGCAGAACACAACCCCTGGGTACACATGACCTCTATGTGTCCGTCCCCTCCACCACCCCTTGGTGGGAGCATCAGTAGACACTTCATGCACTGGGACTTGCAGCGAGAGACCCACCTTAAGAACTTCCTGGTTTATCCACCATTGAAGGGATGCCCTCATCTCATGTTGCCAAATCTTTGTAACCCTAACGGTTGATCAGGAAATACTGGGAGTAGAACCCCTGGCCACACTCCTGAGAAGGGACAAGCTCAATTGCCTTCTGTTGCAGGAGCAACTCTACCTCCAGCCGGAGATGGGCAGATTGAAAGGGATTAGAGCTGAAGCCTGAAGCCCGCTGGGTTAGAGGAGGGTGAGAAAAACATAAATAGCAACAAGCCTCCGCAATTTTCAGGACCTACTAGTCCTTGGTGACACGGATCCATTTCGGAAAGCCACACTGGAAAAGGCAGGGAGGCAAGCCTCAACGGTATCAAAAACTGGTCCTGGGCTTAGGCTGCGACTGCTGTTGGGCCTTTGATTGACACTTTTCTCTCTGTTAGCCTCTAGCAGGCAGCTGCTGCTGTTGAAGAATGGGAGGAGTCTGAGGATGCTGAAAAGAGCAAAAAGGGTATCTTTGGAAGAATGGACGCTTATAGAAAAAATACTGTCATTGGGCTGTCAGCTGGCTCCTTGTAGGGTGAACTGATGCTGTTTATTTATTAATTTAATAATTTTTATATACCGACCTTTCATGCAAGCATATCAAATCGGTTTACAGTAGTTAGCAATGAATCATTTAAAATTATTTGCATTTCCAAAGAAGAAAGAAGTAAATACATTATTTCATAATATAATTAACATAGCAAACTAAATAGTATGCTAAATAATCAAAATTTAAACACTTACAGGTCGATACAGTAACGTGCGGTTAAAGATTCCCCGTCTGTAACGTGCTGGGAGCGCACAATACAGACGAGTAAGGCGATCCAGCGATACAGTCTCCAGTTTCACGTGTCCTTAGCGCTTCGTAAAATAGACACATAACCCTTTCCGCACGCAGCATGTATATGATGTGTAAATGAACGAATTAGCTGTATAATGAAGTAATTAGCTATTCCCCTCAGATACTGTAACGGACGCTGATATTATCTCCTTAGTAACCCGCTGTTTTGCCGCGGCCTTAACGTGTTAGTTTACCGCCTCCCCCTAGTAGGTGTTAGGACTGTGAGTCTAGTAACAAATCCATCGACACCGCTTAAGATACTCAAAAACAATAAAACACAATAAAAAAAAAAACGATACAGAGATGATCGAGAAAATGTAATGCTGTGGGACACATAAAACCTGTCAGAAAAAAAAAAAAATTTTAAATACCTGTCGGAGGGCCGCGTGGGTCCAGGCGGCCGGCGGCGGGAGCCGGGGGGCGGGTGGTCGCGTGTTAAATCTAGGCCGGGTCGCACAGACGCGCATTCATCCAGGCAGAGGAGCCGGCGGCGAAAGCAGCCGGCTCCTCCGCCTGGATGAATGAATGCGCGCCTGTGCGACCCCTGCGATTTGGCGCTCAAGGCGTGACGTCACGACGCCCGACGTCACGGCATGTGACTGCCTTGAGCACCGAATCGCAGGGGTCGCACAGGCGCGCATTCATTCACCCAGGCGGAGGAGCCGGCAGCTTTCGCCGCCGGCTCCTCCGCCTGGATGAATGCGCGTCTGTGCGACCCGGCCTAGATTTAACACGCGACCACCCGCCCCCCGGCTCCCGCCGCCGGCCATCTGAAACTAACGCGCGTCCACCCGCCCCCGCCACTGCCGCCTGGAACAGGCGCCCACCCGCCCGCAGCCTAGATTTAACACGCGACCACCCGCCCCCCGGATCCTGCCGCCGGCCTGGTCCCAAGCGGCCCTCCGACAGGTATTTAAAAATTTTGTTTTTTACACTTCCTGGTGCCTGTCATTTCAAATGACATTTGAAATGACAGGTACCAGCGCACCCAGGTTACTGTATAGGCGCTGTATTAAGCGCCTATACAGTAAAATGGGTTGCGCGGGCATAACCCTTCCCTAACGCTTCACAGCCGCGGCATGCATTTGCATGCGATTAGAAGAGAGTATCAGGCGCTAGGTCAAGAGAACTGTGCGGGCGGGGAGGAAGGGTGCGCCTGACACTGCCGCACTGTTTCTACCGCGGCCTTACTGGATCGAGCCGTTAGAGAGGTAGTATAGTTAGGGTAGAGATAGTATAATAAAAATAAAAATATACATTACTTTGGTATTAAATCAGAAGTGTAAGATAATTATGCTAACAGCTCTTGGAAGGCTTGTTTAAAAAGCCAAGTTTTAATCCCCTTTTTAAATTATTTGATGTCCGCTTCTAGTCATAATTCCTGTGGAATAGAGTTCCATAGAAGGGGTCCAGCAATAGAGATAGTTCTTTCTCTTACATTATTTAGATGGGCAATTTTAGGGGAAGGAATTGGTAGCATCCCTGTTCCGGTTGATCTGGTGGTTCTTGAGGGGGTGTGGAAGTGAAGTGAAGAGGTTAGCCATTCAATTTTTTCATTGTAGAGGGTTTTGTGTATTAGTGATAAGATTTTATGCTGGGCCCTGTATTTGACTGGCAGCCAATGAAGTTCTTTTAATATTGGGGTGATATATTCAGATTTTCTAGTACCTGTCAAGAGTGTAGCTGCAGAGTTCTGCAGAAGTTGCAATGGTCTTGTAATATTTGCGGGAAGGCCTAAGAATAGTGAGTTACAGTAGTCTAATCTTGATAAGACAAGTGCCTGTAAGTCAGTTCTAAAGTCTTTAGGGAATAGGAGGGGTTTTAATCAACAAGGTGATTAAAGAAGTTCTCCCAATACAAGCAACATCCTCCAGTCATGCACATCTTCATGAAGGTCACTTGCTTTCAATCACAACCTTTGACAGAAGCAGCCGAAGTACTAGCCATGGCGTCATAATCTTCATACACAGAGCACAACAGATGCTTCTCACATCCCTCTGTATCCTGTACAGCTTGGCAGAATTCTGCCTGTTCCGAGTCTGTTAAAGGGAGGATCGCACCAACAGCAGGCTTTGCTCAATACAGAGTGGGATCCCTCGCGCCTTTTAGGTGCAATTTCTTTTCGACACAGCCAGAGCCTCGATCCTATGCCCTATACTCAATCCCTGAAACCAATGCCAGGCGGAGGACGGAGAAACCTAATCTGAACTGCAGGTACTTTGAATCTGAGGCAAGTTTTCAAAAGGGAAAGTATACTTGGACAAATGGAAACTTTCTCCTTCAATTATGTAACCTCTGTAGATTTATGCCAACAATTGCAGAACAATGTTGAAGAGGTAACTACAGAATTTTTACCCTTGTGGAAGAATCTACCCCTGAGCTGCTGCAGGAGACCCCAGGGCCTTGGCTATAATTCATACCAGTAACAATGCCAAAATTCAACACACTTTTTTTTCTTTCTTTTTTATTTTTTGTCTAAACTATTGGCAAAGTCACTTGAAACCAAAAGAAAAGGCTCAGACCTCTTCATACAACATGCATCTCTGCTTTAAGCTAAACACCAGTCTCCTTTACGTGCAATGTTTCAACATCCATGAATTCAGCACCCATCCATTTCCTTCTTCCCTGATTCAGGGAGCACAATTTTGAAAGCCATTTACCCGGGTAAATTGTCCTTCCTGAAAACTGCCTTCCTCAAAGTGGTTAAAAAGAGTTTGCAGGGTTCAGAACATACATACTTTGGGGGCCGATGCAATAAAGTGTGCTGAAGCTGCTGCGCGTTTGTACGTGCAAAGCACTATATGGGTGTGTAGTAAGGTTTTTGTGCATGGGAAAAAAGCGCTTACTGACCCGTGGTTTTTCCTGCGTGAATGCACGTGAATGGAAAGGAGGCAATTATCTATTCTCGGGCAATACTGGGAGCCACGCTAGCAGGGAGATCGAGTTAGTAAGGGTTTTTTGTTTTTTTTTTAAATACAGGTTTTTAGCACGTGAGTTAGGGCAAGCATTAAGTGAAAGTGCCGGTGTGGAGACCGGTTTTTTGATGCTTTTGCGGGTCAGCCAAGCGGTAGATCAAACTGGTAGAGAGAAGGCAGCTTCTCAATGAGGCAGGATCGCTGAGCTGCCTTTCACGCTCTCGCTGGCAGTCAGAATCCGATCATGAAGTGGTTAGATATAGCTCTACCTACCTTCACAACAACTACCGGACCACTAAAGTTTTTCTTTTTTCTTTTAAAAAGAAAGGCTTTCACCCAGAGAATCAATCGCGGGTGTTCACATGGCGCGTTTGGTGTGTGTGGAATTTATGTGCGTATCTAATTAGCATATGCGGTTATTACATCCTGCACTGCCGCTGGTTTTTGCCAAGCGCCCCCGAAATCTGCACAGAAAAGTCAGCGCGGATTTCAGCGCGGTCTTATTACATCGGCCTGTTTGAGAGATGTACTAAATAAGGGTGCTCTGGGGACAGTCAAGAACCTATGCAGAATGGCATTTTTCAAATCTGCGCATGTACCTTTCCTACCTCTTTCCTATGCCCATGTAGATTTTTTTTTTTTTTTAAATGATCAACCAGGACCTTCAGGTACACAAGTACCCACGGACTCCCTGCCCCCTTCCCACACCCCCGGATCTCTCCGGTAATGTACGCTCACACAGTAATAACAGCTGCATCGAATGAGCCCGGGCCTACCTGCCAACTGCAACACCTATCCACCTTTCACACACAGGGCGTTTATGGCTAAAAGAAGCCATGATACCAAAAGGCCTGCAAAACTCACCTCATCGCTGGCTGCCATGTCCAGGGGCGTTGTTCCGGGCACTATGCCTTCATCCTCACTGTCCTCATCTGGAAGATCCTCTGGGTCATAGAGAGGCTCACAGTTCTGAAGGTGAGGGTCTGCGCCTGCACAGCAAGACAGTACAAGATGAATCCGTCACGTGTGCCCCACAAGAGCTTACTATGGGGTCTGCTGGACTGCACTATTTTTCTCAAGAAATCCTGTTCTCGTGCCGAAAACCTTCTCCACCCAAACAACGGTTTCTCCAACAGGTACAGGAAGGAGCTGTGCAAGTAAACTCAAGGCAACCACTTCTTCCTGTGACCTAGGGAAGCTCTTATCTCCCACTGCCTCAGGTGCCCTCTTAAGACGGTGAGCTCTTTGGGGAAGGGACTTACTGTACCTGAATTCCAATAATGCTTTAAAGCCACCATGAGTGTTCATTTGGAAAGGTGGGCAAAAGATTAAAAAATTATTGGGCCTGATATTCAGCGCTACTTAGCTGTTTTAAGTTCGGACTTATCTGGCTAAATGGTGCTGTTTGAATTATTTGGCCATGGCCAGCATCCGCCGTTAAGCCGGCTTACTCTATTTGGCTAGAATGTTAGTTGGATAATTGAGGGGAGGGATGGGGGCGTTCTGGGGCGGAGCCACTGATCTGGCTAACTTAGGGCTTGATTTACTACGTTTTTTTCCCCATAGGTATAGAATGGGAAAAAAGCTTTAGTAACCAGAGAAAGTCTGATATTCAGCATTATCCAGCTTAGTCAGCCAGATAAATCTTGAACAGCTATTTGGTTGCCTTCTAGGTAGCCAGATAAAGTTATCCAGCTAACTATAAAATAGACTAGCATATTCAGTGGCTGCGCAGCTGAATATCTTGGCCAAGATGGCAGGATATGTTTGTCTGGCTAACTTGCTCAGCCAGACGGCAACTGAATATCTACTCCATTATTTGAACATAAGAAATGCCACACTGGGTCAGACCAAGGGTCCATCGTCCAGCATCTTGTTTCCAACAGTTGCCAATCCAAGTCACAAGAACCTGGCAAGTACCCAAACATTAGATAGATCACAAGCTACTATTGTTTATTAATTACCGTAATAGCAGCTTAACCTCTAGGAACTTATCCAAACCTTTTTTAAACCCAGTAACATTAACTGGCAATGAATTCCAGAGTTTGTGTGTTCAGTGAAAAAAAATTTTCTTCGATTTGTTTTAAATGAGCTACTTGCTAACTTCATGGCGTGCCCCCTGGTCCTTCTATTATCTGAGAGAGTAAATAACTGATTTACATTAACTTGTTCAAGTCCTTTCAGGATTTTGTACACTTCTATCATAACCCCCCCTTCAGTCATCTCTTTTCCAAACTGAACAGCCCTAACTTCTTTATCCTTTCCTCATAGGGCAGCCGTTTCATGCCCCATATCATTTTGGTCGCCCTTCTCTGCACTTTCTCCAGTGCAGCTATAACCTTTTTGAGATGTGGTGACCACAGTATTCAAGGTGCAGTCTCACCATGGAGCGATATAGAGGCATTATGACATCCTCCGTTTTATTCACCATTCCCTTCCTAATAAATCCTAATATTCTGTTTGTTTTTTTGATTGCCACAGCACATTTATATTTTTTCCTATCTTGTATCTAATTGCAAAGAAATAAGCCAATATATATAATTTCTTTAATTTGTTTTCAATTGTAACTATTTTTTTAAGTCCTTCATACCTTGACTGTGGGTTCCTGAAAGGAATGCTGACATTGGGAACAAACAGAATATATTCTAAGAGCCAAAGTTTATTATCTGCTTTCTAAACTGGTTTTGACAGGATGCATGTGATGCCAGCATGCCAATCAAAGGCACCCATAAAACACTCAAAAGCACCAAAAATAAAATGGAAACTATATAAATGAAAAGTGCCGTCAGAGACATCTACTTCACAACTGGCTACAAGATAGAAAAAAATGCTATCATAAGTTTATAGCCATCTTTAATTTTATCTACAACTTTATCTACCACTTTTCCAAGTATCTGAACCTGCTCAAAGAAGTGAATTTAAAAACATTAAAATTCAGAACTTCTTAAAAATATACTGGGGTAGCTATTCAAAACCTAGCAGGTTAGACATATCCGGCTAACTTAGATGGGATATTCATCAGCACGGCTATGCTGCTGAATATCCCCATAGCAAGCATTACTTAGGTAGATAAGTCTTATCTGTCTAAGTTTAGACTTGTTATTCCTGGACATGTTATCTGCTTAAGGCTGAATATCGGTACTTAACCTGATAATTTATCTGGCTAAGTAGTGCTGTCTTGATTTGCCCACAATTTATCCTGCTATCTAGCAGCCGCTGAACATAACCGGATATTCAGCAGCCCCTACATAGCCAAATAAGTCCTACTTATACGGCTATCTAGCACTTTGAATATCGGCCTCACTACATACAAATATTACAGAGTATATCATTAGGGAGCCCAACTTTCAAAACTGTCTGCCTGTGGAAATTTGTGCTAGTATTTTATAAATTTTGTGATGGGAGCAGCACAGTTTATAGAACAGAGTATATTTCTGCCCTGAAAGTACATGCATATATTTCAGTGTGTGCCAATGCTTGTAATGCAGGTACACACACTTTCTCTACCCGTCTTATAAAATTACGTGCATTACTAACCCAGAAGAAGGTATTTTATTGAAGTATGTGCATACGCCATTTCTAAATATACTTATTGCGCACATATTTGGAATCACCAAGTCGCAGATGCCTCCACCAGTTCACCTAGACCCTCCAGCCCTTCACCTTGAACCCCTACCCAAAAACTAGACAAAAGGCAAGTGCGATTTTAACTGCTCAGGACACGTTTGGTAATGTACACGTGTACACCCCTTAACAAAATAGCAACTTGCGAGCATACTTTGGACCCCGACCCATAACACCCCTAAACTTCCCCTCCCCCCCATTCACATTTACAAATACACACGCACTTTTGAGGTTTATAAAATAGGATATTTGTGCGCATATCCTAATTTTATGCATGCAACCCCCACCCAACTCTGAGTACTACCTCCAAAAAGCATATAAATAGGGGGGGAAAAAAAGGACGTGAAACCAGCATCTAAATAAAAACCACAATGTGTAAAACCCGGCTATATCCATTTGAAATAATCTGAATTCTAAACTTTAAACAAGACACACGACAGCTGCTGGGTACAATAATCATGCTAGGAAACACCATGCCACGCTTCAGGAGAACGCGAAGCAGTGATTTTCTTCAGGAGGGAAACATCCCTCCCCTGCACCCTGAGAAAATGCAGGCAAACAATAGCCAGGGTCCTGCTACCTGCTGCTCTGAGGAGGGCTGTCAGTTTCGTGGATCCTCTTCCTGCTGCTACGTGAAGTGGGGTGGTCCCGTCATATGTAGTGCTGTCCACACACGCATCACCCTAGGAAAGCATTCAGAGAGAGCAAGCTCGGCATGTTACTCGGCTACAGACCCTTGGGCACAACCGTTACTTCCACAGATAACCATCTTAGCACTTTAGCAGACTTATAAGTTCATGATGTACAGCACAATTTTCAAATGATGTTACCTCAGTAACTAAGCAGTTATTCGGGTAAAATTCTTAGCTGGAAATTGCTTCCTGCCCCCCCCACCCCCTTTGGGTAAAAGTATCCATGATGCAAAGGGGCACTGTGGGTAGAGCCAGAGACAATGCAGGGGGGGTTTATTTTAAAATCCCTGTCTTGAGTTTCCATTTAAAAAGTAGTTTGCACGCTAGTAGCAGGATTTAAAAACTATTCCCTTAGTATTCAAACCATAAAATTGCGACATACAGTGTTCTGGTTGTGGTCTGTGCTATTTACAGACTATCGGACGCGCGTTTTCGACATGCTAGCTTTACCCCTTATATAGTAAGGGGTAATAGCGCGTCAAAAACGTGCGTCCAACCCCCCCGAAACTATTAGCGCCCGCAACATGCAAATGCACGTTGATGGCCCTATTAGTTATTCCTGCACGATCCAGAAAGCAAAATGTGCAGCCAAGCCGCACATTTTACTTTCAGAAATTAATGCCTGCCAAACAGGTCTATCCAGTACCGAGCGGTAGGAAGAGCTGCGTTAGTGCCCGGCGCACCTGCGGTTGCCGCACGCACAGTGCAGCTCACCTATCGCTCGATCCTGAAAAATAATTTTATGCAAATGTAAACCGCGTCTAAGAAGGGTCCGTGAAGCGTTAGGCCCGCGCAACCCATTTTACTGGATAGAGCGCCTATACAGTATCCTGGGTGCGCGGGCCTAACGCTTCACGCCACGCTGGTATCTGTCATTTCAAATGTCATTTGAAATGACAGATACCAGGAAGTCGGGACTGCCAGTCCCCCCTCCCCTCCTCCCGAAGCAGGGCGCGAAAAGCAGCCTTGCTCCGGGAGGAGGGGAGAAGGGGCTGGCAGTACGAAGCGGCGAAGGTTATCCAGCTAAAGTTAGTTGCATATCTTGCCCCATATATTCAGTGAAATAAATGTCCTGCTGAATAATTTCAAAACCTAACCAGCTATGAAGATCATTTATCAAAGCGCTATGCAAATTAGGAAAAGGGGAGGAGTTTGAGGCGGGATTTTAACTACACCTTTTTCATTTGCGTTAAGCCGTGCGATATGGCTTTAATGCACTTTGCAATGTTTTTGCAAATAGTGTTTTCAGTATTTTAAGGAGAGGGAGAGGGAGAGACTGCCTAGTTATATGTATTTATACCTCTATATGAGGGCCACCTAGCTACTCGAGGTGAAGTTTAGGTATTAGTGTAGGGGTTAGGGGCCACTTTCACATGCAGAGTACGACATATGAACAGAACAGTGCACTCTTGTGAAGATTTGATGACCTTCGGCGTGAGGAAACTCGCACAAAGATGAGATTTGTGCAATGTTCTCTCAACCTAGCTTGATGTTACCCAGGTAGAGAGTCCATCAAGCTAGGTTGAGAGAACATCACCTCGAGTAGCTAGGTGGCCCTCATATAGAGGTATAAATACCTCCCTAGTATGAGGGCCTTATAGTTAGGCTCTCTCTCTCCCCCCCCCTCCACCCCCAATGGTTGTAGGTAGGAATTGCAACAATTGTGGTACTTACCACAAAGTGTGAAAAAGTTATCGCAATCTGCGGCACTTTGCGATAATCAGCCTATTACCATAAAACACGCCCCTTTTCCTATCGCATGTGATATTTAGTGCATTTTGATAAATCCAGGCCTATGTTAGAAAATAGCCGGCTCGCTTTTCAAGTTATCTGGCCATGTGTGGCTGGATAACTTCCTACTTGCTTGGATATTTTTAAAAGATTTCTGGGTAAGTAGTGCTGTTACAGAGAAAAGCAGAACTCAGTGGGCTAGCAGCCCAATTCCAACCTTCCATCTTAATAAATTCACCTTGGCACCACTGGGCTGAGCTACTGCAATTCCCTCCACCCCCAAACCAAGATACTGTGTTTATTTTTGTGGGAGGGAGGCTGGGAGCAAGTAGGATGTTACTTCACTCCAGGCTGAGTTTCTGGGGGGTAGGTTGTAGTATTTTTACTTTGGGTGGGGAGAGGATGGGGAAAAGAATGGCAGAAAGTTGGGTTTTTTGTTTTTTTGTTTTTTTTAAAGCATGGCAAAACAGGAAAGGAAGGAGCGCAAGGCCGGATAGCTTTAGGCCTGCTATAATTCAATTAGATGAGTGGCTGGATATGCCTATTTTTCTCATTTACAGGCTCATTCATCAAAATGCATTATGGCGATAATTGGGTTACCGTACGGCGAGAATGCAAAGCTTTAGAAAGGGCGGGATTGGGTAGGCCTTTGGGTGGAATTAATGAAAATGATGGGCAATATCGCACCATGCGATAGCATAACGCATGCTATCGCACGGTTCTAACGCTGGAAATAACTACAACTTTTTTTCCTGGCATTGAGCTGTGTGATTTGCCCGAAACAGCCGTAGTGCAATTTGTGATAAAGACTGCAATCACTATAGAAGGGCCAGGGTGAGGTGCTGGTGGTGGTTTAGGGGCCACTTTTACATGCAGAGTGAGACATACGGACAGCACAGTACACCTTGGTGAAGATTTGATGTCATTTGGAGTGAGGAAAGTCTCACAAAGTTGAGATTTGCATTATGTTCTCTCGCATTAGCTTGATGGCACCAACATCTCACCTCGAGCTATTAGATGGCCTTTCTATAGAGATATAAATAGTTGAGTACTATATGAAGGCCTTAGAAATAGTCTCTCTCTCTCCCCTTCCCTTTGCAAGCTGTGAAATAAAAATATATTATAGCATTTTGATGAATCTAGGGGGTTAGACAGATAATTTCTGAGTAATCTGTCTACATGGCTTTTGCATATGGATCTCTCTGTACTTTGATTCAAACAGAATAAGAACTGTTTGGTAGCTGCCCACATCATCTCAGCTCCTGATGTAAAATCTCATGGTGTGTGCTTATCTGGGATCTGCATGTATAATAAGAGATTCCTCTGGCACCCAGGTCCTTTTCTCTGTTCCAGGCTCTTCATTAGAGCTGTACAAAAATAAGTTATCTTCCTCTTTGAGGAGCAAAGTTCCATTTTCACTCCCAAAAGTTCCAAAAATGCAAGTTTCAACATTTTTTAATGGAGATTTCCACTACACATTTTCCTCTGTAACTTCAGGTACCAAGAATCAGAGATGCCTGAACCCCTGGTGGGCCCCTCAGGTTGTGTCAGCAGGGGGGTGGGGTGTCAAAGAATAAATCCTGCAGTTACAAGGGAAAATCATCTTGCATGAAAAGTTATCTTTTGGGAGATGCTGATTTCACATCAGGCACATCCGATAAATGTAAATGCACTGCCAAAATCGAGCCCCACACTTCAGCACGGAGCTCACCTCGAGCAGGAGGCAGCCTGCCAAGGACACGTTCTCCTGTTCAACAGCCAAGTGCAGGGCAGTTCTCCCTGATTTTTGCTCCTGCGCATTGACATCAGCTCCCCCTGTGATCATCAGCCTCAGACAGGGCATGCTGTTTGCCATCACTGCCATATGAATGGCGCTTAAACCTTCAAAACAGAAAATAATCGTGTGTTAAGAGAGACAGAACAACGAGTTATTGCAACAAGAATACAAAACGGTTCTTATCTTTCCGCTCATGTCCTGTTTCAAACTGCCGAGTGCTTCTTCTAACTTTCTATTTGCTGTGCAGAGATGACTACAGGTCCACAGTTTGCTGCATTGGTTTTTTTTTTTAATTAAATATTTATTTAGGTGTCAAGGTAGGTAGGTATCCAAGTGCTGAACCACCAGTGCAAGGTCTTCATAGCTGAATTGCCTCTAATCAGACTGAAGCAGAACTACTGTACATTATAGTCAGACCTGGCCAATCCGGGCTTAGTTTATTCTGCTATCTGGGATATACCTAACACTAACAGAGCAACAAACCTGCTAACTTGCATGCAACATGATCTCCTTTACCTGCATGTCTTGCAATTCAGATTTTTAAAAGTCAGTTTACAAACACATACAGATTAAGCACACGTCACTCTGTATTTGGGCAAGAATGTAATTAGGGTCTAAAATCTAGTGGCTTGGCCACAGGTGGGCCGGGGCGGGCCATGGCCCACCCACATTGGGCTCAGGCCCACCTAATCAGCGTTGCCCGGCAGACCAAAAAGAGAGGCCCTGTCACAGGGCTGTAGTGGACATGCTGGGCAAGAGGAAGAAGAGGTCCGCGAGGCCGCCAGTCGACACCATCCCATTGCAGCCAAGACGAGGAAAAGGCCTCATGAGGCTGCCGAGAAGAGGAGTAGGACCGAGAGGCCAGCAGTCAAAGAAAAAAAACCAACATCATCACTGGAAGGTGCTCGTTCTCCTGCTCCTCCATGTGTGCCGGCCCTATGCATTCAAACCCTATGCAGCCAGGAAGTGCTTCTATGCTGATCTCGTGCATTGCGAGTGTGTGTGTGAGAATGGGAGCCTGCTTGGGGGGCTGTGAATGGGAGCCTGCTTGAGCGGATGTGAATGACAGCATACCTGAGTTTGTGTGTGACAGAGAAGAACATGTGGAAATGAGAACTTGTGTATGTGGGAGTGGGAGCCTGCATGTGAGAGTGGGAGCCTGTGTCTTTGTGTGAGAGTGGTAGCTTGCATATGAGAGTAAGAGCCTGGATGTGTATACTTATGTATGGAAGTGGGATCAGGAGCCTGCATGTGAGAGAGAGCGCATGTGAGCGTGAGAGCCTGTGTGTTGTGTTTGTGGGAATGAAAAGTGTGTAGGAGCATGTGAGAGTCTATGAGTGTGTTTGTGGGAGTGGGAGCCTGTGTGAAAGAGCATGTGAGAATGAGAGCCTATATGAGTGTGTGTGTGTGGGAGTGGGAACCTGTGTGTATGTGAGAGAGAGCATTGAAGAATGGGATCCTTTGTGAGAGAAAGCATGTGTGTGTGAGAGAACATGTGAGTGTGTTATATGAAGGAGGAAGGATAGAAGACAGACAGAATAAAAGAGACCCTGAAAAAGGAACAAGGAAACGACAGTCAAGGGGGAAAAAGAGACTGGGACCAACTGATTAGAAAAATAAGATCAGACAACAAAGGTAAAAAAAAAAGTATTTTGCCTTTCAGCGATTGGAATATTCCATCTTTAGGAATGTGCATTTCTTATATACTTGTATTTTGCTTTTTCGTCTAAATTCCAGTGCTCACAGAGTCTGGTTTCTCAGGCTTTTCATTTCAGTTTTGTCTCCATGTTTCTTTCTAATTTGTAGTCCTTATTCTGTCTTAGGTAAGGGTTTGTCTGTGATGTGCATGTGACACAGAGATGCAGTATTTTGGCTAGCATCTAGTTTCTTTGTAGGGATATGTAGCAGTCTGGTTTGTTCCATGTGCCCATTCAGTAGTGCATTAGTTAGTGTTCTAGGGCCTGGTCTAATGTTGATCTTGCTGCTTTTTCACAGATAAAATTGCTTCTGTTTGAGTCCTGAGAGTTACTGCTGTTATGGTATGGTAAGGTTCTAGGTATTTATTTGCAGGGGTTTAGTTACTTCACAGTGAAGGGAATTTGTTTTGCTGTCACTGAGATGACACTGGAATTTTAATTTTTTTTCCATATCCTAGTTCTGTTCTGTACCTGTTATAAATCTTTTTATGATGATTATTGCTGTTTTATTGTAGTTTTATGCATTTTTTGAAAAGAGGATTCATAAAAGACAATATCGATATTTGTTTTATTAGGTGACTGGATATGATGTTTTTGAAGTGTTCTTTGTTTACTTTTTACATGATATTGTTTATTTATAAACTGCAATAAATATAAAATAAATTAATATCGATTAATAAGGAATTTTTAATGTTGGTAAGTGCTTGAAGTAACAGAATTAAAATATTTTAAAATGTCACTGATGCATGATAGCTGTTGCAAACTACTCAGAAATCCATTGTATGGTGCATGCTAAGGCATTATTTACTGATAAAAGTACAACTAGTAGGGCCTAGATCTGTATGTCTACTGCCCACGCATGTTAACTTTGGGCTCCCCCCAAAAATTCAGTTCTGGGTACGCCACCACTAAAATCCTGTCCCAGCTGTGAAATGTGACCCCCTATAACTGTCTTTGATCCTTAAACCATCCTGTGGGCATCTAAAGCCGCTTCTGCAGGCAAACCTCGATATTGCAAGTAATGTTCAACAAAAGCAGGGCTTACTGTCAGTTAAATTTTCCAGACAATTGTAAGTTTATTTTTTTGAAAAAAATGGAGAAAAAGCAATGAAAATACTAGCATCTCATTTTAAATAGGATGGAGACTATTAGCAATATAGCACTGGGGGCTGATCCCAGGCTCAGGCCATAGCAGCATGACTCATATTCTTCTGCCCGATGTGATTGATGGAGTTTGGTTGCAATACGGTGGTGCTGGAGCTCTGGAAAGGAAGGCTGATAATTAGCGCTACTACGGTCTATAAAATAATGAGTTGAATGGAATGAGTAAACGTTAATCAGTCGCTTACTCTTTCAAAGATTACAAAGACTAGGGGACACACAATGAAGTTAGGAAAATTGGATCTTACCTGCTAATTTTTGTTCCTGTAGTACCACAGATCAGTCTAGACTCCTGGGTTTTGCCTCCCTACCAGCAGATAGAGACAAGGCTTCACTGACACTGTTCATAACCCAGTATGCCACCTGCAGTCCCTCAGTACTGACCTGTACCCAAGCCAAGATGACAGCAACAACTATAAACTTCTAAGCAATCACCCTCCCCCCTCCAACGAGCTGGAGGAAGGTGAAGTTGCCCAAAAAGACAATGGAAAACTCGTTTCCCAAATTTAACATAAGTGATCAGCATTGAAAATCTCCAAGAATTCCACACTATATGCAGAGCAACAGTGAGAGTGGTGGACTCCCCCCCCCCCCCCCAGTAAATGAGCAGGTCTCTGGGCTGATCTGTAGTACACCAGAAGAATGTGCGGCAATCAATTAAACTGGACAATAGCACTATAAATGAAGCATAAACAATTGGGGCTTTGTATAACTACGTTTTTACGCTTAGTATTCAAATTTTGTGCACTATTGGTGTGTGCACTCATTAAATTGTTTATGCTTCATTTATAGTGCTACTGTCCAGTTTAATTGATTGCCGCACATTCTTCTGCTGTGATTTACCTAAATGTGTGTGCCTTTAACTCCACCCTTTATGTATGCTTGCGCCTGATCTGTAGTACTACAGGAATGAAAATTAGCAGGTAAGAACCAATTTTCCTTTCCCTATATGTACCCAGATTAGTCAAGGGATGTGTGTACCTAAGCTCCCCTTAACTTGTATGGGATCTGGAGAATTCCGCTCATAGAACACTCTCACCAAAGCACGTGGATGCCGGATCCCCAATATACAAGCATTAATACCTAGCAAAAGCGTGTAACATAAGAACATAAGAAATTGCCATACTGGGTCAGACCAAGGGTCCATCAAGCCCAGCATCCTGTTTCCAACAAAGGCCAAACCAGGCCACAAGAACCTGGTAATTACCCAAACACTAATAAGATCCCATGCTACTGATGCAATTAATAGCAATGGCTATTAGCTAAGTAAACTTGATTAATAGCCATTAATGGACTTCTCCTGCAAGAACTCGTGAGGCTCATTTAGCCGTCTGTCTAGTGCTGGGCTCCCCTGAAGTGCCTTCCCAACCAGGAAGGACCCACAAAGCAGGACGGTAAGCGGTCTAGAAAAGCCACAAATGTGAAAAAACAAAACAAGACCGTAGCCATAAAAGGGCGAAACTTTGGCCAGAGTCGGGCTGATCATATCCAATCGAATAAAATCCTTTCCAAGGCTACGGTCTTGTTTTGTTTTTTCACATTCCCAACCAGGAATGCACACTGAATACAAGCTGTCTAAATGTAGGCATGATCGCGAGTCTGTACACGCCATTGCCATGAGGCCTGGGCAGCGTGCCTCTTGCGCCACCCCGTTTACATGAACGTCAGGAAACCCCTGTGTGACCAGTTCTGAAGCAGCGATCAAGGCCCCGAGTGACTGCCACAACGATTCCACTACCCCCCATTCGCTCTTGCTTGCTTTTTTTTTTTTTTTTTTTTAAACAAGCTTTAAAACTGCATCTACTGTTGTCACTAGCCCCAGTACAAAGAACAGAAATTCAATACTTCCCTGCACCGACGGGTCTCCAAATGCAGAGCTGCCAGCGGAACCAATGCTGCCTCGTGAGGGATGAGGGATCTGGACCACCAGATGTACACCCCCATGGGAATCTCGGAGTGAGCTGCCATCAAGGGTCATCAACCCCCTGCTAGTCTGCCTCAAACCAGGAAGGATGGCCCCACCAGGACCTAACAACCACTCCCCCCACCCCCCCCCCCCGGGAGAAACTATAGATCTATCTTCTCTTTTCCTTTCTTTTACATACTCGAGACTGCAGGTTTTGGAGACAGAGAAATACTGGGGGACTGCAGGTGGCACACTGGGTTAAGCACAGTGTCAGTAAAACTTTACTGTCTCCATCTGCTAGCAGCATTGCAAAACCCAGGAGTCTGGAATGATCTGGGTACGTACAGGGAAACTAGTGATACATTTAAAACGAATAAGAGAAAATAATTTTTTACTCACTGCATAATTAAGCTCTGGAATTCGTTGTCAGGGGACGTGGTGAAAGCTATTTTTGTAGCTGCATTTAAAAAAAAGGTTTGGACAATTCCTGGAGGAAAAGTCCACCATTATTAAGGTGGAGCTGCAGAAATCCACTTCTTATCCCTGAGATGGAATTTATCTACCCCTTGGGATCCTGCCATGTATTTGTGACCAGGATTGGCCACCATTGGAAACAGGATACTGGGCTTGATGGACCTTGGTATGACCCAGTATGGCAACATCTGCAAGTCTTGCTCAGAGATAGAGGTGCGGTCAGAATGTCTTCTTGAGAGTCCTGCTAATACCTATCTCCCCCCTCCCCTGCTAATTTCTCTCTTTTGAACCAGTTCTTCTACGAGGACAATTTTCAAAACTATTTGTGTGTGTAAATTGTCCATCTAAAAACCACACTCCCTCAATGTGGCTGAAAGTCTGCACATTGTGGAACAACGAAGGGAGTTTTAGCTGCATTTGGAGAAAGCGTTCCCTGGGGCGCATTTAGGTTGGGGAAGAAAAAACAAAACGCATGTAGATACTATTTTCAAGCACCCACAGAAAAAGCTGGTGCTAATGGTCATAGGTTCTTTGTGCACCTGTGGAAAGTTTCAAAGTCAAAGTACACATGCACTTTTGCTTTGAAAATGGTACAAAGTTTAAAAGTTGTCCCTGTATAATTCATTGGGGGTTCCAGTGGCTAATGGCATAATGGAAGAGATTGAGAAACATCAGACAAATGGCTGACAACACTGGCATTTCTCCCAGGTGCCTTTGCGGGACATCTTGCTGAGCCTTCTAGAGACATCACTGACTAACAGAACGACATCATCGCATCACTGGAAAGGAAAAGCAGCAAGGGAATTCAGCATGTCTCTCTCCTAAAGACGAACCAGGTCTTTAGGTTTCGGGAATCTAAGGGGAGCCAACACAATCCTGATGCCAGACACGTAAAAGAACTTGGTACCATGTCCGGGCTTGCTAGGTGGTTGAGATTTTGCCTGGGGACACATCCTCCTAGCCTTTCATGATAAAACATCTTACTTGCTCCGTATGATAAACATTTTAGCTAAAAGTCTTATGTTTTTACCTAAATTGAGAATACTTTCTGTCTCTGGGCCAGGTTTCTCCCGTTTTGAGTGTAATTTTATAAGACCCTGAATAAATTTGCAGGCTGTCATATTCCTTAGTTACACCAGTTTTCAAAGTGTACATACTACACGTGTTTAACTTTGAAAATTACCTGCACAAGGTTAAACCTGCTACTGTGTGCAGGGAAACTTTTCAAGGAAATTTATATGCATGCTTTCCAAACTCAAATTATGTCCGTAAGTACAACTGCCCCCAATTATTTCCCCACAATAAATATAATTTTATGAGCCTATTGGCTGGGTGATTTTCAAAAGGACCATTTCTGTGGGTAAAGCACTGTTTTACCTGCAGAAGTCCTTTTGAATATTACCCTTTCGGTGTCTACAGGAAAATGTATAGTTCATTTGGCTTTCTGTGTGGCCTATGCATTAAAGCTCATCCTAAATTTCTCTTGAGCGTGCAGCTGGAAAACATTTTACCATCCATTCTAAAATGCCACGGTGTGGAATGTACTAAAGTTTTTTGCATGAATGCTAAAGTGAAGTCTCTTCAACAAGAGTTCAAAAAGCATGCATGCAGTGCTTATCTAAATCCCGTCTTCTAACTAGCCCAAAGCGAGAGGGCCAGTTAGCACAAGGGATTTCATCTCTCCCAATTTCCCATCAAGGTCTGCTCCTAACCGTCCTAACCCTCCACACCCAAACAGGCCTTCAAACATGAAGGCTGGATCCCTCCCAAAATTAAACTGCAATCCCCGACCCTTCTGGAATGAGTCCTTACCATTCCAGCAGGTCCCAATTTTCAGCGGTAGAAGGGACATTGAGAGCCCTTCTGCTGGCAGCACTGCACCAGCGAATGACACCACCTAACAGCACCATGACATAATGAAAGGCACCACCAGGGATTTCGAGATGCAGCATGCAAGCTAAAAATTAACACCCACTCTGAGGTGGGTGTTAAATTTTAGGGCTTAACCGACATGTGCAACATAGAGCATGAAGGAAAGCATACCTCATGTGCCCACTAAAGTTTAATTAATTTGTATACGATGTTCTATCATTTGCATGCAGGTGGGTGATAATTTTAGTATTTACCTACTGACATGATCTGAGCCAAGTTTATCATTCACACAGGGAGGGCAACTTTAAAATGACCGTGCGTGCACCCACATACATGCGTATGAGCGTGCAAGCACATATGCACTGGAATTTTAAATAGTTCACGCAAGTGTGGCATATGATTTAAAATACACCTGGTGCACGTATATGTGCTCCTAATTTTAAGTGGTTACACAAGCAAACATTATTTGCATATCTTCCTTAGGAATTTGTCAGCTTTAATGCGTGCGGCAAAGCAAATTTTAAAACATGCGCACATGAAGGAAATAGCCAGTTTGACCTATTAGTCCACCAGTTTTCCCAGTCTATCTCTAGGTCATCCAGACCCCTCTGATTCTTCATCCTGCACTCCCCTCAGTTTACCTGGACCCCTCACCCAGTTGTTTTAGGCCTAAAACGAGTTTTCTTCAGACTCACATTTCATCAGGAGTAGAAGCGCTGCGGGCCTGAGAATTAAAATCCGGATTTACGTATGTATATGTTGGCCCTACCCTGCAACACCCTTGATACGCCCTAACTCGTCCCTTTTTTCATGCATTGTGTTGCTCATGTGCATACACATGTAATTGGGCTGTTTTAACATACGAGCCACTTGCACTCAGAGGCAGATTTTATAAATCTGCGCACATGCGTACTTTTGTTCGCGCACCAGGCGCGAACAAGAGTACGCGGGATTTTAATAGATACGCACGTAGCCGGGGTCGGCGTGCGCAAGGCTGCCCAAAATCGGCAGCCTGCGCGCGCCGAGCAGCCTGTCTCCGTTCCCTCCACCCCCCTGCACCTTCCCTTCCCTTCCCCTACCTAACCCACCCCCCCGGCCCTATCTAAACCCCCCCCACCTTTGTCGGCAAAGTTACGCCTGCTGGAAGCAGGCGTAACTTTGCGCACGCTGGCCGACTGCCCCGCTCCATGTTCCGGTCCGGGGGCTGGTCCGCAGGCCGCGGCCAAGCCCCAGGAACACCCCCGGGCCGAAACCACGCCCGTGGCGCCGCCCCCCGAAACACCGCGTCACTCGCAACACGCCCCCGAAACGCCGCGTCACTACCGGCACGCCCCCCCCGACACGCCCTTCAATGCGAGCCCCGGGACTTACACGTGTCCCCGGGCTTGCGAGCACCGCCGAGCCTATGCAATATAGGCTCGGCGCGCGCAGGGGGGGTTTGGGGTAGGTTTTCGGGGGGTACGCGCGTATCCTACGCGCGTACCCCTTTGAAAATCTACCCCTCAGTGTAGATACTTGCATATTTGGGACCTTTAATACGAGCAGCTCTTAAAATTCACCCCTTGTGGGTAATTTTGAAAAGGATTTAAACATGTAAAAGCAGCAGTATGCTTATGCACATAAAACCTATTGTCAATTCAATGGCATATATTATAACAATTTTCAAAAGCTCACTTATGCATATAAAGTGTATTATGCACATAAAACCCAGTTTCAAACAAGTACATTCTTTTGAAAATTACCCCTCAAGGCCTTTGGAGGCAATTTTCAAAATTATTTACACGCTTAAAACTGGGTTTTACAAATGTAAATGCAATTTACCCATATAAGTGGGCTTTTGAAAATTGTTATAATATATGCCATTGAATTGGCATTAGGTTTTATGTGCATAAGCGTATGTTAAGTGCATAAATGGGCTTTTGATAGTATGTTACATTCACAAGCACAACTCCTTTGAAAATTACCTCCAATGTGCACGGCACCCTACTTTTTGTGCATGCCAAATGTCCTTAGTGCCCATGCTATGTTTTGGGGCATAGGCCCCCATGTATGTGTATACAAATGTTGTGACCCTCTAGGTCCTATCTATCTTCGCCTCTAGCTTAAATTCTAAGTTAGGATTTAGGTAGGAGTTGGCAGACCATCTCTGACAAGCACCTCCCGTGAGGCTGTGTAGATTGGTCCAACAGCCTCTATAAAAACAGGCAGAGCGGGGAAGGGCAGGAGGAAGGACAGTGATGGAGGGGTTCCCATCTTTAGAGAGAGAGAGTGGCAGGTTCCCGGGACCAGTACTCAACTGGTCTGACAGGTGGTGTCTCAGGAGTTGGAGAGAGTTTCTAGAGAGCTGATTTTTTGTGAAGAGGCTTGATGTTAGTATAGATCCTAGTCTTACTTCTAGAAGGATTTTTTCCCTGCTTGGAGATGGTTAGAGAGAAGATCTGTGCTTCCCTGCCTGCACTACAAGGAAGAATGGTAGTGTCTTACCATTTGAGAAATGAGTAGGATTTTTGTTTTTGTTTTAAAGATGATTTTGTTCAAGTTTGGTTGGGAGGAAATGTTTCCACCTTTCCTGTCCAAAAGGACACCAATTCAGATGTGCTGGACTGAGACAAAACAACAATTTTTCTGTGTATGAAGATCAACTGGAGATATGATGTTGGTTGATTTGAAGTCATTTTTGGCTGCAGTAAGTTTTTGCTGGAACATTTCACAAGTGGGTCCAGTATCTCTGAGTGTTGAAGGTGGCCCAAAAGCCAGGACATCCTAATTGAGAGCACATTTGTGAGAGAAAGAAACAGAGTGACTGTTCCCCCCCCCCTCCCAGGCCTTGAAGGTTTATCTTCCCCCCTACCGGAAAGGACCCTGGCATCCCAGGGCCTGCGGACTGAGCTTGAGTAAATGGCCCCAGGACACCGTATACCCCTGTATTCTGCATACCCACAAAAGGAGGTTACACACATATATAGCAAACTTACCAAAGTGAAGCATTCTTCCTTCCACTGTACACCAATACATACAGCATCAAATAAGAGACTGAGCAAGTAATGTGGCCTCATACCTTCTCCATTAGGCAGGCTGATTATCTCTGAGGTCTTCTCATGTCGAAGAAGTGTGCTTAAGACTTTATCATCTCCAGCTTTGGCAGCAAGGTGCAAGGCTGAGTTACCATGGCGATCCAGAAGGCCTACATCAGCTCCAGCCGCGAGCAGACACTCCACTACCTCGGCCTGCTGCGTGATGACAGCCAAGTGCAAGGGCGTCTGCAAAAGGCAGGGGCAGGGCAATAAGAAAAAAAATAATGAAACAGGAAGTATAAAATGAGTAATACACCACAGTAAGTGCTGGGGGAAGCAAATCTTTGAAAGTGGCTTCCTGCCAAAAGGTAAAGGCACGGAATGCAGCGTGTCTGGTTTTGATAGGGAAAAACCGCACTAAAATCCTAGAGCTGCAGATGTAAAACCAGACCTAGCTCATCTTAACTCTGATGAGCCAGAACCTTCTTTATCATTGAGGAGGTTCTCAACAGAATCAAGTGGGAGGCTTATTCCGAGACCAGACTCAGTGTGAATGTAAAGCACCCAGGCTATTTTTAGAGAGATAAAGTGGAAAAGACTGCATACATGTTGTACATGCACAAGCTAATTTTAAAACGTGTGCGCCCATTTACCGGTGTATGGGTGCACGAGTGGATATACGTTTCAATTTTAAATCGTGTGTGCACTTGCATGTGTATGAATTAAAATACACCTACCGCGAGTAAGTATACGCCTAATTTTAAGTGGTTACTTGAGCAAATTACTTTGTATATCTTCCTTAGGACTTTGTCGACTTTAACACGCGTGGGTAAGTGGATTTTAAACACCCTCGCGTGACGGACATTTCAGTTTTTCCAATTAGTCCACCACTTTACATAAGAAAATGCCATACTGGGTCAGACCAAGGGTCCATCAAGCCCAGCATCCTGTTTCCAACAGTGGCCAATCCAGGCCATAAGAACCTGGCAAGTACCCAAAAACTAAGTCTATTCCATGTAACCATTGCTAATGGCAGTGGCTATTCTCTAAGTGAACTTAATAGCAGGTAATGGACTTCTCCTCCAAGAACTTATCCAATCCTTTTTTAAACACAGCTATACTAACTGCACGAACCACATTCTCTGGCAACAAATTCCAGAGTTTAATTGTGCGTTGAGTAAAAAAGAACTTTCTCCGATTAGTTTTAAATGTGCCCCATGCTAACTTCATGGAGTGCCCCCTAGTCTTTCTACTATCTGAAAGAGTAAATAACCGATTCACATCTACCCGTTCTAGACCTCTCATGATTTTAAACACCTCTATCATATCCCCCCTCAGTCGTCTCTTCTCCAAGCTGAAAAGTCCTAACCTCTTTAGTCTTTCCTCATAGGGGAGTTGTTCCATTCCCCTTATCATTTTGGTAGCCCTTCTCTGTACCTTCTCCATCGCAATTATATCTTTTTTGAGCTGCGGCGACCAGAATTGTACACAGTATTCAAGGTGCGGTCTCACCATGGAGCGATACAGAGGCATTATGACATTTTCCGTTTTATTCATCATTCCTTTTCTAATAATTCCCAACATTCTGTTTGCTTTTTTGACTGCCGCAGCACACTGAATCGACGATTTCAATGTGTTATCCACTATGACACCTAGATCTCTTTCTTGGGTTGTAGCACCTAATATGGAACCCAACATCGTGTAATTATAGCATGGGTTATTTTTCCCTATATGCATCACCTTGCACTTATCCACATTAAATTTCATCTGCCATTTGGATGCCCAATTTTCCAGTCTCACAAGGTCTTCCTGCAATTTATCACAATCTGCTTGTGATTTAACTACTCTGAACAATTTTGTGTCATCTGCAAATTTGATTATCTCACTCGTCGTATTTCTTTCCAGATCATTTATGAATATATTGAACAGTAAGGGTCCCAATACAGATCCCTGAGGCACTCCACTGTCCACTCCCTTCCACTGAGAAAATTGCCCATTTAATCCTACTCTCTGTTTCCTGTCTTTTAGCCAGTTTGCAATCCACGAAAGGACATCGCCACCTATCCCATGACTTTTTACTTTTCCTAGAAGCCTCTCATGAGGAACTTTGTCAAACGCCTTCTGAAAATCCAAGTATACTATATCTACCGGTTCACCTTTATCCACATGTTTATTAACTCCTTCAAAAAAGTGAAGCAGATTTGTGAGGCAAGACTTGCCCTGGGTAAAGCCATGCTGACTTTGTTCCATTAAACCATGTCTTTCTATATGTTCTGTGATTTTGATGTTTAGAACACTTTCCACTATTTTTCCTGGCACTGAAGTCAGGCTAACCGGTCTGTAGTTTCCCGGATCGCCCCTGGAGCCCTTTTTAAATATTGGGGTTTTGCCCAGTCAATCTCCAGGTCATCCAGACCCCTCTGGTTCTTCATCCTTCACTCCCCCCAGGTGACCCAGACCCCTCACCCTGTCTTGTTAGACTTAAAATGCAATTCCTGCAGACTTGTCCTCCACAGGAGCAGCAGTAAAGTTACGCGGCTAACAAGCTGATGCATGCTACAGCCTCCTGTTTTAAAATATGGGGTTAACTGATGACCTCGCCCCTTTTTTCTCTCACGCACAAGCATATACATGCTTAAATCACTGCTTTTAAAGTCTGCATCGCTCATGCTTGGCCTACATAAGCACATATATGGGCATTTTAGCGCCAACAACGCTTTTAAAACCGAACCGTCAGATTTTACTGTTTTCACAGCAAATTTATGGGGCACAGTTCACTTGTGTGCTTTTATAGCTGCTAACTGACTGGCACAAGTGAAATTGGACTTGGGTGGGAGGTCTGAATGAACTGGTGGGGATTCAGGGTGATGTGCTAAAGGGCTAAACTGGACAAGAACTAGGTGAACCAGCGGAGGTATTGGCAAACTGGTGATTTCAAAAACACGCACAAGTATTTTCAAAATGGTATATGCGCATACTTTATAAAATACCTTCCTCCACATATAAATCGGGTTTTTTACATGTATGTGTTACTTTTTTCTCACACAAAATATATGCATATATGTTTATAAAACAGGTAGCGAAAGTAAGTTCTTTCATTGCATTGCAAACATACTCATATGCTTTTAGAGCAGCGCTACGTAGCAACCTGCCACACGGTTTATAAAATGCTAGGATAAGTCTCTGCGCGCCGACTTATGCACGCAAATTCAGTATCGTGAATAGATTTGAAAGTTACGCTCACTTTGTACCCAAGATGTGCTTTCACTTTGAAAACTGGTGCAAAGCCCGAAGGTTAAAAGGATGTCCATTTTTTTTGGCCTGGTGCAGACAGTTTGAAAGTTGCCCCCCCATTTACCTTCCTGAAAGGTTATCAGGTAAAAAGAAGGATGGTGCTGTCTACTTTAGATTCACAGGAATTTTCCGTTTCACAGTTTTTTCATGTTAGAACCAGACAGGGATTTATTTTGGAAACTTTCACAGCTGAAACTGAGAACTTTGTTTTCAGATATGACGGTTTGTTTATATCCTGATGTTTCTGAGGCCAGAAAGAAGAAGTTCCTGAGTTTGTAGCAAGAGGATCTCTCTGCTGCAGCTCAATTTATTCTTGCAAATGGAGGATACAGTTCTAGGACCTTCTGTATATTATTTGGGAGTCTGATCAACTGAACCTTTTTCTCCAGAGGCAGAAGGAAAGGCGAAGATAGCCAAATGCTGCTGACTCAGAGCTTGTTGCAGACTCCGTGGCTTTTAGGCTGTCTGAAGTTTAATTAAATCAGGTGGTATTGTTCTTCTGATTTCTAATGCTGCTGCAGGGTTTCTTTTTCCTTCTCTTTCATTTATTGGTTGCTTCCTGTTTGGAAGCTTAATCCTCTCTATCGGGCCGATACAATAAAGTGCGCTCCAGTGGAGCGCACTGTTAGCCTGGGTTTGGACGCGCGTTTTCGACGCGAAAACCCACGGCCAACCCCCCCAAAACTAATAGCGCCAGCCAACTGGACTTTGCAATGCACAGCTTAAGACATCTAAAGACTGATAATTGATCATATCAATTATCAGTCTTTTTCTGTAAAGCTTGTTACTGAATTCTGTTCCTTGTAAAACAATGTGATGTTCCCAACGTACACCGGTATATAAAAATCGTTAAATAAATAAATAAAATAAATATCATATGGATGGTAATTTTAGCCCACATAAGCTAAAGTCTGAAAGTACTTTTTACCTGGAGATTTTAGCCCAAATTTTTACAGAAGATTTATGTTTCTAAATCTGCTTTGAAAATTCACAGGTGTGCATGGAACCAGTACTGAAATAAATGCACCAAGTTGTCCCTGCTCGAGACCAGGTGTAGCTTTGGGCATTTATATTTATACACATACAAGAAAATCATAAACCTACAGTTCTGTCTCTCTGGGTGCAGGATATGATATTCTTATATTTTGGAATGACATTTAATACTGTTCCATGTGGGAGTCTCCTAAATCTGAGCACTTTGATGCTGACTAGAAACCCGGTTGAGTAAAAGGAAACAGAGGGTATAGGAAGTGAAGTTCACTTAAAGGAAACAGGAAAGAGTCATCAGTGGAGTACCTCAGGGATTAGTACTGGATCCAGTTCTGTTTAATATTTCTATAAATGATACTGCAGTGGGGTTGGCAGGAAAAGTTTGTGTGTTTTTTTGCTTTTTTTTTTTTCTGAAGATGACACAGATTTGCAATAGAGTGGACATTCCAGATGGAGTGGAAAAAATAAGCTGTGATCTACAAAAGCTCAAAGTTTGGTCAAGTGCTTGGCAATTAAAATTTAATACAAAAAACATGGAGTCATGTATGTGCAGTAGAAAACTACAAGAGGAAGTATGCGACAGGGAGGCGACACGCTAATGTGTACCAAATAGAAGAAAGATTTGGGGGGATCTTATCTGATGCATTAGAAAAGGCAGAAGGAAGGCCAAATGACTACTGGCATGGTTAAAAAGGTGAGGCAAAAGAGGCTATTTTATCCAAAAGAACTTCTTTCAAAAATTGGGAAAAAGATCCAACTGAAGAAAATGGGAAAAAGCAAAAACATTAGCAAGTTAGATGTAAAACACTAATATAGCAGGCAAAAAGAGAATTTGAAAAGAAGCTGGCCTAAAGGCAAAAACTCCTAATAAAACCTTTTTAAATATATCTGAAACAGGAAGCCTGTGAGGGAGTCGGTTAGAGGGTTAAAGGGGCACTTTGGGAAGACAAGGCCATAGCGAAAAGACTAAATGAATTCTTTGCTTCAGTGTTTACTGAAGAGGATGTTACGGAGATACCCATGCTAGAAACTGGGTTTAATGGTGATGAGTCAGAAAAATTGAAAACAAATTACAATGAACATAGATGACAAACTAAAGAGATGCAAATTGTTTAGACCAGATGGTTTATACCCCAGAGTTTTGAAAGAACTAAAAAAAAAAAAAAAAAAGACATTGCAGATCTAGAACTAGTCATTTGTAGCCTATCATTAAAATAGTCTACTGTACCTGAAGACTGGAGGGTGACCAATGTGACCCCAATCTATAAAAAGGTCTCTAGGGTGATCCGGAAAACTACAGACTGGTGAACCTGACTTTAATATTGGGAAAAAATTATAGAAACTATTCTAAAGAATAAAATCACAGAACACACTGAAAGGCATGATTTAATAGGATATAGCCAGCATAGATTAAGGGAAGTCTTGCCTCACCGATCTATAAATTATTTTTGGAAGGGGTTAATAAACATGAGGATAATAGTAATCCAGTGGATGTAGTGCATTTAGATTTCCAAAAGGCATTTGACAAAGTCCCCCTTGAGAGACTCCTGAGAAAAAATAAAAGTCAAAGGATAGGAGGCAATGCCCTACTGCGGATTTCAAACAGGTTAAAAGATAGGTAACAGAGAGTAGGAATGAATGGTCAATTTTCTCAGTGAAGAAAGGTAAACAGTGGAGTGCCTCAGGGAGCTGTACTGGGACCAGTTCTTTTTAATGTATTTATAAATGAGCCTGAAAAGGTGAGGTGATCAAATTTGCAAATGATACAAAATAATTCCAAGTTGTGAAATAACAAGCAGATTGTGAGAAATTGCAGGAAGACCTTGTGAGACTGGGAGACTGGGCTAACAAATGGAAGATGAAAATTTAATATGGACAAGTGTACAGGATAAACATAGGGAAAAGTAACCCACACTGTAGTTACACGATGTTAGGCTTCATATTAGGAGTCACCATCCAGGAAAAGAATCTAGGCGTCATCCTGGACAATTCTTTGAAATCCTTGGCTCAGTGTGCAGCAGCGGTAAAAAAAAAACAGTGTAAGGGATTATTAGTAAAGGAATTGAGGATAAAATAGAAAATTTCATAATACCTCTGTATCAAGCCATGGTGAGACCACACCTAAAATACTGTGTGCAATTCTGGTTACTGCATCTCAAAAAAGATATAGCTGAATTGGAAAAAGGTACAGAGAAGGGCAACCAAAATGATAAATGGGTTGGAACAGCTCCCCTATGAGGAAAGGCTAAAGAGATTAGGGCTATTCAGCTTGGAGAAGAGGCAGCAGAGAAGATGTATGATTAGAAGTCTATAAAATCATGAATGGAATAGAATGGGTAAATGTGAATCAGTTATTTACTCTTTCAAAAAAGTATAAAAACTGGGGACAGTCCATGAAGTTAGTAAGTAGTACATTTAAAAGAAAATTGGAGGAAATTATTTTTTACTCACTACACAATTAAGCTCTGGAATTCATTCCTGGAAGATGTGGTAAAGGCGGTTAAGTGTAGATGAGTAAGCATTTGGACAAGTTCTTGGATGAGAAATCCATAAACTTATTAGCTAGACTTGGATAAAGCCACTAGTTATCTCTGGGCATTAGAAGCATGGGATCTTTCTATTGTCTGGGATCCTGCCAGGTACTTGTGACCTGAATTGAACACTGTTGGAAACAATAATACTGGGAATCCTTATGTTCTTATCTCATCGCAGTAAAAGAATGCGAGCAAGCAGTGGCGAGAGCCAGAAGAATGTGAGGGTGCAGAAGAAGAGGTATTATCAGCAAAAAGGCAGTAATAATGCTTGTATAGAGGTCATTGGTAAGATCTCGTGATCCCGTTTGGATTTATAAAAAAAAAAAAAAAAAAAAAAAAAAAGATACCTTTATTCAAATTATGTTGCTTCCTGTAGACTTATTTGGAAGATAACCAAATTACTAGAAACCCACTGAGGTCCCAAAAAATTTTGAGTGACAAGGTACACGTGAATAGAACTTTTAAAAATAACTCTGCTTTTAGCAGAAGAACTTAGACGCCACAGTTTTTGAAAAATGTATCCAGAATTCTACTTTGAGGAATCTTACATATAAGTACATTACTGATGTTATGAACATCAGTATTTTTATTTGCATATAAGCAAAGACTTTGATTAAAAAGCCTTTATGAAGGCCATGATTATAAATTTGTGACCAATACACCTAAGAGCTAAGCAAATTGCTCTGAATAGGTCATTCTACATACTAATGCCTTCTAATGTTATGAGCATGTAACAGCTTGACTGATACAAATGTAAATGACTCGACAACTACACTTAGTTTAGTTATGCAAGATTTAGCAGTATTGAAGTAAAAGAACACATTCAGAATTTTCAAACCACAGATAAAGCAGGCACAAAGCACACAGGTACCTGCATATCTTGCCACTAGGCAGTTTAGTGAAAATTGATCCCTATGCCTAAGGTCTAGAAACAAAAGCTCAAATCTTGAACACATTTTTTTCCATTTGCGAAAGTAGCATTTTCTCATCAAAACCACAAACGTACCTGATACAGATCATTTCTCATATTGACAACATCATCCGATATCAAACCTGATATCACTTCTAAGAGGTTCCTTACTAATGCTGCATGTAGGTGGATGATGGCTAAGTGGAAAACACTAGAAGTAAGATGGAAAAAAAAAAATGGTTAGAAATATTTCTTATCAAAGGCTGCCCAGATCTGCAAATACTGTCTGTGTATGATTTCAAACAAACACTTGTGCTTCTGAATATCCCTTCCCTCTCAATATATCTTCATACACTTTTGCATTAGACATAAATTAGTTCTGCTATGCATTAAGAAGTTAGTTCATTTTTTTTCTGGTGCAGTGCAGCCTTGTCCTCAGCAGAAGTGGAAACTGACATACATGGGGCTTTCACTCAAGTTATTATATAACAAGGCTCCTCAAATGCAAAATCCTAAGGATTTCAGCTTAACCAAAGCACAATCTAATGGTTACCTCAAAAATGACTTTATAAACTGGATGTGTTCCAGATTTTCAAAGTGAACTCCTTCTCTCACATTGCCTTCCTACATTCATGGGCAAATCATTATCTCTAATGTGTCTCAATTTATCAACTGTAATGGTAAACTTCCTTCTGCTCTCTTCTTGCTGAGAGGGAAAGGCAAAACCAGTAAGAAAAGAGAAGGTGATAATTTCTCAGACTTCATCTAGAACATTAGGTCCAATTCTGGAGGTGGTTCACCTGAAAGGATAGAATCAATGCAGAGGCTGTCCCGAGAAAGGCTACCAAAATGATGGAGGTGGTGGGAGATCTACTCCTAAAGTCATATGAGACTTAAGGACCTAAGTATATATATATACACTCAAGAGGAGAGGAGAGACTGCAGAGGATATGAGAAATGGTAAATTACCTCAAAGATATAAAGAATGCAAAAGAAACAAACATTTTGCAATGGAGAGGAAGTTCTAGAGGTCACGATAAGATTCAGAAGGAATAGGTTCAGGAATATGACCATGTTTCCTCATCAAATGGGTAATGGATGCATGGAATGGCCTCCAAGCAGAGGTGTTAGAAGCAAAAACAGTAACCGAGTTCAGGAAAACCAGAGATGAACTGTAGTCTATACCACTGCAAAAGGAGGCAAATTGAGCGGACTTAAAACACCGTAAGATCCTTATCTTCCAACATGCTGGGATGGAAATCCCCATCCCAGCACTATCTGTACACCTTTTTGAAGAGCTATATTTGTAAAGTACACAGGGCTCTTGCTTGGATGGAAGATATTATGCATTCAGCTTTATCCGATTCATGCTGACTTGTGACACTGTGAAAACCTAACTTGTTTGTGATACTCATTCGTATGCCTCTCTTCAGCTCTGTGACTGGACAGAAATCAAAGAGGATACAAATCTGAGGTAATAATGTGACGAGAGCATCAAGACAGGACCTGGGTCCCTGGAATTTTGCCCTTGGATAAATTCCAAAGGATTTTACTTAATCTCCACTACTGGGGTTAGGTGAAGTGTCATTATGGCCAAGGGTATTATGGGGATGGTGTATCTCTTTTAAGGGGTTCAAGAGGGAGAACCTCTAGAGGGAGTTTTCTCTTGGTCAGTATAGGGTGGTGATCAGAGTGGACAATCGGATCTTTTGGCTTTGAGCATTAGGGCCAGAATTTGATATGTAGTCCGGGTGGGGAATCTTACTTCTTCACTGCAGTCAACAGGTCAAGGTCTAGCAAGGCCATGATTCAAGGAGTTTGTAAAAAGGTAAAGAGGGGAAACCAAAAATATTCTAAATAATAAAGGCTTACTCTTGATAACAACATTGAAGTGAACAAAAAAATCAAATTATTAAATTGCGATTTTAAGATGTCAGCTAGCCAAATAGCGTATTCAACTGGAATTGAACCGCCCGGTCTTATCTATCATCCGCCTTATACCTTAGTGTGCGTTGTGATCACAGCAATGTTAATTCACAAAAAAAAATACTCAGATCATACTCTGATTTAACCTCTCGGATGCTGAATACAAGGATGATTGAACATCGATCTGCACTTTAGCACCAAAAGGAGGGGGCTCCGCTAGTTGCTCATTGTGTTGAACGGTCTCATACTTTTGATGAATTGCACTTTGGTTCCATTGACCAGCCTTAAGTTGGGTGGCGAGGTGGGAAATTAAACCGAATGCTACTACAAGCTGAACAACGCTGGATCTATAGATTACACGCGATTGCACCTTTTGGGTTAAATACAGAGTATGAACTGAGTATTGTTTTGTGAATTTACATTGCTGTGAATTGATGTCAATATAGAATGAAGATTAATACCATTCTATTTTCAGCAGATTTTCAATCACGCCGTTGACAAACCCCGGAAGAATGGGGTTCAAGTTCCCTTTCAGGTACTGCTATGTGCAGATACATCATTGCATCAGTAATATGTTTAAATTGAGCACTACTTCCTTCCGGTTTGTTTTGTTTTTTTTTTGTATAATATATTTATTGCATTTTTACATACAAATTAGACATGGCATTTGGAAACAGTGATAACAAGAAGAAGGAAAATGTCAGCAATAACAACAATTACACATCGCCAGTGAAGTAATCACAGATTATTCAAACCATAACAAAACAATTACTGTATTGTTATACAAGTGGTCTAAACCTAGCCACACAAGGATAGGAAAACCTCTATTCTACTTCAATAATTCAACATCCAACCTTCCCACTGGCTCCGTCAGGTAAACAGACTTCCTTACAGAGGCCAGGATAGGTACTATAATAAGAAGATACTATACAATAAAATAACTAATGTACCGTACCAAACCTTAAGCTATTTGTCGCCAGTCTAATCCCTCCCCCCCTTCCCAAAATAACAATAATATGAATATCCTCATTCATTTGGTCTGTTAGACATACCCTCCCCCCACCCCCACCCCCACCCCCACTGTGCCTGATACTTAATATTGTCTGATAAGTGCTCGTGTCTTCTGGACTCAATTGCTTAATCTTGGAAGGTGTTTGGGTCAGGACTCTAATAGTAGGCTATGGACAGAGTGCCATTGTGGGCCTGAGATAAGCGTTTAGGGGCTTCCATATCGATTCAACTTCCAGTCGACGCTTAGCCGACGTATGGCGAGCGCTACTTGAAAAACGCTGAGATCAGTTTGATCCGACCTATGGTATCTTGGCTGAGAGGCTACTTCGTTAAATATTCACTACGTTCACATTTTTCAAAAACTGTATTAATTCATGTTTGTGCTTCTTTTTGCAGTAAGAGACTGTTGAGTAATAAGACCCCTGATGAAGCTTTTTCCAAAGTGAAACACCAACCGTGTTGGGCTTCGTTTAAAAATTATCATCATCAGGATTGTGAAAACCCTTTAAGCAAGATTTTGAAAATGTTTGATTCACGTTTGCACAAGACGGTGGACTGGTTGAAGCACGAGGCACACTAAGATATAAGGTGGATGACAGATAAGACCAGGCGGTTCAATTCCAGTTGAACACGCTGTCTGGCTTGCTGACACCTTAAAATCTCAATTTAATAATTTGATTTTTTTGTTCACTTCAATGTTGTTATCAAGAGTAAACCTTTGATATTTAGAATATTTTTGGTTTCCCCTCTTTACCTTTTGCTAATTCCCTCGTGGGTTACCTGGTTGGCTCCATTATATTGTGATTCAAGGAGTTTGGTGCCATTGAGTCACCTGGGAGGATTTATGGACTAAAAAGTATGTGGGAATTCATTCATGGACTGGGGAGGAAGACATATGATGAGCAAGAGTACTGAATACTGTCCCATTATGAAGATGGAATAATTCCTCAGTTGTCTATGGTAAAGAGGACAGAAGGAAATGTTATGCTACTGGGAAAAAAAAAGATCTTTAGAGGAAGAGTATATTATTACTGCTGCTACCTCAAGTCAAGTCTATAAGGATCTGATCCTGTGACTTAATCGGAAATTTGTAAGAGTTTTCTCAGACTGCTGAAGATATCTTGTGTGAAACCCTCCTTAATCCCAAGATGGAAGGAGCATCCTGGTTCTGACAGTGGCCAATCCAGGTCACAAATACTTAACAATTTAAAAGAAAATTGGCAACTGATGTAGGGTGGGTGTCATTACTTGCCATGTTACCTTTGAAGCTTTACACAGTAAAACCATGGAAGAAGTCTGGGGTGCAGTCAGAAGTGGTCACAGAGGGGAAATAAGTGTACTTGGTACTTTCCCTGTCCAGATTCATAGGTACAATCTTTGCCTCTGGGTCAGGTACACTACATCATCTGTTTGATCACAGTTTTGTTTTTTGAATTCACAGAGACTGGTGCTCAATTCACAAACAGACCTCAAGACACCTCATTCATTTTATTCGCCTCAAAAATGGGCTTTAATAAGAAGTCTGAGACTCTTTGGGAGAGATATACTAAGCATTTTCTCCCATAGACAAAAAAAATTGGAAAAACAGTAACATTTGGTGCTGTCTTTCAAGAACTCTTTTGCTTTACTGCTCTTTTATTCTCCCAAAAGCTCTTTTCAAAAATGACTGGAACACAGGCACAAAACTAGAGAAAGCCAATACTAAACAGGACTAAGGGTAGGAATAAAAGGTTCAATTAGATCTTTCCTGCTAATTGGCTTTCCTTGAGTCCTGACAGACCAGTAACCTGTTGGATTCTCCCACCAGCAGATGGGGCAGCGGGCGAAAGCTTCCTCTCTGAAGACACTACAATAAAGGCTGGCCCAGCAGAGGGGAAGCCAGTAGTTTTTTGCCAAAGTGTGGCTTGTTGCTTGTATTCTTAAATCCCATCTTTTTTTTTCTTTAATTTAAGGAGATTTATCAGCTCATTACCCAGCCTGCTCTTTTGTCAGTCTTGTCCTCCCCAGGGTGGCATTTTCCCTGCTTTTACAGGATGCTGGTTCCCTACTTTCTGCAGTTAGGGATCCAGGACATCACAAAATGAAAATCTTCAGTACCTTATGTTTTAACTTACTTATCAAACTCTGTTCCTTTATTCACATGCCTTTTTATTCTTTTTTTATGGGCGGGTCTAGACTGGTCTGTCAGGACTGGAGGAAAGCCAATTAGCAGGTAAGACCTAATTGAACCTTCCTCTTCAATCTGCCAGACCAGTAACCTGTGGATTGTACCAAAGCTGTACTTGTCCTGGGTGGGATACCAAGTGCTGCTTCTAAGACCCTAATACCAAAACTCATCTCCTCCCTTTTTGAAGGTGCAATCTATTGTGTTTTGTAAACGTGTGGACAGATGACCATGTGGCCACTCTGCAAATGTCCCTAGGCATAACTGCTCTGTATTCTGCCCGAGACGCTGCTTGTGCTCTCGTGGAATGCGCCCTTAGCCCTTCCGGCATTGGTTTGTTCTTCATTATACAGGCTGTTGCTATTGTCTCTTTAATCCAGCTCGCGATTGAGGCTTTGGACACTGCTTGCCCTTTTCTGGATCCTGTGAACAAGATAAATGGTTTGTCTGACTTCCTTAAGTCATTGGTCAGTTCCAGGTACTTTAAGAGGCATCTGCAAACATCTAGGAACCTCAGATCTCTGCATTTCCCAAGCATTCTGCCGTCCTAAATCGAGGAAGAGAGATGGGCTAATTGAGATGAAATTCCAATACCACCTTGGGTAGAAAGGTAGATACCGGTCTGATTGTAACTAGTATCTTCAGAACAAAGTTCAGGTCCCATGGCGGTACTATCAACATATGCCTTGCTCCCCCGAGAAAGCGTGCTAGCAGCCACCGATATTCCTCTGCAAATGCTGCCACTTGCACCCTCAATGTGTTAACCGATAGCCCTTCCTGTAGAAACTGCAGAATTGAAGCTATCCCTGCTTTCATCGGGGTCAACTCTCTACTTTTACATCAGGCTTCAAAAACTGTCCAAATATGACTATATGTAAAGGAGGTGGACTACTTTCTGGCCTTTAGTAGGGTCGTGATTACTTGGGCTGAGTATCTTCTTCTGTTAAACTTTCTCCTTTCAATAGCCAGGCCATAAGAGAGAATTTTTCTGAATTTGCCATTACTATTGTCCCCTACTTGAGGAGTGCTGCTATCCCTTCGAATGAGATCGGCTTTGCCTTCTTCAATCTTATCAGATCTGCGTACCAGGGATGTCTTGGCCAGTCTGGTGCTATCAGGACCACTCAACCTGGGTGTTGAAAAATCTTCCTGACCACCTTGCCCATCATCGGCCGGGGGAGGGGGGGGGGGGGAATTTATGACATCTGACTTTCTGGCCAGGGTTGGGACAATGCATCCACTCTCCTGCATTCCTGTTCCTTTCCATTAACTCTCACTGTGGGGTGCCCCATGCACCCGTAATGAATGCAAACACCTCCTCTGACAGCTCCCATTCTCCCAGATCTAGCTTCCATCGACTGAGGAAATTGTGCACTCCTGCTATGTGAAAATGGCCTAAGGCCAATCTGATTACTCTTAACTCTAACACGTTTACGAAACTTAGAACTGTTTGGTGTGGCCAGGACCCCTCAACAGTTTGGCCCTGAGTGTGTGCTCCCCACCCCCGACTTGTGTCTGTGGTTACTATTGACCACTGTGGGGAATCCAGAAGGGCTCCTCCGTAAAGTTTGTTCAAGTCTAGCCACCATTGCAGACTCTGCCTGCTTTGGTACATCAGTGGCAGACTTTTGTTGGACTACTAACTTTGTGGTGACCAGTTGTACAATAGGTGCGCTCTCGCCCATGGCACTACCCAGATTACCGCTGCCATGGAGCCCAGGACCTGTAGATAGCCCCACACATATGGGACTGAAGCTCATGACAGGCCCTGCACTTGTTCCTGCAATCTCCCTATCCTTCTGTCTGTAAGATACACTCTCCCTAACTTGGTATTGGAAAGTACCCCTAAGTCCACTAGCATCTGAGACGGCTGAAACTGCCTCTTTGCCCTGTTCACAATCCAGCCCAATTTCTCCAGACATGAACTGTTCTCTCTGTGGCCTGTCGACCTTCCTGCAGAGAGTCTGCTCTTATTAGCCAGTCATCCAGGTAAGGGTGCACTTTGACCCCTTCCTTTTTTTAAGAAGGCCGCCACTACTACCATCACCTTTGTAAAGGTCTTTGGTGCTGTGGCCAGTCCAAAGGGGAACGCCTTGAACTGGTAATGCTGACCGGCTATCTCGAAGCATAAGTAAAGCTGGAAATCTCTCCTGATGGGAATATGAAAACATGCTTCTGACAGATCTAATGCTGCCAGGAATTCCCCTGTCCTGATGGCCGCCTTTACTGTAGCAAGTGATTCCATGCGGAAATGGGGAACTACCAAGGCCCTGTTTATTCGCTTTCGGTCCAGCACTGGCTGAAAGCTTTCTTCCTTTTTTGGTACTAGGAAATAAATGGAGTATACTCCCATGTCTTTCTGACCGAGCTGTAGCGGGATAATGGCTTGCAGCTGAACAAACCTGTCTAACGTCTGCATGATCGCATCTCCCCTGCTTGCCTTGTATGGCAAGGGGAATCTTAATTCTGAGTGATATTCTTTGCTTATTAGGTCCAGGACTCACTGGTCCTTTGTTATTTTGGCCCACTCTTGATAAAAGATCTGTAACCTGCCCCCTACCTGAGGAATCGTGGAGTGGGCCTGCTCCCTGTCGTGGTGCAGTTTTGTTGCTAAGGGGGGGGCTCAGGGGTTCCTTTCCTTTGGAAATCTTCTAGTCCCTCGAAAGAGCTGAGATCTGCCTGGGATCCTGACTAGGCGAGAGATCTGCTCCTTTGTCTGTACTCCCTGGGCTACTGTCTCCAGTTGCCTCCCCTTGCGAAGCCTCTGGGCTCTTCTTCTCGTAACCTTTGGGGCCTCAATCTCATCTTTTCTAGGTCTTTTCCTAACAGAAGTTTTCCTTTAAAGCATAGCTTTCCTAACCTGGTCTTGGATGCTGAATCTGCCGCTCAATACTTCAGCCATCAAAGCCGCCTAGCCATGACCTCTGTTGCTGCTAACGTCGCTGAAACTCTAATAAGGCCATACATAACACCTGGCACAAAGACTGCTGCCGATTCAAGTAGAGCTGGCCCTGCCTTATCCTCTGAGGGTCCTGCATCTTCGAGACTCCTTCTCCCTCAAACCCCCCTCTCTGGGTGATCCATCTCGGGACTCCAATTTTCCCAGCCTGAAGGTGGCTTGAGCTTTTCCCCTGAAAAAGGAGCTTTATTCTGCTTCTCTTTCATCTGGAGATAGGATTGCTGCATAACCAAAATGAAGTCCGAGGGAAAACTCAGACTCCTCCTCCCCCCCCTCTTGGGGGGCGGGGCCTCTAGTTGCTGATACTGCTTGCCCGGGGCTGTCCCGCCCTCTGAAGCTGCAGAGGAATGCCTTGACCGCCCTGAAACCTGCTCTAGAGGCAGAGGAAAGGACGCGCTCCCTGGCGCATGCTGTTCAATTGGCCCAGCCCCAACCCCTTCCTCCACCAGGGCCTGCTTTTCGCTGTCGCAATTGCAGCAGAAAGAGCCAGCAACGCTAAGGACCCGCCGGGCCCCACACCTGGTGCGCACTTCCTTCCCTTCCCATACCTGAGGCAGGCAGCAATGGTTCAGGTCGGGCTACTTCTCCGCCTTTTTCTTCTTCTTCTTTTTTTTTTTTTTTACTCACAGTAAAAAAAATAAAAATAAAAACCTCACAGTTTCGTCGGGAAACAAGGAGACCATAACAACTGGTTGTCCCAGGGAGGGAATATCAGACCTATGGAGGCTGTTGCCCCATGGAATTCCCACTCCATCTCAGACTCCTAGGAATTCCCACTCCGTCTCAGACTCCTAGGAAAAGCGACCTTAGAGAAGGCCACTGCTCTAGGGCCCTTCTTACACTGTTGGACCAGCGACGTCTGTGCTCCGTCCCATCTGCTGGAGGCAGAGACTACTGAATCCCCCCCTCTGCTGGGCCAGCCTTTATAGCAGTGATGTCAGAGAGGAAGCTTTTGCACTCTGTCCCCATCTGCTGGGGGGAAGGGAGAATCCCACAGATTACTGGTCTGGCAGGACGAAGAGGAAAGGCAGGGTTCCATACAAAATCTAATCATCCACAGCGAAACACTAAGGGATACATTTTCAAAGGTATTTAAACCAGCTAGGTAAGGACTTAGCCTCTAGATCAGTCTTTGAAAATTCACTGGTTTTGTGAACCTAAATTTCACCAGACAAATTCTGGGCAGACCCAGGAGTGGAGTTAGTTCGAGGGGAGAAAGTAAATCGGCTAGCATTGATTTTCAGCACTAGCCACCTAACTTGGCGGACCAAATATAGGCACTGTCATAGTAGGCCTAAATCTGGTCAGCTAGACCCTCCTTCCCTAAAGTACAGTATAGCAGTGGGGGCTGATGGGGGTCCAACCAATTCCTCCTACCCGCCCAATAGTCAAAGTATGGCAGAGGAGGAGGAGAAGGGGATATAACAACCCCCTGAGATTCCCTCTCCCTCCTACCTGTCAAGTTATGGCAGGATGAGGGGCGTGGCTAGCAGCCCTTCCAGATCCTCCCTCCCTCCTGCTTGAACTTAAAAGTTTATCATGGAGGGACACATTTCCTCCCTCCAACTCAAAGACAAACGTTTGATGGGGAGGCCAGTGGCCCACCCCGTGATTCTCCCCCCCCCCCCCCCCCACCTCCTAAATACAAAACAGGGAGACCAAGAGAGATCTTCAATTCCCCCTTTCCTCTCAAAGACAAAAGAAAATGCAGTACTGTCTTCACAGAGCAATGCTGGACACCAAGCCAGGAGGAGATAAACCTGTACCTTCTTCCAGCACGGGGAAGGTTTAGGGAGCCTCTAGGCAGGGTGGGGGTTCAGTGATAGGCTATTTTCTTAAGCAATCAGGTGTGAGAGAGATGGATCGTTAAGAGGGATGTGCCCCCTCCCCACCAAAACTTTTAAATTCAGACAGGAGGGGGAGGATTGAGAGGAAGCTAAGTGTCCCACACTTTAAAACATAACTAGATGACTGGGAGGGAATTTATCTGACTAGCAGTGATTTTCAGCACTAGCCAGCTAGGTCTGGGTGGCCACGATTCAGTGTTCTAAATCTAAGAAGATTTAGGGAGATTTTTTTTAGCTGGAAACCAGCTTAATTTAGCCAGCCAAATTCTGGCCAGCTGAGATAGGTATTCTGCTCTTTTTTGAAAGCTGACCCCCAAACCTTGGTGTGCATGACAATCAGGCCGCGTCAGTAAAGTCCACGGGAGAGTGGGCGAACGCCCGCTCTCCCAGCACGCGCACCGGCCACTCGCCGGTGCACGCGATTCAGTATTTAAATTAGGCCCGGCGGTAAAAATGGGCAAAAGGAGGCGCTAGGGACACTAGCGCGTCCCTAGCGCCTCCTTTTTGACAGGAGTGGTGGCTGTCAGCGGGTTTGACAGCCGAGGCTCAATTTTGCCGGCGTCTGTTCTCGAGCCCGCTGACAGCCATTTGCATGTTGAGGGCGCCATTAGGTTCAGCGGGTTGGACGCGCATTTTCCGCCCCTTACTGAATAAGGGGTAAGGGAAAACGTGCGTCCAAGGACAGGTTAACAGTACGCTCCTTCGGAGTGCACTGTACTGTATCGGCCTGAGTGTGAGGAACTCATAGGTATCATGAAGCATATAACCACTTGTGAAGCCATCGACCTTCTACAGCTGCTAATAAAATTTCCACAGGTCTCTTATGAATTAGAGCAGATTTTCCCTTGGGGTTTTCCCCAGCACAAAATATTTGATTTCTCTTATTTATTTTTATGTGAAAGATGACTAAGAAAGACAGGAAGTCGGCAGAAGGCTGGTTGGTAATACCGTAATGCACAGGAAAGATTTACCTTTAAAAAGAAAAAAAGTGTACTAGCAAACTGTGACGCTCACACATGGCATTAGGCCAACAGCCCTGGAGACTGAAGTCCTTTGTTCAGGGACAGCTTTAAGGAAAACTGCAACCTGGGTGAACATGGTCAATGGCACCCCCTTGCCATATGTTTTCTCCCTCTACTCTCTCCCTCCAAGCAACATCTCCTCCTTCCTAGCATTCTCTCTCTCCTCCAGACATTTTGCACCCTCCTCCTCCAGATGTTCTTTCTTCATCCCCTCCCTCCAGGCATTCTCTCCCCACTCTCTCTCCCTCTTCCCCCATTGTCCCCTCACTCTTTCCCGGCACTTTCTCTCCTCCTTCCCAGGAATTTTCCCCCCTTCTCCCCATTCCGTCCAGGTGTTCTCTCAATTGGAGATTTTAACTATACATTGCTTTGAGCTGTTTGTTGTGGACCAAGGAGGTGATTAAAAAACTATCTTAAGCTTTAGGAGGAGAGAGGAAAGAGAGGACTGAAGGAGGTACTCACTCCTTATTGGGAGCAATTTGGAAACATTGCTTCGATGGATCCCGAACACCCATGTCCTGACCCTGCCCCCTGACGTCATTAGATGGGGACTACAGAGGGTCCTACATAAACGGCCGTACCGCGGCGCGGAAGATGCCACCGGCACGCAGATTTGCCTGGAAAATCTGAAATAAGATCTTCAGATGTCAACTAAAGAGGCAGTGATGTGGGTATGATACTCCCTTAGTTAACTCTCTAACTCTCGGAGGAATTTGGAGTCTTAAGAAGCGGCGTGCAAGCTGTGATTGCTCTGCCATTGGTAAGCTTTTCCTTTAAATTTGTTTCCTCTAAGATATACCCTCGAAAACAAAAGGGAAAATTCGAGTGAATCCCTCCCACTCCAACGAGCCCTCCAGGGCAGCGGACAATCATGCAGTACACAGCATCCCAATTGTAAATGGAGGGGGCGAGTATCTCCATTGATGAGGCCAGAGAAGGAGCCTCTGTCTCATCTGAGGAGGTCACCTTGAGCCCCCCAGTCCTGAGGAAATATTTGTCTGCAACCTCTCAGGAACCCTCAGAAGTTGTGTTGCTAACTAATGAACCAGTGAGCTCTGGTAGCAATATAGAGGGAACAACCGGGGCGCCTGAGAGTTTCAATAATGCAACGAATTTGGTCCCTACAGTACAAGGACATTTTCCTCAATTAAGTGTTGCTCAGAACCTTTATGCTAAACCATCTGTAGTGACCTTAGACTCCTAATGGGAGCTCATGGCACTGCTTGGATCAGAAGTTCAGAAATGTTCCCATCAAATTGCTGCTTGTGTGCAAAAAATGGACACTTTAACTCAAGACTGTAACACCAAATTAGAAGAGCAACAGAGGCGTATTCAAGGACTTGAAGATGGAGCTAAAAAGGGGCTGGAAGTACAAGCCACAATAATACAGGATCAGTTACTATTAAACAAAAAAAGTGAGTTTATGGAAAATCGTTTGAGGCGTCTTAACCTCAGACTTTTAAATTTTCCTAAAGTAATTGGTGAACAGCCCAGGCTGACATTAAGGAGATATCTAATAGAGGTTCTAAAAATACCCTTACATAAGTTACCATCATTTAATAGGGTTTACTTTCTCCCCTTTCGAAATGTGAGAGGAAGAGATGTTCAACAGCATCAACTGGATTTGCAAAATCTTACTCAGTTCTTAGAATCCTCTACAATTGAAATTGTGGAGAGGGCAACCCTATTAATATCATTTGTCTATGAACCAGACTGTAATTGTGTAATGCGTAATTATTTTCAAAATTTAGGTGTTAATTTACACGGTCAGTTTATACAAATATTCCCTGACCTAGCTAAACCTATGCAAGCATTGGGAGCAACATTTCAATTGAAATTCCCGTGTAAGTGTATTCTGAAAATAAATAACAAAATTTATATATTCTTTTTCCCTGAACAATTAAAAATGTTCAAAGAGTCTCATAAAAGGATGCTCTCCTCCTCCTCTCTTCAAGTAAGCCCCATTATCCAGGAGTAAATAGAAATAGGCTGTTGAATGCTATTGCTATTTCTTGAATGGTTATTTTTTCTTTTGTCTAGTAAAGCTCCTTTATAATTACTGGTCCCCCATTTCCTACTCCCAGTTATTGTGGTCTAGGTATAAAAGTGATTGTTTTCCTGGTGAGGATTGCACTTATGATAATTTGTTTTCTTTATTTCTGTGCAAAGTATATACTTTGTAATCATTTTGAGAAAATCTAATAAATAATAAAAAAACAACCCAAAAAACCCCGATCTTACATAAATAAATAAATAAAATGAATTTACAGAATATATAAATCCTGGAATCACCTCAGTAAAAGGAACACAAGCCTGCCACTAGCAGGCACTTTGGAGAAACACAAAACCTAATAAAAAAATATTCCAAACTTATATAGCAAACTTGCCATACCAACTCCCAGGACTCAAACAGCAAAAATCCAACTTATGAGCGGAATCACTGCAATACTTCTCTGGGCCACAGAACACCAATACACCTCCTACTGCGAAATCAGAACAAGCTGAACTGCTACTGACCCCTACTCTGAAACTAAACATTGTAGATATAAACTTACATTCTACTACATACTAATAAAACAGATCACAGAAGACTATTTAAAATCTTTTATATACCAGCGCCTCCAAATTACAATATAAACATTTGCAACTCAAATAAATATTTTTTTCTGTACTGTGCAAAATGCAAAGACATTAGAAATGGGCATGCTCAAATCTTACATATTCCAATCACTAAATGTAAAATAAAACTTCTACCATCGTCATCTGGGCATTTTATATTGTTGGTCTCAGTCTTATCTGCTTTAGGTGCCTTCTTCTTCTAGGGTCTCTTCTATTTTCTGTTTCTTCTCCGTTTGCTTCACTTCATACCTTATACCTGTCTCTGACTTTGATCTCTCTCCTTCATCTCACTTCTCTGCCCTTCTGCTCACTCACACAAGGAATTCACTCCGTTCTTCTCCCCCTCCTTTTCTTGCTGCTCCAGCTTTCTACTTCCCTAACTCTCCCTTCCATTGCTCACTCCCAGCCCTCCTCCATCACCCCTTCACCAGATATCTGGCTCCATTGTCCTCACCTCCCAACTGCTGTCTCCTTTCTGACTTCCCACTCTCCACCATCTCAGAGTTCATTCTCAATTTCCAACCGTTCTTTCAAGATCTCCTATGCCCATCTCTTTACCTCTCTTTCCTCGCCATGTCTCCACATCTTTTGTTTTGCAACCTCCCTCACCTCTCTCTTACCCTCATTATCCTTCCCAGTGCTCACAATCCCCCTATTTTCATCTCTTGCCTACCTACCAGCAATATGTCTCCCAATCTCAAGCCCCTACCTAGCCCTTTTTCCTCTCTCTCTCTCTCCTCTGCATTCCACCCCTCACTCCTTCTGTTTCACCCTCTGTCTTACATCCATTTCCTTGTCCCCCATTTACACCCTCTGTACTCAATCCAATCCCAATCCTCATCTACTTTCTTCTGCCTCACAACCCTTCATCAACTCAAGTTCTTTCCCTGCCACTCACCCTGTACCCAGTCTCTCTTCTTCTGCCGCCATCCTGGGTCCTTTCTCCCTTTCTCCCTTTCCCTAATCCCCTCTCCACCTCCTTCCATTCCCATGTCCTTTCTCTTACTCTAACCCCCCACTTTATACCAAGATTTGGTCTGCCCACCTCCAATCCCCTGCACACTCTGAATCTTCCCCTCTCTGTCCCACCAGACTCAGTCCCTCTATCTGGGTTCCTCTCTTCCTTGCCCTCCCTCCCAATCCTATCCTGGTTCCTCTCTCTCATTTCATGCCACTATCTCAAGCCTTCCCTCCCTTTCCCTGCACATGTACAGTCTTCCCTGGACCCCCACTACTCCATGTTGATCTCTATCCCCTCCATCACCATCCCATGTTGGTCTCCCTCTCCCTGCACCCCCCCACACCCCCATTTACAGTCTCCCTCTCCTTCCCCTTGCCCCACATAACTAGCCTCCTGCTCCTTGCCTGAAATTCCTGGTCCTTTCAGCCTCCTTCCCTATCTCATCTGCTGCATCCCCCAGCTGTTCTCTGGGGCCCTTCGCAGGAGTGACACTTAATAATCCATCAACGTCCTCTGCTGTACAGAGCTAGCCTTGTGATTTAAGCTGCAAGATCCCACAATCTTGTTGCAAATACTACAAGATCGTTCCAGAGCAGTGAAGGAAGTTGACAAAACTATTAAGCATCATTTTGCCTGCCAGCCATACACATGGCAGGGGGAGGATAGAGGCAGACCCAGGCCGCCAGACTTTGGGAAGGCTTATAGCCTTCTCTAGCATTGTCTTATACTGGGCACCTATGATCACTGCTGCTATACACTGCCATCCCCGCCCTCCCCGGCTGACCAGCCCAATGGGTTGAAGGGCAGCATCCAAGGCGCCCCTCATCTCATGGTGCCCTGGGCGATCGCCCAGCTCCATCTACCTCTATATAACAAACAGGTGCTGCTGAGGCAGGCGGGGGTGCAAGTTTCAAGGTTTTTCACCAACAGGACATGCCAAACGGCAAATGCAGTTAAGCGCCACGTGGCCCAACAGCACCATCCGCAGAGATACAAAGATAAAGGGAGCACACATCCACTAAGAATAAAAAAAAAAAAAAAAAAAAGCAACACGTAATACATCTTGCCTGGGTGCTTCCATACTTAATCCACAGGACCTAAACATAATGAATCTTCATTCTCATAGCTATTTCTACCTTTAAATCCCTTACATTATCCTGTTGCACAAATTCCAAAGCGTGATCACCAGAAGAAACATTAGAACATCTATTCTGTTTTCCTTTCCTTGACAATTTCTAATTTTTCAACTCTCACTCAAGCTTACTTTGTATGATAAAATTAGACAAAAATCTATTTTTTCACTAAATCATTTGGGAAGTACCAAGTTCACGGTAAAAATGCCAATTGTGTCCTTTTTAAGCAAAGGATTAAGCCCATCTCCTTTTCTTGGGCACAGCACAATGTGGCCTTGCCACATAAATTTCAATGCAGCAGATTTTATTAAAGTATCTTGCAGCAACATGTTTGTGTGTCCCATTTCTTCACTGAATAAATCTACTCATTTTTCCCCCCATCTTGCAGGTTTTCTTTGGATTATTCTGCTACACTGAAGTCCATCCTCACATTATAAAACACACAGTACATGATGCAGGTCAGCAGTAATGCAACATTGGATTTGATATTTCAACTTGGAATTGGACTCAAAATGTCTTAAATTTCCATTTTATGGCAAAGTTTGCAGTGCCTAGAGGGAAATAAATGACTCTGCAGGACTTTTTGGGAAGCAGTTCAGGCTCTGCTACAAATAAAACTTTTCACTAGCTTACCCTGAGACATAGCTGGCTACCCCTTTGCAAATTCAGGTACACCCAGCACATGGGAAGCCAGTTTTTCTAAAATTTTCGGATACTTTTTTTTTTTTTTTTTAATGTATTCTATCCATTTACTACTTTGGTATCACATAACAAATCTTTCTGTATTGTCATTTTTGTCTTGATGTTTAATCTAGATCTATCCATGTTTCTTGCATTTTAAACTGCATCTCTTATCCACTTCTGTCTCTACACTGGTGGATCAGACAGTCAGTAGAACTATTTTGAATTTAGCACCATGGCCAGCGGGAGCAAAACTTGCTCCCTCCTGCTGAAGATTTTTAAGAGTCTTTGGGGCTTGATTCTGAAGACTCTTTGATGTGTTTGGACAGTGGGGGGTGGAGTCCCATGGTCTAGAGGCCCTTAGCTGTGTTTGACAAGTGGAGGATCTCAGACCTGAAGACCTTTTGGGGGAAGTGAGGGGGTGATCCCCATATTAGCTGGCCTTTTACTTTGGGAGGGTTAGTAGTAGAAAACTAGACTGCCCAAATAGCAAGATTATCATGGTCACAATCCCTTTAATATAGCTATATTAACTCTACCACATTGTGCATCACATTACCTCAGTAAAACTCACTGTTAAAACAGAGAGAGAATGCTCACTATCTGCCTGTTTAATGCGAGTTAGTACACAGATCCCCAAAGTGATTTGCTTGAGGTCATAGCGGGGTGTCAGTAGGCAAGAACTTAGTAAATGGCTACTTCAATATAAGACAAAACTACATGTAGTTAACATAGACCCATCAAAAGTCATAGCAAAATGTCAAACACCAGTTCCATTCTATTAATTTACATAAAACTTTTATCCAAAATATTATATAATTTAATAGTACTTTAATCCAATTAAAAATTGCTATACCAAAGTAATTTAATACCATTCATTACAAAATAGGACAGAGGTCATTCTGAATTTAATATAGTTCTGTTAGCAGGAGAAATTTCAGCATGCTATACTACATTTGAAATTTAACTTGAGATCAAGATTAACATCCATGTCCTTACTAAAAAAAAAAGAAAGAAAAAAAAAAAGCTAATGGATTTTACTGTCCACAAATTAAGCAAATTCAGTAATATTTAATTCAAAACACAGTAAACGTACTTGTCACCATTATCATCCTGGACTGCAGTGAGATGGCGCTGGACAGCTAAGAGTATCTTCACATCTCCAGTAACAGCATAGTCAAAAAGAGCATTGGCATGGCGCTTAGCAAGCTCCGTGGCCGCCTCCAGAAACAGACAATCTGCAACAAAAATCAGGTGTTTCTATAGCTCACCCATGTAAAAGCAAGACCAGGTCTTTTATGGACCACACCAACTTACATCCCCTACACCCCCCCCCCCCCGCCCTGCAAAAAAATACTTAAGATTTGCAGCCAGAAAAACCCTCACTTTCCCGATCCAAGCATAAAATGAGTGACGTTATATGCATTTCCACATTTGTTCTTTTTTTTTTTTAAGATAATTAAAATTATGAGTGTCCTGAATTACAAATGTATATGAAAGATGCATGAATGGACAGTAGCCAGGGTTGAAGCCTTGATGATTGGTACTACTGCTCACAAGTTTCAAACTTGTGCTGATTCAACTCTTTTCTGAGTCCCAAGAAATATGAAACTGATCCTCTTTCATTGCATGGGGGAAAAAGTGTGCACGTGCCCATTTAGGAATCCTGACATGAAGGTATCATCAATGTCCAACTACTTTGAGTTTCTTTTAGCAAATCTTATTTTATACAAGCAGGATATTTGATACTATATGTTAACTCCCCATTCCCTGACAATCACTAAGGTGTTGTGATAACTCCTGGTAATAAACAATATCCCTAATAAAGCAGAGTTGCTTACCTGTAACAGGTGTTCTTCCAGGACAGCAGGATGTTAGTCCTCACATATGGGTGACATCATCGGATGGAGCTCTATCACGGAACACTTTTGTCAAAGTTTCTAGAACTTTGACTGGCACACTGAGCATGCCCAGCATGGCACTAACCCTGCATCCAGTCAGTCTAGTTTGTAGCAAAAAGTACGAGCGAAAAATAAAATAAGAAAACGTAAGCTAACTGAACTCTGTGAGGTGGCGGGCGGGTTTCATGAGGACTAACATCCTGCTGACCTGGGAGAACACCTGTTACAGGTAAGCAACTCTTTCTCCCAGAACAAGCAGGATGGTAGTCCTCACATATCTGTGAATAGCGAGCTACAGGATGCCCGAATAGAATGAACCAAAAGCACCCAAAGACATGCAATGGGCACAACAACAGGGGTGCTGTTGGTATGACGGCAGCCTGAATGTCACAGTGGGTCGCAGTTAGGAAGTTGGGTTATTTTAAACTGGAAATAAATTACGAAGGACAGATTGGCCAAAGAAGGAATCTTGCCTGCCATACTTGTCGAGATAATAATGAGCTGCAAAGGTATGGAGAGAGCTCCATGTGGCAGCTCTACAGATGTCAAGAATAGGTACAGAACGGAAGTGCGTCACTGACGTTGCCATGGCTCTGCCCGAATGCACTTTTACGCGTCCCTATAGCGGAAGGCCTGCTTGTTGGTAGCAGAAGGTAATACAGTCCGCCAGTCAGGTGGACAGGGTCTGCTTACACACCAGAACTCCCATTTTGTTTTTATCAAAGGAGACAAAAAGTTGGGTGGACTTCCTATGGACTGTAGTGCAGTCCAAATAAAAAACCTCACTCACACAGGTGTGAGTGAGGTTTTGGAAAAAAGGTAGAAGTATTATGGACTGATTCAAGTGGAAATCAGAAACTACTTTTGGCAGAAATTTAGGGTGAGTGCGGAGGACCACACGGTCATGGAGAAATTTGGTATAAGGTAGGTATGTTACCAGTGCCTGTAGCTCACTGACTCTGCGAGCCGATGTTATAGCCACTAGAAAGAGCACTTTCCAAGTGAGATGTCTGAGCTCGCAGGAGTGTAGGGGCTCGAACAGAGGTCACATGAGCCGTGCTAGCACAACATTGAGGTCCCATGCCACAATTGGGAGACGCCATGGAGGCTTCAGCTGGAGTAAGCCTCTCATAAAACGCCCTACAAGGGATTGCGCCAAAATTGGGGCATCTCCTACACCTTTGTGGTAAGCGGCTATGGCACTTACATGCACTCGGATGGAGGAAGTTTGTAGGCCAGACTCCGAGAGATGCCAGAGGTAGTCCAGGAACCTTGTTGTGGGGCAGGAAAAGGGATCTATTTCATTTGTCATGCACCACAAGGAGAATCTTTTCCACTTGGAACGATAAGATTTCCTGGTGGAAGACTTTCGTGAAGCTACGAGGACCTGGGACACATTGTCAGAAAGGTTAAGGGATTGTAGGATCAACCTTTCAACATCCATGCCATCAGAGACAGGGAGTGGAGGTTCGGATGACACAAGAGTCCGTTGTTTTGCGTTATTAGAGTTGGATCTGTGCCCAGGTGAACTGGTTGCTGGACTGAGAGGTCGCGTAGTATGGGAAACCAAATCTTCCGCGGCCAGTACGGAGTTATGAGGATCATTATGCCCTGGTCTTGTAACTTCACGCAAGTCTTGGTGATGAGTGAAAGAGGAGGGTATGCATATAGAAGACCCGTTGTCCACAAGTGGGCGAAGACATCCCTTGGAGGTGTCTTGCGGCTGTGGTGTAAAGAGTAGAATTGGTCTACTTTGTGGTTGTGAATTGATGCAAAGAGGTCTATGTGTGGGCGGCCCCACTAGTGGAAAATCGTGTTCGCTACAGTGTGATCTAGGGACCATTCATGGGGATGAAAGGTCCGGCTGAGATTGTCCGCCATCACATTGTCCACGCCTGCCAGGTAGGTTGCCCTCAGTATCATGGAATGGGAGAGAGCCCTGGCATAGCAGGTAAGAGCCTGTGCCCCTTTGCTTGTTGAGGAACCACATCGCCACCTGGTTGTCTGTTTGAATTAGGACTACCTTGTTGGATAGGCAATCTTGAAATGCGAATAGGGCATAACATATTGCCCTGAACTCCAGAAAGTTTAACTGGTACTTTGCTTCTGCTGTGGTTCAGATTCCCTGGGTTTGAAAGTTGTTGACATGGGCTCCCCAACCCAGGTTGGAGACATTTGTGGTTAATGTAATCTGAGGATCCAGGGGTTGAAAGGGTAGTCCTATCTGAAGACTGGACTCCTGTATCCACCAAGCTAGTGAGAGTCTAAGCTGGTTGGTGACGTGGTCACATGTGTGACAGGTCTTGGTTTGATTGGGACCACTGGGACTTTAAAGTCCATTGTGTTACTCTCACGGCTAGTCGAGCCATTGGGGTAACATGAACCATGGATGTCATGTGACCTAGCAAGGTTAGCAGGTGACGAGCTGTAGTAGTGCGGCGAGTCTGTACTGCTTTTGACAAGGCTGAGAGGGTGCGTTCTTTTGAGAGAAACACTCTGGCTTGAATGGTGTTTAGATCTGCTCCGATGAACGAGAGGGTGCGTGATGGAGTCAGATGTGACTTGGGGTAGTTTGAGAAACCCCAAGGACTGTAGCAGTTGTATGGTAAGACGGAGGGATTGAAGTACTACCTCCTTGAATGGACCCCTGAGTAGCCAATCATCTAGATGTGGATAGACTTGGATACTGCGCTGCCTTAGGTAAGCTGCTACTACTGCCAGGCATTTCGAAAACACTCGGGATGCTGATGCTAGGCCGAACGGTAGCACTCGATATTGGAATTGGCTATCACAGACTATGAATCTGAGGTATTTTCAATGAGGAGGGGATATAGCTATATGGGCATACGCCTCCTGAAGAACTAGAGAGCAGAGCCAATCTCCTTTTTGCAGGAGAGGGAGCATGGTACCCAAGGTTACCATTCTGAACTTTTCCTTGCGGAGATGTTTGTTTAGGGTGCGAAGGTCTAGGATAGGACGAATGCCACCTGACTTTTTTGGAATTAGAAAATACCAAGAGTAGAACCCTTTTCCTCGTTGCCGTCGGGGAACCGGTTCCACGGCATTGGACTGCAGGAGGGTCGAGAGTTCTGCCTCGAGAAATGGAGTATAGCTGGTTAGACTCCATGCCGGATGTGGTGAAGAGTCCAGTGGTAGTGTAAGGACGTTTAGATGGTAACCGTGGGCAACCACAGAAAGGACCCATTGGTCCGTGGTGATTGTGTGCCATATATTGGCAAAGTGGCACAAGCGCCCTCTCCCAGGAAATTCTGTTGGAGGTGGGGGTTGACTGCTTTTCTCTAGAAGGGAGTCAAAAACCCGATGCAGGACCAGTCTGAGGAGCTGGTTGGGCTTTTGGGGACCTGTGCTGACGAGGCTGACCTCTTTCGGAGGGTCTGGTTGGTCGAGTCCATGATGGAGGAGGGTAATACCTATGGGTTTTTATAGGCCTCTGTTTCCCTTTCATCCCCAAAATTGTATCCTCCCCCCCCCCCCCCCTCTCACATATACACACACATAAGCTCTGTATCCATCAGCTTGCAAGCTTGCCTTCCACCTCTAACCAACTAGCCTTGCCCCAACCATTTCTTCCCCATGAGCCAGCCAACATGCCCCCCCCCCAACCCCAGCCTGCAAGCTAGTTTCCCTAGATAGCCATCCCCCCAGCAAACCTCAAGCTTCAACCATTTCCCACAGCCAGCTTGTGGCCTCCAGTCAACCTTGGGCCTTCCAACAAGCCAGTCTCTTTCTCTGTATTCTATCCTGCTCCATCCAGGCAGTGCTGCTCCAGGCGCCATGCAGCTCTCTGTGCTGCATGGGGCCCTGTGTTCTTGTGCTGGTCTTGCAAGACAAACTAAAGATGAGCATGAGAACGCAAGCACCTGCGCGGCTCAAATTTGCAGACAGCCGCATGGTACCGGCAGCAGAAGCAGCATTTCCAGGATGATGTGGCCGGAAATATTGTTCAGGCAAGGGCCCAGGTAGCCCATCCTGTTCTGAAGCCTGTGTGTGACATCACTGAGCACATTCAGTGCGATGGCCATTTTTTTTATGCTGTGGCTGTAACAACTGCTGCAAATACCTTTATTTTTTTTTTCTTTATTTCAGAATAAACCCCATATTTTTGGCACATACCCTAATTTTCAATTTCCAAAAAAAGCCAAGTCCTCCGAAAATGTAGTTGACCATAAAGCTTGATTTTGATGAACTTACCATAGTAACACTATGCATACAACTGTACAGAGTAAAGACTAGCATTTTATTATTAGGTTACACTTAAGTGTAAGTCAGCGTGACTTTAGCTGTGTCAACATTTAGTTTTTGATTATCTGGCATGGCAGGGCCCAAAAGACTGAGAACATTCATTCCTTGGAAACCTTACTGCAGAACTGTTTACTAACCAGGAGCTTTAGGGCTTGGTTTCCTAAAGGATTTATATGTACAACATTTGGTTTTATCATATAAATGGTCTTTTTAAAATTAACTGCAGGCCTACATGTATGTACAAAACCCAATTTGGGGCATACTTTTATGCATAGCTGCAAGAGGTGTTCCGAGGGTGGAGCTGGAGTGGGGGAAAAAAAATTTATGTGCATGCTTTCAATTTTTAAAAGGTATTCATGTAAATCTACATGCACAAAATTATGCCCTGCTTGGAGCAGGTGTAACTTTATGCATGCACGTCCGAGTACGTACTGGGCCAACCTGATAATTTCTGAAGCGGAATTACATGCGTGTCCGCTTCGAAAATTCAGGCTAAAATACGTGGGTAAAAAAATATCCACGTATTTAAGCCCTACTCACTTTGGTTTAAAATTACACCCCCCACCCCCAGTGAGATTCACTTATCCCTCTTACATCTATCAGACCCCTCCTCTTGGTAATCTCATCAGAATTCCATAAATGTGAAGCACGAAACCAAGATTTATATAGGGACATTTAAAAATTATTCTTAAAAACACCCCAAAATATGAAAAGATAGTATCTGAATCGAGAGCATTGTTGGACGTATGCTACTCAGGCACATAATCTTTGAGGTGGCAGTACCTCTGTATACAGCACAAGATTAGGAAGGTGCCCAGGGGAAGCCAGAATTCCTACAAGACTAAAAAAAGACAAAGAAAAATATTGAAAAGTGAAATGGATGGTAAACATGTTCTCTGTAGACACTTTTGGAATGATGCAGCCAGACACGGTCATCATGAGCTATCCAGGCTATGATATAGGAACTGCTGCAGTCTCATCTTTTTAGGATCTGTAACATAGTAATGACAGCAGAAAGAGACCAAATGGCCCATCCAGTTTGCCCAGCGAGTTTCTTATGGTAGTAACTGCTACTCTGTGCAGGTTACCCCCATGTTTCTGATAAGGGTAGTAACTGCAGCTCCAAGCAGGCTACTCCCATGTTACTATTAAAGGTAGTACCCCTATGCAGGCTATGCTCAAGCCTTAAATGTTAAATGTAGTAATATTTTCAATCAAAATCAAGCAACTATCAAACCCATAACGAGCAACATTTTTACAGGGTGAGCAGCCTTCAGAATAATTCAGACAATGCTGCTTGAACATGCTTTGCTTTTGGACTTGGCCGCAGGAGCAGTCCCGTGCTTTTCCCCTAATGTGTGCCTAATCCGTAACCCAGACGGTAAGTGCTGGGGCCCAACGTTGGCTGTCGTCTGAATCCAATTCCCCTTTTTGCCCCCCCCCCACCGGTGAAGCGGAGAGCAACGTTGCAGTTCCTTCAACCAAAGAGCATGTGGCATTATTCCCATATATGATTTGCAGAAAAATAGTGGCTCTGGTCGAGTGGAAGATGTGAAACATCACCACCGGGGGAGTGGGGTGGGGGCACTTTTTAAAATTTTTTTTTATTTTTAGAAAACTCACCCCGGGATTCACCATGACATTATAGATATAGCGGAACGATGGCCCGTGGGTAAAAAAAAAGGCAGGGGGGTGAAAGTATGCAGCCGGCGGCATCGCGGCGGTGTGTTTACGCCTACCGCAGTTGCGGCCAGGCCGCACACTTTCGCGCCATAGCGCCATGGGAAAAGGTGCTGCTATTTCCCGCGGTACTGCCAGCGAAAATGAGGAAAACGTTATCGCCCGCAGTGCTGCCGGGCCGTAACCCCGCCCACACTCCTCCCCTTCTCCTGATTTAAACCGCACCGCCGCGATGCAGCCGGTATCGCATGCGGGAAGGCCCTAACGCGCACGATAACGTCACATCGCAGTTTAAAGAATGACCCTGTCGGTTTGTACTTAAAGTCACTAAAAGCTATTTCCTTTCTCGTTTCCTAGGAAGCAGCCTAGTTTGTCAGTGGAACTGACTGGGAAGCAGGAAAACCTGCATTCAGGTTCTGCTTGGATTAAAAAAAAAACAAACTTTTTAAAATGAATTTTTAGCTTTTGCAATAAAGATATCTCAGTCGCCTCAGTGTCTGTGGGGGCAGAGCTCATGGAAGCAAGTGCAAGTCCTTGTGCTAGTACCCTGGCCCATACCCAGGAAATGGCAATATTCTTTATGTAAATGCATAGGAAGGGTCATTTCAAAGCCATTTCCATTTAAAAGAGTGGTTTACCCGTGAAAATGGCAATTGCCCACCTAATATGCAGTTAAATCTAGGTGCCTATGTCTCATATACGCACAGGTTTATCATCAGCTAGCAGGAGCTGGGGGGGGGGGTGTTGCACTTATGCGCACACTAGTGCATTTTCAAAAATATGCTGGTAAATTTACCTGAAAAAAAGAATCTGAAGATAAATTAGCAAGTGTAAATGCATGCAGATAATTTTGGTGGGATAATTTTCAAAGTGAAAGTATATGCATACTTTGAAATCTGGTAATTGCCTTAAAAGACAGGGAAATACTGCGACGTGTGGGAAGTGCGAAACTGAGATGTGTGGTACTGTAGTGCGCACGCTGAACTCAGATGTAATGTGTGGTAGACAAAAAGAGAGAGAGAGAGAGAAGGGAGGAGCTGAAGAATACAGTCAGAGAGGGACGGAACTTAACTTCCATATGTGATAGTAGAGTGGATTGGACAATACAGAGAGGGGCGGAGCTGAGAGTAGGGCAGAGCTGGAACACAAGGAAAGCCAAGGGTGGAGACTCAGATCCCATACAGAGAGTGGGGTGGAGCTGGAGAGTACAGGGAGGGAGAGAGAGGAAGGAGATCAATTTCCATATCGGCTATGCAGGTGTGGGGTAACTTTCCTCTTTATTATAGTTAGATTATGTACCACATCTTAGGAAGTGTGCTTCAAAGGCAGTTACAAATTAATCAACTAAACTATTCTCCCTTGTAGCTATGCTGAACCATTGTGCTCTTCTGTAATCAGAGTGCCATTTTTCAATATCGAAACCTGTTGTACACTATATCTTGCCTTACCGTGCTTCATTCCAGGACTGGCGTTCATTGAGCTGGAATGGAAATGCATTCCTCCGTAAGTAGGATAATTATAGGAAGAGTAACCATACCCTAAAAAAGAAAAAAAAAAGTAGTTTGTTCAAAGTGTGGACCTACAGGGGGTAATTTTCAAAGTGTAAAGTCAATGGGTAGTTTTTATCCATAGACTTCACACTAATTTTCAAAGCGTAAGTACATTCGTACTTCTGCTTTGAAAATTACCCTGGGAAAACAACCCATACACATTTACACCTGGTAACGTGTGTTGTAGTTTATCTTGGCAAAATTTACACGCATACTTTTTTAAATTTAAAAAATGTGAGGCTAGCTTTCAAACCACTCTACATGGCCGCATATATGCACGCATATGGCCGGGTGGAGATCTATAATAGTATTTTATAACCTGCGTGCATCAGATACGCGTGCATTATAAAATATGCATATGTCTACCCCTCCAAAAACTTAGATGTGCATGTGTGCTTACACACGAATACATGCAATGCATTGAAAGCGAGTATTTCAATGCATTAAAGAAAGTAACGTAGTAAATGTTGGCAAAAAAACAAAAAAGACCCTAGTGATCCATCCAGTCTGCCCAGCAAGCTTTTTATTTATTTTTTATTTTATTCTTGGGGTAACTGTTGCTCTGCGCAGGTTACCCAGTTGTTTCCCTCATGTAGCCACCAGGAATCCTCTGAATGTATCCCATGCCCTTTTGAATTCCATTACCGTCCTTGTCCTCATTACCTCCTCTGGTTGAGCATTACACGATTCACCAATCTTTCCATGAAGAAATACTTCCTGACCCCTTGTTCTATATTTTACTTTCTATCAAATAAGGTTTGATTCCTGTGCATTATTAATACTTTTCAGGTATTTAAAAGTCTGCATCATCACAATTCTCTCCTCTCCTCCAGTGTACTTTTTCCTGCCACTTTTAAAAATATACACATGCATATTTTAAGCGTGAATAAAAAGCAGGAACTGCTTATGTAAAACCCTATTTATGGGTGGATGTTTAGAAAATAGCAATTCCATGAGTCCAAGCATTTGCTTATCATGTATATGTTCATTCACGTAAATGCTTTGAAAATTCACCCTACATGCGCAAAACCCTCTCTAACCCCACACCCCTGGGAACCTCTCTGACGAGGGTAAAAATATCTGCATACAGGTTGAGCATGAGTATTTTTACCCACATATTGGGTGGGCAATTTCATAAAAGCCCAATTCTGTGAGTAAAGTGCTGATTTTCCAGAGGATGTGGCTTTTAAAATTGCTCTTCCTATCTATTCCAAAAATAATGGAGGTGGGAGAGACAAAGATAGTATCTGAACTCAAGGCGGATTGGGACAAACACAGGGGATCTCCGAGGAAGTGGCAGAGATTGTGAAGCTGAGCAGGTGGTGTTGTCGGGCAGACTATTTAGGCCGTATGGTCTTTTTCTGCCATCACGACTTCAGACTCTCAAAAAACAAAACAAAACAAAACATGAAGATGTTTTCTAAATTAAATAAATACCAAGGCATGTCTCAGTGTGCCTCTTTTCTTCTATTAAACTTTGGGAGATGGGAAGGAGGGAGAACTATCAGGTGTAAATGCACTTTACCCTTGTAAATGGCCTTTTGAAAACTGCTACAATATACACCATTGAATTGTCCATAGGATATTCACGAGTAAATGCATTTTAAGCTCGTAAATGGCTTTTGAAAATTGCTAAGATAGTAGGTTACATTTATGCACGTAACTCCTTTGAACATCACCTCATACGTGAGGAAAGGATTGGGAAGATTGCAGTACTGAAAAGACAAGACCACATTTCTAGTGGATGTCATGGAAGCAATATGCTAGGATTTCTTTTTTGTTTTTTAGTTCAAATATATTTATTTCATATAAAAACTCACACAGAGCAACTGAATCAGAATAACCAATTGAGAGCCAAAGCAGGGAGCATAACTTTCAAACAGCTGCATGCACCCTCATATACAAGAGTATATGCTATTTAAACACATATATACTGAATTTTTAATGCACAACATCTGAAAACTCACCTTTAATAGTATACACCATGCATATATTTAGCCAGTCTAAAATATTATCCACACATTTATTTGCTATGCCACAAGTAATCTGAAGCAACAAAAAACTATAAGTTCTGAATAAACTGGTACACAGGCTCCATGTACTCTTGAATTCAGATACTTGGTTAGAAATTTCCACTGCAGCCACTTAATATTTATATTTAAGACAAACCATGTTCCACAAAAAGTTGTCATATATCAATGTGCAATCGTTTCAGTTACCTAACACAGTTTTGCAGGCAAAGGGTTAAGTACACATGCCACTGTTTCCACACAGTTGTTAGACAAAGTTTCAGTAAATACTATTGACTTCCAAATGAAGATGTTGGCATGACAAACTTTCTTGCACGTTGAGACTCTTGAATCTTATTCCTAACGCTGTGCCAGAATGGCTGTACATTATAGCAGAGGTGTAGTATTGTGAGCTAATCTACTTGGCTCTTTCAAGTAAAACGAGCATTCATTAGAAGAGTTGGGTTAATCCTGAGGAATTTAGCCAGGGATCTAAATGACTATTGGGCAATGAAGAGTCTGCATCACTGACACCGACCCCTGGAAGACATTGCAGTGTTAAAAGGGAAGGCCAAGGCTTCCTCTAGGAGTAATCAGTCTGGAGGGTTATCCGTGTCTTGAGACCTCAGCCAGCTACTTTCTTGTCTTAGGATAAAAGGCAAAAATGATGATCAACCAACCTAGCACCAGGGGCAAGATGGCCGCCAGATAGGACTTTCGGGAAGTGAGCTCCTGCGCAGCGTTTTTCTTCTTTCAAACTTACCTACGGAAAATGCCCATACCAAGCGAAAGGGGAAAATCCGGGGAGCAATGACCAGCTCCCCGGTGTTGGACCCTTCTCAGCCTCGCATAGAAGGCTTCCTAACAGGAGTTACCGGTATGCCAGAGGGGCTGGTCGCTGGGGGGACGCCGGTCGAGCGAACGCATTCCCCCCTGACCCTAGACGTCACCTTGAGCCCCGGCGAGCCGATCCGGCCGGCGCCTCCAGCACAGAGTGATGTGTCCCCACCTGAACCGGTTCGAAGCGGTTTACATCCAGAGTCTTCGAGGGCGGAGCAAGAGAGCCCCGGGACGGGTGAGCATGGAGCAGCCGCCCCGAGAGGAGGAGGAATTCGCGGGTTGCCGGAGATGAGACATGGAGGAGAAGTTCTGACCCAAACAGGTAATATTATCCCAGGTAACATACAGCGTGCGGCAACACCAGGAGAACAGGCTGAGACCCGACAGGAACCCATAGAGGTTAATGTGAGTCTTGGGCAACCTGAGGACATAACGCTGGGGAAGGTATGCTTATGCTATGCCTTAAAAGCCATTGATATGGCTTTGAAATCAATTGCACAATCAATAACCAAAGTTAAAAATCAAACCAGGGAGAATAATAATATGGTTGGAGCCTTTGAGGTGAAAGTACAAGGCCATGAGGAACGTCTACAAAAAATGGAGTCTTTTCAGCAAAACTTTATAAATTCAGAAAAGATGGAAAAAAGATTAGAGAAACTTGAGAATAACCTAAGGATGTTGAATTTACGAGGGATAAACTTTCCTGTGGTCAGGATGATTTCACCTGCTGAACTGTTTAAAACATATATGAAAGAAATACTGAAGATACCAGAGGCGGCTTTACCGGTGTGTACTAGATCATACTACCTTCCACAGACGGGTCGTCAGGTTGAGGGAGAGAACATACCCTCTATGGACATATCCGAAACATTAGAATTATCGATAGAAATGGAAATAAAGGAAAGGAAAGCCACACTAATATCATTTGCATTTATATCTGATCAAAATTATGTATTAAAAATGTTTCTGAGAAATATACAAGCCCTATTTTATGGGGCAAAGCTTTGGATATATCCCGACATTACTATAATAACACAGCTACGCAGGAAGGAATTCCTTGCTATGAAAGAAAGGGTTATTAGTACGGGAGCACGTTTTATCTTAAAATTTCCCTGCAAAGGTTGTGTTAGATATCAGGGAAATAATTATGTGTTTTTCGATCCTAAGCAACTGAAGGATTTCTTGCTGGGTCATCCTAATGAAACTCCTGATGTGTGATCGACTTAATAAGGAATAGAGTAACTCTCCTATCTAGTTTAAGTATTTGGAAATTGTCTGTTTATTCGCTCTATTTTCACTTGCCTCTAAAATTCCTATATTAAGGTACATATTTATTAGATTTTTCCACATCAGAGATGTTATATATGGCCTTTTGTTGTATAAAAATACCGAATTTCTTTTGGAAATATTCCATGTAATAAATGTGAAAATTTGAAGAAAAAAAAAAAGGCATAAATGATACAGAACAAAGTCAGAGAAACTAACCTCTATTTTGCTTGCTTGGGGGGGGGGGGGGCGGGGATTTTGAAAGCCAGGTTTTATGCACACAAACGGCTGTTGTAAAACTGAGCCAGACTCAATGCGCGCACAAGCACAGGCTTAACTCTGTCTCGCCCGCGTACCTTATGCGTGCACCGAGGAGGGACATTCCAAGGGACAAATCTGCAACTTATGTGCATACATTTTGATTTTAAAATGCAGCTGGTCTAACTTTGTGCAAGGTAATTCATGCTCACACTCAGCCAACTACCCGAGGATTTTCGAAGCAAACTTCTGTGCTAAATTTGCTTTGAAAATACTGGGTAAAAGTACAATGTACTTGCAGACTTTACCTCTTCACAGGCTGTTAGAAAATTACCCTCTTAGTTAGTTTTAGATTCTTTAGGGATAAATGAGGTGGTTTCTTCGGCCACAAGAAAATGTTAGTTTCACATAATCCTTAGAGAAACTTCCTGGAAACAGGATGGGAAGCACATTTAATGAGTACAGCAGGGGTGTTTCAAGTCATTCCTTGGGTTCCCCTCTCCCCAGTCAGTCGGGTTTTCAGGATATCCCTAGTGAATACGCATGAAAGATATTTGCATACATAGGAGGTACTGCATGCAAATAAATATCATGAATATTCATTGAAGATATCCTGAAAACCCGACTGGCTGGGGTGGGGCCCCCCAAAGACCAGTTTGGGCACCCCTGGAGCAGAGCCCTTGAGCAGCAATGGACATTTTAATATCTTTAAGCCTCCCCTACCAGGAGATAAAGGAGACAAGGTAGAGTCCTTTCCATGCGAACTGAAATGGAAGCACGGAATGGAAGCACGGAAACAGTGTGCTTTGAGGCAGGTGCCAAAGGAGGAGAAAGAGACGGCAGAGGCAGGATGAAACGAGAAGTGGCACACAACATACAGCCCATGCCATTACAGCTCAGCTTCAGGAAATAGTGTGCCTTCCTTGGCCACATAATCATGCCAGTACTGACTGGTAAGAGGGATGTTTTACAACACATTCTTGATTTTTTTTTTTTTTCAAATATGGAGAATTATTTTTAAACACCAGAGATATCGCGTATTGAGGCACTCTGTGATTACAAAAAACAAACAAACCCCCCCCCCCCCCCAAACTTATGTGGTTCCTATCCTATGCTGGTGTCTCAATTAGGTGAGACTCGTCAGCCACCTGAGCCTCATACCCTATCCACCAGGCAAGAAGCCGCAAATACAAAATAAGCATTCTGAAAGGGAACCTATGGGGTTATACTGCTTCCAGGACCTGAATGTCTGAAGGAAGACAAACCACAAGGCTTCAAAGAATTCTGTAACTCGCAATGCCATAAAGTTTAGCATTCTCCAAGCACGGCAAATCCAAATCCAAACAAGTCAGAGGAATCCTGAGACATCAGATGGCTCTGGGATTATTTTACTGATTTTCCCTCAGGGACTGCATACCATGTCAGTCAATAGACATATGTGATCATGAGGAAGCGAGGGAAGGAAACAGCCAGAACATGCACCAATCAAAATGTCCCCACACGGTCTGTGTAGCTTGCAACACAGTACATTTCATATTTCGCATAGGAAAATTAGTTTCTTACCTGATAATTTTCATTCCTGTAGTACCACGGATCAGTCCAGACTCCTGGGTTTTGCCCCCTCTAGCACATGGAGACAGAGCAGTTATCAAAACAAACTTTGCCTATATATAGGCTGGTGCCACCTACAGTCCGGCAGTATTACTCAATGTCAAAGCAGAATGGAACTCTCAAAATCATCTTAACTATATATAATAAAAGAAACAAACCGGTCCACTAAACCCTCCTGGGACCTGAACCTTGAGAACCACTTGAGGACAAAAAATTCAAATCTTTGCCAATCTGAAATAACAAAATATATAAGAAACGAGTGGACTCTCCCTTTCTTCCATGTCTCTGACAGGCAGGATTCTGGACTGATCCGTGGTACTACAGGAATGAAAATTATCAGGTAAGAAACTAATTTTCCTTTCCCTGTACATACCTGGATCAGTCCAGACTCCTGGGATGTACCAGAGCTTTCTTACCTGGGATGGGATCTGGAGAGGCCCACTCGAAGCACTCCCTCTCCAAATCCTCCTGAAACTGGAGCCTGGACATCCAGTCTGTAATGTCTCGCAAAAGTATGCAGGGATTTCCACGTAGAAGCCTTGGAAATCTCCTGCGGTAATACCATCTGACACTCTGTCCAAGACGCTGCACGAGTAGAGTGGGCACGCAGACCCGTAGGGAGGGATCTACCACGAAGGAGATAGGCCGAACTAATAGCCTCCTTTAGCCAACGAGCTATAGTAGCTTTGGACGCCTGCTGTCCTCGTTTATGACCGCTCCACAGCACAAAAAGATGGTCAGTCACATGAAACTCATTGATAACCTCTAGGTAACGCAGGAAAACTCTGCAAATGTCGAGCTTCCACAAGTCGCCAGCCAAAGGACCCGAATGGTTTAACTCTGTAAAGGCCGGCAACTCCACCGATTGGTTGACATGAAAAGAGGAAACCACTTTCAGCAAGAAAGACAGAACCATCCTTAAAGAAACGCCCGAATCCGAAATCCAAAAAAAGGGTTCCCTACAGGAAAGCGCCTGGAGTTCCGACACCCTACGAGCTGATGTAATGGCCACCAGAAAAATCACCTTCAAGGTAAGATCTTTTAGAATCTCTCTCTTCAAAGGCTCAAAAGGCACAGAGCAAAGAGCAGTGAGAACTAAATTCAGACTCCACGATGGATAACGATGCCGAATCGGAGGACACAAGTGTTTTGCTCCCTTAAGGAAACGAACTACATCTGGATGTGCTGCTAACGCTACGCCCTGGACGGAGTCACGCAAACAACCAAGCGCTGCCACCTGCATTCTGAGGGAACTACATGACAAACCCTTGGAAAGACTGGATTGTAGAAAACAGAATATCCGACACAGAGGCCTGGGTAGGCTTGACCTCCCTGTCCAGACACCAAGTCTCAAAAACTTTCCATACTCTAACATATGTGAGACTGGTAGAAGTCTTACGTGATTGGAGAAGCGTAGCTACTACGACTGGAGAATAGCCTTTGCGACTTAACCTCTGCCTTTCAAAAGCCATGCCACTAGACAGAAGCGATCGACGTCTTCCAAACAAATGGGCCCTTGATGCAGCAGGTCTGGGAGAACTGGAAACCGCAGCGGCCCCTCCACCGCGAGATTGAGAAGGTCCGCAAACCAGGGACGTCTCGGCCATTCTGGAGCTACCAGGATGACCTCAGTTGGATGGATCTCTATTCTTCTGAGCACTTTGCCAATCAATGGCCAAGGCGGGAAGACATACAGCAGAACCTCAGTGGGCCAGGGCAGCACTAGGGCATCTATCCCTTCTGCTCCCGTCTCTCTGTGATGAGCGTAGAACCGCGGTGCTTTGGCATTCCGAAAAGTTGCCATTAGGTCCATGTTGGGCATGCCCCATGCATCGCATATGAGTTGAAAGGCGGTCTCCGCCAGCTCCCATTCTCCGGGATCTAGGCGGTGACGACTGAGAAAGTCTGCCTGAATGTTGTCCACGCCGGCGATGTGAGACGCTGCGATGTGAGACGCTGCTATGTTTACCAAGTTTTGTTCTGCCCAGCTAATCAATTGGCGAGCTTCCATCGCCACCTGTTGACTTCTGGTTCCTCCTTGGTGATTGATGTACGCCACAGTGGTCGCATTGTCTGAGATAATTCTGACCGACTTGCCCTGGAGAAGGGGATGGAATGCTTGCAATGCCAACCATACTGCCCTGGTTTCCAGTCGATTGATAGACCAGAGTGATTCGTCGGGAGACCAAAGTCTTTGCACCGATTTTCCACGGCATACCGCTCCCCAACCAGAGAGACTGGCATCCGTGCTGACCACTGTCCAGTCGGGGGCCTCCAGAGGAACTCCTAGGGTTAAATTGTCCGTCACCAACCAAAAATTAAGACTGGATCGCGCCGCCTCCGTAAGCGGCAAAGATAGATGAAAAAGCTCGGAGACTGGGTTTCATCTGGAAAGCAAGGCAGCCCCGAAAGGACTGGGACTAGGTCTGTTGCCTGTTAGAAGCTTGCCGAAAAGGGGCCGTGGGCATTCTAGATGGGCGAAATCTTCGATTCCCTCTGAATCTGGCCCAGGACGAAAAGGAGCCTCTGGATTTCGGTCTATCCTCCGGTAACCGATGAATCTTATTCTCCCCCCAGAGATTGGATCATATCTTCCAGGTCTGTACCAAAAAGTAGTTTGCCCTTGAAAGGCAAGGACCAAAGCTGTGACTTAGATGAAACATCCGCCGACCAGTTTCTCAACCAGAGGAGCCTACGAGCTGAGACAGCTGAAACCATGGATCTGGCCGATGTGCGCAATAGATTATGTAAAACATCCACGCTGTACGCCACCGAAGCTTCCAGACGACCTGCCTGGGCCGCCTCGTCATCTGATAAGGCGGCGTTAGCTTGCAACTGCTGAACCCAGCGGAGACCCGCTTGTAAGGTGAAATTTCTGCAAATAGCCGCACGCACTCCCAGTGCTGAAACCTCAAAAATCCTTTTAAGTTGCACCTCCAACTTCCTGTCTTGCAGGTCTTTGAGTGCTGTAGTTCCAGTAACCGGGATTGTGGTCTTCTTGGTAACAGCGGACACTGCCGCGTCTACTTTGGGTACACGAAGCAGCTCTAAGGCATCCTCTGGCAGAGGATATAGCTTGTCCATGGCTTCACTCACTTTCAATCCCAGGTCCGGGATATCCCATTCTCGAAAGAGCAAATCTGTAGCCGAGAAATGAAAAGGAAAAGAAGCAGGGCCTCTCAGACCCAGCAACACTGGATCCATAGCACCCAGTTTAGATTCCTCTGGGGGACCTTAAATGCCCAGTTCAGCTAAAACAGAAGGAATAAGGGGACCTAACTCCTCCTTTCTAAAGAGGCGCACCACCTTAGGGTCATCCTCTTCTGCAGCATGCGCCCTGCGCATTGTGCCTTTTCTGTTGTAAATCAGGATATACATCCACCCCCTGTGGGGGCTTGGGCTGGAGGTCTGGGTCCTCTGGATCAGTATCCTGACTAGAAGTATCCGTAGTAGGGATGTGAATCGTGTCCTCGATCGTCTTAACGATCGATTTCGGCTGGGAGGGGGAGGGAATCGTATTGTTGCCGTTTGGGGGGGGTAAAATATCGTGAAAAATCGTGAAAAATCTAAAAATCTAAAAATCGCAAAACCGGCACATTAAAACCCCCTAAAACCCACCCCCGACCCTTTAAATTAAATCCCCCACCCTCCCGAATCCCCCCCAAATGAGTTAAATAACCTGCGGGTCCAGCGGCGGTCCGGAACGGCAGCGGTCCGGAACGGGCTCCTGCTCCTGAATCTTGTTGTCTTCAGCCGGCGCCATTTTCCAAAATGGCGCTGAAAAATGGCGGCGGCCATAGACGAACACGATTGGACGGCAGGAGGTCCTTCCGGACCCCCGCTGGACTTTTGGCAAGTCTCGTGGGGGTCAGGAGGCCCCCCACAAGCTGGCCAAAAGTTCCTGGAGGTCCAGCGGGGGTCAGGGAGCGATTTCCCGCCGCGAATCGTTTTCGTACGGAAAATGGCGCCGGCAGGAGATCGACTGCAGGAGGTCGTTCAGCGAGGGTTCCGGCGCCTCGCTGAACGACCTCCTGCAGTCGATCTCCTGCCGGCGCCATTTTCCGTACGAAAACGATTCGCGGCGGGAAATCGCTCCCTGACCCCCGCTGGACCTCCAGGAACTTTTGGCCAGCTTGTGGGGGGCCTCCTGACCCCCACGAGACTTGCCAAAAGTCCAGCGGGGGTCCAGAAGGACCTCCTGCCGTCCAATCGTGTTCGTCTATGGCCGCCGCCATTTTTCGGCGCCATTTTGGAAAATGGCGCCGGCTGAAGACAACAAGATTCAGGAGCAGGAGCCCGTTCCGGACCGCTGCCGTTCCGGACCGCCGCTGGACCCGCAGGGTATTTAACTCATTTGGGGGGGGTTCGGGAGGGTGGGGGATTTAATTTAAAGGGTCGGGGGTGGGTTTTAGGGGGTTTTAGTGTGCCGGCTCACGATTCTAACGATTTATAACGATAAATCGTTAGAATCTCTATTGTATTGTGTTCCATAACGGTTTAAGACGATATTAAAATTATCGGACGATAATTTTAATCGTCCTAAAACGATTCACATCCCTAATCCGTAGCAATCTGAGGAACCCTTGACCGACGGAGATGCTTAGGCTGAGCAGGCTCCGCACCTCCCTAGACGTAGACCGTTTCTTAGCAGTGGGCTTAGAACCTTGAGAAACAACCTTTTACCAGATTGCAGCTTCCCTAAATTCCTCTCCTTATAAGCTTTATAGAGCAACAACACAAATTGTGACGAAAAAGAGGAAGAGGAGGAGAGTCAGATGCCCCCTCGGGGCTATCCTCCATTGTAGGGGAATTAGGCTGTTCCCTGTCCGTTGGGAAACCTTGCTGGGGAGAAAGAGGAGGAGGTAAAACTCCCTCCCCCAGCTAGACACAACCCTGAATGACTGGAAAATGGGCCCCGTTCCTGTGCTGAACGGGAACTGATCAGCCTCAGAGTGAATTGCAGCAGATGCCCCAACCAGGACCCGGGCAGACTTTGATTTAACTCGTTTTGCCATTTTAATATTTTTTCCCGCTGCCAATGGCCCTTCCCCCCTCCCCCCGGAATGCAATCCGAGCATAGGCCCTCCCTGGAGAGCCCGACCCGCATGCGCGGCAAATGGACGAATGCGGCATCGAGTCGTGACCAGAAAATAAAGACAAAATAAATTAAAGAAAATTCAATGAAGATTCAATGAATAAACAGCAAAACGAGGGGCAAATACCGCGCTGAGACAGGGAGTGAAGGAGAGAGAACCGGCACGGGAGAAAACGAAAGCAAAACTTTTTTTTTTTTTTTTTAATTATAAAACTTGCCCGGCAGTGGTCCAAGGTGCTGATCCCTTTGGGTGGAGTGAACTGGGCTCCCCGGTATCGCACCCAAGCTGCTAACTAGCAGGCCGATGGACTGCACTGTTAGCCTGCTCTTGGACGCGCTTATTTTCCTTACCCCTTATTCAGTAAGGGGAGGAAAACACGCGTCCAACCCGCGGCACCTAATAGCGCCCTCAACATACAAATGCATGTTGATGGCCCTATTAGGTATGTGTGCGTGATTCAGAAACAAAAATGTGCAGCCAAGCCGCACATTTTACTTTCAGAAATTAGCGCCGACCCAAAGGTCGGCGCTAATTTCTTCCGGCACTGGGAAAGTGCACAGAAAAGCAGTAAAAACAGCTTTTCTGTGCATCCTCCGAAGAGTAAAAAAAGTAAAAAAAAAAAAAAATAAATAAATTTGAATTCGGCCCGTGTTGTCGGGCCGAAAACCGGACGCTCAATTTTGCCGGCGTCCGGTTTCCGAGCCCGTGGCTGTCAGCGGGCTCGAGAACCAACGCTGGCAAAATTGAGCGTCTGCTGTCAAACTAGTTGACAGCCGCCGCCTCCTGTCAAAAAAGAGGCGCTAGGGACGCGATAGTGTCCCTAGCGCCTATTTTTACCACCGGGCCTAATTTAAATAAATTAACTTTCTGTATCGCGCACACAGGAGAGAGTCCTGTGCGCGCGCCAGGAGAGCGCCTGTAGATAAGTAGGGCCCTTGACCCTGTGAAGCAGCTGCCTCAGACCAGTGGGGGATGGTTCTCTCAGAACCTAACAACCCCCTGGGAGGCTACCGACCACTGTGCTGCCACAAGCTCCTTTATTATATATATATATATATATATTTAAATAAAGTTGAAATAATCCAGAAACAAAAAATTCCCTAAACTAACTAAACACAAGATACCAACTAAGCACACAGCCCAGATTGTAGGTTTTGCACCTACTGGTGCACCAGCCTATATATAGGTGGAGTTTGTTTTGATAACTGCTGTTTCCATCTGCTAGAGGGGGGAAAAACCCAGGAGTCTGGACTCATCCGGGTACATACAGGGAACTTGCTATTTATCATATTCTGTGTACTGTTCTTTTTTTTTCTGTGTACTGTTTTTTTTTTGGGGGTTTTTTTTTTTAAGAGTTCAATAAAGTAGAATCCTCTCTCAATAAGACTGGCGATTTAGTGCCATCGAGTGGATTAAAGCTTACCGCCTCCAGTGCTGGCACCGCCCCCTCCTCCGCTGCCAAACATTCCTCCTCCTCCTCCTGCACCGCCGCCGCTGCCACCGTAGTTATCAGAAAAGCCAGGCATGAGCTTCTGCCGCTTCCGCTGCACTTCCTCTTTGTCTGTGTTGGACAAAAGATGAAAGGAAAGGAGGGTGCTTAGTGCGTTCTCTCCTCCGGCCACGGAAAGGGGACACCCAAGAAGGGCAACGCGGTAGGGATTTTTCTCTCGGCAGCGTTTAGCTTCCTGAAAGGTTCCAGGCTGACCATCTGTTTCCTGACTTTTCACATTTACGCGGACAAAGCAGCGCGGCAGCCAGGTTATTCCAACCGAATGCACGGAAATAAAGGTTTAACAAACCAAAAAATAACATAAGGTGGTACCTCTTTATTTGACTACCTAAATACTTTTTGAGAGTGATTTTGAAAGCCATTTCTGTGGGCAAGGGGCAGTTTTACCTTCGAAAATGGACTTTCGAAAATTGCTCTCCTTGAGTGCGGGTGAACTTGCGTGTGTACTGGAACTGGATGCGCAAATTTACCCGCGGCGGGAAGGGGCGTTTCTGGGGTGCTGTTAGGGAGGGGCTTCCACTTATGAACGCACTTTAGATTTAACCTGGGGAAAAATTACCCACACAAAATAGCAGCTGTTAAAATGAGCGTGGGCGGTTATCCTGAGATGATTTCCAAAGTGCAAAGATACGTGTACTTTCAACTTTGAAAATGAGGGCGAAATTCATGGGGAACAAACATACCCGAGGACTTTGCACAGATGCAGGCAGTTAGCGAATGACTCCTTCCTGACTAACTCTTGGAACTGCCTTCCAAAAAACGGAGTCAGTCAGTCCAATAAAAAGAGGTGTCTGAGGGGCAAAAAGAGGGACTTCAAGAAAGCTAAGGCCCCGAGGGAGGAGCAAAGGGTCCCAGGATACACCACTTTGAAAGCACTTCCTGTAACCGACAGAGGCCATCCCTCTCCACCCAACTCATTTGTTGGTTGTCCTTTAACTAATTAAAAAAAAAAAAAAGAAAAAAGTCAGTGATGTAATCCAGTTACAAAATTCATTATCTCTTTATTTAAAAACATTTATATTCTGCCCTGCCCGGACAAGGGCAGATTATAATTTAAGAACACATGAAAACAACATTTCTGACTTGCATAACACAACAAAGAGACATAACCAGCTGCGATTTTGCTGAATGCCAGAAAGATAAGTTTTCTGGAACACGTTCCCCAGAGCAAAGAGAAAATGTCGCACCCCCCCCTAAACATGGAAGACCCAACTGATCAGCGCAAACAGAGTAAAGCGGAAAATTCTCCAAGCGCTTCCCTCACAGCCTCAAACCGAAAGAGGGCTGGAGAAAGAAGAGGACCAGGAGAGTGAGCCAGGGCTGTGAGGAGATGCCAAGCTAGAAGTACCCAAGGGAAGGTGACAGGAAGAATCTGCTGGGATGAGAAAGAAATTATGCCCCTCCCCCCCCCCAAAAAAAAAAGAATTAAAAAAATGGAATACAGTGCCAACAAGGATCATCAGGAAAATAAAATAAGAGAGAAATCCAAGCCTAGCTGCAGAGTTTAAACCAAATCCCAATTCCCTAATGAAATCATCCTGAATGGGCCCCTTAAAAAAAAAAAAAATCGGAGGAAACCAATAGTACAGGTAAGGCTACACCTTCAAATCATGTCCACTGAATCACAGAAGGAAAGAAAAGGAAACTAGCGTCTACGTAAAACAATTTGGCCCTGAGCTGTGGCCAGGTGTGTGCCCTAGCTCACCTTTACATAACAAGCCTCAGGTGCGCTGAGTTGCGCCAGGTCAAATGGAGAGCGACTCAAGCGACACTTTGATGATCAGGTGGAGCAAAAGCAAGAGAGGGTTTTTGTGCTGTTATGAGCGGACCAAAAAAAAAAAAAATGGGATTGATTTTAGAGAGAGGCAGGTTGGTGAATAAATGCAATCGTTTGAATTACTCGCTCACCTTTGACTTCTGGGTAGTAGAGGAAGGGCTTCGGTTCACTGGTTTCTAAATCAGATTTTCGTCGGAGCTGCACAAATACGGCCGCCGGCTTTGTGATATTGACATCTCTGTATTTTGGGGTTTTGAAGACTATCGCAAACTGAAAAGGAAAAGAAAATTAGAATGTACACCTCATAACTCAACAGATTTTACAAACATGTGGGCCTTGTATGAAACAGACTTTAGGGTTTTTTTTTCCAATGATGCAAGTTATTCCCAGAATATGCAATTTCACTGTAAACAGTGTGGTTAGATGAAAAATACCAGCCACCTTCCAAAAATCCCTTCTGGATATGATGCTCATTGTCTTTACTGTGATTATTGCTTACTCAGGTCAACTTTGGGTATTGAGTTACCCAAGTGTGGCCGAGAGATTTCTGTCTAACTGAATGCTTTGTCTTAATTTTCTACTATTTCCATAATGTACTTAACCCAATCTTTTCTTGTAGCTATGAGAAAAGGGGAGAAACACTATATAAAAATGAAATGAATGCTGCTATTTAAATAAGCAGCATTTTTTGTTATGAATAGTTCTAATATGGTGGGTAACAATCAGGTTCAGATTCCAGAATGAAACATAAAAAAATGTAATTTGTTAAAAAAAAAACCCCCAAACAACTCCATTAGATAAAATACAATGTTATCTTGGCCCTTCAATTCCCCCCAAAACAGGCAGTTCCATGGTCCAGTTCTGTATAAGGTGCATCCTTCAACTTCTATTTAACAGTTTTTCCAAAGTACAGTACCAACTATTGGTTTCAAGGTGTTTTTCTGGGAACATGCTCTTTCTAATGAATTTTAAATGCATATTCTCTTTCTTTTTCCCCCCCAAAGGATAATCAGTGCTGCAACTGAATTAAACATACTTTTTTCGCTTTTCAGAATGGGCTGCAGAAAAAAGCCCAAAGATGGCAATCCCTGCTGACAACAGGAAAAAAAGAAGAGAATGACATGTATAATACCTAACCTGAATGCTAAGCTATAATGAACGCAGTAATTATACAGATTTGATGAACGACATACCTGCCTGTGTACATCTGTAGGAGAAAAATCTCCAAATCCTTCCCAAAATCCACCATTTTCATCCTCTTCATAAAAGCGGATCTGAATATCATCTACAACGAAATTTTGAAAACATTTGTATTTTGCTTTCCTTTGCTAGCTCCATAGCTCTGGATTTCTGATCACTGCATCTTTGCCCTGTAAGTCTGCAGAAACAGGACACTGCTACACCTCATCCACAGGCCCACTCTACACTTCAGAAGTGCTGGGAAGGCTCCCTTCCTTCCTTCCTTTGTGGTACCTAGCTGAACAGAGACAGATGCTGCATACAGCTGAACAGAGACCGCCATACAATAAAGAGAATGGTTTGAGCAAACTGATTTGGCTTGCAAAGCAGGGCAGTAGCCCCCTAGAAATGCCAGATTTCAGATTTAAGCATTCATAATGCGCTTGTTGCTTTTTCTTAAGCACCTCAGAAACAGCGCCTCCCACCCCCGGTAAGCAAAGAAATCTTTTAATAGCAATAACCCTCCCTCCGTCCGGGATTTTGGCCCTACGATGCACCATCTGGGATTATGCAGTGACAACCGCAGCAGAAGCTGAAGAACCCAGCTCGACTTCTAAGTAAGGTGACTCAAAAGCTTCTCAGAGAAAAATTCTAAAAGGCAGTAACTGGTAAAATTTAGGTGACAGAACTTCCTGTACTGCTGCCATTCATGCAGGTTAATTGCTCATCTGCACGTAGTCCTGCAAAAAAAGAAAAAAAGTGCCTCTTGCACTTTCTCCTAACCTACCTCAACCCAAAAACTAAAAACAAAACTCTTGAGATAAATGTGAAACCAGTGGTACGCTCAATTCCATTCTCTTGAGGGTGATAAATTGGTCAAATGTTCCTCGATGACTGGTCTATAGGCGAAGTTACCCAGTCTACATGCCAGTCTACATATTCTGATCTGAGGAAGACTACTTGCATGCAAACATGTTTGCATTTTGAATATCCTGGAAAAGGCCCGGCCCGTTTCTGGAACCTGAACGCCAAAACTCAGAGGATTGTCAAACTGGGAGAGGACCCATTTTTGGTTCTGACCTTTCTGAACCTTATCGCACAGCAGATAGATCTCCTCTCCTCCCGTCACGCAGCCCGCCGTCCTGTCCATTCTCACAATCTTTAAATTTGATGCATTGGGGGCTTCTATTGGGGGAGGAGACGAGAGAGAGAGAAAAAAAAGATTATTGACCGTTATGGAAACATTTCCAAGTCCAAAATCTCAGGAGTTGAATCAAAAGATAAAATGAGAGTTTGTATTTTCATGGGTTGCTTGAATTCTCATAGGAATTATGAATTAAAAGGCAATTTTCCCCCACAACCATTTATTTATTTAAATAGCCTTATAGTCCATTAAAATTCCAATAAAATTGATCACAGCAGAGTAAAATAAGCACATTCATAATTCAATAATTTACTACTAATTGTTTCAGTACTGGATTTTTAGAACCAGAAGAATCCCCAAATCTGAATAAATTACATATCTGAGGATTCTACTAATGATATCTGTTTAACAATTAGGTTTCCTTTTTGTATGCACTGGCTATAGAAAGTCTGCACGCCCTTCCTAAAAGTTCACCATTTATTGCCTTCTGTTCTTTAAGTAAAATGCATTAAACATAAGAACATAAGAAATTGCCATGCTGGGTCAGACCAAGGGACCATCAAGCCCAGCATCCCGTTTCTAACAGTGGCCAATCCAGGCCATAAGAACCTGGCATTTACCCAAACACTAAGAAGATCCTATGCTACTGATGCAATTAATAATAGTGGCTATTCCCTAAGTAAACTTGATTAATAGCCGTTAATGGACTTCTCCTCCAAGAACTTATCCAAACCTTTTTTGAACCCAGCTACACTAACTGCACTAACCACATCCTCTGGCAACAAATCCCAGAGCTTTATTGTATGTTGAGTGAAAAAGAATTTTCTCAGATTAGTCTTAAATGTGCTACTTGCTAACTTCTATTATTCTATTATTCGAAAGTGTAAATAACCGATTCACATCTACTCGTTCAAAACCTCTCATGATTTTAAAGACCTCTATCATATCTCCCGTCAGCCGACTCTTCTCCAAGCTGAACAGCCATAACCTCTATAGCCTTTCCTCATAGGGGAGCTGTTCCATCCCCTTTATCATTTTGGTTGCCCTTCTCTGTACCTTCTGCATCGTAACTATATCTTTTTCGAGATGCGGTGTTTGTTTCATGTATCCACACATCCAATACAACAACTACCAAGGAAAATATATTCCAGAATTCCTTAGAAAATTAAGTACAAAAAAAAATTACCCAAGGATTAGCATGTACTTCTGTAGCAATCCTAAATACTTAGAGCTCTGAATAACTAACCAACTTCAAAAGCACCCACCCATTTTGAATTGGCCCCACATGTACAGATTCACATGACAGCAGGATAAATTCAGCAGCTCCTGTTTGTTCTATCTGCTGGCTGATGCTTTTCAAAGCAAAGGTCCAACCACGAGCACTATGGAGCTATCAAAAGAAATCTGGGATAAAGTTGGGGAAAGGCACAGATCTGAGGATGGGACTAAAAGAATTTCAAATTCTTGAATATCCCTCTGAGGAAGGTCAAAATGATTAGTAATAAGTGGAAGGTGTATGGTACCACCAAGACCCTGTCTAGATCAGGCCATCCCTCCAAACTGGATGAACAAAGCAAGGAGGAGATTGATCAGGGAGTCAACCAAGAGGCCAATGACAAATCTTCCAAATTGTGCAGGTGACAATATCCCAAGCATTCCATAAATCTGGCCTGTATGGTAAGATGGCAAGAAGGAAGTCGTTATTCAACAAGGCCCACTTTGAAGTATGCAAATGAATACTCACAGTATATTGTAGCCATGTGGCAAAATGTTTTGTAATCTGACAAAGCTAAAATAGAACATTTTTGGCCTGAATGCAAAGTGTTGTTTGGTGCATACCTAACACAGTATTACCTAGAGACCACCATCCCTACTGTGAAGCATCGTGGTAACAGCATCGTGTTATGGGGACGTTTCTCATTGGCAGATACCAGGGCACTTTTCAGGTTAGAAGGGAAAATGGACAAAGTACAGAAAGGGACTGCTGCCCTCTTCAAGTTAGCTGAAACTTTCTGTATGCCAGCAACTTGACGCACACAGCCAAAGCTACACTAGCGTGGCAAAGGAACAAAAAGGTAAATGTCCTGGTGTGGCCCAGTCAGAACCCGGACTGCAATTCAATTGAAAACTTGTGGCATAACTTGGATTGGAGCCCATCAATGCTCCAGAAGGAATTAGATAGAGCTTGAAGTTTTGTAAAGAACGGCCTAATACAGACAAATCTAGATGTGCAATGCTGGTGGAGACCTATTCCAACAGATTCCCAACTGGAACTGCTGCCAAAAGTGCTTTCACCAGGAACTCACTCAGCAGGGTGGAGACTTATCCAGTTGTTAGATTTCTTTTTTTTTTTTTTTTGATATGTATATGCTTTTTATCCCCCTAATAAAACATTTTTGGCCCTGGAATATGGAGTGTTAATGACTAGAAAAAAACCCCTCTTCATTTAAATGCATGGAAGTCTGACCCAGTAACACAACAAAATGTGAAAAGGGTTCACGGGGGTGTAGACTTTCCATAGCCACTGTATGGGAAGAACAAAGTCATTCATCTGGGTAAACAGTGATTTTCCCATGTAAATTGGCCATCTGGAAACAGCCCTCCTCAGAGCGACTTGAGGAGGGTGCACAGTGTTCACAACCCGTGTACTTGTAGCCACGATAAAAAGGGTACTCCTGGAGAGCGTGCTTAGATGGGGGGAGACTAAAATATACGCACAGAGTGGGCTTTTGAAATCTGCATGCATATTTTTCCCCTTGTTTCCTCTACCTGCAGAAAAAGGGAAACTACGGAAGAGAATTTTCAAAAGAAAATCTACATGCTAAGTTTCTTTGAAAACTGCCACAGATGCTACACCAGGCCGGGCTACTCGAACTTGCCCACCCTCCCAACCCTTGTAAAGATCATTTTAGTGGGATTTTGGCAAGTATTTTGCAGTAATAAGGAAGCACACAGTGATATCACATGGTGATTACGATGTAGCATGCAGACAACTCGGATGCTAAATTCTAACAAGCAGATATTAATATGAACATCAGAGCAAAATGCCCTAGGACTCCATGACCATTATTTATTTGAAAGCAATACTAACGTTTTTGGTGGCGAGGTACTTTCACTGCGCAAGAGATCAGCAAAGACTTGCTTATCCATATTCTGTACCACAAGCATTAAAGGGGAAGGGCTCATACTTGGGGGAGTTGATTTTAGAAGGAGCTAAGCTTTATTTATAAATTTTGGACAATATCCATGCTGAAAGTTATGGCAAATCCAGGGCAGTATCAAGAGAGAAAACTTCACACAGGAAAAGAATCACACTGACCGAGTGAAGGTCAATCCAAGTGGGTCACGCAGACCCTGTGCATGGCATTAAAACACGGTTATCTCAAATCAGTTTACACGTGTTATACAGAATATTGAAGATTGGGTTTAAGTTACCGGTCGTGCCGAGATTTATGCTACTATTTTATAAACTGTGTGGCAGGAGCTGCACCATTTTTGAAATAGCACATAATTCTGTCCCAAAAGTATGCATATATATATTTGTAATCGAAAAACTCAGAAGCAAACCACCTCTCAAAACGATCAACAATGGACAAAACAGAGAGGGAAAAGGATTACAATCCAATTACCTTAAAATAATCCATTAAACCCATATAACTCACAAATGACAAAATCATAAAAAAACAGCTCAAGGATATTTTAATCTGCAGCCTCTCACCTCGCAATGGGCCGCAAGCTGTAATCAGCCTTTAGAGCAGTTTAAAATTTTAATCATTTAATGTCATTTGTGAAACAGGTAAACCCTTAATACATTTTTATTTTATCTTTATTACACCTTTATTCTTAAACTCATTCAGAACACTAGTCCTTTTTGTAGACTTCTAATTTTCAATTTTAAAGCACCAACTAATACTGAAAAGAGTAGTATAAAATTGAATACTTAGCCAAATATCTGAAAGTATTTGAAACAGCAACGACGGCTTATCCAACATAATTCTCAAGAATTCCCAAAATGAATCATGTTTCAACTGTACATCAGTCTTCTTCAGGGGATCTCAATATAACTCGAATTGGCCAATATTCTCCATATTCCCGGACAGAAGAACTATCTCTTTTGAGATGCGATGGCGCCATTTTTGAGTTTCATTAAGAGCCACCTAAGCTTTTACTGTGAGGCTAAACATAGCCGCTCATATTCTGGGTGGGCCAGGGGCAGGGTTAGGTGAGGGGGAGAAAGTCAGGTAAGCCAGTGCTGGTTTTCAACGCTAGCCACCTAACTTGACCAAACAAATTTAGATGCCGTCACAGCAGGCCTAAATTTGGCCAGCTCCATCCTCTTCCCTCCTGTCCCGTTTCCCCCCCCCCAAGTGAAAAGTGAGGAGAAGAAGGGGACCTGACAGCACCGCCTCCCGCTCAACAGAAAAAAAAAAAAAAAGTTTGACAACGGGGGGAGGGGCGGGGGAAATGCCAACAGCCCCCCCTGCCATCCTGCACCAAAAATAACAGATCAGCTACCCCCTCCATAAATAAAGATTTGCACTGGGGAAAAATGTTGACAGCCACCACCCGCCACCCACTCTCCTTCCTACAAAGTGAAAAAGGGGGCGGGGCCACCCCACCCCCCCCCAAGAGCGTCACTCTCAGAGCAGCCTAAGACAGGAAGCCAGGAGGACCATGAGCCTGTGTCCTCCCAGCTCGGCCGGGAATTTGGGGTACTTTTTTCCAGTGGCAGGGTGTGCGTGGGGGAGTTTGCAGGGATTAGGGGAGGATGATTCCCCCTCTCCCCCACACCCTATTTTCACTTTGGTAACAGAGCAGAAAAATGGTGTGGGGGGGGGGGGGGGGGGGGGGGGGCTGCACCGGCATCCCTCCCCCGTTCCAATGAACTTTATTTATTGAACAGGAGGGAGGGAGAATGGCAGGGGGCTGTCCTGCCCTCCAGTTTCTTTGGGGTGGTGGTGGCGATGAGGGGGCTTTCAGCTCCCCCTCTCCTTCACTGCCCCTTTTCACGTCCCTTCAGGAGGGAGGGTGGATCCTTTGGGTGGGGGGGGGCTTCACATTTCATACTTAGCTGGGGCAGGTGACAGATGATTTAGCTGACTGGTGATTTTCAGCACTAGCTGGTTACATTCAGGAAGGTTAGATTTAGGGAGATTTGCAGCCGAAAATCATTTTATCTGCTCAAATTCTAGCCAAAGGGGTGGGCAACTGCAGGCCTCGAGAGTTTTATGCAAATCTGTTTCATGCATATTCATTACAGTTATCCTGAAAACCAGACCAGTTTGTGGCCCTCATGGACCTGTTCTAGTTGGCTAAGATATGCAAAAAAGAAAAAAATGCTTCACTGCCTACTAACTGCACTGCCATTAATAACTTGTATACTTTCATAATTTATCTTCTTTAATGGGAAGCATTTTCTTTTCCTGGACTTTAACTGGAGAGAGAGAAAAAATACCCAATGTTCTTATGTGTAATCCAGACCAGGGTTTGCTCCTCTCCTGCTTCATAAGAATAGCAGATTGCTGGGGAATAGATTCCCCAAATGCAAACATCCATAATCAAGGGAGCTTGAAAACCCTAACAGGTCGATACAGTAAGGTCGAGGTAGAAACAGTGCGGCAGTGTCAGGCGCACCCTTCCTCCCCGCACGCACAGTTCTCTTCACTAACTCCCCGATACTCTCCTCTAATCGCATGCAAATGCATGCCGCGGCTTTAAAGCGGTAGGGAAGGGTTATGCCCGCGTAACCCATTTTACTGTATAGGCGCTTAATACAGCGCCTATACAGTAAGCTGGGTGCGCTGGTACCTGTCATTTCAAATGACATTTGAAATGACAGGCACCAGGAAGTGTAAAAATCAAAAATTTTAAATACCTGTCGGAGGGCCGCGTGGGTCCAGGCGGCCGGCGGGATCCGGGGGGCCGGTGGTCGCGTGTTAAATCTAGGCCGCGGGCGGGTGGGCGCCTGTTCCGGGCGGCGGGGGGGGGGGGGGGGGGGGTGGGGGGACGCGCGTTAGTTTCAGACGGCCGCGTGGGTCCAGGTGGCCGGCGGCGGCGGGAGCCGGGTGGTCGCGTGTTAAATCTAGGCTGCGGGCGGGTGGGCGCCTGTTCCAGGCAGCGGCGGCGGGGTCCGCACAGGCGCACAGGCGCGCATTCATTCAATGCCGGTGGGGGCTGCCTCCGGCAGCCCCCACCGGCAGTGAATGAATGCGCGCCTGTGCGACCCCTGCGATTCGGCGCTCAAGGCGTGACGTCACGGCATGTGACTGCCTTCAGCGTCGAATCGCAGGGGTCGCACAGGCGCGCATTCATTCATCCAGGCGGAGGAGCCGGTGGCGAAAGCAGCCGGCTCCTCCGCCTGGATGAATGAATGCGCGCCTGTGCGACCCCTGCGATTCGGCGCTCAAGGCGTGACGTCACGGCATGTGACTGCCTTCAGCGCCGAATCGCAGGGGTCGCACAGGCGCGCATTCATTCATCCAGGCGGAGGAGCCGGTGGCGAAAGCAGCCGGCTCCTCCGCCTGGATGAATGAATTCATTCACTGCCGGTGGGGGCTGCCTCTCCGGCAGCCCCCACCGGCAGTGAATGAATGAATGTGCGCCTGTGCGACCCCTGCGATTCGGCGCTCAAGGCAGTCAAATACTTCACTACTACGAAGGCCTTGTAGATAGTCTCTCTCTTCCTCTCCCTCCCAGCACAAGATGTGAAAACAGGGATTATCACAGGGTGCAGTAAGTTTACCACACTATTGATGCAAAGCGGTAACTTACCACATGGTGCAGTAATTTAAAAATGTCCATAAATATGCCCCTTTTTGTTATCAATGCATTAACACTTTCTAATGAATCCTCTGCCTCTGCTGTAGCTGCTGTGCCTCTGAGCACTTGTGGTAACTGATAACCATTTTCGCCTGGTTAATTCTTCAGGCTTTGATTTAATGCTAACAAGAATTTGTATTTATTTGTGTTCTAGTTAGTTTACTCAGAAGCAGCTGTATTTTTGTTCCTGCTTATTTAGCTGCTCAAGAAGCTGAATTTATTTTGGGCCTACCAGCCACAATCAACCTACTGAACAGTTTCCTAGTCTGGCTGTTCGAGCATCCACCCCCAGTCTAGCACACCACCTCAAGTGGTAAATCTACGACTATTTGATGAGACTTCTATGGGTACACTTTTATGATGCTGAGTTTCATCCTCTGCCCTTCTTTGGATGTCTTTTTAATCTCCTTATAGAAGTTGTTCCCCCTGACCCCCATCTTTGGAGCTGTTCCAGTTCCTTTCATTTCGTGGAAAGATGCGTTTCCAAACTCTTCGCTCACTCTTAAGCAAAGAGTTCAGTTAAAATCATCCTTCCACCCCAACCACGGAAATCAATCAGTTTCTTTTACTGATCGGAGAAAGAACTGTCGATTAACATTCTACATGTTTAAAAAAAGATGACGACAAAACTTAAAAAAAAAAAAGTAGTCATGTTAAAATAACACTTTCCCCCTGGTGCATGCAGAAGAGAAAGGCAGAAGTTAGCAAGTAGCACATTTAAGACTAATCGGAGAAAATTCTTTTTCACTCAATGCACAATAAAGTTCTGGAATTTGTTGCCAGAGGATGTGGTTAGTGCAGTTAGCGTAGCTGGGTTCAAAAAAGGTTTGGATAAGTTCTTGGAGAAGTCCATTAACTGCTATTAATCAAGTTTACTTAGGGAATAGCCACTGCTATTAATTGCATCAGTAGCATGGGATCTTCTTAGTGTTTGTGTAATTGCCAGGTTCTTGTGGTCTGGTTTGGCCTCTGTTGGAAACAGGATGCTGGGCTTGATGGACCTTGGTCTGACCCAGCATGGCAATTTCTTATGTTCTTAAGGTTCACAGCATGATGATCCACCTCTTTCCAAGTTTGTATCATTGATCCACTGTTAGGGAAAAGTGTGTGAGTGTGAGTGTGTGAGTGTGAGTGTGTGTGTGTGTGTCAGGAAGAGCACGAGAGATCATTTTAAGACTGATGTCAGAGGAAGATGAGAATTTTCCCCAAGGTCCTGGGGGCCTACATGAAATTTTAATATGTATTTAAGTACTTTAATAAATTAGGTGTTCAGTTTCTGCTAGTTCTTAACTACAAACATGCTTAAAGACAAGTTTATTAGGAAGGGATTTACAGCTGATCTCCTTTTCTCTATTACTTTTTCAGCCTGGGGATAACCATCTCTCTCACTTGTTCCAATGGCTACACAGCATGATGCTGTTTGGCTCAGAATCCTGTTAATTCACTTGAGGAAATGTCTACTGGACATAGGAGATGCCTGCTCATAACTCTTACAATGAGACTATGAGGAAGGCAAAACTGAGGCTCGTCAGGATGCCAGAGGCTACATTTCTTATAACCACATCAAGGTGACTCTGGGATCTGAGGAATCTTCCAAGGGGTCCAAGGTATTGGAGGAAATAAGGGTTGTTGGTTCATCAGGGGCCCTCTTCCCTACATCACAGCATGGTGCTAGTGGGGCACCATGTCACCGAAGCACTTTTAGGATCTAATGCCATTTTCACATTGTAGCAGTGCATAAAATACTGAAAGATACAAAAGGAAGCATACTATGCAGCCTGTGAGAGGCAAGCAATGCGGCCGCTGCACATATTTAACAGTGCCAGAGAAAATAAAACTCTCAGGAAGTCACTTTGAACTCTTCTATAGGTACATCTCATAGTACTTCCTCAGGGAGGGCTGGTTTCTCACCAAAGCATGAGTGCAATTTTCAGACTCCCTGGTGGAGATTGTAGATCGGGGGGGGAGCTAATTTTCAGAGGGAAACTTCTGGAAATATGAAAAAATGGCTCAGTGTATCCACCACATAGACTCTGCACAAGATCTGCCAGAAACTCCATGCAGTGATTTCAAAATTAACTCACTTCATCCCCTCCCCCCCCCCCCCCCCAGGTAAAAGCTCGTACTATGAAACAGCGAGCATTCTTTTACCTGCATGGAGAGGAGAGTGGAGGGGGAGAGGAAAGAGTGTGGAAAAGGAAAACTTTCAGAAATGGCATTTCTGCACAGGTAAATAAAAACTCTCTGAAAATTGACCTCCATCTGTTTGTAAAGTTGGTTCAAAGTGAGTCAAAGTAAAAAAAATAAATGCACCAAACCCCCAATTAAAAAACCCACTGCTTTTGTAGTTATTTGTAAGAGCAAATACTGTGCCTTTCCTTTTGCACTTCTCTGTTGCTCTGAAGTGAATTCAGGACCTGCACTGTCTCAGCATCCGAGAGGATATAACTAAGGGGTTTAGAACCAGCAAGATGACTGCTGTTCAGTTTATGGCGGTAAAGTGTGGGACGGGCATGGTTACAGCGAGAGGTTATTGGCTGTCCTAGTATGCCGTACATTAAAAAAAAAAAACAACAACAAAAAAAACACCCAAATCACTCACTGCTGTCGTAAATGGCTTCGGATATAACAGGTTCCAGCCTTCTCGTGAAGCTGCCGTTGCTGTCCGGGAGAAAGGCAGTGAACATGAGCCGCACCACGCTCAGGTCCATATCTTTCGTCTGCTGAGCTGCTATCTGTCGAATTATTTCCCTCTCTCGTTCTAAAACACGGAAAGACTTGTGCGAATAAATACCAACAGCAGACAAAAGCAGGGTTAACGTAGCAAGACGTCTGAAATCTGGAGGAATTCCCTGCCCTGTCATCGGAGTTCTGAGCTGGCTACCGGACCGAACATCGAAGAGAGGTGAGCGGAGAGCCACAGAGGCCAAAGCGGCACCCCTCCCCCCCCACCGAGGTGCTACGACTGCGCACAGGTTTCAAAACCTGTGCTACCTCGGGGTTCTCCGCTGGGAGGTCTCCATGGTGGAAGGCGGAGGAATGTGCTCCACGCTGGAGGAGCAGGGATGCCCAATTGAAAAAAAAAAACGCCTGCCACAGGGCACAGCATGCCGGGGTGTGAAACCCATTACCGACAGCAGGTCCTGGCAGCGGCGGCTCCTAGCCCTAAATGGTGGGCGCACAGATTCAGTTGTGCTTTATTCATTTTTAGGGCTCTGTACGGCGGGATCATTTTTCCTGAACATTTTAGCCTCGACTCTCAATGGAATTCAGCTGTCCTGGCTCATGACGTCACTCACTCACCTGTCAGTTGCCTTTCTCCACCGTGCTCCCCAGGCACATATTCGAGTTCTGGATGTACCAGCAGTCCAGCATTATATCCTCTCCGGAAGGCTTCTATCATGCGCGAGTTTAAGGTTTCAAACACCCTTTTCTTTGTGACATGAAGTATTCCCAGGTTTGGAAACCTACAGACAGATGTGCATTGAAGAATGACTGCTCTCCTGCCACAAGCAACAGGTTCACTCATTCATTCATTCATTCGACAGACAGCATTAAGACAAGTGTTCATAAACTGACTTATTCATTCGGGCTTTCCCAGGAAAGAGAATCCCTGCAAAATGAATAAAGCTAATACCTTATTTGAAAAGCGCATGAACGTTTTCCAGGGTTGGAGCTAGGATTTTGTGTGTAAGTAGAGCCAAGACCTCAAGTAACTTTGGGGGTCATTTATCGAAATGCGTTAGGGCGTTAATTGCAGGCATTAGAGCCCTAATGCATGCGATAAATACCGCATCGTGAAAAGTGTATGCAAATTTGAAAATGTTATTCAAGTGGGAGGAGTTTGGGCGGAGTAAATGGAGATGAGGGCTGGTTTACGTTGCGTGCGATAATGTAAAGCACACTATCGTGGAATTTAACGCTGGAAATAACTACACCTTTCTCCTGAGCATTATGCCAGTGATAGCTGTGCGTTATGGCTGAAATGGGATTTATCGCAAATCCCATTTCGGAAGGGGAGAGGGGAGAAAGAGGAGAGGGAGAGGGGAGGGGAGAGGAGGAGGAGCGACAGCCTCTGTGGAGGCCCACTGATTTTTGAACTTTTTATGCCACTGTAAGAGGGAGCATTATGAACTCGGGGTGAGATTTGTGGGGAGAGTTTGGTTTTAGGAGGCAGTTTAACATGCACAATCATATGTACGAACAGCACAGTTAGCATCGGTGAAGATTTATTGTGATTTGTAGGGATGAAAGGTGAAAGAAGAGTAGATTTGTACCATGTTCTCTCTACCTAGCTTGCATTAAATCTTCACCGATGCTAACTGTGCTGTTCGTACGTATGACTGTGCATGTAAAATTGCCCCCAGAACCCTGGGAGCCTCGGGAATCTCTACGATATCCTTCGTTTCTAGTTTCTGTTCTATCACTGTCTTTCCAACTGCCTATGAATCCCCCTTCCCCTAGCAATCTTCCTTCTCTCTTCCCTTTTTCTTGTCTCATTTCTTTCACACCCCCGCTTTCTCTTTTGTTTCCCTTCCCTCTTAAAAAAGAAAAGAAAAAAAAAACCCTTTCCCTACACAGAAATTGATTTTTTTCTTTTTAGAAACTGCAACTGTTAACCAAATTTATGAAGGAGCAGGAAGCGGCTGTTCTGTGTGTAACTGGAAGCTGTAATGAGAGGCACAGAGTTTACACACACTGTGGTGCACAGATCCAGAAACTACTGCTGGGGGAGGGGAAGCAGCCCAAGAATTGGGGTATACCTCCCTCCCAATTTCAAAAACTAAACAATCTACTTTTCTTTTGACATTTGCACTTCTCATCTCCCTGTGAGAATCACCCCCAGCCCCCAAGATGATAGACTTACCCTACAACCATGTCTTTAGGTCCTGCTGTAACTGTGCATATGCCATCTTCACAATGTTTACCTACGAGACTGTGGGCATGCAGGCGGACATCTTTCCCCTGAGTAACTAGCTGCACGATGACCTTAGCGTGTCCAACGTAATTATGAATCTGTAAATACATTTTAAAAAGAACATTAAATATGATTAACAAGGTGGAAAACATCTCTTGGTTCAAAGTTACTAAAATATCCAATTTACTGTTTTTGGGTTTTGTTTTTTTTTTTCTTCAATTTCTGAATTTGAATGCGGCACATCTGATAGCGTGGTGACCACCATGATTTCAGGGTAGGATTCATATCGATAATCATTAGACATGGTTTCATGGACATGAAGCAAAAATGGTTAGCATAAGGAACAAAAAGTGTGAAATGTTAAGGAATGAATGTGTTTTGATTATATTTTACTGTGCAAACCGGGCATGCAAGATTTTGGGGGACCAGTTATCTAAGGGTTGAGCTCATCTTGTGTCAATGGGAAAAAAAATCCTCTCAATGAATCGCACCACTTATATACAGAGGTTTTAGACTGGCAATACTCATTAATAGTGCTCACAAGCTGCAGGCTTCAAATTTTGTACTGTACTGGTGTTGTAATAACATGGCAACAAACCGTTTCATAAATGACACTTACAAATAAAAATGCAAAAGCCAGTATATGTGCCACCGGTTTAGATGGGACAACTTAACCCACTAGTTCTGGCAGACAAGAAATTGAAGCTGGCCTGGTGTCAGTGCTATGCACTGCTATGCAGAAAACCCCCAGTTTAATCTCTAAATTGGGACTTCAGCTCCCCAAGCTGGATGGGGCTGGGGATGGTGAAGCAGCAGTATTCATAGTACCAGGGGTAGGCAGTCATGGTCATTGCTCATGGGTGACATCTGGTGGCTGGATTCAGGGCCCATGACTGCAGGGTTTCAGGAGGAATCCTACTGTAAGGCTCCTGGTCCAAGACAATTGGTCCAAGTATGTAGGGGGGGGGATATAAATTAGGGGCCAGATCTCAGCCCTGCTTCCAAATGAGCTGGAAGCCCAAAGAAGACGGAGGAGGAAACTTCCAGGAAAAAGAAAAAGAAAAAAAAAATAGAGTAACTGAGTGCACTTAAATGAAGCATATTCTTATTATTTATTATTTATTTAATATCTTTTATATACCGACGAACGTTGGGAACATCTCATCGGTTTACTTGTGTAGCAATGTGACGCTGTTCCACATGCCTAAAAACAGATGAGTATAGGGATGTGAATCGTTTTTTAACGATTAAAATTATTGTCCGATAATTTTAATATCGTCTTAAATCGTTATAGAACACGATACAATAGAAATTCTAACGATTTATCGTTAAAAATCGTTAAATCGTGTTAGTGCGCACTAACGGGAGTTAGTGCGCACTAACTCCGAGTTAGTGCGCACTAACTGAAAATGATACAAATTGACACTTTCCAGGTCAGTAAAGGTCAGTTAGGAATGAATATGTGTTCCTATTGGCTGGCTGCCCTCTTATCTATTGATGTTAACCAGGTTCCCACTGAGGTGATGGTTGGGGGGATGGGAAATGGAAATGGAAACTCAGGAACACTAACAGAAAATGATACAAATTATTGACACTATCCAGGTCAGTAAAGGTCAGTTAGGAATGAATATGTATTCCTATTGGCTGGCTGCCCTCTTATCTATTGATGTTACCAAGGTTCCAACTGAAGTGATGGTTGGGGGGATGGGAAATGAAAACTGTTGGTAGTTGACAAAAAAAGTAATGTGATCAGTCAATATGACTAGAACCTGTGCCCTATTCCTGATACCAGGGGTATTGTGATCTTCCTGCACTCAGTGCCCTATCCCTGATACCAGTCTGAGACAGCTCCCTCCCTGCATTACTAGTGAGAGGCTGGCTTCACAAACAGGGAGGAGCTGCCTGACCCTCACTCCTGACTTCCCCCATGTCCCAGCCAGTGAATGGTGTGTGGGTGAGGGGGGGGGGGGGGGGAGGATGGTGAAGGGTGAGACAGCTCCCTCCCTGCATTACTAGTGAGAGGCTGGCTTCACAGACAGAGGGGAGCTGCCTGACCCTCACTCCTGACTTCCCCCATGTCCCAGCTAGTGAATGGTGTGTGGGTGAGGGGGGGGGGGGGGGGAGGATGGTGAAGTCTGAGACAGCTCCCTCCCTGCATTACTAGTGAGAGGCTGGCTTCACAGACAGGGGGGAGCTACCTGACCCTCACTCCTTACTTCCCCCATGTCCCAGCTAGTGAATGGTGTGTGGGTGAGGGGGGGGGGGGGGGAGGATGGTGAAGTCTGAGACAGCTCCCTCCCTGCATTACTAGTGAGAGGCTGGCTTCACAGACAGGGGGGAGCTGCCTGACCCTCACTCCTGACTTCCCCCATGTCCCAGCTAGTGAATGGTGTGTGGGTGAGGGGGGGGGGGGAGGATGGTGAAGGGTGAGACAGCTCCCTCTCTGCATTACTAGTGAGAGGCTGGCTTCACAGACAGGGGGGAGCTGCCTGACCCTCACTCCTGACTTCCCCCATGTCCCAGCTAGTGAATGGTGTGTGGGTGAGGGGGGGGGGGGAGGATGGTGAAGTCTGAGACAGCTCCCTCCCTGCATTACTAGTGAGAGGCTGGCTTCACAGACAGGGGGGAGCTACCTGACCCTCACTCCTGACTTCCCCCATGTCCCAGCTAGTGAATGGTGTGTGGGTGAGGGGGGGGGGGGGGAGGATGGTGAAGGGTGAGACAGCTCCCTCCCTGCATTACTAGTGAGAGGCTGGCTTCACAGACAGGGGGGAGCTACCTGACCCTCACTCCTGACTTCCCCCATGTCCCAGCTAGTGAATGGTGTGTGGGTGAGGGGGGGGGGAGGATGGTGAAGGGTGAGACAGCTCCCTCCCTGCATTACTAGTAAGAGGCTGGCTTCACAGACAGGGGGGAGCTGCCTGACCCTCACTCCTGACTTCTCCCATGTCCCAGCTAGTGAATGGTGTGTGGGTGAGGGGGGGGGGAGGATGGTGAAGGGTGAGACAGCTCCCTCCCTGCATTACTAGTGAGAGGCTGGCTTCACAGACAGGGGGGAGCTGCCTGACCCTCACTCCTGACTTACCCCATGTCCCAGCTAGTGAATGGTGTGTGGGTGAGGGGGGGGGAGGATGGTGAAGGGTGAGACAGCTCCCTCCCTGCATTACTAGTGAGAGGCTGGCTTCACAGACAGGGGGGAGCTGCCTGACCCTCACTCCTGACTTCCCCCATGTCCCAGCTAGTGAATGGTGTGTGGGTGAGGGGGGGGGGGAGGATGGTGAAGTCTGAGACAGCTCCCTCCCTGCATTACTAGTGAGAGGCTGGCTTCACAGACAGGGAGGAGCTGCCTGACCCTCACTCCTGACTTCCCCCATGTCCCAGCTAGTGAATGGTGTGTGGGTGAGGGGGGGGGGGGGAGGATGGTGAAGGGTGAGACAGCTCCCTCCCTGCATTACTAGTGAGAGGCTGGCTTCACAGACAGGGGGGAGCTGCCTGACCCTCACTCCTGACTTCCCCCATGTCCCAGCTAGTGAATGGTGTGTGGGTGAGGGGGGGGGGGGGGAGGATGGTGAAGTCTGAGACAGCTCCCTCCCTGCATTACTAGTGAGAGGCTGGCTTCACAGACAGGGGGGAGCTGCCTGACCCTCACTCCTCCGGGGTATTGTGATCTTCCTGCACACAGTGCCCTATCCCTGATACCAGGGGTGTTGTGATCTTCCTGCATGCAGTGCCCTATCCCTATTAATACCAGCAGTGTTGTGATCTTCCTGCACGCAGTGCCCTATCCCTAATACCAGGGGTGTTGTGATCTTCCTGCACACAGTGCCCTATTCCTGATACCAGGAGTGTTGTGATCCCTGATACCGGGATGTGTGCAAGAAGATCCCAACACCCCCGGTATCAGGAATAGGGCACTGTGTGCAGGAAGATCACAACACCCCTGGTATTAATAGGGATAGGGCACTGGGTGCAGGAAGATCACAACACTCCTGGTATTAATAGGGATAGGGCACTGTGTACATGAAGATCACAACACCCCTGGTGCCAGGGATAGGGCACTGTGTGCAGGAAGATCACAACACCCCTGGTGTCAGGGTTAGGGCACTGTGTGCAGGAAGATCACAACACTCCTGGTATTAATAGGGATAGGGCACTGTGTGCAGGAAGATCACAACACCCCTGGTGCCAGGGTTAGGGCACTGTGTGCAGGAAGATCACAACACTCCTGGTATTAATAGGGATAGGGCACTGTGTGCAGGAAGATCACAACATCCCTGGTGCCAGGGTTAGGGCACTGTGTGCAGGAAGATCACAACACTCCTGGTATTAATAGGGATAGAGCACTGTGTACATGAAGATCACAACACCCCTGGTGCCAGGGATAGGGCACTGTGTGCAGGAAGATCACAACACCCCTGGTGTCAGGGTTAGGGCACTGTGTGCAGGAAGATCACAATACTCCTGGTATTAATAGGGATAGGGCACTGTGTGCAGGAAGATCACAACACCCCTGGTGCCAGGGTTAGGGCACTGTGTGCAGAAAGATCACAACACTCCTGGTATTAATAGGGATAGGGCACTGTGTGCAGGAAGATCACAACACCCCTGGTGCCAGGGTTAGGGCACTGTGTGCAGGAAGATCACAACACTCCTGGTATTAATAGGGATAGGGCACTGTGTGCAGGAAGATCACAACACTCCTGGTATTAATAGGGATAGGGCACTGTGTGCAGGAAGATCACAACACCCCTGGTGCCAGGGTTAGGGCACTGTGTGCAGGAAGATCACAATACCCCTGGTATCAGGGTTAGGGCAGAAGTTCTAGTCACATTGACTGATCACATTACTTGTTTTGTCAAGCTACCAACTGTTTCCATTTCCCATCCCCCATATACTGTCAGTGGGAAGCTTGGTAACATGAATAAATAAGAGGGCAGCCAATAGGAATACATATTCATTCCTAAACTGACCTTAACTGACCTGAAAATGATACAATTTGACACTTTTCAGGTCAGTTAAGGTCAGTTTAGGAATGAATATGTATTCCTATTGGCTGCCCTCTTATTTATTCATGTTACCAAGCTTCCCACTGACAGTATATGGGGGATGGGAAATGGAAACAGTTGGTAGCTTGACAAAACAAGTAATGTGATCAGTCAATGTGACTAGAACTTCTGCCCTAACCCTGATACCAGGGGTATTGTGATCTTCCTGCACACAGTGTCCTAACCCTGGCACCAGGGGTGTTGTGATCTTCCTGCACACAGTGCCCTATCCCTATTAATACCAGGAGTGTTGTGATCTTCCTGCACACAGTGCCCTAACCCTGGCACCAGGGGTGTTGTGATCTTCCTGCACACAGTGCCCTATCCCTATTAATACCAGGAGTGTTGTGATCTTCCTGCACACAGTGCCCTAACCCTGACACCAGGAGTGTTGTGATCTTCCTGCACACAGTGCCCTATCCCTGGCACCAGGGATAGGGCACTGTGTGCAGGATTTCCGATTAGTGCGATTAGTTCCGATTAGTGCGCACTAACTCGAGTTAGTGCGCACTAATCGGAAAAAAACGATTTTTAACGATTTTTTAACTAAAAAATCGTGCCTAACACGATTTTCTTGCCCTGCCACACGATTTCTATCGTTAAGACGATATGGAAAACGATTCACATCTCTAGATGAGTAGTCTAGCAGGTGCCCCTGTGGACTGCGGAGAGAACAGCTGAAGATGGCGCTTACATTTACCACCTCAGCCGCAGCCAAGAACGTGGGTCAGCTGCTGGTTCAAACAGCAGCGGCTTGCGTTTGCCAAGAAAGACGATTAAAATGAAACCCGTGTCCGCCTTCTTGACATGCAGGCATGGGCCTCATTTAACTTTTCCTCAAACAGGCTGGAAAGCACGTTCCGTGTGGGTTTTGATTGCATTTGCTGAACAGTGTCTGACCATGAAAGAAATATGCTGCAAACTCATTGTTAGGTAAACTTAAATGTTGACTGCAATCTACTGGGAGTAGACGCCACCTAGAGCAGGGGTGAACAAACCTTTAGAGAAACAGTCCCCCCCCTCCTTCCATTCATGCAATTGGTGGCCTCCCCCACCCCCCAGATGGGTTACACTAAGTGGCGGTACAAATATATAATCAAGTGTTCTAGAAGAAATATACTCAAAATAATAAAACACGAACACCGATGCTTAAACACAGGTGATTCAAAATTCCTTAAAAAGTTAATACCTTCATGTTGTTGGAGATGAAAATCTGAATACTTGTGATGTTTGGTTTTAGATTGACTATTTCAAAGATTGCAACAATTCTGAACATGTCCTTAACATAGATAACTTGTGGTTAAGTGAAATTCCAAACGCCATAAATGGTAGGTCAGAGTTGTACTTTTTGTTTTTAAATGAGAAATTTTCAATTTGTTCACTATAGTTTTAGCTTATTACAATAATTCTATTTTTAGCATCAACGATCCGGTTGCCTCGTCAGATCCCCATTCTCCTGAGGAAGCCCTTCTGGGGTGAAACAAAGGACCCTTTGTGAAGAGGAGACATTTATAATTTAACTTTCAGGGCATTAAAGAAGTTATTCGGCCGATTTAAATGAAGAGTTGTCAAACGCAGTTGTGCAAGCACATAGCAGAAACACTGTTGCACCGATGATAAGAAATATCAAGACCACTGAAGTCTTGCATTGGATCATTGGTTTAAAGGACTTTGGTTTTTTTCTAAACATTTAAGGTTGCCAGGATTTGATTCTAAAAGCAACTTGCTTTTATTCTGTTGAATTTGATTAAAAATAATTTTTGTAAAACCAATAAAGATTTTTTGTATGATAAACATTTTTGTATTATGTTGTTAAATGTAAGTATTATGTTGTTAAATTTAAGCATGATGTTCACTAGGCAAAATCACAGAAAAATGAAATGTATATTTATTAATTTATACAAAGTTTAAGTATAGAGAATCACAGAATAAAAAGTTATTTAGGGTTTTTTTTAATATACCGACATTCTCGATATAAAGCAAAAAAACCCACACATACATACAAAAAGGGTCTTCATCAGGCAGCCACACTGCCAGCCAGTAGCTCAAAGCCCCTGTTTTTACCCAGAGAAATGGATACCTTATACCCAGACAGACACCCCACACCCAGACTAAGTGTGAGACATACCCAGATAGATACAGAGAGACAAAGATCCAATACCTAGATAGACCAAGACAAACACACCACAGATGAACACAGAGTTACAGACACAGCACACCCAGACAGAGAGAGAGAGAGACACCACAGGCAGATAGACCACAGCATACCAGACAAACACAGAGTTGCACTCCCCCCCCTCCCCCCAGACAGACGCAGGCCCCTAGTGAGATGCACCACACCCAGACACCTAGGCCATGCACCACAATGGTAAGGGCTGGAAAAGTTTTAAAAAAACTTAGATGCCAATCAGAACTTTTTAGGAGCTGAAAAAAATTCCATCTCATCCCACCCAGTTTTTTTTCCCTTTTTCACAAATTTTTCCTATTTTACTCTCTAGTTTTGTACTTTTCTTAGTTTGCTTTTGTTTTTTGTTTTTTGTTTTTTTTTTACTTTCTCATATTTTGAATTGCTTGTTTAATTTTTTTTTAATACTTTTGGGTTTATTTTCCCTTCCCCACCTCCTCATTCTCTCTTCTTTGCCCATTCCTCTCTCCTACCTCACTACTTCTTTTCCCCTAGGCGGGCAATAGCTGAGATCTCTCTCCCTGGGTAGGGGACCCTGCGGCAGCAGGAACTCTTCCCGGACTAAGGACTGAGGGTGTCAGCTCTTCCTGGGTTGTTTGACACCGCAGTGGCTCTTCCCATGTCCGGCACTTCCCACTGGGACCCACCACAGCAGAAGCAGCTGCTCTCCCTGGCCCACCGAAAGACACGCACAGCTAAGCTATGGCACGCTTACACTGAGGTCACCTTTCTGGCACTGACACCTGACAATCATGTAATCATTTTTTCCCTTGATTGGGCAGCGAGCATGCGCCCCTTCAGGATTGTACAGGCCACCCCCCTTCCCCCAAGTTTTTTCATCCTTGACCTCAAGCACTGTTACCTTGTGCCTACTAGTGAAGTCCTCAGGGCGGGTTGCACCACTAAGAGGAGAGCTTCCACAGCCTCTAACACCCATTCGACAAGTAACAGAGATGGGGGAGGCGTGGAAAGAGCGCTCAGACTTATCAAGCTATAGGGTTTGAAATTTATAACAAGAAGATAATGAGGGTCATGGCAGGATAAGTGGCCATGTATGATTCTTGCTGTAATTTTGTGATTTTATCCTCAATCCCCAGGACAGCTGCTGCAAAATGTACATCTCTGCCAGCCCTGAATAATCACAAATACCGACAAAACTCTTCCCCTGTTGATATTTGAAATTACTAAGGAAACCCCTTAAAAGTTTGCAGCCTGAATGCAGCACAGTAAATGCTGGTGTACAGCAGCAAAAAAGCTAGCACCAGCCCCCTCTGTACACAGTGTTTTCAAAGCGAACTTGGGCATGCAAGCTCACTTTAAAAATCCTTCGGTAATTGGCCAAGTACACGCAAACATTATCTCTCACAAAGTTTCACCTGCATCAAGCAAGGGGGTGGCTTCCGTGCATAGAACCCAACTTTCAAACCTATCTGCGGTACAGCATTTACATGCATAAGTGGAGATTAAAGCTAGTATTTTATAAACTGGCCAATGGGAGCTGCAGGGTTTGTAAAATATTATGCATTTCTGCTTTGAAAGCACACACTTATGTTTCAGTACACGCAAATATTTGCAATACAAAATAAAAAAAACCAACAAACTTTTTCTACCTGTTTTATAAACGAGCGCACATATATTTTATGTGCGTTAATAATCATGATAGTGCCCACATAAACACCCAGAATTAAATGTGGGAGCAGGGATTTTACAAAGGATGCACGCATACCGTTATGAAAATAGATACCTGCACCAGCTCACCCAGACCTCCAACCCAAAAGCTGCAGACAACAAACAAGTCTCATTTCACTTCAGCAAGTCAAATAGCAGGTGTAAAAGCGCATAAATAAGTTCTGGAATGCAAACGTGTCTCTCTTACCAAACAGCACCTTCTGTGCGTATCTGTGAACCCCCACCCCGGATCTCCCCTAGCTCACCCCTTTTTTTCTGATGGTAAAATATACGTGCAAAATGGAAAAACACATGCATGTACTCTCGATGTTCATAAAACAGCAATAGACGCGAACCTCTTGGAAAATTCACTCCATACTTTATAAAATCAAAAGCGCTGCACATTATTCACAACTCTGCCCTTACATCCACCCCCTAGAATGCCTCTCCTTAGCGCACCAAAGCATGCACGAAACCAGCCCCTGTGATTGATTTTCAAAACACCACATTCAGGCATAAAACAGAGCCTTGAGCGCATAACTCGTTTTGAAATCAAGCCCTTAATTCTTTCCTTCTACCCTCCTTTAGCTGACTTGAAACATTACTGCGTCCACAGTCCAGTTCATGATTTGAGGTTTTCTTCAATCCTAGGCCTCAAACTCCAAGCCACAGGGTTCTGTTGTCTCTGTACCACTTTTCTCCAGTAGCTAAAATCATTTTTATCCAGCGAATTCGGAGCTCAGGAAAACAGACATTAACTGGAGTACAATAAAAATGACCACACCCCCTGCGGTGAACATGTAATCTGCAGACATTTCCCATTACACCACGCCAACCCAGTCAATATTTGCATATTGAATATACAGTTTAGCATCGTACACCCAATAGGAGCCCATAACCTTCCTCAAACTGGACAAATGCATACCTTACCTGCAAACTGGCAATAAGTATCCTGCACAATACTGGATCGGTTCTCAGGGTGGTTTTTTTTTTTTTTTATAACTATTCTTGTTAGATGCACAGAAAATAAAGTAATATTCAAGAAGAGCGCATAAAGAAAAAACAAAAGCCTGCTAACCACACTAATTAGCATGGCAGTGATACAAAGCTATTACGGTATCACAGGTGCTATTATAGAGCGAGATGAACCAGCCCACACAATTATCATCCAGCCAACAGATGAAACAGTTAATAACCCAAGAAAAATGCCTTCAAAGGGAAACAAAATAATGTTTTGACAATATGATGATTGTAAACGGAAAAGGCGGAATTCTGCCCACAATTTTTCTATTCATAAATCTGGACTATTCAGCTCACAGATATCCAAATAGCTCTATAAAGACAAACGTGAACAGTACAGATAGTACCCCAGCTTGCCCACCTAATCCATTAGATGGGCCATAAGTTATAACATGGGATAGAGACATGTACTATTTTCTTAACTATCCCCCCTCTGAGGCGGCTGGAGTGGTGAGCTCCTGTCTGCTGAAAAGCAGGCAGCGCGGGAAATCAGTGTGGTAGGCAAAGGAGGAAGAGTGAATTTGATTTCTTTCCCTACACTCGGTGGACCTGGTCTCACGGCCTAAAGTCCTAAGCTGGGAAGGAGGCAATAGTTACCTTTTCAGGCCATGACTTGGCTGATGGGTTTACCAGTTTACTGAAGGAATTTTGGTGCTTTATTCTGGACTCCCTAGCTCAAGGAAGGAAAATCCCCCCCCTGCCTCTGGGAAAGGTTAGGACAAGAGAAGAACTGCCACCGACTGACAGTTTTGACTCTGTTTTTAGTTTTGGAGTTATTTATCGTGTGCAGATTTCTTCCATTTTATTTAGCAGGAGATTCGTCCTGCCACCCTTCCTGCCCAAATACTGGGGAAACTGGAGAAGCTGGTATCCCTGCTGCATTCAGACTTTTCATCCTGAAAGATCCCTTATCAGTTAACATTTGGAGAGGAGAACAAGGAGCAGGAATATTGTCTGGAGACCCCCATCAAAGCCTTCATTCATGGAACAGCAAAGTTGGGAGATTTGACCATCATTTGGACCTTGGATATTGTCTGGGATGAGATTGCACATCTAGATGACCTCTGCCCACTTGGGATGCTTACCATTCCATGCCCTGGAGAAAGTGATCATTTCAGGACACCAATACTGAGGCACACTTTCACAGATAGAAACAGATTTGGAGAATAGCTTTGGAACAGTGATGTAACCAGAATCAAATGTGTATGGTGCCAGTTGATTATCTTGGACAATCTGCAGTAAATTTGAGTTGGAAGGGGAACCCCCATCTAGAGTCCCATCTGTTTATTGGCACTTACATCCATAAGAACATGTCATACTGGGTCAGACCAAGGGTCCATCAAGCCCAGCATCCTGTTTCCAACAGTGGCCAATCCAGGCCATAAGAACCTGGCAAGCATACACTTACTAAGATGACATCCACAGCCTTATCCAATTAGCTTACATGATTTTGACGTAACTGCAGCATCATGACGGCGGTGGGGGAGGGATAATTCGGGAATTGGATTCAGATGATAGCCAATGTTGGGCTCTGACGTTTACAGTCCAAGGACCTGTTCTCCAGGTGATGCATTGTCCTCTCGCACCGAAGACGTCTTCTAGGGCTACTGCCCAGGAGGGAAGGGTTTGGACAGCCATCATAACTGGTGATTCGATTATTAGAAATGTAGATAGCTGGGTGTCTGGTGGAAGTGAGGACCACCTGTTAACTTGCCTGCCTGGTGGAAAGGTGGTGGACCTCATGCATCACCTAGGAAGGATTATAGACTGGGGAGGAGCTGGCTGTCGTGGTACACGTGGGCACCAAAGAACATAGGAAAATGTGGGAGGGAGGTTCTGGAAGCCAAATTTAGGATTCTAGGTAGAAAGCTGAAATCCAGAACCTCCAGGGTGGCATTCTCTGAAATGCTCCCTGTTCCATGTGCAGATCCCCCAGCGGCAGGCAGAGCTCTGGAGTCTCAATGCGTGGATGAGATGATGGTGCAGGGAAGAGGGATTCAGTTTTGTAAGGAACTGGACAACCTTTTGGGGAAGGGGGAAACTTTTCCAAAAGGATGGGCTCCACCTTAACCAGAATGGAACCTGGCTGCTGGCAATAACTTTCAAAAAGGAGATAGAGCAGCTTTTAAAATAGAAAAAGGGGGAAAGCCGACAGTCACTCAGCAGTGCATAGTTCGGGGGAATATATCTTTGAAGGATACTAATCAAACAGGAGAGTTAGGGCATCCTAACAGACAGGTTCCAATAAAAGCAAAAGAAGCTCATGTGCCTATCAGTAAAGAATCACCTGAGCTAAAGAATTTAAAATTATTCACATCAACTGAAAAGGTTAATATAAACAAAAAATGCACTTTGAAATGTCTGTATGCCAATGCCAAGAAGTAAGATGAGAGAGTTAGAATATATAGCAGTGAAGGATGAGACAGACATAATTGGCATCTCAGAGACCTGGTGGAAGGAGGACAACCAATGGGACAGGGCTATATCAGGGTACAAATTATACCGCAATGATAGGGAGGATCAACTTGATGGGGGTGTAGTACTTTATGTCCGGGAGGGTATAGAGTTCAACAGGATAAAGATCATACAAGAGACTAAATGTTCAGTAGAATCCATATGGGTAGAAATACTATGTGTGTTGGGTAAGAGTATAGTGAAAGGAGTATACTACCGTCCACCTGGACAAAATGGTCAGACAGATGATGAAATGCTAAGAGAAATCAGGGAAGTTAATCAATTTGGCAGTGCAATAATAATGGGAGATTTAAACTACCAGTCCAGAGAGAAGAGAAGCAAAACCTTGCACGTAAGCAAGTATCACAGTACACTGGTGCAGGATAAATATTTAATCACCATCAATTTCTATGGTATACTTGACTTGAATTTTCAGAACATCGAGGATATATATAATTCAAACAGGCAACTCCATGAATTCCAAATAATTTTTTAACTTGGTCCCCCGACACGGTCCCGTGTTTCGCTAGGCTGCGTCGGGGGGGAACCAGGGGTACATTCAAATCTCTGAAATGATACCCGGATGGAATAAACGACTGCTTCATGGAGCAATTGGTTCAGGAACCAATGAGAGAGGGAGCTATTTTAGATTTAATTCTTAGTGGAACGCAGGATTTGGTGAGAGGTAACGGTAGTGGGACCACTTGGCAACAGTGATCATAACATTATCAAATTTAAACTAATAACTGGAAGGGAGACAATATGTAAATCTACAGCTCTAAAACTAAATTTTCAAAAGTGAAATTTTGATAAAATGAGGAAAATAGAAAAAAACTGAAAGGTGCAACTGCAAAGGTTAAAAGTGGATATTGTTTAAAAATACAATCTTAGAAGCACAGTCCATATGTATTCCATGCATTAAGAAAGGTGGGAGGAAGGCAAAATGATTACCAGCATGGTTAAAAGGTGAGGTGAAAGAGGCTATTTTAGCAAAAAAAAAAGAAAACTTCCTTCAAAAATTGGAAGAAGGATCCATCTGAAGAAAATAGGAAAAAGCATAAGCATTGTCATGTTAAGTATAAAACATTAATAAGGCAGGCTAAGAGAGAATTTGAAATGAAGTTGGCCATAGAGGTAAAACATCATAATAAAAACTTTTTAAAATATATCTGAAGCAAGAAATCTGTGAGGGAGTCGGTTAGACCATTAGATGGCTGAGGGGTTAAAAGGGCTCTTAGGGAAGAAAAGGCCATTGCTGAAAGACTACATGAATTCTTTGCTTCTGTGTTTACTAATGAGGATGCTGGGGAGATACTGGTTCCAGAGATGGTTTTCAAGGCTGATGATTCTGATGAACTGAACCAAATCACAGTGAACCTGGAAGATGTAGTAGGCCAGATTGACAAACTAAAGAGTAGCAAGTCACCAAGACCAGATGGTATGAACCCCAGGGCTCTGAAGGAACTCAAAAATGCAATTTCAGATCTATTAGTTAAAACCTGTAACCTATCATTAAAATCATCCATTGTACCTGAAAGACTGGAGGGTGGCCAATGTAACCCCAATATTTAAAAAGAGCTCCAGGGGGGGGATCCAGGAAATCATAGACCAGTGAGCCTGACTTCAGTGCCAGGAAAAATTGTAGACAGTATTCTAAAGATCAAAATCACAGAGCATATAGAAAGACATGGTTTAATGAAACACAGTCAATATGGATTTACCCAAGGGAAGTCTTGCCTCACAAATCTGCTTCATTTTTTTTTTTTGAAGGGGTGAATAAACATGTGGATAAATGTGAACTGGTAAATGTGATGATTTGGATTTTCAGAAGGCGTTTGACAAAGTCCTTCATGACAGGCTTCTAAGAAAACTAAATTCATGGGATAGGAGGCAATGTCCTTTTGTGGATTGCAAACTGGTTAAAAGACAGTAAACAAAGAAGGAGTAAATGATCTCTTTTCACAGTGGAAAAAAGGTTAACAGTGGAGTGCCTCAAGGATCTGTACTTGGACCTGTGCTTTTCAATATATTTATAAATGATCTGGAAAGAGTTACAATTGAGGTTAACAAATTTGCAGATGACACAAAATTATTCAGAGTAGTTGGAAACAGGATACTGGGTTTAATGGACCCTTGGTCTGACCTAGTATGGCATATCTTATGTTATGTTCTCCCACCAGAAACTAAAGCAGTTGGGGGTTGCTCCTGGCAACCTTTCCACCCATGAAACATTACAAACAAGGAGATCCCACAAAATTCCTCCCAAAAGGAGGAGGAAATCTCTCTTCCCCTCTCCAGAAAACTGGAGAGCACAGCATCTCACTGACTCTCACTTGATCCTCTCGACTGATGGCTCTTCCCAGTGACTCCTGGAGTCACCTTTTCAGATGTGGATCAATGACCCACCCTGTAGGTGATGGACCAGGATAGTCATTCACAAATTACTCTACACCCATGGAACCTCTTGTTGCTGGAATTTTCCTAACTTTAGTCTCAGGTTAGATTTAACATTACTGCACTCACAGGCAAAGGACTGGGGTCATGGGGTTCTTCCCCCTGAAATCAGGGAGCAAGTGGGGAGGGCACCAGTTTTTGAGGGTCTTCAGAATTTGGTGCCTTAGGCGTGCACTTATGTTGCCTGTACCTGTCAAGTCTGTGGTGTATGCTTAATCAGCCCTACACACTATAAATGGCTGACCACTTTCTAAACAAACAGGGATTCTGTAAATACAGCAAGAGACAGAATTCACTTAAGTCCCATTAATTAGACAGGAAGGCTGCAAAATCTAAACAACCAGTCAACTAATACAGAGCTTAAATGAATAACACTGGTCTAACAGAAGAGACAAGTCCCAACCAGTCTGCTGGTTCAATTTTGATTATAAAAGACTCTGCAGCAAATTGCTACCTGTCCAGGGAAGAGGGTCTCTTATCACCACACAGGAAGGGTATTGGAAAAGGTGGGACAGAAAATATTAGCCACATAATGCTAGGCATTATCCTATGTCCTATAAATGATGGCAGTTTCAATTATGAAAATCATGACGACGTTCACTGCAGTCTGTATGCGGGATTTTAGTAGCAGCTGGCAATGATTTCTATCCTAGAACATCTTTCTCCCAATGTCAGGATGAGGAGCAGAACTCCACTGCTCTGCAAACGTCAGCTTAAAAATGGCAAACATCAAAGTGTATGCCTCTGCACAATGTTCATGAGCGGACATGCTGCCCATGCCTCTACCAGATCTTGGAAAACATGTTCCACAGGTGCCAGGTGTTGGCAAGCAACATGAGTAGCTCAATTATCTTTCTTTTTTTTTTTTTGAATAGTTTTCAAAAAAAAAAAGTCTTACAACATAAAATTACTATGGCATGAAAAAACAATTTGGGACAATATACATCATATTAGCTTTATATTGGCCATAAAGGAAAATGGAACAAGAAGGCAAAAAGCAATATCCAAAGTTATCATTATCAAAAGTCCTCATTAATGGGCAGATCGAGGAAAACCTTTTACAAGAAATAAACAAAAGGAACGAGAAAAATAAAGCAAAGCCACTCAAATTACCTTACCTTACCGCTCAAGAAAACTTAAAATCCTTCAAAAAAGACCTAAAATCCTGGCTACTCAGCCAAACTCTTAAGGACAGCACTCAATGACTTTAATTTATAATCCCACAAGCCGTTAAGCCTGTTAAAACGGGCTACATTACATTTTGTTTTCAGTCCATTTTCTAACACAGCACCCTTCTATACTTTTTCTCCCTCTCTCCCCCTTCCCCCACTCAGTCTTACTCACTCTCTGTCTCCCACTGCCTTCTTCCCCTCACTCTCACCTCCCTCCCCTTCCCTCAGTCACTCCCACCTCTCTCCCCTTCCCTCAGTCACTCCCCACCCTCTCTCAATCCCATCCCTTCCCCCTCAGCCCTCCTCCACTCCCTTTTTCTCTGCTCCACAACTTCTTACCCTTCCACTTACTCACATCCCTGTCTCTCACCTCTCCCTCATTCTCCCTCTCCCCTTCCACTTACTCACATCCCTGTCTCTCACCTCTCCCTCATTCTCCCTCTCCCTCTCCCCCTTCCACTTACTCACATCCCTGTCTCTCACCTCTCCCTCATTCTCCCTCTCCCCCTTCCACTTACTCACATCCCTGTCTCTCACCTCTCCCTCATTCTCCCTCTCCCCTCACTCTTCCCCCCCCCCCTACCTCCCTCCCACACACTCACCCCTCCTCCCTCCCTCTCACTCCCTCCCTCTCCCTCCCCCTCTCAGTCCCTCCCTCCCTCTCTCCCTCCCTCTCCCTCCCTCAGTCCCTCCCTCCCAGTCCCTCCCCCTCACTCAATCCCTCCCTCCCTCCCTCAGTCCCTCCCTCCCACTCAGTCCCTCCCTCTCACTAAGTCACTCCCTCCCACTCCCTCTCTCCGTCCCTCCCACTCAGTCCGTCCCTCCCTCTCTCTCTCTCCTCCCTCCCTCGCTACTGGCCGCTGCCGCCGCCGCCGCCCGCTGCCACTGCCGCCGCCCGCCGCCGCTACCGCCGCCCGCTGCCACCGCCCCCCGCCGCCGCCCCTGCCACCCGCCGCCATGTTTTTTTTTTCCTTACCCTGCCTAAGACCGACGTGCTCGCCCGCCACATGCGCAGTAGAGCTGCTCTCTACTGCGCATTTGCGGCACGTCGGTCAGGCTTCATTTATCTAGTTAGATAGCCTGCTATCCTTCACTATCCCCCTCGGACAATCTCTCCTGATTCAAGCTTTAGATGCCTCCTTTCATATGAAATCAGATATCTCTGTTTCATCTATTCAGTGTACCTACTCTGTGTATATCTTGTTCTGTTCATACTTCTATTTTATGCCATTTCTCATTGTTAAATTTACATTTCTAATATCTTTCAATGTAACAAGTTGTTTTGAATGTAAACCGGAGTGAAGGCAACCCTGCTATACCTCGGTATATAAAAAATGCTAAATAAAAAAAATATAAATAAATAAAAAATTCAAATGAGTTAATTTTTGAAGGAATTTCATGCATAAAATGAGCATATACGCCTGTTAATAGCTTTTACTCGTGTACATGCTATTTTATAAACATCAAAAGTACGCATGTATTTTTGGTTTCACGCGCATATTTACCTGCACAAAAAAGGGGCGGTCTAGAGGTGTTCCTGGGCAGGACCAAGAGGAACACGCGCAAGTTGCCATTTTATAAAAGATTTACGTGAATACAATGGGCACATGGACGTATGTGCGTAAGTTTAAAAATCTACCCCATATGTGTATATGGGGCTGCGCAGAGATTTTTGAAAGTTATCCTCAAAGT